>NW_027518692.1:6902500-8152500 GCF_043159265.1 Tasmannia lanceolata
CAATTTTTGGGATGAGGATGAGATGATATTGACTCATAGATTTTGTTTGTGCTTCGTTTGAGATTGAAAAATAGGAAGTTTCTTATTTTATAAAATTTAAAAAACATCCACTGTTTAGACATAGGAAACCCAATAATGGTGTCAACGTGCTTTTAGCCAATTTTTGAGATGAGGATTAAATAGTATTGAATTTTAGATTTAGTTGATCAAGTATGGAGATTGTAAAATGAAAAGTTTCTTATTTTAGTAACTTTTTAAAACATCAATCTTTTAGACATAGCAAACCTCATAAATGGTGTGAAAGAGCTTTTAGCTGAGTCTTGAGATGGGGATTAGATGGTATTGAATCTTTGATTTATTAGAACAATGATGGGGATTGAAAAAAAAGAAAGTTTCTTACTTTAAAAACTATATAAGGCAATCATCTTTTAGACATAAGAAACTATAGAGATGGTGTGAAGGGGCTTTTAGCCAAGTTTTGAGATTTGGCTGAGTTGATATTGAATCTTACATTTAGTTAATGAAGGATGGAGATTGAAAAATTAGAAAGTTTCTTATTTTAGAAACTTTTTAAGACATCCATCTTTTAGACATAGGAAACTCTACAGATGGGGTCAATGAGTTTTTAGATCAGTTTTGAGATGAGGATGAGATGCTATTGAATCGTAGATTTAGTTGATAAATGATGAAGAGTGAAAAAATAGAAAGTTTCTTATCTTAGAAACTTTATTAAACATTTATCTTTTTGATGTAGCAAACCCTAGAGTGATGTCAAGGAGATTTTAACCATGTTTTAGGATGAGAATTAGAGGGTATTGAATCTTAAATTTAGTTGATGAAGGATGGAGATTGAAAAAAGAGAAAGTTTCTTATTCGAGAAACTTTGTAAAACATCAATCTTTTTAGACTTAGTAAACCTTAGAGATGGTGTCGAGGTGCTTTTAGCCAATTTTTGGGATGAGGATGAGATGATATTGACTCATAGATTTCTTACTTTAGATTTAGTCGATAAAGGATGGAGATTGAAAAAATAGAAAGTTTCTTATTATAGAAACTTTGTAAAACGTCCATCATTTTGAAATAAGAAACCCTATCGATGATGTCAACGAGATTTAAGGCATGTTTTGGGATGAGCGTATGAGGGTATTGAATCATAGATTTAGTTGATGAAGGATGAGGATTGAAAAATTAGATAGCTTCTTATTTTTGGAACTTTATAAAGCATCAATCTTTTATCTATGGGAAACCCTATAGATGGAGTCGAGGTGCTTTTTGCCAAGTTTTGGGATAAGGATGAGATGGTATTGAATCTTAGATTTAGTTGATAAAGGATGGAGATTGAAAAAATAGAAAGTTTCTTATTTTAAAAACTTTGTAAAACCACTGTCATTCAGAAATAAGAAACTCAAGTGATGATGTCAACGTGCTTTAAGCCATGTTTTGGGATGAGCACATGAGAGTATTGAATCTTAGATTTAGTTAATGAAGGATGGAGATTGTAAAGTGTTGTGGAAGAAACGTTTGTAAACCACTTCAAGGTCCTGCTGAATCATAACCAAAGTCTCATGAATGATGTTCCTGAACCCCTTTTTCCCTTACCTGCTGAAGAAGTTAATCACCTAATTCGTCTCTTCACTCCTGAAGAGATTAAAGACTCCATATTCAGAGTCGATGGTAATAGAGCCCCGGGTCCGGACGGATTCAATGGAAATTTCTTTAAAAGATTCTGGTACATTGTGGGTGATGAGGTAGTGGCTGCAATTCAATTCTTTTTCCGAACCAGTAACCTCCCCCCTGCCCTGAACTCCACCTTCATTGCTTTAATCCCTAAATGCAACAATGCTTCCATGCCTGAACATTTCAGACCCATTGCCCTTTGCAACTTCATTTACAAGGCCATTACAACGCTGATGGCATCCCGAATGAGCAGAGTAATGTGTAAAATTATTAGTCCAAATCAATCTGCTATCATTAAGGACAGACTGATTCAAGATAATGTGCTTCTCACTCATGATCTCTGTCACAACTTCCACTAGGATACTAATAAGAAGGCAATGTGTATTAAACTTGACCTCAGGAAGGCTTATGATAATGTTCTTCATGCAGCCCTTATCAAATTCATGCTCAAAATTGGGTTCCCTCAGGTCTGGTGCAATTGGGTACACAATTGTATCTCCACCGCCTCTTTCTCGATCCTTATAAATGGATCCTCAAGAGGATTTTTCAAAGCTACAAATGGGCTTAGACAAGGAGATCCTCTCTCTCCCATCCTCTTCTGCCTTATCATGGAAATGCTATCTGTCATTCTAAACAATGCCCTTTTAGCTGGGAGAATCTCTACTCCCTTCCGGAAAGGTCATCTTCAGATCACTCATGTATTGTATGCTGATGATGTTATGATTTTTTCCTCCCCGACTTCTAATTCTAGTGCAGGTATTCAAGAATGTCTTGATAAATTCAAAGCAATTTCAGGTCTGGAAGCTAATCCTCAGAAAAGTGAATTGTTCATCACTGGAGTTAATGATCAAACTAAAAGGGATTTGAGTTCCCTCCTAGATATCAAACAAGGTACTCTCCCCATTCGATACCTGGGTCTCCCTTTGGTTACCACCCGTCTAACTGCAAGGGATTGCCAACCTCTTCTCAGCAAAATCCGTAATAAGTTAGCTCTGTGGAGTAACAAGCACCTCTCGAGAGCGGGTAGAGTCGAATTGATCAAGACTGTGCTATCGTCCTTTCAAATTTACTGGTCTGCTACGTTCAACATTCCTACTGGTGTTCTTAATTCGATTGAAAAGCTTTTCAGGGAATTCCTCTGGTCTGGGAAGAAAAGCTACCATCCTGTCTCTTGGGACACTCTTTGTAGGCCAAAGCAAGAAGGGGGAACTGGTATCCGAAATCTCTCTGATATGAATAGAGCTGCTCAAATCAAGCTCCTATGGCAAATCATTGCTGACAAAAATTCTTTGTGGGTTAAATGGTTTAAATTGAAATATCTAAGGAAGAAAAATTTCTGATCCAGGCCCATGCTTGCTAATCCTCCTTGGGGGGTTAGGAGTATCTTCCATTGCAGATCCTTGGCTATCTCTCAGATTTGCTATAGTGTTGGTGAAGGTAAGAACGTTGATTTTTGGTCCCAGCCTTGGCATCCCAATGGGCCTGTCTGTTCCCAAACATCTGAAGGCATAACTTTCAACCTTATCAATTCTGCTTCCATTGCAGACATGAAGAAAGACGGAAGCTGGTCCCATATCTTAAATCAATCCCATCTCAGTGATCTCAGAGGCATCATTCAATCCGGCCTGTTTGGCCCTACTGACAAGGCTATTTGGAAACCCTCTCCTAGTGGCTTATTTACTACAAATTCTGCTTGGGACTGTCTTAGAAACCACCACCCTCCATCTCCCTGGTGGAAAGTTATTTGGAATAAAGGCCACATTCTGAGGTATAGCTTCATTGCCTGGCAAGCCTTACTGAACAGACTTAGTACTCGCGATAGACTATACTTCTTGGGCCGAAATAGTGACCTCAAATGCCCTTTATGCAGAGCTGTTCCTGAATCCATCGATCACCTGTTCTTTAATTGTTCTTTCTCTTCGTGGATCTGGCGTACTATCACCTGGAAATGTGGATATAGACGAAGACCTCACAAGACTCTTTTGAAAGAAGAGGAATGGATCCGCTGCAATTTCAAGGGTGATGGTCAGGCTTCAACCCTCATTAAGGTGGGTTTCTGTACTGCCATCTATATGATCTGGTGCGAAAGGAATAACAGAATTCATGGCAAACCTCCAAGACATAAACAGCTCATCCTCCAGACCATCCTTAGTGCTATTCGAGGTAGAATGCTTCATCTCCACCTAAATGACATAAGGAACCCAAGAAATATAAAACTGCTGAAAGTTTTGGCCTTGCTTGTATCCAAAAGGATCAGATTGCCCAGTTCTGTTCTTGGGAATGTCCTAAAGCTAATTGGTCCAAACTTAACTCTGATGCCGCCCTGGTCAATGACAAAGCTGGGCTTGGTGGGATTATCCGAAACTGGCATGGGGATACTCTAGCTCTGTACTCTATCAGAGCTGATGTTGAGGACATTCACCTTCTTGAAATGAAGGCAATTTATTATGGTATCAAGTTGGCTGCTGCCAAGGGCTGCCACAATTTGTGGATCGAATCTGACTCGCTGATATCTGTAAATGTCATTCTTCATCTTTGGCAAACCCCCTGGAAGGCTATCCCAATCATTCACAATATCAGACAAATCCTCTCCACCTTTAAGGAATGGCATATCTCCCATAACTGGAGGGAAGCAAATGCGGGGGTGGATTTTCTCTCCAAACCTTACTGCTGCTGTGAAGGTGATGACATTCCCATCCATCTCATCCCCCAAGACCTTAAAGACATTACCTCCCTCGATGCTTCAGGGACCTCCTACCCGAGATTGTAAGGATTCTTTATGTTTATCACCTGGAAGACTTTGATTGCCTTCGTTCCTCTAGCTCGTTTCCTCATCTCTTGGATCTTGTTAGTGCCTTCTTGGGCCTCTATATTTATGCTCTGTACTACTGATTTTTCCTTGTTTGGTCCTTGGTCCATCTGTACTAGGCTTTTTAAGCCTCCATAGCTCCTTGTATTTTCTTTAGTTCTTTAATGAATTCTGGTCGGGGTCTTGCCTAACCCCTCTTTACCGATCAAAAAAAAAATGATGAAGATTGAAAAATTAGAAAGTTTCTTATTTTAGAAACTTTATAAGACATCCATCTTTTAGACATAGGAAACTCCAGAGATGGGGTCAATGAGCTTTTTGATCAGTTTTGAGATGAGGATGAGATGCTATTGAATCGTAGATTTAGTTGATAAAGGATGAAGATTGAAAAAATAGAAAGTTTCTTATTCTAAAAACTTTATTAAACATATATCTTTTTGACATAGGAAACCCTAGAGATGATGTCAACAAGATTTTAACCATGTTTTAGGATGAGAATGAGAGGGTATTGAATCTTAAATTTAGTTGATGAAGGATGGAGATTGAAAAACTAGAAAGTTTCTTATTCCAGAAACATTGTAAAACATCAATCTTTTTAGACTTAGTAAACCTTAGAGATGTTGTGAAGCTGCTTTTAGCCAATTTTTGGGATGAGGATGAGATGATATTGACTCATAGATTTTGTTTGTGCCTCGTTTGAGATTGAAAAATAGGAAGTTTCTTATTTTATAAACTTTATAAAACATCCACTGTTTAGACATAGGAAACCCAATAGATGGTGTCAACGTGCTTTTAGCCAATTTTTGAGATGAGAATTAAATAGTATTGAATTTTAGATTTAGTTGATCAAGTATGGAGATTGTAAAATGAAAAGTTTCTTATTTTAGTAACTTTTTAAAACATCAATCTTTTAGACATAGGAAACCTCATAAATGGTGTGAAAGAACTTTTAGCCGAGTCTTGAGATGAGGATTAGATGGTATTGAATCTTTGATTTATTTCAACAACGATGCAGATTGAAAAAAAAGAAAGTTTCTTACTTTAGAAACTATATAAAGCAACCATCTTTTAGACATAAGAAACCATAGAGATGGTGTGAAGCTGCTTTTAGCCAAGTTTTGAGATTAGGCTGAGATGATATTGAATCTTAGATTTAGTTGATAAATGATGGAGATTAAAAAAATAGAAAGTTTCTTATTTTAGAAACATTGTTAAAACATCCATCATTTAGAAATAAGAAACCCTAGTGATGATGTCAACGAGCTTTAAGCCATGTTTTGGGAAGAGCATATGAGGGTATTAAATCTTAGATTTAGTTGATGAATGATGGAGATTGAAAAATTAGAAAGCTTCTTATTTTAGGAACTTTATAAAACATCAATGTTTTAGACATAGGAAACCCTAGAGATGGATTCAAGGTGCTTTAAGCCAAGTTTTGGAATGAGAATGAGATGGTATTGAATCTTAGATTTAGTCGATAAAGAATGGAGATTGAAAAAATAGAAAGTTTCTTATCATAGAAACTTCGTAAAACGTCCATCATTTAGAAATAAGAAACCCTAGCGATGATGTCAACGAGCTTTAAGCCATGTTTTGGGATGAGCGTATGAGGGTATTGAATCATAGATTTAGTTGATGAAGGATGAAGATTGACAAATTAGAAATCTTTTTATTTTTGGAACTTTATAAAGCATCAATCTTTTATCTATGGGAAACCCTATAGATGGAGTCGAGGTGCTTTTTGCCAAGTTTTGGGATAAGGATGAGATGGTATTGAATCTTAGATTTAGTTGATAAAGGATGGAGATTGAAAAAATAGAAAGTTTCTTATTTTAAAAACTTTGTAAAACCACTATCATTCAGAAAGAAGAAACCCAAGTGATGATGTTAACCTGCTTTAAGCCATGTTTTGGGATGAGCACATGAGAGTATTGAATCTTATATTTAGTAAACCTTAGAGATGGTGTCAAGGTGCTTTTAGCCAATTTTTGGGATGAGGATGAGATGATATTGACTCATAGATTTTGTTTGTGCCTCGTTTGAGATTGAAAAATAGGTAGTTTCTTATTTTATAAACTTCATAAAACATCCACGGTTTAGACATAGGAAACCCAATAGATGGTGTCAACGTGCTTTTAGCCAATTTTTGAGATGAGGATTAAATAGTATTGAATTTTAGAATTAGTTGATCAAGTATGGAGATTGTAAAGTGAAAAGTTTCTTATTTTAGTAACTTTTTAAAACATCAATCTTTTAGACATAGGAAACCTCATAAATGGTGTGAAAGAGCTTTTAGCTGAGTCTTGAGATGAGGATTAGATGGTATTGAATCTTTGATTTATTTCAACAACGATGGAGATTGAAAAAAAAGAAAGTTTCTTACTTTAGAAACTATATAAAGCAACCATGATTTAGACATAAGAAACCATAGAGATGGTGTGAAGGAGCTTTTAGCCAAGTTTTGAGATTAGGCTGAGATGATATTGAATCTTAGATTTAGTTGATAAAGGATGGAGATTGAAAAAATAGAAAGTTTCTTATTTTAGAAACATTGTTAAACATCCATCATTTAGAAATAAGAAACCCTAGTGACGATACCAACGAGCTTTAAGCCATGTTTTGGGATGAGCATATGAGGGTATTGAATCTTAGATTTAGTTGATGAAGGATGGAGATTGAAAAATTAGAAAGCTTCTTATTTTAGGAACTTTATAAAACATCATTGTTTTAGACATAGGAAACCCTAGAGATGGATTCAAGGTGCTTTAAGCCAAGTTTTGGAATGAGAATGAGATGGTATTGAATCTTAGATTTAGTCGATAAAGGATGGAGATTGAAAAAATAGAAAGTTTCTTATTTTAGAAACTTTGTAAAACGTCCATCATTTAGAAAGAAGAAACCCTAGCGATGATGTCAACGAGCTTTAAGGCATCTTTTAGGATGAGCGTATGAGGGTATTGAATGATAGATTTAGTTGATGAAGGGTGAAGATGGAAAAATTAGAAAGCTTCTTATTTTTGGAACTTTATAAAGCATCAATCTTTTATCTATGAGAAATCCTATAGATGGAGTCAAGGTGCTTTTTGCCAAGTTTTTGGATAAGGATGAGATGGTATTGAATCTTAGATTTAGTTGATAAAGGATGGAGATTGAAAAAAGAGAAAGTTTCTTATTTTAAAAACTTTGTAAAACCACTATCATTCAGAAAGAAGAAACCCAAGTGATGATGTCAATCTGCTTTAAGCCATGTTTTGGGATGAGCACATGAGAGTATTGAATCTTAGATTTAGTAAACCTTACAGATGGTGTCAAGGTGCTTTTAGCCAATTTTTGGGATGAGGATGGGATGATATTGACTCATAGATTTTGTTTGTGCCTCGTTTGAGATTGAAAAATAGGAAGTTTCTTATTTTATAAAATTTATAAAACTTCCACTGTTTAGACATAGGAAACCCAATAGATGGTGTCAACGTGCTTTTAGCCAATTTTTGAGATGAGGATTAAATAGTATTGAATTTTAGAATTAGTTGATCAAGTATGGAGATTGTAAAGTGAAAAGTTTCTTATTTTAGTAACTTTTTAAAACATCAATCTTTTAGACATAAGAAACCTCATAAATGGTGTGAAAGAGCTTTTAGCTGAGTCTTGAGATGAGTATTAGATGGTATTGAATCTTTGATTTATTTCAACAATGATGGAGATTGAACAAAAAGAAAGTTTCTTACTTTAGAAACTATATAAAGCAACCATCTTTTAGACATAAGGAACCATAGAGATGGTGTGAAGGAGCTTTTAGCCAAGTTTTGAGATTAGGCTGAGATGATATTGAATCTTATATTTAGTTGATAAAGGATGGAGATTGAAAAAATATAAAGTTTCTTATTTTAGAAACATTGATAAACATCCATCATTTAGAAATAAGAAACGCTAGTGATGATGTCAACGAGCTTTAAGCCATGTTTTCGGATGAGCATATGAGGGTCTTGAATCTTAGATTTAGTTGATGAAGGATGGAGATTGAAAAATTAGAAAGCTTCTTATTTTAGGAACTTTATAAAACATCAATGTTTTAGACATAGGAAACCCTAGAGATGGATTCAAGGTGCTTTAAGCCAAGTTTTGGAATGACAATCAGATGGTATTGAATCTTAGATTTAGTCGACAAAGGATGGAGATTGAAAAAATAGAAAGTTTCTTATTATAGAAACTTTGTAAAACGTCCATCATTTAGAAAGAAGAAACCCTAGCGATGATGTCAACGAGCTTTAAGGCATCTTTTAGGATAAGCGTATGAGGGTATTGAATGATAGATTTAGTTGATGAAGGGTGAAGATTGAAAAATTAGAAAGCTTCTTATTTTTGAAACTTTATAAAGCATCAATCTTTTATCTATGAGAAACCCTATAGATGGAGTCAAGGTGCTTTTTGCCAAGTTTTGGGATAAGGATGAGATGGTATTGAATCTTAGATGTAGTTGATAAAGGATGGAGATTGAAAAAATAGAAAGTTTCTTATTTTAAAAACTTTGTAAAACCACTATCATTCAGAAATAAGAAACCCAAGTGATGTTGTCAACGTGCTTTAAGCCATGTTTTGGGATGAGCACATGAGAGTATTGAATCTTAGATTTAGTTAATGAAGGATGGAGATTGAAAAATTAGAAAGTTTCTTATTTTAGAAACTTTATAAGACATCCATCTTTGAGACATAGGAAACTGCAGAGATGGGGTCAATGAGCTTTTAGATCAGTTTTGAGATGAGGATGAGATGCTATTGAATCGTAGATTTAGTTGATAAATGATGAAGATTGAAAAAGTAGAAACTTTCTTATTTTAGAAACTTTATTAAACATATATCTTTTTGACATAAGAATCCCTAGAGATGATGTCAACGAGATTTTAACCATGTTTTAGGATGAGAATGAGAGGGTATTGGAACTTAAATTTAGTTGATGAAGGATGGAGATTGAAAAAATAGAAAGTTTCTTATTCGAGAAACTTTGTAAAACATCAATCTTTTTAGACTTAGTAAACCTTAGAGATGGTGTCGAGGTGCTTTTAGCCAATTTTTGGGATGAGGATGAGATGATATTGACTCATAGATTTTGTTTGTGCTTCGTTTGAGATTGAAAAATAGGAAGTTTCTTATTTTATAAACTTGATTAAACATCCACTGTTCAGACATAGGAAACCAAATAGATGGTGTCAACGTGATTTTAGCCAATTTTTGAGATGAGAATTAAATAGTATTGAATTTTAGATTTAGTTGATCTAGTATGGAGATTGTAGAAGGAAAAGTTTCTTATTTTAGTAACTTTTTAAAACATCAATCTTTTAGACATAGGAAACCTCATAAATGGTGTGAAATAGCTTTTAGCTGAGTCTTGAGATGAGGATTAGATGGTATTGAATCTTTGATTTATTTGAACAATGATGGAGATTGAAAAAAAAAAGTTTCTTACTTTAGAAACTATATAAAGCAACCATCTTTTAGACATAAGAAACCATAGAGATGGTGTGAATGAGCTTTTAGCCAAGTTTTGAGATTAGGCTGTGATGATATTGAATCTTAGATTTAGTTGATAAAGGATGGATATTGAAAAAATAGAAAGTTTCTTATTTTATAAACATTGTTAAACATCCATCATTTAGAAATAAGAAACCCTAGTGATGATGTCAACGAGCTTTAAGCCATATTTTGGGATGAGCATATGAGGGTATTGAATGTTAGATTTAGTTGATGAAGGATGGAGATTGAAAAATTAGAAAGCTTCTTATTTTAGGAACTTTATAAAACATCAATGTTTTAGACATAGGAAAACCTAGAGATGGATTCAAGGTGCTTTAAGCCAAGTTTTGGAATGAGAATGAGATGGTATTGAATCTTAGATTTATTCGATAAAGGATGGAGATTGAAAAAATAGAAAGTTTCTTATTATAGAAACTTTGTAAAACGCCCATCATTTAGAAATACGAAACCCTAGCGATGATGTCAATGAGCTTTAAGGCATGTTTTGGGATGAGCGTATGAGGGTATTGAATCATAGATTTAGTTGATGTAGGATGAAGATTGAAAAATTAGAAAGCTTGTTATTTTTTGGAACTTTATAAAGCATCAATCTTTTATCTATGGGAAACCCTATAAATGGAGTCCAGGTGCTTTTTGCCAAGTTTTGGGATAAGGATGAGATGGTATTGAATCTTAGATTTAGTTGATAAAGGATGGAGATTGAAAAAATAGAAAGTTTCTTATTTTAAAAACTTTGTAAAACCACTATCATTTAGAAATAAGAATCCCAAGTGATGATGTCAACGTGCTTTAAGCCATGTTTTGGGATTAGCACATGAGAGTATTGAATCTTAGATTAAGTTAATGAAGAATGGAGATTGAAAAATTAGAAAGTTTCTTATTTTAGAAACTTTATAAGACATCCATCTTTTAGACATAAGAAACTCCAGAGATGGGGTCAATGAGCTTTTAGATCAGTTTTGAGATGAGGATGAGATGCTATTGAATCGTAGATTTAGTTGATAAATGATGAAGATTGAAAAAATAGAAAGTTTCTTATTTTAGAAACTTTATTAAACATATATATTTTTGACATAGGAAACCTTAGAGATGATGTCAACGAGATTTTAACCATGTTTTAGGATGGAGATTGAAAAACTAGAAAGTTTCTTATTCCAGAAACTTTGTTAAACATCTATCTTTTTAGACTTAGTAAACCTTAGAGATGGTGTCAAGGTGCTTTTAGCCAATTTTTGGGATGAGGATGAGATGATATTGACTCATAGATTTTGTTTGTGCTTCGTTTGAGATTGAAAAATAGGAAGTTACTTATTTTATAAACTTTATAAGACATCCACTGTTTAGACATAGGAAACCCAATAGATGGTGTCAACGTGCTTTTAGCAAATTTTTGAGATGAGGATTAAATAGTATTGAATTTTAGATTTAGTTGATCAAGTATGGAGATTGTAAAATGAAAAGTTGTTTATTTTAGTAACTTTTTAAAACATCAATCTTTTAGACATAAGAAACCTCATAAATGGTGTGATAGGGCTTTTAGCTGACTCTTAAGATGAGGATTAGATGGTATTGAATCTTTGATTTATTTGAACAATGATGGCGATTGAAAAAAAAGAAAGTTTCTTACTTTAGAAACTATATAAAGCAACCATCTTTTAGACATAAGAAACCATAGAGATGGTGTGAAGGAGCTATTAGCCAAGTTTTGAGATTAGGCTAAGATGATATTGAATCTTAGATTTAGTTGATAAAGGATGGAGATTGAAAAAACTGAAAGTTTCTTATTTTAGAAATAATGTTAAACATCAATCATTTAGTAATAAGAAACCCTAGGGATGATGTCAACGAGCTTTAAGCCATCTTTTGGGATGAGCATATGAGGGTATTGAATCTTAGATTTAGTTGATGAAGGATGGAGATTGAAAAATTAGAAAGCTTCTTATTTTAGGAACTTTATAAAACATCAAGGTTTTAGACATAGGAAACCCTAGAGATGGATTCAAGGTGCTTTAAGCCAACTTTTGGAATGAGAATCAGATGGTATTGAATCTTAGATTTAGTCGATAAAGGATGGAGATTTAAAAAATAGAAAGTTTCTTATTTTAGAAACTTTGTAAAACGTCCATCATTTAGAAATAAGAAACCCTAGCGATGATGTCAACGAGCTTTAAGGCATGTTTTGGGATGAGCGTATGAGGGTATTGATTCATAGATTTGATGAAGGATGAAGATTGAAAAATTCGAAAGCTTCTTATTTTTGGAACTTTATAAAGCATCAATCTTCTATCTATGTGAAACCCTATAGATGGAGTAAAGGTGCTTTTTTCCAAGTTTCGGAATAAGGATGAGATGGTATTGAATCTTAGATTTAGTTGATAAAGGATGGAGATTGAAAAAATAGAAAGTTTCTTATTTTAAAAACTTTGTAAAACCCTATCATTCAGAAATAAGAAACCCAAGTGATGATGTGAACGTGCTTTAAGCCATGTTTTGGGATGAGCACATGAGAGTATTGAATGTTAGATTTAGTTAATGAAGGATGGAGATTGAAAAATTAGAAAGTTTCTTATTTTAGAAACTTTATAAGACATCCATCTTTTAGACACAGGAAACTCCAGAGATGGGGTCAATGAGCTTTTAGATCAGTTTTGAGAAGAGGATGAGATGCTATTAAATCGTAGATTTAGTTGATAAATGATGAAGATAGAAAAAATAGAAAGTTTCTTATTTTAGAAACTTTATTAAACATATATCTTTTTGACATAGGAAACACAAGAGATGATGTCAACGAGAATTTAACCATGTTTTAGGATGAGAATGAGAGGGTATTGAATCATAGATTTAGTTGATGAAGGATGAAGATTGAAAAATTAGAAAGCTTCTTATTTTTGGAACTTTATAAAGCATCAATCTTTTATCTATGGGAAACCCTATAGATGGAGTCAAGGTGCTTTTTGCCAAGTTTTGGGATAAGGATGAGATGGTATTGAATCTTAGATTTAGTTGATAAAGGATGGAGATTGAAAAAATCTAAAGTTTCTTATTTTAAAAACTTTGTAAAACCACTATCATTCAGAAATAAGAAACACAAGTGATGATGTCAACGTGCTTTAAGCCATGTTTTGGGATGAGCACATGAGAGTATTGAATCTTAGATTTAGTTAATGAAGGATGGAGATTGAAAAATTAGAAAGTTTCTTATTTTAGAAACTTTATAAGACATCCATCTTTTAGACATAGAAACTCCAGAGATGAGGTCAATGAGCTTTTAGATCAGTTTTGAGATGAGGATGAGATGCTATTAAATCGTAGATTTAGTTGATAAATGATGAAAATTGAAAAAATAGAAAGTTTCTTATTTTAGAAACTTTATTAAACATATATCTTTTTGACGTAGAAAAGCCTAAAGATGATGTCAACGAGATTTTAACCATGTTTTAGAATGAGAATGAGAGGGTATTGAGTTTTAAATTTAGTTGATGAATGATGGAGATTGAAAAAATAGAAAGTTTCTTATTCCAGAAACTTTGTAAAACATCAATCTTTTTAGCCTTAGTAAACTTAGAGATGGTGTCGAGGTGCTTTTAGCCAATTTTTGGGATGAGGATGAGATGATATTGACTCATAGATTTTGTTTGTGCTTCGTTTGAAATTGAAAAATAGGAAGTTTCTTATATAAACTTTATAAAACATCCACTGTTTAGACATAGGAAACCCAATAGATTGTGTCAACGTGCTTTTAGCCAATTTTTGAGATGAGGATTAAGTAGTACCGAATTTTAGATTTAGTTGATCAAGTATGGAGATTGTAAAATGGAAAGTTTCTTATTTTAGTAACTTTTTAAAACATTAATCTTTTAAACATAGGAAACCTCATAAATGGTGTGAAAGAGCTTTTAGCTGAGTCTTGAGATGAGGATTAGATGGTATTGAACCTTTGATTTATTTAAACAATGATGGAGATTGAAAAAAAAGAAAGTTTCTTACTTTAGAAACTATATAAAGCAACCATCTTTTAGACATAAGAAACCATAGAGATGGTGTGAAGGAGCTTTTAGCCAAGTTTTGAGATTAGGCTGAGATGATATTGAATCTTAGATTTAGTTGATAAAGGACGGATATTGAAAAAATATAAAGTTTCTTATTTTAGAAACATTGTTAAACATCCATCATTTAGAAATAAGAAACGCTAGTGATGATGTCAACGAGCTTTAAGCCATGTTTTGGGATGAGCATATGAGGGTCTTGAATCTTAGATTTAGTTGATGAAGGATGGAGATTGAAAAATTAGAAAGCTTCTTATTTTATGAACTTTATAAAACATCAATGTTTTAGACATAGGAAACCCTAGAGATGGATTCAAGGTGCTTGAAGCCAAGTTTTGGAATGAGAATCAGATGGTATTAAATCATAGATTTAGTCGACAAAGGATGGAGATTGAAAAAATAGAAAGTTTCTTATTATAGAAACTTTGTAAAACGTCCAACATTTAGAAATAAGAAACCCTAGCGATGCTGTCAACGAGCTTTAAGGCATGTTTTGGGATGAGCGTATGAGGGTATTGAATCATAGATTTAGTTGATGAAGGATGAAGATTGAAAAATTAGAAAGCTTCTTATTTTTGGAACTTTATAAAGCATCAATCTTTTATCCATGGGAAACCCTATAGATGGAGTAAAGGTGCTTTTTACCAAGTTTTGGGATAAGGATGAGATGGTATTGAATCTTAGATTTAGTTGATAAAGGATTGAGATTGAAAAAATAGAAAGTTTCTTATTTTAAAAACTTTGTAAAACCACTATCATTCCGAAATAAGAAACCCAAGTGATGATGTCAACGTGCTTTAAGCCATGTTTTGGGATGAGCACATGAGAGTATTGAATCTTAGAGTTAGTTAAAGAACGATGGAGATTGAAAAATTAGAAAGTTTCTTGTTTTAGAAACTTTAAAAGACATCCATCTTTTAGACATAGGAAACTCCAGAGATGGGGTCAATGAGCTATTAGATCAGTTTTGAGATGAGGATGAGATGCTATTGAATCGTAGATTTAGTTGATAAATGATGAAGATTGAAAAAATAGAAATTTTCTTATTTCAGAAACTTTATTAAACTTATATCTTTTTGACATAGGAAACCCTAAAGATGATGTCAACGAGATTTTAACCATGTTTTAAGATGAGAATGAGAGGGTATTGAATCTTAGATTTAGTTGATTAAGGATGGAGATTGAAAAAATAGAAAGTTTCTTATTCCAGAAACTTTGTAAAACATCAATCTTTTTAGACTTAGTAAACCTTAGAGATGGTGTCAAGGTGCTTTTAGCCAATTTGGGGATGAGGATGAGATGATATTGACTCATAGATTTTGCTTGTGCCTCGTTTGAGATTGAAAAATTGGAAGTTTCTTATTTTATAAACTTTATAAAACATCCACTGTTTAGACATAGGAAACCCAATAGATGGTGTCAACGTGCTTTTACCCAATTTTTGAAATGAGGATTAAATAGTATTGAATTTTAGATTTAGTTGATCAAGTATGGAGATTGTAAAGTGAAAAGTTTCTTATTTTAGTAACTTTTTAAAACATCAATCTTTTAGACATAGGAAACCTCATAAATGGTGTGAAAGGGCTTTTAGCTGAGTCTTGAGATGAGGATTAGATGGTATTGAATCTTTGATTTACTTGAACAATGACGGAGATTGAAAAAAAAGAAAGTTTCTTACTTTAGAAACTATATAAAGCAACCATCTTTTAGACATAAGAAACTATAGAGATTGTGTGAAGGAGTTTTTAGCCAAATTTTGAGATTAGGCTGAGATGATATTGAATCTTAGATTTAGTTGATAAAGGATGGATATTGAAAAAATAGAAAGTTTCTTATTTTATAAACATTGTTAAACATCCATCATTTGGAAATAAGAAACTCAAGTGATGATGTCAACGTGCTTTAAGCAATGTTTTGGGATGAGCACATGAGAGTATTGAATTTTAGATTTAGTTAATGAAGGATGGAGATTGAAAAGTTAGAAAGTTTCTTATTTTAGAAACTTTATAAGACATCCATCTTTTAGACATAGAAACTTCAGAGATGAGGTCAATGAGCTTTTAGATCAGTTTTGAGATGAGGATGAGATGCTATTAAATCGTAGATTTAGTTGATAAATGATGAAGATTGAAAAAACAGAAAGTTTCTTATTTTAGGAACTTTATTAAACATATATCTTTTTGACGTAGAAAAGCCTAAAGATGATGTCAACGAGATTTTAACCATGTTTTAGGATGAGAATGAGAGGGTATTGAGTTTTAAATTTAGTTGATAAAGGATGGAGATTGAAAAATTAGAAAGTTTCTTATTCCAGAAACTTTGTAAAACATCAATCTTTTTAGACTTAGTAAACCTTAGAGATAGTGTCGAGGTGCTTTTAGGCAATTTTTGGGATGAGGATGAGATGATATTGACTCATAGATTTTGTTTGTGCTTCGTTTGAGATTGAAAAATAGGAAGTTTCTTATTTTATAAACTTGATAAAACATCTACTGTTCAGACATAGCAAACCAAATAGATGGTGTCAACGTGATTTTAGCCAATTTTTGATATGAGGATTAAATAGTATTGAATTTTAGATTTAGTTGATCTAGTATGGAGATTGTAAAAAGAAAAGTTTCTTATTTTTGTAACTTTTTAAAACATCAATCTTTTAGACATAGAAAACCTCATAAATGGTGTGAAATAGCTTTTAGCTGAGTCTTGAGATGTTTTGGAACTTTATAAAGCATCAATCTTTTATCCATGGGAAACCCTATAGATGGAGTAAATGTGCTTTTTGCCAAGTTTTGAGATAAGGATGAGGTGGTATTGAATCTTAGATTTAGTTGATAAAGGATGGAGATTGAAAAAATAGAAAGTTTCTTATTTTAAAAACTTTGTAAAACCACTATCATTCCGAAATAAGAAACCCAAGTAAGGACACACAGAAAGAAGAACATCGATACACCAACCAACCAACCAATTAGAATAGAATAGGCAATTCAAAATTAAATATGGTGCTTCCGGGGAACCAGTTCAGTTGAGTTCAAACGAGTCATGATATAGTAAGAACGAGTACGCGCTCTTCCTGACCCATCTGGGGATTATTTGTCAATGTAAATGATCAACTGGAGGACTCCTTGAATCTTTTTCTTGCCTGGAGACAAAGGATGGACCATCGGCTTCTGACCGTGCGGCTCTTCTTGTCTTTTTTTCCCGCTGAGCTTTCATGCAATGACTGAGAACAAGGTAGAGGGATATGGAAAGGATGAAGTAATGAAAGAGGAAGTCGTTAATGATGGGCTCTTAGTGGGCAATCCCCTGTTCTCTTTGCTCTTGCTTGAGAATCCGCAGAAGGGCTTAGACGAGACCTAGCATCTCTCAGCTCAGATTCGGCATATCCGGTCTTAGCTGAACTCCTTTCGTTACGGGCAGTTCCGGGTTACGGGTAGCGAAGGTACTCGAGAGAAGATAAATAATCTATATAGTTCCGTTCAAGTGCAAGTTCTGTAAGTGAAGTGATTCTTTGTTGTTCCTCTTTTAAGTAACGCTTTCAAGTCTTTAGCTTTTGCTTGTGAGCACATGAGAGTATTGAATCTTAGAGTTAGTTAATGAAGGATGGAGATTGAAAAATTAGAAAGTTTCTTGTTTTAGAAACTTTAAAAGACATCCATCTTTTAGACATAGGAAACTCCAGAGATGGGGTCAATGAGCTTTTAGATCAGTTTTGAGATGACGATGAGATACTATTGAATCGTAGATTTAGTTGATAAATGATGAAGATTGAAAAAATAGAAAGTTTCTTATTTTAGAAACTTTATTAAACTTATATCTTTTTGACGTAGGAAACCCTAAAGATGATGTCAATGAGATTTTAACCATGTTTTAAGACGAGAATGAGAGGGTATTGAATCTTAGATTTAGTTGATTAAGGATGGAGATTGAAAAAATAGAAAGTTTCTTATTCCAGAAACTTTGTAAAACATCAATCTTTTTAGACTTAGTAAACCTTAGAGATGGTGTCAAGGTGCTTTTAGCCAATTTGGGGATGAGGATGAGATGATATTGACTCATATATTTTGTTTGTGCCTCGTTTGAGATTGAAAAATAGGAAGTTTCTTATTTTATAAACTTTATAAAACATCCACTGTTTAGACATAGGAAACCCAATAGATGGTGTCAACGTGCTTTTAGCCAATTTTTGAGATGAGGATTAAATAGTATTGAATTTTAGATTTAGTTGATCAAGTATGGAGATTGTAAAGTGAAAAGTTTCTTATTTTAGTAACTTTTTAAAACATCAATCTTTTAGACATAAGAAACCTCATAAATGGTGTGAAAGGGCATTTAGCTGAGTCTTGAGATGAGGATTAGATGGTATTGAATCTTTGATTTACTTGAACAATGACGGAGATTGAAAAAAAAGAAAGTTTCTTACTTTAGAAACTATATAAAGCAACCATCTTTTAGACATAAGAAACCATAGAGATGGTGTGAAGGAGTTTTTAGCCAAGTTTTGAGATTAGGCTGAGATGATATTGAATCTTAGATTTAGTTGATAAAGGATGGATATTGAAAAAATAGAAAGTTTCTTATTTTATAAAGATTGTTAAACATCCATCATTTAGAAATAAGAAACCCTAGTGATGATGTCAACGAGCTTTAAGCCATGTTTTGGGATGAGTATATGAGGGTAATGAATCTTAGATTTAGTTGAATAAGGATGGAGATTGAAAAATTAGAAAGTTTCTTATTATCGAAACTTTGTAAATAGTCCATCATTTAGAAATAAGAAACCCTAGCGATGATTTCAACGAGCTTTAAAGCATGTTTTGGGATGAGCGCATGAGGGTATTGAATCATAGATTTAGTTGATGAAGGATGAAGATTGAAAAATTAGAAAGCTTCTTATTTTTGAAACTTTATAAAGCATCAATCTTTTATCTATGGGAAACCCTACAGATGGAGACAAGGTGCTTTTTGCCAAGTTTTGGGATAAGGATGAGATGGTATTGAATCTTAGATTTAGTTGATAAAGGATCGAGATTGAAAAAATAGAAAGTTTCTTATTTTAAAAACTTTGTAAAACCACTATCATTCAGAAATAAGAAACTCAAGTGATGATGTCAACGTGCTTTAAGCAATGTTTTTGGATGAGCACATGAGAGTATTGAATTTTAGATTTAGTTAATGAAGGATGGAGATTGAAAAATTAGAAAGTTTCTTATTTTAGAAACTTTATAAGACATCCATCTTTTAGACATAGAAACTCCAGAGATAAGGTCAATGAGCTTTTAGATCAGTTTTGAGATGAGGATGAGATGCTATTAAATCGTAGATTTAGTTGATAAATGATGAAGATTGAAAAAATAGAAAGTTTCTTATTTTAGGAACTTTATTAAACATATATCTTTTTAACGTAGAAAAGCCTAAAGATGATGTCAACGAGATTTTAACCATGTTTTAGGATGAGAATGAGAGGGTATTGAGTTTTAAATTTAGTTGATGGAGGATGGAGATTGAAAAAATAGAAAGTTTCTTATTCCAGAAACTTTGTAAAACATCAATCTTTTTAGACTTAGTAAACCTTAGAGATGGTGTCGAGGTGCTTTTAGCCAATTTTTGGGATGAGGATGAGATGATATTGACTCATAGATTTTGTTTGTGCTTCGTTTGAGATTGAAAAATAGGAAGTTTCTTATTTTATAAACTTGATAAAACATCTACTGTTCAGACATAGCAAACCAAATAGATGGTGTCAACGTGATTTTAGCCAATTTTTGAGATGAGGATTAAATAGTATTGAATTTTAGATTTAGTTGATCTAGTATGGAGATTATAAAAAGAAAAGTTTCTTATTTTTGTAACTTTTTAAAACATCAATCTTTTAGACATAGAAAACCTCATAAATGGTGTGAAATAGCTTTTAGCTCAGTCTTGAGATGAGGATTAGATGGTATTGAATCTTTGATTTATTTGAACAATGATGGAGATTGAAAAAAAGAAAATTTCTTACTTTAGAAACTATATAAAGCAACCTTCTTTTAGACATAAGAAACCATAGAGATGGTGTTAATGAGCTTTTAGCCAAGTTTTGAGATTAGGCTGAGATGATATTGAATCTTAGATTTAGTTGATAAAGGATGGATATTGAAAAAATAGAAAGTTTCTTATTTTATAAACATTGTTAAACATCCATCATTTAGAAATAAGAAACCCTAGTGATGATGTCAACGAGCTTTAAGCCATATTTTGGGATGAGCATATGAGGGTATTGAATCTTAGATTTAGTTAATGAAGGAGGGGGATTGAAAAATTAGAAAGCTTCTTATTTTAGGAACTTTATAAAACATCAATGTTTTAGACATAGGAAACCCTATAGATGGATTCAAGGTGTTTTAAGCCAAGTTTTGGAATGAGAATGAGATGGTATTGAATCTTAGATTTAGTCGATAAAGGATGGAGATTGAAAAAATCGAAAGTTTCTTATTATAAAAATTTGTAAAATGTCCATCACTTAGAAATAAGAAACCCTAGCGATGATGTCAACGAGCTTTAAGGCATGTTTTGGGATGAGCGTATGAGGGTATTGAATCATAGATTTAGTTGATGAAGGATGAAGATTGAAAAATTAGAAAGCTTCTTATTTTTGGAACTTTATAAAACATCAATCTTTTATCTATCGGAAGCCCTATAGATGGAGTCAAGGTGCTTTTCGCCAAGTTTTGGGATAACGATGAGAAGGTATTGAATCTTAGATTTAGTTGATAAAGGATGGAGATTGAACAAATAGAAAGTTTCTTATTTTAAAAACTTTGTAAAACCACTATCATTCAGAAAGAAGAAACCCAAGTGATGATGTCAACGTGCTTTAAGCCATGTTTTGGGATGAGCACATGAGAGTATTGAATCTTAGATTTAGTTAATGAAGGATGGAGATTGAAAAATTAGAAACTTTCTTATATTAGAAACTTTGTAAGACATCCATCTTTTAGACATAGGAAACTCCAGAGATGGGGTCAATGAGCTTTTAGATCAGTTTTGAGATGAGGATGAGATGCTATTGAATCGTAGTTTTAGTTGATAAATGATGAAGATTGAAAAAATAGAAAGTTTCTTATTTTAGAAACTTTATTAAACATATATCTTTTTAACATAGGAAACCCTAGAGATGATGTCAACGAGATTTTAACCGTGTTTTAGGATGAGAATGAGAGGGTATTGAATCTTAAATTTAGTTGATGAAAGATGGAGATTGAAAAAATAAAAAGTTTCTTATTCCAGAAACTTTGTAAAACAGCAATGTTTTTAGACTTAGTAAACCTTAAAGATGGTGTCGAGGTGCTTTTAGCCAATTTTTGGGATGAGGATGAGATGATATTGACTCATAGATTTTGTTTGTGCCTCGTTTGAGATTGAAAAATAGGAAGTTTCTTATTTTATAAACTTTATAAAACATCCACTGTTTAGACATAGGAAACCCAATAGATGGTGTCAACGTGCTTTTAGCCAATTTTTGCGATGAGGAATAAATAAATAGTATTGAATTTTAGATTTAGTTGATCAAGTATGGAGATTGCAAAGTGAAAAGTTTCTTATTTTAGTAACTTTTTAAAACATCAATCTTTTAGACATAGGAAACCTCATAAATGGTGTGAAAGGGCTTTTAGCTGAGTCTGGAGATGAGGATTAGATGGTATTGAATGTTTGATTTATTTGAACAATGATGGAGATTGAAAAAAAAGAAAGTTTCTTACTTTAGAAACTATATAAAGCAACCATCTTTTAGACGTAAGAAACCATAGAGATGGTGTGAAGGAGCTTTTTTAGCCAAGTTTTGAGATTAGGCTGAGGTGATATTGAATCTTAGATTTAGTTGATAAATGACGGAGATTGAAAAAATTGAAAGTTTCTTATTTTAAAAACATTGTTAAACATCCAACATTTAGAAATAAGAAACCCTAGTGATGATGTCAACGAGCTTTAAGCCATGTTTTGGGATGAGCATATGAGGGTAATGAATAATAGATTTAGTTGATGAAGGATGGAGATTGAAAAATTAGAAAGTTTCTTATTATCGAAACTTTGTAAAACGTCCATCATTTAGAAATAAGAAACCCTAGCGATGATGTCAACGAGCTTTAAAGCATGTTTTGGGATGAGCGTATGAGGGTATTGAATCATAGATTTAGTTGATGAAGGATGAAGATTGAAAAATTAGAAAGCTTCTTATTTTTGGAACTTTATAAAGCATCAATCTTTTATCTATGGGAAACCCTACAGATGGAGACAAGGTGTTTTTTGCCAAGTTTTGGGATAAGGATGAGATGGTATTGAATTTTAGATTTAGTTGATAAAGGATCGAGATTGAAAAAATAGAAAGTTTCTTATTTTAAAAACTTTGTAAAACCACTATCATTCAGAAATAAGAAACGCAAGTGATGATGTCAACGTGCTTTAAGCCATATTTTGGGATGAGCACATGAGAGTATTGAATCTTAGATTTAGTTAATGAAGGATGGAGATTGAAAAATTAGAAAGTTTCTTATTTTAGAAACTTTATAAGACATCAATCTTTTAGACACAAGAAACTCTAGAGATGGGGTCAATGAGCTTTTAGATCAGTTTTGAGATGAGGATGAGATGCTATTGAATCGTAGATTTAGTTGATAAATGATGAAGATTGAAAAAATAGAAAGTTTCTTATTTTAGAAACTTTATTAAACATATATCTTTTTGACATAAGAAACCCTAGAGATGATGTCAACGAGATTTTAACCGTGTTTTAGGATGAGAATGAGAGCGTAGTGAATTTTAAATTTAGTTGATGAAGGATGGAGATTGAAAAAATAGAAAGTTTCTTATTCGAGAAACTTTGTAAAACATCAATCTTTTTTGACTTAGTAAACCTTAGAGATTGTGTGAAGTTGCTTTTGGCCAATTTTTGGGATGAGGATGAGATGATATTGACTCATAGATTTTGTTTGTGCTTCGTTTGAGATTGAAAAATAGGAAGTTTCTTATTTTATAAACTTTATAAAACATCCACTGTTTAGACATAGGAAACCCAATAGATGGTGTCAACGTGCTTTTAGCCAATTTTTGAGATGAGGATTAAATAGTACTGAATTTTAGATTTAGTTGATCAAGTATGGAGATTGTAAAATGAAAAGTTTCTTATTTTAGTAACTTTTTAAAACATCAATCTTTTAGACATAGGAAACCTCATAAATGGTGTTGGAAAAACAAGAAAGTTTATTACTTTAGAAACTATATAAAGCAACCATCTTTTAAACATAAGAAACCATAGAGATGGTGTGAAGGAGCTTTTAGCCAAGTTTTGAGATTAGGCTGAGATGATATTGAATCTTAGATTTAGTTGATAAATGACGGAGATTGAAAAAATATAAAGTTTCTTATTTTAGAAACATTGATAAACATCCATCATTTAGAAATAAGAAACGCCAGTGATGATGTCAACGAGCTTTAAGCCATGTTTTGGGATGAGCATATGAGGGTCTTGAATCTTAGGTTTAGTTGATGAATGATGGAGATTGAAAAATTAGAAAGCTTCTTATTTTAGGAACTTTATAAAACATCAATGTTTTAGACATAGGAAACCCTAGAGATGGATTCAAGGTGCTTTAAGCCAAGTTTTGGAATGAGAATGAGATGGTATTGAATCTTAGATTTAGTCGACAAAGGATGGAGATTGAAAAAATAGAAAGTTTCTTATTATAGAAACTTTGTAAAACGTCCATCATTTAGAAATAAGAAACCCTAACGATGATGCCAACGAGCTTTAAGGCATGTTTTGGGATGAGCGTATGAGGGTATTGAATCATAGATTTAGTTGATGAAGGATGAAGATTGAAAAATTAGAAAGCTTCTTATTTTTGGAACTTTATAAAGCATCAATCTTTTATCTATGGGAAACCCTATAGATGGAGTCAAGGTGCTTTTTGCCAAGTTTTGGGATAAGGATGAGATGGTATTAAATCTTAGATTTAGTTGATAAAGGATAGGGATTGAAAAAATAGAAAGTTTCTTATTTTAAAAACTTTGTAAAACCACTATCATTCAGAAATAAGAAACCCAAGTGATGATGTCAACGTGCTTTAAGCAATGTTTTGGGATGAGCACATGAGAGTATTGAATCTTAGATTTAGTTAATGAAGGATGGAGATTGAAAAATTAGAAAGTTTCTTATTTTAGAAACATTATAATACATCCATCTTTTAGATATAGGAAACTCCAGAGATGGGGTCAATGAGCTTTTAGATCAGTTTTGAGATGAGGATGAGATGCTATTGAATCGTAGATTTAGTTGATAAATGATGAAGATTGAAAAAATAGAAAGTTTCTTATTTTAGAAACTTTATTAAACATATATCTTTTTGACATAGGAATCCCTAGAGATGATGTCAGAGAGATTTTAACCATGTTTTAGGATGAGAATGAGAGGGTATTGAATCTTAAATTTAGTTGATGAAGGATGGAGATTGAAAAAATAGAAAGTTTCTTATTCCAGAAACTTTGTAAAACAACAATCTTTTTAGACTTAGTAAACCTTAGAGATGGTGTCGAGGTGCTTTTAGCCAATTTTTGGGATGAGGATGAGATGATATTGACTCATAGATTTTGTTTGTGCTTCGTTTGAGATTGAAAAATACGAAGTTTCTTATTTTATAAACTTGATAAAACATCCACTGTTCAGACATAGGAAACCAAATAGATGGTGTCAACGTGATTTTAGCCAATTTTTGAGATGAGAATTAAATAGTATTGAAATTTTAGATTTAGTTGATCTAGTATGGAGATTGTAGAAGGAAAAGTTTCTTATTTTAGTAACTTTTTAAAACATCAATCCTTTAGACATAGGAAACCTCATAAATGGTGTGAAATAGGTTTTAGCTGAGTCTTGAGATGAGGATTAGATGGTATTGAATCTTTGATTTATTTGAACAATGATGGAGATTTGAAAAAAAGAAAGTTTCTTACTTTAGAAACTATATAAAGCAACCATCTTTTAGACATAAGAAACCATAGAGATGGTGTGAATGAGCTTTTAGCCAAGTTTTGAGATTAGGCTGTGATGATATTGAATCTTAGATTTAGTTGATAAAGGATGGATATTGAAAAAATAGAAAGTTTCTTATTTTATAAACATTGTTAAACATCCATCATTTAGAAATAAGAAACCCTAGTGATGATGTCAACGAGCTTTAAGCCATATTTTGGGATGAGCATATGAGGGTATTGAAGGTTAGATTTAGTTGATGAAGGATGGAGATTGAAAAATTAGAAAGCTTCTTATTTTAGGAACTTTATAAAACATCAATGTTTTAGACATAGGAAACCCTAGAGATGGATTCAAGGTTCTTTAAGCCAAGTTTTGGAATGAGAATGAGATGGTATTGAATCTTAGATTTTGTCGATAAAGGATGGAGATTGAAAAAATCGAAAGTTTCTTATTATAGAAACTTTGTAAAACGTCCATCATTAAGAAATAAGAAACCCTAGCGACGATGTCAACGAGCTTTAAGGCATGTTTTGGGATGAGCGTATGAGGGTATTGAATCATAGATTTAGTTGATGAAGGATGAAGATTGAAAAATAAGAAAGCTTCTTATTTTTGGAACTTTATAAAACATCAATCTTTTATCTATCGGAAACCCTATAGATGGAGTCAAGGTGCTTTTTTCCAAGTTTTGGGATAAGGATGAGATGGTATTGAATCTTAGATTTAGTTGATAAAGGATGGAGATTGAAAAAATAGAAAGTTTCTTATTTTAAAAACTTTGTAAAACCACTATCATTCAGAAATAAGAAACCCAAGTGGTGATGTCAACGTGCTTTAAGCCATGTTTTGGGATGAGCACATGAGAGTATTGAATCTTAGATTTAGTTAATGAAGGATGGAGATTGAAAAATTAGAAAGTTTCTTATTTTAGAAACTTTATAATACATCCATCTTTTAGACATAGGAAACTCCAGAGATGGGGTCAATGAGCTTTTAGATCAGTTTTGAGATGAGGATGAGATGCTATTGAATCGTAGATTTAGTTGATAAATGATGAAGATTGAAAAAATAGATAGTTTCTTATTTTAGAAACTTTATTAAACATATATCTTTTTGACATAGGAAACCCTAGAGATGATGTCAACGAGATTTTAACCATTATTTTAGGATGAGAATGAGAGGGTATTGAATCATAAATTTAGATGATGAAGGATGGAGATTGAAAAAATAAAAAGTTTCTTATTCCAGAAACTTTGTAAAACATTACTCTTTTTTGACTTAGTAAACCTTAGAGATGGTGTCGATGTGCTTTTAGCCAATTTTTGGGATGAGGATGAGATGATATTGACTCATAGATTTTGTTTGTGCTTCGTTTGCGATTGAAAAATAGGAAGTTTCTTATTTTACAAACTTGATAAAACATCCACTGTTTAGACATAGGAAACCCAATAGATGGTGTCAACATGATTTTAGCCAAATTTTGAGATGAGGATTAAATAGTATTGAATGTTAGATTTAGTTGATCAAGTATGGAGATTGTAAAATGAAAAGTTTCTGATTTTAGACATAGGAAACCTCAAAAATGGTGTGAAAGAGCTTTTAGCTGAGTCTTGAGATGAGGATTAGATGGTATTGACTCTTTGATTTATTTGATCAATGATGGAGATTGAAACAAAAAGAAAGTTTCTTACTTTAGAAACTATATAAAGCAACCATCTTTTAGACATAAGAAACCATAGAGATGGTGTGAAGGAGCTTTTAGCCAAGTTTTGAGATTAGACTGACATGATATTGAATCTTAGATTTAGTTGATAAAGGATGGAGATTGAAAAAATAGAAAGTTTCTTATTTTAGAAACATTGTTAAACATCCATCATTTAGAAATAAGAAACCCAAGTGATGACGTCCACGAGCTTTAAGCCATATTTTGGGATGAGCATATGAGGGTATTGAATCTTAGATTTAGGTGATGAAGGATGGAGATTGAAAAATTAGAAAGCTTCTTATTTTAGGAACTTTATAAAACATCAATGTTTTAGACATAAGAAACCCTAGAGATGGATTCAAGGTGCTTTAAGCCAAGTTTTGGAATGAGAATGAGATGGTATTGAATCTTAGATTTAGTCGATAAAGGATGGAGATTGAAAAAATAGAAAGTTTCTTATTTTAGAAACATTGTTAAACATCCATCATTTAGAAATAAGAAACCCTAGTGATGATGTCAACGAGCTTTAAGCCATGTTTTGGGATTAGCATATGAGGGTATTGAATCTTAGATTTAGTTGATGAAGAATGGAGATTGAAAAATTAGAAAGCTTCTTATTTTCGGAACTTTATAAAACATCAATGTTTTAAACATATGAAACCCTAGAGATGGATTCAAGGTGCTTTAAGCCAAGTTTTGGAATGATAATGAGATGGTATTGAATCTTAGATTTAGTCGATAAAGGATGGAGATTGAAAAAATACAAAGTTTCTTATTATAGAAACTTTGTAAAACGTCCATCATTTAGAAATAAGAAACCCTAGCGATGATGTCAACGAGCTTTAAGGCATGTTTTGGGATGAGCGTATGAGGGTATTGAATCCTAGATTGAGTTGATGAAGGATGAAGATAGAAAAATTAGAAATCTTCTTATTTTTGGAACTTTATAAAACATCAATCTTTTATCTATGGGAAACCCTATAGATGGAGTCAATGTGCTTTTTGCCAAGTTTTGGGATAAGGATGAGATGGTATTAAATCTTAGATTTAGTTGATAAAGGATGGAGATTGAAAAAATAGAAAGTTTCTTATTTTAAAAACTTTGTTAAACCACTATCATTCAGAAATAAGAAACCCAAGTGGTGATGTCAACGTGCTTTAAGCCATGTTTTGGGATGAGCACATGAGAGTATTGAATCTTAGATTTAGTTAATGAAGGATGGAGATTGAAAAATTAGAAAGTTTCTTATTTTAGACTCTTTATAAGACATCCATCTTTTAAACATAGGAAACTCCAGAGATGGGGTCAATGAGCTTTTAGATCAGTTTTGAGATGAGGATGAGATGCTATTGAATCGTAGATTTAGTTGATAAATGATGAAGATTGAAAAAATAGAAAGTTTCTTATTTTAGAAACTTTATTAAACATATATCTTTTTGACATAGGAATCCCTAGAGATGATGTCAGAGAGATTTTAACCATGTTTTAGGATGAGAATGAGAGGGTATTGAATCTTAAATTTAGTTGATGAAGGATGGAGATTAAAAAAATAGAAAGTTTCTTATTCCAGAAACTTTGTAAAACAACAATCTTTTTAGACTTAGTAAACCTTAGAGATGGTGTCGAGGTGCTTTTAGCCAATTTTTGGGATGAGGATGAGATGATATTGACTCATAGATTTTGTTTGTGCTTCGTTTGAGATTGAAAAATACGAAGTTTCTTATTTTATAAACTTGATAAAACATCCACTGTTTAGACATAGGAAACCCAATAGATGGTGTCAACGTGCTTTTAGCCAATTTTTGAGATGAGGATTAAATAGTACTGAATTTTAGATTTAGTTGATCAAGTATGGAGATTGTAAATTAAAAAGTTTCTTATTTTACTAACTTTTTCAAACATCAATCTCTTAGACATAAGAAACCTCATAAATGGTGAGAAAGAGCTTTTAGCTGAGTCTTGAGATGAGGATTAGATGGTATTGAATCTTTGATTTATTTGACCAATGATGGAGATGGAAAAAAAGAAAGTTTCTTACTTTTGAAACTATATAAAGCAACCATCTTTTAGACATAAGAAACCATAGAGATTGTGTGAAGGAGCTTTTAGCCAAGTTTTGAGATTAGGCTGAGATGATATTGAATCTTAGATTTAGTTGATAAAGGATGGTTTTTGAAAAAATAGAAAGTTTCTTATTTTATAAACATTGTTAAACATCCATCATTTAGAAAAAAGAAACCCTAGTTATGATGTCAACGAGCTTTAAGCCATGTTTTGGGATGAGCATATGAGTGTATTGAATCTTAGATTTAGTTGATGATAGATGGAGATTGAAAAATTAGAAAGCTTCTTATTTTAGGAACTTTATAAAACATCAATGTTTTAGACATAGGAAACCCTAGAGATGGATTCAAGGTGCTTTAAGCCAAGTTTTGGAATGAGAATGAGATGATATTGAATGTTAGATTTAGTCGATAAAGGGTGGAGATTGAAAAAAACGAAAGTTTCTTATTATAGAAACTTTGTAAAACGTCCATCATTTAGAAATAAGAAACGCTAGCGATGATTTCAACGAGCTTTAAGGCATGTTTTGGGATGAGCTCGTGAGGGTATTGAATCATAGATTTAGTTGATGAAGGATGAAGATTGAAAAATTAGAAAGCTTCTTATTTTTGGAACTTTATAAAACATCAATCTTTTATCTATGGGAAACCCTATAGATGGAGTCAAGGTGCTTTTCGCCAAGTTTTGGGATAACGATGAGAAGGTATTAAATCTTAGATTTAGTTGATAAAGGATGGAGATTGAACAAATAGAAAGTTTCTTATTTTAAAAACTTTGTAAAACCACTATCATTCAGAAAGAAGAAACCCAAGTGATGATGTCAACGTGCTTTAAGCCATGTTTTGGGATGAGCACATGAGAGTATTGAATCTTAGATTTAGTTAATGAAGGATGGAGATTGAAAAATTAGAAACTTTCTTATATTAGAAACTTTGTAAGACATCCATCTTTTAGACATAGGAAACTCCAGAGATGGGGTCAATGAGCTTTTAGATCAGTTTTGAGATGAGGATGAGATGCTATTGAATCGTTGATTTAGTTGATAAATGATGAAGATTGAAAAAATAGAAAGTTTCTTATTTTAGAAACTTTATTAAACATATATCTTTTTGACATAGGAAACCCTAGAGGTGATGTCAACGAGATTTTAACCGTGTTTTAGGATGAGAATGAGAGGGTATTGAATCTTAAATTTAGTTGATGAAGGATGGGCATTGAAAAAATAAAAAGTTTCTTATTCCAGAAACTTTGTAAAACATCAATGTTTTTAGACTTAGTAAACCTTAAAGATGGTGTCGAGGTGCTTTTAGCCAAATTTTGGGATGAGGATGAGATGATATTGACTCATAGATTTTGTTTGTGTCTCGTTTGAGATTGAAAAATTGGAAGTTTCTTATTTTATAAACATTATAAAACATCCACTGTTTAGACATAGGAAACCCAATAGATGGTGTCAACGTGCTTTTAGCCAATTTTTGAGATGAGGATTAAATAGTACTGAATTTTAGATTTAGTTGATCAAGTATGGAGATTGTAAATTGAAAAGTTTCTTATTTTACTAACTTTTTCAAACATCAATCTCTTAGACATATGAAACCTCATAAATGGTGAGAAAGAGCTTTTAGCTGAGTCTTGAGATGAGGATTAGATGGTATTGAATCTTTGATTTATTTGACCAATGATGGAGATGGAAAAAAAGAAAGTTTCTTACTTTTGAAACTATATAAAGCAACCATCTTTTAGACATAAGAAACCATAGAGATTGTGTGAAGGAGCTTTTAGCCAAGTTTTGAGATTAGGCTGAGATGATATTGAATCTTAGATTTAGTTGATAAAGGAAGGATATTGAAAAAATAGAAAGTTTCTTATTTTATAAACATTGTTAAACATCCATCATTTAGAAAAAAGAAACCCTAGTTATGATGTCAACGAGCTTTAAGCCATGTTTTGGGATGAGCATATGAGTGTATTGAATCTTAGATTTAGTTGATGAAAGATGGAGATTGAAAAATTAGAAAGCTTCTTATTTTAGGAACTTTATAAAACATCAATGTTTTTGACTTAGGAAACCCTAGAGATGGATTCAAGGTGCTTTAAGCCATGTTTTGGAATGAGAATGAGATGGTATTGAATGTTAGATTTAGTTGATAAAGGGTGGAGATTGAAAAAAACGAAAGTTTCTTATTATACAAACTTTGTAAAACGTCCATCATTTAGAAATAAGAAACGCTAGCGATGATTTCAACGAGCTTTAAGGCATGTTTTGGGATGAGCTCGTGAGGGTATTGAATAATAGATTTAGTTGATTAAGGATGAAGATTGAAAAATTAGAAAGCTTCTTATTTTTGGAACTTTATAAAACATCAATCTTTTATCTATGGGAAACCCTATAGATGGAGTCAAGGTGCTTTTCGCCAAGTTTTGGGATAACGATGAGAAGGTATTGAATCTTAGATTTAGTTGATAAAGGATGGAGATTGAACAAATAGAAAGTTTCTTATTTTAAAAACTTTGTAAAACCACTATCATTCAGAAAGAAGAAACCCAAGTGATGATGTCAACGTGCTTTAAGCCATGTTTTGGGATGAGCACATGAGAGTATTGAATCTTAGATTTAGTTAATGAAGGATGGAGATTGAAAAATTAGAAACTTTCTTATATTAGAAACTTTGTAAGACATCCATCTTTTAGACATAGGAAACTCCAGAGATGGGGTCAATGAGCTTTTAGATCAGTTTTGAGATGAGGATGAGATGCTATTGAATCGTAGTTTTAGTTGATAAATGATGAAGATTGAAAAAATAGAAAGTTTCTTATTTTAGAAACTTTATTAAACATATATCTTTTTGACATAGGAAACCCTAGAGATGATGTCAACGAGATTTTAACCGTGTTTTAGGATGAGAATGAGAGGGTATTGAATCTTAAATTTAGTTGATGAAAGATGGAGATTGAAAAAATAAAAAGTTTCTTATTCCAGAAACTTTGTAAAACAGCAATGTTTTTAGACTTAGTAAACCTTAAAGATGGTTTCGAGGTGCTTTTAGCCAATTTTTGGGATGAGGATGAGATGATATTGACTCATAGATTTTGTTTGTGCCTCGTTTGAGATTGAAAAATAGGAAGTTTCTTATTTTATAAACTTTATAAAACATACACTGTTTAGACATAGGAAACCCAATAGATGGTGTCAACGTGCTTTTAGCCAATTTTTGAGATGAGGATTAAATAGTACTGAATTTTAGATTTAGTTGATCAAGTATGGAGATTGTAAATTGAAAAGTTTCTTATTTTACTAACTTTTTCAAACATCAATCTCTTAGACATAGGAAACCTCATAAATGGTGAGAAAGAGCTTTTAGCTGAGTCTTGAGATGAGGATTAGATGGTATTGAATCTTTGATTTATTTGAACAATGATGGAGATGGAAAAAAAAGAAACTTTCTTACTTTTGAAACTATATAAAGCAACCATCTTTTAGACATAAGAAACCATAGAGATTGTGTGAAGGAGCTTTTAGCCAAGTTTTGAGATTAGGCTGAGATGATATTGAATCTTAGATTTAGTTGATAAAGGATGGATATTGAAAAAATAGAAAGTTTCTTATTTTATAAACATTGTTAAACATCCATCATTTAGAAAAAAGAAACCCTAGTTATGATGTCAATGAGCTTTAAGCCATGTTTTGGGATGAGCATATGAGTGTATTGAATCTTAGATTTAGTTGATGAAAGATGGAGATTGAAAAATTAGAAAGCTTCTTATTTTAGGAACTTTATAAAACATCAATGTTTTAGACATAGGAAACCCTAGAGATGGATTCAAGGTGCTTTAAGCCAAGTTTTGGAATGAGAATGAGATGGTATTGAATGTTAGATTTAGTCGATAAAGGGTGGAGATTGAAAAAAACGAAAGTTTCTTATTATAGAAACTTTGTAAAACGTCCATCATTTAGAAATAAGAAACGCTAGCGATGATTTCAACGAGCTTTAAGGCATGTTTTGGGATGAGCTCGTGAGGGTATTGAATCATAGATTTAGTTGATGAAGGATGAAGATTGAAAAATTAGAAAGCTTCTTATTTTTGGAACTTTATAAAACATCAATCTTTTATCTATGGGAAGCCCTATAGATGGAGTCAAGGTGCTTTTCGCCAAGTTTTGGGATAACGATGAGAAGGTATTGAATCTTAGATTTAGTTGATAAAGGATGGAGATTGAACAAATAGAAAGTTTCTTATTTTAAAAACTTTGTAAAACCACTATCATTCAGAAAGAAGAAACCCAAGTGATGATGTCAACGTGCTTTAAGCCATGTTTTGGGATGAGCACATGAGAGTATTGAATCTTAGATTTAGTTAATGAAGGATGGAGATTGAAAAATTAGAAACTTTCTTATATTAGAAACTTTGTAAGACATCCATCTTTTAGACATAGGAAACTCCAGAGATGGGGTCAATGAGCTTTTAGATCAGTTTTGAGATGAGGATGAGATGCTATTGAATCGTAGTTTTAGTTGATAAATGATGAAGATTGAAAAAATAGAAAGTTTCTTATTTTAGAAACTTTATTAAACATATATCTTTTTGACATAGGAAACCCTAGAGATGATGTCAACGAGATTTTAACCGTGTTTTAGGATGAGAATGAGAGGGTATTGAATCTTAAATTTAGTTGATGAATGATGGAGATTGAAAAAATAAAAAGGTTCTTATTCTAGAAACTTTGTAAAACATCAATGTTTTTAGACTTAGTAAACCTTAAAGATGGTGTCGATGTGCTTTTAGCCAATTTTTGGGATGAGGATGAGATGATATTGACTCATAGATTTTGTTTGTGCCTCGTTTGAGATTGAAAAATAGGAAGTTTCTTATTTTATAAACTTTATAAAACATCCACTGTTTAGACATAGGAAACCGAATAGATGGTGTCAACGTGCTTTTAGCCAATTTTTGAGATGCGGATTAAATAGTACTGAATTTTAGATTTAGTTGATCAAGTATGGAGATTGTAAATTGAAAAGTTTCTTATTTTACTAACTTTTTCAAACATCAATCTCTTAGACATAGGAAACCTCATAAATGGTGAGAAAGAGCTTTTAGCTGAGTCTTGAGATGAGGATTAGATGGTATTGAATCTTTGATTTATTTGAACAATGATGGAGATGGAAAAAAAGAAACTTTCTTACTTTTGAAACTATATAAAGCAACCATCTTTTAGACATAAGAAACCATAGAGATTGTGTGAAGGAGCTTTTAGCCAAGTTTTGAGATTAGGCTGAGATGATATTGAATCTTAGATTTAGTTGATAAAGGATGGATATTGAAAAAATAGAAAGTTTCTTATTTTATAAACATTGTTAAACATCCATCATTTAGAAAAAAGAAACCCTAGTTATGATGTCAACGAGCTTTGAGCCATGTTTTGGGATGAGCATATGAGTGTATTGAATCTTAGATTTAGTTGATGAAAGATGGAGATTGAAAAATTAGAAAGCTTCTTATTTTATGAACTTTATAAAACATCAATGTTTTAGACATAGGAAACCCTAGAGATGGATTCAAGGTGCTTTAAGCCAAGTTTTGGAATGAGAATGATATGGTATTGAATGTTAGATTTAGTCGATAAAGGGTGGAGATTGAAAAAAACGAAAGTTTCTTATTATAGAAACTTTGTAAAACGTCCATCATTTAGAAATAAGAAACGCTAGCGATGATTTCAACGAGCTTTAAGGCATGTTTTGGGATGAGCTCGTGAGGGTATTGAATCATAGATTTAGTTGATTAAGGATGAAGATTGAAAAATTAGAAAGCTTCTTATTTTTGGAACTTTATAAAACATCAATCTTTTATCTATGGGAAACCCTATAGATGGAGTCAAGGTGCTTTTCGCCAAGTTTTGGGATAACGATGAGAAGGTATTGAATCTTAGATTTAGTTGATAAAGGATGGAGATTGAACAAATAGAAAGTTTCTTATTTTAAAAACTTTGTAAAACCACTATCATTCAGAAAGGAGAAACCCAAGTGATGATGTCAACGTGCTTTAAGCCATGTTTTGGGATGAGCACATGAGAGTATTGAATCTTAGATTTAGTTAATGAAGGATGGAGATTGAAAAATTAGAAACTTTCTTATATTAGAAACTTTGTAAGACATCCATCTTTTAGACATAGGAAACTCCAGAGATGGGGTCAATGAGCTTTTAGATCAGTTTTGAGATGAGGATGAGATGCTATTGAATCGTTGATTTAGTTGATAAATGATGAAGATTGAAAAAATAGAAAGTTTCTTATTTTAGAAACTTTATTAAACATATATCTTTTTGACATAGGAAACCCTAGAGATGATGTCAACGAGATTTTAACCGTGTTTTAGGATGAGAATGGGTGGGTATTGAATCTTAAATTTAGTTGATGAAGGATGGACATTGAAAAAATAAAAAGTTTCTTTTTCCAGAAACTTTGTAAAACATCAATGTTTTTAGACTTAGTAAACCTTAAAGATGGTGTCGAGGTGCTTTTCGCCAATTTTTGGGATGAGGATGAGATGATATTGACTCATAGATTTTGTTTGTGCCTCGTTTGAGATTGAAAAATTGGAAGTTTCTTATTTTATAAACTTTATAAAACATCCACTGTTTAGACATAGGAAACCCAATAGATGGTGTCAACGTGCTTTTAGCCAATTTTTGAGATGAGGATTAAATAGTACTGAATTTTAGATTTAGTTGATCAAGTATGGAGATTGTAAATTGAAAAGTTTCTTATTTTACTAACTTTTTCAAACATCAATCTCTTAGACAAAGGAAACCTCATAAATGGTGAGAAAGAGCTTTTAGCTGAGTCTTGAGATGAGGATTAGATGGTATTGAATCTTTGATTTATTTGAACAATGATGGAGATGGAAAAAAAGAAAGTTTCTTACTTTTGAAACTATATAAAGCAACCATCTTTTAGACATAAGAAACCATAGAGATTGTGTGAAGGAGCTTTTAGCCAAGTTTTGGGATAACGATGAGAAGGTATTGAATCTTAGATTTAGTTGATAAAGGATGGAGATTGAACAAATAGAAAGTTTCTTATTTTAAAAACTTTGTAAAACCACTATCATTCAGAAAGAAGAAACCCAAGTGATGATGTCAACGTGCTTTAAGCCATGTTTTGGGATGAGCACATGAGAGTATTGAATCTTAGATTTAGTTAATGAAGGATGGAGATTGAAAAATTAGAAACTTTCTCATTTTAGAAAGTTTATAAGACATCCATCTTTTAGACATAGGAAACTTCAGAGATGGGGTCAATGAGCTTTTAGATCAGTTTTGAGATGAGGATGAGATGCTATTGAATCGTAGATTTAGTTGATAAATGATGAAGATTGAAAAAATAGAAAGTTTCTTATTTTAGAAACTCTATTAAACATATATCTTTTTGACATATGAAACCCTAGAGATGATGTCAACGAGATTTTAACCGTGTTTTAGGATGAGAATGAGAGGGTATTGAATCTTAAATTTAGTTGATGAAGGATGGAGATTGAAAAAATAGAAAGTTTCTTATTCCAGAAACTTTGTAAAACATCAATCTTTTTAGCAATAGTAAACCTTAGAGATGGTGTCGAGGTGCTTTTAGCCAATTTTTGGGATGAGGATGAGATGATATTGACTCATAGATTTTGTTTGTGCCTCGTTTAAGATTGAAAAATAGGAAGTTTCTTATTTTATAAACTTTATAAAACATCCACTGTTTAGACATAGGAAACCCAATAGATGGTGTCAACGTGCGTTTAGCCAATTTTTGAGATTAGGATTAAATAGTACTGAATTTTAGATTTAGTTGATCAAGTATGGAGATTGTAAATTGAAAAGTTTCTTATTTTACTAACTTTTTCAAACATCAATCTCTTAGACATAGGAAACCTCATAAATGGTGAGAAAGAGCTTTTAGCTGAGTCTTGAGATGTGGATTAGATGGTATTGAATCTTTGATTTATTTGAACAATGATGGAGATGGAAAAAAAGAAACTTTCTTACTTTTGAAACTATATAAAGCAACCATCTTTTAGACATAAGAAACCATAGAGATTGTGTGAAGGAGCTTTTAGCCAAGTTTTGAGATTAGGCTGAGATGATATGGAATCTTAGATTTAGTTGATAAAGGATGGATATTGAAAAAATAGAAAGTTTCTTATTTTATAAACATTGTTAAACATCCATCATTTAGAAAAAAGAAACCCTAGTTATGATGTCAACGAGCTTTAAGCCTTGTTTTGGGATGAGCATATGAGTGTATTGAATCTTAGATTTAGTTGATGAAAGATGGGGATTGAAAAATTAGAAAGCTTCTTATTTTAGGAACTTTATAAAACATCAATGTTTTAGACATAGGAAACCCTAGAGATGGATTCAAGGTGCTTTAAGCCAAGTTTTGGAATGAGAATGAGATGGTATTGAATGTTAGATTTAGTCGATAAAGGGTGGAGATTGAAAAAAACGAAAGTTTCTTATTATAGAAACTTTGTAAAACGTCCATCATTTAGAAATAAGAAACGCTAGCGATGATTTCAACGAGCTTTAAGGCATGTTTTGGGATGAGCTCGTGAGGGTATTGAATCATAGATTTAGTTGATGAAGGATGAAGATCGAAAAATTAGAAAGCTTCTTATATTTGGAACTTTATAAAACATCAATCTTTTATCTATGGGAAGCCCTATAGATGGAGTCAAGGTGCTTTTCGCCAAGTTTTGGGATAACGATGAGAAGGTATTGAATCTTAGATTTAGTTGATAAAGGATGGAGATTGAACAAATAGAAAGTTTCTTATTTTAAAAACTTTGTAAAACCACTATCATTAAGAAAGAAGAAACCCAAGTGATGATGTCAACGTGCTTTAAGCCATGTTTTGGGATGAGCACATGAGAGTATTGAATCTTAGATTTAGTTAATGAAGGATGGAGATTGAAAAATTAGAAACTTTCTCATTTTAGAAAGTTTATAAGACATCCATCTTTTAGACATAGGAAACTCCAGAGATGGGGTCAATGAGCTTTTAGATCAGTTTTGAGATTAGGATGAGATGCTATTGAATCGTAGATTTAGTTGATAAATGATGAAGATTGACAAATTAGAAAGTTTCTTATTTTAGAAACTCTATTAAACATATATCTTTTTGACATATGAAACCCTAGAGATGATGTCAACGAGATTTTAACCGTGTTTTAGGATGAGAATGAGAGGGTATTGAATCTTAAATTTAGTTGATGAAGGATGGAAATTGAAAAAAATAGAAAGTTTCTTATTCCAGAAACTTTGTAAAACATCGATCTTTTTAGCCTTAGTAAACCTTAGAGATGGTGTCGAGGTGCTTTTATCCAATTTTTGGGATGAGGATGAGATGATATTGACTCATAGATTTTGTTTGTGCCTCGTTTGAGATTGAAAAATAGGAAGTTTCTTACTTTATAAACTTTATAAAACATCCACTGTTTAGACATAGGAAACCCAATAGATGGTGTCAACGTGCTTTTAGCCAATTTTTGAGATGAGGATTAAATAGTACTGAATTTTAGATTTAGTTGATCAAGTATGGAGATTGTAAATTGAAAAGTTTCTTATTTTACTAACTTTTTCAAACATCAATCTCTTAGACATAGGAAACCTCATAAATGGTGAGAAAGAGCTTTTAGCTGAGTCTTGAGATGAGGATTAGATGGTATTGAATCTTTGATTTATTTGAACAATGATGGAGATGGAAAAAAAGAAACTTTCTTACTTTTGAAACTATATAAAGCAACCATCTTTTAGACATAAGAAACCATAGAGATTGTGTGAAGGAGCTTTTAGCCAAGTTTTGAGATTAGGCTGAGATGATATTGAATCTTAGATTTAGTTGATAAAGGATGGATATTGAAAAAATAGAAAGTTTCTTATTTTATAAACATTGTTAAACATCCATCATTTAGAAAAAAGAAACCCTAGTTATGATGCCAACGAGCTTTAAGCCATGTTTTGGGATGAGCATATGAGTGTACTGAATCTTAGATTTAGTTGATGAAAGATGGAGATTGAAAAATTAGAAAGTTTCTTATTTTAGGAACTTTATAAAACATCAATGTTTTAGACATAGGAAACCCTAGAGATGGATTCAAGGTGCTTTAAGCCAAGTTTTGGAATGAGAATGAGATGGTATTGAATGTTAGATTTAGTCGATAAAGGGTGGAGATTGAAAAAAATGAAAGTTTCTTATTATAGAAACTTTGTAAAACGTCCATCATTTAGAAATAAGAAACGCTAGCGATGATTTCAACGAGCTTTAAGGCATGTTTTGGGATGAGCTCGTGAGGGTATTGAATCATAGATTTAGTTGATGAAGGATGAAGATTGAAAAATTAGAAAGCTTCTTATTTTTGGAACTTTATAAAACATCAATCTTTTATCTATGGGAAGCCCTATAGATGGAGTCAAGGTGCTTTTCCCCAAGTTTTGGGATAACGATGAGAAGGTATTGAATTTTGATTTAGTTGATAAAGGATGGAGATTGAACAAATAGAAAGTTTCTTATTTTAAAAACTTTGTAAAACCACTATCATTCAGAAAGAAGAAACCCAAGTGATGATGTCAACGTGCTTTAAGCCATGTTTTGGGATGAGCACATGAGAGTATTGTGAATCTTAGATTTAGTTAATGAAGGATGGAGATTGAAAAATTAGAAACTTTCTCATTTTAGAAAGTTTATAAGACATCAATCTTTTAGACATAGGAAACTCCAGAGATGGGGTCAATGAGCTTTTAGATCAGTTTTGAGATGAGGATGAAATGCTATTGAATCGTAGATTTAGTTGATAAATGATGAAGATTGAAAAAATAGAAAGTTTCTTATTTTAGAAACTCTATTAAACATATATCTTTTTGACCTAGGAAACCGTAGAGATGATGTCAACGAGATTTTAACCGTGTTTTAGGATGAGAATGAGAGGGTATTGAATCTTAAATTTAGTTGATGAAGGATGGAGATTGAAAAAATAGAAAGTTTCTTATTCCAGAAACTTTGTAAAACATCAATCTTTTTAGCCTTAGTAAACCTTAGAGATGGTGTCGAGGTGCTTTTATCCAATTTTTGGGATGAGGATGAGATGATATTGACTCATAGATTTTGTTTGTGCCTCGTTTGAGATTGAAAAATAGGAAGTTTCTTAATTTATAAACTTTATAAAACATCCACTGTTTAGACATAGGAAACCCAATAGATGGTGTCAACGTGCTTTTAGCCAATTTTTGAGATGAGGATTAAATAGTACTGAATTTTAGATTTAGTTGATCAAGTATGGAGATTGTAAATTGAAAAGTTTCTTATTTTACTAACTTTTTCAAACATCAATCTCTTAGACATAGGAAACCTCATAAATGGTGAGAAAGAGCTTTTAGCTGAGTCTTGAGATGAGGATTAGATGGTATTGAATCTTTGATTTATTTGAACAATGATGGAGATGGAAAAAAAGAAACTTTCTTACTTTTGAAACTATATAAAGCAACCATCTTTTAGACATAAGAAACCATAGAGATTGTGTGAAGGAGCTTTTAGCCAAGTTTTGAGATTAGGCTGAGATGATATTGAATCTTAGATTTAGTTGATAAAGGATGGATATTGAAAAAATAGAAAGTTTCTTATTTTATAAACATTGTTAAACATCCATCATTTAGAAAAAAGAAACCCTAGTTATGATGTCAACGAGCTTTGAGCCATGTTTTGGGATGAGCATATGAGTGTATTGAATCTTAGATTTAGTTGATGAAAGATGGAGATTGAAAAATTAGAAAGCTTCTTATTTTAGGAACTTTATAAAACATCAATGTTTTAGACATAGGAAACCCTAGAGATGGATTCAAGGTGCTTTAAGCCAAGTTTTGGAATGAGAATGAGATGGTATTGAATGTTAGATTTAGTCGATAAAGGGTGGAGATTGAAAAAAACGAAAGTTTCTTATTATACAAACTTTGTAAAACGTCCATCATTTAGAAATAAGAAACGCTAGCGATGATTTAAACGAGCTTTAAGGCATGTTTTAGGATGAGCTCGTGAGGGTATTGAATCATAGATTTAGTTGATGAAGGATGAAGATTGAAAAATTAGAAAGCTTCTTATTTTTGGAACTTTATAAAACATCAATCTTTTATCTATGGGAAACCCTATAGATGGAGTCAAGGTGCTTTTCGCCAAGTTTTGGGATAACGATGAGAAGGTATTGAATCTTAGATTTAGTTGATAAAGGATGGAGATTGAACAAATAGAAAGTTTCTTATTTTAAAAACTTTGTAAAACCACTATCATTCAGAAAGAAGAAACCCAAGTGATGATGTCAACGTGCTTTAAGCCATGTTTTGGGATGAGCACATGAGAGTATTGAATCTTAGATTTAGTTAATGAAGGATGGAGATTGAAAAATTAGAAACTTTCTCATTTTAGAAACTTTATAAGACATCCATCTTTTAGACATAGGAAACTCCAGAGATGGGGTCAATGAGCTTTTAGATCAGTTTTGAGATGAGGATGAGATGCTATTGAATCGTTGATTTAGTTGATAAATGATGAAGATTGAAAAAATAGAAAGTTTCTTATTTTAGAAACTCTATTAAACATATATCTTTTTGACATAGGAAACCCTAGAGATGATGTCAACGAGATTTTAACCGTGTTTTAGGAAGAGAATGAGAGGGTATTGAATCTTAAATTTAGTTGATGAAGGATGGAGATTGAAAAAATAAAAAGTTTCTTATTCCAGAAACTTTGTAAAACATCAATGTTTTTAGACTTAGTAAACCTTAAAGATGGTGTCGAGGTGCTTTTAGCCAATTTTTGGGATGAGGATGAGATGATATTGACTCATAGATTTTGTTTGTGCCTCGTTTGAGATTGAAAAATAGGAAGTTTCTTATTTTATAAACTTTATAAAACATCCACTGTTTAGACATAGGAAACCCAATAGATGGTGTCAACGTGCTTTTAGCCAATTTTTGAGATGAGGATTAAATAGTACTGAATTTTAGATTTAGTTGATCAAGTATGGAGATTGTAAATTGAAAAGTTTCTTATTTTACTAACTTTTTCAAACATCAATCTCTTAGACATAGGAAACCACATAAATGGTGAGAAAGAGCTTTTAGCTGAGTCTTGAGATGAGGATTAGATGGTATTGAATCTTTGATTTATTTGAACAATGATGGAGATGGAAAAAAAGAAAGTTTCTTACTTTTGAAATTATATAAAGCAACCATCTTTTAGACATAAGAAACCATAGAGATTGTGTGAAGGAGCTTTTAGCCAAGTTTTGAGATTAGGCTGAGATGATATTGAATCTTAGATTTAGTTGATAAAGGATGGATATTGAAAAAATAGAAAGTTTCTTATTTTATAAACATTGTTAAACATCCATCATTTAGAAAAAAGAAACCCTAGTTATGATGTCAACGAGCTTTAAGCCATGTTTTGGGATGAGCATATGAGTGTATTGAATCTTAGATTTAGTTGATGAAAGATGGAGATTGAAAAATTAGAAAGCTTCTTATTTTAGGAACTTTATAAAACATCAATGTTTTAGACATAGGAAACCCTAGAGATAGATTCAAGGTGCTTTAAGCCAAGTTTTGGAATGAGAATGAGATGGTATTGAATGTTAGATTTAATCGATAAAGGGTGGAGATTGAAAAAACGAAAGTTTCTTATTATAGAAACTTTGTAAAACGTCCATCATTTAGAAATAAGAAACGCTAGCGATGATTTCAACGAGCTTTAAGGCATGTTTTGGGATGAGCTCGTGAGGGTATTGAATCATAGATTTAGTTGATGAAGGATGAAGATTGAAAAATTAGAAAGCTTCTTATTTTTGGAACTTTATAAAACATCAATCTTTTATATATGGGAAACCCTATAGATGGAGTCAAGGTGCTTTTCGCCAAGTTTTGGGATAACGATGAGAAGGTATTGAATCTTAGATTTAGTTGATAAAGGATGGAGATTGAACAAATAGAAAGTTTATTATTTTAAAAACTTTGTAAAACCACTATCATTCAGAAAGAAGAAACCCAAGTGATGATGTCAACGTGCTTTAAGCCATGTTTTGGGATCAGCACATGAGAGTATTGAATCTTAGATTTAGTTAATGAAGGATGGAGATTGAAAATTTAGAAACTTTCTCATTTTAGAAACTTTATAAGACATCCATCTTTTAGACATAGGAAACTCCAGAGATGGGGTCAATGAGCTTTTAGATCAGTTTTGAGATGAGGATGAGATGCTATTGAATCGTTGATTTAGTTGATAAATGATGAAGATTGAAAAAATAGAAAGTTTCTTATTTTAGAAACTCTATTAAACATATATCTTTTTGACATAGGAAACCCTAGAGATGATGTCAACGAGATTTTAACCGTGTTTTAGGAAGAGAATGAGAGGGTATTGAATCTTAAATTTAGTTGATGAAGGATGGAGATTGAAAAAATAAAAAGTTTCTTATTCCAGAAACTTTGTAAAACATCAATGTTTTTAGACTTAGTAAACCTTAAAGATGCTGTCGAGGTGCTTTTAGCCAATTTTTGGGATGAGGATGAGATGATATTGACTCATAGATTTTGTTTGTGCCTCGTTTGAGATTGAAAAATAGGAAGTTTCTTATTTTATAAACTTTATAAAACATCCACTGTTTAGACATAGGAAACCCAATAGATGGTGTCAACGTGCTTTTAGACATAGGAAACCCAATAGATGGTGTCAATGTGCTTTTAGCCAATTTTTGAGATGAGGATTAAATAGTACTGAATTTTAGATTTAGTTGATCAAGTATGGAGATTGTAAAATGAAAAGTTTCTTATTTTAGTAACTTTTTAAAACATCAATCTTTTAGACATACGAAACCTCATAAATGGTGTGAAAGAGATTTTAGCTGAGTCTTGAGATGAGGATTAGATGGTATTGAATCTTTGATTTATTTGACCAATGATGGAGATCGAAAAAAAAGAAAGTTTCTTACTTTAGAAACTATATAAAGCAACCATCTTTTAGACATAAGAAACCATAGAGATGGTGTGAAGGAGCTTTTAGCCAAGTTTTGAGATTAGGCTGAGATGATATTGAATCTTAGATTTAGTTGATAAAGGATGGAGATTGAAAAAATAGAAAGTTTCTTATTTTAGAAACATTGTTAAACATCCATCATTTAGAAATAAGAAACCCTAGTGATGATGTCAACGAGCGTTAAGCCATGTTTTGGGATGAGCATATGAGGGTATTGAATCTTAGATTTAGTTGATGAAGGATGGAGATTGAAAAATTAGAAAGCTTCTTATTTTAGGAATTTTATAAAACATCAATGTTTTAGACATAGGAAACCCTAGTGATGGATTCAAGGTGCTTTAAGCCAAGTTTTGAAATGAGAATGAGATGGTATTGAATCTTAGATTTAGTCGATAAAGGCTGGAGATTGAAAAAATAGAAAGTTTCTTATTATAGAAACTTTGTAAAACGTCCATCATTGAGAAATAAGAAACCCTAGTGATGATGTCAACGAGCATTAAGCCATGTTTTGGGATGAGCATATGAGAGAGTATTGAATCTTCCATTTAGTTGATGAAGGATGGAGATTGAAAAATTAGAAAGCTTCTTAGTTTAGGAACTTTATAAAACATCAATGTTTTAGCCATAGGAAACCCTAGAGATGGATTCAAGGTGCTTTAAGCCTAGAGATTGAAAAAATAGAAAGTTTCTTATTATAGAAACTTTGTAAAACGTACATCATTTAGAAATAAGAAACCCTAGTGTTGATGTCAACGAGCTTTAAGGCATGTTTTGGGATGAGCGTATGAGGGTATTGAATCATAGATTTAGTTGATGTAGAATGAAGATTGAAAAATTAGAAAGCTTCTTATTTTTGGAACTTTATAAAACATCAATCTTTTATCTATGGGAAACCCTATAGATGGAGTTAAGGTGCTTTTTGCCAAGTTTTGGGATAAGGATGAGATGGTATTGAATCTTAGATTTAGTTGATAAATGATGGAGATTGAAAAAATGGAAAGTTTCTTATTTTAAAAACTTTGTAAAACCACTATCATTCAGAAATAAGAAACCCAAGTGATGATGTCAACGTGCTTTAAGCCATGTTTTGGGATGAGCACATGAGAGTATTGAATCTTAGATTTAGTTAATGAAGGATGGAGATTGAAAAATTAGAAACTTTCTCATTTTAGAAACTTTATAAGATATCCATCTTTTAGACATAGGAAACTCCAGAGATGGGGTCAATGAGCTTTTAGATCAGTTTTGAGATGAGGATGAGATGCTATTCAATCGTAGATTTAGTTGATAAATGATGAAGATTGAAAAATTAGAAAGTTTCTTATTTTAGAAACTTTATGAAACATATATCTTTTTGACATAAGAAACCCTATAGATGATGTCATCGTGATTTTAACCATGTTTTAGGATGAGAATGAGAGGGTATTGAATCTTAAATTTAGTTGATGAAGGATGGAGATTGAAAAAATAGAAAGTTTCTTAATCCAGAAACTTTGTAAAACATCAATCTTTTTAGACTTAGTAAACCTTAGAGATGGTGTGAAGGTGCATTTAGCCTATTTTTGGGATGAGGAGGAGATGATATTGACTCATAGATTTTGTTTGTGAAGGTTTGAGATTGAAAAATATGAAGTTTCTTATTTAATATACTTTATAAAACATCCACTGTTTAGACATAGGAAACCCAATAGATGGTGTCAACGTGCTTTTAGCCAATTTTTTAGATGATGATTAAATAGTATTGAATTTTAGATTTAGTTGATCTAGTATGGAGACTATAAAATAAAAAGTTTCTTATTTTAGTAACTTTTTAAAACATCAATCTTTTAGACAAATGAAACCTCATAAATGGTGTGAAAGAGCTTTTAGCTGAGTCTTGAGATGAGGATTAGATGGTATTGAATCTTTGATTTATTTGAACAATGATAGAGATTGAAAAAAAAAAGTTTCTTAATTTAGAAACTATATAAAGCAACCATCTTTTAGACGTAAGAAACCATAGAGATGGTGTGAAGGAGCTTTTAGCCAAGTTTTGAGATTAGGCTGAGATGATATTGAATCTTAGACTTAGTTGATAAAGGATGGCGATTGAAAAATTAGAAAGTTTCTTATTTTAGAAACTTTATAAGACATCTTTTAGACATAGGAAACTCCAGAGATGGCGGCAACTAGCTTTTAGATCAGTTTTGAGATGAGGATGAGATGCTATTGAATCGTAGATTTAGTTGATAAATGATGAAGATTGAAAAAATAGAAAGTTTCTTATTTTAAAAACTTTATTAAACATATATCTTTTTGACATAGGAAACCCTAAAGATGATGTCAACGAGATTTTAACCATGTTTTAGGTTGAGAATGAGAGGGTATTGAATCTTAAATTTAGTTGATAAAGGATGGAGATTGAAAAAATAGAAAGTTTCTTACTCCAGAAACTTTGTAAAACATCAATCTTTTTAGACTTTGTAAACCTTAGAGATGGTGTGAAGGTGCTTTTAGCCAATTTTTGGGATGAGGAAGAGATGATATTGACTCATAGATTTTGTTTGTGAAGGTTTGAGATTGAAAAATAGGAAGTTTCTTATTTTATAAACTTTATAAAACATCCACTGTTTAGACATAGGAAACTCAATAGATGATGTCATCGTGCTTTTAGCCAATTTTTGAGATGAGGATTAAATAGTACTGAATTTTAGATTTAGTTGATCAAGTATGGAGATTGTAAAATGAAAAGTTTCTTATTTTAGTAACTTTTTAAAACATCAATCTTTTAGACATACGAAACCTCTTAAATGGTGTGAAAGAGATTTTAGCTGAGTCTTGAGATGAGGATTAGATGGTATTGAATCTTTGATTTATTTGATCAACGAGCTTTAAGCCATGTTTTGGGATTAGCATATGAGGGTATTGAATCTTAGATTTAGTTGATTAAGGATGGAGATTGAAAAATTAGAAAGCTTCTTATTTTAAGAACTTTATAAAACATCAATGTTTTAGACATAGGAAACCCTAGAGATGGATTCAAGGTGCTTTAAGCCAAGTTTTGGAATGAGAATGAGATGGTATTGAATCTTTGATTTAGTCGATAAAGGATGGAGATTGAAAAAATAGAAAGTTTCTTATTTTAGAAACTTTGTAAAACGTCCATCATTTAGAAATAAGAAACCCGGGCGATGATGTCAACGAGCTTTAAGGCATGTTTTGGGATGAGGGTATTGAATCATAGATTTAGTTGATGAAGGATGAAGATTGAAAAATTAGAAAGCTTCTTATTTTTGGAACTTTATAAAGCATCAATCTTTTATCTATAGGAAACCCTATAGATGGAGTCAAGGTGCTTTTTGCCAAGTTTTGGGATAACGATGAGATGCTATTGAATCTTAGATTTAGTTGATAAAGGATGGAGATTGAAAAAATAGAAAGTTTCTTATTTTAAAAACTTTGTAAAACCACTATCATTCAGAAATAAGAAACCCAAATGATGATGTCAACGTGCTTTCAGCCATGTTTTGGGATGAGCACATGAGAGTATTGAATCTTAGATTTAGTTAATGAAGGATGGAGATTGAAAAATTAGAAAGTTTCTTATTTTAGAAACTTTATAAGACATCTTTTAGACATAGGAAACTCCAGAGATGGCGGCAACTAGCTTTTAGATCAGTTTTGAGATGAGGATGAGATGCTATTGAATCGTAGATTTTGTTGATAAATGATGAAGATTGAAAAAATAGAAAGTTTCTTATTTTAGAAACTTTATTAAACATATATCTTTTTGACATAGGAAACCCTAGAGATGACGTCAACAAGATTTTAACCATGTTTTAGGTTGAGAATGAGAGGGTATTGGATCTTAAATTTAGTTGATAAAGGATGGAGATTGAAAAAATAGAAAGTTTCTTATTCCAGAAACTTTGTAAAACATCAATCTTTTTAGACTTTGTAAACCATAGAGATGGTGTGAAGGTGCTTTTAGCCAATTTTTGGGATGAGGAGGAGATGATATTGACTCATAGATTTTGTTTGTGAAGGTTTGAGATTGAAAAATAGGAAGTTTCTTATTTTATAAACTTTATAAAACATCCACTGTTTAGACATAGGAGACCAAATAGATGGTGTCATCGTGCTTTTAGCCAATTTTTGAGATGAGGATTAAATAGTACTGAATTTTAGATTTAGTTGATCAAGTATGGAGATTGTAAAATGAAAAGTTTCTTATTTTAGTAACTTTTTAAAACATCAATCTTTTAGACATAAGAAACCTCATAAATGGTGTGAAAGAGCTTTTACCTGAGTCTTGAGATGAGGATTAGATGGTATTAAATCTTTGATTTATTTTTACAATGATGGAGATCGAAAAAAAGAAAGTTTCTTACTTTAAAAACTATATAAAGCAACCATCTTTTAGACATAAGAAACCATAGAGATGGTGTGAAGGAGCTTTTAGCCAAGTTTTGAGATTAGGCTGAGATGATATTGAATCTTAGATTTAGTTGATAAATGATGGAGATTAAAAAATAGAAAGTTTCTTATTTTAGAAACTTTGTAAAATGTCCATCATTTAGAAATAAGAAACCCTAGCGATGATGTCAACGAGCTTTAAGGCATGTTTTGGGATTAGGGTATTGAATCATAAATTTAGTTGATAAAAGATGAAGATTGAAAAATTAGAAAGCTTCTTATTTTTGGAACTTTATAAAGCATCAATCTTTTATCTTTAGGAAACCCTATAGATGGAGTCAAGGTGCCTTTTGCCAAGTTTTGGGATAACGATGAGATGCTATTGAATCTTAGATTTAGTTGATAAAGGATGGAGATTGAAAAAATAGAAAGTTTCTTATTTTAAAAACTTTGTAAAACCACTATCATTCAGAAATAAGAAACCCAAATGATGATGTCAACGTGCTTTCAGCCAAGTTTTGGGATGAGCACATGAGAGTATTGAATCTTAGATTTAGTTAATGAAGGATGGAGATTGAAGAATTAGAAAGTTTCTTATTTTAAAAACTTTATAAGACATCTTTTAGACATAGGAAACTCCAGAGATGGCGGCAACTAGCTTTTAGATCAGTTTTGAGATGAGGATGAGATGCTATTGAATCGTAGATTTAGTTGATAAATGATGAAGATTGAAAAAATAGAAAGTTTCTTATTTTAGAAACTTTATTAAACATATATCTTTTTGACATAGGAAACCCTAGAGATGATGTCAACGAGATTTTAACAATGTTTTAGGTTGAGAATGAGAGGGTATTGAATCTTAAATTTAGTTGATAAAGGATGGAGATTGAAAAAATAGAAAGTTTCTTATTCCAGAAACTTTGTAAAACATCAATCTTTTTAGACTTTGTAAACCTTAGAGATGGTATGAAGGTGCTTTTAGCCAATTTTTGGGATGAGGAGGAGATGATATTGACTCATAGATTTTGTTTGTGAAGGTTTGAGATTGAAAAATAGGAAGTTTCTTATTTTATAAACTATATAAAACATCCACTGTTTAGACATAGGAAACCCAATAGATGGTGTCATCGTGCTTTTAGCCAATTTTTGAGATGATGATTAAATAGTACTGAATTTTAGATTTAGTTGATCAAGTATGGTGATTGTAAAATGAAAAGTTTCTTATTTTAGTAATTTTTTAAAACATCAATCTTTTAGACATAAGAAACCACATAAATGGTGTGAAAGAGCTTTTAGCTGAGTCTTGAGATGAGGATTAGATGGTTTTAAATCTTTGATTTATTTTTACAATGATGGAGATCGAAAAAAAAGAAAGTTTCTTACTTTCAAAACTATATAAAGCAACCATCTTTTAGACATAAGAAACCATAGAGATGGTGTGAAGGAGCTTTTAGCCAAGTTTTGAGATTAGGCTGAGATGATATTGAATCTTAGATTTAGTTGATAAAGGATGGAGATTAAAAAATAGAAAGTTTCTTATTTTAGAAACATTGTTAAACATCCATCATTTAGAAACAAGAAACCCTAGTGATAATGTCAACGAGCTTTAAGCCATGTTTTGGGATTAGCATATGAGGGTATTGAATCTTAGATTTAGTTGATTAAGGATGGAGATTGAAAAATTAGAAAGCTTCTTATTTTAAGAACTTTATAAAACATCAATGTTTTAGACATAGGAAACCCTAGAGATGGATTCAAGGTGCTTTAAGCCAAGTTTTGGAATGAGAATGAGATGGTATTGAATCTTTGATTTAGTCGATAAAGGATGGAGATTGAAAAAATAGAAAGTTTCTTATTTTAGAAACTTTGTAAAACGTCCATCATTTAGAAATAAGAAACCCTGGCGATGATGTCAACGAGCTTTAAGGCATGTTTTGGGATGAGGGTATTGAATCATAGATTTAGTTGATGAAGGATGAAGATTGAAAAATTAGAAAGCTTCTTATTTTTGGAACTTTATAAAGCATCAATCTTTTATCTATAGGAAACCCTATAGTTGGAGTCAATGTGCTTTTTGCCAAGTTTTGGGATAACGATGAGATGCTATTGAATCTTAGATTTAGTTGATAAAGGATGGAGATTTAAAAAATAGAAAGTTTCTTATTTTAAAAACTTTATAAAACCACTATCATTCAGAAATAAGAAACCCAAATGATGATGTCAACGTGCTTTCAGCCATGTTTTGGGATGAGCACATGAGAGTATTGAATCTTAGATTTAGTTAATGAAGGATGGAGATTGAAAAATTAGAAAGTTTCTTATTTTAGAAACTTTATAAGACATCTTTTAGACATAGGAAACTCCAGAGATGGCAGCAACTAGATTTTAGATCAGTTTTGAGATGAGGATGAGATGCTATTGAATCGTAGATTTAGTTGATAAATGATGAAAATTGAAAAAATAGAAAGTTTCTTATTTTAGAAACTTTATTAAACATATATCTTTTTGACATAGGAAACCCTAGAGATGATGTCAACGAGATTTTAACCATGTTTTAGGTTGAGAATGAGAGGGTATTGAATCTTAAATTTAGTTGATAAAGGATGGAGATTGAAAAAATAGAAAGTTTCTTATTCCAGAAACTTTGTAAAACATCAATCGTTTTAGACTTTGTAAACCTTAGAGATGGTGTGAAGGTGCTTTTAGCCAATTTTTGGGATGAGGAGGAGATGATATTGACTCATAGATTTTGTTTGTGAAGGTTTGAGATTGAAAAATAGGAAGTTCTTATTTTATAAACTTTATAAAACATCCACTGTTTAGACATAGGAAACCCAATAGATGGTGTCATCGTGCTTTTAGCCAATTTTTGAGATGAGGATTAAATAGTACTGAATTTTAGATTTAGTTGATCAAGTATGGAGATTGTAAAATGAAAAGTTTCTTATTTTAGTAACTTTTTAAAACATCAATCTTTTAGACATAAGAAACCTCATAAATGGTGTGAAAGAGCTTTTAGCTGAGTCTTGAGATGAGGATTAGATGGTATTAAATCTTTGATTTATTTTTACAATGATGGAGATCGAAAAAAAAGAATGTTTCTTACTTTAAAAACTATATAAAGCAACCATCTTTTAGACATAAGAAACCATAGAGATGGTGTGAAGGAGCTTTTAGCCAAGTTTTGAGATTAGGCTGAGATGATATTGAATCTTAGATTTAGTTGATAAAGGATGGATATTAAAAAATAGAAAGTTTCTTATTTTAGAAACATTGTTAAACATCCATCATTTAGAAACAAGAAACCCTATTGATAATGTCAACGAGCTTTAAGCCATGTTTTGGGATTAGCATATGAGGGTATTGAATCTTAGATTTAGTTGATTAAGGATGGAGATTGAAAAATTAGAAAGCTTCTTATTTTAGGAACTTTATAAAACATCAATGTTTTAGACATAGGAAACCCTAGAGATGGATTCAAGGTGCTTTAAGCCAAGTTTTGGAATGAGAATGAGATGGTATTGAATCTTTGATTTAGTCGATAAAGGATGGAGATTGAAAAAATAGAAAGTTTCTTATTATAGAAACTTTGTAAAACGTCCATCATTGAGAAATAAGAAACCCTAGTGATGATGTCAACGAGCTTTAAGCCATGTTTTGGGATGAGCATATGAGAGTATTGAATCTTCCATTTAGTTGATGAAGGATGGAGATTGAAAAATTAGAAAGCTTCTTAGTTTAGGAACTTTATAAAACATCAATGTTTTAGACATAGGAAACCCTAGAGATGGATTCAAGGTGCTTTAAGCCTGGAGATTGAAAAAATAGAAAGTTTCTTATTATAGAAACTTTGTAAAACGTACATCATTTAGAAATAAGAAACCCTAGTGTTGATGTCAACGAGCTTTAAGGCATGTTTTGGGATGAGCGTATGAGGGTATTGAATCATAGATTTAGTTGATGTAGAATGAAGATTGAAAAATTAGAAAGCTTCTTATTTTTGGAACTTTATAAAACATCAATCTTTTATCTATGGGAAACCCTATAGATGGAGTTAAGGTGCTTTTTGCCAAGTTTTGGGATAAGGATGAGATGGTATTGAATCTTAGATTTAGTAGATAAATGATGGAGATTGAAAAAATGGAAAGTTTCTTATTTTAAAAACTTTGTAAAACCACTATCATTCAGAAATAAGAAACCCAAGTGATGATGTCAACGTGCTTTAAGCCATGTTTTGGGATGAGCACATGAGAGTATTGAATCTTAGATTTAGTTAATGAAGGATGGAGATTGAAAAATTAGAAACTTTCTCATTTTAGAAACTTTATAAGATATCCATCTTTTAGACATAGGAAACTCCATAGATGGGGTCAATGAACTTTTAGATCAGTTTTGAGATGAGGATGAGATGCTATTCAATCGTAGATTTAGTTGATAAATGATGAAGATTGAAAAATTAGAAAGTTTCTTATTTTAGAAACTTTATGAAACATATATCTTTTTGACATAAGAAACCCTAGAGATGATGTCATCGTGATTTTAACCGTGTTTTAGGATGAGAATGAGAGGGTATTGAATCTTAAATTTAGTTGATGAATGATGGAGATTGAAAAAAAAGAAAGTTTCTTAATCCAGAAACTTTGTAAAACATCAATCTTTTTAGACTTAGTAAACCTTAGAGATGGTGTGAAGGTGCTTTTAGCCTATTTTTGGGATGAGGAGGAGATGATATTGACTCATAGATTTTGTTTGTGAAGGTTTGAGATTGAAAAATAGGAAGTTTCTTATTTAATATACTTTATAAAACATCCACTGTTTAGACATAGGAAACCCAATAGATGGTGTCAACGTGCTTTTAGCCAATTTTTGAGATGATGATTAAATAGTATTGAATTTTAGATTTAGTTGATCTAGTATGGAGACTATAAAATGAAAAGTTTCTTATTTTAGTAACTTTTTAAAACATCAATCTTTTAGACAAATGAAACCTCATAAATGGTGTGAAAGAGCTTTTAGCTGAGTCTTGAGATGAGGATTAGATGGTATTGAATCTTTGATTTATTTGAACAATGATAGAGATTGAAAAAAAAAAAGTTTCTTAATTTAGAAACTATATAAAGCAACCATCTTTTAGACGTAAGAAACCATAGAGATGGTGTGAAGGAGCTTTTAGCCAAGTTTTGAGATTAGGCTGAGATGATATTGAATCTTAGATTTAGTTGATAAAGGATGGAGATTGAAAAAATAGAAAGTTTCTTATTTTAGAAACATTGTTAAACATCCATCATTTAGAAATAAGAAACCCTAGTGACGATGTCAACGAGCATTAAGCCATGTTTTGGGATGAGCATATGAGGGTATTGAATCTTAGATTTAGTTGATGAAGGATGGAGATTGAAAAATTAAAAAGCTTCTTATTTTAGGAACTTTATAAAACATCAATGTTTTAGACATAGGAAACCCTACTAGTGATGGATTCAAGGTTCTTTAAGCCAAGTTTTGGAATGAGAATGAGATGGTATTGAATCTTAGATTTAGTCGATAAAGGATGGAGATTGAAAAAATAGAAAGTTTCTTATTTTAGAAACTTTGTAAAACATTCATCATTTAGCAATAAGAAACCCTAGCGATGATGTCAACGAGCTTTAAGGCATGTTTTGGGATTAGGGTATTGAATCATAAATTTAGTTGATAAAAGATGAAGATTGAAAAATTAGAAAGCTTCTTATTTTTAGAACTTTATAAAGCATCAATCTTTTATCTATAGGAAACCCTATAGATGGAGTCAAGGTGCTTTTTGCCAAGTTTTGGGATAACGATGAGATGCTATTGAATCTTAGATTTAGTTGATAAAGGATGGAGATTGAAAAAATAGAAAGTTTCTTATTTTAAAAACTTTGTAAAACCACTATCATTCAGAAATAAGAAACCCAAATGATGATGTCAACGTGCTTTCAGCCATGTTTTGGGATGAGCACATGAGAGTATTGAATCTTAGATTTAGTTAATGAAGGATGGAGATTGAAAAATTAGAAAGTTTCTTATTTTAGAAACTTTATAAGACATCTTTTAGACATAGGAAACTCCAGAGATGGCGGCAACTAGCTTTTAGATCAGTTTTGAGATGAGGATGAGATGCTATTGAATTGTAGATTTTGTTGATAAATGATGAAGATTGAAAAAATAGAAAGTTTCTTATTTTAGAAACTTTATTAAACATATATCTTTTTGACATAGGAAACCCTAGAGATGACGTCAACAAGATTTTAACCATGTTTTAGGTTGAGAATGAGAGGGTATTGAATCTTAAATTTAGTTGATAAAGGATAGAGATTGAAAAAATAGAAAGTTTCTTATTCCAGAAACTTTGTAAAACATCAATCCTTTTAGACTTTGTAAACCATAGAGATTGTGTGAAGGTGCTTTTAGCCAATTTTTGGGATGAGGAGGAGATGATATTGACTCATAGATTTTGTTTGTGAAGGTTTGAGATTGAAAAATAGGAAGTTTCTTATTTTATAAACTATATAAAACATCCACTATTTAGACATAGGAAACCCAATAGATGGTGTCATCGTGCTTTTAGCCAATTTTTGAGATGAGGATTAAATAGTACTGAATTTTAGATTTAGTTGATCAAGTATGGAGATTGTAAAATGAAAAGTTTCTTATTTTAGTAACTTTTTAAAACATCAATCTTTTAGACATAAGAAACCTCATAAATGGTGTGAAAGAGCTTTTAGCTGAGTCTTGAGATGAGGATTAGATGGTTTTAAATCTTTGATTTATTTTTACAATGATGGAGATCGAAAAAAAAGAAAGTTTCTTACTTTCAAAACTATATAAAGCAACCATCTTTTAGACATAAGAAACCATAGAGATGGTGTGAAGGAGCTTTTTGCCAAGTTTTGAGATTAGGCTGAGATGATATTGAATCTTAGATTTAGTTGATAAAGGATGGAGATTAAAAAATAGAAAGTTTCTTATTTTAGAAACATTGTTAAACATCCATCATTTAGAAACAAGAAACCCTAGTGATAATGTCAACGAGCTTTAAGCCATGTTTTGGGATTAGCATATGAGGGTATTGAATCTTAGATTTAGTTGATTAAGGATGGAGATTGAAAAATTAGAAAGCTTCTTATTTTAAGAACTTTATAAAACATCAATGTTTTAGACATAGGAAACCCTAGAGATGGATTCAAGGTGCTTAAAGCCAAGTTTTGGAATGAGAATGAGATGGTATTGAATCTTTGATTTAGTCGATAAAGGATGGAGATTGAAAAAATAGAAAGTTTCTTATTTTAGAAACTTTGTAAAACGTCCATCATTTAGAAATAAGAAACCCTGGCGATGATGTCAACGAGCTTTAAGGCATGTTTTGGGATGAGGGTATTGAATCATAGATTTAGTTGATGAAGGATGAAGATTGAAAAATTAGAAAGCTTCTTATTTTTGGAACTTTATAAAGCATCAATCTTTTATCTATATGAAACCCTATAGATGGAGTCAAGGTGCTTTTTGCCAAGTTTTGGGATAAGGATGAGATGGTATTGAATCTTAGATTTAGTTGATGAAGAATGGATATTGAAAAAATAGAAAGTTTCTTATTTTAAAAACTTTGTAAAACCACTATCATTCAGAAAGAAGAAACCCAAGTGATGTCAACGTGCTTTAAGCCATGTTTTGGGATGAGCACATGAGAGTATTGAATCTTAGATTTAGTTAATGAAGGATGGAGATTGAAAAATTAGAAAGTTTCTTATTTTAGAAACTTTATAAGACATCTATCTTTTAGACATAGGAAACTCCAGAGATGGCGGCAATGAGCTTTTAGATCAGTTTTGAGATGAGGATGAGATGCTATTGAATTGTAGATTTAGTTGATAAATGATGAAGATTGAAAAAATAGAAAGTTTCTTATTTTAGAAACTTTATTAAACATATATCTTTTTGACATAGGAAACACAAGAGATGATGTCAACGAGATTTTAACAATGTTTCAGGATGAGAATGAGAGGGTATTGAATCTTAAATGTAGTTGATGAAGGATGCAGATTGAAAAAATAGAAAGTTTCTTATTCCAGAAACTTTGTAAAACAAAACCTTAGAGATGGTGTCAAGGTGGTTTTAGCCAATTTTTGGGATGAGGATGAGATGATATTGACTCATAGATTTTGTTTCTGAAGGTTTGAGATTGAAAAATAAGAACTTTCTTATTTTATAAACTTTATAAAACATCCACTGTTTAGACATAGGAAACCCAATAGATGGTGTCAACATGCTTTTAGCCAATTTTTGAGATAAGGATTAAATAGTACTGAATTTTAGATTTAGTTGATCAAGTATGGAGATTGTAAAATGAAAAGTTTCTTATTTTAGTAACTTTTTAAAACATCAATCTTTTAGACATAAGAAACCTCATAAATGGTGTGAAAGAGCTTTTAGCTGAGTCTTGAGATGAGGATTAGAGGGTATTGAATCTTTGATTTATTTGAATAATGATGGAGATTGAAAAAAAGGAAAGTTTCATACTTTAGAAACTATATAAAGGAACCATCTTTTAGACATAAGAAATCATAGAGATTGTGTGAAGGAGCTTTTAGCCAAGTTTTGAGATTAGGCTGAGATGATATTGAATCTTAGATTTAGTTGATAAAGGATGGAGATTGAAAAAATAGAACGTTTCTTATTTTAGAAACATTGTTAAACATCCATCATTTAGAAAAAAGAAACCCTAGTGATGATGTCAACGAGCTTTAAGCCATGTTTTGGGATTAGCATATGAGGGTTTGAATCTTAGATTTAGTTGATGAAGGATGGAGATTGAAAAATTAGAAAGCTTCTTATTTTAGGAACTTTATAAAACATCAATGTTTTAGACATAGGAAACCCTAGAGATGGATTCAAGGTGCTTTAAGCCAAGTTTTGGAATGAGAATGAGATGGTATTGAATCTTTGATTTAGTCGATAAAGGATGGAGATTGAAAAAATAGAAAGTTTCTTATTTTAGAAACTTTGTAAAGCGTCCATCATTTAGAAATAAGAAACCCTAGCGAATATGTCAACGAGCTTTAAGGCATGTTTTGGGATGAGCGTATGAGGGTATTGAATCATAGATTTAGTTGATTAAGGATTAAGATTGAAAAATTAGAAAGCTTCTTATATTTGGAACTTTATAAAGCATCAATCTTTTATCTATAGGAAACCCTATAGATGGAGTCAAGGTGCTTTTTGCCAAGTTTTGGGATAAGGATGAGATGGTATTGAATCTTAGATTTAGTTGATAAATGATGGAGATTGAAAAAATAGAAAGTTTCTTATTTTAAAAACTTTGTAAAATCACTATCATTCTGAAATAAGAAACCCAAGTGATGATGTCAACGTGCTTTAAGCCATGTTTTGGGATGAAATATCGATGAATTCCCACGTCTAAAAGACTGATTTCCTAGTGAAAGAAACTCTGAGATTTCCTAGTGAGAGAAACTCTCCTCTTCGAGGAGATCATCTTCTTCCTCCGGCCTCTGCCGGCGGGAGGCCAAGGGCCCAAGCCCTTCTCGCCCCTTTCTCCTTCCTGGGAAACAAGTCTTTTTTCGGGAATTTTTACTCCTTAATGGAACCCCCTGATCCTGGCAAGGATGTTGCCCCATCTACTGCTGATAAACATCTCTGTGATGCTCTCCTCTTAAATAAAAGCTACTGGCCAAATGAAGTTCTTCCCAGTGATTTTCAGAAGATCCTAGAGGGGCCATGCCCTTCAAATTGCTCCTCTTTCACCCAGAAACTGATTTCTCAAGTAAATGATGAAGTTCAGCTAGATTATGACCCTAGCACACATACTAAAAGAGGAACCAGAGTTCATAAAATCATTCCAGTTTCGTCCCAAGAGGGGTCCTCCTCAGAGAAAAAGAAAGGTAGGGGTAAAAACACAGGTAAAGCTACCATTGTTCCTCATCTGGGCCACAGAATTAATGCTGGAATAGTTGAGAAACCAGCCCCAAAAGCTCCCAAAGTTAGTGATTTTTTTCATGAAGTTTTACCAGAAGAGGAAAATCAGAGGTTGAAGAAGCTAGCCAAAAATGAAAACATGGAGAGACCGATGGTCCCTAGAGTGCAAGCAAGTGTAGAGACCAGACCAGAGGAGCATAGTACGTTTTCTGCTGTCCCTAGCCCACCTAGCTGTAGCCCACCAATCAATAAAAAACTAGCAGCAGCAGGAAAATTTGAAATTCTGTCCAGAATTGAAAATGGTGCTTCTGCTTTGTTTTCTGACGAGAAAGGCAGTTTCTTGGAAGTTGGACCTGCTGCTGTAGGTCAGAATAACCAAGGAAAGGTCAGTGAGCCATGTGATACTGTCAAACCTGTAAGTGGGAGGGAAAATTCGAAATTATCACTGGGTAAAGACCTGTCTCTAGAACCCTTGCTTTCCATTTGGCCTCTTGGAGACCTGAATACTGTAAAGCCTAATGTTAATGGTCCATGGAGGTCTCTCTTTGAGCAGAAAAAGGAGAAAGAACCATCTAAGCTGCACTTTGATGATTCTGTGATGGAGGAAGGAGGTAATAAGAAAATCTCCTTTCAGCTTGATGAAATCGAGGAGATAGGGAGCAAGTGGAACCACTCCTTAGTGGGATACTTCATAGGGAGAAGACCGTGCTTCTTAAATCTCAGGGAGAACTTGAAGAGGAAGTGGAAACTTAAAGGAGATCTAATGTTGTTTACTCTCAGCAAGGGGTTCTATTTATTTCAGTTCACTTGCTATGATGATTGTGAGGCAGTTCTTGAATCAGGAGATCATTCCTATGCTGGGAGGCCTCTTATTCTCAGAAAATGGAGACCTGGAATACCCCTGGAAAAACTAAATCTTACTTCTGTGCCTATTTGGATCCGTTTCCCAGGCCTCCCTCTAGAGTTCTGGAGTGCGAAAGGGATAAGCAAGATAGCCAGCTTCATTGGGAATCCTTTGTATATGGATTCTAGAACAACTGAGGCATCTAGATTGTATTTCGCTCGGCTTTGTGTTGAGGTGGAGGCGGGTGCAGAATATCCTGAGACCATTCCCATTCACACTCCATTTGGAGTCCATGTCCAAAGTGTTGAATATGATTGGAAGCCTACTGCCTGTAAAAATTGTCACAATTTCAGCCACACATCAGAGGCATGCCCCAAAAATATCCAGCAGTCGGCTCTTAAAACTAAACAAGAATGGCGGCCAATAAAGTCCGCCCCTGAAATTCAATGCCCTCAGGTAGCCTCAACAGAAAGTGGATCCGAAAAAATCAGTGGAATTATTGCTGAAATGGTTACTGAAAGTGAGACTCATAATGAGAAGGATGGTGATTTTGTAATCCTTCCCCAAATGAATGACCCTACCCAGGAGTTTAAACTCCAAAATAGCTTTGCGATCCTGGAGGAAGAGCAGGAAGAAGGAGTCATGCATGAAGATGGAAGTGATGATGTGCTAGAGGGCTGTATCATTCAGAGAGAAAAGGGAGGTAGTACTGTCCAGATAGAGGGACTTCAAAGTTTTTGTGATCCCACTAAAATTAATGTCACTGCTGAAGATACAGCCCAATCCTTAACTCTAAGGGTCGATGATGAATCTTGGAGCGTGGAATGTTAGAGGGCTCTGCTCCCTTACCAAGAGGGGGGAAATTCGGTATCTATTGGAGACCACAAAAATCTCCCTTCTCTGTCTTACTGAAACTAAAGCTCAGAAAGAAGATATGCTCTCTTTTGTTAATGAAATTGGGGAAGGATGGCGATGTTACGCGAATTATAATCACACTATTAAAGGTAGAATCTGGATTATATGGGATCCGCGGTATGTTCAGGTTAACATATTAGAAGATGCGTACCAATATATCCATGGTGAAGTTCAGTTCCTGCAGACAAATATAAAGTTCTTATTAACCGCTATTTATGCGGCAAATGCGGGAGATGAGAGGAGAAATCTATGGACTCAGTTAATTAGAATAGCTTCTGCTATATCAATGCCTTGGATTGTTGCTGGGGACTTTAATGTAACTAGATATCAAGAGGAACGGTGGGGTGGGGCTGGCCCCAATCTGAATCATGTTGAGGAATTCAATGACTGTATTGATCAGTGTTACTTGGCGGATCTTCGGGCCTTTGGGCATACCTTGTCTTGGAACAACAACTCCGGCATTGGCGACTTGAAGTTTCGGATGCTAGATCGGGCTCTCGGCAATGATGAATGGTTTGCTTCCTTCCCTAATTCTTCTGCTGAGTATAAAAATCCGGGTCTCTCGGATCATTCTCCAATTGTTATCAGGCTTCAGACATCAGCCTCCAGAGGAGGGAAACCTTTCAGGTTCTTCAATATGTGGTTGAGGGATACTTCCATTTTTGAATTAGTAGAAAGGACTTGGGCAAAAGAAATTAGAGGGAACCCTATGTTTAAACTGTGCAAGAAGCTGCAAGAGGTTAAAAGGGTTATAAAAGATTGGAATTCAAAAAAATTGGGTCGTATTGATACTAAGATGGCTGATATCAGACAAAAATTAGGAGACATCCAAACGCAGGTGGCTGCCAATCCGGCCAATGTGGCCCTGAAACAAGAAGAAATTTCTACTAAGATTGAGTTTACTGCTACTGCCAAATTGGAAGAATCTATGCTGCACCAGAAATCCAGAGTCAATTGGCTAAATTTGGGGGACTCCAACAATAGTTTCTTCCATTCTGCCATGAATATGAGGAGAAATCAAAACTCTATTCAAGGTATCACTAGATCTGATGGGCAAATAACCACTGATAGCAAGGAGATTGAGGAGACTCTTATCTCTTACTTCAAAGACATTCTCACTACTCAATCGGGGAGGATAGAAGAGACTACTTATATTGTGCCTGATCCTGTCACTACCTTGAATAATGAGGAGATATGCGACCTTCTTCTTGCGTTCACTGAAGAGGAGATATGTATTACCATCCATGCCATGGATGATAATAAAGCTCCTGGTCCTGATGGGTTTAATGGAGCTTTCTTCAAGAGCTTTTGGTATCTTATTGGCAAAGAGACGGTGGCGGCCATCCAGTATTTCTTCAAAACTGGCAATCTCCTCCCTGCTCTTAACACTTCCTTTATAGCCTTGATTCCTAAATGTAATAACGCCTCAACCCCTGATCAGTATAGGCCCATATCCCTCTGTAATCATGTGTATAAGGTCATTACCAAATTGATGGCTAATAGGATGAGAAAAGTCATGCATAGGATTATCAATCCCTCCCAATCTGCCTTTATCAAAGGTAGACTGATCCAAGAAAATGTCCTTCTGACCCATGATATTTGTCATAATTTTCACCGGAAATCTAATGTCAAAGCCATGTGTGTCAAAATTGATTTGAAGAAGGCTTATGACAATGTTTGTCATGGATCCCTTGTTCAATTCTTGAGAAAGCTTAGATTCCCTGATATCTGGTGCAAGTGGATCCTCCAATGTATTTCTACTCCTTCTTTCTCGATTTTGATTAATGGATCCCCTCGGGGGTTCTTCAGATCTTCCAATGGGTTGCGCCAAGGTGATCCAATATCTCCTCTTCTGTTCTGTGTTGTGATGGAGATGCTTAGCTGTATTCTCTACAAAGCCCAGCTGGAAGGAAGAATTTCTTCTCCCTTTGCTAGAGGAAACTATTGTATCAACCATTTATTCTTCGCTGATGATGTAATGCTTTTTGCAGATGCTAATCTCTCTAATGCAGCTGGGTTGACCCAATGCCTTCTAGATTTCAAGGATTGTTCGGGTCTTGAGGCCAGCCTAAACAAGAGTGAAATTTTCTTCTCTGGAATCCCTCCTCAGCAGAGAGTTCAGATCAGCTGTGTCATGGGCTTTTGTGAAGGGGTGCTGCCTGTTAGATATTTGGGGTTGCCTTTGGTTACTACTCGGTTGACTAAGGGTGACTGCCAGCCTCTCATTAGCAGAATTAGGAACAAGATTGCATTATGGAGTAACAAAAATCTTTCAAGGGCGGGGCGTTTGGAACTTATAAAAACTGTCCTGAGCTCCTTCCAGATTTATTGGTCTGCAACTTCTAATCTCCCGAAGGAAGTCCTGAATAACATTGAAACAATTTTTCGGAATTTCTTCTGGGCTGGGTGTTCTTTGCAAAAAAAAGTTTATTCCGGTAGCTTGGGCAACTCTGTGCAGGCCAGTGGAAGTAGGAGGGGTCGGGTTAAGAAGGCTGAAAGATGTGAACGAATCCTGCCAGTTAAAACTCCTTTGGAGAATAGTGCAAGATTGTAACACCCCTTGGGTCCGTTGGTTCAAAGAAAAATATATAAGAGGGAGATGGTTCTGGTCCATCCCCATGCCTTCATCTCCTTCCTGGGGAGCTAGGAGCATCCTTCAGCAGAGGCAAAGTGCTAAAAATTTCATTTGTTACGTGGTGGGGGAGGGGTCTTCTATTGATTTTTGGAAGCATCCGTGGCACCCAGATGGGATTCTCAATTCATCAGAAGGTAGGATTTTTAACCTCCCAAAGGAAGGATCTGTTAAAGAATTCTGAATGAATGGGACTTGGGATAAAATTCTGACCCAACCTCAATTCCAAGAGCTTAAGACTGTAATAAACTCTGGCCTGTTTTCCCAGAATCCCTACGACTATGCCGTTTGGAAACCTGCTCCTGATGGTGCTTTTAGCATAAAGAGCGCTTGGAATCAAGTGAGAAAGAAGCATCCTGTTTTGGAATGGACATCTTCGGTTTGGTTTAAGGGTAGTGTTCCTAGACAGAGCTTGGTTACCTGGCAAGCTCTTACCTATAAACTGAGCACAAGGGATAGAATTATGTTTTTGAACCCTTCCAGAGAAACAAGATGCCCCCTTTGTAAGGTGAACCCTGAAACTATTGACCATTTATTCTTCAAATGCTCCTTCTCATCTTGGATTTGGAAATCGATTTTATGGAGATTTACTCATAGGAGGAACCTGTTCCGAACTTTAGCGAAAGAGGAAGAGTGGATTAGGAGGAATTTCAGAGGAAGAGGGCAGACAGCTATAGCAATGAGAATAGCCTTTAACACTGCTGTTTATATGATTTGGCTGGAGAGGAATACTCGCATTTTTGAAAACAAAGAGGTTCCATAAACAAAGAATCCTTGCTGCTGCTCTAAATGCCATTAGAGATCGAGTCCTATTCCTTAACCTTGAGGATATTCAGTCCAGCAAAATTGAGGAAGTGTCAAAAAATTGGAACTTTCCCTACTTCTATAGGAAAACTGATAGTAAGTTCTGCTCTTGGGTTATGCCGGTGGGGGAAATGGTCAAATTAAATACTGATGGAGCCCTCAACTCCGAAGGTGCGGGGATTGGGGGGATTCTAAGAGATGGAAAGAGGAATATCATAGCCATGTTCTCTGTTGATAAACCTGTGGAAGAGATTCATGGTTTAGAAATGGAAGCAGTCCTCCATGGCTTAGAGCTTGCTCACAGAAAGAATATTCAGCACATCTGGGTTGAATCAGATTCGATGATGACTGTGAAAATTATAGAGAAGATGTGGACTTGTTCTTGGAAGAAGATCCCTACTTTTGAGAAGATCATGAACCTGCTTAATAAGTTCAAAAGCTGGAAAATCTCACATATTTGGAGAGAGGCTAACCAAGCAGCTGATTACCTCTCAAAACCAAATTGCTCTCTCAAAGGTGAAGATATTCAGTCAGTTTCTATTCCTTCAGATCTTCACAACATCGTGTCCCTTGATTATGATGGGATGGTTTATTCTAGAGTGTAGTTGTCCCAATCTTGTGACGAAGAGAAAGATGTGCCTTGCTTTAAGCCGCTTGCAGAGCACTGTTGGGAGGGAGTGGTTATTCCTCCACACCCCTCATCAGATTAGCTTAATGTTCCTAAGCTACGTGTTGAAGACAAGTGTGGTGTTTAGTTGTTGGTGTTGTGGTGCTATCTGTAGCCCACCTTGTGGCATTTTTCAGCACTCCACTTTTTTTTTTTTTTTGGCTATCTGCCTTTGTCGCCCTTGTGGCCCTCCTTTGTAATCCTTTCCTTTGTTCTTAATATATCTGGTCGGGGTCTGCCTAACCCCAGCTTACCAACCAAAAAAAAAAAAATTTGTTTTGGGATGAGCACATGAGAGTATTGAATCTTAGATTTAGTTAATGAAGGATGGAGATTGAAAAATTAGAAAGTTTCTTATTTTAGAAACTTTATAAGACATCTATCTTCTAGACATAGGAAACTCAAGAGATGGCGGCAATGAGCTTTTAGATCAGTTTTGAGATGAGGATGAGATGCTATTGAATCGTAGATTTAGATGATAAATGATGAAGATTGAAAAAATAGAAAGTTTCTTATTTTAGAAACTTTATTAAACATATATCTTTTTGACATAGGAAACCCTAGAGATGATGTCAACGAGATTTTAACCATGTTTTAGGATGAGAATGAGAGGGTATTGAATCTTAAATTTAGTTGATGAATGATGGAGATTGAAAAAATAGAAAGTTTCTTATTCTAGAAACTTTGTAAAACATCAATCTTTTAGACTTAGTAAACCTAAGAGATGGTGTCAAGGTGCTTTTAGCCAATTTTTGGGATGAGGATGAGATGATATTGACTCATAGATTTTGTTTGTGAAGGTTTGAGATTGAAAAATAGGAAGTTTCTTATTTTATAAACTTTATAAAACATCCACTGTTTAGACATAGGAACCCAATAGATGGTATCAACGTGCTTTTAGCCAATTTTTGAGATGAGGATTAAATAGTACTGAATTTTAGATTTAGTTGATCAAGTATGGAGATTGTAAAATGAAAAGTTTCTTATTTTAGTAACTTTTTAAAACATCAATCTTTTAGACATAGGAAACCTCATAAATGGTGTGAAAGAGCTTTTAGCTGAGTCTTGAGATGAGGATTAGAGGGTATTGAATCTTTGATTTATTTGAATAATGATGGAGATTGAAAAAAAGGAAAGTTTCATACTTTAGAAACTATATAAAGGAACCATCTTTTAGACATAAGAAACCATAGAGATTGTGTGAAGGAGCTTTTAGCCAAGTTTTGAGATTAGGCTGAGATGATATTGAATCTTAGATTTAGTTGATAAAGGATGGAGATTGAAAAAATAGAAAGTTTCTTATTTTAGAAACATTGTTAAACATCCATCATTTAGAAATAAGAAACCCTAGTGATGATGTCAACGAGCTTTAAGCCATGTTTTGGGATGAGCATATGAGGGTATTGAATCTTAGATTTAGTTGATAAAGGATGGAGATTGAAAAATTAGAAAGCTTCTTATTTTAGGAACTTTATAAAATATCAATGTTTTAGACATAGGAAACCCTAGAGATGGATTCAAGGTGCTTTAAGCCAAGTTTTGGAATGAGAACGAGATGGTATTGAATCTTTGATTTAGTCGATAAAGGATGGAGATTGAAAAAATAGAAAGTTTCTTATTTTAGAAACTTTGTAAAGCGTCCATCATTTAGAAATAAGAAACCCTAGCGAAGATGTCAACGAGCTTTAAGGCATGTTTTGGGATGAGCGTATGATGGTATTGAATCATAGATTTAGTTGATGAAGGATGAAGATTGAAAAATTAGAAAGCTTCTTATATTTGGAAGTTTATAAAGCATCAATCTTTTATCTATAGGAAACCCTATAGATGGAGTCAAGGTGCTTTTGCCAAGTTTTGGGATAAGGATGAGATGGTATTGAATCTTAGATTTAGTTGATAAAGGATGGAGATTGAAAAAATAGAAAGTTTCTTATTTTAAAAACTTTGTAAAACCACTATCATTCAGAAAGAAGAAACCCAAGTGATGATGTCAACGTGCTTTAAGCCATGTTTTGGGATGAACACATGAGAGTATTGAATCTTAGATTTAGTTAATGAAGGATGGAGATTGAAAAATTAGAAAGTTTCTTATTTTAGAAACTTTATAAGACATCCATCTTTTAGACATAGGAAACTCAAGAGATGGCGGCAATGAGCCTTTAGATCAGTTTTGAGATGAGGATGAGATGCTATTGAATCGTAGATTTAGATGATAAATGATGAATATTGAAAAAATAGAAAGTTTCTTATTTTAGAAACTATATTAAACATATATCTTTTTGACATAGGAAACTCTAGAGATGATGTCAACGAGATTTTAACTATGTTTCAGGATGAGAATGAGAGGGTATTGAATCTTAAATTTAGTTGATGAAGGATGGAGATTGAAAAAATAGAAAGTTTCTTATTCCAGAAACTTTGTAAAACATCAATCTTTTAGACTTAGTAAACCTAAGAGATGGTGTCAAGGTGCTTTTAGCCAATTTTTGGGATGAGGATGAGATGATATTGACTCATAGATTTTGTTTGTGAGGGTTTGAGATTGAAAAATAGGAAGTTTCTTATTTTATAAACTTTATAAAACATTCATTGTTTAGACATAGGAAACCCAATAGATGGTGTCAACGTGCTTTTAGCCAATTTTTGAGATGAAGGATTAAATAGTACTGAATTTTAGATTTAGTTGATCAAGTATGGAGATTGTAAAATGAAAAGTTTCTTATTTTAGTAACTTTTTAAAACATCAATATTTTAGATATAGGAAACCTCATAAATGGTGTGAAAGAGCTTTTAGCTGAGTCTTGAGATGAGGATTAGATGGTATTAAATCTTTGATTTATTTTTACAATGATGGAGATTGAAAAAAAAGAAAGTTTCTTACTTTAGAAACTATATAAAGCAACCATCTTTTAGACATAAGAAACGATAGAGATGGTGTGAAGGAGCTTTTAGCCATGTTTTGAGATTAGGCTGAGATGATATTGAATCTTAGATTTAGTTGATAAAGGATGGATATTGAAAAAATAGAAAGTTTCTTATTTTAGAAACATTGTTAAACATCCATCATTTAGAAATAAGAAACCCTAGTGATGATGTCAACGAGCTTTAAGCCATGTTTTGGGATGAGCATATGAGGGTATTGAATCTTAGATTTAGTTGATAAAAGATGGAGATTGAAAAATTAGAAAGCTTCTTATTTTAGGAACTTTATAAAACATCAATGTTTTAGACATAGGAAACCTTAGAGATGGATTCAAGGTGCTTTAAGCCATGTTTTGGAATGAGAATGAGATGGTATTGAATCTTAGATTTAGTCGATAAAGGATGGAGATTGAAAAAATACAAAGTTTCTTATTTTAGAAACTTTGTAAAACGTCCATCATTTAGAAATAAGAAACCCTAGCGATGATGTCAACGAGCTTTAAGGCATGTTTTGGGATGAGCGTATGAGGGTATTGAATTATAGATTTAGTTGATGAAGGATGAAGATTGAAAAATTAGAAAGCATCTTGTTTTTGGAACTTTATAAAGCATCAATCTTTTATCTATAGGAAACCCTATAGATGGAGTCAAGGTGCTTTTTGCCAAGTTTTGGGATAAGGATGAGATGGTCACTAAGTCTAACAAGTAAAGAAAGAGAAGCTCTGAGATTCTAGAGAGAGAAACCCCCTTGTGATCTTCTTCTTCCTCCGGCATCTGCCGGTGGGAAGCCAAGGGGCCAAGCCCTCCTTGCTCCTCTCCCTTTCCAGGTTAGTTTCTGTTCTCTATGAAGCCCCCTGACCCAGGAAAGAAAACTTCTGCCCCATTTCGTGGAGTGGAAGCAGATGGGTGGCCAAGGCAAAACTCCCCCACAAACAATTTTTACTCCTTCATTGGCAACCTCCAGGAAAAGCATCAGCAAGCTCATGCTCTCAAGTTAGCCCATGCTGTTCATGATGCTGATGATGTATCAGGGATGTCCCCATTGGAATCAACCCCACTCTGTGCTCCAGAATCTGAGGACGAATATAGCATGGAGACATTCCACCCATCCTTTTCTGAACTGGCTGAGGGACCAAGCCCTCCAAGTCGCCTCAAATACCAAATTGAAGGATCCATTCACTCCCAAGTGACAGATAGGGCCCAAGCCCTTCTCGTTCCTCCAAGATTTGACCTCTTCAAAAGAGTTGCTGAAGAAGAGTTCGATCACACAACCCATGTCAAGAGAGGAACTCGGCAGCACAAGATTCTTCCAGCTCGAAAAGAATCATCAAAACCCAGCTCAGCCAATAAACTGCAGAAAAGAATCCCAGAAATTATGTCCAACCCAAAGCTGTATGTGAGAAGAAGAATGCTATATGAAAAACAGCCATTCTGTGGACTCGCAGGAGAAGGTGACTCACCCACTGAGTCAGGTGAGTCAAGCCCAGTGCACTCAGCAAGAGGTAACCAGTCCCCTCCTCTTAACCCAAGATTGGTTAATGCAGGTAGGGTTGAGTTAATGTCTGTAAGAGGAATTCTAACCTAAAAAACTCCCGCCCTTTCTTTGAATTCTCCTCCCCATGCATCTGACGCCCTGGTAACCAAACAGAACTGTGTCTTTGACCTTCAGACCCTCCACAAAGACAATGCATTCCCTCCTTTGTCCTCAGAAACGTCCCCATCACAGACCCTACCCCCTTGCTTTATCCCCTCTCCACCAGATACCGTCAGAGCAGAGATCCCTAGACCTCAACCACCCTGCAGTCTTGAACCCCCCAATGCTCTGTCCTCACCTACCCTGGTCAGAACAGCAGCCCTGCCCCAACCTGCCCACCTACCAGGCCTTGTCCCCCAAGCTTCTCCTCCAAGAAAGCTTGATGCTTGGAGTTCTCTCTTTGAGAGGAAAGACATTCAATCTACCTCAAAGCTCAAATTTTTTTCCAAAACTGAAGCAGTAACCCAATCTGGTTTTGATTTTGAAGATGATGAACTGGAAGAGAATGATCGTAAATGGCAAAATTCATTGGTAGGATACCTGCTGGGCCGAAGACCTTATTATGTGGCTTTACGGAATCATCTTGGAAATATATGGACGTTGAAAGGAGAGTTTCAAATGTTCAACCTTCACAATGGGTTTTTCCTCTTCCAATTTAACAATTCTGAGGACTGTGAAAGAATCCTGGAAGGAGGAAATTTCAATTTTGGGGGACGCCCCCTTGTGTTGAGAAAATGGACTCCGGATATGGCTCTCGAAAAACTATCTTTATCCTCTGTCCCTATATGGATAAAATTCCCCGGGCTGAACTTGCGCTTCTGGTCAGCTCATTGCCTCAGTAAACTTGGAAGCAAAATTGGACGCCCACTGTATATGGACGCCCAAACTACCGGCAATACTCGCCTCAGCTATGCTCGAATTTGTATAGAAGTTGAGGCTGGAAGTGAATTTCCTGATCAAATTGAAATAATAACCTCCTTGGGTACTACGTACCAAAATGTTGAATATGAATGGCGGCCTCCCTCCTGCAAAGAGTGTTGCACTTTCAACCACTCAGACTCAACCTGCCCAAAGCAAATCCCCCCAAGAAAGCCAATCATGCAATGGAGACCTGTACCAAAACAAGGCAAGGATTCTGAAGCTACTCTGGGAAGCAATCAGAAAATAGGGGAAGGCAATTTTCAGACTCTAACTGACCCAAATCTCAATAATTCCAAGCCCACTTGTAATTCTCGTACGGAAAAAAAGAAACTGAAGAAGAATCTGATCCCATTATCCGCCCTGATGACTATGATCACTCCCACCCCCACCAAACTAATGCTGATGATAACATGGCGAATAATTCTGTGATTACTGCTAACTCAACTGGTGGCATTAACCTTTATAATTCTTATGCTCTCCTAGAAGTGCATGAAGATTTAGATGAAAATTATATGGAGGCTTCTCATCCGAGAACTTCATCGTCTACCACAAATCGATCTGAAAGATCCATAGAGTCCGAGCAGCATGCTTCTTATATCACTCCTGGAAATGATGAAAGTGGGAATCTGGAATGTTAGAGGGCTGTGCACGTCGACCCGTCGGGAAGAAATTCATGATCTTATTGTGCGGGAAAAAACCCCAATTTTTGGGTTGCTCGAGACGAAAGCTTACATGGACAAACTTACATCCTATATGAATGACATTCATTGTAATTGGGATTGTCACGCCAACTTCAATTTCACAACTAAAGGCAGAATATGGATTGTCTGGGATCGGAGACAGATTCAGGTTAATGTTCTTGACGAATCTAAACAGCACGTGCATACAGAAGTTACTTTCATTCAATACAATATTACCACTCTTCTGACTTTTGTTTATGCGACTAACTCTGGTAATGAAAGAAGACTTCTATGGGATTCTCTCGGTTCTATAGCTCCTACTATCAGTATTCCTTGGATGGTGTTGGGGGATTCGGTTTGCTGAAGAAAGTGTGGGAGGAGCTGAACCTAATAGGATTGAGATGGCTGATTTCAATGAGTGCATTTGATCACTGCTCCCTCCATGATCTCAAATGTATGGGTCAGACTTTATCCTGGAGCAACAGCCCTAAAACTAGCGAGCTTAAGCTGAGAAGGTTGGACCGAGCCTTGGTGAATGATGAATGGATAAATACCCTTACAGACTCCTTTGCTATCTATCGTTACCCTGGAACTTTTGATCATGCCCCCCTAATTATTCATCTTGCTGAGAGACATAATGAGATCAAGAAGCCATTCAAGTTCTTTAGTGCGTGGCTTATGGATCTCTCGATCTTTGAATGTGTTGAAAGAGCTTGGAGCATCAAATATAAAGGAAATCCCATGTTCCGTCTCTCTCAAAAGCTTAAAAATACTAAACAAGCTATCAAGATCTGGAATCAAACAAAATTTGGGAGGGTTAATCTGATTGCCCCTGCTGTTAAGCAAGACCTTGAAGATGTTCAAATTGCCTTAGCATCTAATCCAACTGATTTACACCTTAGAAGCAGAGAATCCTCCCTCAAGGAGAGATTTTTCAAAGTCTCTCGAATGGAAGAATCCATGCGCAGGCAGAATGCGAGAGTGCAATGGTTAAACCTGGGTGACTCCAACTCTGCGTATTTTTACTATGTTATGAATGTGAGAAGAAATCAAAATAGTATTGGGGGTCTCCTCGATGTTCATGGTAACCTGACGACTGATCACTCCCAGATTGAAAACATCATGATATCCTATTTTCAAAGCCTGCTCAACTCTGGCACAATTTGTGAGACGTCTCTGCTGCCCACCCCCTCCAAAACCCTTATGCAGGAGGATGCTGATTGATTAACCAGCCCGGTCCCTGAGGAGGCAATCAAAGTTACGGTTTTCGGAATGGATGGAAACCGAGCTCCTGGCCCGGATGGCTTCAACGGCGAATTCTATCAGAAATTCTGGTACATTATTGGTGCTGACATTGTGAAGGCCATTCAACATTTCTTCAAAAATGGTATGAGGTAAACTCTACCAACATCACTCTAATTCCTACATGTAGTGATGCGGCCTCCCCTGATTTGTTCCGCCCTATAGCCCTTTGCAATTTCTCCTACAAAATCATTACTAAAATTATGGCCAATAGGATTCGTCATTTTATGAATGGTATCATTAGTCCTCTCCAATCCGCTTTTATAAAAGGGCGATCGATTCATGATAACATCTTACTGACGCAGGATGTTATACATAATTTCCATCGGAAAAATGCCAAACCTGCAATTTGCATCAAAATTGACCTCAGAAAAGCCTATGATAAGGTGTCTCATGAAGCCATTCTTGTATACATGGAAAAAATGGGTTTTAATAAGAAGTGGTGTAGGTGGGTAAAACAGTGCATCGGCAGGCCATCCTTTGCTGTCATTCTCAATGGAAGCCCTCGGGGCTATTTCAAAGCCACCAATGGGATCAGACAAGGAGATCCCCTGTCCCCCACCCTCTTCTGTTTCATTATGGAAATCTTATCGGGTATCCTTACTGAAGCTATCAGTTCTGGTGCTCTCACATCCCCTTTCTCTACAGAAAATCTGCCCATTTCCCACTTGTTTTATGCAGATGATGTCATGCTCTTTGCGGATGCCTCTGTTGCCAATGCTATAAAGATCAAAGAATGTCTTGACAGATTTAAAAACTGCACCGGGCTGGAGGCCAACTTCAATAAATCAGAGATTATATTTGCTAGATGTACTCATAGGCTCAAGGGTCATATTAGAAGGGTGCTGCAGATGAATGAAGGAGCCCTTCCCATGAAGTATCTGGGATTACCCCTGACTTCAGGTAGACTAACCAGTGGCGACTGTATCCCCCTCATTTCTAAAATCCGTGGGAGGATTGCCTCTTGGGCAAACAGGTTCCTATCTAGGGCTGGCAGGGTGGAGCTTATAAAATCTGTTCTGAATTCTTTCAGTGTCTACTGGTCCTCTGCATTCAGAATTCCGATGGGAGTCCTCAATGAAATCGACAAAATTATGAGAAAATTTGTCTGGGCGGGATCATCCCTGGCCAACTCTTATCACCCCATCAGCTAGGATACTGTCTGCTCCCCCAAGGATGAAGGTGGCTTAGGTATCCGGAGTATTTATGAGGTTAGCAAGGCTTTCCAACTAAAATGCCTGTGGAGATGTTTGAACTCTAAGGGCAACCCTTGGGCGGACTGGTTCCATTGGAAATATGTCAAAAGGAAGAACTTCTGGACAATGAAAAATCCATCCAACCCATCCTGGGGTGCTAGGGGCATATTCCAAATCAGAGATGTTGCTATGAGGTATGTCTGCTACTCGGTTGGAAATGGTGATGGAATTGATTTTTGGCGTCAACCTTGGCACCCTTCTGGGGCTCTGATTGAGCGAACTTTTGAAGATTCTCAAATCAACTCAATTCCTCTCAATACTACCATTAGTTCGCTGATGGAGGACGGAATATGGGCTGAATACCTTGACTGTTCGGGGGGTGGAGAATTAAACCTAATTATCAAATCTGCTCTTACAAATGAAGATGATCCTTACCCTGTTTGGAAACCTGAACCTAGTGGCAAATTCTCTCTGAAATCAGCCTGGAATTCCATCCGGATCCTGCGACCCAAGGCAATCTGGGCCTCCTCCATATGGTTTACAGGCCATGTGCCAAAGCACAGCTTCACTGCTTGGCAGGCCGTCCAAAACCGTTTGCCCACACGTGACAGACTACTTTTCTTGGGCAATTCAAGAGAAACCAGATGTCTCCTGTGCAATTCGGACTTAGAATCTGTCAACCATATTTTCTTCCGATGTGGGTACTCTGCTTGGATTTGGAGATCCATCCTCTGGCGTTTCAATCAGAAAAGAAAACCCCTGAATTCTCTATCTGAGGAAGAAGCCTGGATAAGAAATCATTTCAAAGGTAGTGGTCAGTGTGCCACTGCCATGCGCATTGCCTTCGGGACTACCATATATCTCATATGGGCTGAGCGAAACACCAGAATTCATGGCAATCCTAGCACTCACGAACAAACCACTCTTCGATGGATCATTGATACCATTAGAAACAGAGTATTATTCCTCAATCTGGAAGATGAACCGGGTCACCGAAATCTATGCTTTGCTACTCAATTCAAATGCCCCCTGTTCGCTGTCAACTCCTCCCCTCAATTCTGCCAATGGGAGAAACCGGGTGGAGATGTGATAAAACTTAACTCTGATGCTTCTTTAAAAGGGGACGCTGCTGGCATTGGAGGTATCCTTCGCGACTATAATGGGACTACTAGAGGCTGTTTCTCCTTGAATTCTGCTGTGAAACCCATCCATATTCTTGAAATGGATGCAATAGTCTATGGTCTTGAGGTGGCGAGAAACCTGAATATCCGTAATATTTGGATTGAGTTTGACTCGATGGTTGCTGTGAAGATTCTGAATGGGAGCTGGGACTGCCCATGGCGAGCTAAATCTCTGTTCAATACAATTATAAGACGTCTTCAAGAGTTCCATAACTGGAAGGTATCCCATATATGGAGAGAAGCGAACCAGCCAGCTGACTATCTATCCAAGCCTGAATGCCCCTGCAAAGGGATAGACAAAGAAGTCATGGGCATCCTTCGCGGCTTGTAGAACTTGTTCTTCAAGATTCTTTGGGAACTCGCTATCCTCGATTGAGATGATTATTCCCATGATTCTTGTTGTTTATGACCGAGCTTTTGCTTTATGGGCTGTTTATGTTGATGCTAGGGGCAGTGATTTCAAGAGCCCTGGTGTAGTTCCTATCTACTCATCCTACAGTTTCTCCCTGGCGGTTCCGAATGACCCGATTGGCAAGATTGGTAGAGCTCTTTGTTTAATTTTGCTTCTTTTGTGGTGTTTATGCTGCCCATGTGGCCCCCCTTTGTAATTTCTCCCCTCTTTATAATATATCTGGTCGGGGACCCTGCCTAACCCCAGCTTGCCCATCAAAAAAAAAAAAAGGATGAGATGGTATTGAATCTTAGATTTAGTTGATAAAGGATGGAGATTGAAAATATAGAAAGTTTCTTATTTTAAAAACTTTGTAAAACCACTATCATTCAGAAAGAAGAAACCCAAGTGATGATGTCAACGTGCTTTAAGCCATGTTTTGGGATGAGCACATGAGAGTATTGAATCTTAGATTTAGTTAATGAAGGATGGAGATTGAAAAATTAGAAAGTTTCTTATTTTAGAAACTTTATAAGACATCCATCTTTTAGACATAGGAAACTCCAGAGATGGCGGCAATGAGCTTTTAGATCAGTTTTGAGATGAGGATGAGATGCTATTGAATCGTAGATTTAATTGATAAATGATGAAGATTGAAAAAATAGAAAGTTTCTTATTTTAGAAACTTTATTAAACATATATCTTTTTGACATAAGAAACCCTAGAGATAATGTCAACGAGATTTTAACCATGTTCGAGGATGAGAATGAGAGGGTATTGAATCTTAAATTTAGTTGATGAAGGATGGAGATTGAAAAAATAGAAAGTTTCTTATTTCGAAAACTTTGTAAAACATCAATCTTTTAGACTTAGTAAACCTAAGAGATGGTGTCAAGGTGCTTTTAGCCAATTTTTGGGATGAGGATGAGATGATATTGACTCATAGATTTTGTTTGTGAAGGTTTCAGATTGAAAAATAGGAAGTTTCTTATTTTATAAACTTTATAAAACATCCACTGTTTAGACATAGGAAACCCAATAGATGGTGTCAACGTGCTTTTAGCCAATTTTGAGATGAGGATTAAATAGTACTGAATTTTAGATTTAGTTGATCAAGTATGGAGATTGTAAAATGAAAAGTTTCTTATTTTAGTAACTTTTTAAAACATCAATCTTTTAGACATAAGAAACCTCATAAATGGTGTGAAAGAGCTTTTAGCTGAGTCTTGAGATGAGGATTAGATGGTATTGAATCTTTGATTTATTTGAACAATGATGGAGATTGAAAAAAAAGAAAGTTTCTTACTTTAGAAACTATATAAAGCAACCATCTTTTAGACATAAGAAACCATAGAGATAGTGTGAAGGAGCTTTTAGCCAAGTTTTGATATTAGGTTGAGATGATATTGAATCTTAGATTTAGTTGATAAAGGATGGAGATTGAAAAAATAGAAAGTTTCTTATTTTAGAAACATTGTTAAACATTCATCATTTAGAAATAAGAAACCCTAGTGATGATGTCAACGAGCTTTAAGCCATGTTTTGGGATGAGCATATGAGGGTATTGAATCTTAGATTTAGTTGATGAAGGATGGAGATTGAAAAATTAGAAAGCTTCTTATTTTAGGAACTTTATAAAACATCAATGTTTTAGACATAGGAAACCCTAGAGATGGATTCAAGGTGCTTTAAGCCAAGTTTTGGAATGAGAATGAGATGGTATTGAATCTTAGATTTAGTCGATAAAGGATGGAGATTGAAAAAATAGAAAGTTTCTTATTTTAGAAACTTTGTAAAACGTCCATCATTTAGAAATAAGAAACCCTAGCGATGATGTCAACGAGCTTTAAGGCATGTTTTGGGATGAGCGTACGAGGGTATTGAATGATAGATTTAGTTGATGAAGGATGAAGATTGAAAATTTAGAAAGCTTCTTATTTTTGGAACTTTATAAAGCATCAATCTTTTATCTATAGGAAACCCTATAGATGGAGTCAAGGTGCTTTTTGCCAAGTTTTGGGATAAGGATGAGATGGTATTGAATCTTAGATTTAGTTGATAAAGGATGAAGATTGAAAAAATAGAAAGTTTCTTATTTTAGAAACTTTGTAAAACGTCCATCATTTAGAAATAAGAAACCCTAGAGATGATGTCAACGAGCTTTAAGGGATGTTTTGGGATGAGCGTATGAGGGTATTGAATGATAGATTTAGTTGATGAAGGATGAAGATTGAAAAATTAGAAAGCTTCTTATTTTAGGAACTTTATAAAACATCAATGTTTTAGACATAGGAAACTTAGAGATGGATTCAAGGTGCTTTAAGCCAAGTTTTGGAATGAGAATGAGATGGTATTGAATCTTAGATTTAGTCGATAAAGGATGGAGATTGAAAAAAATAGAAAGTTTCTTATTTTAGAAACTTTGTAAAACGTCCATCATTAAGAAATAAGAAACCCTAGCGATGATGTCAACGAGCTTTAAGGCATGTTTTGGGATGAGCGTATGAGGGTATTGAATGATAGATTTAGTTCATGAAGGATGAAGATTGAAAAATTAGAAAGCTTCTTATTTTTGGAACTTTATAAAGCATCAATCTTTTATCTATAGGAAACCCTATAGATGAACTCAAGATGCTTTTTGCCAAGTTTTGTGATAAGGATTAGATGGTATTGAATCTTAGATTTAGTTGATAAAGGATGGAGATTGAAAAAATAAAAAGTTTCTTATTTTAAAAACTTTGTAAAACCACTATCATTCAGAAAGAAGAAACCCAAGTGATGATGTCAACGTGCTTTAAGCCATGTTTTGGGATGAGCACATGAGAGTATTGAATCTTAGATTTAGTTATTGAAGGCTGGAGATTGAAAAATTAGAAAGTTTCTTATTTTAGAAACTTTATAAGACATCCATCTTTTAGACATAGGAAACTCCAGAGATGGCGGCAATGAGCTTTTAGATCAGTTTTGAGATGAGGATGAGATGCTATTGAATCGTAGATTTAATTGATAAATGATGAAGATTGAAAAAATAGAAAGTTTCTTATTTTAGAAACTTTATTAAACATATATCTTTTTGACATAAGAAACCCTAGAGATAATGTCAACGAGATTTTAACCATGTTCGAGGATGAGAATGAGAGGGTATTGAATCTTAAATTTAGTTGATTAAGGATGGAGATTGAAAAAATAGAAAGTTTCTTATTTCAGAAACTTTGTAAAACATCAATCTTTTAGACTTAGTAAACCTAAGAGATGGTGTCAAGGTGCTTTTAGCCAATTTTTGGGATGAGGATGAGATGATATTGACTCATAGATTTTGTTTGTGAAGGTTTGAGATTGAAAAATAGGAAGTTTCTTATTTTATAAACTTTATAAAACATCCACTGTTTAGACATAGGAAACCCAATAGATGGTGTCAACGTGCTTTTAGCCAATTTTGAGATGAGGATTAAATAGTATTGAATTTTAGATTTAGTTGATCAAGTATGGAGATTGTAAAATGAAAAGTTTCTTATTTAAGTAACTTTTTAAAACATCAATCTTTTAGACATAAGAAACCTCATAAATGGTGTGAAAGAGCTTTTAGCTGAGTCTTGAGATGAGGATTAGATGGTATTGAATCTTTGATTTATTTGAACAATGATGGAGATTGAAAAAAAAGAAAGTTTCTTACTTTAGAAACTATATAAAGCAACCATCTTTTAGACATAAGAAACCATAGAGATATTGTGAAGGAGCTTTTAGCCAAGTTTTGAGATTAGGCTGAGATGATATTGAATCTTAGATTTAGTTGATAAAGGATGGAGATTGAAAAAATAGAAAGTTTCTTATTTTAGAAACATTGTTAAACATCCATCATTTAGAAATAAGAAACCCTAGTGATGATGTCAACGAGCTTTAAGCCATGTTTTGGGATGAGCATATGAGGGTATTGAATCTTAGATTTAGTTGATGAAGGATGGAGATTGAAAAATTAGAAAGCTTCTTATTTTAGGAACTTTATAAAACATCAATGTTTTAGACATAGGAAACCCTAGAGATGGATTCAAGGTGCTTGAAGCCAAGTTTTGGAATGAGAATGAGATGGTATTGAATCTTAGATTTAGTCGATAAAGGATGGAGATTGAAAAAATAGAAAGTTTCTTATTTTAGAAACTTTGTAAAACGTCCATCATTTAGAAATAAGAAACCCTAGCGATGATGTCAACGAGCTTTAAGGCATGTTTTGGGATGAGCGTATGAGGGTATTGAATGATAGATTTAGTTGATGAAGGATGAAGATTGAAAATTTAGAAAGCTTCTTATTTTTGGAACTTTATAAAGCATCAATCTTTTATCTATAGGAAACCCTATAGATGGAGTCAAGGTGCTTTTTGCCAAGTTTTGGGATAAGGATGAGATGGTATTGAATCTTAGATTTAGTTGATAAAGGATGGAGATTGAAAAAATAGAAAGTTTCTTATTTTAGAAACTTTGTAAAACGTCCATCATTTAGAAATAAGAAACCCTAGAGATGATGTCAACGAGCTTTAAGGGATGTTTTGGGATGAGCGTATGAGGGTATTGAATGATAGATTTAGTTGATGAAGGATGAAGATTGAAAAATTAGAAAGCTTCTTATTTTAGGAACTTTATAAAACATCAATGTTTTAGACATAGGAAACTTAGAGATGGATTCAAGGTGCTTTAAGCCAAGTTTTGGAATGAGAATGAGATGGTATTGAATCTTAGATTTAGTCGATAAAGGATGGAGATTGAAAAAAATAGAAAGTTTCTTATTTTAGAAACTTTGTAAAACGTCCATCATTAAGAAATAAGAAACCCTAGCGATGATGTCAACGAGCTTTAAGGCATGTTTTGGGATGAGCGTATGAGGGTATTGAATGATAGATTTAGTTCATGAAGGATGAAGATTGAAAAATTAGAAAGCTTCTTATTTTTGGAACTTTATAAAGCATCAATCTTTTATCTATAGGAAACCCTATAGATGAACTCAAGATGCTTTTTGCCAAGTTTTGTGATAAGGATTAGATGGTATTGAATCTTAGATTTAGTTGATAAAGGATGGAGATTGAAAAAATAAAAAGTTTCTTATTTTAAAAACTTTGTAAAACCACTATCATTCAGAAAGAAGAAACCCAAGTGATGATGTCAACGTGCTTTAAGCCATGTTTTGGGATGAGCACATGAGAGTATTGAATCTTAGATTTAGTTATTGAAGGCTGGAGATTGAAAAATTAGAAAGTTTCTTATTTTAGAAACTTTATAAGACATCCATCTTTTAGACATAGGAAACTCCAGAGATGGCGGCAATGAGCTTTTAGATCAGTTTTGAGATGAGGATGAGATGCTATTGAATCGTAGATTTAATTGATAAATGATGAAGATTGAAAAAATAGAAAGTTTCTTATTTTAGAAACTTTATTAAACATATATCTTTTTGACATAAGAAACCCTAGAGATAATGTCAACGAGATTTTAACCATGTTCGAGGATGAGAATGAGAGGGTATTGAATCTTAAATTTAGTTGATTAAGGATGGAGATTGAAAAAATAGAAAGTTTCTTATTTCAGAAACTTTGTAAAACATCAATCTTTTAGACTTAGTAAACCTAAGAGATGGTGTCAAGGTGCTTTTAGCCAATTTTTGGGATGAGGATGAGATGATATTGACTCATAGATTTTGTTTGTGAAGGTTTGAGATTGAAAAATAGGAAGTTTCTTATTTTATAAACTTTATAAAACATCCACTGTTTAGACATAGGAAACCCAATAGATGGTGTCAACGTGCTTTTAGCCAATTTTGAGATGAGGATTAAATAGTATTGAATTTTAGATTTAGTTGATCAAGTATGGAGATTGTAAAATGAAAAGTTTCTTATTTAAGTAACTTTTTAAAACATCAATCTTTTAGACATAAGAAACCTCATAAATGGTGTGAAAGAGCTTTTAGCTGAGTCTTGAGATGAGGATTAGATGGTATTGAATCTTTGATTTATTTGAACAATGATGGAGATTGAAAAAAAAGAAAGTTTCTTACTTTAGAAACTATATAAAGCAACCATCTTTTAGACATAAGAAACCATAGAGATATTGTGAAGGAGCTTTTAGCCAAGTTTTGAGATTAGGCTGAGATGATATTGAATCTTAGATTTAGTTGATAAAGGATGGAGATTGAAAAAATAGAAAGTTTCTTATTTTAGAAACATTGTTAAACATCCATCATTTAGAAATAAGAAACCCTAGTGATGATGTCAACGAGCTTTAAGCCATGTTTTGGGATGAGCATATGAGGGTATTGAATCTTAGATTTAGTTGATGAAGGATGGAGATTGAAAAATTAGAAAGCTTCTTATTTTAGGAACTTTATAAAACATCAATGTTTTAGACATAGGAAACCCTAGAGATGGATTCAAGGTGCTTGAAGCCAAGTTTTGGAATGAGAATGAGATGGTATTGAATCTTAGATTTAGTCGATAAAGGATGGAGATTGAAAAAATAGAAAGTTTCTTATTTTAGAAACTTTGTAAAACGTCCATCATTTAGAAATAAGAAACCCTAGCGATGATGTCAACGAGCTTTAAGGCATGTTTTGGGATGAGCGTATGAGGGTATTGAATGATAGATTTAGTTGATGAAGGATGAAGATTGAAAATTTAGAAAGCTTCTTATTTTTGGAACTTTATAAAGCATCAATCTTTTATCTATAGGAAACCCTATAGATGGAGTCAAGGTGCTTTTTGCCAAGTTTTGGGATAAGGATGAGATGGTATTGAATCTTAGATTTAGTTGATAAAGGATGGAGATTGAAAAAATAGAAAGTTTCTTATTTTAGAAACTTTGTAAAACGTCCATCATTTAGAAATAAGAAACCCTAGAGATGATGTCAACGAGCTTTAAGGGATGTTTTGGGATGAGCGTATGAGGGTATTGAATGATAGATTTAGTTGATGAAGGATGAAGATTGAAAAATTAGAAAGCTTCTTATTTTAGGAACTTTATAAAACATCAATGTTTTAGACATAGGAAACTTAGAGATGGATTCAAGGTGCTTTAAGCCAAGTTTTGGAATGAGAATGAGATGGTATTGAATCTTAGATTTAGTCGATAAAGGATGGAGATTGAAAAAAATAGAAAGTTTCTTATTTTAGAAACTTTGTAAAACGTCCATCATTAAGAAATAAGAAACCCTAGCGATGATGTCAACGAGCTTTAAGGCATGTTTTGGGATGAGCGTATGAGGGTATTGAATGATAGATTTAGTTCATGAAGGATGAAGATTGAAAAATTAGAAAGCTTCTTATTTTTGGAACTTTATAAAGCATCAATCTTTTATCTATAGGAAACCCTATAGATGAACTCAAGATGCTTTTTGCCAAGTTTTGTGATAAGGATTAGATGGTATTGAATCTTAGATTTAGTTGATAAAGGATGGAGATTGAAAAAATAAAAAGTTTCTTATTTTAAAAACTTTGTAAAACCACTATCATTCAGAAAGAAGAAACCCAAGTGATGATGTCAACGTGCTTTAAGCCATGTTTTGGGATGAGCACATGAGAGTATTGAATCTTAGATTTAGTTAATGAAGGCTGGAGATTGAAAAATTAGAAAGTTTCTTATTTTAGAAACTTTATAAGACATCCATCTTTTAGACAAAGGAAACTCCAGAGATGGCGGCAATGAGCTTTTAGATCAGTTTTGAGATGAGGATGAGATGCTATTGAATCGTAGATTTAGTTGATAAATGATGAAGATTGAAAAAATAGAAAGTTTCTTATTTTAGAAATTTTATTAAACATATATCTTTTTGACATAGGAAACCCTAGAGATGATGTCAACGAGATTTTTACCATCTTTGAGGATGAAAACGAGAGGGTATTGAATCTTAAATTTAGTTGATAAAGGATGGAGATTGAAAAAATAGATAGTTTCTTATTCCATAAACTTTGTAAAACATCAATCTTTTAGACTTAGTAAACCTAAGAGATGGTGTCAAGGTGGTTTTAGCCAATTTTTGGGATGAGGATGAGATGATATTGACTCATAGATTTTGTTTGTGAAGGTTTGAGATTGAAAAATAGGAAGTTTCTTATTTTATAAACTTTATAAAACATCCACTGTTTAGACATAGGAAACCCAATAGATGGTGTCAACGTGCTTTTAGCCAATTTTTGAGATGAAGATTAAATAGTACTGAATTTTAGATTTAGTTGATCAAGTATCGAGATTGTAAAATGAAAAGTTTCTTATTTTAATAACTTTTTAAAACATCAATCTTTTAGACATAGGAAACCTCATAAATGGTGGGAAAGAAACCCATCATTTAGAAATAAGAAACCCTAGTGATGATGTCAACAAGCTTTAAGCCATGTTTTGGGATGAGCATATGAGGGTATTGAATCTTAGATTTAGTTGATGAAGGATGGAGATTGAAAAATTAGAAAGCTTCTTATTTTAGGAACTTTATAAAACATCAATGTTTTAGACATAGGAAGCCCTAGAGATGGATTCAAGGTGCTTCAAGCCAAGTTTTGGAATGAGAATGAGATGGTATTGAATCTTAGATTTAGTCGATAAAGGATGGAGATTGAAAAAATAGAAAGTTTCTTATTTTAGAAACTTTGTAAAACGTCCATCATTTAGAAATAAGAAACCCTAGCGATGATGTCAACGAGCTTTAAGGCATGTTTTGGGATGAGCGTATGAGGGTATTGAATGATAGATTTAGTTGATGAAGGATGAAGATTGAAAAATTAGAAAGCTTCTTATTTTTGGAACTTTATAAAGCATCAATCTTTTATCTATAGCAAACCCTATAGATGGACTCAAGGTGCTTTTTGTCATGTTTTTAGGATAAGGATGAGATGGTATTGAATCTTAGATTTAATTGATAAAGGATGGAGATTGAAAAAATAGAAAGTTTCTTATTTTAAAAACTTTGTAAAACCACTATCATTCAGAAAGATAAAACTCAAGTGATGATGTCAACGTGCTTTAAGCCATGTTTTGGGATGAGCACATGAGAGTATTGAATCTTAGATTTAGTTAATGAAGGATGGAGATTGAAAAATTAGAAAGTTTCTTATTTTAGAAACTTTATAAGACATCCATCTTTTAGACATAAGTAACTCCAGAGATGGCGACAATGAGCTTTTAGATCAGTTTTGAGATGAGGATGAGATGCTATTGAATCGTAGATTTAGTAGATAAATGATGAAGATTGAAAAAATAGAAAGTTTCTTATTTTAGAAACTTTATTAAACATATATATTTTTGACATAGGAAACCCTAGAGATGATGTCAACGAGATTTTTACCATGTTTCAAGATGAGAATGAGAGGGTATTGAATCTTAAATTTAGTTGATGAATGATGGAAATTGAAAAAATAGAAAGTTTCTTATTCCATAAACTTTGTAAAACAACAATCTTTTAGACTTAGTAAACCTAAGAGATGGTGTCAAGGTGGTTTTAGCCAAATTTTGGGATGAGGATGAGATGATATTGACTCATAGATTTTGTTTGTGCTTCGTTTGAGATTGAAAAATAGGAAGTTTCCTATTTTATAAACTTTGTAAAACATCCACTGTTTAGACATAGGAAACCCAATAGATGGTGTCAACGTGCTTTTAGCCAATTTTTGAGATGAGGATTAAATAGTACCGAATTTTAGATTTAGTTGATCAACTATGGAGATTGTAAAATGAAAAGTTTCTTCTTTTAGTAACTTTTTAAAACATCAATCTTTTAGACATAGGAAACCTCATAAATGGTGTGAAAGAGCTTTTAGCTGAGTCTTGAGATCAGGATTAGATGGTATTGAATCTTTGATTTATTTGAACAATGATGGAGATTGAAAAAAAAGAAAGTTTCTTACTTTAGAAACTATATAAAGCAACCATCTTTTAGACATAAGAAACCATAGAGATGGTGTGAAGGGGCTTTTAGCCATGTTTTGAGATTAGGGTGAGATGATATTGAATCTTAGATTTAGTTGATAAAGGATGTAGATTGAAAAAGTAGAAAGTTTCTTATTTTGGAAACATTGTTAAACATCCATCATTTAGAAATAAGAAACCCTAGTGATGATGTCAATGAGCTTTAAGCCATGTTTTGGGATGAGCATATGAGGGTATTGAATCTTAGATTTAGTTGATGAAGGATGGAGATTGAAAAATTAGAAACCTTCTTATTTCAGGAACTTTATAAAGCATCAATGTTTTAGACATAGGAAACCCTAGAGATGGATTCAAGGTGCTTTAAGCCAAGTTTTGGAATGAGAATGAGATGGTATTGAATCTTAGATTCAGTCGATAAAGGATGGAGATTGAAAAAATAGAAAGTTTCTTATTTTAGAAACATTGTAAAACGTCCATCATTTAGAAATAAGAAACCCTAGCGATGATGTCAACGAGCTTTAAGGCATGTTTTGGGATGAGCGTATGAGGGTATTGAATGATAGATTTAGTTGATGAATGATGAAGATTGAAAAATTAGAGAGCTTGTTATTTTTAGAACTTTATAAAGCATCAATTTTTTTGACATATGAAACCCTAGAGATGATGTCAACGAGATTTTAACCATGTTTCAGGATGAGAATGTGAGGGTATTGAATCTTAAATTTAGTTGATGAAGGATGGAGATTGAAAAAATAGAAAGTTTCTTATTCCAGAAACTTTGTAAAACATCAATCTTTTAGACTTAGTAAACCTAAGAGATGGTGTCAAGGTGGTTTTAGCAAAATTTTAGGATGAGGATGAGATGATATTGTCTCACAGATTTTGTTTGTGTAGGTTTGAGATTGAAAAATATGAACTTTCTTATTTTATAAACTTTATAAAACATCCACTGTTTAGACATAGGAAACCCAATAGATGGTGTCAACGTGCTTTTAGCCAATTTTTGAGATGATGATTAAATAGTACTGAATTTTAGATTTAGTTGATCAAGTATGGAGATTGTAAAATGAAAAGTTTCTTATTTTAGTAACTTTTAAAAAATCAATCTTTTAGACATAGGAAACCTCAGAAATGGTGTGAAAGAGCTTTTAGCAGAGTCTTGAGATGAGGATTAGTTGGTATTGAATCTTTGATTTATTTGAACAATGATAGAGATTAAAAAAAAGAAAGTTTCTTACTTTAGAAACTATATAAAGCAACCATCTTTTAGACATAAGAAAACATAGAGATGGTGTGAAGGAGCTTTTAGCCAAGTTTTGAGATTAGGCTGAGATGATATTGAATCTTAGATTTAGTTGATAAAGGATGGAGATTGAAAAAATAGAAAGTTTCTTATTTTAGAAACATTGTTAAACATTCATCATTTAGAAATAAGAAACCCTAGTGATGATGTCAACGAACTTTAAGCCATGTTTTGGGATGAGAATATGAGGGTATTGAATCTTAGATTTAGTTGATGAAGGATGGAGATTGAAAAATTAGAAAGCTTCTTATTTTAGGAACTTTATAAAGCAACAATGTTTTAGACATAGGAAACCCTAGAGATGGATTCAAGGTGCTTTAAGCCAAGTTTTGGAATGAGAATGAGATGGTATTGAATCTTAGATTTAGTCGACAAAGGATGGAGATTGAAAAAATAGAAAGCTTCTTATTTTAGAAACTTTGTAAAACGTCCATCATTTAGAAATAAGAAACCCTAGCGATGATGTCAACGAGCTTTAAGGCACGTTTTGGGATGAGCGTATGAGGGTATTGAATGATAGATTTAGTTGATGAAAGATGAAGATTGAAAAATTAGAAAGCTTCTTATTTTTGGAACTTTATAAAGCATCAATCTTTTATCTATAGCAAACCCTATAGATGGACTTAAGGTGCTTTTTGCCTTGTTTTGGGATAAGGATGAGATGGTATTGAAAGTTAGATTTAGTTGATAAAGGATGGAGATTGAAAAAATAAAAAGTTTCTTATTTTAAAAACTTTTTAAAACCACTATCATTTAGAAAGAAGAAACCCAAGTGATAATGTCATCGTGCTTTAAGCCATGTTTTGGGGTGAGCACATGAGAGTATTGAACCTTAGATTTGGTTAATGAAGGATGGAGATTGAAAAATTAGAAAGTTTCTTATTTTAGAAACTTTATAAGACATCTATCTTTTAGACATAGGAAACTCCAAAGATGGCGGCAATGAGCTTTTAGATTAGTTTTTGAGATGAGGATGAGATGCTATTGAATCGTAGATTTAGTTGATAAATGATGAAGATTGAAAAAATAGAAAGTTTCTTATTTTAGAAACTTTATTAAACATATATCTTTTTGACATAGGAAACCCTAGAGATGATGTCAACGAGATTTTAACCATGTTTGAGGTTGAGAATGAGAGGGTATTGAATCTTAAATTTAGTTGATGAAGGATGGAGATTGAAAAAATAGAAAGTTTCTTATTCCAGAAACTTTGTAAAACATCACTCTTTTAGACTTAGTAAACCTAAGAGATGGTGTCAAGGTGGTTTTAGCAAATTTTTGGGATGAGGATGAGATGATATTGACTCATAGATTTTGTATGTGAAGGTTTGAGATTGAAAAATAGGAAGTTTCATATTTTATAAACTTTATAAAACATCCACTGTTTAGACATAGGAAACCCAATACATCATCAACGTGCTTTTAGCCAATTTTTGAGATGGGGATTAAATAGTACTGAATTTTAGATTTAGTTGATCAAGTATGTCGATTGTAAAATGAAAAGTTTCTTATTTTAGTAACATTTTAAAACATCAATCTTTTAGATATAAGAAACCTCATAAATGGTGTGAAAGAGGTTTTAGCTGAGTCTTGAGATGAGGATTAGATGGTATTGAATCTTTGATTTATTTGAACAATGTTGGAGATTGAAAAAAAAAGAAGGTTTCTTACTTTAGAAACTATATAAAGCAACAATCTTTTAGACATAAGAAACCATAGAGATGGTGTGAAGGAGATTTTAGCCAAGTTTTGAGATTAGGCTGAGATGATATTAAATCTTAGATTTAGTTGATAAAGGATGGAGATTGAAAAAAATAGAAAGTTTCCTATTTTAGAAACATTGTTAAACATCCATCATTTAGAAATAAGAAACCCTACTGATGATGTCAACGAGCTTTAAGCCATGTTTTGGGATGAGCATATGAGGGTATTGAATCTTAGATTTAGTTGATGAAGGATGGAGATTGAAAAATTAGAAAGCTTCTTATTTTAGGAACTTTCTAAACATTAATTTTTTAGACATAGGAAACCCTAGAGATCGATTCAAGTTGCTTTAAGCCAAGTTTTGGAATGAGAATGAGATGGTATTGAATCTTAGATTTAGTCGATAAAGGATGGGGATTGAAAAAATAGAAAGTTTCTTATTTTAGAAACTTTGTAAAACGCCCATCATTTAGAAATAAAAAACCATAGCGATGATGTCAACGAGCTTTAAGGCATGTTTTGGGATGAGCGTATGAGGGTATTGACTGATAGATTTAGTTGATGAAGGATGAAGATTGAAAAATTAGAAAGCTTCTTATTTTTGGAACTTTATAAAGCATCAATCTTTTATCTATAGGAAACCCTATAGATGGACTCAAGGTGCTTTTTGCCAAGTTTTCGGATAAGGATTAGATGGTATTGAATCTTAGATTTAGTTGATAAAGGATGGAGGTTGAAAAAATTGAAAGTTTCTTATTTTAAAAACTTTGTAAAACCACTATCATTCAGAAAGAAGAAACCCAAGTGATGATGTCAATGTGCTTTAAGCAATGTTTTGGGATGAGCACATGAGAGTATTGAATCTTAGATTTAGTTAATGAAGGATGGAGATTGAAAAATTAGAAAGTTTCTTATTTTAGAAACTTTATAAGACATCCATCTTTTAGACATAGGAAACTCTAGAGATGGCGGGAATGAGCTTTTAGATCAGTTTTGAGATGAGGATGAGATGCTATTGAATCGTAGATTTAGTTGATAAATGATGAAGATTGAAAAAATAGAAAGTTTCTTATTTTAGAAACTTTATTAAACATATATCTTTTTGACATAGGAAACCCTAGAGATGATGTCAACGAGATTTTAACCATGTTTCAGGATGAGAATGTGAGGGTATTGAATCTTAAATTTAGTTGATGAAGGATGGAGATTGAAAAAATAGAAAGTTTCTTATTCCAGAAACTTTGTAAAACATCAATCTTTTAGACTTAGTAAACCTAAGAGATGGTGTCAAGGTGGTTTTAGCCAATTTTTGGGATGAGGATGAGATGATATTGACTCACAGATTTTGTTTGTGAAGGTTTGAGATTGAAAAATATGAAGTTTCCTATGTCTAAACATCCACTGTTTAGACATAGGAAACCCAATAGATGGTGTCAACGTGCGTTTAGCCAATTTTTGAGATGAGGATTAAATAGTATTGAATTTTAGATTGAGTTGATCACGTATGGAGATTGTAAAATGAAAAGTTTCTTCTTTTAGTAACTTTTTAAAACATCAATCTTTTAGACATAGGAAACCTCATAAATGGTGTGAAAGAGCTTTTAGCTGAGTCTTGAGATGAGGATTAGATGGTATTGAATCTTTGATTTATTTGAACAATGACGGGGATTGAAAAAAAAGAAAGTTTTTTACTTTAGAAACTTTAGAAAGCAACCATCTTTTAGAGATAAGAAACCATAGAGATGGTGTGAAGGAGCTTTTAGCCAAGTTTTGAGATTAGGCTGAGATGATATTGAATCTTAGATTTAGTTGATAAAGGAAGGAGATTGAAAAAATAGAAAGTTCCTTATTTTAGAAATATTGTTAAACATCCATCATTTAGAAATAAGAAACCCTAGTGATGATGTCAACGAGCTTTAAGCCATGTTTTGGGATGAGCATATGAGGGTATTGAATCTTAGATTTAGTTGATGAAGGATGGAGATTGAAAAATTAGAAAGCTTCTTATTTTTGGAACTTTATAAAACATCAATCTTTTATCTATGGCAAACCCTACAGATGGAGTCGAGGTGCTTTTTGCCAAGTTTTGGGATAAGGATGAGATGATATTGAATCTTAGATTTAGTTGATAAATGATGGAGTTGAAAAAATAGAAAGTTTCTTATTTTAAAAACTTTGTAAAACCATTATCATTCAGAAATAAGAAACCCAAGTGATGATGTCAACGTGCTTTAAGCCATGTTTTGGGATGATCGCATGAGAGTATTGAAGCTTAGATTTAGTTAATGAAGGATGGAGATTGAAAAATTAGAAAGTTTCTTATTTTAGAAACTTTATAAGACATCCATCTTTTAGACATAGGAAACTCTAGAGATAGGGTCAATGAGCTTTTAGATCAGTTGTGAGATGAGGATGAGATGCTATTGAATCGTAGATTTAGTTGATAAATGATGAAGATTGAAAAAATAGAAAGTTTCTTATTTTAGAAACTTTATTAAACATATATCTTTTTGACATAGGAAACCCTAGAGATGATGTCAACGAGATTTTAACCATGTTTTATTATGAGAATGAGAGGGTATTGAATCTTAAATTTAGTTGATGAAGGATGGAGATTGAAAAAATAGAAAGTTTCTTATTACATAAACTTTGTAAAACATCAATCTTTTTAGACTTAGTAAACCTTAGAGATGGTGTCGAGGTGCTTTTAGCCAATTTTTGGGATGAGAATGAGATGATATTGACTCATAGATTTTGTTTGTGAAGGTTTGAGATTGAAAAATAGGAAGTTTCTTATTTTATAAACTTTATAAAACATCCACTGTTTAGACATAGGAAACCCAATAGATGGTGTCAACGTGCTTTTAGCCAATTTTTGAGATGAGGATTAAATAGCATTGAATTTTAGATTTAGTTGATCAAGTATGGAGATTGTAAAATGAAAACTTTCTTATTTTAGTAACTTTTTAAAACATCAATCTTTTAGAGATAGGAAACCTCATTTTAGCTGAGTGTTGAAATGAGGATTAGATGGTTTTGAATCTTTGATTTATTTGAACAATGATGGGGATTGAAAAAAAAAGTTTCTTACTTTAGAAACTATATAAAGCAACCATCTTTTAGAGATAAGAAACCATAGAGATGGTGTGAAGGAGCCTGTTGCCAAGTTTTGAGATTAGGCTGAGATGAGATTGAATCTTAGATTTAGTTGATAAAGGATGGAGATTGAAAAAATAGAAAGTTCCTTATTTTATAAACATTGTTAAACATCCATCATTTAGAAATAAGAAACCCTAGTGATGATGTCAACGAGCTTTAAGCCATGTTTTGGGATGAGCATATGAGGGTATTGAATCTTAGATTTAGTTGATGAAGGATGGAGATTGAAAAATTAGAAAGCTTCTTATTTTAGGAACTTTATAAAACATTAATGTTTTAGACATAGAAAATCCTAGAGATGGATTCAAGGTGCTTTAAGCCAAGTTTTGGAGTGAGAATGAGATGGTATTCAATCTTAGCTTTAGTCGATAAAGGATGGATATTGAAAAAATAGAAAGTTTTTTATTTTAGAAACTTTGTAAAACGTCAATCATTTAGAGATAAGAAACCCTAGCGATGATGTCAACGAGCTTTAAGGCATGTTTTGGGATGAGCGTATGAGGGTATTGAATCATAGATTTAGTTGATGAAGGATGAAGATGGAAAAAATAGAAAGCTTCTTATTTTTGGAACTTTATAAAACATTAATCTTTTATCTATGGGAAACCCTACAGATGGAGTCGAGGTGCTTTTTGCCAAGTTTTGGGATAAGGATGAGATGGTATTGAATCTTAGATTTAGTTGATAAAGGATGGAGATTGAAAAAATAGAAAGTTTCTTATTTTTAAAACTTTGTAAAACCACTATCATTCAGAAAGAAGAAACCCAAGTGATAATGTCAACGTTCTTTAAGCCATGTTTTGGGATGAGCACATGAGAGTATTGAATCTTAGATTTAGTTAATGAAGGATGGAGATTGAAAAATTAGAAAGTTTCTTATTCCAGAAACCTTGTAAAACATCGATCTTTTAGACTTAGTAAACCTAAGAGATGGTGTCAAGGTGGTTTTAGCCAATTTTTGGGATGAGGATGAGATGATATTGACTCATAGATTTTGTTTGTGAAGGTATGAGATTGAAAAATAGGAAGTTTCTTATTTTATAAACTTTATAAAACATCCACTGTTTAGATATAGGAAACCCAATAGATGGTGTCAACGTGCTTTTAGCCAATTTTGAGATGATGATTAAATAGTACTGAATTTTAGATTTGGTTGATCAAGTATGGAGATTGTAAAATGAAAAGTTTCTTATATTAGTAACTTTTTAAAACATCAATCTTTTAGACATAAGAAACCTCATAAATGGTGTGAAAGAGCTTTTAGCTGAGTCTTGAGATGAGGATTAGATGGTATTGAATCTTTGATTTATTTGAAAAATGATGGAGAATGAAAAAAAAGAAAGTTTCTTACTTTAGAAACTATATAAAGCAACCATCTTTTAGACATAAGAAACCATAGAGATGGTGTGAAGGAGCTTTTAGCCAAGTTTTGAGATTAGGCTGAGATGATATTGAATCTTAGATTTAGTTGATAAATGATGGAGATTGAAAAAATAGAAAGTTTCTTATTTTAGAAGCGTTGTTAAACATCCATCATTTAGAAATAAGAAACTCTAGTGATGATGTCAACGAGCTTTAAGCCATGTTTTGGGATGAGCATATGAGGGTATTGAATCTTAGATTTAGTTGATGAAGGATGGATATTGAAAAATTAGAAAGCTTCTTATTTTAGGAACTTTATAAAACATCAATGTTTTAGACATAGAAAATCCTAGAGATAGATTCCAGGTGCTTTAAGCCAAGTTTTGGAATGAGAATGAGATGGTATTGAATCTTAGATTTAGTGGATAAATGATGGAGATTGAAAAAATAGAAAGTTTCTTATTTTAGAAACTTTGTAAAATGTCTATCATTTAGAAATAAGAAACCCTAGCGATGATGTCAACGAGCTTTAAGGCATGTTTTGGGATGAGGGTATTGAATCATAGATTTAGTTGATGAAGGATGAAGATTGAAAAATTAGAAAGTTTCTTATTTTTGGAACTTTATAAAGCATCAATCTTTTATCTATATGAAACCTTATAGATGGAGTCAAGGTGCTTTTTGCCAAGTTTTGGGATAAGGATGAGATGGTATTGAATCTTAGATTTAGTTGATAAAGGATGGAGGTTGAAAAAATAAAAAGTTTCTTATTTTAAAAACTTTGTAAAACCACTATCATTCAGAAAGAAGAAACCCAAGTGATGATGTCAACGTTCTTTAAGCCATGTTTTGGGATGAGCACATGAGAGTATTGAATCTTAGATTTAGTTAATGAAGGATGGAGATTGAAAAATTAGAAAGTTTCTTATTTTAGAAACTTTATAAGACATCCATCTTTTAGACATAGGAAACTCTAGAGATGGCGGCAATGAGCTTTTAGATCAGTTTTGAGATGAGGATGAGATGCTATTGAATCGTAGATTTAGTTGATAAATGATGAATATTGAAAATATAGAAAGTTTCTTATTTTAGAAACTTTATTAAACATATATCTTTTTGACATAGGAAAACCTAGAGATGATGTCAACGAGATTTTAACCATGTTTCAGGATGAGAATGTGAGGGTATTGAATCTTAAATTTAGTTGATGATGTATGGAGATTGAAAAAATAGAAAGTTTCTTATTCCAGAAACTTTGTAAAACATCAATCTTTTAGACTTAGTAAACCTAAGAGATGGTGTCAAGGTGGTTTTAGCCAATTTTTGGGATGAGGATGAGATGATATTGACTCACAGATTTTGTTTGTGAAGGTTTGAGAATGAAAAATATGAAGTTTCTTATTTTATAAACTTTATAAAACATCCACTCTTTAGACATAGGAAACCCAATAGATGGTGTCAACGTGCGTTTAGCCAATTTTTGAAATGAGGATTAAATAGTATTGAATTTTAGATTTAGTTGATCACGTATGGAGATTGTAAAATTAAAAGTTTCTTCTTTTAGTAACTTTTTAAAACATCAATCTTTTAGACATAGGAAACCTCATAAATGGTGTGAAAGAGCTTTTAGCTGAGTCTTGAGATGAGGATTAGATGGTATTGAATCTTTGATTTATTTGAACAATGATGGGGATTGAAAAAAAAGAAAGTTTTTTACTTTAGAAACTTTAGAAAGCAACCATCTTTTAGAGATAAGAAACCATAGAGATGGTGTGAAGGAGCTTTTAGCCAAGTTTTGAGATTAGGCTGAGATGATATTGAATCTTAGATTTAGTTGATAAAGGAAGGAGATTGAAAAAATAGAAAGTTCCTTATTTTAGAAATATTGTTAAACATCCATCATTTAGAAATAAGAAACCCTAGTGATGATGTCAACGAGCTTTAAGCCATGTTTTGGGATGAGCATATGAGTGTATTGAATCTTAGATTTAGTTGATGAAGGATGGAGATTGAAAAATTAGAAAGCTTCTTATTTTTGGAACTTTATAAAACATCAATCTTTTATCTATGGCAAACCCTACAGATGGAGTCGAGGTGCTTTTTGCCAAGTTTTGGGATAAGGATGAGATGGTATTGAATCTTAGATTTAGTTGATAAATGATGGAGATTGAAAAAATAGAAAGTTTCTTATTTTAAAAACTTTGTAAAACCATTATCATTCAGAAATAAGAAACCCAAGTGATGATGTCAACGTGCTTTAAGCCATGTTTTGGGATGAGCGCATGAGAGTATTGAAGCTTAGATTTAGTTAATGAAGGATGGAGATTGAAAAATTAGAAAGTTTCTTATTTTAGAAACTTTATAAGACATCCATCTTTTAGAGATAGGAAACTCTAGAGATAGGGTCAATGAGCTTTTAGATCAGTTGTGAGATGAGGATGAGATGCTATTGAATCGTAGATTTAGTTGATAAATGATGAAGATTGAAAAAATAGAAAGTTTCTTATTTTAGAAACTTTATTAAACATATATCTTTTTGACATAGGAAACCCTAGAGATGATGTCAACGAGATTTTAACCATGTTTTATTATGAGAATGAGAGGGTATTGAATCTTAAATTTAGTTGATGAAGGATGGAGATTGAAAAAATAGAAAGTTTCTTATTCCATAAACTTTGTAAAACATCAATCTTTTTAGACTTAGTAAACCTTAGAGATGGTGTCGAGGTGCTTTTAGCCAATTTTTGGGATGAGGATGAGATGATATTGACTCATAGATTTTGTTTGTGAAGGTTTGAGATTGAAAAATAGGAAGTTTCTTATTTTATAAACTTTATAAAACATCCACTGTTTAGACATAGGAAACCCAATAGATGGTGTCAACGTGCTTTTAGCTAATTTTTGAGATGAGGATTAAATAGCATTGAATTTTAGATTTAGTTGATCAAGTATGGAGATTGTAAAATGAAAACTTTCTTATTTTAGTAACTTTTTAAAACATCAATCTTTTAGAGATAGGAAACCTCATTTTAGCTGAGTGTTGAAATGAGGATTAGATGGTATTGAATCTTTGATTTATTTGAACAATGATGGGGATTGAAAAAAAAAGTTTCTTACTTTAGAAACTATATAAAGCAACCATCTTTTAGAGATAAGAAACCATAGAGATGGTATGAAGGAGCCTGTTGCCAAGTTTTGAGATTAAGCTGAGATGAGATTGAATCTTAGATTTAGTTGATAAAGGATGGAGATTGAAAAAATAGAAAGTTCCTTATTTTAGAAACATTGTTAAACATCCATCATTTAGAAATAAGAAACCCTAGTGATGATGTCAACGAGCTTTAAGCCATGTTTTGGGATGAGCATATGAGGGTATTGAATCTTAGATTTAGTTGATGAAGGATGGAGATTGAAAAATTAGAAAGCTTCTTATTTCAGGAACTTTATAAAACATTAATGTTTTAGACATAGAAAACCCTAGAGATGGATTCAAGGTGCTTTAAGCCAAGTTTTGGAGTGAGAATGAGATGGTATTCAATCTTAGCTTTAGTCGATAAAGGATGGATATTGAAAAAATAGAAAGTTTCTTATTTTAGAAACTTTGTAAAACGTCAATCATTTAGAGATAAGAAACCCTAGCGATGATGTCAACGAGCTTTAAGGCATGTTTTGGGATGAGCGTATGAGGGTATTGAATCATAGATTTAGTTGATGAAGGATGAAGATGGAAAAAATAGAAAGCTTCTTATTTTTGGAACTTTATAAAACATTAATCTTTTATCTATGGGAAACCCTACAGATGGAGTCGAGGTGCTTTTTGCCAAGTTTTGGGATAAGGATGAGATGGTATTGAATCTTAGATTTAGTTGATAAAGGATGGAGATTGAAAAAATAGAAAGTTTCTTATTTTTAAAACTTTGTAAAACCACTATCATTCAGAAAGAAGAAACCCAAGTGATAATGTCAACGTTCTTTAAGCCATGTTTTGGGATGAGCACATGAGAGTATTGAATCTTAGATTTAGTTAATGAAGGATGGAGATTGAAAAATTAGAAAGTTTCTTATTTTAGAAACTTTATAAGACATCTATCTTTCAGACATAGGAAACTCCAAAGATGATGTCAACGAGATTTTAATCATGTTTCAGGATGAGAATGAGAGGGTATTGAATCTTAAATTTAGTTGATGAAGGATGCAGATTGAAAAAATAGAAAGTTTCTTATTCCAGAAACCTTGTAAAAGATCAATCTTTTAGACTTAGTAAACCTAAGAGATGGTGTCAAGGTGGTTTTAGCCAATTTTTGGGATGAGGATGAGATGATATTGACTCATAGATTTTGTTTGTGAAGGTATGAGATTGAAAAATAGGAAGTTTCTTATTTTATAAACTTTATAAAACATCCACTGTTTAGATATAGGAAACCCAATAGATGGTGTCAACGTGCTTTTAGCCAATTTTTGAGATGATGATTAAATAGTACTGAATTTTAGATTTGGTTGATCAAGTATGGAGATTGTAAAATGAAAAGTTTCTTATATTAGTAACTTTTTAAAACATCAATCTTTTAGACATATGAAACCTCATAAATGGTGTGAAAGAGCTTTTAGCTGAGTCTTGAGATGAGGATTAGATGGTATTGAATCTTTGATTTATTTGAAAAATGATGGAGAATGAAAAAAAAGAAAGTTTCTTACTTTAGAAACTATATAAAGCAACCATCTTTTAGACATAAGAAACCATAGAGATGGTGTGAAGGAGCTTTTAGCCAAGTTTTGAGATTAGGGTGAGATGATATTGAATCTTAGATTTAGTTGATAAATGATGGAGATTGAAAAAATAGAAAGTTTCTTATTTTAGAAGCGTTGTTAAACATCCATCATTTAGAAATAAGAAACTCTAGTGATGATGTCAACGAGCTTTAAGCCATGTTTTGGGATGAGCATATGAGGGTATTGAATCTTAGATTTAGTTGATGAAGGATGGATATTGAAAAATTAGAAAGCTTCTTATTTTAGGAACTTTATAAAACATCAATGTTTTAGACATAGAAAATCCTAGAGATAGATTCCAGGTGCTTTAAGCCAAGTTTTGGAATGAGAATGAGATGGTATTGATTCTTAGATTTAGTCGATAAATGATGGAGATTGAAAAAATAGAAAGTTTCTTATTTTAGAAACTTTGTAAAATGTCCATCATTTAGAAATAAGAAACCCTAGCGATGATGTCAACGAGCTTTAAGGCATGTTTCGGGATGAGGGTATTGAATCATAGGTTTAGTTGATGAAGGATGAAGATTGAAAAATTAGAAAGCTTCTTATTTTTGGAACTTTATAAAGCATCAATCTTTTATATATACGAAACCTTATAGATGGAGTCAAGGTGCTTTTTGCCAAGTTTTGGGATAAAGATGAGATGGTATTGAATCTTAGATTTAGTTGATAAAGGATGGACATTGAAAAAATAGAAAGTTTCTTATTTTAAAAACTTTGTAAAACCACTATCATTCAGAAAGAAGAAACCCAAGTGATGATGTCAACGTGCTTTAAGCCATGTTTTGGGATGAGCACATGAGAGTATTGAATCTTAGATTTAGTTAATGAAGGATGGAGATTGAAAAATTAGAAAGTTTCTTATTTTAGAAACTTTATAAGACATCCATCTTTTAGACGTAAGAAACTCCAGAGATGGCGGCAATGAGCTTTTAGATCAGTTTTGAGATGAGGATGAGATGCTATTGAATCGTAGATTTAGTTGATAAATCATGAAGATTAAAAAAATAGAAAGTTTCTTATTTTAGAAACTTTATTAAACATATATCTTTTTGACATTGGAAACCCTAGAGATGATGTCAACGAGATTTTAACCATGTTTCAGGATGAGAATGAGAGGGTATTGAATCTTAAATTTAGTTGATGAAGGATGCAGATTGAAAAAATAGAAAGTTTCTTATTCCAGAAACTTTGTAAAACATCAATCTTTTAAACTTAGTAAACCTAGGAGATGGTGTCAAGGTGCTTTTAGCCAATTTGTGGGATGAGGATGAGATGCTATTGACTCATAGATTTTGTTTGTGAAGGTTTGAGATTGAAAAATAGGAAGTTTCTTATTTTATAAACTTTATAAAACATCCACTGTTTAGACATAAAAAATCCTATAGATGGAGTCAAGGTGCTTTTTGCCAAGTTTTGGGATAAGGATGAGATGGTATTTAATCTTAGATTTAGTTGATAAAGGATGGAGGTTGAAAAAATAGAAAGTTTCTTATTTTAAAAACTTTGTAAAACCACTATCATTCAGAAAGAAGAAACCCAAGTGATGATGTCAACGTTCTTTAAGCCATGTTTTGGGATGAGCACATGAGAGTATTGAATCTTAGATTTAGTTAATGAAGGATGGAGATTGAAAAATAAAAAACTTTCTTATTTTAGAAACTTTATAAGACATCCATCTTTTAGAAGTAGGAATCTCTAGAGATGGCGGCAATGAGCTTTTAGATCAGTTTTGAGAGGAGGATGAGATGCTATTGAATCGTAGATTTAGTTGATAAATGATGAAGATTGAAAAAATAGAAAGTTTCTTATTTTACAAACTTTATTCAACATATATCTTTTTGACATAGGAAACCCTAGAGATGATGTCAGCGAGATTTTAACCACGTTTCAGGATGAGAATGAGAGGGTATTGAATCTTAAATTTAGTTGATGAAGGATGCAGATTGAAAAAATAGAAAGTTTCTTATTGTAGAAACTTTGTAAAACATCAATCTTTTAGACTTAGTAAACCTAAGAGATGGTGTCAAGGTGCTTTTAGCCAATTTTTGGGATGAGGATGAGATGATATTGACTCATAGATTTTGTTTGTGAAGGTTTGAGATTGAAAAATAGGAAGTTTCTTATTTTATAAACTTTATAAAACATCCACTGTTTAGACATAGGAAACCCAATAGATGGTGTCAACGTGCTTTTAGCCAATTTTTGAGATGAAGATTAAATAGTACTGAATTTTAGATTTAGTTGATCAAGTATGGAGATTGTAAAATGAAAAGTTTCTTATTTTAGTAACTTTTTAAAACATCAATCTTTTAGACATATGAAACCTCATAAATGGTGTGAAAGTGCTTTTAGCTGAGTCTTGAGATGAGGATTAGATGGTATTGAATCTTTGATTTATTTGAACAATGATGGAGATTGAAAAAAAAAGAAAGTTTCTTACTTTAAAAACTATATAAAGCAACCATCTTTTAGACATAAGAAACCATAGAGATGGTGTTAAGGAGCTTTTAGCCAAGTTTTGAGATTAGGCTGAGATGATATTGAATCTTAGATTTAGTTGATAAAGGATGGAGATTGAAAAAATAGAAAGTTTCTTATTTTAGAAACATTGTTACACATCCATCATTTAGAAATAAGAAACCCTAGTGATGATGTCAACGAGCTTTAAGCCATGTTTTGGGATGAGCATATGAGGGTATTGAATCTTAGATTTAGTTGATGAAAGATGGAGATTGAAAAATTAGAAAGCTTCTTATTTTAGGAACTTTATAAAACATCAATGTTTTAGACATAGGAAATCCTAGAGATGGATTTCAGGTGCTTTAAGCCAAGTTTTGGAATGAGAATGAGATGGTATTGAATCTTAGATTTAGTCGATAAAGGATGGAGATTGAAAAAATAGAAAGTTTCTTATTTTAGAAACTTTGTAAAACGTCCATCATTTAGAAATAAGAAACCTAGCGATGATGTCAACGAGCTTTAAGGCATGTTTTGGGATGAGCGTATGAGGGTATTGAATCATAGATTTAGTTGATGAAGGATGAAGATTGAAAAATTAGAAAGCTTCTTATTTTTGGAACTTTATAAAGCATCAATCTGTTATCTATAGGAAACCCTATAGATGGAGTCAAGGTGCTTTTTGCCAAGTTTTGGGATAAGGATGAGATGGTATTGAATCTTAGATTTAGTTGATAAAGGATGGAGATTGAAAAAATAGAAAGTTTCTTATTTTAAAAACTTTGTAAAACCACTATCATTCAGAAAGAAGAAACCCAAGTGATGATGTCAACGTGCTTTAAGCCTTGTTTTGGGATGAGCACATGAGAGTATTGAATCTTAGATTTAGTTAATGAAGGATGGAGATTGAAAAATTAAAAAGTTTCTTATTTTAGAAACTTTATAAGACAGCCATATTTTAGACGTAGGAAACTCCAGAGATGGCGGCAATGAGCTTTTAGATCAGTTCTGAGATGAGGATGAGATGCAATTGAATCGTAGATTTAGTTGATGAATGATGAAGATTGAAAAAATAGAAAGTTTCTTATTTTAGAAACTTTATTAAACATATATCTTTTTGACATAGGAAACCCTAGAGATGATGTCAACGAGATTTTACCCATGTTTCAGGATGAGAATGAGAGAGTATTGAATCATTAATATAGTTGATGAAGGATGCAGATTGAAAAAATAGAAAGTTTCTTATTCTAGAAACTTTGTCAAACATCAATCTTTTAGACTTAGTAAACCTAAGAGATGGTGTCCAGGTGCTTTTAGCCAATTTTTGGGATGTGGATGAGATGATATTGACTCATAGATTTTGTTTGTGAAGGTTTGAGATTGAAAAATAGGAAGTTTCTTATTTTATAAACTTTATAAAACATCCACTGTTTAGACATAGGGAACCCAATAGATGGTGTCAACGTGCTTTTCGCCAATTTTTGAGATGAGGATTAAATAGTACTGAATTTTAGATTTAGTTGATCAAGTATGGAGATTGAAAAATGAAAAGTTTCTTATTTTAGTAACTTTTTAAAACATCAATCTTTTAGACATAAGAAACCTCATAAATGGTGTGAAAGAGCTTTTAGCTGAGTCTTGAGATGAGGATTAGATGGTATTGAATCTTTGATTTATTTGAACAATGATGGAGATTGAAAAAAAAGAAAGTTTCTGACTTTAGGAACTATATAAAGCAACCATCTTTTAGACATAAGAAACCATAGAGATGGTGTGAAGGAGCTTTTAGCCAAGTTTTAAGATTAGGCCGAGATGATATTGAATCTTAGATTTAGTTGATAAATGATGGAGATTGAAAAAATAGAAAGTTTCTTATTTTAGAAACATTGTTAAACATCCATTATTTAGAAATAAGAAACCCTAGTGATGATATCAACGAGCTTTAAGCAATGTTTTGGGATGAGCATATTAGGGTATTGAATCTTAGATTTAGTTGATGAAGGATGGATATTGAAAAATTAGAAAGCTTCTTATTTTTGGAACTTTATAAAACATCAATGTTTTAGACATAGGAAATCCTAGAGATAGATTCCAGGTGCTTTAAGCCAAGTTTTGGAATGAGAATGAGATGGTATTGAATCTTAGATTTAGTCCATAAAAGATGGAGATTGAAAAAATAGAAAGTTTCTTATTTTAGAAACTTTGTAAAATGTCCATCATTTAGTATAAGAAACCCTAGCGATGATGTCAACGAGCTTTAAGGCATGTTTTGGGATGAGGGTATTGAATCATAGATTTAGTTGATGAAGGATGAAGATTGAAAAATTAGAAAGCTTCTTATTTTTGGAACTTTATAAAACATCAATCTTTTATCTATGGCAAACCCTACAGATGGAGTCAAGGTGCTTTTTGCCAAGTTTTGGGATAAGGATGAGATGGTATTGAATCTTAGATTTAGTTGATAAAGGATGGACATTGAAAAAATAGTAAGTTTCTTATTTTAAAAACTTTGTAAAACCACTATCATTCAGAAAGAAGAAACCCAAGTGATGATGTCAACGTGCTTTAAGCAATGTTTTGGGATGAGCACATGAGAGTATTGAATCTTAGATTTAGTTAATGAAGGATGGAGATTGAAAAATTAGAAAGTTTCTTATTTTAGAAACTTTATAAGACATCCATCTTTTAGACGTAGGAAACTCCAGAGATGGCGGCAATGAGCTTTTAGATCAGTTTTGAGATGAGGATGAGATGCTATTGAATCGTAGATTTAGTTGATAAATGATGAAGATTGAAAAAATAGAAAGTTTCTTATTTTAGAAACTTTATTAAACATATATCTTTTTGACATAGGAAACCCTAGAGATGATGTCAACGAGATTTTAACCATGTTTCAAGATGAGAATGAGAGGGTATTGAATCTTAAATTTAGTTGATGAAGGATGCAGATTGAAAAAATAGAAAGTTTCTTATTCCAGAAACTTTGTAAAACATCAATCTTTTAGACTTAGTAAACCTAAGAGATGGTGTCAAGGTGCTTTTAGCCAAATTTTGGGATGAGGATGAGATGCTATTGACTCATAGATTTTGTTTGTGAAGGTTTGAGATTGAAAAATAGGAAGTTTTTTATTTTATAAACTTTATAAAACATCCACTGTTTAGACATAAAAAATCCTATAGATGGAGTCAAGGTGCTTTTTGCCAAGTTTTGGGATAAGGATGAGATGGTATTGAATCTTAGATTTAGTTGATAAAGGATGGAAGTTGAAAAAATAGAAAGTTTCTTATTTTAAAAACTTTGTAAATCCACTATCATTCAGAAAGAAGAAACCCAAGTGATGATGTCAACGTTCTTTAAGCCATGTTTTGGGATGAGCACATGAGAGTATTGAATCTTAGATTTAGTTAATGAAGGATGGAGATTGAAAAATTAGAATCTTTCTTATTTTAGAAACTTTATAAGCCATCCATCTTTTAGACGTAGGAATCTCTAGAGATGGCGGCAATGAGCTTGTAGATCAGTTTTGAGATGAGGATGAGATGCTATTGAATCGTGGATTTAGTTGATAAATGATGAAGATTTAAAAAATAGAAAGTTTCTTATTTTACAAACTTTATTCAACATATATCTTTTTAACATAGGAAACCCTAGAGATGATGTCAACGAGATTTTAACCATGTTTCAGGATGAGAATGAGAGGGTATTGAATCTTAAATTTAGTTGATGAAGGATGCAGATTGAAAAAATAGAAAGTTTCTTATTCTAGAAACTTTGTCAAACATCAATCTTTTAGACTTAGTAAACCTAAGAGATGGTGTCAAGGTGCTTTTAGCCAATTTTTGGGATGAGGATGAGATGATATTTACTCCTAGATTTTGTTTGTGAAGGTTTGAGATTGAAAAATAGGAAGTTTCTTATTTTATAAACTTTATAAAACATCCACTGTTTAGACATAGGGAACCCAATAGATGGTGTCAACGTGCTTTTAGCCAATTTTTGAGATGAAGATTAAATAGTACTGAATTTTAGATTTAGTTGATCAAGTATAGAGATTGTAAAATGAAAAGTTTCTTATTTTAGTAACTTTTTAAAACATCAATCTTTTAGACATATGAAACCTCATAAATGGTGTGAAAGAGCTTTTAGCTGAGTCTTGAGATGAGGATTAGATGGTATTGAATCTTTGATTTATTTGAACAATGATGGAGATTGAAAAAAAAAGAAAGTTTCTTACTTTAGAAACTATATAAAGCAACCATCTTTTAGACATAAGAAACCATAGAGATGGTGTGAAGGAGCTTTTAGCCAAGTTTTGAGATTAGGCTGAGATGATATTGAATCTTAGATTTAGTTGATAAAGGATGGAGATTGAAAAAATAGAAAGTTTCTTATTTTAGAAACATTGTTAAACATCCATTATTTAGAAATAAGAAACCCTAGTGATGATATCAACGAGCTTTAAGCAATGTTTTGGGATGAGCATATTAGGGTATTGAATCTTAGATTTAGTTGATGAAGGATGGATATTGAAAAATTAGAAAGCTTCTTATTTTTGGAACTTTATAAAACATCAATGTTTTAGACATAGGAAATCCTAGAGATAGATTCCAGGTGCTTTAAGCCAAGTTTTGGAATGAGAATGAGATGGTATTGAATCTTAGATTTAGTCCATAAAAGATGGAGATTGAAAAAATAGAAAGTTTCTTATTTTAGAAACTTTGTAAAATGTCCATCATTTAGTATAAGAAACCCTAGCGATGATGTCAACGAGCTTTAAGGCATGTTTTGGGATGAGGGTATTGAATCATAGATTTAGTTGATGAAGGATGAAGATTGAAAAATTAGAAAGCTTCTTATTTTTGGAACTTTATAAAACATCAATCTTTTATCTATGGCAAACCCTACAGATGGAGTCAAGGTGCTTTTTGCCAAGTTTTGGGATAAGGATGAGATGGTATTGAATCTTAGATTTAGTTGATAAAGGATGGACATTGAAAAAATAGTAAGTTTCTTATTTTAAAAACTTTGTAAAACCACTATCATTCAGAAAGAAGAAACCCAAGTGATGATGTCAACGTGCTTTAAGCAATGTTTTGGGATGAGCACATGAGAGTATTGAATCTTAGATTTAGTTAATGAAGGATGGAGATTGAAAAATTAGAAAGTTTCTTATTTTAGAAACTTTATAAGACATCCATCTTTTAGACGTAGGAAACTCCAGAGATGGCGGCAATGAGCTTTTAGATCAGTTTTGAGATGAGGATGAGATGCTATTGAATCGTAGATTTAGTTGATAAATGATGAAGATTGAAAAAATAGAAAGTTTCTTATTTTAGAAACTTTATTAAACATATATCTTTTTGACATAGGAAACCCTAGAGATGATGTCAACGAGATTTTAACCATGTTTCAAGATGAGAATGAGAGGGTATTGAATCTTAAATTTAGTTGATGAAGGATGCAGATTGAAAAAATAGAAAGTTTCTTATTCCAGAAACTTTGTAAAACATCAATCTTTTAGACTTAGTAAACCTAAGAGATGGTGTCAAGGTGCTTTTAGCCAAATTTTGGGATGAGGATGAGATGCTATTGACTCATAGATTTTGTTTGTGAAGGTTTGAGATTGAAAAATAGGAAGTTTTTTATTTTATAAACTTTATAAAACATCCACTGTTTAGACATAAAAAATCCTATAGATGGAGTCAAGGTGCTTTTTGCCAAGTTTTGGGATAAGGATGAGATGGTATTGAATCTTAGATTTAGTTGATAAAGGATGGAAGTTGAAAAAATAGAAAGTTTCTTATTTTAAAAACTTTGTAAATCCACTATCATTCAGAAAGAAGAAACCCAAGTGATGATGTCAACGTTCTTTAAGCCATGTTTTGGGATGAGCACATGAGAGTATTGAATCTTAGATTTAGTTAATGAAGGATGGAGATTGAAAAATTAGAATCTTTCTTATTTTAGAAACTTTATAAGCCATCCATCTTTTAGACGTAGGAATCTCTAGAGATGGCGGCAATGAGCTTGTAGATCAGTTTTGAGATGAGGATGAGATGCTATTGAATCGTGGATTTAGTTGATAAATGATGAAGATTTAAAAAATAGAAAGTTTCTTATTTTACAAACTTTATTCAACATATATCTTTTTAACATAGGAAACCCTAGAGATGATGTCAACGAGATTTTAACCATGTTTCAGGATGAGAATGAGAGGGTATTGAATCTTAAATTTAGTTGATGAAGGATGCAGATTGAAAAAATAGAAAGTTTCTTATTCTAGAAACTTTGTCAAACATCAATCTTTTAGACTTAGTAAACCTAAGAGATGGTGTCAAGGTGCTTTTAGCCAATTTTTGGGATGAGGATGAGATGATATTTACTCCTAGATTTTGTTTGTGAAGGTTTGAGATTGAAAAATAGGAAGTTTCTTATTTTATAAACTTTATAAAACATCCACTGTTTAGACATAGGGAACCCAATAGATGGTGTCAACGTGCTTTTAGCCAATTTTTGAGATGAAGATTAAATAGTACTGAATTTTAGATTTAGTTGATCAAGTATAGAGATTGTAAAATGAAAAGTTTCTTATTTTAGTAACTTTTTAAAACATCAATCTTTTAGACATATGAAACCTCATAAATGGTGTGAAAGAGCTTTTAGCTGAGTCTTGAGATGAGGATTAGATGGTATTGAATCTTTGATTTATTTGAACAATGATGGAGATTGAAAAAAAAAGAAAGTTTCTTACTTTAGAAACTATATAAAGCAACCATCTTTTAGACATAAGAAACCATAGAGATGGTGTGAAGGAGCTTTTAGCCAAGTTTTGAGATTAGGCTGAGATGATATTGAATCTTAGATTTAGTTGATAAAGGATGGAGATTGAAAAAATAGAAAGTTTCTGATTTTAGAAACATTGTTACACATCCATCATTTAGAAATAAGAAACCCTAGTGATGATGTCAACGAGCTTTAAGCCATGTTTTGGGATGAGCATATGAGGGTATTGAATCTTAGATTTAGTTGATGAAGGATGGAGATTGAAAAATTAGAAAGCTTCTTATTTTAAGAACTTTATAAAATATCAAAGTTTTAAACACAGGAAACCATAGAGATGGATTCAAGGTGCTTTAAGCCAAGTTTTGGAATGAGAATGAGATGGTATTGAATCTTAGATTTAGTCGATAAAGGATGGAGATTGAAAAAATAGAAAGTTTCTTATTTTAGAAACTTTGTAAAACGTCCATCATTTAGAAATAAGAAACCCTAGCGATGATGTCAACGAGCTTTAAGCAATGTTTTGGGATGAGCACATGAGAGTATTGAATCTTAGATTTAGTTAATGAAGGATGGAGATTGAAAAATTAGAAAGTTTCTTATTTTAGAAACTTTATAAGACATCCATCTTTTAGACGTAGGAAACTCCAGAGATGGCGGCAATGAGCTTTTAGATCAGTTTTGAGATGAGGATGAGATGCTATTGAATCGTAGATTTAGTTGATAAATGATGAAGATTGAAAAAATAGAAAGTTTCTTATTTTAGAAACTTTATTAAACATATATCTTTTTGACATAGGAAACCCTAGAGATGATGTCAACGAGATTTTAACCATGTTTCAAGATGAGAATGAGAGGGTATTGAATCTTAAATTTAGTTGATGAAGGATGCAGATTGAAAAAATAGAAAGTTTCTTATTCCAGAAACTTTGTAAAACATCAATCTTTTAGACTTAGTAAACCTAAGAGATGGTGTCAAGGTGCTTTTAGCCAAATTTTGGGATGAGGATGAGATGCTATTGACTCATAGATTTTGTTTGTGAAGGTTTGAGATTGAAAAATAGGAAGTTTTTTATTTTATAAACTTTATAAAACATCCACTGTTTAGACATAAAAAATCCTATAGATGGAGTCAAGGTGCTTTTTGCCAAGTTTTGGGATAAGGATGAGATGGTATTGAATCTTAGATTTAGTTGATAAAGGATGGAAGTTGAAAAAATAGAAAGTTTCTTATTTTAAAAACTTTGTAAATCCACTATCATTCAGAAAGAAGAAACCCAAGTGATGATGTCAACGTTCTTTAAGCCATGTTTTGGGATGAGCACATGAGAGTATTGAATCTTAGATTTAGTTAATGAAGGATGGAGATTGAAAAATTAGAATCTTTCTTATTTTAGAAACTTTATAAGCCATCCATCTTTTAGACGTAGGAATCTCTAGAGATGGCGGCAATGAGCTTTTAGATCAGTTTTGAGATGAGGATGAGATGCTATTGAATCGTGGATTTAGTTGATAAATGATGAAGATTTAAAAAATAGAAAGTTTCTTATTTTACAAACTTTATTCAACATATATCTTTTTAACATAGGAAACCCTAGAGATGATGTCAACGAGATTTTAACCATGTTTCAGGATGAGAATGAGAGGGTATTGAATCTTAAATTTAGTTGATGAAGGATGCAGATTGAAAAAATAGAAAGTTTCTTATTCTAGAAACTTTGTCAAACATCAATCTTTTAGACTTAGTAAACCTAAGAGATGGTGTCAAGGTGCTTTTAGCCAATTTTTGGGATGAGGATGAGATGATATTTACTCCTAGATTTTGTTTGTGAAGGTTTGAGATTGAAAAATAGGAAGTTTCTTATTTTATAAACTTTATAAAACATCCACTGTTTAGACATAGGGAACCCAATAGATGGTGTCAACGTGCTTTTAGCCAATTTTTGAGATGAAGATTAAATAGTACTGAATTTTAGATTTAGTTGATCAAGTATAGAGATTGTAAAATGAAAAGTTTCTTATTTTAGTAACTTTTTAAAACATCAATCTTTTAGACATATGAAACCTCATAAATGGTGTGAAAGAGCTTTTAGCTGAGTCTTGAGATGAGGATTAGATGGTATTGAATCTTTGATTTATTTGAACAATGATGGAGATTGAAAAAAAAAGAAAGTTTCTTACTTTAGAAACTATATAAAGCAACCATCTTTTAGACATAAGAAACCATAGAGATGGTGTGAAGGAGCTTTTAGCCAAGTTTTGAGATTAGGCTGAGATGATATTGAATCTTAGATTTAGTTGATAAAGGATGGAGATTGAAAAAATAGAAAGTTTCTGATTTTAGAAACATTGTTACACATCCATCATTTAGAAATAAGAAACCCTAGTGATGATGTCAACGAGCTTTAAGCCATGTTTTGGGATGAGCATATGAGGGTATTGAATCTTAGATTTAGTTGATGAATGATGGAGATTGAAAAATTAGAAAGCTTCTTATTTTAAGAACTTTATAAAATATCAAAGTTTTAAACACAGGAAACCATAGAGATGGATTCAAGGTGCTTTAAGCCAAGTTTTGGAATGAGAATGAGATGGTATTGAATCTTAGATTTAGTCGATAAAGGATGGAGATTGAAAAAATAGAAAGTTTCTTATTTTAGAAACTTTGTAAAACGTCCATCATTTAGAAATAAGAAACCCTAGCGATGATGTCAACGAGCTTTAAGCAATGTTTTGGGATGAGCACATGAGAGTATTGAATCTTAGATTTAGTTAATGAAGGATGGAGATTGAAAAATTAGAAAGTTTCTTATTTTAGAAACTTTATAAGACATCCATCTTTTAGACGTAGGAAACTCCAGAGATGGCGGCAATGAGCTTTTAGATCAGTTTTGAGATGAGGATGAGATGCTATTGAATCGTAGATTTAGTTGATAAATGATGAAGATTGAAAAAATAGAAAGTTTCTTATTTTAGAAACTTTATTAAACATATATCTTTTTGACATAGGAAACCCTAGAGATGATGTCAACGAGATTTTAACCATGTTTCAAGATGAGAATGAGAGGGTATTGAATCTTAAATTTAGTTGATGAAGGATGCAGATTGAAAAAATAGAAAGTTTCTTATTCCAGAAACTTTGTAAAACATCAATCTTTTAGACTTAGTAAACCTAAGAGATGGTGTCAAGGTGCTTTTAGCCAAATTTTGGGATGAGGATGAGATGCTATTGACTCATAGATTTTGTTTGTGAAGGTTTGAGATTGAAAAATAGGAAGTTTTTTATTTTATAAACTTTATAAAACATCCACTGTTTAGACATAAAAAATCCTATAGATGGAGTCAAGGTGCTTTTTGCCAAGTTTTGGGATAAGGATGAGATGGTATTGAATCTTAGATTTAGTTGATAAAGTATGGAAGTTGAAAAAATAGAAAGTTTCTTATTTTAAAAACTTTGTAAATCCACTATCATTCAGAAAGAAGAAACCCAAGTGATGATGTCAACGTTCTTTAAGCCATGTTTTGGGATGAGCACATGAGAGTATTGAATCTTAGATTTAGTTAATGAAGGATGGAGATTGAAAAATTAGAATCTTTCTTATTTTAGAAACTTTATAAGCCATCCATCTTTTAGACGTAGGAATCTCTAGAGATGGCGGCAATGAGCTTTTAGATCAGTTTTGAGATGAGGATGAGATGCTATTGAATCGTGGATTTAGTTGATAAATGATGAAGATTTAAAAAATAGAAAGTTTCTTATTTTACAAACTTTATTCAACATATATCTTTTTAACATAGGAAACCCTAGAGATGATGTCAACGAGATTTTAACCATGTTTCAGGATGAGAATGAGAGGGTATTGAATCTTAAATTTAGTTGATGAAGGATGCAGATTGAAAAAATAGAAAGTTTCTTATTCTAGAAACTTTGTCAAACATCAATCTTTTAGACTTAGTAAACCTAAGAGATGGTGTCAAGGTGCTTTTAGCCAATTTTTGGGATGAGGATGAGATGATATTTACTCCTAGATTTTGTTTGTGAAGGTTTGAGATTGAAAAATAGGAAGTTTCTTATTTTATAAACTTTATAAAACATCCACTGTTTAGACATAGGGAACCCAATAGATGGTGTCAACGTGCTTTTAGCCAATTTTTGAGATGAAGATTAAATAGTACTGAATTTTAGATTTAGTTGATCAAGTATGGAGATTGTAAAATGAAAAGTTTCTTATTTTAGTAACTTTTTAAAACATCAATCTTTTAGACATATGAAACCTCATAAATGGTGTGAAAGAGCTTTTAGCTGAGTCTTGAGATGAGGATTAGATGGTATTGAATCTTTGATTTATTTGAACAATGATGGAGATTGAAAAAAAAAGAAAGTTTCTTACTTTAGAAACTATATAAAGCAACCATCTTTTAGACATAAGAAACCATAGAGATGGTGTGAAGGAGCTTTTAGCCAAGTTTTGAGATTAGGCTGAGATGATATTGAATCTTAGATTTAGTTGATAAAGGATGGAGATTGAAAAAATAGAAAGTTTCTGATTTTAGAAACATTGTTACACATCCATCATTTAGAAATAAGAAACCCTAGTGATGATGTCAACGAGCTTTAAGCCATGTTTTGGGATGAGCATATGAGGGTATTGAATCTTAGATTTAGTTGATGAAGGATGGAGATTGAAAAATTAGAAAGCTTCTTATTTTAAGAACTTTATAAAATATCAAAGTTTTAAACACAGGAAACCATAGAGATGGATTCAAGGTGCTTTAAGCCAAGTTTTGGAATGAGAATGAGATGGTATTGAATCTTAGATTTAGTCGATAAAGGATGGAGATTGAAAAAATAGAAAGTTTCTTATTTTAGAAACTTTGTAAAACGTCCATCATTTAGAAATAAGAAACCCTAGCGATGATGTCAACGAGCTTTAAGCAATGTTTTGGGATGAGCACATGAGAGTATTGAATCTTAGATTTAGTTAATGAAGGATGGAGATTGAAAAATTAGAAAGTTTCTTATTTTAGAAACTTTATAAGACATCCATCTTTTAGACGTAGGAAACTCCAGAGATGGCGGCAATGAGCTTTTAGATCAGTTTTGAGATGAGGATGAGATGCTATTTAATCGTAGATTTAGTTGATAAATGATGAAGATTGAAAAAATAGAAAGTTTCTTATGTTAGAAACTTTAATAAACATATATCTTTTTGACATAAGAAACCCTAGAGATGATGTCAACGAGATTTTAACCATGTTTCAAGATGAGAATGAGAGGGTATTGAATCTTAAATTTAGTTGATGAAGGATGCAGATTGAAAAAATAGAAAGTTTCTTATTCCAGAAACTTTGTAAAACATCAATCTTTTAGACTTAGTAAACCTAAGAGATGGTGTCAAGGTGCTTATAGCCAATTTTTGGGATGAGGATGAGATGCTATTGACTCATAGATTTTGTTTGTGAAGGTTTGAGATTGAAAAATAGGAAGTTTTTTATTTTATAAACTTTATAAAACATCCACTGTTTAGACATAAAAAATCCTATAGATGGAGTCAAGGTGCTTTTTGCCATGTTTTGGGATAAGGATGAGATGGTATTGAATCTTAGATTTAGTTGATAAAGGATGGAAGTTGAAAAAATAGAAAGTTTCTTATTTTAAAAACTTTGTAAATCCACTATCATTCAGAAAGAAGAAACCCAAGTGATGATGTCAACGTTCTTTAAGCCATGTTTTGGGATGAGCACATGAGAGTATTGAATCTTAGATTTAGTTAATGAAGGATGGAGATTGAAAAATTAGAATCTTTCTTATTTTAGAAACTTTATAAGCCATCCATCTTTTAGACGTAGGAATCTCTAGAGATGGCGGCAATGAGCTTTTAGATCAGTTTTGAGATGAGGATGAGATGCTATTGAATCGTGGATTTAGTTGATAAATGATGAAGATTTAAAAAATAGAAAGTTTCTTATTTTACAAACTTTATTCAACATATATCTTTTTAACATAGGAAACCCTAGAGATGATGTCAACGAGATTTTAACCATGTTTCAGGATGAGAATGAGAGGGTATTGAATCTTAAATTTAGTTGATGAAGGATGCAGATTGAAAAAATAGAAAGTTTCTTATTCTAGAAACTTTGTCAAACATCAATCTTTTAGACTTAGTAAACCTAAGAGATGGTGTCAAGGTGCTTTTAGCCAATTTTTGGGATGAGGATGAGATGATATTTACTCCTAGATTTTGTTTGTGAAGGTTTGAGATTGAAAAATAGGAAGTTTCTTATTTTATAAACTTTATAAAACATCCACTGTTTAGACATAGGGAACCCAATAGATGGTGTCAACGTGCTTTTAGCCAATTTTTAAGATGAAGATTAAATAGTACTGAATTTTAGATTTAGTTGATCAAGTATGGAGATTGTAAAATGAAAAGTTTCTTATTTTAGTAACTTTTTAAAACATCAATCTTTTAGACATATGAAACCTCATAAATGGTGTGAAAGAGCTTTTAGCTGAGTGTTGAGATGAGGATTAGATGGTATTGAATCTTTGATTTATTTGAACAATGATGGAGATTGAAAAAAAAAGAAAGTTTCTTACTTTAGAAACTATATAAAGCAACCATCTTTTAGACATAAGAAACCATAGAGATGGTGTGAAGGAGCTTTTAGCCAAGTTTTGAGATTAGGCTGAGATGATATTGAATCTTAGATTTAGTTGATAAAGGATGGAGATTGAAAAAATAGAAAGTTTCTGATTTTAGAAACATTGTTACACATCCATCATTTAGAAATAAGAAACCCTAGTGATGATGTCAACGAGCTTTAAGCCATGTTTTGGGATGAGCATATGAGGGATGGAGATTGAAAAATTAGAAAGCTTCTTATTTTAAGAACTTTATAAAATATCAAAGTTTTAAACACAGGAAACCATAGAGATGGATTCAAGGTGCTTTAAGCCAAGTTTTGGAATGAGAATGAGATGGTATTGAATCTTAGATTTAGTCGATAAAGGATGGAGATTGAAAAAATAGAAAGTTTCTTATTTTAGAAACTTTGTAAAACGTACATAATTTAGAAATAAGAAACCCTAGCGATGATGTCAACGAGCTTTAAGCAATGTTTTGGGATGAGCACATGAGAGTATTGAATCTTAGATTTAGTTAATGAAGGATGGAGATTGAAAAATTAGAAAGTTTCTTATTTTAGAAACTTTATAAGACATCCATCTTTTAGACGTAGGAAACTCCAGAGATGGCGGCAATGAGCTTTTAGATCAGTTTTGAGATGAGGATGAGATGCTATTGAATCGTAGATTTAGTTGATAAATGATGAAGATTGAAAAAATAGAAAGTTTCTTATTTTAGAAACTTTATTAAACATATATCTTTTTGACATAAGAAACCCTAGAGATGATGTCAACGAGATTTTAACCATGTTTCAAGATGAGAATGAGAGGGTATTGAATCTTAAATTTAGTTGATGAAGGATGCAGATTGAAAAAATAGAAAGTTTCTTATTCCAGAAACTTTGTAAAACATCAATCTTTTAGACTTAGTAAACCTAAGAGATGGTGTCAAGGTGCTTTTAGCCAATTTTTGGGATGAGGATGAGATGCTATTGACTCATAGATTTTGTTTGTGAAGGTTTGAGATTGAAAAATAGGAAGGTTTTTATTTTATAAAATTTATAAAACATCCACTGTTTAGACATAAAAAATCCTATAGATGGAGTCAAGGTGCTTTTTGCCATGTTTTGGGATAAGGATGAGATGGTATTGAATCTTAGATTTAGTTGATAAAGGATGGAAGTTGAAAAAATAGAAAGTTTCTTATTTTAAAAACTTTGTAAATCCACTATCATTCAGAAAGAAGAAACCCAAGTGATGATGTCAACGTTCTTTAAGCCATGTTTTGGGATGAGCACATGAGAGTATTGAATCTTAGATTTAGTTAATGAAGGATGGAGATTGAAAAATTAGAATCTTTCTTATTTTAGAAACTTTATAAGCCATCCATCTTTTAGACGTAGGAATCTCTAGAGATGGCGGCAATGAGCTTTTAGATCAGTTTTGAGATGAGGATGAGATGCTATTGAATCGTGGATTTAGTTGATAAATGATGAAGATTTAAAAAATAGAAAGTTTCTTATTTTACAAACTTTATTCAACATATATCTTTTTAACATAGGAAACCCTAGAGATGATGTCAACGAGATTTTAACCATGTTTCAGGATGAGAATGAGAGGGTATTGAATCTTAAATTTAGTTGATGAAGGATGCAGATTGAAAAAATAGAAAGTTTCTTATTCTAGAAACTTTGTCAAACATCAATCTTTTAGACTTAGTAAACCTAAGAGATGGTGTCAAGGTGCTTTTAGCCAATTTTTGGGATGAGGATGAGATGATATTTACTCCTAGATTTTGTTTGTGAAGGTTTGAGATTGAAAAATAGGAAGTTTCTAATTTTATAAACTTTATAAAACATCCACTGTTTAGACATAGGGAACCCAATAGATGGTGTCAACGTGCTTTTAGCCAATTTTTAAGATGAAGATTAAATAGTACTGAATTTTAGATTTAGTTGATCAAGTATGGAGATTGTAAAATGAAAAGTTTCTTATTTTAGTAACTTTTTAAAACATCAATCTTTTAGACATATGAAACCTCATAAATGGTGTGAAAGAGCTTTTAGCTGAGTCTTGAGATGAGGATTAGATGGTATTGAATCTTTGATTTATTTGAACAATGATGGAGATTGAAAAAAAAAGAAAGTTTCTTACTTTAGAAACTATATAAAGCAACCATCTTTTAGACATAAGAAACCATAGAGATGGTGTGAAGGAGCTTTTAGCCAAGTTTTGAGATTAGGCTGAGATGATATTGAATCTTAGATTTAGTTGATAAAGGATGGAGATTGAAAAAATAGAAAGTTTCTGATTTTAGAAACATTGTTACACATCCATTATTTAGAAATAAGAAACCCTAGTTGATGTCAACGAGCTTTAAGCCATGTTTTGGGATGAGCATATGAGGGTATTGAATCTTAGATTTAGTTGATGAAGGATGGAGATTGAAAAATTAGAAAGCTTCTTATTTTAAGAACTTTATAAAATATCAAAGTTTTAAACACAGGAAACCATAGAGATGGATTCAAGGTGCTTTAAGCCAAGTTTTGGAATGAGAATGAGATGGTATTGAATCTTAGATTTAGTCGATAAAGGATGGAGATTGAAAAAATAGAAAGTTTCTTATTTTAGAAACTTTGTAAAACGTCCATCATTTAGAAATAAGAAACCCTAGCGATGATGTCAACGAGCTTTAAGCAATGTTTTGGGATGAGCACATGAGAGTATTGAATCTTAGATTTAGTTAATGAAGGATGGAGATTGAAAAATTAGAAAGTTTCTTATTTTAGAAACTTTATAAGACATCCATCTTTTAGACGTAGGAAACTCCAGAGATGGCGGCAATGAGCTTTTAGATCAGTTTTGAGATGAGGATGAGATGCTATTGAATCGTAGATTTAGTTGATAAATGATGAAGATTGAAAAAATAGAAAGTTTCTTATTTTAGAAACTTTATTAAACATATATCTTTTTGACATAGGAAACCCTAGAGATGATGTCAACGAGATTTTAACCATGTTTCAAGATGAGAATGAGAGGGTATTGAATCTTAAATTTAGTTGATGAAGGATGCAGATTGAAAAAATAGAAAGTTTCTTATTCCAGAAACTTTGTAAAACATCAATCTTTTAGACTTAGTAAACCTAAGAGATGGTGTCAAGGTGCTTTTAGCCAATTTTTGGGATGAGGATGAGATGATATTTACTCCTAGATTTTGTTTGTGAAGGTTTGAGATTGAAAAATAGGAAGTTTCTTATTTTATAAACTTTATAAAACATCCACTGTTTAGACATAGGGAACCCAATAGATGGTGTCAACGTGCTTCATAAATGGTGTGAAAGAGCTTTTAGCTGAGTCTTGAGATGAGGATTAGATGGTATTGAATCTTTGATTTATTTGAACAATGATGGAGATTGAAAAAAAAGAAAGTTTCTTACTTTAGAAACTATATAAAGCAACCATCTTTTAGACATAAGAAACCATAGAGATGGTGTGAAGGAGCTTTTAGCCAAGTTTTGAGATTAGGCTGAGATGATATTTAATCTTAGATTTAGTTGATAAAGGATGGAGATTGAAAAAATAGAAAGTTTCTGATTTTAGAAACATTGTTACACATCCATCATTTAGAAATAAGAAACCCTAGTGATGATGTCAACGAGCTTTAAGCCATGTTTTGGGATGAGCATTTGAGGGTATTGAATCTTAGATTTAGTTGATGAAGGATGGAGATTGAAAAATTAGAAAGCTTCTTATTTTAAGAACTTTATAAAATATCAAAGTTTTAAACACAGGAAACCATAGAGATGGATTCAAGGTGCTTTAAGCCAAGTTTTGGAATGAGAATGAGATGGTATTGAATCTTAGATTTAGTCGATAAAGGATGGAGATTGAAAAAATAGAAAGTTTCTTATTTTAGAAACTTTGTAAAACGTCCATCATTTAGAAATAAGAAACCCTAGCGATGATGTCAACGAGCTTTAAGCAATGTTTTGGGATGAGCACATGAGAGTATTGAATCTTAGATTTAGTTAATGAAGGATGGAGATTGAAAAATTAGAAAGTTTCTTATTTTAGAAACTTTATAAGACATCCATCTTTTAGACGTAGGAAACTCCAGAGATGGCGGCAATGAGCTTTTAGATCAGTTTTGAGATGAGGATGAGATGCTATTTAATCGTAGATTTAGTTGATAAATGATGAAGATTGAAAAAATAGAAAGTTTCTTATGTTAGAAACTTTAATAAACATATATCTTTTTGACATAAGAAACCCTAGAGATGATGTCAACGAGATTTTAACCATGTTTCAAGATGAGAATGAGAGGGTATTGAATCTTAAATTTAGTTGATGAAGGATGCAGATTGAAAAAATAGAAAGTTTCTTATTCCAGAAACTTTGTAAAACATCAATCTTTTAGACTTAGTAAACCTAAGAGATGGTGTCAAGGTGCTTATAGCCAATTTTTGGGATGAGGATGAGATGCTATTGACTCATAGATTTTGTTTGTGAAGGTTTGAGATTGAAAAATAGGAAGTTTTTTATTTTATAAACTTTATAAAACATCCACTGTTTAGACATAAAAAATCCTATAGATGGAGTCAAGGTGCTTTTTGCCATGTTTTGGGATAAGGATGAGATGGTATTGAATCTTAGATTTAGTTGATAAAGGATGGAAGTTGAAAAAATAGAAAGTTTCTTATTTTAAAAACTTTGTAAATCCACTATCATTCAGAAAGAAGAAACCCAAGTGATGATGTCAACGTTCTTTAAGCCATGTTTTGGGATGAGCACATGAGAGTATTGAATCTTAGATTTAGTTAATGAAGGATGGAGATTGAAAAATTAGAATCTTTCTTATTTTAGAAACTTTATAAGCCATCCATCTTTTAGACGTAGGAATCTCTAGAGATGGCGGCAATGAGCTTTTAGATCAGTTTTGAGATGAGGATGAGATGCTATTGAATCGTGGATTTAGTTGATAAATGATGAAGATTTAAAAAATAGAAAGTTTCTTATTTTACAAACTTTATTCAACATATATCTTTTTAACATAGGAAACCCTAGAGATGATGTCAACGAGATTTTAACCATGTTTCAGGATGAGAATGAGAGGGTATTGAATCTTAAATTTAGTTGATGAAGGATGCAGATTGAAAAAATAGAAAGTTTCTTATTCTAGAAACTTTGTCAAACATCAATCTTTTAGACTTAGTAAACCTAAGAGATGGTGTCAAGGTGCTTTTAGCCAATTTTTGGGATGAGGATGAGATGATATTTACTCCTAGATTTTGTTTGTGAAGGTTTGAGATTGAAAAATAGGAAGTTTCTTATTTTATAAACTTTATAAAACATCCACTGTTTAGACATAGGGAACCCAATAGATGGTGTCAACGTGCTTTTAGCCAATTTTTGAGATGAAGATTAAATAGTACTGAATTTTAGATTTAGTTGATCAAGTATGGAGATTGTAAAATGAAAAGTTTCTTATTTTAGTAACTTTTTAAAACATCAATCTTTTAGACATATGAAACCTCATAAATGGTGTGAAAGAGCTTTTAGCTGAGTCTTGAGATGAGGATTAGATGGTATTGAATCTTTGATTTATTTGAACAATGATGGAGATTGAAAAAAAAAGAAAGTTTCTTACTTTAGAAACTATATAAAGCAACCATCTTTTAGACATAAGAAACCATAGAGATGGTGTGAAGGAGCTTTTAGCCAAGTTTTGAGATTAGGCTGAGATGATATTGAATCTTAGATTTAGTTGATAAAGGATGGAGATTGAAAAAATAGAAAGTTTCTGATTTTAGAAACATTGTTACACATCCATCATTTAGAAATAAGAAACCCTAGTGATGATGTCAACGAGCTTTAAGCCATGTTTTGGGATGAGCATATGAGGGTATTGAATCTTAGATTTAGTTGATGAAGGATGGAGATTGAAAAATTAGAAAGCTTCTTATTTTAAGAACTTTATAAAATATCAAAGTTTTAAACACAGGAAACCATAGAGATGGATTCAAGGTGCTTTAAGCCAAGTTTTGGAATGAGAATGAGATGGTATTGAATCTTAGATTTAGTCGATAAAGGATGGAGATTGAAAAAATAGAAAGTTTCTTATTTTAGAAACTTTGTAAAACGTCCATCATTTAGAAATAAGAAACCCTAGCGATGATGTCAACGAGCTTTAAGCAATGTTTTGGGATGAGCACATGAGAGTATTGAATCTTAGATTTAGTTAATGAAGGATGGAGATTGAAAAATTAGAAAGTTTCTTATTTTAGAAACTTTATAAGACATCCATCTTTTAGACGTAGGAAACTCCAGAGATGGCGGCAATGAGCTTTTAGATCAGTTTTGAGATGAGGATGAGATGCTATTTAATCGTAGATTTAGTTGATAAATGATGAAGATTGAAAAAATAGAAAGTTTCTTATGTTAGAAACTTTAATAAACATATATCTTTTTGACATAAGAAACCCTAGAGATGATGTCAACGAGATTTTAACCATGTTTCAAGATGAGAATGAGAGGGTATTGAATCTTAAATTTAGTTGATGAAGGATGCAGATTGAAAAAATAGAAAGTTTCTTATTCCAGAAACTTTGTAAAACATCAATCTTTTAGACTTAGTAAACCTAAGAGATGGTGTCAAGGTGCTTATAGCCAATTTTTGGGATGAGGATGAGATGCTATTGACTCATAGATTTTGTTTGTGAAGGTTTGAGATTGAAAAATAGGAAGTTTTTTATTTTATAAACTTTATAAAACATCCACTGTTTAGACATAAAAAATCCTATAGATGGAGTCAAGGTGCTTTTTGCCATGTTTTGGGATAAGGATGAGATGGTATTGAATCTTAGATTTAGTTGATAAAGGATGGAAGTTGAAAAAATAGAAAGTTTCTTATTTTAAAAACTTTGTAAATCCACTATCATTCAGAAAGAAGAAACCCAAGTGATGATGTCAACGTTCTTTAAGCCATGTTTTGGGATGAGCACATGAGAGTATTGAATCTTAGATTTAGTTAATGAAGGATGGAGATTGAAAAATTAGAATCTTTCTTATTTTAGAAACTTTATAAGCCATCCATCTTTTAGACGTAGGAATCTCTAGAGATGGCGGCAATGAGCTTTTAGATCAGTTTTGAGATGAGGATGAGATGCTATTGAATCGTGGATTTAGTTGATAAATGATGAAGATTTAAAAAATAGAAAGTTTCTTATTTTACAAACTTTATTCAACATATATCTTTTTAACATAGGAAACCCTAGAGATGATGTAAACGAGATTTTAACCATGTTTCAGGATGAGAATGAGAGGGTATTGAATCTTAAATTTAGTTGATGAAGGATGCAGATTGAAAAAATAGAAAGTTTCTTATTCTAGAAACTTTGTCAAACATCAATCTTTTAGACTTAGTAAACCTAAGAGATGGTGTCAAGGTGCTTTTAGCCAATTTTTGGGATGAGGATGAGATGATATTTACTCCTAGATTTTGTTTGTGAAGGTTTGAGATTGAAAAATAGGAAGTTTCTTATTTTATAAACATTATAAAACATCCACTGTTTAGACATAGGGAACCCAATAGATGGTGTCAACGTGCTTCATAAATGGTGTGAAAGAGCTTTTAGCTGAGTCTTGAGATGAGGATTAGATGGTATTGAATCTTTGATTTATTTGAACAATGATGGAGATTGAAAAAAAAGAAAGTTTCTTACTTTAGAAACTATATAAAGCAACCATCTTTTAGACATAAGAAACCATAGAGATGGTGTGAAGGAGCTTTTAGCCAAGTTTTGAGATTAGGCTGAGATGATATTTAATCTTAGATTTAGTTGATAAAGGATGGAGATTGAAAAAATAGAAAGTTTCTGATTTTAGAAACATTGTTACACATCCATCATTTAGAAATAAGAAACCCTAGTGATGATGTCAACGAGCTTTAAGCCATGTTTTGGGATGAGCATTTGAGGGTATTGAATCTTAGATTTAGTTGATGAAGGATGGAGATTGAAAAATTAGAAAGCTTCTTATTTTAAGAACTTTATAAAATATCAAAGTTTTAAACACAGGAAACCATAGAGATGGATTCAAGGTGCTTTAAGCCAAGTTTTGGAATGAGAATGAGATGGTATTGAATCTTAGATTTAGTCGATAAAGGATGGAGATTGAAAAAATAGAAAGTTTCTTATTTTAGAAACTTTGTAAAACGTCCATCATTTAGAAATAAGAAACCCTAGCGATGATGTCAACGAGCTTTAAGGCATGTTTTGGGATGAGCGTATCAGGGTATTGAATCATAGATTTAGTTGATGAAGGATGAAGATTGAAAAATTAGAAAGCTTCTTATTTTTGAAACTTTATAAAGCATCAATCTGTTATCTATAGGAAACCCTATAGATGGAGTGAAGGTGCTTTTTGCCAAGTTTTGGGATAAGGATGAGATGGTATTGAATCTTAGATTTAGTTGATAAAGGATGGAGATTGAAAAAATAGAAAGTTTCTTATTTTAAAAACTTTGTAAAACCACTATCATTCAGAAAGAAGAAACCCAAGTGATGATGTCAACGTGCTTTAAGCCATGTTTTGGGATGAGCACATGAGAGTATTGAATCTTAGATTTAGTTAATGAAGGATGGAGATTGAAAAATTAAAAAGTTTCTTATTTTAGAAACTTTATAAGACAGCCATATTTTAGACGTAGGAAACTCCAGAGATGGCGGCAATGATCTTTTAGATCAGTTCTGAGATGAGGATGAGATGCAATTGAATCGTAGATTTAGTTGATAAATGATGAAGATTGAAAAAATAGAAAGTTTCTTATTTTAGAAACTTTATTAAACATATATCTTTTTGACATAGGAAACCCTAGAGATGATGTCAACGAGATTTTACCCATGTTTCAGGATGAGAATGAGAGAGTATTGAATCTTTAATATAGTTGATGAAGGATGCAGATTGAAAAAATAGAAAGTTTCTTATTCCAGAAACTTTGTAAAACATCAATCTTTTAGACTTAGTAAACCTAAGTGATGGTGTCAAGGTGCTTTTAGCCAATTTTTGGGATGAGGATGAGATGATATTGACTCATAGATTTTGTTTGTGAAGGTTTGAGATTGAAAAATAGGAAGTTTGTTATTTTATAAACTTTATAAAACATCCACTGTTTAGACATAGGGAACCCAATAGATGGTGTCAACGTGCTTTTAGCCAATTTTTGAGATGAGGATTAAATAGTACTGAATTTTAGATTTAGTTGATCAAGTATGGAGATTGTAAAATGAAAAGTTTCGTATTTTAGTAACTTTTTAAAACATCAATCTTTTAGACATAGGAAACCTCATAAATGGTGTGAAAGAGCTTTTAGCTGAGTCTTGAGATGAGGATTAGATGGTATTGAATCTTTGATTTATTTGAACAATGATGGAGATTGAAAAAAAAGAAAGTTTCTGACTTTAGGAACTATATAAAGCAACTATCTTTTAGACATAAGAAACCATAGAGATGGTGTGAAGGAGCTTTTAGCCAAGTTTTGAGATTAGGCCGAGATGATATTGAATCTTAGATTTAGTTGATAAATGATGGAGATTGAAAAAATAGAAAGTTGCTTATTTTAGAAACATTGTTAAACATCCATCATTGAGAAATAAGAAACCTAGTGATGATGTCAACGAGCTTTAAGCCATGTTTTGGGATGAGCATATGAGGGTATTGAATCTTAGATTTAGTTGATGAAGGATGGAGATTGAAAAATTAGAAAGCTTCTTATTTTAGGAACTTTATAAAACATCAATGTTTTAGACATAGGAAACCCTAGAGTTGGATCCAAGGTGCTTTAAGCCAAGTTTTGGAATGAGAACGAGATGGTATTGAATCTTAGATTTAGTCGATAAAAGATGGAGATTGAAAAAATAGAAAGTTTCTTATTTTAGAAACTTTGTAAAACGTCCATCATTTAGAAATAAGAAACCCTAACGATGATGTCAACGAGCTTTAAGGCATGTTTTGAGATGAGCGTATGAGGGTATTGAATCATAGATTTAGTTGATGAAGGATGAAGATTGAAAAATTAGAAAGCTTCTTATTTTTAGAACTTTATAAAACATCAATCTTTTATCTATGGGAAACCCTACAGATGGAGTCGAGGTACTTTTTGCCAAGTTTTGGGATAAGGATGAGATGGTATAAAATCTTAGATTTAGTTGATAAAGGTTGGAGCTTGAAAAAATAGAAAGTTTCTTATTTTAAAAACTTTGTAAAACCACTATCATTCAGAAATAAGAAACCCAAGTGATGATGTCAACGTGCTTTAAGCCATGTTTTGGGATGAGCGCATGAGGGTATTGAATCTTAGATTTAGTTAATGAAGGATGGAGATTGAAAAATTAGAAAGTTTCTTATTTTAGAAACTTTATAAGACATCCATCTTTTAGACATAAGAAACTCCAGAGATGGGGTCAATGAGCTTTTAGATCAGTTTTGAGATGAGGATGAGATGCTATTGAATCGTAGATTTAGTTGATAACTGATGAATATTGAAAAAATAGAAAGTTTCTTATTTTAGATACTTTAATAAACATATATCTTTTTGACATAGGAAACCCTAGAGATGAGGTCCACAAGATTTTAACCATGTTTTAGGATGAGAATGAGAGGGTATTGAATCTTGAATTTAGTTGATGAAAGATGGAGATTGAAAAAATAGAAAGTTTCTTATTCTTGAAACTTTGTAAAACATCAATCTTTTCAGACTTAGGAAACCTTAGAGATGGTGTCGAGGAGCTTTTAGCCAATTTTTGGGATGAGGATGAGATGATATTGACTTATACATTTTGTTTGTGAAAGTTTGAGATTGAAAAATAGAAAGTTTCTTATTTTATAAACTTTATAAAACATCCACTGTTTAGACATAGGAAACCCAATAGATGGTGTCAACGTGCTTTTATCCAATTTTTGAGATGAGGATTAAATGGTATTGAATTTTGAATTAAGTTGATCAAGTATGGAGATTGTAAAATGAAAAGTTTCTTATTTTAGTAACTTTTTAAAACATCAATCTTTTAGACATAAGAAACCTTATAAATGGTGTGAAAGAGCTTTTAGCTGAGTCTTAAGATGAGGATTAGATGGTATTGAATCTTTGATTTATTTGAACAATGATGGGGATTGAAAAAAAAGAAAGTTTCTTACCTTAGAAACTATATAAAGCAACCATCTTTTAGAGATAAGAGACCATAGAGATGGTGCTTTTAGCCAAGTTTTGAGATTAGGCTGAGATGATATTGAATCTTAGATTTAGTTGATAAAGGATGGAGATTGAAAAAATAGAAAGTTCCTTATTTTAGAAACATTGTAAAACATCCATCATTTTGAAATAAGAAACGCTAGTGATGATGTCAACGAGCTTTAAGCCATGTTTTGGGATGAGCATATGAGGGTATTGAATCTTAGATTTAGTTGATTAAGGATGGAGATTGAAAAATTAGAAAGCTTCTTTTTTTAGGAAATTTATAAAACATCAATGTTTTAAAAATAGGAAACCATAGAGATGGATTCAAGGTGCTTTAAGCCAAGTTTTGGAATGAGAATGAGATGGTATTGAATCTTAGATTTAGTCGATAAATGATGGAGATTGAAAAAATAGAAAGTTTCTTATTTTAGAAACTTTGTAAATCATCCATCTTTTAGAAATAAGAAACCCTACCGATGATGTGAACGAGCTTTAAGGCATGTTTTGGGATGAGCGTATAACGGTATTGAATCATAGATTTAGTTGATGAAGGATGAAGATTGAAAAATTAGAATGCTTCTTATTTTTGGAACTTTATAAAACATCAATCTTTTATCTATGGCAAACCCTACAGATGGGGTTGAGGTGCTTTTTGCCAAGTTTTGGGATAAGGATGAGATGGTATTGAATCTTAGATTTAGTTGATAAAGGATGGAGATTGAAAAAATAGAAAGTTTCTTATTTTAAAAACTTTGTAAAACCACTATCATTCAGAAATAAGAAACCCAAGTGATGATGTCAATGTGCTTTAAGCCATGTTTTGGGATGAGCGCATGAGAGTATTGAAGCTTAGATTTAGTTAATGAAGGATGGAGATTGAAAAATTAGAAAGTTTCTTATTTTAGAAACTTTATAAGACATCCATCTTTTAGACATAGGAAACTCCAGAGATAGGGTCAATGAGCTTTTAGATCAGTTGTAAGATGAGGATGAGATGCTATTGAATCGTAGATTTAGTTGATAAATGTTGAAGATTGAAAAAATAGAAAGTTTCTTATTTTAGAAACTTTATTAAACATATATCTTTTTGACATAAGAAACCCTAGAGATGATGTCAACAAGATTTTAACCATGTTTTAGGATGAGAATTAGAGGCTATGGATTCTTAAATATAGTTGATGAAGGATGGAGATTGAAAAAATAGAAAGTTTCTTATTCCAAAAACTTTGTAAAACATCAATCTTTTTAGACTTAGTAAACCTTAGAGATGGTGTCGAGGTGCTTTTAGCTAATTTTTGGGATGAGGATGAGATGATATTGACTCATAGATTTTGTTTGTGAAGGTTTGAGATTGAAAAATAGGAAGGTTCTTATTTTATAAACTTTATAAAACATCCACTGTTTAGACATAGGAAACCCAACAGATGGTGTCAACGTGCTTTTAGCCAATTTTTGAGATTAGGATTAAATAGCATTGTATTTTAGATTTAGTTGATCAAGTATGGAGATTGTAAAATGAAAACTTTCTTATTTTAGTAACTTTTTAAAACATCAATCTTTTAGAGATAGGAAACCTCATAAATGGTGTGAAAGAGCTTTTAGCTGAGTCTTGAAAAGAGGATTAGATGGTATTGAATCTTTGATTTATTTGAACAATGATGGGGATTGAAAAAAAAATGTTTCTTACTTTAGAAACTATATGAAGCAACCATCTTTTAGAGATAAGAAACCATAGAGATGGTGTGAATGAGCCTTTAGCCAAGTTTTGAGATTAGGCTGAGATGATATTGAATCTTAGACTTAGTTGATAAAGGATGGAGATTGAAAAAATAGAAAGTTCCTAATTTTAGAAACATTGTTAAACATCCATCATTTAGAAATAAGAAACCCTAGTGATGATGTCAACGAGCTTTAAGCCATGTTTTGGGATGAGCATATGAGGGTATTGAATCTTAGATTTAGTTGATGAAGGATGGAGATTGAAAATTAGAAAGCTTCTTATTTTAGGAACTTTATAAAACATCAAAGTTTTAAACACAGGAAACCATAGAGATGGATTCAAGGTGCTTTAAGCCAAGTTTTGGAATGAGAATGAGATGGTATTGAATATTAGATTTAGTCGATAAAGGATGGAGATTGAAAAAATAGAAAGTTTCTTATTTTAGAAACTTTGTAAAACGTCCATCATTTAGAAATAAGAAACCCTAACGATGATGTCAACGAGGTTTAAGGCATGTTTTGGGATGAGCGTATGAGGGTATTGAATCATAGATTTAGTTGATGAAGGATGAAGATTGAAAAATTAGAAAGCTTCTTATTTTTGGAACTTTATAAAACATGAATGTTTTAGACATAGGAAACCCTAGAGATGGAGTCGAGGTGCTTTTTGCCAAGTTTTGGGCTAAGGATGAGATGGTATTGAATCTTAGATTTAGTTGATAAAGGATGGAGATTGAAAAAATAGAAAGTTTCTTATTTTAAAATCTTTGTAAAACCACTATCATTCAGAAATTAGAAACCCAATTGATGATGTCAATGTGCTTTAAGCCATGTTTCGGGATGAGCGCATGAGAGTATTGAAGGTTTGAGATTGAAACTTTGTAAAACGTGCATCATTTAGAAATAAGAAACCCTAGCGATGATGTCAACGAGCCTTAAGGCATGTTTTGGGATGAGCGTATATTGAATCATAGATTTAGTTGATGAAGGATGAAGATTGAAAAATTAGAAAGCTTCTTATTTTTGGAACTTTATAAAACATCAATCTTTTATCTATGGGAAACCCTAGAGATGGAGTCGAGGTGCTTTTTGCCAAGTTTTGGGCTAAGGATGAGATGGTATTGAATATTAGATTTAGTTGATAAAGGATGGAGATTGAAAAAATAGAAAGTTTCTTATTTTAAAATCTTTGTAAAACCACTATCATTCAGAAATTAGAAACCCAATTGATGATGTCAATGTGCTTTAAGCCATGTTTCGGGATGAGCGGATGAGAGTATTGAATCTGAAATTTAGTTAATGAAGGATGGAGATTGAAAAATTAGAAAGTATTTTAGAAACTTTATAAGACATTCATCTTTTAGACATAGGAAACTCCAGAGATGGGGTCAATGAGCTTTTAGATCAGTTTTGAGATGAGGATGAGATGCTACTACATTGTAGATTTAGTTGATAAATGATGAAGATTGAAAAATAGAAAGTTTCTTATTTTAGAAACTTCATTAAACATATATCTTTTTGACAATGGAAACCCTAGAGATGTTGTCAACGAGATTTTATCCATGTTTTAGGATGAGAATGAGAGGGTATTGAATCTTAAATTTAGTTGATGAAGGATGGAGATTGAAAAAATAGAAAGTTTCTTATTCCAGAAACTTTGTAAAACATCAATCTTTTTAGACTTAGTAAACCTTAGAGATGGTGTCGAGGTGCTTTTAGCCAATTTTTGGGATGAGGATGACATGATATTGACTCATATATTTTTTTTGTGGATGTTTGAGATTGAAAAATAAGAAGTTTCTTATTTTATAAACTTTATAAAACATCCACTGTTTAGACATAGGAAACCCAATAGATGGTGTCAACGTGCTTTTAGCCAATTTTTGAGATGTCCTAATAGTATTGAATTTTAGATTTTAGTTAATCAAGTATGGAGATTGTAAAATGAAAAGTTTCTTATTTTAGTAACTTTTTAAAACATCAATGTTTTAGACATAGGAAACCTCATAAATGGTGTGAAAGAGCTTTTAGCTGAGTCTTGAGATGAGGATTAGATGGTATTGAATCTTTGATTTATTTGAAAAATGATGGGGATTGAAAAAAAAAAATTTTCTTACTTTTGACACTATATAAAGCAACCATCTTTTAAATATAAGAAACCATAGAGATGGTGTGAATGATCTTTTAGCCAAGTTTTGAGATTTGGCTGAGATGATATTGAATCTTAGATTTAGTTGATAAAGGATGGAGATTGAAAAAAATAGAAAGTTCCTTATTTTAGAAACATTGTTATACATCCATCATTTAGAAATAAGAAACCCTAGTGATGATGTCAACGAGCTTTAAGCAATGTTTTCGGATGAGCATATGAGGGCATTGAATCTTAGATTTAGTTGATGAAGGATGGAGATTGAAAAAATAGAAAGTTTCTATTTCCAGAAACTTTGTAAAACATCAATCTTTTTAGACTTAGTAAACCTTAGAGATGGTGTCGAGGTGCTTTTAGCCAATTTTTGGGATGAGGATGAGATGATATTGACTCATAGATTTTGTTTGTGAAGGTTTGAGATTGAAAATTAGGAAGTTTCTTGTTTTATAAACTTTATAAAACATCCACTGTTTAGACATAGGAAACCCAATAGAATGTGTCAACGTGCTTTTAACGAATATTTGAGATAAGGATCAAATAATATTGAATTTTAGATTTAGTTGATCAAGTATGGAGATTGTAAAATGAAAAGTTTCTTATTTTAGTAACTTTTTAAAACATCAATCTTTTAGACATAGAAAACCTCATAAATGGTGTGAAAGAGCTTTTAGCTGAGTCTTGAGATGAGGATTAGATGGTATTGAATCTTTGATTTATTTGAACAATGATGGGGATTGAAAAAAAAAGTTTCTTACTTTAAAAACTATATAAAGCAACCATCTTTTAGAGATAAGAAACCATAGATATGGTGTGAAGGAGCTTTTAGCCAAGTTTTGAGATTAGGCTGAGATGATATTGAATCTTAGATTTAGTTGATAAATGATGGATATTGAAGAAAAAGAGAGTTCCTTATTTTAGAAACATTGTTAAACATCCATCATACAAAAATAAGAAACCCTAGTGATGATGTCAACGGGCTTTAAGCAATGTTTTGGGATGAGCATATGAGGGTATTGAATCTTAGATTTAGTTGACGAAGGATGGTGATTGAAAAATAGAAAGTTTCTATTTCCAGAAACTTTGTAAAACATCAATCTTTTTAGACTTAGTAAACCTTAGAGATGGTGTCGATGTGCTTTTAGCCAATTTTTGGGATGAGGATGAGATGATATTGACTCATAGATTTTGTTTGTGAAGGTTTGAGATTGAAAATTAGGAAGTTTCTTATTTTATAAACTTTATAAAACATCCACTGCTTAGACATAGGAAACCCAATAAATGGTGTCAACGTGCTTTTAGCCAATTTTTGAGATGAGGATAAAATAGTATTGAATTTTAGATTTAGTTGATCAAGTATGGAGATTGTAAAATGAAAAGTTTCTTATTTTAGTAACTTTTTAAAACATCAATCTTTTAGACATATGAAACCTAATAAATGGTGTGAAAGAGCGTTTAGCTGAGTCTTAAGATGAGGATTAGATGGTATTGAATCTTTGATTTATTTGAACAATGATGGGGATTGAAAAAAAAAAGTTTCTTACTTTAGAAACTATATAAAGCAACCATCTTTTAGAGATAAGAAACCATAGATATAGTGTGAATGAGCTTTTAGCAAAGTTTTGAGATTAGGCTGAGATGATATTGAATCTTAGATTTTGTTGATAAAGGATGGATATTGAAAAAATAGAAAGTTCCTTATTTTAGAAACATTGTTAAACATCCATCATTTAGAAATAAGAAACCCTAGTGATGATGTTAACGAGCTTTAAGCCATGTTTTGGGCTGAGCATATAAGGGTATTGAATCTTAGATTTAGTTGATGAAGGATAGAGATTGAAAAAATAGAAAGTTTCTTATTCCAGAAACTTTGTAAAACATCAATCTTTTTAGAGTTAGTAAACCTTAGAGATGGTGTCGAGGTGCTTTTAGCCAATTTTTGGGATGAGGATGAGATGATATTGACTCATAGATTTTGTTTGTGACGGTTTGAGATTGAAAATTAGGAAGTTTCTTATTTTATAAACTTTATAAAACATCCACTGCTTAGACATAGGAAACCCAATAAATGGTGTCAACGTGCTTTTAGCCAATTTTTGAGATGAGGATAAAATAGTATTGAATTTTAGATTTAGTTGATCAAGTATGGAGATTGTAAAATGAAAAGCTTCTTAATTTAGTAACTTTTTAAATCATCAATCTTTTAAACATATGAAACCTAATAAATGGTGTGAAAGAGCTTTTAGCTGAGTCTTAAGATGAGGATTAGATGGTATTGAATCTTTGATTTATTTGAACAATGATGGGGATTGAAAAAAAAAAGTTTCTTACTTTAGAAACTATATAAAGCAACCATCTTTTAGAGATAAGAAACCATAGATATAGTGTGAAGGGGCTTTTAGCAAAGTTTTGAGATTAGGCTGAAATGATATTGAATCTTAGATTTTGTTGATAAATGATGGATATTGAAAAAATAGAAAGTTCCTTATTTTAGAAACATTGTTAAACATCCATCATTTAGAAATAGGAAACCCTATTGATGAAGTTAACGAGCTTTAAGCCATGTTTTGGGCTGAGCATATAAGGGTATTGAATCTTAGATTTAGTTGATGAAGGATAGAGATTGAAAAAATAGAAAGTTTCTTATTCCAGAAACTTTGTTAAACATCAATCTTTTTAGAGTTAGTAAACCTTAGAGATGGTGTCGAGGTGCTTTTAGCCAATTTTTGGGATGAGGATGATATGATATTGACTCATAGATTTTGTTTGTGCTTCGTTTGAGATTGAAAAATAGGAAGTTTCTTATTTTATAAACTTTATAAAACATCCACTGTTTAGACATAAAAAATCCTATAGATGGAGTCAAGGTGCTTTTTGCCATGTTTTGGGATAAGGATGAGATGGTATTGAATCTTAGATTTAGTTGATGAAGGATAGAGATTGAAAAAATAGAAAGTTTCTTATTCCAGAAACTTTGTTAAACATCAATCTTTTTAGAGTTAGTAAACCTTAGAGATGGTGTCGAGGTGCTTTTAGCCAATTTTTGGGATGAGGATGAGATGATATTGACTCATAGATTTTGTTTGTGCTTCGTTTGAGATTGAAAAATAGGAAGTTTCTTATTTTATAAACTTTATAAAACATCCACTATTTAGACATAGGAAACCCAGTAGATGGTGTCAACGTTCTTTTAGCCAATTTTTGAGATGAGGATTAAATAGTATTGAATTTTAGATTTAGTTGATCAAGTATGGAGATTGTAAAATGAAAAGCTTCTTATTTTAGTAACTTTTTAAAACATCAATCCTTTAGACAAAGGAAACCTCATAAATGGTGTGAAAGAGCTTTTAGCTAAGTCTTGAGATGAGGATTAGATGGTATTGAATCTTTGATTTATTTGAACAATGATGGGCATTGAAAAAAAAGAAAGTTTCTTACTTTAGAAACTATATAAAGCAACCATCTTTTAGAGATAAGAAACCATAGATATAGTGTGAATGAGCTTTTAGCAAAGTTTTGAGATTAGGCTGAGATGATATTGAATCTTAGATTTTGTTGATAAAGGATGGATATTGAAAAAATAGAAAGTTCCTTATTTTAGAAACATTGTTAAACATCCATCATTTAGAAATAAGAAACCCTAGTGATGATGTTAACGAGCTTTAAGCCATGTTTTGGGCTGAGCATATAAGGGTATTGAATCTTAGATTTAGTTGATGAAGGATAGAGATTGAAAAAATAGAAAGTTTCTTATTCCAGAAACTTTGTAAAACATCAATCTTTTTAGAGTTAGTAAACCTTAGAGATGGTGTCGAGGTGCTTTTAGCCAATTTTTGGGATGAGGATGAGATGATATTGACTCATAGATTTTGTTTGTGACGGTTTGAGATTGAAAATTAGGAAGTTTCTTATTTTATAAACTTTATAAAACATCCACTGCTTAGACATAGGAAACCCAATAAATGGTGTCAACGTGCTTTTAGCCAATTTTTGAGATGAGGATAAAATAGTATTGAATTTTAGATTTAGTTGATCAAGTATGGAGATTGTAAAATGAAAAGCTTCTTAATTTAGTAACTTTTTAAATCATCAATCTTTTAAACATATGAAACCTAATAAATGGTGTGAAAGAGCTTTTAGCTGAGTCTTAAGATGAGGATTAGATGGTATTGAATCTTTGATTTATTTGAACAATGATGGGGATTGAAAAAAAAAAGTTTCTTACTTTAGAAACTATATAAAGCAACCATCTTTTAGAGATAAGAAACCATAGATATAGTGTGAAGGGGCTTTTAGCAAAGTTTTGAGATTAGGCTGAAATGATATTGAATCTTAGATTTTGTTGATAAATGATGGATATTGAAAAAATAGAAAGTTCCTTATTTTAGAAACATTGTTAAACATCCATCATTTAGAAATAGGAAACCCTATTGATGAAGTTAACGAGCTTTAAGCCATGTTTTGGGCTGAGCATATAAGGGTATTGAATCTTAGATTTAGTTGATGAAGGATAGAGATTGAAAAAATAGAAAGTTTCTTATTCCAGAAACTTTGTTAAACATCAATCTTTTTAGAGTTAGTAAACCTTAGAGATGGTGTCGAGGTGCTTTTAGCCAATTTTTGGGATGAGGATGATATGATATTGACTCATAGATTTTGTTTGTGCTTCGTTTGAGATTGAAAAATAGGAAGTTTCTTATTTTATAAACTTTATAAAACATCCACTGTTTAGACATAAAAAATCCTATAGATGGAGTCAAGGTGCTTTTTGCCATGTTTTGGGATAAGGATGAGATGGTATTGAATCTTAGATTTAGTTGATGAAGGATAGAGATTGAAAAAATAGAAAGTTTCTTATTCCAGAAACTTTGTTAAACATCAATCTTTTTAGAGTTAGTAAACCTTAGAGATGGTGTCGAGGTGCTTTTAGCCAATTTTTGGGATGAGGATGAGATGATATTGACTCATAGATTTTGTTTGTGCTTCGTTTGAGATTGAAAAATAGGAAGTTTCTTATTTTATAAACTTTATAAAACATCCACTATTTAGACATAGGAAACCCAGTAGATGGTGTCAACGTTCTTTTAGCCAATTTTTGAGATGAGGATTAAATAGTATTGAATTTTAGATTTAGTTGATCAAGTATGGAGATTGTAAAATGAAAAGCTTCTTATTTTAGTAACTTTTTAAAACATCAATCCTTTAGACAAAGGAAACCTCATAAATGGTGTGAAAGAGCTTTTAGCTAAGTCTTGAGATGAGGATTAGATGGTATTGAATCTTTGATTTATTTGAACAATGATGGGCATTGAAAAAAAAGAAAGTTTCTTACTTTAGAAACTATATAAAGCAACCATCTTTTAGAGATAAGAAACCATAGAGATGGTGTGAATGATCTTTTAGCCAAGTTTTGAGATTTGGCTGAGATGATATTGAATCTTAGATTTAGTTGATAAAGGATGGAGATTGAAAAAAATAGAAAGTTCCTTATTTTAGAAACATTGTTATACATCCATCATTTAGAAATAAGAAACTCTAGTGATGATGTCAACGAGCTTTAAGCAATGTTTTCGGATGAGCATATGAGGGCATTGAATCTTAGATTTAGTTGATGAAGGATGGAGATTGAAAAAATAGAAAGTTTCTATTTCCAGAAACTTTGTAAAACATCAATCTTTTTAGACTTAGTAAACCTTAGAGATGGTGTCGAGGTGCTTTTAGCCAATTTTTGGGATGAGGATGAGATGATATTGACTCATAGATTTTGTTTGTGAAGGTTTGAGATTGTAAAATGAAAAGTTTCTTATTTTAGTAACTTTTTAAAACATCAATCTTTTAGACATAGAAAACCTCATAAATGGTGTGAAAGAGCTTTTAGCTGAGTCTTGAGATGAGGATTAGATGGTATTGAATCTTTGATTTATTTGAACAATGATGGGGATTGAAAAAAAAAGTTTCTTACTTTAAAAACTATATAAAGCAACCATCTTTTAGAGATAAGAAACCATAGATATGGTGTGAAGGAGCTTTTAGCCAAGTTTTGAGATTAGGCTGAGATGATATTGAATCTTAGATTTAGTTGATAAATTATGGATATTGAAGAAAAAGAGAGTTCCTTATTTTAGAAACATTGTTAAACATCCATCATACAGAAATAAGAAACCCTAGTGATGATGTCAACGGGCTTTAAGCAATGTTTTGGGATGAGCATATGAGGGTATTGAATCTTAGATTTAGTTGACGAAGGATGGTGATTGAAAAATAGAAAGTTTCTATTTCCAGAAACTTTGTAAAACATCAATCTTTTTAGAGTTAGTAAACCTTAGAGATGGTGTCGAGGTGCTTTTAGGCAATTTTTGGGATGAGGATGAGATGATATTGACTCATAGATTTTGTTTGTGCTTCGTTTGAGATTGAAAAATAGGAAGTTTCTTATTTTATAAACTTTATAAAACATCCACTATTTAGACATAGGAAACCCAGTAGATGGTGTCAACGTTCTTTTAGCCAATTTTTGAGATGAGGATTAAATAGTATTGAATTTTAGATTTAGTTGATCAAGTATGGAGATTGTAAAATGAAAAGCTTCTTATTTTAGTAACTTTTTAAAACATCAATCCTTTAGACAAAGGAAACCTCATAAATGGTGTGAAAGAGCTTTTAGCTAAGTCTTGAGATGAGGATTAGATGGTATTGAATCTTTGATTTATTTGAACAATGATGGGCATTGAAAAAAAAGAAAGTTTCTTACTTTAGAAACTATATAAAGCAACCATCTTTTAGAGATAAGAAACCATAGAGATGGTGTGAAGGAGCTTTTAGCCAAGTTTTGAGAGTAGGCTGAGATGATATTGAATCTTAGATTTAGTTGATAAAGGATGGAGATTGAAAAAATAGAAAGTTCCTTATTTTAGAAACATTGTTAAACATCCATCATTTAAAAATAAGAAACCCTAGTGATGATGTCAACGAGCTTTAAGCCATGTTTTGGGATGAGCATATGAGGGTATTGAATCTTAGATTTAGTTGATGAAAGATGGAGATTGAAAAATTAGAAATCTTCTTATTTTAGGAACTTTATAACACATCAATGTTTTAGACATAGGAAACCCTAGAGATATATTCAAGGTGCTTTAAGCAAAGTTTTGGAATGAGAATGAGATGGTATTGAATCTTAGATTTAGTCGATAAAGGATGTATATTGAAAAAATTGAAAGTTTCTTATTTTTGAAACTTTGAAAAACGTCGATCATTTAGAAATAAGAAACCTTAGCGATGATGTCAACGGGCTTTAAGGAATGTTTTGGGATGAGCGTATGAGGGTATTTTATCATAGATTTAGTTGATGAAGGATGAAGATTGAAAAATTAGAATGCTTCTTATTTTTGGAACTTTATAAAACATCAATCTTTTATCTATGGGAAACCCTACAGTTAGAGTCGAGGTGCATTTTGCCAAGTTTTGGGATAAGGATGAGATGGTATTGAATATTAGATTTAGTTGATAAAGGATGGAGATTGAAAAAATAGAAAGTTTCTTATTTTAAAAACTTTGTAAAACCACTATCATTCAGAAATAAGAAACCCAAGTGATGATGTCAACGTGCTTTAAGCCATCTTTTTGGATGAGCGCATGAGATTATTGAATCTTAGATTTAGTTAATGAAGGATGGAGATTGAAAAATTAGAAAGTTTCTTATTTTAGAAACTTTATAAGACATCCATCTTTTAGACGTAGGAAACTCTAGAGATGGGGTAAATGAGCTTTTAGATCAGTTCTGAGATGAGGATGAGATGTTATTGAATCGTAGATTTAGTTGATAAATGATGAAGATTGAAAAAATAGAAAGTTTCTAATTTTAGAAAGTTTATTAAACATATATCTTTTTGACATAGGAAACCCTAGAGACGATGTCAACGATATTTTAACCATGTTATAGGATGAGAATGAGAGGGTATTGAATCTTAAATTTAGTTGATGAAGGATGGAGATTGAAAAAATAGAAAGTTTCTTATTCCAGAAACTTTGTAAAACAACAATCTTTTTAGACTTAGTAAACCTTAGAGATGGTATCGAGGTGCTTTTAGCCAATTTTTGGGATGAGGATGAGATGATATTGACTCATAGATTTTTTTGTGAAGGTTTGAGATTGAAAAATAAGAAGTTTCTTATTTTATAAACTTTATAAAACATCCACTGTTTAGACGTAGGAAACCCAATAGATGGTGTCAACGTGCTTTTAGCTAATTTTTGAGATGAGGATTAAATAGTATTGAATTTTAGATTTAGTTGATCAGGTATGGAGATGGTAAAATGAAAAGTTTCTTATTTTAGTAACTTTTTAAAACATCAATCTTTTAGACATAGGAAACCTCATAAATGGTGTGACAGAGCTTTTAGCTGAGTCTTGAGATGAGGATTAGATGGTATTGAATCTTTGATTTATTTGAACAATGATGGGGATTGAAAAAAAAAGAAAGTTTCTTACTTGAGAAACTATATAAAGCAACCATCATTTAAAGATAAGAAACCATAGAGATGGTGTGATGGAGCTTTTAGACAAGTTTTGAGATTAGGCTGAGATGATATTGAATCTTAGATTTAGTTGATAAAGGATGGAGATTGAAAAAATAGAAAGTTCCTTATTTTAGAAACATTGTTAAACATCCATCATTTAGAAATAAGAAACCCTAGTGATGATGTCAACGAGCTTTAACCCATGTTTTGGGATCACCATATGAGGGTATTGAGTATTAGATTTAGTTGATAAAGGATGGAGATTGAAAAATTAGAAAGCTTCTTATTTTAGGAACTTTATAAAACATCAATGTTTTAGACAAAGGAAACCCTAGAGATGGATTCAAGGTGCTTTAATCCAAGTTTTGGAATGAGAACGAGATGGTATTGAATCTTAGATTTAGTCGATAAAGGATGGAGATTGAAAAAATAGAAAGTTTCTTATTTTAGAAACTTTGTAAAACGTTCATCATTTAGAAATAAGAAACCCTAGCGATGATGTCAACGAACTTTAAGGCATGTTTTGAGATGAGCGTATGAGGGGATTGAATCATAGATTTAGTTGATGAAAGATGAAGATTGAAAAATTAGAAAGCTTCTTATTTTTGGAACTTTATATAACATCAATCTTTTATCTATGGGAAACCCTACAGATGGAGTCGAGGTGCTTTTTGCCAAGTTTTGGGATAAGGATGAGATGGTATTGAATCTTAGATTTAGTTGATAAAGGATGGAGATTGAAAAAATAGAAAGTTTCTTATTTTAAAAACTTTGTAAAACCACTATCATTAAGAAATAAGAAACCCAAGTGATGATGTCAACGTGCTTTAAGCCATGTTTTGGGATGAGCGCATGAGAGTATTGAATCTTAGATTTAGTTAATGAAGGATGGAGATTGAAAAATTAGAAAGTTTCTTATTTAAGAAACTTTATAAGACATCCATCTTTTAGACATAGAAAACTCCAGAGATGGGGTCAATGAGCTTTTAGATCAGTTTTGAGATGAGGATGAGATGCTATTGAATCGTAGATTTAGTTGATAAATGATGAAGATTGAAAAAAAAGAAAGTTTCTTATTTTAGAAACTTCATTAAACATCAATCTTTTACACATAGGAAACCTAATAAATGGTGTGAAAGAGCTTTTAGCTGAGTCTTGAGATGAGGATTAGATGGTATTGAATCTTTGATTTATTTGAACAATGATGGGGATTGAAAAAAAAGAAAGTTTCTTACTTGAGAAACAATATAAAGCAACCATCTTTTAGAGATAAGAAACCATAGAGATGGTGTGATGGAGCTTTTAGCCAAGTTTTGAGATTAGGCTGAGATGATATTGAATCTTAGATTTAGTTGATAAAGGATGGAGATTGAAAAAACAGAAAGTTCCTTATTTTAGAAACATTGTTAAACATCCATCATTTAGAAATAAGAAACCCTAGTGATGATGTCAACGAGCTTTAACCCATGTTTTGGGATCACCATATGAGGGTATTGAGTATTAGATTTAGTTGATAAAGGATGGAGATTGAAAAATTAGAAAGCTTCTTATTTTAGGAACTTTATAAAACATCAATGTTTTAGAGAAAGGAAACCCTAGAGATGGATTCAAGGTGCTTTAAGCCAAGTTTTGGAATGAGAACGAGATGGTATTGAATCTTAGATTTAGTCGATAAAGGATGGAGATTGAAAAAATAGAAAGTTTCTTATTTTAGAAACTTTGTAAAACGTTCATCATTTAGAAATAAGAAACCCTAGCGATGATGTCAACGAACTTTAAGGCATGTTTTGAGATGAGCGTATGAGGGGATTGAATCATAGATTTAGTTGATGAAAGATGAAGATTGAAAAATTAGAAAGCTTCTTATTTTTGGAACTTTATATAACATCAATCTTTTATCTATGGGAAACCCTACAGATGGAGTCGAGGTGCTTTTTGCCAAGTTTTGGGATAAGGATGAGATGGTATTGAATCTTAGATTTAGTTGATAAAGGATGGAGATTGAAAAAATAGAAAGTTTCTTATTTTAAAAACTTTGTAAAACCACTATCATTAAGAAATAAGAAACCCAAGTGATGATGTCAACGTGCTTTAAGCCATGTTTTGGGATGAGCGCATGAGAGTATTGAATCTTAGATTTAGTTAATGAAGGATGGAGATTGAAAAATTAGAAAGTTTCTTATTTAAGAAACTTTATAAGACATCCATCTTTTAGACATAGAAAACTCCAGAGATGGGGTCAATGAGCTTTTAGATCAGTTTTGAGATGAGGATGAGATGCTATTGAATCGTAGATTTAGTTGATAAATGATGAAGATTGAAAAAAAAGAAAGTTTCTTATTTTAGAAACTTCATTAAACATCAATCTTTTACACATAGGAAACCTAATAAATGGTGTGAAAGAGCTTTTAGCTGAGTCTTGAGATGAGGATTAGATGGTATTGAATCTTTGATTTATTTGAACAATGATGGGGATTGAAAAAAAAGAAAGTTTCTTACTTGAGAAACAATATAAAGCAACCATCTTTTAGAGATAAGAAACCATAGAGATGGTGTGATGGAGCTTTTAGCCAAGTTTTGAGATTAGGCTGAGATGATATTGAATCTTAGATTTAGTTGATAAAGGATGGAGATTGAAAAAATAGAAAGTTCCTTATTTTAGAAACATTGTTAAACATCCATCATTTAGAAATAAGAAACCCTAGTGATGATGTCAACGAGCTTTAAGCCATGTTTTATGATTAGCATATGAGGGTATTGAATCTTAGATTTAGTTGATGAAGGATGGAGATTGAGAAATTAGAAAGCTTCTTATTTTTGGAACTATATAAAACATCAATGTTTTAGACATAGGAAACCCTAGAGATGGATTCAAGGTGCTTTAATCCAAGTTTTGGAATGAGAATGAGATGGTATTAAATCTTAGATTTAGTCGATAAAGGATGGAGATTGAAAAAATAGAAAGTTTCTTATTTTAGAAACTTTGTAAAACGTTCATCATTTAGAAATAAGAAACCCTAGCGATGATGTCAACGAACTTTAAGGCATGTTTTGGGATGAGCGTATGAGGGTATTGAATCATAGATTTAGTTGATTAAGGATGAAGATTCAAAAATTAGAAAGCTTCTTATTTTTGGAACTTTATAAAACATCAATCTTTAACCTATGGGAAACCCTACAGATGGAGTCGAGGTGCTTTTTGCCAAGTTTTGGGATAAGGATGAGATGGTATTGAATCTTAGATTTAGTTGATAAAAGATGGAGATTGAAAAAATAGAAAGTTTCTTATTTTAAAAACTTTGTAAAACCACTATCATTCAGAAATAAGAAACCCAAGTGATGATGTCAACGTGCTTTAAGCCATGTTTTGGGATGAGCGCATGAGAGTATTGAATCTGAAATTTAGTTAATGAAGGATGGAGATTGAAAAATTAGAAAGTATTTTAGAAACTTTATAAGACATCCATCTTTTAGACATAGGAAACTCCAGAGATGGGGTCAATGAGCTTTTAGATCAGTTTTGAGATGAGGATGAGATGCTACTACATTGTAGATTTAGTTGATAAATGATGAAGATTGAAAAATAGAAAGTTTCTTATTTTAGAAACTACATTAAACATATATCTTTTTGACATTGGAAACCCTAGAGATGATGTCAACGAGATTTTATCCATGTTTTAGGATGAGAATGAGAGGGTATTGAATATTAAATTTAGTTGATGAAGGATGGAGATTGAAAAAATAGAAAGTTTCTTATTCCAGAAACTTTGTAAAACATCAATCTTTTTAGACTTAGTAAACCTTAGAGATGGTGTCGAGGTGCTTTTAGCCAATTTTTGGGATGAGGTTGACATGATATTGACTCATAGATTTTGTTTGTGAATGTTTGAGATTGAAAAATAAGAAGTTTGTTATTTTATAAACTTTATAAAACATCCACTGTTTAGACATAGGAAAACCCAATAGATGGTGTCAACGTACTTTTAGCCAATTTTTGAGATGAGGATTAAATAGTATTGAATTTTAGATTTAGTTGATCAAGTATGGAGATTGTAAACTGAAAAGTTTCTTATTTTAGTAACTTTTTAAAACATCAATCCTTTAGACAAAGGAAACCTCATAAATGGTGTGAAAGAGCTTTTAGCTAAGTCTTGAGATGAGGATTAGATGGTATTGAATCTTTGATTTATTTGAACAATGATGGGATTGAAAAAAAAGAAAGTTTCTTACTTTAGAAACTTTAGAAAGCAACCATCTTTTAGAGATAAGAAACCATAGAGATTGTGTGAAGGAGGTTTTAGCCAAGTTTTGGGATTAGGCTGAGATGATATTGAATCTTAGATTTAGTTGATAAAGGAAGGAGATTGAAAAAATAGAAAGTTCCTTATTTTAGAAACATTGTTAAACATCCATCATTATGAAATAAGAAACCCTAGTGATGATGTCAACGAGCTTTAAGCCATGTTTTGGGATTAGCATTTGAGGGTATTGAATCTTAGATTTAGTTGATGAAGGATGGAGATTGAAAAATTAGAAAGCTTCTCATTTTAAGAACTTTATAAAACATCAATGTTTTAGACATAGGAAACCCTAGAGATGGATTCAAGGTGCTTTAAGCCAAGTTTTGGAATGAGAATGAGATGGTATTGAATCTTAGATTTAGTCGATAAAGGATGGAGATTGAAAAAATAGAAAGTTTCTTATTTTAGAAACTTTGTAAAACGTCCATCTTTTAGAAATAAGTAACCCTAGCGATGATGTGAACGAGCTTTAAGGCATGTTTTGGGATGAGCGTATGAGGGTATTGAATCATAGATTTAGTTGATGAAGGATGAAGATTGAAAAATTAGAAAGCTTCTTATTTTTGGAACTTTATAAAACATCAATCTTTTATCTATGGGAAACCCTACAGATGGAGTCGAGGTGCTTTTTGCCAAGTTTTGGGATAAGGATGAGATGGTATTGAATCTTAGATTTAGTTGATAAAGGATGGAGAATGAAAAAATAGAAAGTTTCTTATTTTAAAAGCTTGTAAAACCACTATCATTCAGAAATAAGGAACCCAAGTGATAATGTCAACGTGCTTTAAGCAATGTTTTGGGATGAGCGCATGAGGGTATTGAATCTTAGATTTAGTTAATGAAGGATGGAGATTGAAAAATTAGAAAGTTTCTTATTTTAGAAGCTTTATAAGACATCCATCTTTTAGACATAGGAAACTCCAGAGATGGGGTCAATGAGCTTTTAGTTCAGTTTTGAGATGAGCATGAGATGCTATTGAATCGTAGATTTAGTTGATAAATTATGAATATTGAAAAAATAGAAAGTTTCTTATTTTAGAAACCTTAATAAACATATATCTTTTTGACATAGGAAACCCTAGAGATGATGTCAACAAGATTTTAACCATGTTTTAGGATGAGAATGAGAGGGTATTGATTCTTAAATTTAGTTGATGAAGGACGTAGATTGAAAAAATAGAAACTTTCTTATTCCAGAAACTTTGTAAAACATCAATCTTTTTAGACTTAGTAAACCTTAGAGATGGTGTCGAGGTGCTTTTACCAATTTTTGGGATGATGATGAGATGATATTGACTCATAGATTTTGTTTGTGAATGTTTGAGATTAAAAATAGGAAGGTTCTTATTTTATAAACTTTATAAAACATCCACTGTTTAGACATAGGAAATCCAAGAGATGGTGTCAACGTGCTTTTAGCCAATTTTTGAGATGAGGATTAAATAGCATTGAATTTTAGATTTAGTTGATCAAGTATGGAGATTGTAAAATGAAAACTTTCTTATTTTATTAACTTTTTAAAACATCAATCTTTTAGAGATAGGAAACCTCATAAATGGTGTGAAAGAGCTTTTAGCTGAGTCTTGAAATGAGGATTAGATGGTATTGAATCTTTGATTTATTTGAACAATGATGGGGATAGAAAAAAAAAAGTTTCTTACTTTAGAAACTATATGAAGAAACCATCTTTTAGAGATAAGAAACCATAGAGATGGTGTGAAGGAGCCTTTAGCCAAGTTTTGAGATTAGGCTGAGATGATATTGAATCTTAGATTTAGTTGATAAAGGATGGAGATTGAAAAAATAGAAAGTTCCTTATTTTAGAAACATTGTTAAACATCCATCATTTAGAAATAAGAAACCCTAGTGATGATGTCAGCAAGCTTGAAGCCATGTTTTGGGATGAGCATATGAGGGTATTGAATCTTAGATTTAGTTGATGAAGGATGGAGATTGAAAATTAGAAAGCTTCTTAATTTAGTAACTTTACAAAACATCAAAGTTTTAAACATAGGAAACCATAGAGATGGAATGAAGGTGCTTTAAGCCAAGTTTTGGAATGAGAATGAGATGGTATTGAATCTTAGATTTAGTCGATAAAGGATGGAGATTGAAGAAATAGAAAGTTTCTTATTTTAGAAACTTTGTAAAACGTCCATCATTTAGAAATAAGAAACCCTAGCGATGATGTCAACGAGCTTTAAGGCATGTTTTGGGATGAGCGTATGAGGGTATTGAATCAAAGATTTAGTTGTTGAAGGAAGAAGATTGAAAAATTAGAAAGCTTCTTATTTTTGGAACTTTATAAAACATCAATCTTTTATCTATGCGAAACCCTAGAGATGGAGTCGAGGTGCTTTTTGCCAAATTTTGGGCTAAGGATGGAGATTTAAAAAATAGAAAGTTTCTTATTTTAAAATCTTTGTAAAACCACTATCATTCAGAAATTAGAAACCCAATTGATGATCAACGTGCTTTAAGCCATGTTTCGGGATGAGCGCATGAGAGTATTGAATCTTAGATTTAGTTAATGAAGGATGGAGATTGCAAAATTAGAAAGTTTCATATTTTAGAAACTTTATAAGACATCCATCTTTTAAACATAGGAAACTCCAAAGATGGGGTCAATGAGCTTTTAGATCAGTTTTGAGATGAGGATGAGATGCTATTGAATCGTAGATTTAGTTGATAAATGATGAATATTGAAAAAATAGAAAGTTTCTTATTTTAGAAACTTTATTAAACATATATCTTTTTGACATAGGAAACCCTAGAGATGATGTCAACGAGATTTTAACAATGTTTTAGGATGAGAATGAAAGGGTATTGAATCTTAAATTTAGTTGATGAATGATGGAGATTGAAAAAATAAAAAGTTTCTTATTCCAGAAACTTTGTAAAACATCAATCTTTTTAGACTTACTTTACCTTAGAGCTCGAGGTGCTTTTAGCCAATTTTGGGGATGAGGATGAGATGATATTGATCATAGATTTTGTTTGTGAAGGTTTGAGATTGAAAAATAGGAAGTTTCTTATTTTATAAACTTTATAAAACATCCACTGTTTAGACATAGGAAACCCAATAGATGGTGTCAAAGTGCTTTTAGCCATTTTTTGAGATGAGGATTAAATAGTATTGAATTTTAGATTTAGTTGATCACGTATGGAGATTGTAAAATGAAAAGTTTCTTATTTTAGTAACTTTTTAAAACATCAATCTTTTAGACATAAGAAACCTCATAAATGGTGTGAAAGAACTTTTAGCTGAGTTTTGAGATGAGGATTAGATTGTATTGATTCTTTGATTTATTTGAACAATGATGGGGATTGAAAAAAAAGAAAGTTTTTTACTTTAGAAACTTTAGAAAGCAACCATCTTTTAGAGATAAGAAACCATAGAGATGGTGTGAAGGAGGTTTTAGCCAAGTTTTGAGATTAGGCTGAGATGATATTGAATCTTAGATTTAGTTGATAAAGGAATGAGATTGAAAAAATAGAAAGTTCCTTATTTTAGAAACATTGTTAAACATCCATCATTAAGAAATAAGAAACCCTAGTGATGATGTCAACGAGCTTTAAGCCATGTTTTGGGATTAGCATATGAGGGTATTGAATCTTAGATTTAGTTGATGAAGGATGGAGATTGAAAAATTAGAAAGCTTCTTATTTTAAGAACTTTATAAAACATCAATGTTTTAGACATACGAAACCCTAGAGATGGATTCAAGGTGCTTTAAGCCAAGTTTTGGATTGAGAATGAGATGGTATTGAATCTTAGATTTAGTCGATAAAGGATAGAGATTGAAAAAATAGAAAGTTTCTTATTTTAGAAACTTTGTAAAACGTCCATCTTTTAGAAATAAGAAACCCTAGCGATGATGTGAACGTGCTTTAAGGCATGTTTTGGGATGAGCGTATGAGGGTATTGAATCATAGATTTAGTTTATGAAGGATGAAGATTGAAAAATTAGAAAGCTTCTTAGTTTTGGAACTTTATAAAACATCAATCTTTTATCTATGGGAAACCCTACAGATGGAGTCGAGGTGCTTTTTGCCAAGTTTTGGGATAAGGATGAGATGGTATTGAATCTTAGATTTAGTTGATAAAGGATGGAGATTGAAAAAATAGAAAGTTTCTTATTTTAAAAACTTTGTAAAACCACTATCATTCAGAAATAAGAAACCCAAGTGATGATGTCAACGTGCTTTAAGCCATGTTTTGGAATGAGCGCATGAGAGTATTGAATCTGAAATTTAGTTAATGAAGGATGGAGATTGAAAAATTAGAAAGTTTCTTATTTTAGAAACTTTATAAGACATCCATCTTTTAGACAAAGGAAACTCCAGAGATGGGGCAATGAGCTTTTAGTTCAGTTTTGAGATGAGGATGAGATGCTATTGAATCGTAGATTTAGTTGATAAATTATGAATATTGAAAAAATAGAAAGTTTCTTATTTTAGAAACATTAATAAACATATATCTTTTTGACATAGGAAACCCTAGAGATGATGTCAACAAGATTTTAACCATGTTTTAGGATGAGAATGAGAGGGAATTGAATCTTAAATTTAGTTGATAAATGATGGAGATTGAAAAAATAGAAAGTTTCTTATTCCAGAAACTTTGTAAAACATCAATATTTTTAGACTTAGTAAACCTTAGAGATGGTGTCGAGGTGCTTGTAGCCAATTTTTGGGATGAGGATGATATGATATTGACTCATACGTTTTGTTTGTGAAGGTTTGAGATTGAAAAATAGGAAGTTTCTTATTTTATAAACTTTATAAATCCTCCACTGTTTAGATATAGGAAACCCAATAGATGGTGTCAACGTACTTTTAGCCAATTTTTGAGATGAGGATTAAATAGTATTGAATTTTGAATTAAGTTGATCAAGTATGGAGATTGTAAAATGAAAAGTTTCTTATTTTAGTTACTTTTTAAAACATCAATCTTTTACACATAGGAAACCTAATAAATGGTGTGAAAGAGCTTTTAGCTGAGTCTTGAGATGAGGATTAGATGGTATTGAATCTTTGATTTATTTGAACAATGATGGGGATTGAAAAAAAAGAAAGTTTCTTACTTGAGAAACTATATAAAGCAACCATCTTTTAGAGATAAGAAACCATAGAGATGGTGTGATGGAGCTTTTAGCCAAGTTTTGAGATTAGGCTGAGATGATATTGAATCTTAGATTTAGTTGATAAAGGATGGAGATTGAAAAAATAGAAAGTTCCTTATTTTAGAAACATTGTTAAACATCCATCATTTAGAAATAAGAAACCCTAGTGATGATGTCAACGAGCTTTAAGCCATGTTTTGTGATTAGCATATGAGGGTATTGAATCTTAGATTTAGTTGATGAAGGATGGAGATTGAGAAATTAGAAAGCTTCTTATTTTAGGAACTTTATAAAACATCAATGTTTTAGACATAGGAAACCCTAGAGATGGATTCAAGGTGCTTTAATCCAAGTTTTTGAATGAGAATGAGATGGTACTGAATCTTAGATTTAGTCGATAAAGGATGGAGATTGAAAAAATAGAAAGTTTCTTATTTTAGAAACTTTGTAAAACGTCCATCATTTAGAAATAAGAAACCCTAGCGATGATGTCAACGAGCCTTAAGGCATGTTTTGGGATGAGCGTATGAGGGTATTGAATCATAGATTTAGTTGATTAAAGATGAAGATTCAAAAATTAGAAAGCTTCTTATTTTTGGAACTTTATAAAACATCAATCTTTTATCTATGGGAAACCCTACAGATGGAGTCGAGGTGCTTTTTGCCAAGTTTTGGGATAAGGATGAGATGGTATTGAATCTTAGATTTAGTTGATAAAGGATGGAGATTGAAAAAATAGAAAGTTTCTTATTTTAAAAACTTTGTAAAACCACTATCATTCCGAAATAAGAAACCCAAGTGATGATGTCAACGTGCTTTAAGCCATGTTTTGGAATGAGCGCATGAGAGTATTGAATCTGAAATTTAGTTAATGAAGGATGGAGATTGAAAAATTTGAAAGTATTTTAGAAACTTTATAAGACATCAATCTTTTAGACATAGGAAACTCCAGAGATGGGGTCAATAAGCTTTTAGATCAGTTTTGAGATGAGGATGAGATGCTACTACATTGTAGATTTAGTTGATAAATGATGAAGATTGAAAAATAGAAAGTTTCTTATTTTAGAAACTTCATTAAACATATATCTTTTTGACATTGGAAACCCTAGAGATGATGTCAACGAGATTTTATCCATGTTTTAGGATGAGAATGAGAGGGTATTGAATCTTAAATTTAGTTGATGAAGGATGGAGATTGAAAAAATAGAAAGTTTCTTATTCCAGAAACTTTGTAAAACATCAATCTTTTTAGACTTAGTAAACCTTAGAGATGGTGTCGATGTGCTTTTAGCCAATTTTTGGGATGAGGATCACATGATATTGACTTATAGATTTTGTTTGTGAATGTTTGAGATTGAAAAATAAGAAGTTTCTTATTTTATAAACTTTATAAAACATCCACTGTTTAGACATAGGAAACCCAATAGATGGTGTCAACGTGCTTTTAGCCAATTTTTGAGATGAGGATTAAATAGTATTGAATTTTAGATTTAGTTGATCAAGTATGGAGATTGTAAAATGAAAAGTTTCTTATTTTAGTAACTTTTTAAAACATCAATCTTTTAGACATAGGAAACCTCATAAATGGTGTGAAAGAGCTTTTAGCTGAGTCTTGAGATGAGGATTAGATGGTATTGAATCTTTGATTTATTTGAAAAATGATGGGGATTGAAAAAAAAAAAAAGTTTCTTACTTTAGACACTATATAAAGCAACCATCTTTCAGAGATAAGAAACCATAGAGATGGTGTGAATGAGCTTTTAGCGAAGTTTTGAGATTTGGCTGAGATGATATTGAATCTTAGATTTAGTTGATAAAGGATGGAGATTGAAAAAAATAGAAAGTTCCTTATTTTAGAAACTTTGTTAAACATCCATCATTTAGAAATAAGAAACCCTAGTGATGATGTCAACGAGCTTTAAGCAATGTTTTGGGATGAGCATATGAGGGTATTGAATCTTAGATTTAGTTGATGAAGGATGGAGATTGAAAAAATAGAAAGTTTCTGCCATCAATCTTTTTAGACTTAGTAAACCTTAGAGATGGTGTCGAGGTGCTTTTAGCCAATTTTTGGGATGAGGATGAGATGATATTGACTCATAGATTTTGTTTGTGAAGGTTTGAGATTGAAAATTAGGAATTTTCTTGTTTTATAAACTTTATAAAACATCCACTGTTTAGACATAGGAAACCCAATAGAATGTGTCAACGTGCTTTTAACGAATATTTGAGATAAGGATCAAATAATATTGAATTTTAGATTTAGTTGATCAAGTATGGAGATTGTAAAATGAAAAGTTTCTTATTTTAGTAACTTTTTAAAACATCAATCTTTTAGACATAAGAAACCTCATAAATGGTGTGAAAGAGCTTTTAGCTGAGTCTTGAGATGAGGATTAGATGGTATTGAATCTTTGATTTATTTGAAAAATGATGGGGATTGAAAAAAAAAAAGTTTCTTACTTTAGACACTATATAAAGCAACCATCTTTCAGAGATAAGAAACCATAGAGATGGTGTGAATGAGCTTTTAGCCAAGTTTTGAGATTTGGCTGAGATGATATTGAATCTTAGATTTAGTTGATAAAGGATGGAGATTGAAAAAATAGAAAGTTCCTTATTTTAGAAACATTGTTAAACATCCATCATTTAGAAATAAGAAACCCTAGTGATGATGTCAACGAGCTTTAAGCAATGTTTTGGGATGAGCATATGAGGGTATTGAATCTTAGATTTAGTTGATGAAGGATGGAGATTGAAAAAATAGAAAGTTTCTGCCATCAATCTTTTTAGACTTAGTAAACCTTAGAGATGGTGTCGAGGTGCTTTTAGCCAATTTTTGGGATGAGGATGAGATGATATTGACTCATAGATTTTGTTTGTGAAGGTTTGAGATTGAAAATTAGGAAGTTTCTTGTTTTATAAACTTTATAAAACATCCACTGTTTAGACATAGGAAACCCAATAGAATGTGTCAACGTGCTTTTAACGAATATTTGAGATAAGGATCAAATAATATTGAATTTTAGATTTAGTTGATCAAGTATGGAGATTGTAAAATGAAAAGTTTCTTATTTTAGTAACTTTTTAAAACATCAATCTTTTAGACATAAGAAACCTCATAAATGGTGTGAAAGAGCTTTTAGCTGAGTCTTGAGATGAGGATTAGATGGTATTGAATCTTTGATTTATTAGAACAATGATGGGGATTGAAAAAAAAACGTTTCTTACTTTAGAAACTATATAAAGCAACCATCTTTTAGAGATAAGAAACCATAGATATGGTGTGAAGGAGCTTTTAGCCAAGTTTTGAGATTAGGCTGAGATGATATTGAATCTTAGATTTAGTTGATAAAGGATGGATATTGAAAAAAAAGAAAGTTCCTTATTTTAGAAACATTGTTTAACATCCATCATTCAGAAATAAGAAACCCTTGTGATGATGTCAACGGGCTTTAAGCAATGTTTTGGGATGAGCATATGAGGGTATTGAATCTTAGATTTAGTTGACGAAGGATGGTGATTGAAAAAATAGAAAGTTTCTATTTCCAGAAACTTTGTAAATCATCAATCTTTTTAGACTTAGTAAACCTTAGAGATGGTGTCGAGGTGCTTTTATCCAATTTTTGGGATGAGGATGAGATGATATTGACTCATAGATTTTGTTTGTGAAGGTTTGAGATTGAAAATTAGGAAGTTTCTTATTTTATAAACTTTATAAAACATCAAATGCTTAGACATAGAAGACCCAATAAATGGTGTCAACGTGCTTTTAGCCAATTTTTGAGATGAGGATAAAATAGTATTGAATTTTAGATTTAGTTGATCAAGTATGGAGATTGTAAAATGAAAAGTTTCTTATTTTAGTAACTTTTTAAAACATCAATCTTTTAGACATATGAAACCTAATAAATGGTGTGAAAGAGCTTTTAGCTGAGTCTTAAGATGAGGATTAGATGGTATTGAATCTTTGATTTATTTGAACAATGATGGGGATTGAAAAAAAAAAGTTTCTTACTTTAGAAACTATATAAAGCAACCATCTTTTAGAGATAAGAAACCATAGATATAGTGTGAAGGAGCTTTTAGCAAAGTTTTGAGATTAGGCTGAGATGATATTGAATCTTAGATTTTGTTGATAAAGGATGGATATTGAAAAAATAGAAAGTTCCTTATTTTAGAAACATTGTTAAACATCCATCATTTAGAAATAAGAAACCCTAGTGATGATGTTAACGAGCTTTAAGCCATGTTTTGGGCTGAGCATATAAGGGTATTGAATCTTAGATTTAGTTGATGAAGGATAGAGATTGAAAAAATAGAAAGTTTCTTATTCCAGAAACTTTGTAAAACATCAATCTTTTTAGAGTTAGTAAACCTTAGAGATGGTGTCGAGGTGCTTTTAGCCAATTTTTGGGATGAGGATGAGATGATATTGACTCATAGATTTTGTTTGTGAAGGTTTGAGCTTGAAAATTAGGAAGTTTCTTATTTTATAAACTTTATAAAACATCCACTGCTTAGACATAGGAAACCCAATAAATGGTGTCAACGTGCTTTTAGCCAATTTTTGAGATGAGGATAAAATAGTATTGAATTTTAGATTTAGTTGATCAAGTATGGAGATTGTAAAATGAAAAGTTTCTTATTTTAGTAACTTTTTAAAACATCAATCTTTTAGACATATGAAACCTAATAAATTGTGTGAAAGAGCTTTTAGCTGAGTCTTAAGATGAGGATTAGATGGTATTTAATCTTTGATTTATTTGAAAATTGATGGGGATTGAAAAACAAAAGTTTCTTACTTTAGAAACTATATAAAGCAACCATCTTTTAGAGATAAGAAACCATAGATATAGTGTGAAGGAGCTTTTAGCAAAGTTTTGAGATTAGGCTGAGATGATATTGAATCTTAGATTTTGTTGATAAAGGATGGATATTGAAAAAATAGAAAGTTCCTTATTTTAGAAACATTGTTAAACATCCATCATTTAGAAATAAGAAACCCTACTGATGATGTTAACGAGCTTTAAGCCATGTTTTGGGCTGAGCATATAAGGGTATTGAATCTTAGATTTAGTTGATGAAGGATAGAGATTGAAAAAATAGAAAGTTTCTTATTCCAGAAACTTTGTAAAACATCAATCTTTTTAGAGTTAGTAAAACTTAGAGATGGTGTCGAGGTGCTTTTAGCCAATTTTTGGGATGAGGATGAGATGATATTGACTCATAGATTTTGTTTGTGCTTCGTTTGAGATTGAAAAATAGGAAGTTTCTTATTTTATAAACTTTATAAAACATCCACTGTTTAGACATAGGAAACCCAATAGATGGTGTCAACGTGCTTTTAGCCAATTTTTGAGATGAGGATTAAATAGTATTGAATTTTAGATTTAGTTGATCAAGTATGGAGATTGTAAAATGAAAAGTTTCTTATTTTAGTAACTTTTTAAAACATCAATCCTTTAGACAAAGGAAACCTCATAAATGGTGTGAAAAAGCTTTTAGCTAAGTCTTGAGATGAGGATTAGATGGTATTGAATCTTTGATTTATTTGAACAATGATGGGGATTGAAAAAAAAGAAAGTTTCTTACTTTATAAAGCAACAATCTTTTAGAGATAAGAAACCATAGAGATGGTGTGAAGGAGCTTTTAGCCAAGTTTTGAGATTAGGCTGAGATGATATTGAATCTTAGATTTAGTTGATAAATGATGGAGATTGAAAAAATAGAAAGTTCCTTATTTTAGAAACATTGTTAAACATCCATCATTTAAAAATAAGAAACCCTAGTGATGATGTCAACGAGCTTTAAGCCATGTTTTGGGATGAGCATATGAGGGTATTGAATCTTAGATTTAGTTGATTAAAGATGGAGATTGAAAAATTAGAAATCTTCTTATTTTAGTAACTTTATAACACATCAATGTTTTAGACATAGGAAACCCTAGAGATAGATTCAATGTGCTTTAAGCAAAGTTTTGGAATGAGAATGAGATGGTATTGAATCTTAGATTTAGTCGATAAAGGATGTATATTGAAAAAATTGAAAGTTTCTTATTTTTGAAACTTTGAAAAACGTCGATCATTTAGAAATAAGAAACCTTAGCGATGATGTCAACGAGCTTTAAGGAATGTTTTGGGATGAGCGTATGAGGGTATTGAATCATAGATTTAGTTGATGAAGGATGAAGATTGAAAAATTAGAATGCTTCTTATTTTTGGAACTTTATAAAACATCAATCTTTTATCTATGGGAAACCCTACAGTTAGAGTCGAGGTGCATTTTGCCAAGTTTTGGGATAAGGATGAGATGGTATTGAATCTTAGATTTAGTTAATAAAGGATGGAGATTGAAAAAATAGAAAGTTTCTTATTTTAAAAACTTTGTAAAACCACTATCATTCAGAAATAAGAAACCCAAGTGATGATGTCAACGTGCTTTAAGCCATCTTTTTGGATGAGCGCATGAGATTATTGAATCTTAGATTTAGTTAATGAAGGATGGAGATTGAAAAATTAGAAAGTTTCTTATTTTAGAAACTTTATAAGACATCCATCTTTTAGACGTAGGAAACTCTAGAGATGGGGTAAATGAGCTTTTAGATCAGTTCTGAGATGAGGATGAGATGCTATTGAATCGTAGATTTAGTTGATAAATGATGAAGATTGAAAAAATAGAAAGTTTCTTATTTTAGAAAGTTTATTAAACATATATCTTTTTGACATAGGAAACCCTAGAGACGATGTCAACGATATTTTAACCATGTTATAGGATGAGAATGAGAGGGTATTGAATCTTAAATTTAGTTGATGAAGGATGGAGATTGAAAAAATAGAAAGTTTCTTATTCCAGAAACTTTGTAAAACAACAATCTTTTTAGACTTAGTAAACCTTAGAGATGGTATCGAGGTGCTTTTAGCCAATTTTTGGGATGAGGATGAGATGATATTGACTCATAGATTTTTTTGTGAAGGTTTGAGATTGAAAAATAAGAAGTTTCTTATTTTATAAACTTTATAAAACATCCACTGTTTAGACGTAGGAAACCCAATAGATGGTGTCAACGTGCTTTTAGCTAATTTTTGAGATGAGGATTAAATAGTATTGAATTTTAGATTTAGTTGATCAGGTATGGAGATGGTAAAATGAAAAGTTTCTTATTTTACTAACTTTTTAAAACATCAATCTTTTAGACATAGGAAACCTCATAAATGGTGTGACAGAGCTTTTAGCTGAGTCTTGAGATGAGGATTAGATGGTATTGAATCTTTGATTTATTTGAACAATGATGGGGATTGAAAAAAAAGAAAGTTTCTTACTTGAGAAACTATATAAAGCAACCATCTTTTAGAGATAAGAAACCATAGAGATGGTGTGATGGAGCTTTTAGCCAAGTTTTGAGATTAGGCTGAGATGATATTGAATCTTAGATTTAGTTGATAAAGGATGGAGATTGAAAAAGTAGAAAGTTCCTTATTTTAGAAACATTGTTAAACATCCATCATTTAGAAATAAGAAACCCTAGTGATGATGTCAATGAGCTTTAACCCATGTTTTGGGATGACCATATGAGGGTATTGAGTATTACATTTAGTTGATGAAGGATGGAGATTGAAAAATTAGAAAGCTTCTTATTTTACGAACTTTATAAAACATCAATGTTTTAGACAAAGGAAACCCTAGAGATGGATTCAAGGTGCTTTAAGCCAAGTTTTGGAATGAGAATGAGATGGTATTGAATCTTAGATTTAGTCGATAAAGGATGGAGATTGAAAAAATAGAAAGTTTCTTATTTTAGAAACTTTGTAAAACGTTCATCATTTAGAAATAAGAAACCCTAGCGATGATGTCAACGAGCTTTAAGGCATGTTTTGAGATGAGCGTATGAGGGTATTGAATCATAGATTTAGTTGATGAAAGATGAAGATTGAAAAATAAGAAAGCTTCTTATTTTTGGAACTTTATAAAACATCAATCTTTTATCTATGGGAATCCCTACAGATGGAGTCGAGGTGCTTTTTGCCAAGTTTTGGGATAAGGATGAGATGGTATTGAATCTTAGATTTAGTTGATAAATGATGGAGATTGAAAAAATAGAAAGTTTCTTATTTTAAAAACTTTGTAAAACCACTATCATTAAGAAATAAGAAACCCAAGTGATGATGTCAACGTGCTTTAAGCCATGTTTTGGGATGAGCGCATGAGAGTATTGAATCTTAGATTTAGTTAAAGAAGGATGGAGATTGAAAAATTAGAAAGTTTCTTATTTAAGAAACTTTATAAGACATCCATCTTTTAGACATAGAAAACTCCAGAGATGGGGTCAATGAGCTTTTAGATCAGTTTTGAGATGAGGATGAGATGCTATTGAATCGTAGATTTAGTTGATAAATGATGAAGATTGAAAAAAAAAAGTTTCTTATTTTAGAAACTTTATTAAACATATATCTTTTTGACATAGGAAACCCTAGAGATGATGTCAACGATATTTTAACCATGTTTTAGGATGATAATGATAGGGTATTGAATCTTAAATTTAGTTGATGAAGGATGGAGATTGAAAAAATAGAAAGTTTCTTATTCCAGAAACTTTGTAAAACTTCAATCTTTTTAGACTTACTAAACCTTAGAGATGGTGTCGAGGTGCTTTTAGCCAATTTTTGGGATGCGGATGAGATGATATTGAGTCATAGATTTTGTTTGTGAAGGTTTGAGATTGAAAAATAGGAAGTTTCTTATTTTATAAACTTTATAAAACATCCACTGTTTAGACGTAGGAAACCCAATACATGGTGTCAACGTGCTTTTAGCCAATTTTTGAGATGAGGATTAAATAGTATTGAATTTTAGATTTAGTTGATCAAGTATGGAGATTGTAAAATGAAAAGTTTCTTATTTTAGTAACTTTTTAAAACATCAATCTTTTAGACATATGAAACCTCATAAATGGTGTGAAAGAGCTTTTAGCTGGGTCTTGAGATGAGGATTAGATGGTATTGAATCTCTGATTTATTTGAACAATGATGGTGATTGAAAAAAAAGAAAGTTTTCTTACTTTAAAAACTATATAAAGCAACCATCTATTAGAGATAAGAAACCATAGAGATGGTGTGAAGGAGCTTTTATCCAAGTTTTGAGATTAGGCTGAGATGAAATTGAATCTTAGATTTAGTTGATAAAGGATGGAGATTGAAAAAATAGAAAGTTTCTTATTTTAGAAACTTTGTAAAACGTCAATCATTTAGAAATATGAAACCCTAGCGATGTTGTCAACGAGCTTTAAGGCATGTTTTGGGATGAGCGTATGAGGGCATTGAATCATAGATTTAGTTGATGAAGGATGAAGATTGAAAAATTAGAAAGCTTCTTATTTTTGGAACTTTATAAAACATCAATCTTTTATCTATGGGAAACCCTACAGATGGTGTCAAGGTGCTTTTTGCCATGTTTTGGGATAAGGATGAGATGATATTGAATCTTAGATGTAGTTGATAAAGGATGGAGATTGAAAAAACAGAAAGTTTCTTATTTTAAAAACTTTGTAAAACCACTATCATTCAGAAATAAGAAACCCAAGTGATGATGTCAACGTGCTTTAAGCTATGTTTTTGGATGAGCGCATGAGGGTATTGAATCTTAGATTTATCTAATGAAGGATGGAGATTGAAAAATTAGAAAGTTTCTTATTTTAAAAACTTCATAAGAGATCCATCTTTTAGACATAGGAAACTCCAGAGATGGGGCAATGAGCTTTTAGTTCAGTTTTCAGATGAGGATGAGATGCTATTGAATCGTAGATTTAGTTGATAAATTATGAATATTGAAAAAATAGAAAGTTTCTTATTTTATAAACATTAATAAACATATATCTTTTTGACATAGGAAACCCTAGAGATGATGTCAACAAGATTTTAACCATGTTTTAGGATGAGAATGAGAGGGTATGGAATCTTAAATTTAGTTGATGAAGGATGGAGATTGAAAAAATAGAAAGTTTCTTATTCCAGAAACGTTGTAAAACATCAATCTTTTTAGACTTAGTAAACCTTAGAGACGGTGTCGAGGTGCTTTTAGCCAATTTTTGGGATGAGGATGATATGATATTGACTAATACATTATGTTTGTGAAGGTTTGAGATTGAAAAATAGGAAGTTTCTTATTTTATAAACTTTATAAAACCTCCACTGTTTAGATATAGGAAACCCAATAGATGGTGTCAACGTTCTTTTAGCCAATTTTTGAGATGAGGATTAAATAGTACTGAATTTTGAATTAAGTTGATCAAGTATGGAGATTGTAAAATGAAAAGTTTCTTATTTTAGTAACTTTTTAAAACATCAAACTTTTACACATAGGAAACCTCATAAATGTTGTGAAACAGCTTTTCGCTGAGTCTTGAGATGAGGATTAGATGGTATTGAATCTTTGATTTATTTGAACAATGATGGGGATTGAAAAAAAAGAAAGTTTCTTACTTGAGAAACTATATAAAGCAACCATCTTTTAGAGATAAGAAACCATAGAGATGGTGTGATGGAGCTTTTAGCCAAGTTTTGAGATTAGGCTGAGATAATATTGAATCTTAGATTTAGTTGATAAAGGATGGAGATTGAACAAATAGAAAGTTCCTTATTTTAGAAACATTGTTAAACATCCATCATTTAGAAATAAGAATCCCTAGTGATGATGTCGACGAGCTTTAACCCATGTTTTGGGATGAGCATATGAGGGTATTGAATCTTAGATTTAGTTGATGAAGGATGGATATTGAAAAATTAGAAAGCTTCTTATTTTAGGCACTTTATAAAACATCAATGTTTTAGACATAGGAAACCCTAGAGATGGATTCAAGGTGCTCTAAGCCAAGTTTTGGAATTAGAACGAGATGGTATTGAATCTTAGATTTAGTCGATAAAGGATGGAGATTGAAAAAATAGAAAGTTTCTTATTTTAGAAACTTTGTAAAACGTTCATCATTTAGAAATAAGAAACCCTAGCGATGATGTCAACGAGCTTTAAGGCATGTTTTGAGATGAGCGTATGAGGGTATTGAATCATAGATTTAGTTGATGAAGGATGAAGATTGAAAAATTAGAAAGCTTCTTATTTTTGGAACTTTATAAAACATCAATCTTTTATCTATGGGAAACCCTACAGATGGAGTCGAGGTGCTTTTTGCCAAGTTTTGGGATAAGGATGAGATGGTATTGAATCTTAGATTGAGTTGATAAAGGATGGAGATTGAATATATAGAAAGATTTTTATTTTAAAAACTTTGTAAAACCACTATCATTCAGAAATTAGAAACCCAAGTGATGATGTCAACGTGCTTTAATCCATGTTTCGGGATGAGCGCATGAGAGTATTGAATCTTAGATTTAGTTAATGAAGGATGGAGATTGAAAAATTAGAAAGTTTCTTATTTTAGAAACTTTATAAGACATCCATCTTTTAGACATAGGAAACTCCAAAGATGGGGTCAATTAGCTTTTAGATTCGTTTTGAGATGAGGATGAGATGCTATTGAATCGTAGATTTAGTTGATAAATGATGAAGATTGAAAAAATAGAAAGTTTCTTATTTTATAAACTTTATTAAACATATATTTTTTTGACATAGGAAACCCTAGAGATGATGTCAACCAGATTTTAACCATGTTTTAGGATGAGAATAAGAGGGTATTGAATCTTAAATTTAGTTGATGAAGGATGGAGATTGAAAAAAATAGAAAGTTTCTTATTCCAGAAAGTTTGTAAAACATCAATCTTTTTAGACTTAGTAAACCTTAGAGATGGTGTCGAGGTGCTTTTAGCTAATTTTTGGGATGAGGATGAGATGATAATGATCATAGATTTTGTTTGTCAAGGTTTGAGATTGAAAAATAGGAAGTTTCTTATTTTATAAACTTTATCAAACATCCACTGTTTAGACATAGGAAACCCAATAGATGGTGTCAACGTGCTTTTAGCCAATTTTTCAGATGAGGATTAAATAGTATTGAATTTTAGATTTAGTTGATCACGTATGGAGATTGTAAAATGAAAAGTTTCTTATTTTAGTAACTTTTTAAAACATCAATCTTTTAGACATAAGAAACCTCATAAATGGTGTGAAAGAGCTTTTAGCTGAGTCTTGAGATGAGGATTAGATGGTATTGAATCTTTGATTTATTTAAACAATGATGGGGATTGAAAAAAAAGAAAGTTTTTTACTTTAGAAACTTTAGAAAGGAACCATCTTTTAGAGATAAGAAACCATAGAGATGGTGTGAAGGAGCTTTTAGCCAAGTTTTGAGATTAGGCTGAGATGAGATTGAATCTTAGATTTAGTTGATAAAGGATGGAGATTGAAAAAATAGAAAGTTCCTTATTTTAGAAACATTGTTAAACATCCATCATTTAGAAATAAGAAACCCTAGTGATGATATCAACGAGCTTTAAGCCATGTTTTGGGATGAGCATATGAGGGTATTGAATCTTAGATTAAGTTGATGAAGGATGGAGATTGAAAAATTAGAAAGCTTCTTATTTTAGGAACTTTCAAAATATGGCAAGCTCCTCCAATTCTTATGAAGATGAAAGAAATGAGCTTTTAGTTCAAACATCCCATATTCATAATGAAAATGAAAGACTTAGATTATGTTTACATGGATTTCTAAATGGAAATAAAATTATTGACATAATCCTAAGTAAAACTAGTCTTAGACCTCAACATGCTTATCATGATAGGACTAGTGTATCTAACCCTCTTGTTAGATGCCATTTTTGTGGAATGAATGGTCATTACCAATTCCAATGTGCATCCAAGAGTAGGGCTAGATGTGGGACCAAGATATCTTGGGTTCCCAAAACCCCCATATGATGATATTCATATTGTGTAGATTAGGGGTTTTTGAACTTAAAATTGAATATATTTCATTTGTATGTTTTGTTTGATAACCCCTCTTGTATTGTAAAATTATTTTAACTAGGGGGAGTTAAAATTGAATTTTTCTTTGAAAAAGGGGGAGCTTTAAAATTGTAAATTTTAAACCCTTGTTTTTCTTACCCCTTCTTTTTGTTGATGACAAAGGGGGAGAAGAATCTAGAGTAAAGTCTCTAGTGTAAGAAAAATGTGAAAAGAAGTATATGCTTTGATTTGTAAATCTCTTGTGCTTGTCATCATCAAAAAGGGGGAGATTGTAAGCCCAATGGTTTTTACCTTGGCATTCCCATCTTGTTTTGATGATTCCAATACACAAGTGATCATTTATCACTAATGTGTTTGTTTGTCTAAGTTGTAGATCTTGATAAAGTAAGATCAAGGATGCTTGGATTGAAGGCCAAGAAGCCCACATTGGACCACTAATTGGAAGGCCAAAGTCATCAAGCAAGAAGACATGAAGACTTGAAGACATGAAGAAATTAATATTGAAGACCATTTCTTAATGTAATTGATCCAAACCTAGATTAGGTTTTTAGAGGCATAATTAAGGTAATCTCACACACCCTAAATAGACAAGTGATTGTATTTGTGGAGTTCCAACACCTTGGAACCCTCATAGCAATCCCATCTTGGTTGAGAACTGGAAGCCCAAAAACAGAATTGAAAATCTGCTCTGCATAGGCTTCTCGGAACTCCGAGAGGTTTTCTCGGAACTCCGAGAATTCTCGGAACTCCGAGAATTATTCTCGGAACTCCGAGAAATGGTCCAGTAGACTTTTTCCAATTTCTGTGTGGCTTCTCGGAACTCCGAGATTTTTTCTCGGAACTCCGAGAATTCTCGGAACTCCGAGAATTATTCTCGGAACTCCGAGAACACTCCAACGGTCTGAAAAAGAGCCGTTTGGAATTTTGCTGGAATTACCGTAATGCCACTGAACGGTCATATTTTGTTTTTCCTATAAATATGGGTGTTCTAAACATACAAACAATCAATCCTAACACTCTTAAACTTCATTTGAATACCCAAGAGTGAATCAAGCTTCAATTGTGCCTCTCATCACCAACTCTAGGATTTGGATCATAGGCTCTCAATTGTACATCTTTTGTAACCCTTGTGAAGGGATCTTTTAGTTCTTTCTTTCATCTTTCAAGATTTGTATTCGGGCGAGTATTCGGAGAAGCGGAGCCCTTTTTCTCCGTGGTGAGGATTGCTACCAAGGTTAAAGCAATTGTAATTGGCACCGATCTTCGCCAAGGTTAAGAAGATCAAATAGTGAAGCCATCAACGGGTTTGGTTGGTGGAGTGGAGTAGGCCTCGGGTTTGAGGACCGAACCACTTTAAATCTCGGGTGCACTCTTTCTATCTCTTTGCTCTTTCATTTGCATTGCACCATTAGATTTAACTTGTATGCTTAAAATATTATTTTTGATCTCTTAATCGGTTTAAGTTTTTCAAATTGGTAAATTCTAGTTTTCTTAAAACAACCGTATTCTCCCTCCTCATAGTTGCCATTTCTATTTCAACTTGGGACCCCCTATATCGGATTTTCACTTGGTATCAGAGCCTTGGCTCTTAAAAGATTTTAAAATTTTTGTAAAAGTTATTTCAAAATCTAACTAGGGAAAGATTTTATTTGTCAACTTCTAATTGTGAAATGGCACACCAAATTGGAACCGGACTTCCGGAAGGCCATTCCACAACTAGACCTCCTTTCTTCAATGGGTCAAACTATGGACATTGGAAAACAAGGATGCGCATCTATCTTCTTTCGATAGATGTGGAACTTTGGTACATTGTTGAAAATGGATACAATGTACCTTCCAATCCTTTTGAAGAATGGAATGTGGTAGAGAAAAGGCAAGCTAATTTGAACTACAAAGCAATAAATTCCTTGTTTTGTGCCTTAGCTACCGAGGAGTTTAATAGAGTTGCTCTTTTTGATTCCGCCAAGACTATTTGGGATACCCTTGCAACTACCCATGAGGGAACATCACAAGTCAAGGATTCCAAAATAAACTTGTTAAAGAGCAAGTATGAAATGTTTAGAATGAGTCCAAACGAGAGTATTTCGGAAATGTATACTCGTTTTTCTATTATTTCTAACGAACTAGCTAATCTTGGTAAATCTTATCCTAACGATGAGCTTGTGAGTAAGTTACTTAGGTCTCTTCCTCCCCATTGGGATCCAAAGGTGACCGCGATTCAAGAGTCAAAAAATCTCAAGACTCTAACCATAGAGGAGCTTGTAGGATCTCTCATCACCCATGAGATGCTCCTTACTAGCCGACAAGAGGAAAAGAAGCCAAAGGAGAAGGAGAGGGAATTTAGATCCCTAGCACTCAAGGCTTCCAAGGAAGACTCATCAAGTGAAGCGGATAGTGACGAAGAATAAGCTTTACGAAGATTCAAGAGCTTGTGGAGAAAGAAGCATAAGAAAGATAAGAAGAAGAAAGAGGAAAGTGATGTTGAAAGAGCCTTAAGATGCTTCAATTGCAAGAAGATTGGACACAAAAGACCGGATTGTCCACTTCTAAAATCAACTTCCTCTAAGTACAAGGGTAAGAAGGTTTGGAAGAAGCATAAGGCTCTTGCCGCCGGTTGGGATGCGTTAAGCACATCGGGCAAAAGCTCAAGTGAAGGGGAAGAAAATAAAAAAGATGATCTTTGCTTCATGACAATCACCCATGAAGTTGAGGTAAACTCTAACCCCTCATATTCTTCATCTAGTAGTAAAAGTGATAGTATACCTTATGATGAATTATGTGAAACCTTGCATACCCAAATTTCCAAAAACAAAGTTCTTAAAAAATCCATTTTAAAGTTAGAAAAAGAACTTGAATTTTTGAAAAGTGATTTATCTTCTTCCATATCTCAAGAACAAGTTACACTTGAAAATCATAAACTTGAGATTAATACCCTTAAGGGTAGCTTGGATGAGAAAACTTGCCAACTTTTAAAATTTCAAAATATGGCAAGCTCCTCCAATTCTTATGAAGATGAAAGAAATGAGCTTTTAGTTCAAACATCCCATCTTCATAATGAAAATGAAAGACTTAGATTATGTTTACATGGATTTCTAAATGGAAATAAAATTATTGACATAATCCTAAGTAAAACTAGTCTTAGACCTCAACATGCTTATCATGATAGGACTAGTGTATCTAACCCTCTTGTTAGATGCCATTTTTGTGGAATGAATGGTCATTACCAATTCCAATGTGCATCCAAGAGTAGGGCTAGATGTGGGACCAAGATATCTTGGGTTCCCAAAACCCCCATATGATGATATTCATATTGTGTAGATTAGGGGTTTTTGAACTTAAAATTGAATATATTTCATTTGTATGTTTTGTTTGATAACCCCTCTTGTATTGTAAAATTATTTTAACTAGGGGGAGTTAAAATTGAATTTTTCTTTGAAAAAGGGGGAGCTTTAAAATTGTAAATTTTAAACCCTTGTTTTTCTTACCCCTTCTTTTTGTTGATGACAAAGGGGGAGAAGAATCTAGAGTAAAGTCTCTAGTGTAAGAAAAATGTGAAAAGAGGTATATGCTTTGATTTGTAAATCTCTTGTGCTTGTCATCATCAAAAAGGGGGAGATTGTAAGCCCAATGGTTTTTACCTTGGCATTCCCATCTTGTTTTGATGATTCCAATACACAAGTGATCATTTATCACTAATGTGTTTGTTTGTCTAAGTTGTAGATCTTGATAAAGTAAGATCAAGGATGCTTGGATTGAAGGCCAAGAAGCCCACATTGGACCACTAATTGGAAGGCCAAAGTCATCAAGCAAGAAGTCATGAAGACTTGAAGACATGAAGAAATTAATATTGAAGACCATTTCTTAATGTAATTGATCCAAACCTAGATTAGGTTTTTAGAGGCATAATTAAGGTAATCTCACACACCCTAAATAGACAAGTGATTGTATTTGTGGAGTTCCAACACCTTGGAACCCTCATAGCAATCCCATCTTGGTTGAGAACTGGAAGCCCAAAAACAGAATTGAAAATCTGCTCTGCATAGGCTTCTCGGAACTCCGAGAGGTTTTCTCGGAACTCCGAGAATTCTCGGAACTCCGAGAATTATTCTCGGAACTCCGAGAAATGGTCCAGTAGACTTTTTCCAATTTCTGTGTGGCTTCTCGGAACTCCGAGATTTTTTCTCGGAACTCCGAGAATTCTCGGAACTCCGAGAATTATTCTCGGAACTCCGAGAATTATTCTCGGAACTCCGAGAATTATTCTCGGAACTCCGAGAACACTCCAACGGTCTGAAAAAGAGCCGTTTGGAATTTTGCTGGAATTACCGTAATGCCACTGAACGGTCATATTTTGTTTTTCCTATAAATATGGGTGTTCTAAACATACAAACAATCAATCCTAACACTCTTAAACTTCATTTGAATACCCAAGAGTGAATCAAGCTTCAATTGTGCCTCTCATCACCAACTCTAGGATTTGGATCATAGGCTCTCAATTGTACATCTTTTGTAACCCTTGTGAAGGGATCTTTTAGTTCTTTCTTTCATCTTTCAAGATTTGTATTCGGGCGAGTATTCGGAGAAGCGGAGCCCTTTTTCTCCGTGGTGAGGATTGCTACCAAGGTTAAAGCAATTGTAATTGGCACCGATCTTCGCCAAGGTTAAGAAGATCAAATAGTGAAGCCATCAACGGGTTTGGTTGGTGGAGTGGAGTAGGCCTCGGGTTTGAGGACCGAACCACTTTAAATCTCGGGTGCACTCTTTCTATCTCTTTGCTCTTTCATTTGCATTGCACCATTAGATTTAACTTGTATGCTTAAAATATTATTTTTGATCTCTTAATCGGTTTAAGTTTTTCAAATTGGTAAATTCTAGTTTTCTTAAAACAACCGTATTCTCCCTCCTCATAGTTGCCATTTCTATTTCAACTTGGGACCCCCTATATCGGATTTTCACTTGGTATCAGAGCCTTGGCTCTTAAAAGATTTTAAAATTTTTGTAAAAGTTATTTCAAAATCTAACTAGGGAAAGATTTTATTTGGCAACTTCTAATTGTGAAATGGCACACCAAATTGGAACCGGACTTCCGGAAGGCCATTCCACAACTAGACCTCCTTTCTTCAATGGGTCAAACTATGGACATTGGAAAACAAGGATGCGCATCTATCTTCTTTCGATAGATGTGGAACTTTGGTACATTGTTGAAAATGGATACAATGTACCTTCCAATCCTTTTGAAGAATGGAATGTGGTAGAGAAAAGGCAAGCTAATTTGAACTACAAAGCAATAAATTCCTTGTTTTGTGCCTTAGCTACCGAGGAGTTTAATAGAGTTGCTCTTTTTGATTCCGCCAAGACTATTTGGGATACCCTTGCAACTACCCATGAGGGAACATCACAAGTCAAGGATTCCAAAATAAACTTGTTAAAGAGCAAGTATGAAATGTTTAGAATGAGTCCAAACGAGAGTATTTCGGAAATGTATACTCGTTTTTCTATTATTTCTAACGAACTAGCTAATCTTGGTAAATCTTATCCTAACGATGAGCTTGTGAGTAAGTTACTTAGGTCTCTTCCTCCCCATTGGGATCCAAAGGTGACCGCGATTCAAGAGTCAAAAAATCTCAAGACTCTAACCATAGAGGAGCTTGTAGGATCTCTCATCACCCATGAGATGCTCCTTACTAGCCGACAAGAGGAAAAGAAGCCAAAGGAGAAGGAGAGGGAATTTAGATCCCTAGCACTCAAGGCTTCCAAGGAAGACTCATCAAGTGAAGCGGATAGTGACGAAGAAGAAGCTTTACGAAGATTCAAGAGCTTGTGGAGAAAGAAGCATAAGAAAAATAAGAAGAAGAAAGAGGAAAGTGATGTTGAAAGAGCCTTAAGATGCTTCAATTGCAAGAAGATTGGACACAAAAGACCGGATTGTCCACTTCTAAAATCAACTTCCTCTAAGTACAAGGGTAAGAAGGTTTGGAAGAAGCATAAGGCTCTTGCCGCCGGTTGGGATGCGTTAAGCACATCGGGCAAAAGCTCAAGTGAAGGGGAAGAAAATAAAAAAGATGATCTTTGCTTCATGACAATCACCCATGAAGTTGAGGTAAACTCTAACCCCTCATATTCTTCATCTAGTAGTAAAAGTGATAGTATACCTTATGATGAATTATGTGAAACCTTGCATACCCAAATTTCCAAAAACAAAGTTCTTAAAAAATCCATTTTAAAGTTAGAAAAAGAACTTGAATTTTTGAAAAGTGATTTATCTTCTTCCATATCTCAAGAACAAGTTACACTTGAAAATCATAAACTTGAGATTAATACCCTTAAGGGTAGCTTGGATGAGAAAACTTGCCAACTTTTAAAATTTCAAAATATGGCAAGCTCCTCCAATTCTTATGAAGATGAAAGAAATGAGCTTTTAGTTCAAACATCCCATCTTCATAATGAAAATGAAAGACTTAGATTATGTTTACATGGATTTCTAAATGGAAATAAAATTATTGACATAATCCTAAGTAAAACTAGTCTTAGACCTCAACATGCTTATCATGATAGGACTAGTGTATCTAACCCTCTTGTTAGATGCCATTTTTGTGGAATGAATGGTCATTACCAATTCCAATGTGCATCCAAGAGTAGGGCTAGATGTGGGACCAAGATATCTTGGGTTCCCAAAACCCCCATATGATGATATTCATATTGTGTAGATTAGGGGTTTTTGAACTTAAAATTGAATATATTTCATTTGTATGTTTTGTTTGATAACCCCTCTTGTATTGTAAAATTATTTTAACTAGGGGGAGTTAAAATTGAATTTTTCTTTGAAAAAGGGGGAGCTTTAAAATTGTAAATTTTAAACCCTTGTTTTTCTTACCCCTTCTTTTTGTTGATGACAAAGGGGGAGAAGAATCTAGAGTAAAGTCTCTAGTGTAAGAAAAATGTGAAAAGAGGTATATGCTTTGATTTGTAAATCTCTTGTGCTTGTCATCATCAAAAAGGGGGAGATTGTAAGCCCAATGGTTTTTACCTTGGCATTCCCATCTTGTTTTGATGATTCCAATACACAAGTGATCATTTATCACTAATGTGTTTGTTTGTCTAAGTTGTAGATCTTGATAAAGTAAGATCAAGGATGCTTGGATTGAAGGCCAAGAAGCCCACATTGGACCACTAATTGGAAGGCCAAAGTCATCAAGCAAGAAGTCATGAAGACTTGAAGACATGAAGAAATTAATATTGAAGACCATTTCTTAATGTAATTGATCCAAACCTAGATTAGGTTTTTAGAGGCATAATTAAGGTAATCTCACACACCCTAAATAGACAAGTGATTGTATTTGTGGAGTTCCAACACCTTAGAACCCTCATAGCAATCCCATCTTGGTTGAGTACTGGAAGCCCAAAAACAGAATTGAAAATCTGCTCTGCATAGGCTTCTCGGAACTCCGAGAGGTTTTCTCGGAACTCCGAGAATTCTCGGAACTCCGAGAATTATTCTCGGAACTCCGAGAAATGGTCCAGTAGACTTTTTCCAATTTCTGTGTGGCTTCTCGGAACTCCGAGATTTTTTCTCGGAACTCCGAGAATTATTCTCGGAACTCCGAGAATTATTCTCGGAACTCCGAGAACACTCCAACGGTCTGAAAAAGAGCCGTTTGGAATTTTGCTGGAATTACCGTAATGCCACTGAACGGTCATATTTTGTTTTTCCTATAAATATGGGTGTTCTAAACATACAAACAATCAATCCTAACACTCTTAAACTTCATTTGAATACCCAAGAGTGAATCAAGCTTCAATTGTGCCTCTCATCACCAACTCTAGGATTTAGATCATAGGCTCTCAATTGTACATCTTTTGTAACCCTTGTGAAGGGATCTTTTAGTTCTTTCTTTCATCTTTCAAGATTTGTATTCGGGCGAGTATTCGGAGAAGCGGAGCCCTTTTTCTCCGTGGTGAGGATTGCTACCAAGGTTAAAGCAATTGTAATTGGCACCGATCTTCGCCAAGGTTAAGAAGATCAAATAGTGAAGCCATCAACGGGTTTGGTTGGTGGAGTGGAGTAGGCCTCGGGTTTGAGGACCGAACCACTTTAAATCTCGGGTGCACTCTTTCTATCTCTTTGCTCTTTCATTTGTATTGCACCATTAGATTTAACTTGTATGCTTAAAATATTGTTTTTGATCTCTTAATCGGTTTAAGTTTTTCAAATTGGTAAATTCTAGTTTTCTTAAAACAACCGTATTCTCCCTCCTCATAGTTGCCATTTCTATTTCAACTTGGGACCCCCTATATCGGATTTTCAACTATCATTCAGAAATAAGAAACCCAAGTGATGATGTCAACGTGCTTTAAGCCATGTTTTGGGATGAGCGCATTAGAGTATTGAATCTTAGATTTAGTTAATGAAGGATGGAGATTGAAAAATTAGAAAGTTTCTTATTTTAGAAACTTTCTAAAACATCCATTTTTTAGACATAGGAAACTCCAGAGATGGGGTCAATGAGCTTTTAGATCAGTTCTAAGATGAGGATGCGATGCTATTGAATCGTAGACTTAATTGATAAATGATGAAGATTGAAAAAATAGAAAGTTTCTTATTTTAGAAACTTTATTAAACATATATCTTTTTGACATAGGAAACCCTAGAGATGATGTCAACGAGATTTTAACCATGTTTTAGTATTGAATCTTAAATTTAGTTGATGAAGGATGGAGATTGAAAAACTAGAAAGTTTCTTATTCCAGAAACTAGAAAGTTTCTTATTACAGAAACTTTGTAAAACATCAATCCTTTTAGACTTAGTAAACCTTAGAGATGGTGTCAAGGTGCTTTTAGCCAATTTTTGGGATGAGGATGAGATGATATTGACTCATAGATTTTGTTTGTGCCTCGTTTGAGATTGAAAAATAGGAAGTTTCTTATTTTATAAAATTTATAAAACATCCACTGTTTAGGCATAGGAAACCCAATAGATGGTGTCAACGTGCTTTTAGTCAATTTTTGAGATGAGGATTAAATAGTATTGAATTTTAGATTTAGTTGATCAAGTATGGAGATTGTAAAGTGAAAAGCTTCTTATTTTAGGAACTTTATAAAACATGAATGTTTTAGACATAGGAATCCTAGAGACGGATTTAAGGTCCTATAAGCCAAGTTTTGGAATGAGAATGAGATGGTATTGAATCTTAGATTTAGTTGATAAAGGATGGAGATTGAAAAAATAGAAAGTTTCTTATTTTAGAAACTTTGTAAAACGTCCATCATTTAGAAATAAGAAACCCTAGCGATGATGTCAACGAGCTTTAAGGAATGTTTTGGGATGAGCGTAAGAGGGTATTGAATCATATATTCAGTTGATGAAGGATGAAGATTGAAAAATTAGAAAGCTTCTTATTTTTGGAACTTTATAAAACATCAATCTTTTATCTATGGGAAACCCTACAGATGGAGTCGAGGTGCTTTTTGCCAAGTTTTGGGATAAGGATGAGATAGTATTGAATCTTAGATTTAGTTAATAAAGGATGGAGATTGAAAAAATAGAAAGTTTCTTATTTTAAAAACTTTGTAAAACCACTATTATTGAGAAATAAGAAACCCAAGTGATGATGTCAACGTGCTTTTAGCCATGTTTTGGGATGAGCGCATGAGAGTATTGAATCTTAGATTTAGTTATTGAAGGATGGAGATTGAAAAATTAGAAAGTTTCTTATTTTAGAAACTTTCTAAGACATTCATCTTTTAGACATAGGAAACTCCAGAGATGGGGTCAATGAGCTTTTAGATCAGTTCTAAGATGAGGATGAGATGCTATTGAATCGTAGATTTAATTGATAAATGATTAAGATTGAAAAAATAGAAAGTTTCTTATTTTAGAAACTTTATTAAACATATATCTTTTTGACATAGGAAACCCTAGAGATGATGTCAACGACATTTTAACCAAGTTTTAGGATGAGAATGAGAGGGTATTGAATCTTAAATTTAGTTGATGAATGATGGAGATTGAAAAAATAGAAAGTTTCTTATTCCAGAAACTTTGTAAAACAACAATCTTTTTAGACTTAGTAAACCTTAGAGATGGTGTCGAGGTGCTTTTAGCCAATTTTTGGGATGAGGATGAGATGATATTGACTCATAGATTTTGTTTGTGCTTCGTTTGAGATTGAAAAATAGGAAGTTTCTTATTTTATAAACTTTATAAAACATCCACTGTTTAGACATAGGAAACCAAACAGATGGTGTCAACGTGCTTTTAGCCAATTTTTGAGATTAGGATTAAATAGTATTGAATTTTAGATTTAGTTGATCAAGTATGGAGATTGTAAAATCAAAAGTTTCTTATTTTAGTAACTTTTTAAAACATGAATCTTTTAGACATAAGAAACCTCATAAATGGTGTGAAAGAGCTTTTAGCTGAGTCTTGAGATGGGGATTAGATGGTATTGAATCTTTGATTTATTTGAACAATGATGGGGATTGAAAAAAAGAAAGTTTCTTACTTTAGAAACTATGTAAATCAACCATCTTTTAGACATAAGAAACCAAAGAGATGGTGTGAAGGAGCTTTTAGCCAAGTTTTGAGATTAGGCTGAGATGATATTGAATCTTAGATTTAGTTGATAAAGGATGGAGATTGAAAAAATAGAAAGTTCCTTATTTTAGAAACGTTGTTAAACATCCATCATTTAGAAATAAGAAACCCTAGTGATGATGTCAACGAGCTTTAAGCCATGTTTTGGGATGAGCATATGAGGGTATTGAATCTTAGATTTAGTTTATGAATGATGGAGATTAGAAAATTAGAAAGCTTTTTATTTTAGAACTTTATAAAACATCAATGTTTTAGACACAGGAAACCCTAGAGATGGAGTCAAGGTGTTTTAAGCCAAGTTTTGGAATGAGAATGAGATGGTAATGAATCTTATATTTAGTCGATAAAGGATGGAGATTGAAAAAATAGAAAGTTTCTTATTTTAGAAACTTTGTAAAACGTCCATCATTTAGAAATAAGAAACCCTAGCGATGATGTCAACGAGCTTTCAGGCACTATTTCGGATGAGCGTATGAGGGTATTGAATTATGAATTTAGTTGATGAAGGATGAAGATTGAAAAATTAGAAAGCTTCTTATGTTTGGAACTTTATAAAACATCAATCTTTTATCTATGGGAAACCCTACAGATGTAGTCGAGGTGCTTTTTGCCAAGTTTTGGGATAAGGATGAGATGGTATTGAATCTTAGATTTAGTTGATAAAGGATGGAGATTGAAAAAATAGAAAGTTTCTTATTTTAAAAACTTTGTAAAACCACTATCATTCATAAATAAGAAACCCAAATGATGATGTCAGCGTGCTTTAAGCCATGTTTTGGGATGAGCGCATGAGAGTATTGAATCTTAGATTTAGTTAATGCAGGATGGAGATTGAAAAATTAGAAAGTTTCTTATTTTAGAAACTTTATAAGAGATCCATCCTTTAGACATAGGAAACTCCAGAGATGGGGTCGATGAGCTTTTAGATCAGTTTTGAGATGAGGATGAGATGCTATTGAATCGTAGATTTAGTTGATAAATGATGAAGATTGAAAAAATAGAAAGTTTCTTATTTTAGAAACTTTATTAAACATATATCTTTTTGACATAGGAAACCCTAGAGATGATGTCAACGAGATTTTAACCTTGTTTTAGGATGAGAATGAGAGGGTATTGAATCTTAAATTTAGTTGATGAAGGATGGAGATTGAAAAAATAGAAAGTTTCTTATTCCAGAAACTTTGTAAAACATCAATCTTTTTCGACTTAGTAAACCTTAGAGATTGTGTCGAGGTGCTTTTAGCCAATTTTTAGGATGAGGATGAGATGATATTGACTCATAGAAGGTTTGAGATTGAAAAATAGGAAGTTCCTTATTTTATTAACTTTATAAAACATCCACTGTTTAGACATAGGAAACCCAATAGATGGTGTCAACATGCTTTTAGCCAATTTTTGAGATGAGGATTAAATAGTATTGAATTTTAGATTTAGTTGATCAAGTATGGAGATTGTAAAATGAAAAGTTTCTTATTTTAGTAACTTTTTAAAAGATCAATCTTTTAGACATAGGAAACCTCATAAATGTTGTGAAAGAGCTTTTAGCTGAGTCTTGAGATGGGGATTAGATGGTATTGAATCTTTGATTTATTTGAACAACGATGGGGATTGAAAAAAAAAGAAAGTTTCTTACTTTAGAAACTATATAAAGCAACCAGCTTTTAGAGATAAGAAACAATAGAGATGGTGTGAAGGAGCTTTTAGCTAAGTTTTGAGAGTAGGCTGAGATGATATTGAATCTTAGATTTACTTGATAAAGGATGGAGATTGAAAAAATTGAAAGTTCCTTATTTGAGAAACATTGTTAAACATCCATCATTTAGAAATAAGAAACCCTAGTTATGATGTCAACGAGCTTTAAGCCATGTTTTGGGATGAGCATATGAGGGGTATTGAATCTTAGATTTAGTTGATGAAGGATGGAGATTGAAAAATTAGAAAGCTTCTTATTTTAGGAACTTTATAAAACATGAATGTGTTAGACATAGGAAACCCTAGAGATGGATTCAAGGTGCTTTAAGCCAAGTTTTGGAATGAGAATGAGATGGTATTGAATCTTAGATTTAGTCGATAAAGGATGGAGTTTGAAAAAATAGAAATTTTCTTATTTTAGAAACTTTAGAAAACGTCCATCATTTAGAAATAAGAAACCCTAGCGATGATGTCAACGAGCTTTAAGGCATGTTTTGGGATGAGAGTATGAGGGTATTGAATCATAGATTTAGTTGATGAAGGATGAAGATTGAAAAATTAGAAAGCTTCTTATTTTTGGAACTTTATAAAACATCAATCTTTTATCTATGGGAAACCATACAGATGGAGTCGAGGTGCTTTTTGCCAAGTTTTGGGATAAGGATGAGATAGTATTGAATCTTAGATTTAGTTAATAAAGGATGGAGATTGAAAAAATAGAAAGTTTCTTATTTTAAAAACTTTGTAAAACCACTATTATTGAGAAATAAGAAACCCAAGTGATGATGTCAACGTGCTTTTAGCCATGTTTTGGGATGAGCGCATGAGAGTATTGAATCTTAGATTTAGTTATTGAATGATGGAGATTGAAAAATTAGAAACTTTCTTATTTTAGAAACTTTCTAAGACATTCATCTTTTAGACATAGGAAACTCCAGAGATGGGGTCAATGAGCTTTTAGATCAGTTCTAAGATGAGGATGAGATGCTATTGAATCGTAGATTTAATTGATAAATGATGAAGATTGAAAAAATAGAAAGTTTCTTATTTTAGAAACTTTATTAAACATATATCTTTTTGACATAAGAAACCCTAGAGATGATGTCAACGACATTTTAACCATGTTTTAGGATGAGAATGAGAGGGTATTGAATCTTAAATTTAGTTGATGAAGGATGGAGATTGAAAAAATAGAAAGTTTCTTATTCCAGAACCTTTGGAAAACAACAATCTTTTTAGACTTAGTAAACCTTAGAGATGGTGTCGAGGTGCTTTTAGCCAATTTTTGGGATGAGGATGAGATGATATTGACTCATAGATTTTGTTTGTGCTTCGTTTGAGATTGAAAAATATGAAGTTTCTTATTTTATAAACTTTATAAAACATCCACTGTTTAGACATAGGAAACCAAATAGATTGTGTCAACGTGCTTTTAGCCAATTTTTGAGATGAGGATTAAATAGTATTGAATTTTAGATTTAGTTGATCAAGTATGGAGATTGTAAAATCAAAAGTTTCTTATTTTAGTAACTTTTTAAAACATGAATCTTTTAGACATAAGAAACCTCATAAATGGTGTGAAAGAGCTTTTAGCTGAGTCTTGAGATGGGGATTAGATGGTATTGAATCTTTGATTTATTTGAGCAATGATGGGGATTGAAAAAAAGAACGTTTCTTACTTTAGAAACTATGTAAAGCAACCATCTTTTAGACATAAGAAACCAAAGAGATGGTGTGAAGGAGCTTTTAGCCAAGTTTTGAGATTAGGCTGAGATGATATTGAATCTTAGATTTAGTTGATAAAGGATTGAGATTGAAAAAATAGAAAGTTCCTTATTTTAGAAACATTGTTAAACATCCATCATTTAGAAATAAGAAACCCTAGTGATGATGTCAACGAGCTTTAAGCCATGTTTTGGGATCAGCATATGAGGGTATTGCATCATAGATTTAGTTTATGAATGATGGAGATTAGAAAATTAGAAAGCTTCTTCTTTTAGAACTTTATAAAACATAAATGTTTTAGACATAGGAAACCCTAGAGATGGATTCAAGGTGTTTTAAGCCAAGTTTTGGAATGAGAATGAGATGGTATTGAATCTTATATTTAGTCGATAAAGGATGGAGATTGAAAAAATAGAAAGTTTCTTATTTTAGAAACTTTGTAAAACGTCCATCATTTAGAAATAAGAAACCCTAGCGATGATGTCAACGAGCTTTCAGGCATTATTTCGGATGAGCGTATGAGGGTATTGAATTATAGATTTAGTTGATGAAGGATGAAGATTGAAAAATTAGAAAGCTTCTTATTTTATGAACTTTATAAAACATCAATCTTTTATCTATGGGAAACCCTACAGATGTAGTCGAGGTGCTTTTTACCAAGTTTTGAGATTGAAAAATATGAAGTTTCTTATTTTATAAACTTTATAAAACATCCACTGTTTAGACATAGGAAACCAAATAGATGGTGTCAACGTGCTTTTAGCCAATTTTTGAGATGAGGATTAAATAGTATTGAATTTTAGATTTAGTTGATCAAGTATGGAGATTGTAAAATGAAAAGTTTCTTATTTTAGTTACTTTTTAAAAGATCAATCTTTTAGACATAGGAAACCTCATAAATGTTGTGAAAGAGCTTTTAGCTGAGTCTTGAGATGGGGATTAGATGGTATTGAATCTTTGATTTATTTGAACAATGATGGGGATTGAAAAAAAAGAAAGTTTCTTACTTTAGAAACTATATAAAGCAAACATCTTTTAGACATAAGAAACCTTAGAGATGGTGTGAAGGAGCTTTTAGCCAAGTTTTGAGATTAGGCTGAGATGATATTGAATCTTAGATTTAGTTGATAAAGGATGGAGATTGAAAAAATAGAAAGTTCCTTATTTTATAAACATTGTTAAACATCCATCATTTAGAAATAAGAAACCCTAGTGATGATGTCAACGAGCTTTAAGCCATGTTTTGGGATGAGCATATGAGGGTATTGAATCTTAGATTTAGTTGATGAAGGATGGAGCTTGAAAACTTAGAAAGCTTCTTAGTTTAGGAACTTTATAAAACATTAATGTTTTAGACATAGGAAACCCTAGAGATGGATTCAAGGTGCTTTAAGCCAAGTTTTGGAATGAGAATGAGATGGTATTGAATCTTAGATTTAGTCGATAAAGGATGGAGATTGAAAAAAAAGAAAGTTTCTTATTTTAGAAACTTTGTAAAACGTCCATCATTTAGAAATAAGAAAGCCTAGCGATGATGTCAACGAGCTTTAAGGCATGTTTTGGGATGAGCGTATGAGGGTATTGAATCATAGATTTAGTTGATGAAGGATGAAGATTGAAAAATTAGAAAGCTTCTTATTTTTGGAACTTTATAAAACATCAATCTTTTATCTATGGGAAACCCTACAGATGGAGTCGAGGTGCATTTTGCCAGGTTTTGGGATAAGGATGAGATGGTATTGAATCTTTGATTTAGTTGATAAAGGATGGAGATTGAAAAAATAGAAAGTTTCTTATTTTAAAAACTTTGTAAAACCACTATCATTCAGAAATAAGAAACCCAAGTGATGATGTCAACGTGCTTTAAGCCATGTTTTGGGATGACCGCGTGAGAGTATTGAATCTTAGATTTAGTTAATGGAGGATGGAGATTGAAAAATTAAAAAATTTCTTAGTTTAGAAACTTTATAAGACATCCATCTTTTAGACATAGGAAACTCCAGAGATGGGGTCGATGAGCTTTTAGATCAGTTTTGAGATGAGGATGAGATGCTATTGAGTCGTAGATTTAGTTGATAAATGATGAAGATTGAAAAAATAGAAAGTTTCTTATTTTAGAAACTTTATTAAACATATATCTTTTTGACATAGGAAACCCTAGAGATGATGTCAACGAGATTTTAACGATGTTTTAGGAAGAGAATGAGATGCTATTGAATCTTAAATTTAGTTGATGAAGGATGGAGATTGAAAAAATAGAAAGTTTCTTATTCCTGAGACTTTGTAAAACATCAATCTTTTTTGACTTAGTAAACCTTAGAGATGGTGTCGAGGTGCTTTTAGCCAATTTTTAGGATGAGGATGAGATGATATTGATTGATAGTAGGTTTGAGATTGAAAAATAGGAAGTTTCTTATTTTATAAACTTTATAAAACATCCTCTGTTTAGACATAGGAAACCCAATAGATGGTGTCAACGTGCTTTTAGCCAATTTTTGAGATGAGGATTAAATAGTATTGAATTTTAGATTTAGTTGATCAAGTATGGAGATTGTAAAATGAAAAGTTTCTTATTTTAGTAACTTTTTAAAACATCAATCTTTTAGACATAGGAAACCTCATAAATGGTGTGAAAGAGCTTTTAGCTGAGTCTTGAGATGGGGATTAGATGGTATTGAAGCTTTTAGCTGAAGGATTGAGTTGGTGAAATCTGTCCTTCACTCTTATCAAGTCTTTTGGTCCTCCTCTTTTAATCTCCCCTCGGGAGTTATAGACAAGCTTGAACGGCTTTGTAGAGATTTTGTTTGGGCTGGAAGTGAAAATGCTAAGAAAGTTCATACGGTGGCTTGGGACAATATATGCAAGCCTAAGAAAGAAGGTGGCCTGGGTATCCGTAATCTGAGAGACATTAACTCGGCTCTCCAGTGCAAATTACTGTGGAGACTAATTCAGGGAAATAATTCTTTGTGGGGCCAATGGATTTTTTCCAAATACATTCAAAACAAGAACATTTGGTCCATGAAGGTTCCCTCCAGACCGTCTTGGGCTTTCCGGAGCATTCTTCGAGCTCGAGATACCCTCAAAGATAAGATTTGTTACTTAGTTGGGATCGAAGCTGAAATTGATCTATGGACTCAACCTTGGCATCCGGATGGAGTCCTGAATCAAATCATTTCGAAATCAGTGACTGATTATTCCCTCTCCTCGATGAAAAGTCTGGCTGAGATACATTCAAAGGAAGGCTAGAATCCAATCATAAATAAATCATCTCTCATACAGGAAAAAGCTATTTTGCAAAAGTCTCTTTTTCAGGAGGACGATGAAAACAGAGTAATCTGGAAGCCTAGTACTGATGGCTATTTCTCTGTTAGTAGTGCTTGGAACGCTATCAGGAAGCATAAGGTGGATACCCCATGGGCTCCTTCAGTTTGGTTTACAGGTCACATACCAAAGCAAGCGTTATCTGCTTGGAAAGCTCTACACAAGAAACTGCTTACTAGAGATCACCAGATATTCAGGAATAGAGTGATGGATGAAGGGTGTCCTCTCTGTAAATCAGAAAAGGAGACAATTAATCACTTATTCTTCAGGTGTGGATTCTCAGCTTGGGTCTGGAGGTCCATTTTGTGGCGGTGTGGATTCTCAGCTTGGGTCTGGAGGTCCATTTTGTGGCGGTATGGATCTCGAAGAAAACCGAAGAAAACTATCCAGGAAGAAGAAGAGTGGTTACGAACTCATTGTAGAGGTAAGTCTCAAAGTTCCACGGCCATGAAAATTGCATTTGCTTCTGCCATCTACAGGTTATGGGGGGAGAGAAACCTGAGAATTTTTGAAAATAAATCAAATCATAAGATCAAAATCTTCCGTATGATTCTTGATGATGTAAAGACAAGAGTTAACAGCCTCAATCTCAGGGACAGTAAAGAAGTGCACACGGCTGCTGTCGCACACCACTTTGGCTACACGATTTCTGTTCAGGAGAAAGACCTAAAATTCTGATGTTGGGTTCCCCCTGCTGTGGGAGAATTCAAACTCAACACTGATGCTTCTTTAACTGATGATGGAGGAGTGATTGGAGGAATAATTAGAAACAATGATGGCGAAATAATCCAATTTTTCTCTAAAAATATTGATGGGGAAGAGATTTTTGCCTTGGAGATTCTTGCTATATGTGAAGGAGTGGCTGTTGCAAAAAGTCTGGGTATCACTTCTCTTTGGATAGAAGCTGACTCTACCTTTGCTGTAAACTCTTTTAACAAAATTTCCTCTCCTCCGTGGAGAAAAATCCCAGCTATCAATAGAGCCTGGAGTGAGCTGGCAGCAATGACGTGGAGAATATCCCACATCTGGAGAGAGGGGAATATGGCAGCGGAATTATTATCCAAGAGAGAATGCCCCTTTAAAGGACATTCCACCTTTCAGACGAGAGCTCCTGATGATCTCCTTGCTGTTGTCAAATCTGACAGAGAGCAAACCATGTACCAGAGAATGAAAAACTGATCCCTGTTTCCAATGTTTGCCTGTTTAGGTTGTTTTTCTTGTTTTCCTTTTGCCATTATGTGGATAGCCTTTTTGGGAGAATGTTCCCCCTTGGCGGGACTTTTGGTCCCCTTGATGTATCTTTTCCTTATTTTTAATGATATCTGGTAGGGGTCTTGCCTAACCCCAGCTTAACCATAAAAAAAAAAAATGTTTTGGGATGAGCATATGAGGGTATTGAATCTTAGATTTAGTTGATGAAGGATGGAGATTGAAAAATTAGAAAGCTTCTTATTTTAGGAACTTTATAAAACATCAATGTTTTAGACATAGGAAACCCTAGAGATGGATTCAAGGTGCTTTAAGTCAAGTTTTGGAATGAGAATCAGATGGTATTGAATCTTAGATTTAGTCGATAAAGGATGGAGATTGAAAAAATAGAAAGTTTCTTATTTTAGAAACTTTGTAAAACGTCCATCATTTAGAAATAAGAAACCCTAGCGATGATGTCAACGAGCTTTAAGGCATGTTTTGGGATGAGCGTATGAGGGTATTGAAACATAGATTTAGTTGATGAAGGATGAAGATTGAAAAATTAGAAAGCTTCTTATTTTTGGAACTTTATAAAGTATCAATCTTTTATCTATGGGAAACCCTATAGATGTAGTCAAGGTGCTTTTTGCCAAGTTTTGGGATAAGGATGAGATGGTATTGAATCTTAGATTTAGTTGATAAATGATGGAGATTGAAAAAATAGAAAGTTTCTTATTTTAAAAACTTTGTAAAACCACTAGCATTCAGAAATAAGAAACCCAAGTGATGATGTCAAAGTGCTTTAAGCCATGTTTTGGGATGAGCACATGAGAGTATTGAATCTTAGATTTAGTTAATGAAGGATGGAGATTGAAAAATTAGAAAGTTTCTTATTTTAGAAACTTTATAAGACATCCATCTTTTAGACATAGGAAACTTCAGAGATGGGGTCAATGAGCTTTTTGAACAGTTTTGAGATGAGGATGAGATGCTATTGAATCGTAGATTTAGTTGATAAATGATGAAGATTGAAAAAATAGAAAGTTTCTTATTTTAGAAACTTTATTAAACATATATCTTTTTGACATAGGAAACCCTAGAGATGATGTCAACGAGTTTTTAACCATGTTTTAGTCTTGAATCTTAAATTTAGTTGATGAAGGATGGAGATTGAAAAACTAGAAAGTTTCTTATTACAGAAACTTGGTAAAACATCAATCTTTTTAGACTTAGTAAACTTTAGAGATGGTGTCAAGGTGCTTTTAGCCAATTTTTGGGATGAGGATGAGATGATATTGACTCATAGATTTTGTTTGTGCCTCGTTTGAGATTGAAAAATAGGAAGTTTCTTATTTTATAAACTTTATAAAACATCCACTGTTTAGGCATAGGAAACCCAATAGATGGTGTCAACGTGCTTTTAGCCAATTTTTGAGATGAGGATTAAATAGTATTGAATTTTAGATTTAGTTGATCAAGTATGGAGATTGTAAAGTGAAAAGTTTCTTATTTTAGTAACTTTTTAAATTATCAATCTTTTAGACATAAGAAACCTCATAAATGGTGTGAAAGGGCTTTTAGCTGACTCTTGAGATGAGGATTAGATGGTATTGAATCTTTGATTTAACAATGATGGCGATTGAAAAAAAGAAAGTTTCTTACTTTAGAAACTATATAAAGCAACCATCTTTTAGACATAAGAAACCATAGAGATGGTGTGAAGGAGCTTTTAGCCAAGTTTTGATATTAGGCTGAGATGATATTGAATCTTAGATTTAGTTGATAAAGGATTGAGATTGAAAAAATAGAAAGTTTCTTATTTTAGAAACATTGTTAAACATCCATCATTTAGAAATAAGAAACCCTAGTGACGATATCAACGAGCTTTAAGCCATGTTTTGGGATGAGCATATGAGGGTATTGAATCTTAGATTTAGTTGATGAAGGATTCAGATTGAAAAATTAGAAAGCTTCTTATTTTAGGAACTTTATAAAACATCATTGTTTTAGACATAGGAAACCCTAGAGATGGATTTAAGGTGCTTTAAGCTAAGTTTTGGAATGAGAATGAGATGGTATTGAATCTTAGATTTAGTCGATAAAAGACGGAGATTGAAAAAATAGAAAGTTTCTTATTATAGAAACTTTGTAAAACGTCCATCATTTAGAAATAAGAAACCCTAGCGATGATGTCAACGAGCTTTGAGGCATGTTTTGGGATGAGCGTATGAGGGTATTGAATCTTAGATTTAGTTGATGAAGGATGGAGATTGAAAAATTAGAAAGCTTCTTATTTTAGGAACTTTATAAAACATCAATATTTTAGACATAGGAAACCCTTGAGATGGATTCAAGGTGCTTTAAGCCAAGTTTTGGAATGAGAATGAGATGGTATTGAATCTTAGATTTAGTTGATAAATGATGAAGATTGAAAAAATAGAAAGTTTCTTATTTTAGAAACTTTATTAAACATATATCTTTTTGAGATAGGAAACCCTAGAGATGATGTTAACGAGATTTTAACCATGTTTTAGGATGAGAATGAGAGGGTATTGAATCTTAAATTTAGTTGATGAAGGATGGAGATTGAAAAAGTAGAAAGTTTCTTATTTCAGAAACTTTGTAAAATATCAATCTTTTTAGACTTAGTAAACCTTAGAGATGGTGTCAAGGTGCTTTTAGCCAATTTTTGGGATGAGGATGAGATGATATTGACTCATAGATTTTGTTTGTGCCTCGTTTGAGATTGAACAATAGGAAGTTTCTTATTTTATAAACTTTATAAAACATTCACTGTTTAGACATAGGAAACCCAATAGATGGTGTCAACGTGCTTTTAGCCAATTTTTGAGATGAGGATTAAATAATATTGAATTTTAGATTTAGTTGATCATGTATGGAGATTGTAAAATGAAAAGTTTCTTATTTTAGTAACTTTTTAAAACATTAATCTTTTAGACATAAGAAACCTCATAAATGGTGTGAAAGGGCTTTTAGCTGACTCTTGAGATGAGGATTAGATGGTCATGAATCTTTGATTTATTTGAACAATGATGGCGATTGAAAAAAAAGAAAGTTTCTTACTTTAGAAACTGTATAAAGCAACCATCTTTTAGACATAAGAAACCATAGATATGGTGTGAAGGAGCTTTTAGCCAAGTTTTGAGATTAGGCTGAGATGATATTGAATCTTAGATTTAGTTGATAAAGGATGGAGATTGAAAAAATAGAAAGTTTCTTAGAAACATTGTGAAACTTCCATCATTTAGAAATAAGTAACCCTAGTGATGATGTCAACGAGCTTTAAGCCATGTTTTGGAATGAGGAATGAGGGTATTGAATCTTAGATTTAGTTGATGAAGGATGGAGATTGAAAAATTAGAAAGCTTCTTCTTTTAGGAACTTTATAAAACATCAATGTTTTAGACATATGAAACCCTAGAGATGGATTCAAGGTGCTTTAAGCCAAATTTTGGAATGAGAATGAGATGATATTGAATCTTAGATTTAGTCGATAAAGGATGGAGATTGAAAAATAGAAAGTTTCTTATTATAGAAACTTTGTAAAACGTCCATCATTTAGAAATAAGAAACCCTAGCGATGATGTCAAAGAGCTTTAAGAAATGTGTAAGCCCAATGGTTTTTACCTTGGCATTCCCATATTGTTTTGATGATTCCAATACACAAGAGATCATTTATCACTAATGTGTTTGATTGTCTAAGTTGTAGATCTTGATAAAGTAAGTAAGATCAAGGATGCTTGGATTGAAGGCCAAGAAGCCCACATTGAACCACTAATTGGAAGGCCAAAGTCATCAAGCAAGAAGTCATGAAGACTTGAAGACATGAAGAAATTAATATTGAAGACCATTTCTTAAATGTAATTGATCCAAACCTAGATTAGGTTTTTAGAGGCATAATTAAAGTAATCTCACACACCCTAAATAAACAAGTGATTGTACTTGTGGAGTTCCAACACCTTGGAACCCTCATAGCAATCCCATCTTGGTTGAGAACTGGAAGCCCAAAAACAGAATTGAAAATCTGCTCTGCATAGGCTTCTCGGAACTCCGAGAGGTTTTCTCGGAACTCCGAGAATTCTCGGAACTCCGAGAATTATTCTCGGAACTCCGAGAAATGGTCCAGCAGACTTTTTCCAATTTCTGGGTGGCTTCTCGGAACTCCGAGATTTTTTCTCGGAACTCCGAGAATTATTCTCGGAACTCCGAGAACACTCCAACAGTCTGAAAAAGAGCCGTTTGGAATTTTGCTGGAATTACCATAATGCCACTGAACGGTCATATTTTGTTTTTCCTATAAATATGGGTGTTCTAAACATACAAACTATCGATCCTAACACTCTTAAACTTCATTTGAATACCCAAGAGTGAATCAAGCTTCAATTGTGCCTCTCATCACCAACTCTAGGATTTGGATCATAGGCTCTCAATTGTACATCTTTTGTAACCCTTGTGAAGGGATTTTTTAGTTCTTTCTTTCATCTTTCAAGATTTGTATTCGGGCGAGTATTCGGAGAAGCGGAGCCCTTTTTCTCCGTGGTGAGGATTGCCACCAAGGTTAAAGCAATTGTAATTGGCACCGATCTTTGCCAAGGTTAAGAAGATCAAATAGTGAAGCCATCAACGGGTTTGGTTGGTGGAGTGGAGTAGGCCTCGGGTTTGAGGACCGAACCACTTTAAATCTCGGGTGCACTCTTTCTATCTCTTTGCTCTTTCATTTGCATTGCACCATTAGATTTAACTTGTATGCTTAAAATATTATTTTTGATCTCTTAATCGGTTTAAGTTTTTCAAATTGGTAAATTCTAGTTTTCTTAAAACAACCGTATTCTCCCTCCTCATAGTTGCCATTTCTATTTCAACTTGGGACCCCCTATATCGGATTTTCAAAATGTTTTGGGATGAGCGTATGAGGGTATTGAATCATAGATTTAGTTGATGAAGGATGAAGATTGAAAAATTAGAAAGCTTCTTATTTTTGGAGCTTTATAAAGCATCAATCTTTTATCTATGGGAAACCCTATAGATGGAGTCGAGGTGCTTTTTGCCAAGTTTTGGGATAAGGATGAGATGGTATTGAATCTTAGCTTTAGTTGATAAAGGATGGAGATTGAAAAAATAGAAACTTTCTTATTTGAAAAACTTTGTAAAACCACTATCATTCAGAAATAAGAAACCCAAGTGATGATGTCAACGTGCTTTAAGCCATGTTTTGGGATGAGCACATGAGAGTACTGAATCTTAGATTGAGTTAATGAGGGATGGAGATTGAAAAATTAGAAAGTTTCTTATTTTAGAAACTTTATAAGACATCCATCTTTTAGACATAGGAAACTCCAGAGATGGGGTCAATGAGCTTTTTGATCAGTTTTGAGATGAGGATGAGCTGCTATTGAATCGTAGATTTAGTTGATAAATGATGATGATTGAAAAAATAGAAAGTTTCTTATTTTAGAAACTTTGTTAAACATATTTCTTTTTGACATAGGAAACCCTAGAGATGATGTCAACGAGATTTTAACCATGTTTTAGGATGAGAATGAGAGGGTATTGAATCTTAAATTTAGTTGATGAAGGATGGAGATTGAAAAACTAGAAAGTTTCTTATTCTAGAAACTTTGTAAAACATCAATATTTTTAAACTTAGTAAACCTTAAAGATGGTGTGAAGGTGCTTTTAGCCAATTTTTGGGATGAGGATGAGATGATATTGACTCATAGATTTTGTTTGTGCCTAGTTTGAGATTGAAAAATAAGAAGTTTCTTATTTTATAAACTTTATAAAACATCCACTGTTTAGACATAGGAAACCCAATAGATGGTGTCAACGTGCTTTTAGCCAATTTTTGAGATGAGGATTAAATAGTATTGAATTTTAGATTTAGTTGATCAAGTATGGAGATTGTATAGTGAAAAGTTTCTTATTTTAGCAACTTTTTAAAACATCAATCTTTTAGACATAGGAAACCTCATAAATGGCGTAAAAGAGCTTTTAGCTGAGTCTTGAGATGAGGATTAGATGGTATTGAATCTTTGATTTATTTGAACAATGATGGAGATTGAAAAAAAAGAAAGTTTCTTACTTTAGAAACTATATGAAGCAACCATCTTTTAGACATAAGAAACCATAGAGATGGTGTGAAGGAGGTTTTAGCCAAGTTTTGAGATTAGGCTGAGATGAAATTGAATCTTAGAATTAGTTGATAAAGGATGGATATTGAAAAAATAAAAATCTTCTTATTTTAGGAACATTGTTAAACATCCATCATTTAGAAATAAGAAACCCTAGTGATGATGTCAACGAGCTTTGAGCCATGTTTTGGGATGAGCATACGAGGGTATTGAATCTTAGATTTAGTTGATGAAGGATGGAGATTGAAAAATTAGAAAGCTTCTTATTTTAGGAACTTTATAAAACATCAATGTTTTAGACATAGGAAACCCTAGAGATGGATTCAAGGTGCTTTAAGCCAAGTTTTGGAATGAGAATGAGATGGTATTGAATCTTAGATTTAGTCGATAAAAGATGGAGATTGAAAAAATAGAAAGTTTCTTATTATAGAAACTTTGTAAAACGTCCATCATTTAGAAATAAGAAACCCTAGTGAGATGTCAACGAGCTTTAAGGCATATTTTGGGATGAGCGTATGAGGGTATTGATTCAAAGATTTAGTTGATGAAGGATGAAGATTGAAAAATTAGAAAGCTTCTTATTTTTGGAACTTTATAAAGCATCAATCTTTTATCTATGGGAAACCCTATTGATAGAGTCATGGAGCTTTTTGCCAAGTTTTGGGATAAGGATGGGATGGTATTGAATCTTAGATTTAGTTGATAAAGGATGGAGATTGAAAAAATAGAAAGTTTCTTATTATAGAAACTTTGTAAAACGTCCATCATTTAGAAATAAGAAACCCTAGCGATGATGTCAACGAGCTTTGAGGCATGTTTTGGGATGAGCGTATGAGGGTATTGAATCTCAGATTTAGTTGATGAAGGATGGAGATTGAAAAATTAGAAAGCTTCTTATTTTAGGAACTTTATAAAACATCAATGTTTTAGACATAGGAAACCCTTGAGATGGAATCAAGGTGCTTTAAGCCAAGTTTTGGAATGAGAATGAGATGGTATTGAATCTTTGATTTAGTCGATAAATGATGAAGATTGAAAAAATAGAAAAACATATATATTTTTGAGATAGAAAACCCTAGAGATGATGTCAACAAGATTTTAACCATGTTTTAGGATGAGAATGAGAGGGTATTGAATCTTAACTTTAGTTGATGAAGGATGGAGATTGAAAAAGTAGAAAGTTTCTTATTTCAGAAACTTTGTAAAATATCAATCTTTTTAGACTAAGTAAACCTTAGAGATGGTGTCAAGGTGCTTTTAGACAATTTTTTGGATGAGGATGAGATGATATTGACTCATAGATTTTGTTTGTGCCTCGTTTGAGATTGAACAGTAGGAAGTTTTTTATTTTATAAACTTTATAAAACATCCACTGTTTAGACATAGGAAACCCAATAGATGATGTCAATGTGCTTTTAGCCAATTTTTGAGATGAGGATTAAATAGTATTGAATTTTAGATTTAGTTGATCAAGTATTGAGATTGTATAGTAAAAAGTTTCTTATTTTAGCAACTTTTTATAACATCAATCTTTTAGACATAGGAAACCTCATAAATGGCGTAAAAGAGCTTTTAGCTGAGTCTTGAGATGAGGATTAGATGGTATTGAATCTTTGATTTATTTGAACAATGATGGAGATTGAAAAAAAAAAAAGTTTCTTACTTTAGAAACTATATAAAGCAACCATCTTTTAGACATAAGAAACCATAGAGATGGTGTGAAGGTGGTTTTAGCCAAGTTTTGAGATTAGGCTGAGATGAAATTGAATCTTAGATTTAGTTGATAAAGGATGGATATTGAAAAAATAAAAAGCTTCTTATTTTAGGAACATTGTTAAACATCCATCATTTAGAAATAAGAAACCTTAGTGATGATGTCAACGAGCTTTGAGCCATGTTTTGGGATGAGCATACGAGGGTATTGAATCTTAGATTTAGTTGATGAAGGATGGAGATTGAAAAATTAGAAAGCTTCTTATTTTAGGAACTTTATAAAACATCAATGTTTTAGACATAGGAAACCCTAGAGATGGATTCAAGGTGCTTTAAGCCAAGTTTTGGAATGAGAATGAGATGGTATTGAATCTTAGATTTAGTCGATAAAAGATGGAGATTGAAAAAATAGAAAGTTTCTTATTATAGAAACTTTGTAAAACGTCCATCATTTAGAAATAAGAAACCCTAGTGAGATGTCAACGAGCTTTAAGGCATATTTTGGGATGAGCGTATGAGGGTATTGATTCAAAGATTTAGTTGATGAAGGATGAAGATTGAAAAATTAGAAAGCTTCTTATTTTTGGAACTTTATAAAGCATCAATCTTTTATCTATGGGAAACCCTATTGATGGAGTCAAGGAGCTTTTTGCCAAGTTTTGGGATAAGGATGGGATGGTATTGAATCTTAGATTTAGTTGATAAAGGATGGAGATTGAAAAAATAGAAAGTTTCTTATTTTAAAAACTTTGTAAAACCACTATCATTCAGAAATAAGAAACCAAAGTGATGATGTCAACATGCTTTAAGCCATGTTTTGGGATGAGCACATGAGAGTATTGAATCTTAGATTTAGTTAATGAAGGATGGAGATTTAAAAATTAGAAAGTTTCTTATTTTAGAAACTTTATAAGACATCCATCTTTTCGACACAGGAAACTCCAGAGATGGGGTCAATGAGCTTTTAGATCAGTTTGAGATGAGGATGAGATGCTATTGAATCGTAGATTTAGTTGATAAATGATGAAGATTGAAAAAATAGAAAGTTTCTTATTTTAGAAACTTTATTAAACATGTATCTTTTTGACATAGGAAACCCAAGAGATGATGTCAACGAGATTTTAACCATGTTTTAGGATGAGAATGAGAGGGTATTGAATCTTAAATTTAGTTGATGAAGGATGGAGATTGAAAAACTCGAAAGTTTCTTATTCCAGAAACTTTGTAAAACATCAATCTTTTTAGACTTAGTAAACCTTAGAGATGGTGTCAAGGTGCTTTTAGCCAATTTTTGGGATGAGGATGAGATGATATTGACTCATAGATTTTTTTTGTGCCTCGTTTGAGATTGAAAAATAGGAAGTTTCTTATTTTATAAACTTTATAAAACATCCACTGTTTAGACATAGGAAACCCAATAGATGGTGTCAATGTGCTTTTAGCCAATTTTTGAGATGCGGATTAAATAGTATTGAATTTTAGATTTAGTTGATCAAGTATGGACATTGTAAAGTGAAAAGTTTCTTATTTTAGTAAATTTTTAAAACATCAATCTTTTAGACAAAGGAAAGCTCATAAATGGTGTGAAAGGGCTTTTAGCTGAGTCTTGAGATGAGGATTAGATGGTATTGAATCTTTGATTTATTTGAACAATGATGGAGATTTGAAAAAAAGAAAGTTTCTTACTTTAGAAACTATATAAAGCAACCATCTTTTAGACATAAGAAACCATAGAGATGGTGTGAAGGAGCTTTTAGCCAAGTTTTGAGATTAGGCTGAGATGATATTGAATCTTAGATTTAGTTGATAAAGGATGGAGATTGAAAAAATAGAAAGTTTCTTATTTTAGAAACATTGTTAAACATCCATCATTTAGAAATAAGAAACCCTAGTGACGATATCAACGAGCTTTAAGCCATGTTTTGGGATGAGCATATGAGGGTATTGAATCTTAAATTTAGTTGATGATGGATGGAGATTGAAAAATTAGAAAGCTTCTTATTTTAGGAACTTTATAAAACATCAATGTTTTAGACATAGGAAACCCTAGAGATGGATTCAAGGTGCTTTAAGCCAAGTTTTGGAATGAGAATGAGATGATATTGAATCTTAGATTTAGTCGATAAAAGATGGAGATTGAAAAAATAGAAAGTTTCTTATTATAGAAACTTTGTAAAACGTCCATCATTTAGAAATAAGAAACCCTAGCGATGATGTCAACGAGCTTTGAGGCATGTTTTGGGATGAGCGTATGAGGGTATTGAATCTCAGATTTAGTTGATGAAGGATGGAGATTGAAAAATTAGAAAGCTTCTTATTTTAGGAACTTTATAAAACATCAATGTTTTAGACATAGGAAACCCTTGAGATGGAATCAAGGTGCTTTAAGCCAAGTTTTGGAATGAGAATGAGATGGTATTAAATCTTAGATTTAGTCGATAAATGATGAAGATTGAAAAAATAGAAAGTTTCTTATTTTAGAAACTTTATTAAACATATATATTTTTCAGATAGGAAACCCTAGAGATGATGTCAACAAGATTTTAACCATGTTTTAGGATGAGAATGAGAGGGTATTGAATCTTAACTTTAGTTGATGAAGGATGGAGATTGAAAAAGTAGAAAGTTTCTTATTTCAGAAACTTTGTAAAATATCAATCTTTTTAGACTAAGTAAACCTTAGAGATGGTGTCAAGGTGCTTTTAGACAATTTTTTGGATGAGGATGAGATGATATTGACTCATAGATTTTGTTTGTGCCTCGTTTGAGATTGAACAGTAGGAAGTTTTTTATTTTATAAACTTTATAAAACATCCACTGTTTAGACATAGGAAACCCAATAGATGATGTCAATGTGCTTTTATCCAATTTTTGAGATGAGGATTAAATAGTATTGAATTTTAGATTTAGTTGATCAAGTATGGAGATTGTATAGTGAAAAGTTTCTTATTTTAGCAACTTTTTATAACATCAAACTTTTTAGACATAGGAAACCTCATAAATGGCGTAAAAGAGCTTTTAGCTGAGTCTTGAGATGAGGATTAGATGGTATTGAATCTTTGATTTATTTGAACAATGATGGAGATTGAAAAAAAAGAAAGTTTCTTACTTTAGAAACTATATAAAGCAACCATCTTTTAGACATAAGAAACCATAGAGATGGTGTGAAGGAGCTTTTAGCCAAGTTTTGAGATTAGGCTGAGATGATATTGAATCTTAGATTTAGTTGATAAAGGATGGAGATTGAAAAAATAGAAAGTTTCTTATTTTAGAAACATTGTTAAACATCCATCATTTAGAAATAAGAAACTCTAGTGACGATATCAACGAGCTTTAAGCCATGTTTTGGGATGAGCATATGAGGGTATTGAATCTTAAATTTAGTTGATGATGGATGGAGATTGAAAAATTAGAAAGCTTCTTATTTTAGGAACTTTATAAAACATCAATGTTTTAGACATAGGAAACCCTAGAGATGGATTCAAGGTGCTTTAAGCCAAGTTTTGGAATGAGAATGAGATGATATTGAATCTTAGATTTAGTCGATAAAAGATGGAGATTGAAAAAATAGAAAGTTTCTTATTATAGAAACTTTGTAAAACGTCCATCATTTAGAAATAAGAAACCCTAGCGATGATGTCAACGAGCTTTGAGGCATGTTTTGGGATTAGCGTATGAGGGTATTAAATCTCAGATTTAGTTGATGAAGGATGGAGATTGAAAAATTAGAAAGCTTCTTATTTTAGGAACTTTATAAAACATCAATGTTTTAGACATAGGAAACCCTTGAGATGGAATCAAGGTGCTTTAAGCCAAGTTTTGGAATGAGAATGAGATGGTATTGAATCTTAGATTTAGTCGATAAATGATGAAGATTGAAAAAATAGAAAGTTTCTTATTTTAGAAACTTTATTAAACATATATATTTTTGAGATAGGAAACCCTAGAGATGATGTCAACAAGATTTTAACCATGTTTTAGGATGAGAATGAGAGGGTATTGAATCTTAACTTTAGTTGATGAAGGATGGAGATTGAAAAAGTAGAAAGTTTCTTATTTCAGAAACTTTGTAAAATATCAATCTTTTTAGACTTAGTAAACCTTAGAGATGGTGTCAAGGTGCTTTTAGACATTTTTTGGGATGAGGATGAGATGATATTGACTCATAGATTTTGTTTGTGCCTCGTTTGAGATTGAACAGTAGGAAGTTTCTTATTTTATAAACTTTATAAAACATCCACTGTTTAGACATAGGAAACCCAATAGATGGTGTCAACGTGCTTTTAGCCAATTTTTGAGATGAGGATTAAATAGTATTGAATTTTAGATTTAGTTGATCAAGTATGGAGATTGTAAAATGAAAAGTTTCTCATTTTAGTAACTTTTTAAAACATCAATCTTTTAGACATAGGAAAGCTCATAAATGGTGTGAAAGAGCTTTTAGCTGAGTCTTGAGATGAGGATTAGATGGTATTGAATCTTTGATTTATTTGAACAATGATGGAGATTTGAAAAAAAAGAAAGTTTCTTACTTTAGAAACCATATAAAGCAACCATCTTTTAGACATAAGAAACCATAGAGATGGTGTGAAGGAGCTTTTAGCCAAGTTTTGAGATTAGGCTGAGATGATATTGAATCTTAGATTTAGTTGATAAAGGATGGAGATTGAAAAAATAGAAAGTTTCTTATTTTAGAAACATTGTTAGACATCCATCATTTAGAAATAAGAAACCCTAGTGACGATATCAACGAGCTTTAAGCCATGTTTTGGGATGAGCATATGAGGGTATTGAATCTTAGATTTAGTTGATGAAGGATTGAGATTGAAAAATTAGAAAGCTTCTTATTTTAGGAACTTTATAAAACATCATTGTTTTAGACATAGGAAACCCTAGAGATGGATTCAAGGTGCTTTAAGCCAAGTTTTGGAATGAGAATGAGATGGTATTGAATCTTAGATTTAGTCGATAAAAGACGGAGATTGAAAAAATAGAAAGTTTCTTATTATAGAAACTTTGTAAAACGTCCATCATTTAGAAATAAGAAACCCTAGCGATGATGTCAACGAGCTTTGAGGCATGTTTTGGGATGAGCGTATGAGGGTATTGAATCTTAGATTTAGTTGATGAAGGATGGAGATTGAAAAATTAGAAAGCTTCTTATTTTAGGAACTTTATAAAACATCAATGTTTTAGACATAGGAAACCCTTGAGATGGATTCAAGGTGCTTTAAGCCAAGTTTTGGAATGAGAATGAGATGGTATTGAATCTTAGATTTAGTTGATAAATGATGAAGATTGAAAAAATAGAAAGTTTCTTATTTTAATAAGAAACTTTATTAAACATATATCTTTTTGAGATAGGAAACCCTAGAGATGATGTCAACGAGATTTTAACCATGTTTTAGGATGAGAATGAGAGGGTATTGAATCTTAAATTTAGTTGATGAAGGATGGAGATTGAAAAAGTAGAAAGTTTCTTATTTCAGAAACTTTGTAAAATATCAATCTTTTTAGACTTAGTAAATCTTAGAGATGGTGTCAAGGTGCTTTTAGCCAATTTTTGGGATGAGGATGAGATGATATTGACTCATAGATTTTGTTTGTGCCTCGTTTGAGATTGAACAGTAGGAAGTTTCTTATTTTATAAACTTTATAAAACATCCAATGTTTAGACATAGGAAACCCAATAGATGGTGTCAACGTGCTTTTAGCCAATTTTGTAGATGAGGATTAAATAGTATTGAATTTTAGATTTAGTTGATCAAGTATGGAGATTGTAAAATGAAAAGTTTCTCATTTTAGTAACTCTTTAAAACATCAATCTTTTAGACATAAGAAACCTCATAAATGGTGTGAAAGAGCTTTTAGCTGAGTCTTGAGATGAGGATTAGATGGTATTGAATCTTTGATTTTTTTGAACAATGATGGAGATTGAAAAAAAAGAAAGTTTCTTACTTTAGAAACTATATAAAGCAACCATCTTTTAGACATAAGAAACCATAGAGATGGTGTGAATGAGCTTTTAGCCAAGTTTTGAGATTAGGCTGAGATGATATTGAATCTTAGATTTAGTTGATGAAGGATGGAAATTGAAAAATTAGAAAGCGTCTTATTTTTGGAACTTTATAAAACATCAATGTTTTAGACATTGGAAACCCTAGAGATAGATTCAAGGTGCTTTAAGGCAAGTTTTGGAATGAGAATGAGATGGTATTGAATCTTAGATTTAGTCGATAAAGGATGGAGATTGAAAAAAATAGAAAGTTTCTTATTTTAGAAACTTTGTAAAACGTCAATCATTTAGAAATAGGAAACCCTAGCGATGATGTCAACGAGCTTTAAGGCATGTTTTGAGATGAGCGTATGAGGGTATTGAATCATAGATTTAGTTGATGAAGGATGAAGATTGAAAAATTAGAAAGCTTCTTATTTTTTAAACTTTATAAAACATCAATCTTTTATCTATGGGAAACCCTATAGATGGAGTCGAGGTGCTTTTTGCCAAGTTTTGGGATAAGGATGAGATGGTATTGAATCTTAGATTTAGTTAATAAAGGATGGAGATTGAAAAAGTAGAAAGTTTCTTATTTTAAAAACTTTGTAAAACCACTATTATTCAGAAATAAAAAACCCAAGTGATATTGTCAACGTGCTTTAAGCCATGTTTTGGGATGAGCACATGAGAGTATTGAATCTTAGATTTAGTTAATGAAGGATGGAGATTGAAAAATTAGAAAGTTTCATATTTTAGAAACTTTATAAGACATCCATCTTTTAGACATAGGAAACTCCAGAGATGGGGTCAATGAGCTTTTAGATCAGTTTTGAGATGAGGATGAGATGCTATTGGATCGTAGATTTAGTTGATAAATGATGAAGATTGAAAAAATAGAAAGTTTCTTATTTTAGAAAGTTTATTAAACATATATGTTTTTGACATAGGAAACCCTAGAGATGATGTCAGCGGGATTTTAACCATGTTTTAGGATGAGAATGAGAGGGTATTGAATCTTAAATTTAGTTGATGAAGGATGGAGATTGAAAAAATAGAAAGTTTCTTATTCCAGAAACTTTGTAAAACATCAATCTTTTTAGACTTAGTAAACCTTAGAGATGGTGTCAAGGTGCTTTTAGCCAATTTTTGGGATGAGGATGAGATGATATTGACTCATATATTTTGTTTGTGAAGGTTTGAGATTGAAAAATAGGTAGTTTCTTATTTTATAAACTTTATAAAACATCCACTGTTTAGGCATAGGAAACCCAATAGATGGTGTCAACGTGCTTTTAGCCAATTTTTGAGATGTGGATTAAATAGTATCGAAGTTTAGATTTAGTTTATCAAGTATGGAGATTGTAAAATCAAAAGTTTCTTATTTTAGTAACTTTTTAAAACATCAATCTTTTGGACATAGGAAACCTCATAAATGGTGTGAAAGAGCTTTTAGCTGAGTCTTGAGATGAGGATTAGATTTTATTTTATTTTATGAGTAAGCAGGGGTTAGGCGGACCCCAACCAGGCAATAAAGAAACTAGGGATTACAATTACGGGGGCTGAAAAGCCATCAAAACGGGAACAAACTCCCAACAACAAAGGATCCAAGGGAAATATAAACTAAACATGGTGACATTATTTTCTATAATATTCAGTCCCTGCCCTGTCAGAATCCAGGAGCTGGAGAAGAGCCGGGGGAGACAGAAAAGGAGAGATGTTTACCCCTTTGCATGGGCATTTTCGTTTGGGTAAAAAGTCTGCAATGCAATTCCCTTCCCTCCAAATGTGGGTGATGCTCCATCGTTGAAAGCGAGAAAGGAGCAGCTGAATTTCCTTAATGCGGCGGAAGCTCCGGCAAGTATGGTCGAGAGCCCATTGATTATATCCGCTGTAGATTTAGAGTCCACTTCCAACCAAATTATACCACAGCCCATTTGAAGGGCCTGCTGCAAACTAGTGAGCACACCGAGGATTTCAAGAGCGAGGATGTCCTCCCGCTCCACATTGATAGAAAACATGGAGACAAGAAACCCATTGCTATCCCGAATTGCTCCACCAATACCTCCTCCAACATCCTCCAGAGAAGCGTCGGAATTGATTTTGAAAGATCCTGGAGGCGGCCTAATCCAGGAACAGGATTGAAGAGAAATAGTGCTGGGGCAGAAAACACATCCAAAGTTGGAAGCAATAGACCGATTGCTCTGGGTATCCAAGTCGGTTAGCTTCAGCCCCTGGATCTTGGTTTTTATGAGGGAGAGAAGATCTGACAGCAGCACAGAGTTGGGAAGCGATTTTTTATAGAAAACCCGCTGGTTTCGCTCCACCCAGATTCTGTAAATTGAAGCTTCGAATGCTAAGAAGGCCAGAGTAGCGGATTGCCCAGAGCCTTTGAAGGAGTTGGCGAGCCAAAGTTCTTCCTGAAGGAGATCAGGTTGAGGACTTCGAAAATGACCGAGCATACCAAGCAGAGATTGCCAAATCCATTTTGAATAACGACATTGAAAGAAGAGGTGGTTGACTGATTCAAGCCCATAATTGCATAAGAGACACCGCCTGTTAACAGAGGGGTCCAGGAAGGGGAGATTATCCATGGTACTCAGGCCATTTTTTAGAGCTTTCCAAGAGACCAGAGCATGCCTAGGGACATGGTTGCTGAACCAAATTCTCGAGGCCCATGCCGGTTTTTTAATTTTCTGTCTTGATACTTCCCAACCACTTTTGGCAGTGAAGAAACCATTACTGTTTGGTTTCCAAATAGGGAGATTTCGGTTAGAGTCAGTAAAGATGGTTTCGGATAGCAGGGCTTTTTCAGTAGAGAGAGACCCAATGTTCAGAATGGGGTTCCAGGTGCCATCGAGATGCAATTGGTCAAGGGAGTTCATGGATGACAGGGAGGAGTCAGTTCGGTGCCTGGAAATGAGGGAGGACAAAACACCCCTCGGATGCTAAGGTTGGTTCCAAAGATCAATGCCGGATTCATTTCCCACAAAGTAACAGGTATGAGGTTTAGCTAAGTCTCTACTCCGAAAGAGGCTTCTAACCCCCCAAGATGGTTTAGAAGGGGTGATTATGGTCCAAAAATTCTTGCACTTGATATATTTCAGGGTGAACCAGCTGTTCCAGAGGTTGTGCTTGCCTGAAATGAAAGTCCATACCTGTTTGATTCGGAGTGCAGCATTGATGTCCCTGATAAGTCGTAGCCCCGTACCCCCTTCACTTAAAGGCCTACACATTGCTTCCCACGAAATAGAATGATGATTTTTTTTGTCTTCAGCGCTGCCCCAGATGTAGGATCGAAAGATTTTCTCTATTGTGTCCATGACCCCCTTAGGAATATCAAAGGCAGAGGACCAGAAGATCATTAAACTGTTGAGCACAGTCTTCACTAATTCAATCCTGCCGGCTTGGCTGAGGCATTTGCTCGACCAACTGGCAATTTTCTTGCGAATTTTAGAGATCAGAGGCGCACAGTCAGAGGCAAAGAGTCTAGAGGTAAACAGTGGGAGACCAAGATACCTTATGGGAAGGACTCCTTCAGTGAACCCCAGGATTTTGAGGATCTCTTGCTTGGGAAGGGGCAAAGTACCTCGGAAAAAGACTTCAGATTTTGAGGAGTTAGCCTTCAGCCCGGTGATACAGTTGAAGTGATTAAGACAGGAAGAGAGAGCATGGGCGTTATCTGAGGTTCCCGTGGCGAAGATCATTAGATCATCAGCGAACAGCAAGTGAGAGATGGATAGCGGACCAAGGACAAAAGGGGTGGAGAGAGAGTTGGAAGAGATAGCATTTTCCAGAAGAACAGAAAGCATTTCCATGGAGATAGAGAAGAGGAGGGGAGAGAGAGGATCTCCTTGGCGAAGACCATTAGAAGAGGGGAAGAAGCCTTGAGGGGAGCCATTCACCAGGATAGAAAAGGATGGGTTCGAGATGCATTCCTCAATCCAGCCAAGCCAGATAGAATCAAATCCTTGCTTGGCCATGAATGATAGAAGAGCTTGGCGATTAATATTATCAAAAGCCTTTGCAAGATCAATTTTTAGGCAAATGGAAGGGGAGGGAGAGGGGAGATGAAAGTTGTAGAGAAGGTCATGAGTGAGGAGGATAATTATCATGGATTTGACGCCCTCGAATAAAGGCAGATTGAGCTGGGCTTATGAGATTGGATATTACAGTCCGAAGGCGGTTGGCCAGGATTTTGGTTATAATTTTGTACAGGAAGTTACATAGAGATATTGGACGGAACTAGGAAGGGGTGGTGGCATCCGGCCCTTTCGGGATGAGGGTAATGAAAGTGGCATTGACTGATTTAAGGAGCTTGCCTGATTTGAAGAAGTTCTGAGTGGCAGCAATAAACTCATCCCCAAGAAGGTACCAAAAAGCACGGAAAAAGGAGGCATTAAAGCCGTCCGGACCAGGAGATTTGTCCCCATTAGCTTTCCATAGCGCTTCTTTAATCTCAGCAGAAGAAATTGGCTTGGATAAGGCGACTGCCTCCCCAACATTTAGCTTTCGGATTGGTTCGGGGGTATCTTGGCTCTGAAGTTTCCCATTATTGAGGATCTTATAGAAATGCCTGACCAGAATAGAGGAGATTTCAGGGAGGTCCGTGACTTGAGTGCCATCTTCCCTTTTCATAGCCAGGATGCTATTTTTATTTTGCCTCATCTTGAGGTGGGAGTAGAAGAATTTTGAGTTCGAGTCTCCCAGTTTAAGCCATTGAGCCCTGGATTTCTGCTTTAGATAGGATTCTTCGAAGGAGGAAACCCTTATCAGATCCTCGGTCAGAGCTGCTTCCATATCTAGGAGTTGATTACAGGCAGGATCTTTCTCAATTTTAGCTTGCACAGAAAATAGGGACTTTCTGATGATTGGGACTCTAATGTCGATTCTACCGAAGACTTCTTTATTCCAAGCTTTAAGATGGATCTTGACTATTTTCAGTTTTTGGACGAAAGAGTACATGGGATTACCTTTGACCTTAAGATTCCAGGCTCGTTCAACAATAGGGTAAAGGGACAAATCATCCAACCACATGTCCATGAATTTGAAGGGTCTGGGACCAAGAGATTGGGCATCAGAGCAGGACACAATGAAAGGACTGTGGTCCGAGATCCCAGGAGCAAGGAATTCGGTGAAAGAATTCGGATAGGAATGAAGCCACTTTTCATTAACGAGAGATCTGTCAAGCTTGGCCATTTTCAAATTCCCCAGCTTTCCTTTGTTATTCCAGGTTAGATTCAAACCCACAGAGCGAAGGTCTGTAAGAGCGCTGGTGGTAAGGCAATCATTAAACTCCTCCATATGAGGGATGCTAGGGGGATAGCCATACCTTTCATCGTGCCGGCGCACAGCATTGAAATCTCCAAGCACAATCCAAGGAGTCTGGTTTGAGGAGGCAATATTTTCCAGGTGTGCCCACAGCTCTCTCCTAGAGATATAATAATTATGGGCATAGACCGAAGTCATTGCGAAGGTCATGCCAGTCTGGATAACTTCCACCTCACTGTGGATGTGCTGACTGGATTCCTCCACAATAGTCAGATTAATCTTGGCTTTGTCCCAGAGGATCCAAATTCTGCATTTAAGAACGCAGGAGTAGTTACCATGAGCTTCCCATCCTTCACAGCAATCAGTAACATAATCCTTCATCTTATTGCACGAAGCCTTGGTTTCCAGAAGACAACAGATTGAGGTGGAAGAGCTTTGCAAGAAATCTCTGATTGTGTTCCAGACAGAAATGAGCTTCATTGAGAGCCCCGTGGAGAAGGTAAGACGGCTCCAAGGGAGGAAGGAGGAGTCACGGCTCCAGGGAAGATAAGAGGAGTCACTGCTCCAAGGTAGGCAGAAGGGGAGAGGGAGGAATAATTGAGGGGGGATCTCGCAATAATGGACCCCATTGGGTTTGAAATTGATGGAGTACTAGAGAGGGGAGAATGGGATTCAGGTAAGCAGTGCATAGTCTGGGAATGGGATATCTGTTGCTAGGTACAGGGGCGAGTGTCCAATGATGGATTAGATGGTATTGAATCTTTGATTTATTTGAACAATGATGGAGATTGAAAAAAAAGAAAGTTTCTTACTTTAGAAACTATATAAAGCAACCATCTTTTAGACATACGAAACCATAGAGATGGTGTGAAGGAGCTTTTAACCAAGTTTTGAGATTAGGCTGAGATGATATTGAATCTTAGATTTAGTTGATAAAGGATGGAGATTGAAAAAATAGAAAGTTCCTTATTTTAGAAACATTGTTAAACATCCATCATTTAGAAATAAGAAACCCTAGTGACGATATCAACGAGCTTTAAGCCATATTTTGGGATGAGCATATGAGGGTATTGAATCTTAGATTTAGTTAATGAAGGATGATGGAGACTGAAAAATTAGAAAGCTTCTTATTTTAGGAACTTTATAAAACATCAATGTTTTAGACATAGGAAACCCTAGAGATGGATTCAAGGTGCTTTAAGCCAAGTTTTGGAATGAGAATGAGATGGTATTGAATCTTAGATTTAGTCGATAAAGGATGGAGATTGAAAAAATAGAAAGTTTCTTATTATAGAAACTTTGTAAAACGTCCATCATTTAGAAATAAGAAACCCTAGCGATGATGTCAACGAGTTTTGAGGCATGTTTTGGGATGAGCATATGAGGTTATTGAATCATAGATTTAGTTGATGAAGGATGAAGATTGAAAAATTAGAAAGCTTCTTATTTTTGGAACTTTATAAAACATCAATCTTTTATCTATGGGAAACCCTATAGATGGAGTCGAGGTACTTTTTGCCAAGTTTTGGGATAAGGATGAGATGGTATTGAATCTTAGATTTAGTTGATAAATGATGGAGATTGAAAAAATAGAAAGTTTCTTATTTTAAAAACTTTGTAAAACCACTATCATTCAGAAATAAGAAACCCAAGTTATGATGTCAACGTGCTTTAAGCCATGTTTTGGGATGAGCACATGAGAGTATTGAATCTTAGATTTAGTTAATGAAGGATGGAGATTGAAAAATTAGAAAGTTTCTTATTTTAGAAACATTATAAGACATCCATCTTTTAGACATAGGAAACTCCAGAGGTGGGGTCAATGAGCTTTTAGATCAGTTTTGAGATGAGGATGATATGCTATTGAATCGTAGATTTAGTTGATAAATGATGAATATTGAAAAAATAGAAAGTTTCTTATTTTAGAAACTTTATTAAAGATATATCTTTTTGACATAGGAAACCCTAGAGATGATGTCAACGAGGTTTTAACCATGTTTTAGGATGAGAATGAGAGGGTATTGAATCTTAAATTTAGTTGATGAAGGATGGAGATTGAAAAAATAGAAAGTTTCTTATTCCAGAAACTTTGTAAAACATCAATCTTTTTAGACTTAGTAAACCTTAGAGATGGTGTCGAGGTGCTTTTAGCCAATTTTTGGGATGAGGATGAGATGATATTGACACATAGATTTTGTTTGTGCTTCGTTTGAGATTGAAAAATAGGAAGTTTCTTATTTTATAAACTTTATAAAACATCCACTGTTTAGACATAGGAAACTCAATAGATGGTGTCAACGTGCTTTTAGCCAATTTTTGAGATGAGGATTAAATAGTATTGAATTTTAGATTTAGTTGATCAAGCATGAAGATTGTAAAATGAAAAGTTTCTTATTTTAGTAACTTTTTAAAACATCAATCTTTTAGACATAGGAAACCTCATAAATGTTGTGAAAGAGCTTTTAGCTGAGTCTTGAGATGAGGATTAGATGGTATTGAATCTTTGATTTATTTGAACAATGATGGAGATTGAAAAAACAGAAAGTTTCGTAATTTAGAAACTATATAAAGCAACTATTTTTTAGACATAAGAAACCATAGAGATGGTGTGAAGGAGCTTTTAGCCAAGTTTTGAGATTAGACTGAGATGATATTGAATCTTAGATTTAGTTGATAAAGGATGGAGATTGAAAAAATAGAAAGTTTCTTATTTTAGAAACATTGTTAAACATCCATCATTTAGAAATAAGAAACCCTAGTGACGATATCAACGAGCTTTAAGCCATGTTTTGGGATGAGCATATGAGGGTATTAAATCTTAGATTTAGTTGATGAAGGATGGAGATTGAAAAATTGAAAGCTTCTTATTTTAGGAACTTTATAAAACATCAATGTTTTAGACATAGGAACCCTAGAGATGGATTCAAGGTGCTTTAAGCCAAGTTTTGGAATGAGAATGAGATGATATTGAATCTTAGATTTAGTCGATAAAGGATGGAGATTGAAAAAATAGAAAGTTTCTTATTATAGAAACTTTGTAAAACGTCCATCATTTAGAAATAAGAAACCCTAACGATGATGTCAACGAGCTTTGAAGCATGTTTTGGGATGAGCGTATGAGGGTATTGAATCATAGATTTAGTTGATGAAGAATGAAGATTGAAAAATTAGAAAGCTTCTTATTTTTGGAACTTTATAAAACATCAATCTTTTATCTATGGGAAACCCTATAGATGGAGTCGAGGTGCTTTTTGCCAAGTTTTGGGATAAGGATGAGATGGTATTGAATCTTAGATTTAGTTGATAAATGATGGAGATTGAAAAAATAGAAAGTTTCTTATTTTAAAAACTTTGTAAAACCACTATAATTCAGAAATAAGAAACCCAAGTGATGATGTCAACGTGCTTTAAGCCATGTTTTGGGATGAGCACATGAGAGTATTGAATCTTAGATTTAGTTAATGAAGGATGGAGATTGAAAAATTAGAAAGTTTCTTATTTTAGAAACTTTATAAGACATCCATCTTTTAGATATAGGAAACTCCAGAGGTGGGGTCGATGACCTTTTAGATCAATTTTGAGATGAGGATGATATGCTATTGAATCGTAGATTTAGTTGATAAATGATGAAGATTGAAAAAATAGAAAGTTTCTTATTTTAGAAACTTTATTAAACATATATCTTTTTGACATAGGAAACCCTAGAGATGATGTCAACGAGATTTTAACCATGTTTTAGGATGAGAATGAGAGGGTATTGAATCTTAAATTTAGTTGATGAAGGATGGAGATTGAAAAAATAGAAAGTTTCTTATTCCAGAAACTTTGTAAAACATCAATCTTTTTAGACTTAGTAAACCTTAGAGATGGTGTCGAGGTGCTTTTACCCAATTTTTGGGATGAGGATGAGATGATATTGACTCATAGATTTTGTTTGTGCTTCGTTTGAGATTGAAAAATAGGAAATTTCTTATTTTATAAACTTTATAAAACATCCACTGTTTAGAGATAGGAAACCCAATAGATGGTGTCAACGGGCTTTTAGCCAATTTTGAGATGAGGATTAAATAGTATTGAATTTTAGATTTAGTTGATCAAGTATGAAGATTGTAAAATGAAAAGTTTCTTATTTTAGTAACTTTTTAAAACATCAATCTTTTAGACATAGAAAACCTCATAAATGCTGTGAAAGAGCTTTTAGCTGAGTCTTGAGATGACGATTAGATGGTATTGAATCTTTGATTTATTTGAACAATGATGGAGATTGAAAAAACAGAAAGTTTCGTACTTTAGAAACTATATAAAGCAACCATTTTTTAGACATAAGAAACCATAGAGATGGTGTGAAGGAGCTTTTAGCCAAGTTTTGAGATTAGGCTGAGATGATATTGAATCTTAGATTTAGTTGATAAAGGATGGAGATTGAAAAAATAGAAAGTTTCTTATTTTAGAAACGTTGTTAGACATCCATCATTTAGAAATAAGAAACCCTAGTGACGATATCAACGAGCTTTAAGCCACGTTTTGGGATGAGCATATGAGGGTATTGAATCTTAGATTTAGTTGATGAAGGATGTAGATTGAAAAATTACAAAGCTTCTTATTTTAGGAACTTTATAAAACATCAATATTTTAGACATAGGAAACCCTAGAGATGGATTCAAGGTGCTTTAAGCCAAGTTTTGGAATGAGAATGAGATGGTATTGAATCTTAGATTTAGTCGATAAAGGATGGAGATTAAAAAAATAGAAAGTTTCTTATTATAGAAACTTTGTAAAACGTCCATCATTTAGAAATTCTAGCGATGATGTGAACGAGCTTTGAGGCATGTTTTGGGATGAGCGTATGAGGGTATTGAATCTTAGATTTAGTTGATGAATGATGAAGATTGAAAAATTAGAAAGCTTCTTATTTTTGGAACTTTATAAAACATCAATCTTTTATCTATGGGAAACCCTATAGATGGAGTCGAGGTGCTTTTTGCCAAGTTTTGGGATAAGGATGAGATTGTATTGAATCTTAGATTTAGTTGATAAAGGATGGAGATTGAAAAAATAGAAAGTTTCTTATTTTAAAAAATTTGTAAAACCACTATCATTCAGAAAGAAGAAACCCAAGTGATGATGTCAACGTGCTTTAAGCCATGTTTTGGGATGAGCACATGAGAGTATTGAATCTTAGATTTAGTTAATGAAGGATGGAGATTGAAAAATTAAAAAGTTTCTTATTTTAGAAATTTTATATGACATCTTTTTGACATAGGAAACTCCAGAGATGGCGGCAATGAGCTTTTAGTTCAGTTTTGAGATGAGGATGAGATGCTATTGAATCGTAGATTTAGTTGATAATTGAAAAATAGGAAGTTTCTTATTTTATAAACTTTATAAAACATCCACTGTTTAGACATAGGAAACCCAATAGATGGTGTCAACGTGCTTTTAACCAATTTTTGAGATGAGGATTAAATAGTATTGAATTTTAGATTTAGTTGATCAAGTATGGAGATTGTAAAGTGAAAAGTTTCTTATTTTAGTAACTTTTTAAAACATCAATCTTTTAGACATAGGAAACCTCATAAATGGTGTGAAATGGCTTTTAGCTGAGTCTTGAGATGAGGATTAGATGGTATTGAATCTTTGATTTATTTGAACAATGATGGAGATTGAAAAAAAAGAAAGTTTCTTACTTTAGAAACTATATAAAGCAACCATCTTTTAGACATAAAAAACCATAGAGATGGTGTGAAGGAGCTTTTAGCCAAGTTTTGAGATTAGACTGAGATGATATTGAATCTTAGATTTAGTTGATAAAGGATGGCGATTGAAAAAATAGAAAGTTTCTTATTTTAGAAACATTGTTAACCATCCATCATTTAGAAATAAGAAACCCTAGTGAAGATGTCAACGAGCTTTAAGCCATGTTTTGGGATGAGCATATGAGGGTATTGAATCTTAGATTTAGTTGATGAAGGATGGAGATTGAAAAATTAGAAAGCTTCTTATTTTAGGAACTTTATAAAACATCAATGTTTTAGAGATAAGAAACCCTAGAGATGGATTCAAGGTGCTTTAAGCCAAGTTTTGGAATGAGAATTAGATGGTATTGAATCTTAGATTTAGTCGATAAAGGATGAAGATTGAAAAATAGAAAGTTTTTTATTATAGAAACTTTGTAAAATGTCCATCATTTAGAAATAAGAAACCCTAGCGATGATGTCAACGAGCTTTAAGGCATGTTTTGGGATGAGCGTATGAGGGTATTGAATTATAGATTTAGTTGATGAAGGATGAAGAATGAAAAATTAGAAAGCCTCTTATTTTTGGAACTTTATAAAACATAAATCTTTTATCTATGGGAAACCCTATAGATGTAGTCGAGGTGCTTTTTGCCAAGTTTTGGGAGAAGGATGAGATGCTATTGAATCTTAGATTTAGTTGTTAAAGGATGAAGATTGAAAAAGTAGAAAGTTTCTTACTTTAAAAACTTTGTAAAACCACTATCATTCAGAAATAAGAAACCCAAGTGATGATGTCAACGTGCTTTAAGCCATGTTTTGGGATGAGCACATGAGAGTATTGAATCTTAGTTATTTAATGAAGGATGGAGATTGAAAAATTAGAAAGTTTCTTATTTTAGAAACTTTATAAGATATCTATCTTTTAGACATAGGAAACTCCAGAGATGGGGTCAATGAGCTTTTAGATCAGTTTTGAGATGAGGATGAGATGCTATTGAATCGTAGATTTAGTTGATAAATGATGAAGATTGAAAAAATAGAAAGTTTCTTATTTTAGAAACTTTATTAAACATATATCTTTTTGACATAGGAAACCATAGAGATGATGTCAACGAAGGCTTTTTAATATGTCAAAAAAATACTTACAAGCTTCAGTTCTCTGAAAAAACTGTCATTTCTGCAACAGCAAGTTGTTGGCCATTTTTAGGCTATTTCAGGTCTGTTTCGTCCGAAGCCGTAAAATTAAAAAATGTTCTTCACAAGATTTTCTATTACTTTGTCCTTTAGCAAATTTTTCCAGAAGCGATGTTTTGAGTGTCAAAACGGAGCCCGAACTTTCAGTAAAAACACTAATTTGTCTTTTAATGGGGATGGATCGGAAGAGGCCATTTTTCAGCCACTTCTGGCCAGATCCAAACGAAATGGTCAACTAGGAGAATGTCATTCATGCTGAGATCTACAATTTTGATCAGTAGAGTTTTTGACGGTTTTGATGTTTGAGGAGTCTAAAAGTCAGTACAAAGTTCCAATTTTCACATTATATGACATAACTGTGCCATTTCTTGAAAATCATGGACAATATGAGCTCTATTCAATTTTAATGAGTGTTTGGGATGTTTTGAGCTTGGTAGCAAGTTTTAAATCATATATTGAATCATTGCCATGATTTGTTTGGAATTTTTGACCATTTTGGTGAAAATTACATGTTGGGTGAAAATTTCACCTTTTTTTTTTTTGGATTGTTTTGAGCTTATATTGATTCTAATGCTTGTGTTGGGATATGATGAGCATGCTAGCAAGTCACAAATCATATATTGATCAATTTTCATGATTTACTTTATATTTTAGAGCCTTATTTGCGAAAATTGCATGTTGTGCAGAGTGCTTTCAATATATATTTTTTTTAATCCTAAATGAGTAGAATCCGTGCTATATGTCAACCTAGACATCCAAACTTCTAGGATCGCTTCCAAATCATGTCTAGACCTTCCAAATTCTATGAGTCTCATTTTAGGGGACACATTTTGTCTCATTAGAATGTTTTCCTTTTTTGGAGACAAGTCTTGTCTCATTTAGAGAGTTTCCCCTTTAGAAGGCTTACCTAGCCTCATGTTAGAGCCCTCCTTTCTAGAGCGAGTCTTTGACTCATTTGCCCTCCCTTATAGAGCAATAGAGAGTCTTGGACTCATTGGCTTCCCATTTAGAGTTGGTTATCCTATATGTTAGGAATTCGCCCCGTAGCCTTTTGGTTCGTCTGTTAGATAGGAGTTTATCCTTTAAGATGCTTTTACCTGCTTGAGATCTTAGATTGTTTTCTCTGTTCTTGGGACACTAACTTTCTTGTTATGGATTTTCTCTTTGAGACGCTGGTTGCTTGTTCGGGGTTTCCCCTTTAGCTTTAGAGCTTTGCCCTAGTTTGTGGTTGTGCTTGCGTGTTCCCTTTAAGACTGAAAGCATTTCAAGGTCCAGAGAATTGGAAAAGCTTTAAAATCCAAAAAACATTAGAAATTTGAAACTCAAAAGCCTTTGAAAAATATTAAAACCGTTAAATCATTTGGAGTATTAAGCTTTTTAGTGGTAATTAGGAGAGTTCGATTCCGAACTACATTGGCTTGATCCCTTCCACAGGGTACGTAGTGCAGCTTGAGATTCACATCCCACGTCCAGCCAAACCTTTAAAAATAAATTTGTCAAACCTTCAAAAAATACAAAGCTTCTTCAAAACCTTTTAAAAAGATTTTCCTCTAGAATTAGGAGTTTGTCCTAGCCGTTTGGGGTGTTTTAGAGTTAGGAGTATGTCTTGTTTGTATTGATATGGTGCGTCCTGTCGTGTGAGTGTCCCTAGAGTTAGGAGGCCTCAAGTTGATCGGTTAGACATTTAGTCGAACCGATGGCTAAACTAGGAAGCATATAGTCAGCCCATGATTTTCATTAGGTTGAACAGCCTAGATATACATAGGGTGTACGGCCCACCTGCATTAGCTTAAGGCTAACCAACTTGCATTAATTAGGGCATATAGAGAGTCCTAAAAATTACAATTCACTTGAAGTTAAGCAATCGTACAAAAAGCTTTAAAAATCAGTTGAGTCTAGTGGATCGAGTATAGGATAGCGGTTCTAGATGGTTAGGCATTGTAGTTTAGAATAGGTCATCGAACTACGTTGACTCCGATTCTTCCCGAGGCCGGGATACGTAAAGCAGCTGGGATGGACGGCCATCTTGGTCCGAGTCAAGTCCTGCATTAGAGTTTTAGGATTTATCTTGTCCAGTCATGTATAGAGTCGATTTGTGTTGTATGTTTTGCTGTGTTTTCTTACTTTCATGTACAGATCCTATACCTTTAGCTGTAGCTTGCATGTGTATGTCCACCAGAACTTAGACACCCATCAGACATGTCACTCATAACCTAACTGTGCTTAGGTGACACATTTCTCATTTCATTTTGTGTATGCTTATTTCTCTATCCTCAGGAAATGCATGTTTAGGTAGACGATTCCTGAGAATTGTTCCTATTTCATATGATTTTTGCCCGAAACTCTTCGAGGTTAATAATAAATGGCATAAGAGACCAAGTGTTCGCACTCGGATGAATTGGGGGTGCTCTTAAGACCTTCTCCATTCATAATCAGGCACGAACCCTTTCATTTTTTATTATCCATAGTATACAGAGCATATTTTGTTTAAGGATCCATGGCCGTATACCATGGATGGCGACTCTGAGTTTGTTTAGGTACGTTTTGAATCCGGACTTGTTCCCGAATCGAGAGGTATCTCTTTTATATCGTCACCCGTGCTATGCTATGAGGGTGACATCCGTTTCGAGAGTTCCTTGGTAGAGCTCTCCTTCACACGTGGATGATCCAAGAGGCCGCTGGGGGCTCGTCCCCCACCTCTCTCTCTCGGATCGGGGTCCACAGTTAGCTACTTTCGGAACCCGCTGAACGCAAGCACTGAAACGGAATGCTCTATCATTTCTGAACCCCAGAATAAGCTGTCGGAGGAGGAAGCTGATGCTCTTACTCTTCCTGTATCAAGAGAGGAGATTGAGAAAGTGGTGAGAGAAGCTGATGGAAATAAGGCCCCGGGACCTGATGGTTTTATTGGACTTTTCTACCAGAGATTCTGGTATATTATTGGGGATGACATTACCCTTGCTATTCAGGATTTCTTCTCCAAAGGTAAAATGCTTACTGAACTCAATGCAACCTTCATTACCCTAATTCCCAAGAGTAATGAGGCCAACACTCCTGATAAATTTAGATCCATTTCCCTGTGTAACTTCCTCTACAAACTGATCACCAAAATCCTTGCCAATAGAGTGAAAATGGTTGTGACCAAGTTAGTTAGCCCCTTCCAATCTGCCTTTATCAAGGGGCGATTAATTCAAGACAATATCCTCTTAACTCATGACATCCTACATAATTTTCATAGGAATGAATCCAAACCTGCTATGTGTGTCAAAATGGACCTTAGGAAAGCTTACGACAGTGTCAGTCATGTCTCCCTCCTCTGTTTCATGAAAAAACTTGGGTTTAACGAAACCTGGTGTGAGTGGATCCGGCAATGTATTTGCACTCCATCATTTTCTGTTTTGATTAATGGATGTCCTAGAGGGTACTTCAAGTCCTCTAATGGGCTCCGGCAGGGAGATCCCATTTCTCCTCTCTTGTTCTGCCTTGTTATGGAAATGCTGTCCCTTGTCTTGGCAGAGGCTGAACTCCGGAAGCAACTTACCACTCCCTTCTCTCGTGGTTCTATTTCTATTTCTCACTTGCTTTTTGCTGATAATGTAATGATATTTGCTAATGCTAATTACAATGCTGCAGTTTGTATCATTGCATGTATGAGCAGATTTAGTGCATGCTCAGGGCTAAATGCTAACTACCACAAGAGTGAAATTTTCTTCACTAGCACCTCGGCGGAGACCAAGAATCAGATATGTCGGTCATTCAATCTAAGGGAAGGCGAATTTCCTATCAAATACTTGGGCTTGCCGTTGTTCACTTCTAGACTGTCAACATCCCACTGCCTCCCCTTGATGACGAAGATCAGGAACCGTATCAGTGCTTGGAATAATAGATTTTTGTCTTGGGCGGGAAGAATAGAGCTGGTTAAAACTGTTCTAAATGCTTATCACGTTTTTTGGTCTTCAGCGTTCAATATCCCTTCTAGCATTATCAGAGCTATCGAAAGAACTTTCAGAGACTTTATATGGGCTGGCTCTGAGCTTAAGAGGAAGTACCATCCTGTTAGTTGGCCTCAAATATGTAAACCCAAATGTGAGGGGGGGATTGGAATCAGAACTTTAGTTGATATTTCCAAGGCTTCTCAACTCAAACAATTCTGGCAAATTCTCCCTGGGAGACCATCTCCTTGGATTGCTTGGGTGCACCAAAAGTACGTCAAGAAGGAGTCTATTTGGACTATGAGGACGCCAAACAGTCCATCTTGGGGGTTCAGAGGAATTTTGAATGTTGGAGATACTGCTAAAAGTCATATATGTTATGCTGTGGGCAAAGGCAAGGGAATCAAATTTTGGCTCCATTCATGGCATCCTGATGGGCCTCTCATTGACCAGAATTCTATAGGCCGAACCCTCACTAACATACTGTAAGCCCAAGGGTCTACTCTCCTATCTTGTTTTGATGATTCTAAACATAATTGATTGTGTTTTTGAATACTAATCAATTTGCTTTGAAGTGTTGTGTTTAAGATAGGATTGATCATTGAAGAAACCAACACACAACATGGTCATGCTTGGAGATATCCCATACAAGAGTCAAAGGAGCTAAGTGAAGCTCACCTCATCTCTCAAGCAAAGCATACACAAGATGGAAGATCAATTGAAGACCAAGACTAAAGAGAAGTTGAAGATTGCATAGGTATCATTGTACATCCTTTCTCTTTAGATTTCCAAGTCAAGGCAAAGTGTTTTCAACTTGTTTTTCAAAGAACACTTAAGAACTTAAAATGCATTAGTGAATGGTTATGTGGTGGACCAACATGTTGGGACCCTCATAAACATTCCAAAATAACCATAGGAGTTGAGTTCCAAAAGCTAAAAATCAAATTTGCAATAAAAATCAAAAAGTGCGGATTTTTAGGCTTCTCGGAACTCCGAGAGTTCCCTCGGAACTCCGAGAAAAGGTCCAGTAGCATCTGGACACTTTCTCGGAACTCCGAGACAATTTCTCGGAACTCCGAGAAATGGTCCAGTAGAAATTTTATTTCTTCTGGCCGTTGTCTCGGAACTCCGAGAATATTTCTCGGAACTCCGAGAATTCTCGGAACTCCGAGAATGGTTCTCGGAACTCCGAGAACCTCGCGACAGACTAAAAAATAGCCGTTGGGATTCAAATTAATTGTTGGTTTTTGATATGTCCACCCCCAAACGGTCATATTCTTTGGTGTGGTTATATATACAACATGTAGAGAAGTTTTTCACTCTCTCTTGATCTTTAAAAAAAAACATCCTTAAGCATCAAAAACATTTGCAATCCATTTTAGCTTGAGTTTTTGTTTTTCATCCCAAACTTGCCTTTCACTTGTGAATCTTTTGAGTTTGGATATAGTAGTGCTTTCACTTGCAAATCACCATCTTTGAAGAGCAATCAAGGGTCTACAAAGAGCATCAAGCTTTCAAGAAGAAGCCAAGCTATTCTCTTTCAAATCTAGTGTAGGTGGCTAGGGCATTCCCTTTTTAATTCCCTAGAGAGCAACCGCTTAGAACTCGGCGGAGAAGGAGAGTCTTTGTAAAGGTGTAAGGGCATCCTTGTTTAATATCCCTTGGATTTGTAACCGCCTCGGAGCCGGGCATCGTGGAGGTCTCCTATAGTGGAATCCCTCAAGTGCGACCTTGAGTAGAGTGGAGTAGGCCGTTGGCCGAACCACTATATATCGGTGTGTCAATTTCTCACTCTTGCATTTCCATTATTGTTTTGGTTTGGCATTTCACTTTGTTCTTTCAATTATATTTGCACTAACCAAATATTTATTTAAGTGAAGAAAAATTCCAATTAGGGTTTATAGATAATTTTCAAAAGGCCTAATATTGAGTTAAATTCAATTCACCCCCCCTCTTGAGTATTTCACATACCCCTTAATGCAACCATAGATCAGCTGCTGCATGAAGAAGAGTGGGATCCTGTGCTTGATACCCATCCCTACTCCGACATCAAAGCCATCATCAGATCAGGGCTTTTCATCCCCGGCTTTGTGGATACTCCGGTGTGGAAACCTAGTACCAATGGTAAATTTTCTCTCAGAAGTGCTTGGAATACCGTTAGAAACCAAGATCATAAGGTTGCGTGGTCCAAGACTATATGGTGCAAAGGCTACATTCCTCGGTACTCTTTTACTGCTTGGCAAGCCATCAATAACAAGCTTAGCACCATTGACAGGCTCTGTTTTCTCCCCCAAAACAGGAATACTAGATGCCTTTTGTGCAACTCGGAACCTGAAAATGTAAACCATCTTTTCTTATCGTGCTCCTTCTCATAATGGGTTTGGAGATCTATGTTATGGAGATTCAGTTTCAGACGGAAACAAAAAAAGACCCTTAATGAAGAGGAGCAATGGCTAAGAGATAATTGTATGGGGAACAATCAAGGCTCAACTGGTCTGAGGTTGGCATTCACTGCCTCCATCTACCATGTGTGGGCGGAACGGAACAGTAGACTTCACGGCAAACCCAGGTCTCATAAAACTGAAGTCTTATATAAAATTATGAGAGCCACTCGATCTCGGCTTCAATTCCTTGCACTCTATGACAAGGATAATGCCCGAGCTCAATTTACTGCTGCAAATTTTCAGGGTACTGTTCAGACCATGACAAAGAACAACAAACAATATCAGTGGATTATGCCTGATCACGGAGTGCATAAAGTTAATACAGATGCCTCTTTGGAGGGTGATCTTGCCTCTATAGGTGGTGTCATCAGGAACCATGCTGGGTCTTTTATCTCTGCCTTTTCCCTAAATGTTGACGCTCAGAGCATTCATGGGCTTGAGCTCCAAGCTGTTCAGTAGGGAATTATGAGTGCTTCTCGTCTGCAGCTCACACACATTTGGCTTGAATCCCCCGACTCTTTATTTGCTGTTCGCATTATTGAAGGAAAGGTCGATTGCCCGTGGAAGCAGCGGCCTTTACTTGCAAAAATTTGGGCTCTTTTGACCCCGTTTGAAGATTGGAAAATATCACACATTTGGAGGGAAGGGAATGTTGTTGCTGATTTTTTATCTAAACGTTCTTTTCAGATTAAAAATGACGTGCTAGGTAGGGCTGATATTCCCTCAGATGTTGTTAAGCTCATTGAGTTAGATGCCTCTGGTATGCTGTATGATAGGTTGTAAGCCCTCTTGTGGTGGTAGGTTTGGGTTTTCTTTGATTGTTGTATTGGCCTTGTGCCTTTTCTGCCCGTCTGGGCCCCCTTTGTATTCCGTTTTATTCTGATTTTAGATATCTGGTTGGGGTCCTGCCTAATCCCTGCTTGCCCATCAAAAAAAAAAAAAGCACAAGTGAGATGGAGAGAGATTTTACCCAAAAATAATGGCCAAATGATTTTCAAGGGTTTACTAGAGTTGGTGTGTGTTCATCAAGTATTTTGGACCCTTTGAATGGGTATATATGAAGTCCCAACTCAATATGACCATTTCAGGGGCAAAACAGTCATTTTCGGGTCAAACAGTCAACTAGCGGTTGGGCCACAACGGCTACTTTTTTTTTGTTCTAGGTTATTTTCTCGGAGTTCCAAGAATAATTCTCGGAATTCCGAGACTGGTTTTCCAGCAATCTGTGTCCGACTTGAAAAATTCATATCTCCTTCGTTTCTTATCGGATTTCGACGTTCTTATACTCTACGGATATGAGAAAAATGAGAGCTATTTGTTGAAAATAGTCTAAAAAATATTTGAAAATATTTTAAACAAGGTTTGATAGGATTTAGTTGCTGGTCCAGGTTATTTCTTCGGAACTCTGTTTTTCTCAATTCTGTGTTGAATGCCATATGGGTCCCAACATGTTGGTACACCACCATGGCCATTCACTTACCATTTAGGTCCTTAAAGGGTGTGTTAGTCTCTTTGAAAAATATATTTTTAAGGGGTTTTTAGATGTGCCTTGATTAAGAGAAAATACAAGAGAGAAAGATGATACATACTACCATTCTAAGTATTGTCTTGAACTCCTCTTGAGCCAATCTTCATTTGATCTTCAATGGTGTGCTTGGCTTGCTTTGGGATCTTCAAGGTTGAGCTTCTTTGCTTGACATCTTCCAAGGATGATGCCACTATTTTGGTTCAAGCTCCTTTGCAAGTTGTTGATCCACAAGCTTTGGCCTTTATTGATCTTCATTTGTTTATTCAATGCTTTGAGATGGTTGATGTTGAGCTTCTCCATGGTTGACCCTCCAAGGCATAATTGATCCATTTATGCTCTAGCTTCTTGGCTCTGTGTATGGTCCATCTTCAAGCATAGGCCATCAATGGTGCGTGCTAGCATGGATCGACCTGTGAATTACATATCTATAGCACAACACTCAAGGCAAGCAATTAGTCCATAAAAGACTAATCAATTTGTGTTTGTTAATCATCAAAACAAGGTGATTGAATTAACCCATGGGGAACCCTTGGGCTAACAAATTCCCTAGTGGGAAGCTTGATGTATGCCATGTTGTGTACAAGGGTGGATATTTGTTTCTTTGTAAGTGTTGTGAGTAAATATCATTCAAACGCAGGGCCATAGCATTGGACGGCAGTTAAGCATATGTTTAAGTACCTCAGAAGAACTAAACATTACTGTTTAGTATTTGGAGGAGACGAATTAGTCATTTCTGGATATATTGATGTGGATTTTCAGTCAGATGTTGACGACATGAAATCCTCATCAGGTTTTGTCTTCACCTTAGCTAATGGAGTAGTTTCATGGAGGAGTTGCGAGCAAGACACCACGGCGGACTCCACAACTACAGAGGAATACATCGCTGCGAGTGATGCGGCGAAGGAGGCGGTATGGCTGCAAAAATTTATAGACGAACTTGGACTCCTGCCTCTGTTGAGAGACCTATTACGATGTATTGTGATAATAGTGGGGTGATCACTCAAGCAAAGGAACCAAGGTCTCATCAGAAGTCAAAGCACGTCCTTCGCAAATATTATGTGATACGAGAGATTATCGACAGAGGGGATGTGACCATAGCTAAAGTAGCTTCAGTGGACAACGTGACAGATCCTTTGATTAAGTCCCTTAGTCAAAAGGTATTTGACAAGCATCTGAAAGGAATGAGTCTAAGATATATTCATGACTGGCTTTGAGGGCAAGTGGGAGATTGTTAAAGTATATGCCCTGGAAAGCCAGTAGAATGACATTTTCTAATCAATAAATATTTATTTCATGACTTGAATTAAGGGTGGCCAACCGGTTCGGTTCTCGCTCCTTGGTTACTTTTTTGTTTGGTTCCCGGTTCCATGAACCGTAGGACCGAACCGAACCGTAGTACATAGTAGGACCGAACTGAACTAGACCGAACATAATCGGTTCCGTCCGGTTCGGCTCTCCTGTTCTAATGGCTAATTACTAATTATAATTTATAAAAACTTTTAATTAAAGTTATAATATAAGTTACTTTCTTATTATACGAATAGTATTAACTATTACTTATTAATATAAAAATATTATAAGTAATTTTTATTAATAAGTATATGTATAATAGAAATATAAAAAATATTATATATATATATATTCAAATAGTTTGGTTCTTCGGTTCCAGAACCGAACCAAGAACATTAGACCCGGAACCGAATAAGTTCGGTTCTTCATCAGTGGAGCCGACCCATACCCAAAGTATTTTCGGTCCGGTCCGGTTCGAGTTTTTTATTCAGTTCTGGTTCGGTTCTTCGGGTCTGATTCGGTTCTGGCCACCCCTAACATGAATGGGTATTTACATTTATGAATGTGTGTGATGTGCTTATTTTATTTACACATGTTCGTCCTTAGGTAGCATACTAGAAACGCCATGCTCAAAGGATTCACAGATCTAAGGCAGCAAGGAGATATGGCATCTCGGTTCTATGCAAGCCTTAATAGTTCCTAGTTGGGAAAGAGACTGGACATCTCTTTTTGTATACAACTAGCACCAATCTTGCCTACATGCGCGTGACGAGAAGTGACTTATCTCGGTCATCTGGGTAGTGGACCCTAAGCAAGAAGAGTGGGTGCAACGATTGGATTGCGTAACTGAACTGGATCAGAAAAAGAACAACTTCTGGACAAGAAAGTATAAAGTTGTTCTTCCAGACAGGACCCTTCATAAGTCCTTAGACCTGAGGGATCTTATTGGTCTGCTGGTCCGTTCTAAGGTCTTAGTCTCTCTTATAGTGATTCTATTTTTAGAGTCACATTCGGATAGAGCCATATCCTAGAGCAAACCCCCGAGACCAATAGTGATACTCAACAAGGGATTCTTCACTCTAAAATTTAGGATTTTTCAGAGCGGTAGGCCTATTAAATAGCTTGGCCAGACGGATTTGATAAACAGTTTATCAGAAAGTTCTATGAAACATTAAATTATTTTCAAAGGATTTTACAGATGCATTTGGAAGCCGAACACCGCTTGACCAAAATGGTATACCAAGAGTGGACCAAGGGGGTAAATGGTGTCCACCTTCCATATGACTCAACTCAGTAGATGTGGTTACGAAGAAAGGACTTGCACATACATGATGTGATTAGAGGACACTGACCTAATGCGAGTGTAGTTTAACTACAGAGCGAGATCGCAGTGGGGCCTACCATAGTGTTCTACGGGATTGATCGTCGGATCCCTGCGACGATCCCACTCACAACTCGAATGACGCGGTAACATCTAAATGGATCAGGATTCCGCATTTTATGTAATTGCACGGACGGATATGATCTGTTAGATTAATGTGGATATTAATTATATATATATATACATGTCTTTGTTAGTGTGGGACCCGATCCCGCGAGAGGGGTGGGGCGCGAGCCGTCACGCTCTCTCTTGGTCTCTCGTACCCACGCGAATGGCGTGTGCTTTTTATTATTGATTTTAATTACCCAACCAAGCAGGCAGCAACCAAGCCATAGGGTGCAAACAAACGTGCAACCCAGTACCCATAAGGGCAGGGGCAAGCCGCCGAGCCTAGCAAGGTGTGATTTAATTCATCTTTTCCGTGAACTTGGGATCACTAAGGCAATCTGAATTCCACGCAAAAGAGAGTGACAGAGTCGCCACCTAGATGAGGGATCTAGGACCCATAATTGACCAGAAATCTAGACTCGTTACCTGGTTACGAGAATGGAAGGTATGGGGAGTTACCACCACATGCACCATTCCTGCCCGATAATCGGTCTTCAATTCCAAAAGTTAACTCTTTTGAATTTCTTTTAAATGGCTCATTTAACTCTATATTAATGTGCGAACTATGTGACATGCATCATAAGATCTAATTTCAATGTAATTCCTAAATGTGTATCTTGATTTTCTTAATTTGTTTGAATTCAATCTAAGTGAAAGTTCTCCTAAACTTCTAATTTCATGGAAAATCCTAAGTGATTTAATTACTTTTAATTTAAGGATTAATGTACAAAACCCCACTTATGTGTGGAGCCGATTCGTGATTGGTATGCCATCAAGCATCCAAGCTGCCTACGTACCCAAGCCTCACTGGGATCAGAGTCGACGTAGTTCGGTGCACCTAAGCTAAGCTACTTATGCCTAACTCATCTAGGACACTGATCTAGACTGGATTGACTGTTTCAACAGTTTTAAGAGAAGTTATTTAATTCAAGTTGAAGATTTTATTATCCTAGGACTTCATCTAAGATGCTATATGATCCTATCTAAGTGCAAGTTGTCCCTTAGACTAATGCAGGTTAACCTACATCCTAGGTAACTAGGCTTATCCTATGAGAAAAGAGGGTAACTAGTGTAACTAGATCTATGGCACGGTTGCTATCCATAGCAAACGCCCGTGATGAGGCTGGACTCCTAACTCTAGGACTCCCTAAAACTTAGGATACAACATGACACAAGTGTTCCTAAATTGGGCTCTAATGGTTCCTACGATGAAAACCGCAATCCAACGGTTCTGAAAGACATGAGGTAAATTGATTCAAGTTGTTGAAGTTAATGATTTTCAGATTTCAGGGATTTTCAGTTCCTAAACATCTAAGGAATACCAAAGGCTCTATGGTTCGCAAGCTTCAGCCTTGAATCGCATCTATAGAAGGGAATCGTGCGCTCTTCCCTTGCGCAATTTAATACTTAAGTTATAGCACCTTATTGCCTGGCATATTTCTCAGGATTTCCGTGGACAGTAGACCTTGGAGCCAATAACATGCTATAATTTAAATACTCAAATTGTCAAGGATCAATTGCAATTGGGATAGGATTATGGATGCGATCTCGGCATCTAAATTATCCTAGCATGGCCATTTTACAAGGGAAATCTAAGACTCCTAAGATTTCTGTTTCAGCGGCTTAAGAAATGAATACGTGACAGAAATTTAAGGTTCCAAGTTTCAATAATGATTTTGGTTAATTTTAATTTTTAATAGATTTTATCAATTTCAGATCACATGAATGATTATACAAATGAACTCATTGCAAAAAAATTCGAAATAAATTGAAATTTCTCCAGTAACAAGATAGGAATGAATATAGCTTACTGGAAAACTTTCATAGATTTTTATATTAAGTTGTTATTAATTTTTGATTTTTCAAAATCCAAATCAGATTATAGATTAACACAGTAACCTATATCATATCACTTTTAAATTACTCCAAAATTTTACAGAATAAAGATATAGATGATTAAAGCTTACTGAAAAATGTGCATGAATTATCATTAAGATTAGATATCAATGTCCGATTTTTCAAAATTCAAATCAGATTATAGATTAACACAGTAACCTATAGCATATCAATTTCATATCAACTTAAACTCTTACAATATAAAGATAATCATGAGATTAGACTACTGTATGACTTTCATGAATTTTTATGACGATTTGATGCCCATTTAAATTCACACAAGAATCAGATAAAACCAAAGAATTACTTAAAAAGCAAACCTAATGGTATCTTAAAATCAAATGAAAAATTTCAGTAGATATATAATAGATTATAGAATTTATTATCAAAATTTCAAAACTTAAAACTTAAATCTCCTCCATAAAATTGGTTTTTAAATATAAGAGATCAATTTGTTTCCTAGGCGTTAAAACCCGTTTATTAAAATAAATTGTAAAACATTATCAAATCTTTGAAAAATTAGTTAAAAATATTTCTCTAACATTCCAGTAACCAAAGTTACTGGTTTGTAAAGAAAAATTTTGAAAATATATTAATTTAATAAGAAAAAGAATTCTGGCACGTAAAACGGAGAAGCGATTATAAAACAGTAAAACCCATATTTGTTTTGAAATATTTTTTAATGGAAACTTTCATTTATTATTAGGCTTTAATTCTGGGAAGTTTCATCAATTTTTAAAATGATTTGATATTTATTAAAAATTGCCAAAATTTAAAATAAATAATAATCCGATTAAACAAACTCCAAAAAATATGAAAATTTTTGGGTGATCTAAAAACCTTGTAAAACTACTGGAAACAAACTTTCACTAAATTTGAACATGATTTGATATACTTTTGGCTCTATTCATCAAGAAATAACCCTTTTCGGGGTTATTCTTTGAAAAATAGAATGAAAAATAAAACGGCCGAACCACGGTTGGAAATTAAGTTTCCAGTAGTATTTAATTTTATAGAAATCCCCAAAAATATCATTTTTTAAATAAACCCACGTTTTCTGACACTTGTTTTGATAATCCAATTGAAATCCATATTGAATAAAAAACGAAAGAAAATCATTATTAAATGGAGGAAGTTTAATTTTTTGGTGAAATTTTGAATTTTGAAAACTTATAATCTATATTATAACATACTGAAATTTCAAGGAAAAATTCATTAATTTGATCTACCAAAAGTAAAACCCTAGCATGCTTTTCTACTTTTGATATTACAAAGATAAAGATCCTACCGTTGATCGCGCTCCTTGTCTCTAGGGTACGTAGATCCGAGGTATACGCTTTGTCGCACCTTTTTATATGATGAAGAAGACCCAAAGAACACCCCAAAGATCCTTGATCTGTGATTTGTTGAAGAGGAAAAAGGAATTCAAGAATTTCTTTTGTGAAGAACTCTCTTGAGCACCGTACAAATACGATATCTCATTCTTCCTTGGTCTATTAAAAAATAGTCTCTTATTCTTCTTTGGGATCCATAAAAATATGGTTGTTCATTCTTTGGGAAACCATACAAAGTCGGTGTCTCATTCTGATATCTCATTCCTTGTGGGCCTGTACAAATACGAGGCCTCATTTTTGTTGAATCCATTCGAAATGATATCTAGTGTCCTTTGAATCCATATATAAATATGTCTGAGCTCATTAAAAAATGATGTATGAACACACTTCAAGAGAGAAAAGAAAAAAAAAATTCTTGAGAGGAGAGAGAAAATGGACGAATTTGGATTTTTTTCCTCTTTTTTTGGATTGTTTGCTTTGATTTTTATACAAAAAAAGTTAGGGTTAAGAGAGAAATAGTAATTTCCAATGTGAGAGCTCCCTTTTTGGCTTGTTTCCAATTTTCCCTTCTTGCTTTCTTTCTTTCTTGTTTCCAAATTGGATTTGATTCCAATCTTAATTTCTTGTCAATCAAGACATGTTATTCTCATTCCACATTGCTTCTTTGGAAGAAAACCTTTTTAAGCAATCATTCATCTTTTCCTTCTTTCCTTCTTTTTATTTTTTATTCTTTTTATTTTTCTTTTAACAAATATGATGTCACCATTGTGACATCATCAAGGTTGGGTGCTCAACTCATGTGGGTCAACCATGTGGGCCGCCCACCATGGTGGTTGACCCATATGGGTGAACCCACATGAGCTCCATCTTTGCGGGCTTTAGCCCAATGGGCCATTTCACACGGGTTTCGGGTTTTTCCGTAAAAAATCAATAAAATCTTTCTAAATTCAACATTCTATATATGGACCCAACCCATTTGACATTTATGGTGCATCCCTCACACATGATCCGACCATCTTTTTTGGGAAATAACTTTTCGGACCAAAATGCCCCGACTTGACTGTTAGACATCCAAATGCGACCAAAATACCCTCGATTGGTCCACCCCTAAAGGGAAAAATTAAAAATGGAAAGTCTTTGTGGTCAAACTTCAAAAATAGAAACTTTTAAAATTGAGTCCTTTCAGTGAGCAATATTAAACATAATCATTTGGTATCCCCTGAAAATACCAAAAATGCCCTCAATACTTAGAATTTCCAAATTAAGTGAAACTCCTAAGTAATTCTAAATTTAGCAGGTTTTCCAAAATTCAGGAAATCATTCATAATCTCTCAGACATATTTCGGGGATCAAAAAAAATACACAGGAAAAGACCAAATTACCTCGAGGTGCTAGAATTTGGCGAGACTAGGGAAAACCCTGAGAAATTCTAAAAATAGCAGATTTTCGAAAATTTATGAACGAACTCAAGATTTCTTAGACACAACTTAGGGACCAAATATGATATGTTTGGAAATGTCTAAAATACCACTGAAGTGCAAGACTAAGAGAAAATCTTGAGAGATCTAAATTTAGCAGGTTTCCCAAAACTTACGAAATTACTCATAATCCATCAGCCGTACCCTCGAGATGGTTTTGGACATATGAGAAATGATTGAAATATCCATAAGATGTTGAAAATGTGGAAGCCCCATGAGTTTCTAAAAATAGCAGCTTTTCCAAAATTTGTAAAATCACTCAAGATTTCTCAAATATAACTAGGGGGTCAAACGAGACACATCGGGAATAACCAAAATACCCCTGCAGTGCAAAATAGGCAAAAATGAGAGAAACTCTGAAAATTCTAAAAATAGCAGGTTTTTTCATTTGCTTGGAAACTTAAACTTTCATCTTCCAGAGGCCAAATGAATCCCCTAGAGACCTTCAGGATCGCGAATCAACTTCAAAACTCCCATAATGAAATGAAATCTACCCTAAAATGCATGGATGCCTAATCTAATGCTGAATACGGATTCAAAACTCGATCATACTACCGAATCTTTTGCTTTTTAATGCGTAGGAAAATGGGGGTGTCTACAGTTAGGAAAGTAACAAAAGACAGTAAGAGAATTTTTCGAAGACAAATTGGAGCCGAAATAACTCCCATTAGATGTGAGTTATTAATCGATTAAATTCTTAATTAATTTATTAATTAATTCTTTAATTATTATACATTATTATGTATTATTAATTTGATTAATAATTATCATAATAATGTGTAATCCAAATGAGGATAGTTATTCCCAAACCGGTTTTGCAAAAGTTGCGGAATTGGAACGAACTTGGGAATTTGGATAGGGCTACATATTTGGATAAGGTTTGGGGGGCCCACAACACTACTAAATCAGTTGGAGAGCTGGGAAAAAGAGTCCCAATTGCTCAAGGATTTTTAGTTGCACTCAAACTCATTATTGGATAAGAATTGCTAAATTGTAGGATCTACAAAGCAAGCAATTTATTTCCAGCACCAACTCTTATGAGATAAGGCCAAAAGGGCTGGAGGGAGGCCTCTATACACGTTCTCCCATTTATCTTTAGTGTCCCCACATAGCCTTGGAGGTTTGGGAGAGTCTCATTCACTCGAGGAGTCTCAATTCAAGTCGGTTTCTCAATTAGATTGGAATTGGAAGAGCGAAACAAGGATTTATGAAACCAAAAAACTCTACTTTATATAAAAGAGAGAGGAGAGAACGAAGTTTCAAGTGTGGGATACTCAAAAATTCGTTCTCCCTTGCTTCCCTCTTTTGGAAAATAGTTTTCCATCTCTCTCTACCTCTCTCTCTCTTTCTATCTCTCTTCCAATTGAAATAGTTTCAAAGAGAAACGCTCCAAATCAATTTCTCTATTCTCTACAACAAAGGTACTGATTAGATCAGACCTTAAATAGGTGAATAAGAGCTATTCACACCCACAATAGTCTAAGCAAAGAAAAAGAATCCATCGATTCAACTTCAGGGTCCGCGGCGTTTAGAACGATCGCAACCGTTCGAGGAGTAGATCAAGCAGCGTGATTCCTTGATTTCTTCTTCAAAGAGGTATTTATTTATGTTTGATTAACTTAATTAACTAATCTAGACTCTAGTATTTTGGGCAAAAGCAAGATCAAAAGAAAATTTTAAAATTCTATGCGATTTTTGTTCCGCTACGCATAGCGATCTTATCGGAAGGGGATAACCTTCCTTCAGGGGGTGTACTCTATTACCGAGACTAGACAAGTCTCCTCGGGTTTGAATGCTAATAAGACTTAAAAAGTCTCCAAGGAGATGACTCCCTAATGAGACTAAGATAGTCTCATAAAGGGATGGGCTCCATGTGTCCATATCGTCGCCCCTACAATGATAAATAGGAATAGAGCATCTAAAAGACTAAGTTAGTCTTTAACTTAGTAGGGGATAATGTTTTAATAATGAGGCTAGGCAAACCTCCTAGGGGTGACTTGCTAATGAGACTATGATAGTCTCCTAAAGGGGTGGGCTCGAGATAACTCTTTCATTGCCCTTGCTATAATAGAGGAACTAATATCTAAGGGTATCTAAGAGACTAAGCAAGTCTCATAAAAGAAAAAAGGAAGAATTGAAGAGATTCATCTATGTCTTAGGAAAATGAATTAAAATACACAAAGGACAAGAGCATACCCCATTCTGGCTCTATCAATATAAAACAAGGGAACTATTTAATCACTTCCTCAACAAATTTATTTCATTTACAAACTCTATTTTTAACAAGTTTATAATGCTCAATATATTAAACATAATGTCTTAATATAATTCATCAATCATAAGACAGAATATCAGGTTCATTTTTATATGATGCATACCTTTTTATCCAGGAATGCAAATAAAATGTAAATAAACATAGGTCACTCGAAAATCAAACACAGCCAAATCACATCATTTAATAACCTAATACTGCAAACCTTCATTGATCCATATCTGAATAATATAGCTTTCATCATCTGTCCATCTCGGTAGAATTAACAACTTAAGAATCATTAGGTATACTTATCTCAGAAAGACTAATTCAAGAACTCAAATTGTAGATTTTGCCAATGAAAAATCAAGAGATGATATCAATACTGCCATGTAATACTTACCAAAATTCATCTTGTTGATGACACAGTGTAAATGTGGTGTGCTACTTGATGACAACGATGGATTTGTTCTTTGAATGAAAAGTAATTGATTATCCTATTTACTAGGCAACACATAATCATGCAAAATAAACTACAAATCCATAGCATGTTTTCTCATGGTACAGTACATAGGCAATTACCCTAATGAATAAAAAAGTATTAGATCAGCTCATCTATTTGGCTATGATTACACATTTATCATTTGAAACATGAATATATCAATTAACCTGAAACATCATCCCTAGAGTCCAAGTAAGTGAAATGACATCCAAGCAGCTGAAGTATATATTTTTTTTTAAAATATCATGTACAGGTTCTGACCTTAATGATTAAGTATATGCTGATCTAATTTTACTAAATATTCATGATGAAATTTACTATGTTGATGGAGAATAAACAAGGATGAATTTGAGAATCTACACAATAATCGGTTCACACAAGAACCTTTAATATTTAAGAGGTGAGAAACAGTTTGAGAAAGCGTTCATCAAAGCATGTAGCGACCATATCTGTATAAAAGCATTTACTATCTTTACTCAATTACTCAATTGTAAAATGATCTAATCCTTAAAAAAAATCATTTTCAATGTATATAACTGTGGGACCCGATCCCGCGAGAGGGGAATGGCCCGCGAGCCGCCTTCCTCTCTCTTGGTCTCTCGTACCCATGCGAATGACGTGTGCTTTTTATTATTGATTTTAATTATCCAACCAAGCAGGCATCAACCAAGCCATAGGGTATAAACAAATGTGCAACTCAGTACCCATAAGGGCAGGGGTAAGCCGCCGAGCCTAGCAAGGTGTGATTTAATTCATCTTTTCCGTGAACTTGGGATCACTAAGGCAATCCGAATTCCACGCAAAAGAGAGTGAGAGAGTCGCCACCTAGATGAGGGATCTATGACCCATAATTGACCAGAAATCTTGACTCGTTACCTGGTTACGAGAATGGAAGGTATGAGTTACCACCAGATGCACCATTCCTGCCCGATAATCGGTCTTCAATTCCAAAAGTTAACTCTTTTGAATTTCTTTTAAATGGCTCATTTAACTCTATATTATTTTGCGAACTACGTGACATGCATCCTACGATCTAATTTCAATGTAATTCCTAAATTTGTATCTTGATTTTCTTAATTTGTTTGAATTCAATCTAAGTGAAAGTTCTCTTAAAATTCTAATTTCATGGAAAGTCCTACGTGACTTAATTACTTTTAATTTAAGGATTAATATACAAAACCCCACCACTTATGTGTGGAGCCGACTCGGGCTTGGTATGCCACTCAAGTATCCAACTTGCCTACGTATCCCAGCCTCACTAGAATCAGAGTCGATCGTAGTTCGGTGGGCCTAACTTATCTAGGACACCGATCTAGACTGGTTTGACTGTTTCAACAGTTTTAAGAGAAATTATTTAGTTCAAGTTGAATATTTTATTATCCTAAGACTTCATGTAAGATGCTATATGATCATAGCTAAGTGCAAGACGCCCCCTTAAACTAATGCAGGTTAACCTACATCCTAGGTAACTAGGCCCCATCCTATGGAAAAGTGGGGTAACTAGTGTGACTAGATCTATGGCACGGTTGCTATCCATAGCAAACGGCCGTAATGAGGCTGGACTCCTAACTCTAGGACTCCCTAAAACTTAGGACACGACATGACGTTAGTGTTCCTAAGGGGGCCCTAAAGGTTTCTACGATGGGAAGCCGTAATCCAACGGTTCCAAAGACATGGAGTGAGCTAGTTCAATTTGTTGAACTTGATGATTTTTTATTTCAAGGATTTTTGGTTCCTAAAAATCTAAGGAATACCAAAGGCTCTATGGTTCGCAAGCTTCAGCCTTGAATCACAACCATGGAAGGGAATCGTGCTCTCAACCCTCGTATAATTTAGCACGTAAGTTATAGTATATTATTACCTGGCATATTTCTCAGGATTTCCGTGGACAGTGAACCTCGGAGCCAACAACATACTATAATTTGTGCACTTCAATTATGAAGGATCGATTGCAATTAGTATACGATTATGGTCGCGATCTCGGCAGCTAAACTATCCTAGCATGGCCATTTTACAAATAAAATCTATGACCCCTAAGATTTATGTTTCAAATGGCTTAATTGTGGAATACATGATGAAAAGTTAGAGTTCTCTAAAAATTTTCAAGGTGCTCTGAATTAATTTGGATTTTTAAATGAATTTATCACAATTGGATCACATTAATGATTTTACAAAGCATCCTATATCTAATTGAGTTATCTGTTCTAGAAATTTTAGGATATGATGTGTTCTTTCAAAATATATTCTTCTTGAATTTTTCATGATTTTAGAGATTGAAATTCAATTTTTAATTGATTTTCCACTTTCGGGTCAGATTGATCACATTACACTAAAACATATAGCCAATAAATTCCATATCCAGCCAAACTTTTCAATAGAACATTCTCGGACGAATAGAAAATTATTAGAAAACTTTCAGACATTATTTCGATAATTTTCTATTTTTAACATAGAGCAATTAAAAACCAATAACAAATATTAAAATATGCCTAAAATTTCCTAGAAATTTACAATATAATTCTGACTGGTCAGTTCATTTTTCTACCAAATTGTAGCTTTTAAAGAGTTTTTTTAATGATATGTCCTTCATATACATGTTAATCAGTGATTTTACCAAAACAATTCGAGTAAAAATAATAAATAAACTCCAAATCTTTTGAAATTTTTTGTATGATATTCAAACATTAATAATCTTCTGAGGACTAAAGTTTAATCAGTTTTGAATTTTTTTGTTATATGAACAATTTTTAGAACCATCAAAATCCTATTTTCGGGTATTATTTAAACGAATTTTTGAGCCATCAAAACAAATGAAATCTATCGGAATTTTTAGATTTTTGGTGTTCTTTTAACCTCATTAAGACTCAGAAAATATAGCTTTGCGAAAAACCCTTGGTTTTAAAACACTCACTTTCTAACAGGATTCAAAAACCACTAGATATCCCAATCGGTTAAACACGCTCCTTCTCATACAACGATTCCTTTTTTTACCAAAACTGAAAATCAAATAAATTGACCGACTAAAATCATATTAGACCATACATGGTAGCTTTTATGAAAATCATGAAGAAAACAAAGAAGAAATGGCCCTAAGCATGCTTTTCTACTTTTGATATTATAAAAATGGAGAAACCTACGGTTGATCGCGCTCCTTGTCTCTAGGGTGTGTAAAATCCGAGGTATACGCTTTATCGCACCCTTTTATACGCTGTAGGAAATCCCTTTGATGAAGTTGCGAACCAAAGCTATGTGCGAAGACTCGCGGAAAGACGGCTTCTTCGTAATAGAGAGAGAGAAGGTTCCTCGGTTGAGTAGGGATGGGGGAGTTTTGAGAGAGGGCTGAGATCTCCAAACCGTGAGAGAGAGAGAGAGAGAGAGAGAGAGAGAGAGAGAGAGAGAGAGAGAGTTAGATGAGGGAGGGCTGCAACGTATCAGAATCGAGATGACAGAGGACTACTTGCAATAAGAAACGAGAGGAGAGAATCTCCCAACATGAGATACTTTTAGGTAGAGAAAGCCCGAAGGGAAAAAAAAGACCGAGAGAGATATGTCTCAAAACCGTCACCCCCTTTTGTATATCTATCTTCCCAAAAGAGAGTGATGATGAGTTGCCTAAGTGAAGAAGGAAATCAAACCTTCTAGACTAAGAATGTATCCAAGTAGGTCCCTCTTGAAATAGCAGCTAGATTTATGCTCCTTACATAAATTCTACCTTTTTTTCGATTCGGTTCATCTTGTAGCCATTAAATTTGGAAGCTTCCTCTTATCATAATGAGACACAGCCATAAAAGAAACTCCTTTTTTTTTATCCCAATGACTATTCTTCTTTCAAAAGAAAAGTCAAAGATAGAATCTTTTTGTCATTATATAGCACATGCTATTATAAACTTAGAATTATTAGAAACCATTCCTACCCAAAGTTGGACGTTTCTCTACTTGAATAATTCCTTTATTTCCTCCTTTCTTTTTTTCTTTGAGGTGGGTAACATTCCTATTTAGAAGTAATGATTGAAGCTAGCCATAGAAGTTTTCCCCAAATTCATAAATTATCTTCCATGTGACCCAAAAACTAAATCAGCAACTCAACATCCTATAACGAGAAGTTGCAAAGTCGCCACTACTCGTCCTACGTAGAATTTATAAGATGTCGATGGCCATCCAAAACAGCCACTCGTTGAACCATAATGCGAATTAATTGCGTCCCGCAACCCACTCCCATGGGATGATCTAAACCGTCCACCTAGAGGACTATCATGCAAATTGATCATATCCCTTACATCAATTCCACGGAATGATCCAAACCGTCCATTCGATGGGCAACTATGTAATTTGGGTTACGTCCCCTTAAATTCATTCCATACATTGATCCAAATCGTCCATTTGATGGGCTAAAACGTAAACCGGTTGCGCCCCCCGCATTGCTTTAGTGGAATGATCTGAACCATTCACTTTGACGGGCCACACAATAAATGGGTTGTGCCTCCTAAAATCTGACCGTACAAGTGATGGGCACAATGCAATTATTCGTACCTGTAAACCATTCTTATAGGATCATCTGAACCGTCCATTTGGTGAGCATAAATGTAATCCGATCGTATCTCTAAATGATCTTCATGGGATGATCCAAGCAATTCATTTGTGCTTCAAATCATTTTCGCCTTGGTTGATCCGAACCACCCAATTGACAGGCTACAACGGATATTGGCCGAAACATATATGGACCTCTAATGCAAAGCGTTTTTATTTGTCGGATCCAAATATATTCAAAAGTCATGTTTCCCATAAAAAAATAATGCGGGGAGCACTTGTTCGAAATCAAATCAAAATGCTCAATGCGGGCCCACCAAATGGATCCAAATCTCTCTTGCTTAAGTTCTTGTGAATAACCCTCCTCAACACTTAGCGGAAAAATGCATATTAGGACGGAAACGACTGAAAAGATTGTAAGAGACGGACACGAAAATAAAAAATAATAGAAAACCGATAGAAAAACACTAACCACTTCATTGATTAAAGCGGAGCAAAATGAGGGTGTCTACAATAACACAACATTCGCCAAATAAGCCATCTCATTTATGAATTTTACCAACACTCAATAACCGTAATCACATGCAAATGGAAACCCCCAAAACACTTTCTATGTGACATTTCTCATAAGTACCGATAAAGTGATGTGAAATCCAAGGATTGACTCGGTTTGGCAACCTAGAGGGGGGGTGAATAGGATGTTTATAATGTAATAATGCAAGCACAAATGATAGAGTGAGAGGGTGAGAGAGAAAAGGGAAATACCAACACAAGTGACACAAGGATTTATAGTGGTTCGGCAAACAGCCTACTCCACTCTTCTCAAGGTTGCACTTGAGGATTTTCAATATTGAGACCTCCACGACGCCCGACTCCGAGGCTTTTACAACCCAAGGGAATTAAACGAGGATGCCCTTGCCACCTTTACAATGTCTCTCCTACACGGCTGAGAACTAAGCCCTTCACCCAAGGAAATTAACACAGGATGCCTTTTCACCTTTCTTGTCTCTCCTACACCACCGAGATCTAAGTGCTTTCCGAAGAAGAAGATAGCTTTGCCTCTAAGTAGGCTACAATGCACAATGAAGCTCTCACAATGTCCTCTGAAAAATACTTACAATTTAAAGCCTAAACCAATCTCAAATGTTTTTTTCTCAAATAAAGGCACAATGAATTTGGTGAGAGAGAAAAATAACCCAAAAATATTTACAAGTGTGTTTCTAGGGTTCTTTAGAGTTGGAACATGTTCTCCTTATGTTTTGAAACCATACAACATGTATATACAGGTTCCCAACTCAATATTACCGTTTCAGAGGCAAACTGGTAATTTTTGGATAAAAAAACCACTAGCCGTTGTAACCGAACGACTATATTTTTTAGACTATTTACCATTCTCGGAGTTCGGAGAACAATTCTTGGAGTTCCGAGAAATCATCTCGGAGTTCCGAGAAAACTGCCAGATAGTGAATTTTCACTTCATGGGCCATTTCTCGGAGTTCCAAGAAAATGTCCAGAGTATGAATTATACTCCCTGGACCGTTTCTCGGAGTTCTGAGCTCGGAGCTTCGACAATAATTCTCGGAGTTCCGAGAAGCCTATGCACAACAGATTTTCCTGTTTTTGTTGCTGAATTCTTTTAGGCTTTTGGAACTCATTTTCTATGAAGGTTGGAATGTCATGAGGGTCCCACAATGATGGAACACCACACGGTCACTCACTAATCCGTTTAGGTTCTAAGGGTGTGTTGTAGTCTCTTTGAAAAATATTATTTTTCACTAGTTTTAGGGGTTTAAAACAATATGCCTTGACAAGAGAAAATGCAAGAGAGATACGAATACATTCTACCCTTGCTATCACTCTCTTGAACTCTTCTCTTGAACTGGAATATTCTATGGTTGATCTTCTATGCTTGACATCTTTAAGTTGTGGTACAAGCTCCTTGGTCCTTTGCATTGGTTCTTGATCTTCCAGCTTTGGCCTTCATGATCTTCTCTGTATGTTCAATGCTTTGAGATGATTGTTGAGCTTCTCCTTGGTAGATCTTCTAATGTGTGGTTTGTCCAACTATGCTCTAGCTCCTTTGTCCATTGGTTGGTTCATCTTCAAGCATTGGCCAACAAGGTGTGTGCGAGTATGATTTGACTTGTGTATGACCTATCTAAAGCACAACACTCAAGGCAAATGATGAGTCCATAAACGACTAATCAATTTGCATTTGTTAATCATCAAAACAAAGTGATTGAATGAACCCATGGGGAACCCTTTGGCTTACAATCTCCCCCTTTTTTATGATGACAAACCAAATTGATTAGATAGGTGGGAGGAACCTCTTATGAGGATTAGAAAATAATTTAATCATGACTACTCCCCCTCAACATATGCATGAGTTACATATTTAACAAGTTATAATACATGAATGCATATGATAATGGATCTAATCAATTATACAAATTCTTTCCCTTTTGGGATTAGCAAAAAGGAAGGATTAAGCATTTAAGCACAATACATAAAGCATCAAAGATATTCAGTGAGACTAGATGCTCCCTCTAACTTCTTATAATGATTTACGAATTAAAATCAAAGTATATATGGCATGATAAGAGCAATAACAACATAGAAAATGAATAAACTAATACAAATCAAACCCATGTTGGAAAAAACAAAGAGACATTCCAATTTTAGCACAAATTTTTAGGGTATGTCATAGTATATGAATAGAACCAATATTAATCTATCCTATGACCCGTAATACAATAATAGATTAGCAAGTTTAAAGCTTATATTTTACTTATCATGAAAGAAAAACAAGCAAGTTTAAAGTTTAGCATGATAAGCCCCTCCTCCTTTTTTGAAATTTCTATTAGAATCTTATCATGAGGTGATGTGTAGTTATAGACTCATCATGATAAGCAAGAATATATATTTTTCAAGCTAAAAATATTCTCTTAAATTGTCATGAATAGAAATGGACATTTGATCCTAATATGACTAACTATTAGGATATATGGCATGACAGTGAAACTTATCATGAAAATACAAATATCCAAGTGAAGGTACACATGATAAGCAATCAAATCCATAGAAACTAAGATTAGCAATTTTAGCTCACTCCTATGAATGTATATCTAGAAAGATATGCAATTTTTAGCACCACTAGTGGGGGAAATATTTGAATGGATAGTGTAAGCATCTTACAAGGATCCATACAAACATAAAGATAACAACAATTAGCTCTCACCCTTAGTATTTGTCATTAGCCTTAGATAAACCTAAGAGTTAAGGCATGACATGACACAACAGGCCAAAGATATGACAATGGAATACGTGGCACCAAAACTTATTCTTGGAATAGATGATATCATATTAGATCATCTAAGATAAGTCAAAAGGCCTAGAAGAATATGGCACTAAGACCTAGGCTATGGGCTTCTTGTCTTAAACTAAAAAACACACATAAAAGCACAAGACAAGCCCGAGCAACCCATATGGAGCAACCATGCTCCAAATGAGTGTACATATAAATGTATACCTATTTATGTTTGAGATATTGGCACAAGGCCACATTGTTAAGTATTTTAATTAAGGTGAATGCATCGTCTCCCTCTTAGAAACTAAAAAGGCTAAGGGTACCAATTGAGTGACTTTTAAGATAAAGGTTTAACATCTCATACGTGTAGATATTATCAAACAAGGGGTAATAACTATAGACTATATATATATACCAATTTGAGTTCAATTCTATAGGACTAAGACATAATAAGAATGGTCAATAAAATACCATGTCTTAGAGAAACATCCATGATTCATGAAGGTGAGAGTATACCTTATGAGAAAGATATGATCCATATCAAGGCCTTCATAGATAGTCAATCATGTTTGGACAAGGTGAACATGACAAATGAAGTACAAAGTCCAAACATCTACTTCCTATATCCACATACCACATATGTAAAGATAAGGCATTAAGCACATAGTGCATAAGCCCATTGAGAACCAAAATGTATGGGAGACATGTGTTCCCATCACAATGTATTGTGTGTAACCACTATATGAGTTTCAATTTTACTCAAGTGAGTAAATGCCCAAATATGATACTAGATTCCTATGAAATTTTTAATTTAACTCAAGTGAGTGTCATTCATTGAATCTAGATTCCTATTTCAACTTCCCTATATAATATATTTTTATGACTGTAGGAAATATCCAAGGATTTTAGAATATATATATATATATATATCAAATGATGCAAACCACCTTGGATACATGTATTCCAATATGAACTTTCATGACTACTTGAAGAGAATACATATAAAATACATATACATTTCAAGGTTCAACTTAGTTATGAGATTATCCAATTTAAAGCTTTTGGAAATACATTAATTTTTAACCCATCTATTATTCTTATTACATTTGATGAAAATCATTAAGTATGTAATAGAATGGGTTTGATAGGACAACTAGGTGCAAAGTAATAAACATGTTTGTTCACCTAGGGCACAAAAAGATGTCTAACAAGGAATTTGAAGTGGTTTCTTAGACATAGCATCTAATATCTTAGTTTCGCTAGAAATGATATTTTAAAATAATTTCAGTATATAATTATCTAGCAAGTGCTATATTTGTCCAAAAATAGAGTTTAAAGAATGATACTTTCATTTTTTCTCAAATATTTGTTCAAGTACTAATTGATTGTCAAAAATTTTCATTTAAGTTCAAGTCTTTATGGGTTTCTTTTCTTTTGGTTTTGCTAGAATGGTGTGATCAGTTAACCTAACTCCTAGCAACTACCAAAATGTTCAATTTAGGTTCAAATTTTAAAGATGTACTTGAAGATTTAATTTTGAACACATGGGCATAAAGGTGTGGTTGATTTTCTTATAAGCACAATTTATGGTTTTCACTTTAAGTTCTCTATAGTGGCTTTCTTTTGTGGATGTTCACTAAGTGCAAGAAGATTTAAATTATGTATGCACTTAGAATGGTGTTTTCAATTATGATAATCATATGTATCAAAGTCTTAAATTAACTAAGTTTGAGCATATAGACTTTGAAATTTAAGGTGATATATAGATATATGTTATTTAAGCAAATATGAGCATATGTTATCTATATACACATGTTTTGAAAGGATCTTCAATTTAAAGAACAACATGTATTGATACAAAGAATTTAAACAAGAACAAGCACAATGTATCAAAAAATTTATTTTCAAATGATATTTCATTTAAGCAAGTTTGAGCATATAGACTTTGAATTCTTAGCTAGTTGATCCTCAAGTTTCTTATGTAATTCTTGGACAATTTCAATTACTTCTTAAAATGTGAATTCAACACTGTCCAAGGTGTTTTCATTAGATAATCCCATTAAGCATATGTTTTGATTTTGAAGATTTTCAATAGAGTCCAAAATATTTTTAGCATTTTTGCAAGAAGATACTTTTTCATAAATGTCAGGTGATAATGCACAACATATTGCAATTAGGGCTTTCGTATTTAGCAAAGATAATTTTGTATTAAATTCATTTAATCCTTTAGATTTAGCATTTAAAACAAATATGTTTTCAATTTTCTTTACCACATCTTTATCTAGACCTTTTAAGTATGTCTTCATATGGATCAGCCATGATCCATAATCCGAACCATCTAAAATATGTAGTCTAAATCCCATCTTTAAAAGTTGCCAAAAATTAGATTATTTAACTCTTAACTGGTTAGGGTCTTAATCAAGGGCCCAAGCTTTGATACCAATTAAAATTCGAGGATTGATTCGGTTTGACAACCTAGAGGGCTGTGAATAGGATGTTTATAATGTAAAAATACAAGCACAAATGATAGAGTGAGAAGGTGAGAGAGAAAAGGGAAATACCAACACAAGTGACACAAGGATTTATAGTGGTTCGGCAAACGGCCTACTCCACTCTTCTCAAGGTCGCACTTTAGGATTTCCACTATTGAGTCCTCCACGACGCCCGACTCCAAGGCTTTTACAACCCAAGAAAATTAAACGAGGATGCCCTTGTCACCTTTACAATGTCTCTCCTACACGGCCGAGAACTAAGCCCTTCACCCAAGGGAATTAACACAGGATGCCTTTCCACCATTCTTGTCTCTCCTACACTACCGAGATCTAAGTGCTTTTCGAAGAAGAAGATAGCTTTGCCTCTAAGTAGGCTACAATGCACAATGAATCTCTAACAATGTTCTCTAAAAAATACTTATAATTTAAAGCCTAAACCAATCTCAAATGTTTTTCTCAAATCAAGGCACAATGAGTTTGGTGAGAGAGAAAAATAACCCAAAAATAGTTGCAAGTGTGTTTCTAGGGTTCTTTAGAGTTGGAACATGTTCTCCTTATGTTTTGAAACAATACAACATGTATATATAGGCTCCCAACTCAATATTACCGTTTCAGGGGCAAACTGGTAATTTTTGGGTCAAAAAGACCACTAGCCGTTGTAGCTGCAACGGCTATATTCTTTTGACTTTTTACCATTCTCGGAGTTCCGAGAAAACAGCCAGATAGTGAATTTTCACTTGTTGGACCATTTCTCGAAGTTCTAAGAAAACGTCCAGAGTACGAATTATACTTCCTGGACCATTTCTCGGAGTTCAGAATGATCTCTCGGAGCTCCTAGAATAATTCTCGGAGTTCCGAGAAGCTTATGAACAACAAATTTTCCTGTTTTTGTTGCTGAATTCTTTTAGGCTTTTGTAAGTCATTTTCTATGAAGGTTGAATGTCATGAGAGTCCCACAAAGATGGAACATCACATGGTCATTCACTAATCCATTTAGGCTCTAAGGGTGTGTTGTAGTCTCTTTGGAAAATATTATTTTTCACTAGTTTTAGGGGTTTAAAACAATGTGCCTTGACAGGAGAAAATTCAAGAGAGATAGGAATACATTCTACCATTTCTATCACTCTCTTGAACTCTTCTCTTGAGCTGGGATCTTCTATGGTTGAGCTTCCATGCTTGACATTTTCAAGTTGTGGTACAAGCTCCTTGGTCCTTTGCATTGGTTCTTAATCTTCCAGCTTTGGCCTTCATGATCTTTTCTATATGTTCAATGCTTTGAGATGATTGTTGAGCTTCTCCTTGGTAGATCCTCCAAGGTGTGGTTTGTCCAAGTATGCTCTATTGTCCATTGGTTGGTTCATCTTCAAGCATAAGCCAACAAGGTGTGTGCTAGTATGATTTGACTTGTGTAGGACATGTCTAAAGCACAACACTCAAGGCAAATGATCAGTCCATAAACGACTAATCGATTTGCGTTTGTTAATCATCAAAACAAGGTGATTGAATGGACCGATGGGGAACCCTTGGGCTTACATGATGTCCACCGACAAAATAAAGAGGATGATGTTCTTCATGACATCGGTTCAATACTAAAAAAAACTGGTATATCTAATGCAAACCTGGTGTATCTAATGCAAGCATTACCATGCTACAACATCAGTACTCATTTCTCCCAATTCTTTTAAGACAATATAAAGATCATTATTATCCGAAGTAAACTAAACACACCAAGACCTTCTTCTATATCTCTTATCAGCATTTTGCACATTTTTAATGATAACTTCTCGGATTATAAGCTACCTTCGATTCCAATCAAATCAAGATTATAGGATTCTGAATATCTATACAATTCAGAAAAAATGAAATTCCAGCCAAATTTTAAAATCAAACACTGACTTCTTTTATGCCTCACGAAGAGCCAACAAATAATAAGATCGATCAACGAATTACTTCTAATTTAAGAGAAGATTAGTAAATACCACTAATGAAACTGAAACATGTAAGATCATCAGTAAAAATCTTCTAATTTTCGTTTTATCAACAATATAACTTAAAAAAAATCACAACCGAGTATGCAATCAGATTCTTAATTACTACTTCATTCTGCATGCTATTAATGCCATAATCAAATGAACTAAAATAAGATAGACAAAAGCACAGAAAAAGATAAGAAAATCAAATCATCACCACATCAATAAAAATTCAGACAAAAAATGTTAATATGATGCTTATAACATCTAAGAGCAAATCATTGATCAATCGATTCATAGAAAAACGCAAAAGTTAAACATCACTTAAAGAAAGATCTAAATATTACTAATTATACATGCAATCCTTGAACTAGAAGTAGAAAGTATAATAAAAACCTGAGTGTTAAATGGATCTGAACCTTTTTCCTTCCTCTTCCTTTTTTTCTTCAATCTCTGGATTTGCAACTGTTAAAATGAATTTCTCTGCTCGATCCAAAGAAAATAACCTTTGAAATAAGGTTTGTGGAGTAAAGTATTAAAATCAAAATGAAAACAAATGGTTCTAGGTGAGATCTACTGGCTTTATATCAAAGGTTCCTGGATGTAACACTTTTATCATGAATCTAATGTTCTAATCTTCATATCTAAACTTTCAAGGTCTACTCTAGCTAAGATGAGATATTCTAGGGTTTCTAGGCTAAAAAAACTACAGATCTAAGGGTCTCAAAGTTAGAAAAAGGTAAAAACTAATCCAAAGATGAAGATATAAATGGAGGATAGGCAAAGAGGATGATAGTAGAAGGAAGAAAAACAAGATTACAAGCCACACTTGGCTGGCCGGAGCTCCAGATTCCGGCAAAATTCGCCGGAGAAGGAAACGGAGGGTTAGGGTTTAAATATTTTCCCCTCTCTTTCTGTCTCTTTCTCTCTCTATAGGGAGAAAATGAAAACCTAAAAAAATGAAGAATAAGGCTTCTAACCTCCTATTTATAGATTCTAATAATTTTTAAACCCCTCTAATTGACTTGGGACAACTCCCTTTAATAGTATTTTCCTTTTGTTTTGTTAAAGAAGATGGTCTATGGTAAATGTATAATGACAAATTAGTCAAGATAACTTACCCCCTTTAAGTTCCTTGACACTCCCTTCATGTAATGCTCACTTCTTGTCCCGCATGCCTACCCCTAATATGGATAATACACTCTCATCTTTACACTATATTGCAAACTAGGCTCGTCCTATTAGGTAATTTTGGCCCAAGTTCAATAAAATTTTGCAGGGACTTTATTAGGATCCTATTCTACCTTAGGGTAAAATTTAGGACACTAATTCTCCTATTTTAAGGATTTTTATTCACGCACATTTATTTAGGGTTCGGTCAAAATGGGGTGTCTGCAGATGCCCCTCTTTGGTACAGTGTGCTTGTCACACAAATGCCAAAACTGACAAGACAACACATTTTGGCCGACCCGAAATTCAAGCAAATCAAATCTTGGATTTTGGTTTTGAAAACAACATTCACAAGGGTAAATTGGTGAAATAACTTTTTATCGGACTCTAACTCTACAAGCATTGGGGAGATAGCCTCTCACAGGACTCTTAACCCGTCAAAACAAATCATATTGGAGAAACTACCTTTCACCGAACACCTAACTTGATAACAAATCTCTTATTGGTGAAATAGCCTCTCACTGGACTCTTATCTCGGTAATCAGAATTAATAAAAATTGTATTCCTGTCAAATCAAGATTATTTCCAAAATCTGTCTGTATCTATAAACAAGGAATTTTATCGAACAAACACACACCCGAAATTTACCTATATCGGTGAACAAGTACTTTATCGACACAAGTGCACTTCAACAAGTACTTTTATCGAAACAAACGGACACTAAACATTCTCTTGTACTGACAAACAAGAACTTTGACAAACAAGGACTATATCAAAGCAAGCATACACTTTTGTCGATAAACAAGAACTTTATCGACTTAGGCATACATCAAAACATTCACCTGTATTCGATAAACCAGAACTTTTATCGAAACCAGCATACTCTAAACACCGGTATACCTGACTCCCGATTTGGGATGCGGTACACAAAAAATGACAATTAGACATACCATTGCTTGCCTAATTATCAGAGTAGTTATACCAACCGCTGCCTAGAATCCATCCGTACTAGCTACACAAGTAAACTTGACTCCCATTTTTCAAGGTAGCGGATCACCTGAGATTTATATGGTCCTGTGAAGAGGCTCCATATAAATCGACGCAGATATACCTGACTCCTAATTCATTAGATAGCGGTACATTGCAGGGCGACAATTAGACAGACCACAGCTTGGCATTTCACTGCTTTTCGCCCAAACACTCAACACCACGGTGAAACTACTTTTCACCAGACTACAGATATACGGACCATTACTCAGAATCCATCCGTACTAACTACCCAGGTAAACATGACTCCTATTTTTCAAGGTAGCGAATCACTGAGATTTATATGGTCCTGTAAAAAGGCTCTATAACCCAATGGTTCCCGCCCTTGACATCTCATTCTTGTTTTGATGATTCCAATCTCAAGTGATTTTGTATTACTAATGAGTTTGATTGTCTAAGTTGTAGATCTCATTAGTGTGCAATCAAGGAAGCTTTGATCAAGGCATTGAAGCTAAATTGGAAAGCATTTGAAGTGACAAAGCTAGGATGATCCAAGAAGCATGGTGGACTTGAAGCCTTGAAGATCAAGAGAAGATTGAAGTGCTTTTTAACTCAATAGAGTTTGTACCTGTCACCTTGTTTGATGAGATGTTAAAGGCACTTAACATACGTTAAAATGTATTTGAAAATGTAGGAATAAATCCCAAATACCAAGGCCCAAAAGCCCCTAAGTTTTTAAAGTAAAAAAAAAATTTCATACAGGGCCGGTCGACCGGCCTATGCCGGGCGACCTCGAGATGGAACCTGGAATTTCAGGCATCTCGAAATTTATTGGGCTGGTCGACCGGGGTAGTCCCAGACGAAAAGTTATCATTTCATGAACATTTGGGGTTACAAGGCTTTTCAAATGTACACGAAACTAATTCTGCTTAAAATTTTCTATCATCTCTACTAGTTGCTGATGCTTCGAATAGGCTTGAGAACCTTCCATTTTCTGAACTCTGTTCTGGTTTTACATTGTCTTCAGGAAACACGATTTCTTACTTTTGTTCCTGTTACCCCAGCTTTGGGAGGAATACTGACTAAACAGGACTTTGAAAGTTGACTTCGACTCGACAAAGAAAGGACTTTGACGGGTGACAGATGAAGGACCTTGACAAGTACAAGACTTGAATTCTAAGATAAACTTAGTGTGCTGCTCAACTTGATAAACGTTTTGAAATGGTAACAGTCTACCACTCTTAGAATCTTTTGAATTCTGTGTTTAAAACTGTTTCATTCATCTTTTCGGTATTTCCGTCATGGTTATTATTCTCTTTGGAATGCCTAGTATTAACCCCCTAGCTTAAGGAATACCAAAGAAGTCTCGCTGGTGCTTACACAGACTTTTGAGCAATGCCAATAATGAGATGAAGTCAAGCTAGCTTTCAGAAGTTCTGTCTTTCTACGAGTCACTGCCATGACCAGCCTTTTCAGGTTCTCAATCTAGTGGACCGTCTGCCTTATTTTTTGCCTGGACCGCCCTTTCGAGTTTTCCCTCCAACAGGCTTTGTACCTTATTTTTGCCTAAGCCGTCCTTTAGTGTTTTCAGCTTAACGGGTGAATGACCCTAACTTTTGCCTAGACTGCCCTTTCGGGTTTTCAGTGTAGCGGGTCTGAGACTCCATCATTTTTCTTTCTTTCTTTCTGTTTCTCCACAAACCTGTGCCTAAACACACCAGAAGGACTTTTAAGTAGGTTAGGGTTCAAAAGATTTGGACTTTGAAACGTTTACATGCATTTCGACTGAATCTGGACCCTCCAGACTGCCTACGTACCCCCGAAGAATTAGGGATCAGGCCTGCGTAGTTCGCCCATTGGGGTTTAGTTGAAAGGATTGTTTTAATTTTGTTTACAAAGGTTGACCGAACCTGAATTGATTAGGCTGCCTACGTACCCTGTAAAAAGGGATCAGGCCATGACGTAGTTCAGGTTTAAAATGCCAGTAGTTTGGGTTTGACAAAGAATTTTGATTTCGCTTTCCGCTCAAAGAGTTTGCAAATGGTTTTTGACTTTTGCGTTGTTGGCTTTGAAGCTTAGATCGTCCAAGGATGGCCTCCTGGTGTTTTAGGCGTAATATTTCTTTAATTGGTCTGGGTTTGTAGGTTCTGTTAGTTTTTCTCCATTTTCATCGAGGAGCCTTACGGCTTTTTCTGGCAAGACTTCATCCACAATATAAGGACCAGACCAGTTTGGTCTGAATTTTTCTCTTGTATCATATACCGGTGCCCTTTAGGACTTCAAGACAGATCTCCTGGCTTTAGGTCTCGGACGCGGACTTTTTTGTTAAAGACCCTTTCGATCCGTCTCTGATATCCTTGAATATGCTATAGAGCTTTCAATCTCTTCTCATCTATCATATGCAGCTCATGATATCGGGCCTTTCCCATTCAGATACTGGCAGGTTTGCTTCCATCATTACTCTCAAAGATGGGATTCTCAATTCAACTTGCAAGACTGCTTCCATTCCATATACTAAAGAGTACGGAGTTACAGCTGTAAAGGATATGATCGATGTTCTATAAGCCCATAAGGAGTCTGGAAGTTTATTCGACCAATCTTTATATGTCTCAGTCATCTTGCTGATGATAACCTTGATATTCTTATTTGCAGCCTCAACAGCTCCATTTGTCTGAGTTCTGTAAGGCGATGACTTCTGATGCTTGATCTTGAATTCCTCACACAGGTGTACCACTTTCTTCTTGAAGTGCGACCCATTGTCTGAGATTAACTCATGTGGTACTCCGTATCTACAGATGATATTTGTACGGATGAACTGCGCAACAAAGGCCGAAGTTAAGGAAGCATAGGAAGCAGCTTCTATCCACTTTGTAAAGTAGTCGATGGCTACAAGAATATATTCATGTCCACTTGATGATCTAGGATAGATTTTCCCAATGATATCAATTGCCCATACTAAGAATGGCAATGGCGAAGTAAGAGAATGCAACTCTGAAGGAGGCACATGGATGAGATTGGCATAGACTTAACACTTGTGACATTTCTTCACAAAGGCAAAACAATCGGCTTCCATTGTCAGCCAATAGAATCCAAGTCTTAAGATTTTCCTGGACAGTATCTTCCCATTCATGTGAGGTCCGCAGACTCCCTCTTGCGTTTGCTGTATAAGCTCAGCTGCTTAATCCTCTTCAACACACAAGAGTTGGATTCCTTCAAATGATCATCTGTACAGCTCTTTGCCACATATGATGAAGTTAGAGGCCAAATTCTGAAGAGTTCTCCGTCCTTTTCCTAAAGCCTCAGGCGGATGCCCCTTGCCTGAAATGAGATTCTTGATGTCTGTATGCCATGGTCTTCCATCTGGACATCTAGTTGATATCTTAGTAGCATTCACATGTGCCAAAGCCCATTGTAACCTTACAGCGAGAGGCTAGACTTCCATTGTTGCAGAAATGTCTAACATTGAAGCAAATATAACCAATGCATCAGCAAAATGATTCCTTGTCCTTAACATATGGCTGAAGGTGATATTTCTGAACTTCTTCACCAGAGATTCTAGATATCTGTTGTATGGGATCAACCTATCTTCCCTTGTTCTCCATCGTCCATTGATTTGACAGATGATTAGGATTGATCCTCCAAACACATCTAGATCTTGAACATATAGAGCTAAAGCTGCTTCTAGTCCTGCGATGCATGCCTCATATTCTGCCATGTTATTGGTACACTTGAACTGCAACTTGATGGATATAGGGATGCACTCTTTCCTTGGAGATACTAACACTGCCCCTACTCCTTGACCTTGGTTATTTACAACTCCATCAAAGTACATAAACTATTTTGTACTAGGATTCTCTTCCTCCACATCCATTATTTCTTCGTCGGGAAACTATCTACCTTCAGGAATTCACTTTCTTCTATGGGGAATCGGCAACTGCTCAGCTATAACTAGCCCTTTGATTGATTTCTGAGTGACGTAAGTGATGTCGAACTTAGATAATAACAACATCCATCTTGTTGTTCTCCATGTGAGTGCGGGTTTCTCAAACAAGTACTTCAACAGATCCATCCGTGAAAGCAAAAGAACCTTGTTTGTCAGCAAATAATGTCTAAGCCTCTGGGTTGCCCAGACTAATGCTAGACAATTGTTTTTCAAAATGGTGTATTACATTTCGTACTCTAGCCTTTTCTTACTAATGTAATAGATGAGTCTCTCCCGCTTAGACTATGGATCCTGCTGAGCTAGCATACAGCCCATTGCCGTATCTGTGATAGATAGCTACAATAGTAATGGTTGGCCTGGAATGACAGGTGATAAGAGAGGAGGCAAAGCTAGACATTGCTTAATTTTCTGAAATGCTTCCCGACATTCCTCATTCCATTTCTTAGAAGAATTCTTCTTCGACAGCTTGACGATCGGTTCACATGTCATAGTCAACTGAGATATGAACCTTCTTAAGTATTGAACTTTTCCTAAGAATCCACAGATCTGCTTTTCAATCTTTGGTCGCTCCATCTCTTGAATAGCTTTGATCTTTTGAGGATCCATCTCAATTCCTCTCTCACTTACCAAGAATCCTAATAGCTTTCCTGAAGTGACCCCAAATACACATTTGCTTGGGTTCAGACGAAGCTGATATTTTCGAATTCTCTCAAAGAATTTCTTCAAAGCCACAGTATGTTCTTGTCAGATCTTAGCCTTTACAATCATGTCATCTACATAGACCTCGACTTCCTTATGAATCATGTCATGAAGTAGGGTAGTCGCAGCTCTCTAGTAGGTGGCCTCGGCACTCTTTAATCCGAAAGGCATCACTCTACAACAATATGTTCCCCACTGAGTGGTGATGCCGTTTTAATCATGTTTTTGGGGGCCATCTTGATCTGGATATACCCTGAGAGTCCATCTATGAATTATAACAAAGCATGGCCAGCAGTATTGTCCACTAGAGTATTGATGTACGGCAATAGGAAATCATCCTTTGGACTTGCCTTGTTCAAGTCTCTAAAGTCGACACACATCCTGACTTTTTCATCCTTTTTGGGCACCGGTACTATATTGGCCAGCCACTCAAGATATTCTACAACTTGGATGAAGCCTACTTTCAATCACTTCTTGACTTCATCATGGACTTTCAACTCCTAATCTGGTTTCAATTTTCCGAGTTTTGCTTCTTTGGCTTGGCGATAGGGCTTAGAGGTAATCGATGCTAGACAATGTCCTCACTCAATCCAGGCATGTCATCGTAAGACCAAGCAAAAACTTCCTTGAACTCCCTAAGCAAGGTGATCAATTATTCGTGCTCCTCAGGGGATGAAGTTTTGCCAATTCATATTTATTGAATCAAAGATTCATCACTTATATTTATTGTTTCAATTTCATCCTCGAGCGGTGTTGCTCGACGCTCCTCCTGTCTAATCGTATGTTTGATTTCAGGGGAAGTTTCATCGGCATCCTCATCAGAGGGGGAGTCTTAATTGTTATTATTAATTTTATCAAATTTAGAAGCATAAATCAGTAATAGAAGCACAGACATGAATATACAAAGAAGAGCCCTTTATTTCATTTGAAGAATCAATGATTACATCAGTAGATAGTAGGCCCACAGCAGGCTCTACATTGGACTCATGAGAAGTATTTACAGACTCAATAGAAAGGTTGACATCAGTGTCAACAGACTTAGTAGAAATATGTACAAATTGGACATCAGATTCATCAATTGAATCATCCTCGGACTCGGCATCACTGGAAGAGGACTCATCATCGACTCCGGAAGTAGACCCAACCTCTACAGTACCTGCATCAAAAGAATCATTAGAAGAGATAGACTTTGTATCAGACTCAGGAATAGACACATACCTAGAGACAACAGACTATTTTGTGAGACTTGGACTATACTGAAGAACTACTTGGGGGATAACTTGTGAAGTCTAGTTTGTGAGAGTCCCTCAGCTGGGGTGATCAAGTCTGCCTGGTACAGGATCAGTGTGTCCTGCCAATCATTGCCACGGTTAATGCCGCAGTTTGGAACATGGTGTTCAGAAGGTTTGGCTCTAAGGTATCTGCCCAATGAACCTCTAATTAAGTTCCTACAATCTGAATGCTCAGCGGTTCATCCAACATATCCATGTCAAAGAAGATTTCCAAACCCGGAAGTTTCTGCCCTGTTAGCTCATTTATCCAAGGCTCGGCAAATCCACAGAATGGGAAGTCCCCTCACTCTTTCCTGAAATGTCCATTCATGGTCAAACTGGTCGGTCCCATTGGCAGCCCTAGACCTCTTCGACGGCACTCAGCACATTTCAACTTGTACTGTTTCATCTCTTTGATCTCCTTTCTGGTTGGCTGATACCCTAGCCGAAATAGCCCATTGAAAGTTCTAATCTCAGGCCATTCGGTTAATACCTGGTGATTCTTTCCCAATCCGGCACCTGGTATATATCCTTGCTTACGAATCATTCTGACAACCTTAGGATTTGTGCTAGTCAAGAAGAGAATCTCTTCATCCATGGTCTCCTCTATGGATATGATTGCCACTTCTAATGAAAAACCAGTCAAAATAACATCGCTGCTTTTCCGACAATAAGCTCCTGAGAAATCTGCCCAATTTCTAAGTCTGGGTCACCCTTTACAGTCACTACCCTATTATTACGAATGAACTTCGGTGTCTGGTGAAGAGCAGATGGGATAACCCCAACTTTATTCAAACATAGGCGACCAAGCAGCAACAGAAATAAGAAGTAACCCTGAAGATAACTGTAGCAGGGATTTAAAGGCCTACAGAACCCACAAGTGGGCCCCACTGCGATTATTGCCCCGTAGATAATGCTACAATCGCATTGAGTCAATGGCCTTCATCGAGAAGTAACCCTGAAGATAACCGTCAAATCATCATACCCCTAATCATAACAAATGTGCAAGTCCTTTCTCCAAGTCCACATCTACCGAATTGAGTCCTATGGTGAGTGGATATTAATTATCCCTTGGGCTCACTCATGGTATACCTTCCAGTCAAGCACTGCTGGCCCGCAAATGCATTTGCTAAAACCATTTCAAAATTTATTTTGTGAAATCCTTTTGATAAACATCTTATCAAATCCACCTAGCCAGGTATTTTTCTATGTACTGCTCTGACCAAAACTTTAGATGTTATCGTATAAAATAGGTGGAGAATTCCATGTTGGGTATCACTATTGACCTCGAAGGTTTGTCAAATACTCCAGTACTACCCTTTGGTGACTCTCAGAGAATCACGGTTAGATAGACAATAATGTGAGACTCGCCAACAGACCAATATGACCCCTCAGGTCAAAGGACATGTAAAGGGTCCTGTCTGGTAGAATAGCTCAACTATCTCATGTCCACAAGTTATTCTAATGTGATCCTATTCAGTACGCAATCTTATTATCGTACCCATTCTATCTTGCTTAGGGTCCACTACCGGAGTAATTGAGATAAGTCACTCCACATCTCGTGCATGTAGGCAAGATAAATGCTAGTTGTGTATAGAAGAGGTGTCCAACCTGAACCCCAATTAGGAACTACTAAGGTCTGCAAAGAACCGGAGTCCCATATCTCCTTGCTCCCAGGATCTATGAATCCATGAGGGTTTCCTACTTTGTTACCTAAGGACAATTACGTGTTAAGGATAAGTAATATATCACACACATTTAACTTTTAGTACCCATAATTTGTCATGAAAAGAAACTTTTGTTGATTAACTTGCAAAATATACTAGGTTTTAGGGCACCAACTTTAATATCATCTTCTTCCTCTGAGTTAGGTTTACTCTACCTTAGGTTCTCTGTAGCTCTCACTGCCTCTGCAATGTTTTTCGCTCACAATTCGGCAGGCTTGAAAACACGCCCTCCGCGTGTGACATGGTGTAGTTCATTGCATTGATCATCCAAGAATAACATGTCATCATCTTCTATTCTTAGGACGTACGGAATTTTGCATTCCTTTTCTCCCTCATAATCATCGGTCCTTAAGACATAAGGGGTTTTGTTTTTATTCTCTCCATCTTCACAATGAAGGATGTATAATTGAGAGGACGATCCTACAAAATCAATATCACTTGCTGAGAGGACATATGGTTTCTTCTCTTCTACTCTTTCAACATCCTCATTGTCAAACCTTAGGACATACTGCTTATCAAATGTTACAGCGCATATAAGGGAAGACGGATCAATAATAGGCTCTTTGAAAAAAATGGTGTTTGTCGAAGGAGGAGGAACAACAAGAGTTGGCAGGGGGTTTCTAGTAACATTTGGCTTTTCAACAATAAGATTTCCTTCCTCAATCATATTTTGGATTTTACGCTTTAAAGCCAGACATCTCTTAGTCAAGTGACCTGTGTTGCGGTGATATTCACAATACTGATCTTGCCTCTAGTACTTAGGCAAGGGGTCAGGCAAAGCTTTAGGTTCTGGTAGTTTTATCTTGTTGTTTCTCAGTAGCTTTTTCAAGACAACAGACAAGGGGTAAGGGAGAGGGTCAAAGTATCTGAGAGGTTTCTTTTCCGCTGGTTTCCCCACTTCTGTCACTGTTTTGGTTACAGGCTCAGCATAGTTCACATTATGCACCTTCTTCTGTACAACCATTGGTCTCTTCCCTTCTCTTATGTCAGAAGAAGATCTGGCCTTCAGGCCCTTTGCCAAAGCATCTTCAGTTTTTGCCCCCGTTTTGATCAAATGATTGAAATCAAAATAATGCTGGGGAGCCATAAAGTGGAAGTACTGGAGGACAAAATTTTGACTACTAGTTTGATCTGGTCCTCCTCAAAGAGTCTCTAGCTCAACTGTGCGAATTTTCTTCTCCACCTGCGGATGAAAGAGGTAAAGGTCTTTTGCGGACCATGTTTCAACATCTTTAGATCTCTCTTGGTTACCTCAATACCCTCTTCCATCGAAAATTGTTCGATGAACCTGTTTGCTATGTCCTCTAAGGTTCTTACTTCCTCAGGTTTCAAGCGCAAGAACCACTTCTTGGCGACTCCCACAAGAGACATTGGGAATAATCTTGCCATATGTTCAGGTGTGAGCCCGTATTGCTGGGAAAGGGTAATATACCACCTTATATGACTCCGGGGGACACCCAGTCCCGTCATATTTGTCAAAGTCAGGAGTTTTGAATTTCGGTGGCGGGGTCATCCCAGGGAACATGATGAATTCGGACATATAGAATTTTTTTGGCCCTTGGAACTTGATATTTTCCATGTCCTGGGCTAACTTCTCCAGTTTTTCAGAAATTTCATTCTCTTTGTTCGATTTGGCCAAATTTGGTAAACAGTATTCTTCAACGTACTGTTCGTCATCTAAATCCACTTCTATAGTGGGCCTGTTTAGATTTGGGGATACAGTCGGAGGAGGTTGGGCTACAGGCTCTCTAGAAGTTGAGGCCTTATCATTGGCTTGGGTTTTCAGATAAGTAATCTCCTCTTTCATACTGGCCATTTCTCGGGTGAGATTTCCCATCATTTCTTGTATATTTGCCAACATATCTGTTGAGTCAGCCATTTGACTCGCTTCAGGAGAAGTAGGTGACACAGGTGAAAAAAGCAAAGCTAGTCTGGGTGTGACTGGGGAATCAAACTGGCAAATAAGTCTAGAAACAGAAGATGGTCTAGACTAAGCAGGCTTGGATAGAGTATCCTTCTTAGGAGCGATGGTTGCTCAACTTTAGAATCCTGAATTGGAAGTTAAAATACTAGATTAAATCAATGATAATTGAGATAAAATATTATGTACAAATAGAAACAAGAGAAAATAAAAACAGATGTCATTGATGATATCAGATTGAAGTACAAAGATGAAATAAGATGACAACTCATAACAGTAAAGATGAAACATCATGTCAATATAGGCCTGAACATCATGCCATATGACAAATGTCAACAATCAAATTTTCAAACTTTCTTCTCCTCCAATCTCGCCTTCTTAGATTTTCGATCTTCCTCCAACTCCCGGATCAGCGATGGAAAATACTCATTTGATACACCACTTGGGACTTGAGTGCGCTTTGGATTCAAGTACTCTATCGTCCTATTTTCCCAATGGTTCATTACGGCCCTAATGGTTGTCGCATCACACTTGATAGGAGGAATGACTGGTATATGAAGGTATATCGTAGTATGAAGAGCTTGATACTGGAGCAGGACACGCTCAAGTATGTAAAAGGAAGTGTGGGTCAAACCAAGAAAGGAAACACACTGATTCTAAGAAGTCTGGAATACCGCCTCGTGGTATCCTGGGTGTCTCCAAGAAATTTGGTCTGCTTAAACGGATCCTAGCCAATCAATCCATTCTTCTTTACTACGAGTACGAAAGTCATAGATCGTACTAAAGCAAAGTGCAATCTTTATCTTTCAAAGGTTGAAAGAATTTGAGTTTCAAACAGAGCCAGACAAAATAGAAGTACAGGAGAACCTTTGAAAGTTGTACTAACATGATCAATAATGTTGTCTAATCCCCTAAAGGTCTCCACTAGGATGGTGGGAACTGGATTGCTTCCCTAGGATATTTGATAAGCTAAATCAAGGAGTACAGGAGAAGCATAGTGAGTTGGCTGAATAATCAACCACCTAGCATAGACACAAAGCACCATATCATGGCGACGACAAATATGATAAAGGTCAGTTGGTTTGCCATGAGAGGAAAAGAGCCCAAAAGTGAAAAACATGGTGTTTTGAGTCCCAAAACTTGACTATTGCATAGAGGAAGTTCCAATCTATGTCAATGTTTATGAAATGGTGGAAAGCGGTAACATTATGTCCTCCATAATTTTTTGGCCAAACCGAATTGGTGTCTCTATAAACCCACTTTCTCAAAACGTCGTTCGACATGATGAATCACCTGGTGATCAAATAAGACAAGGATGATAAGAAAAGGGGTTAACCCTAACATGGAGTTAGAAAGAATGGACTCGACAATAAATCATGCACTCGATGTATACATTGGCAAGGCTAACTTTTCCATCGGTGATCTCGATATGATCCAAGGGTAGATAAATCAATGATAGGTGAACATGGATCAGACTGATTATCGATTGATCAGAGGATAGACCGTGGCCATGATTATGGCAAGCAAGAGCCAATGACCAGATCTAAATCTGAATGATCGACAAATATAATTGATTGAATTAGATAAGGAATCCTCACTAAGAAGTAGGCCCTAATCTAATATTCAATATATACATATAAATGGGTATACATATATAATATCCTAACCGGGGCACCATCCCTACTTCTAATCTAACGGAGTTAAGAAGGTCTCGACTCAAGACTTTGTTTGTGTACTAGAACTGTGATTTGTAGCCACACATGGTGAACCACTCTATTCTATAAATAGGACAAGGCTCCTAATTCTAGGCTTACATGTGTGAGCTACGCATGTTCGTTCCTATATGCATACAAAATTTGAAATAATATAGAGAGGGGGTAAGGCTGAGGTCCTCCTGGCCGGGTGCATAGTTCGATATACACCGAGAGTTTCCTCCGATGTAGTGAACTATGTCCATTTTACACATGAAGTGTCCAGGAGCTGAGTGTACTACTGGTGCGGTGCTGGTGGGGTGCGGGTATAGCCCAGGCAACCCTCCTACTCGTACTACCCCGAATAGGTCATATCATTTCACATCCACCACATCCATAGTAGAAAATAACCACAAAACAAATAATAATATGCAAGGGATGAGAGTGAGTGTGTGCCCTTGTTTTATTACATACCTACTTAGTGCCCCTGGATTCTAACGATAAGGTTCTCATTTTAGCAATTTTCGCCCAAATTTCTTCACAATTAATAATGATGGCATTTTTTTACAGAGTTAGGCAAAATTGAGAAATCCCCAGCAGAGTTGCCAGCCTGTGGGACCCGATCTCGAGGAGGGATGGTGGGATGAGACCCCGCGACCTCTCAATCTCCAGACGAGTTAGAGAGCTCCGTTGCGGCTCTTTCAAAATAGTGCCCTCACAACATGAGTCTATGGCGTATGTGATACCACTTGATTCAGAGTAGAAACTCGGAACCAAGTCGTAAGTGTCCCCACACATATCCAAGGATCTGATGGGAAACTGAAAAAGAAGAGTCGTCATCTAGGATTAAGGCCTGGAACCCATATATGTACTATGTGCAATGGATAACTAGAATTGAACAGGTCTGTGCCTGGTTATGCGTGGGGAAGGTGTTAGGCGCCCCACTCGCCCGGAAAAACTCGGTCTCTTATGCCATTTTTATTATTTTTGAAGAATTTTGGGCAAAAACATGTAATGGGAACAGACATCCCCGAGAAGAATGACCTATCTAAACATGAGTGACCCGGGGATGGGTAATCATATCCACAAAAGAAAGGGAAAAATATCCATGACCTACGAAGTGTTGATATCAGTATCATCCGACATTGGAATGAACACTAGAGTCCACCGTCTCCCCCTCTCAAAAAGAAAATATATACAGGCAATGTGTATATATAGAATATGAATCAACAACCTCACATCACTCATGGGGAGGCGGAGAAGACTAGTACCAATCCAATATCAGCTAATCCTGATACCTGTCTCCACTAATCGTAACTCATCACATCTAATTGTAACTCATCACATCTAAGAAAGCGATAAACATTCACATGCATACTACAGCTAAGAAATAAGCAGGTAAATGAGTATATATCATAAGATAAGATGAGTAGATAAAAGTAAAGAACTACGGCTAAGCAAATAATCAGGAGATAATAAGCAGATAAACGCTACAGCTAAGCATGTGAATGAGCAGGCAATCAAAGCAATAAAGAAATAAATATGCTACAACTAAACATGTGATCAAAGTAATAAAGAAAAGTAATACTACTGCTAAGCATATGATGAAAACAATGAAGCAAATAACACTACATCTAAGTATGTGTAAACATGTAAGACTATGTAAGAGATATGACTAATGAAGAAACAATCTAAACGAAGAAGTAAACACACTAGCATGCCCCTACACAAGAGATAATGATAGGCAATAGACCTCAAATCCTAAAACTCTAAAACCCCACAAAATGTGCATAGGGTTGATATGGACTCGGATGATCGTTCAAGCTGCCTACGTACCCAAGCCTCTTTTGGGATCAAGATTGACATAGTTCGGTGCCATTATTCTAAGCTACAATGCCTAATGTGCCTAGACCCACTAAACTAGACTCAATCAACTAGATCGGACTAGTGATTAAAATTTATTGAAGGTGATTGAATTAGGTTGAAGTTGATTGTGAATTTATGACTTCCTATATGCTCCTAAACTGAATGCAAGTATTATCCTGGACTAATGCAGGTGGGCCATATTCCTATGTGTGACTAAGCTTATCCTAAAGTAAAAGATGAGCTATATAGTGAATAATATTCTAGTCATCAGTCGGCGATGTGTACAACTGACCTGACTGAGGCACTCCTAACTTCTAGGGACTCTCCTATAGATCTTGGACATATTCGTACTGCAAAGAAAGAAATTTTTGTTTTGAAAAAGTTTGGAAATGTTTGTTTAAAAGGTTTTTTAACCACATTAAGACTCAGAAAACATAGCTTCACGAAAAACCCTTGGTTTTAAAACACTTACTTTGTAAAAATGATTCAAAAACCACTAGATATCCCAATCAGTCAAACGCCCAATTTTTTCATATAACGATTCTTTTTTTTACCAAAATTGATAATCAAATAAACTTACCTACCAAAATCATATTAGATCATGCATGGTAGCTTTTATGAAAATCATGAAGAAAACAAAGAAGAAACGGCCCTAAGCATGCTTTTCAACCTTTGATATTATAAGAATGGAGGAACCTACCGTTGATCGCGCTCCTCGTCTCTAGGGTGCGTAAATCCGAGGTATACGCTTTGTCGCACCCTTTTATACGCCAGAGAAAACCCAATCCGCCGAAGTAGATGAATTGCTCTTTCCGATGTTTGTTGTCCATCTCTCGCTTTTTATGAAACCCAATGCGGCTCGATCTTTTGATGAAATTCCACCAAATTGGTGGTGAGATTAGAATGGTTACCCAAGGTAGGAGAGAGAGAGAGAGAGAGAGAGAGAGAGAGAGAGAGAGAGAGAGACTTGCTTATCTTCTTTATGAGTGATGAAGAATTGGTTGGTTTCGAAATAAAGTAAAGGAGACCGGCTTGTGTCGAAGGATCAGAGGAATCACACCCCAAAAAGATCATCACTAATTTCTCCAAGAAAAAATGAGTCTATCAAAGAGAGACAGAGAAAGAGTCTTATGTCAAACGTTAATTCCTTTTTTTTTTTTTTTTAGCATCCGTTCCTCCTCTTCTTATATCAATAAGATTATATCTATTATGAGAAAAAGAGAGAGAACCCACAAAAGCACATTTCCTTTTATAATTAAAGAATTTCTGAAAGTACTAAAAATACCCCCGAAAGTTGCTGGATTGAAAGAGAATGCTTTGATAAAAATCCAACGAGATTTCTTGGGTAGAAAGCATTGCCATTTTTTATCCTAAATAAAGAAGGCCATGCTATAAAATGTATCACTGCAGGTTTGGGTTTTATAAAAAAAAAAGAATGCCAATACTTAATTTGGATGGGTTGCCAAAAAAAATCAAGATTAGCCTCTTCTTTTTTTCATATAACATGCTTGCCCCTCCCCCCAAGAGAGTAACGACCTTAAAATAGAGTTGTTTGCAATGCTTTTAGAAATCAAAAATTCTTTTTCTAATGTCTGCTCAAAGACCTCTTTTCTAAAGATGGAATTCAAATATTAGATTTCCACTTGCTTTTAATAAAATCACTCCAATGAGACCCACCCAAAATCGCATGTGAGAAAGAGAAGGTCGGTGGGAAAGGTCTATCAAATGTAGGGCTCAGATCATCTCATGGTGTGTATCCATCAATCACTGAATGGTTCGGATCTTTCTACGGTGTAGGCAGCACTCACACGGGTGAAGGCTTACCTTGCTTTAGGGATTTGAACGAATTAATTATGGGATCCATCTGGGCACAACTAGGGCTGTTTTTGGGAATTCGGATCGAGTTTCTTTTTTTTTTCTTGAAAGTGAGTTGGGATTGGGCTGATTCTTATTCAATTTTTTAGCAAAAGCCTGACCCCAAATTGCACCCCTAGGCCCATCAAATGGATGGTTCGGGCCATTACCAATATACACAGGTTGTGTCCTCATAAATAATTTCAATGGGCTGATCCGAGCCGTTCCTTTTATTAGGCCAAAACATAAATCAGTTACGATCACTTAATCAATTCTATAGGCTGATCCGAACCACCTAATTGATGGACCATCATATAAAGAAGATGTGCCCCTTAAATCATGTCTATGGGATGATTTGATCCATACAATTGATGGGCTGAAATATAAGTTGGTTGCGCCCTCTAAAATCTCTTCCATGGGATGATCCGAAGCATTTAAATAACTGGCTATCAAGTGATCGGCTTGGATCACTCATAACGTGGGCCCCCTAAGTCTCTCCCATTGGATGATCTAAACCGTCCATTTGGTGAGCTCCCCATAAATGGGTTGTGCCACAAAACTAATTCTAATTAGAATAATCTCAACCATCAATTTGACGATCCACAGCTTCAAAATCATTTTCAGGAATGGCTCGGATCATCCTAATATGATAAACACTAAATGTATAGTGGGCCCCACTACCTCGCCGATCAACTATTCCTTCAAAATTTTGATTTTCCAAACCTTTGTGACCGCACCAAAAGAACTAATTCTATTCAAATTTATTCTCTCTAATATCCAACTCTTGATGTGATTCTATATAATAAGATCAGTGAGTGGCCCCACTTGTATTTGCCGGATTCCAATAAGATTTAATGATTATGAAGAACGAGCCCCACTTGAGTGATCGAATTCCTCTAGAATAATTTTCAGAATTTATTATTGGTGGGCTCAGACAAGACCAAAACTCTCTTGAAATTTGAACTTTTTCTAATCGACAATTATGTTGGCTCACTTGTTCAACCTGAATCACAATTATAAGGCCACGAAATTCGTACAAACTCTTCTAATTCGGAATTTCATGAACACTCTTTCTCAACACTTTGCTGGAAAAGATGGAAAATGCGGTGGAACTGACCGAAAAGATCGAGATAATATAAGAAACTGACCTAGAAAGGGAAAACACTGAAAACCGATAGGAAAACACTAACTTCTTTGTTGATTAAAGCGGAGCAAAATAGGGGTGTCTACACCTAGCTACTCCTAATGACTCGAGATTTTTGAGATTTTTGATTTTTTAGATGTTTTTCAAGTGTTTTTGCTGTTTTTGACACAAGATGACAGAACCCTATCATCATAAAGGTAGGACGGACTCCTGATATCCTGCAAAGGTTGGACAGTATCCTATGCTTTGCGGGGGAATTGGACAGAATCACGACTCTCCAAGGGTTGGACAGCATCATATGCCTTGCAAGAGTGGATAAAAATCAGATGACTTGACGAGAGGTTGGACTGAATCCTAAACCCTATGATGATAAGACTGACTCCTGAAAGAAGGACTGACTCTCTAGCTAAGGATAGACTCCTATGCTAATGGAAAAGACTTTCTAAACTGGTAACTATATGGGAGGGTGCTATCTAGATAAAGCATGTCTTCTTGAAGAAGAGGAGAGAAGAAGGGCGCTAGTGAGACTGGGCAAGTCTCCTAAACACAGAGATGGGCTCCAAGTATCCTTATCATCGCCCCTGCAATGATATATCAGGATATGTATCTAAAAGGCTAAGTTAGCCTCTGACTAATCAGGGTGAAATGTTCTAGCATGAGACTGAGCTAGTCTCCTAGGGCTGCAACTTTGTGAGACTTGAATAGTCTCCTATGGATTGACTCACTGATGAGACAAAGCCTGTCTCCAAATGATTTGACTTTCTACCAAGACATAGCTTGTCTCCTAAAAGGGTGGACTCTAGATGACTCTTTCATTGCCCTTGCAATGATAAGGCTCCTAATGTTTATGGTACACTTCTAAACGACTGGGCAAGTCTCTTAAATAAAAGAGCGGAGTGGTACTTGGACTGAGCAAGTCCCCTAATGGTGGGCTTAGGCTAACGCCTTCATCGCCTTCTGTAATGAAGAAGAATTTCTGGGAAAGAAATGATTTATTGTAAATAACATGATTTCTTATTATTGACACAGCTCAACCCACAAGATCTACTCAAATGTAGTAATCCTATTTATAGATTATTAAGAAAATGAAGGTTTCTTTGAAAAGATAAGTAACTTTCCTTCACATAGATCAGATTCTAGATTTCCTTTTTGACACTCCATTGAATAATAACCAAAATTGACTATTTTACGAGAGGTAAACAAACATATCAAAACACTAGAAAGGAGGTATAATCATACACCATGAACTATCTTGTTTCACGAATTGCACAAAGATCATTTCAAGTCACTTTATATACGAAATCATTAGAATGAGGACAACACATATACATGAAGACAGTGAATAAAGTCATTTAGGTGCTCTTACATTTCTATGTAAAATAACTTAAACCCATTTGTACGAAAGGGATAAAGGGCTAGTTTTGTACAATTCAAAATAAAGCAAACAATAAACAATAACCATAGAACCCACTCTTCGCAACTTATTCTGTTACTGTAAAGAATTAACATTTTTAAAACTGATATTTAAAGAGTTCTGCACAATGCTAAATAAATAAAATTGTGAACTTGCAAATGTAGAAAAATGTGCCAAAACTATAGATATGTGGACAAAATATTTGATGTGAAACAATACTACCATATGGATCAATTGCTATCATGAAGAATTCTACCCTGAATATTATAAGAGGAAAGTGTTGGTGAGCTTAAGCGCCCCAATCACATGGGTCCCACATTTTCTGTGGTGATCCAAACCATTCATTTGCAAGGCCCTATCATAGATAGGGTGTGTACCAAAAATCAGCTCCATAGGATCATCCTAACCCCTCCATTTGTGGAGGACAAAAATGGGCAGATTTGTGGACAAATAATGTCTGTCCATTTTGACCTCCACAAATGGATGGGTTAGGATGATCCTATGGAGCTGATTTTTGGTACACACCCCATCTATGTAAGGGCCTTTCAAATGAATGCTTTGGATCATCCTAACAAAGTAGGCCCCAATGTGATTGGGCGCTTAAGCTCACCATAAGTTTGGTGAGCTTAAGCTCACCAACACTTTCCTCATATTATAATACTAATAAAAGTAAGATTATCAAAATTGACAGTACAACCAGCAAATAGACCTTATTGTTATCTTATAGCCAGAAACAACCAATGTATGTCTAATTAAACCAACACTTAGCTAACACTAACTCTCTGAACCATATGAAATATAAACATTCAACTCTCCTGTGATTAAAATAATAAAGTCTAACCTGTAGAATAACAACTATACATTTCTACACAGACATAAATCAAAACCATAGAGTATAGGAACCTGTAGGACAACAGCTATGAGCTTTTAGATCAATACAGATCACAATTTCAGAATACAGAAAACTGGAGGCAGTAACTAAATGCTTTTAGACCATTACAAATCACAATTTACAACTGCATAAAGATGTGGGACAGCAGCTGTGTGTTTTAAAAATAAATAAATAAATCATGACTGTAGTTGGCATTGTCGTGGTGAATCCAAATTGCAATTACACATTCTTAGCTTTTCCAAATCTATGAACAATGGTAAGCTCATTAAACTACATGAATATGCCTATTTAAAATGGAGCCAAGTTCCTAAATTAACCTCTCAAAGCCCCTTTTTCTTTTTTTCTTCTTTTTTTTTAAAAAAATTCGATGTAAAGCCAGACATTACACTAGCTCTTTCATTACGAGCCTATAGGTATATCTTAAAACCTAAACACCAAAGCATCCTTTTTTATAAAGAACTATAATAGCTTGCGAAAGGAATTGGTGTAACTGACAATGAGGATAATGCCAATATGACTATCTTTCAACTGCCCATGTAAGAATCTAAATCATGTCAAGATGTAAACATTGAAACAAAATTCATGGAACTAACTTAGACATACAGTAGAGAACACAAGCTGTAGCAAATAAAAATGAGAAAAATATTAAAGAGGAATACTTTCTCTTAGCAATGTTGGACCTCTTGATCCCCTCTTATCTTCACTTCTCCCAATTACACTTCAACCTAAGGGTGTCAATTTTGGCTCGGGCTCGTAAGCTCGCTTGAGCTCGGCTCGAAAAAAGCTCGGCTCGAGCTCGGCTCGAATCCTTAACGAGCCGAGCCGAGCCGGCTTGCCAGGCTCGTTAAGCTTAACGAGCCGAGCCCGATTTAGGCCAGGCTCGGCTCGGCTCGGCTCGTTAAAGCTCGTTAATAAAAACCGTATAAAATAATAGTAATAAATATAATAAAGTAGAAACAGCTGAGGCGTAATTATCATAAGTCATAACTTTTTTCCGTAATTTCCGTAATTGTCATAACGTCGGAACTTCTGTTGGTAAATTTTTAGTAATTGTAATAACTTTTTAACTTCAATCGGTAATTTTCCATTTAAAACTATACACATTCAGCTATTCACTTTTTTTTCCGTAATGATTACTTTTTTTCTTTTTTTGCTTTTGCTAGCGGCGTTTGCATGTGCGAGAATCTCTGCAAAAATGATGTTCACATGCCCGAGAAATGCAATAGTAGAAGTTTGCTAGCAAATTTCTTTTTAATATAACGCAACCAGCCAAGCTCGTTAAGGCTCGCGAGCGGCTCGCGAGCCAAGCCGAGCCTGACCGAGCCGAGCCGAGCCGAGCCTAGTTCGAGCCCGAGCCTAACCTTTGACCTTAACGAGCCGAGCCGAGCCTGGCAAAGCTCGGCTCGGCTCGGCTCGTTTACACCCCTACTTCAACCTAAGGATGATGGTGGAAGTCTAGAATACTAGTAAAACTTGATAGGTCTTAGTTGAATCAACAAATCTGATCATGTTTATGGTCTGCTGGAATTATAGGAGCTAGTAAAGGGTCGATTGTGAGATGGAATAGAAGAAACAGATTCAGTAGAATAAGAAAAAAAAGAGGATTGAGATAATCCTGGGTTTCAAGGACCTAACTGATTAAAGGAGGGAAAAGGAATCATTGCTTTTACTGAAATGGATTCTGAAGTGGAGTTCAAAATAGGGTGCTAGATAAACTAAAAAAAAATTGCCAAAGGAGCAAAGGAGAGTGACAAAATGGGTATGAAATGAATGAAACAATAGGTAAGGTAACAAATAGGATCTGTTGGGGACTTTTCTTCTCGGTACACTTATGTACATATTTAATGATTACATACACACATATGCACACGTTCACACATACATACACACACTTGAGTCAAAACAGGTATGAAATAGACATGACCTGAAACAAGATTTTTTTTTTAGAAAAATCCAACCCTCTTGTAAACCAAAATAATGAGTCCTTATCATTTAGATCCAAGTCTTGATCAACCATTTCTTCTTTCCTAACTTTGGACACCAAACAACATAACAGAATAAATTCCATGCTCTGAGCTTCAGAGGGATCAAACCAGAAATACTATTCAAAATGAAAATTTATACTCAGTTTCTACCATTAAATAAAAAAAATTATATTTATCTTTACAAATCTAAAAAAAATGAATTATTAACTTAGAAATGCTACAAAATTAAAATCTTTGTATTATCCCTATCAAAAATTCAGGTAAATCACACAATCACACTAAACACAATAAGTTCAGATTTCTTCACAATAATATCATTAGATATCACACAAAATTGTAGCACCTTATCCTAATTCATACAATTCATGTACTGATTAAAAAGAAAAATTAACTAGAAATATAAAAATTACTTTATAAATACCTGAACTGCTGATGAGATTTGGATTGAAACTATTTGCAACTGTAATTTGAAGAAGCCTGCTTCTTTCTTCGTTAATTTGCCTTTAGTTAGCTTGAACATGAAGGAATTTATGAACAGAACATGTGCTAGCTCCAAATCTTGATAAAAAAATTCAGATCTGAACCAAAAGAGCCAAATTCGAGTACATAATTCTGGAATCTGAGGCCTTAGAGAGTGGATCTAAAGCATCTATAGCTAAGAATGGAAGAAAACAACCGAATCTAAAGCTTTGATCAAATAAAATTCCAGGTTAGGGTTTCTATTAGGTATATCTAGGATTTGGAAAGGAAATTGTTTAACCTAGTGTTTGAGAAGAAGAGAACAAATGAAATCACAGATTGAACAATACACAGAGTGATTATAAGCGAGCAATCTTGCTGGAGATTTGCCGGAGATTCACCGGAGAAGAAGGTATGAAAGGTTAGGGTTTCAGTTTGGTTTTCTCTTCCTCTCTCAGATCTAAGAAATTTGGGCGAAAATGAAAAACTCCTCTCTTTTTCGTTTGAATTTGATATTTATAGGAAACTTGGGGTGCTGATATTGGCACTACCAAATTTGATGGGTGCGCGGTTGTGCGAAAAGTTGATGGGCACAAGACCGAATCGTGTCCTTTTCGGATTCGGATCGACACCGCTCAGGATAATTCACCCCCCTTTTGAAGTTGAACTACGCTCATTGCTCGCCTTGTCTTATTTGGCAATTCTGCTCGGATTCTGACGAAAATTTGCGGGGACTTAGATGTGACCATAAGCTAGCCTAGGGTGAAGTTTGGAACCCTAATTCTTTCATTTGATGGGGTTTTACACAAACATGGAAGGTTTAGGGCACGGTCAAAATGGGGTGTCTACAGATGCCCCTCTTTGGCAAAGCGTGCTTGTCGTACGAATGTCAAAGCTGAACAGACAGAACATTTTGAGTAGCCTAAAATTGAGTGAAAAGAAAGAAGAATGAAGAAAGTGATTTTTGTGAAAGTTAAATTTTTGGGAGGGAGTGATGCCTCAGGGGTCTTGAATGGAAAGAATTTTGATTACTTTCTTAATGCTCTCAGAGATGCCCTCAAAGAGACTTTGGTTTTTTCTACGCTCGGGGCGAATGTTCTCAAGAAGAAATTTTGTTTTACGTTCAGGACGAAAACTCTCAGGAGAAATTGAGTTCTACGTTCAGGAAGAATTTTGGTTTTACGCTTAGAGCGAATGCTTTTTCAAAGAGACAAATTGATTTTACGCTTGGAGCGAATGCCTTCAGGAATAAATTAGGTTCGACGCTTGGAACGACTGTTTGCAGGAAGAATTTTGGTTCTACGCTTGGAGTGAATGCTTTCAGGAAGAATTTGGGTCATACGCTTGGAGCGAATGCTTTCAGGAAGAATTTGGGTTATACGCTCGGAGCGAATGCGTTCAAAGAGAAATAGGTTCTACGCTTGGAGCGGATGCTTTCAGGAAGAATTTGGGTTCTACGCTTGGAACGAATACTTTTAAAGAGAAATTGGTTCTACGCTTGGAGCGAATGCTTTTAGGAAGAATTTGGGTTATACGCTTGGGGCGAATGCTTTTAAGAAGAATTTGGGTTATACGCTTGGAGCGAATGCGTTCAAAGAGAATTTAGGTTCTACGCTTGGAGCGGATGCTTTCAGGAAGAATTTGGGTTCTACGCTTGGAGCGAATACTTTTAAAGAGAAATTGGTTCTACGCTTGGAGCGAATACTTTCAGGAAGAATTTGGGTTATACGCTTGGGGCGAATGCTTTCAAGAAGAATTCAGTTTCTTCTCTCGGGGTGGATGCTCTCAGGAAGAATCAGGTTAGTCCCAAATGCTTGATTTGATTACAAACTTCGTTTGTGAATAAAAGCTCCGTGGGGATAATGAGGCAAACTCTCAATGAAATGATGAGCAAGACTCTAAGAGGAATTTGACTGAGGAATTGAATTCAAAGACTGTGTTCAAGTTCCTCCTATTTGCATTTGTTGAGAATAGCCATCTCAATCATTATTGCTCACTTGATATCTTTTATGATCTGATTGCTCAGGGCATAAAAGATGCCCCTAGTATGATTTTACTTCCATGATAAATTCATAAGAGAGCAAAACACAGGAAAATGGTTAGAAAAGTTTTCATTTCATGAATATTTGAAGTTACAAAGCTTTCAGGTTTACAATAGACTGTATCTGCCCGACAACCTCCTTTCATTGCCGATGATCTCTGCCATTTCAGATGGGCTTGAGAGCCTGCCAGATGGACTTGAAAATCTACCATCTTATGAACTTCCTCTCGCCATGCATTACCTTTGAGGAGACACAACTTCATCATTTTTCACCTTCGCCTTCTTGCTTCTTGTTATCCCAGCTTTGAGAGGGAAATTGGACTACACAGGTTTTCCCACACAAGACTCTGGAACTTGACATTGACTTCACAAAGAAAGAACTTTGACTACCCACAAACGAGGAATTCGACGGACACAACGACTTAGACTTGAGGAGAAACTGCATCTGCTTCTTAGTCTGAAAAGTATTTTAAAATGGTACAGTCCACCACTCTTAGAATCTTTTGAAAGTCGTATTTAAAGGTGTTTCATTTTTCTTTCCGGTATTTCTATCATGGTTATTATCCCTTTGGATTGCTTAGTCTTAACCCCTAGCTTAGAGTGTCAGAAGAATCTCTGCTGGCGCTTACTCAGACTTCGGAGTAATGTCGCTGAAGAAATGAAAGTTTTGCTGGCTTTCAGAGGTTTTGTCCTTTTTGAAGTCACTACCACGACCAAATCGCCTTTTCAGGTTTTCGATTCGGCAGACCACACACCTTAATTTTTGCCTGGACTGCCTGCCCTTGCAGGTTTTCCATCCAGCAGGCTCAGCACCCTAATTTTTGCCTAAACCGCCCTTGCGAGTTTTCAGCTTAGCGGGTGAATGACCCTAACTTTTGCCTAAACCGCCCTTGTGGGTTTTCATCCTAGCGGGTCTAAGACTCCATCATTTTCTTTCTAACTTTCTGTTTCTCTACAAACCTAGGCCTACATACACCAGAAGGACTTTTAGGTAAGCTTGGGTTCAAACAGGTTAAACCTTTGGTAAGTTTTCATGTATTTGACCGAATTTGGCCCTCCAGACTGCCTACGTATCCCCAAAGAAATGGGAATCAGGTCCGCGTAGTTCGCCCATTTGGGTTTCAAGGATTGTTTGTTTTGTTCTTTCTTTCCTTTTTTAAGGATTTGAAAGATTTGAAGGATTTGACCGAACCCGAATTGATCAGGCTACCTACGTATCCTGTAAAAAGGAATCAGGTCATGATGTAGTTCAGGTTCAATATCTTTTATGACTCAAGTCATAAAAGATGCCCCTGGTTTGAGTTTATCAAATAAAGAATTTTTTTTCTTAGGCTCAAAGGGTTTGCAAACGTTTTTAACTTTGAGGTTGTTGGTTTTTAAGCTCTGAACGATCAAAGACGGACTCCTGGTGTATCTAAGCATAATATTTCTTTAGTTGGTCTAGGTTTGTAGGTTCTGTTAATTTTTCTCCATTTCTAATGAGGAGTTTAACGGCTTTTCCAGGCAGGACTTCATCGACGATGTAAGGACCAGACCAGTTTGGTCTGAACTTTCCTCTGGGATCAAACACCGGTGCCCTGTAAGACTTCAAGACGAGATCTCCTGGCTTTAAATCTCTGACCTTGACTTTCTTGTTAAAGGCTCTTTCGATTCTTCTCTGATACCCTTGGATATGATATAAGGCTCTCAACTTCTTTTCATCGAACATCTGTAATTCCTGATGTCTGGCTCTTGCCCACTCAGACTCTGGCAGATTTGCTTCCATCATTACCCTTAAGGATGGAATTCTCAGCTTAACAGGTAGGACTGCTTCCATTCCATATACTAGAGAGTACGGAGTTACACTTTTAGAGGATCTGATCGATGTCTTATAACCCCACATAGCAAAAGGAAGTTTGTTCGACCAATCTTTATAAGTCTCGGTCATCTTACTGATTATGACCTTGATGTTCTTATTTGCTGCCTTTACAGCCCCGTTTGTCTGAGGTCTGTAAGGAGATGACTTGTGATGCTTGATTTTGAATTCTTCGCACAGGTGCACTACCTCCTTCTTGAAGTGAGATCCATTGTCAGAAATCAGCTCATTAGGTACTCCATATCTGCAGATAATATTTGTACGGATAAACTTCGCAACTGTATTGGAAGTTATGGAAGCATATGAAGCCGCCTCTATCCACTTCGTGAAGTAGTCAATGGCTACCAAGATGTACTCATGTCCACTTGATGATTTTGGATAAACTTTGCCAATGATATCCATCCCCCATACTGAGAACGGCCATGGTGAGGTCATAGAGTGTAATTCTAATGGAGGCACATGAATAAGATTTGCATAGACTTGGCATTTATGACATTTCTTCACAAATGCGAAGCAGTCTGCTTCCATTGTGGGCCAATAGAATCCAAGTCTTAGGATTTTCCTTGACAGCATCTTACCATTCAAGTGAGGGCCACAAACACCTTCATGTGTTTTCTCTATGAGCTCTGCAGCCTGATCTTCATCAACACACAGAAGCTGTATCCCGTCAAATGACCTTCTGTACAATTCTTCACCACAAATGATGAAGTTGGCAGTGAACCTCTGAAGAGTTTTCCTCTCTTTGCTGGAAGCGGATGCCCCTTGCTTGAAATGAGATTTCTAATGTCTGTGTACCACGGCTTTTCGTCCTGATATCTTGCTGATATCTCTATGGCATTCATATGTGCGGGAGCCCATTGTAACCTCACAGCTAAAGGTTGAACCTCCATTGTCGGAGAAATGTCTAACATTGACGCTAGAGTAGCCAAAGCGTCGGCAAAGTGATTCCTCGTCCTCAACAGATGAGTAAAGGTGACACTCCTGAACTTCTTGACCAGATTCGAGATAAGTATGATATGAGATCAACCTTGCCTCTTTTATTTTCCAATCCCCATTTATTTGACAAATGATCAGGATTGAATCTCCGAACACATCGATGTCTTGAATTCGCAAAGCCAAAGCTACTTCAAGTTCTGCAATCCATGCTTCATATTCTGCCATATTATTGGTGCATTCAAACAACTTGATGGATATAGGGATATATTCCTTCTTTGGAGATACCAACACTGCCCCTATTCCTTGACCATGATTATTGACAGCTCCATCAAAGTACATAAGCTATTTGGTATTTAGAGTCTCTTCTTCAATGTCTATGATCTCTTCATCAGGAAAGTCAGCCTTCAGAAAAGCATTTTCTTCGACAGGAGCATCAGCCAGCTGTTCAGCGATGACCCGCCCTTTAATTGATTTTTGAGTGACATAAGTGATGTCAAACTCAGACAACAGTAACAACCATCTAGCTGTTCTTCCAGTAAGACCGGATTTTTCGAACAAATACTTCAACGGATCCATCCGTGAGAGCAAAAGTACCTTGTTCGAAAGCAAATAATGTCTAAGCCTTTGAGTTGCCCAAACCAATGCTAAACACGTCTTTTCCAAGACAGTGTATTTGATTTCATACTCTAGCATTTTCTTGCCAATGTAGTAAATGGGCTTTTCCTTCTTAGATCCCGCATCTTGCTGAGCAAGGATACAACTCATTGTCGTATCTGTGATAGATAAACAACAACAGCGGTTGGCCAGGAATGACTGGTGATAAGACAGGAGGCAAAGATAAACATTGCTTGACCTTTTCAAATGCTTCTTGACAATCATTCCACTTCTTGGAAGAATTCTTCTTCAATAACTTGAAGATGGGTTCACATGTCATAGTTAAATGAGATATGAATCTCCTCAAGTATTGCACTTTGCCAAGGAATCTGCGAATCTGCTTTTCCGTCTTTGGTGGCTGCATTTCTTGGATAGCCTTGATCTTCTGAGGTCCACTTCGATTCCTCTCTCGCTGACCATGAATCCAAGCAACTTTCCCGATGTAACCCCAAATACACATTTACTTGGGTTTAAACAGAGTTGATACTTTCAGATTTGCTCGAAGAACTTTCTTAAGGCAACAGTATGCTCTGATCGAGTCTTTCCCGTGACAATCATGTCATCTACATAGACTTCGACCTCTTTATGAATCATGTCATGAAGAAGAGTAGTCGCAACTCTCTAATAGGTGGCACCAGCATTCTTGAGACCAAAAGGCATCACTCTGTAGCAATATGTCCCCCACTGCGTAATGAAGGCTGTCTTCATCATGTCCTCAGGCGCGATTTTAATTCGGTTGTACCTTGAGAATCCATCCATGAAAGATAAGAGTGCATGTCCAGCTGTATTGTCAACCAGGAGATCAATGTTCGGAAGCGAAAAATCATCTTTCGAACTTGCCTTGTTCAAATCTCTGAAATCAACACACATCCTAACTTTTCCGTCCTACTTGGGCACCGGTACGATATTTGCAAGCCATTCGGGGTATTCTACTACTTCGATGAATTTCTCTTTGAGCAGTTTCTTAACCTCATCATGAACTTTCAACTCCCATTCTATTTTAAGTTTCCGGAGTTTTCGCTTATTCGGCTTGATGCCAGGTGTTAGGCCTAAAATCGGTAACAGATACAGCAGTGACGTAAGAGCTGAGCTCAAGGACCCGAGAAGCCGAGTGAAGGAGCTGAGTCCTGCACAAGAGCACACGAGCTCAGAGGACCAACCCAGAGTTGTTACTCTGGACTTGCCCTTCGACACTCAAGTTAGTATGAGCAGGAGTGCAGAGCGAGTTTTTAAGAGTGGTAGCTTAGAAGTTATTACCGATTGATCTGAGCCCTGAAAGGCCTTTTATAGAGGGAAACCTGGGGTGGTTGGATTACCTACCCCAGGATAGGTGTCGACCTTTTACGGGTTTGAGTTTACTTACTTTTAGGTAATTACCAAACTACCCTGGGGCCGACACTGGATTTGCGGCAGGCCATCCTGGGGCCACGTGTCGACAGCTGATTGGCTGCTGTTTTTTATACCCCATCAGTTGCCTCCCAGTTCTCCAAGTTATTGTACTGATTTGGGGAAATGTGGTGAGTTATATTCCTGACCGAGGAGGAGTCTGTCCGAAAAATCTGTCCGGCGAAGCCGTTTGTCCGGCCCGTGGAATCTGTCAGGAAAACTGTCTGTCCGGCCTGGTTATCGGTCCAGAAATTCTGTCTGTCCGGCCTGGGAATCAGTCCGGAAATTCTGTCTGTCCGGCCTGGGAATCAGACCGAAAATTCTGTTTGTCCGGCTTGGGAATCAGTCCGAAAATTCTCTCCGGTAAAGCCATCTGTCCGGCTTGGGCCTGACAGATTTTTGTCGCGAGCGAATGCGCCATATCTTGTCCGGCTTGGGCCGGACTGATTTTTGTCGCGTAGCGAATGCGCCATATCCTGTCCGGCTTGAGCCGGACTGATTTTTGTCGCGTAGCGAACACGCCATATTCTGTACGACTTGGGCCGAATTGATTTTCTTGATGGGCACAATCGCTTAAAAAGTTATCCCGTACACGAGCACCTTACGGATGTCCCTTAGCCCCTTAGAGATACGCGCATATTTACTCACGCCCTTACCTCGAAGTGTGTGTCCGTCATTAATGAAAGACACGTGGCACCATGTAAGGGCCCTCGAAGCGCGTGCCCTTCATTAAATGCGAACCGCCTTAGCCAAGGTCTATAAAAGGAGGTTTTCACTTTTCACATTTCACTTTTACTCTCGCTTTCTCTCCCCTTTTTCTTTCTTTCTTGCTCTGCCTGCTCGGCTCGGGTAGCTCGTGGTTGTGAACGTCCGCGGATTTAGGCGCTCTTCTCTGTTCAGACCGGTAATTTTCTTGAGCACGTCTTTTATTCGTTTCTTTTCGCCTTCTTTATGTCCGGTAGTGCTTCAAGTTCTGAGTCTGGTTCTAGGTCTGATTCAAGGGAGTCCGGATCATCTAGTAGTTCGGCATCTAGGTCGTCGGAGAGGACTCGAACTGATTCGACAAGGGTTCCCGGCCCCTATATGGCGAGTCCTGACGTTAGCGTAGAGGTCATAAATAGTGAGGACGAGGAGATTTTGGATCTGAACAACACCCCGCCCCCAATGGATAGTTACTTTCGAGCAGAGGCGAGCGTTGGTAGCAACGCCGCTGAGGCATCCACAACATTCCTCCCGGGCCGGGCCGTCGAGGTCGTAGCTAGGGCCCGGATGGATACCAATCCCCAGTACAACATCCAGGCTCTTCATGAGGAGAACATCCTTGATGAGTCCAGGCTGGGGGACATTAGGGATAGGTACTGTATTCCCCTAAGGTTTGGGCTGAGGGCCGCGATAGAGGGAGATAGGGCTTGCAACGAAAGCTCCGACGTCTGCATATACGATGAGTCGTTAAGGGCTAGGCTCAGGTTCCCTCTACACCCATTCATCGTCGCGGTCCTTCAATATTACGGGCTGGCTCCGGCTCAGGTCGCTCCGAACTCATGGAGGACGATGATCGGGTTATGTACCTCGTTCAGGGCAGGCTTCAAAGAAGTTTGTCTGTGCCGTTGTTCCGCATGTGTGTGCACCTGAAGAGGCACAAGGACGGGGGTTGGATTTACATTAGCCAGCGCCCTGAGGTGAAAATGATCACTGGTATTCCTTCCTCCATTCATTTATGGAAGAACAGCTTCTTCTATGTCGAGGACAGGGAGTCTACTGAGCCCTGGCCGGTTCCTCTAAAATGGGACACCCCAGACACACAGGCGTTGAGCCGCAAGCCACTCCTCGAGGGCGAGGATATGGGGACGTTCGCCTTAGTCTGTGAGGAGCTGCACCGAGAGGGCCACGTTCATTGGGAGGAATTCTCTGGGGAAGAGGTTCTGGTCGGGCTTGGCATTAGTATTGCGACCCCGGCACATATGTGGCTAGTCTTGCTTTAAACTCTTTTTCCTCCTTTTTACTTCTGACCGGTTTGTTTGTTCATGTTGACTTTCAGAGATGCAGAAACAGTCCAAGTTGGAGAAGGTGAGGCAAGGAGCATTTGGAAGGGCCCAGCAGGGCCAGAAAAGGAAATCCGCAGAGATCTCGAGTCCTGCTCCGACCCAGGACGCGTCGCCCCCAAAGAGCAAGCCTTCAGTGAAACTGGTAGGCGCCTACGGCCGGGGAGCGGGGTCTTCCAAGTCAGGGGAGCATCCACCGGAGCCCGCCCCCCCCTGCGAGGACTGGGGATAATGTTTTTCGGCCCAACTGGGCCGTTCAGAAAAGCGAAACCGGCCTGGGTGAGAGCCGGGTAGCTGTGGGGATCGTCACCAAGGGTCTCCTAAACAGAGACAAGCTCTAGGTTCTAAACGAACCTCCAGTTGCGGCCGACGAGGCCATATTCTCTTTACTTTACCAGGTAAGATGGCCCATGTGTTTGTTTGTTTTGTTTTTTTGTTTTGCTTTCTTGTGTTAACACTTGCCTGCAGATCGGACTGTACTACAATGACTTTCGGCAGAAGAGCCGGAAGTTTTCTGAGGCAATAACTAAGTCCGAGGAGGAGAGCGGCCAACTGATGAAGGAGGCAGAAGAGCTCCAAAGGTCAATCGGGGAGAGGGACGTGGAGAATCAGCGGCTCAAAGATGAGATGGTCGCCCAGAAGCAGAAGGCCGCCGAAGCCCTCAGTGCACAGAGGGAGAGAGCCCGGGAGAGACAGATAGCGGCCTTCGAGGAGGCCGTGCAGAAAAAGGAGGATGAACTTATTAGTTTGTCCAGCGAATCCTATAAGCTAGGATTCTTTGATTGCCTTGAGCAGGTCAAGGAATCCAACCCGGCTATGACCTTGGAGGGCCTAGTTCTCCCTGATCCATTGGTGCCTGGCGACGACGAGCAGGGCACTACCGATGCCGCAGAGGTCCCAGAGGCACATCCATCACAGGGTGGTAGCCACGGGGTGTCTTGAGCTCCCTTTCTTTTTCTTTTTTTTGTAATGGTCCTTGGAGACCCAACTTTTTGTGATGGCCCTTCGAAGCCCTATTTTTTGTAATTGCCCTTCGAGGCCCCACTTTTTCATTAATAGAAATTTCATTTTTTCGTCCACTATCCACTTGTGTCTGCCTCTGGCTAATACTGTTCGATCCTATACTGTGGGCCAAAAATACTCCGGGCAGACTTTCGAGCTTCGGTTCGCCCCCGCATCAACTGAGGTGAACTAACCAGCGAGTACCCAAGTTTTAGTGAACTGGGTTTCTAAGATGGTTTGGTTTTTTTTTGTCCGGGCCCGTCCCTGACCAGGAGTACGCTCCCGGTCTTTGCGTAGACGGGCCGAGGTGAACCAAGCAGCGAGTATCCTAGTTTTAGTAAACTGGGTTTCAAAGTAGCTTTGGTTTTTGCTGTCCGGGCTTGTTCCGGACCAGGAGTGCGCTCCTGGTCTTTGCGGAGGCGAGCCGTGGCGAACCAAGCAGCGAGTACCCTAATTTTAGTGAACTGGGTTTCGAAGTAGCTTTGGTTTTTGCTGTCCGGGCTCGTTTCTGACCAGGAGTGCGCTCCCGGTCTTTGCGGAGACAAGCCGTGGCGAACCAAGCAACGAGTACCCTAGTTTTAGTGAACTGGGTTTCCAAGTAGGTTTGGTTTTTGCTGTCCGGGCTTGTTTCGGACCAAGAGTGCGCTCCCGGTCTTTGAAAAGACGAGCCGTGGCGAACCAAGCAGCGAGTACCCTAATTTCAGTGAACTGGGTTTCCAAGTAGCTTTGGTTTTTGGTGTCCGGGCTCGTTTCTGACCAGGAGTGCGCTCCCGGTCTTTGCGGAGACGAGCCGTGGCGAACCAAGCAGCGAGTACTCTACTTTTAGTGAACTGGGTGATGGCGTCTGGATCTGGGTCGGTAGAGGGCCTCCGCGGGGTCTGCAATCACAAACAAAAGGGGGTCAGGGGGTCAGGGGGTCCGGGGTGGGTCCCGGACGACCACTTCGACACCCAAGTTAGATCCTTCGACCAGTCAATATAAAGAACAGCTAGAAAGGGAGGGGGTTTTGACCAGGGTTACCAGGGCCGGTGCGCGGGGACATTTCTGGGTGCATAAATGAGTGAGTCGGAGGGGACTAGCAGGGAGGGCAGGATGGGATTCCTGGCCTCCTCTGTTGTTGCCTCGCCTCTTTTTCCGGTATTGCGGGGTGGAGGATGGGTGAATTCCCTGCTTTCAGGGGCCAAAAGAAAAAAGGTCCCTTTCTTCTTCCTTTCCCTCCCCTTTTAAAGGGAGGTGTGCGGCCCTTTTCATCATTATGGAGGGAAAAACTTCCTTGGCAGGATTGGGCCGTCCCTCTGCCTCGCCGGCGCGCGTGACTTTGGCGGCCATTTCCTTCCCTAATTTGTGATGATGAGGCCTGGGTGGTGAGAGGGCGACATGTGTCATGAATGTGTGGTCTTTGCCGTTTTCCAACACCCTTCTTCATGATGGTTGGGCTCTGCTCGTGCATGGATGACACGTGGCGATATCTGGGAGCGTAGCCGTATTTGTGCCCCATCATAACTCCCCCTTACTCCTTTGGTCCATTGAATGGGCCAAGGGAGTAACGTTTTGTTCGAGCTAAGTCATGATGAGGATATTTACGAGGGCTCCGGGGTGCGTGGAGACGTGCCGTTTTATCCGGCGGCTGTCCTTGGGAAGCGGCGGCGTCGTTAGGAAGGCTGCGTTGTCTCGAGGCACCAGGATTTCTTTCCCGAGTTTAAAAGAGGGGAATTACCCTGGTGTCTTTTTATGGCTCATCGTCGCTCTTCTTCTTTCCTTTGCGGTAGGGGTTCTGTTCGTATATTCTCCAGCAACATGTCTGGCTCTTCTTCACGAGTTAGGGGCAAGGCCTGTTTCCTCCAGGAGTCGTCGAGCGACCCTGACTTGTCCTCCGATCCGGGGGAGGATCTCGTGGCTCGTCAGAAGAAGGCTAAGAGGGGCCCGGGCGCTTCGTCGGGCTTCCCCCCCCCCCTTCGCCTTTCTTCCCTGCCTAAGAAGGACAGATTGTCCAGGTCCCGCGTTGCCCGGGAGTGGTCATTTTTCTCTCGAGCCTATCGTCAGGGAACGGAATTGCGTGGGCGTGTTTCGAAGATGGGTCAGGAGATCGAGGACTTGAAGCGGGAGAACGAGGTTCTACAGAAGAAAGTTCATCTTCTCAACGAGCAGCTGTTGGAATATTATGAGGTGGACCCTGGGGAGGAGTCGTTCTCCGATTAAGCTTTGGCTTTCTATGTTTTCCTGCGTGTCTATCCCCTTCTCTGGCGGCGATTTCTGAGGCCTGCGTGCCCTGTGCTGTTTTTTGGTTTACCTTTATTTTTGTAGGCCTATGGGCCAGGAGGATGTTAATGCGTAGTTTATGTGTATTTGGGCCATATCTCTTAATGTTGTTCTTGGCTTGTGATGGAGAATCTCTGTGTTTGCAAGGATTTGCGATGCTCCGAGCCTTCCGGGCGCTCTCCCTTTTTTTTTTCTTTTTCTTTTTTTTTTTTTTTTTTTGGGGGACCCGAACCTGCGTGGGGTCGGGATAGCGAGACGTGTCGAATTCGTATGATTTTGCCCTTTACCCTCTACTTCCTTTATGAAGGTTAGGCTTTATGTAGATTTGGGGGCGACACGTGGCGTGCTCCGGTGATAGCGCCGTCTTTGCATGTTATCGTGATATTACCTTTAGTCCATTGATTGGCCTCGGGGAGCGGGCCCGTTGGCATAGTTAAATGATAATGTAGTGAAGGCGTTTATGGGAGCATTGGGGTGTGAGCGGATATTCTGCTCCGTCCGGCGGCTCCTTCCCGAGGCGCCGCTTGGTTGTTCAGTAGGAAACGGACACGCGGGTAGTAAGTGCTTCGTTTTTTCACACCGGGGTTTCCTATAAGGGTTCTATAAGGGGTGAGCTTTCCTGAAGTCAGGAATATCGCCCTTTGTTTGTTCTTTGCCTTTTTGATTTCTCCGGCCTTTCTTCAGGCTTGTCCGAGATGTCGTCGCCTTTCCAGGGTCCCTTTGCGGGCGGCGATCGTAGGCCTGATCGCGACGGGAGTCGTCCGAATAACCCCGAGGCAAATTCTGGCGGGCTGGGGCCTCATCGAGGGGTTCCGGAGGGGGACGTGGATCATCCTCCTCCCCTGCACGAGAGGGAGTCTCATGAAGCGTTTATTCACCGCAACCGTTCCTTCTTTTCCTGCGTCCATCGTAGGGGAATTGAGGTTTTTAGCCGGATGAGGGACATGGATCGGGAGATTGCTGCTTTGCGCGCGGAGAACGATCTGCTGAGGAACCAGGTGCGTTGGTTAAATGACCAGGCCCGTTTGGCTGGGAATCGGCGTTGGGGAAGCTCTTCGGACGGGGAACAGAGTGATAGGGAGATTTCTGATGCGGAAAACTCTTTCAGCGGCCAGTCCCTCTGAGCTGATTGCGGTTGGAGTTCGGAATTTTTGGAGGAAGCCTCTTGTCTTTGTGCTTTCTTTTTTTTTTTGTCTTAGGGATCTTGGGGGCTTCGGGCCTGCGTGCCTATTGTCCTTACTCCCCTTTTTGTAGGCCTTTGGGCCAGGAGGAAGTGGTTTATGAATGGTGCCTTTCTTTTTCTTGTTTCTGATGTGTGTTTTCTCCTTACGTGTTTGCTTTTCTTTTGCATGCTTGCTTTCTCGCGCATTTCTGAGCCCTTGTCGCTGCGTTCGATATTTTCGGCCCGGTGGTATTTTGTATGGGGTATCTAGTCGTACCTTTATGACGGGTTCCGAGCTCTTTGCCATCGAATGTGGTTTTTTTTTTTTTTTTTTTTTATTATCTTGTGGAGGTGTATGTCGGGCCCTTGTGACGGGGTCCGAGCCCTTTCTTTATGAGCGCAGTTTTGTGCATCTGGTGGAGGTGTATGGATGGCTTGCTGGGGAAGTTATGTCGTGGGTAGGGATAGAGACGTCCTTTCCGTATGGCGCTTTGACTTATGGCGGTTCCCTTGGGTTTCTCAATCGGCGCCACGTGTGCGCGTCCCATCGACTTAGAAAGGGCGGGAGATCGAACGACAGATGTCAAAACCCTAGCCCTTTTTAAAGCCTTTTTGGGGATTTCATTTTTTAACTTTATTCCTTCGTCTTCCTCGATTAGAACGGGTTTTTTCTCCGCGGCGATTCTTCTACGTGTTGCTTGTTGTCCACGCTTTGTTCGGTGAGTTCTGTGTCTTTGTTTCATAGCTTACGATGTCTGTTGCGACTGTGCCTCAGAGCCCCTCTTCCGCGTCGGTAGAGGTGGTGGAGAGGGCTCCGGTGAGAAAGAGGAGGCGGTTGTCTGTAGAGGGTGGGAGCGGCATCGCTGAAGATGTGCGGCAGCCCACGGAGTTGAGGGATAGTTCCGGGACCTCCGGGTCGTCGGTAGGGCCGCTGCTTCGGAATCTCCGGCTTGAGTTTCTTATGCTCGTGGGTCGGAGGTTGGGGAAATTCGGCCTGGCGCCGTTATTCGTCCCGGCCGGGTGGCATGTTTCAGGAATACTTTGGAAAAAGGGGCGGCGGAGAAAATTAGGAGGGAGTTCCATATCCCCGACGATTATGGGATTAGAGTCCCCTCCTTTGTAGAAGGGGTGTGTGGGGGTACCACGGAGGAAGAGGTAGCTTTCTACGTGGAAGCTTTTCGGGCGGGGGTTAGGTTTCCGCTCTTGGACATTATAATAGAGGCCCTCGAGTTTTACCAAGTGGCTCCTTCCCAACTGGTGCCTAATAGTTGGCGCACACTCCTGGCCTTTGTGGCCAAGGCGGGTCTTCATAAGGTTCAGCCCACCCTTCCGCTGCTCCGGGCCTGCGTGGCCCTCAGTCCGTTGGTGAAGGGGGAGGACAGCTGGCTTTATCTGACCCAGCGTCCTCAGGTGAAGATTGCAGCGAACTTGCCTTCGTCCATCAAGAAGTGGAAGGAGGAGTATGTGTTTGTTACCCCTCCATCGGACGCTGGCTGGGATTTTCCTCGTTCTTGGAGGCGCTCCGTTGAGTGGCGGAGGAAGTCCCTTCCCGACGAGTCTGACTACAGCAAGTTTGACTTGGGGAAGCTCGCCTCTGGGGAGGCTATTGACGTCTCCGAGTTTAGGTGGGAGAGGAGCCTGAAGAGGTTTGGCTTGGTGGGAGCTGTGTAGAGGAGGGTCCGTTGCACGGGCGAGGGAACGGGGGAGAGTTCAGCCAGCTATCGTGGTGAGCCCCTCCCCTCTTCCTCTCTCTTTTTTTTGTTTTTTTGTTTTTCCTTTACTTTGAGCGATTGTTATTTTCTTGTTTTTGGCAGGAGAGATGTCTTCTTCTGGTGACGTTGGTAAGGGGAAGGAGGTTGCGGCGGTGACAACGGGCTTGTCGAGCCGTAAGAAAATTCCTTCTGACTTTATGGCCGCGGCCAGGCTAGGTCGGTCGCAAGCGAGGCTCGCAACATCTATGCCTTCCATCCCCTCTGGTCGAGCGGTTGGAGAGAAGGGGCCGGTTAGTTCCTCACCCCCGGGGTCTGAGCATCCTGCCAAGAGGGTCGCCGGCCGCGTGGTGTGTCCTTCAATCTTTGCGGAGGACGTGCCAAGTCGGATGGAGGGGGCGGTAATGACCAAGCTTCTTCTGGAGCGGGCGGAGCTTCCCCCGCAAAGTTTCCATATGCGAGGGGAACTGTTTAAGCCTGGCTGGAGGTTTGGTGTTGAGGATAGCGTTCTTGCGAATCCCCGGGTTGGGGTGGAGCTAGGGGTGACAACTGCCCTTCCTTGTGACGAGGCTGAGCTGAAGGGCTATGATCGTAGGGCCCTGGGGGCTCAGTATTTTCAATCAACTTCCTGCGTAAGTAATGGGTGGCCGGTTTTCTGATGGTATTTTTTTCTCCTCGCTGTTTTCGAGATTGTATGTTGGAATTTTCCTGATAACTTGCCTTTTGCAGTCCCAAAGTTATGCCAGGAGGATGGTGCAGTGCCTTCTTGAGGATGAGGCTGAGATAAGTGCTGTGGGGGAGCTAAACCGGCAGTTACGCGAGGAATTGGGCAGAGCCCGGGCGGAGAGAGCGACCTTTGATGACACTGTTGCTCAACTCCGGGAAGATCTCCGGGTAACTGTGGAGGGGAGGAGTCGTGCGTCGGACAAGTTGGCGCTGGCCCGGCGAACTCATGCCCGGGAATTGGCGAAGGCACGGGAGGAATGGCGCGACTCTGCGGAGTTTTTTAAGGCTGCGGCTGCGTTCAGCGTGGATATTGAGATTGATGCGTTTGCTGAATGCCGGCGGCGCGTTTAAGAGGTCGATCCCTCCTTCCCTCTCGATAAACTAATGCATGAGTCTGAGGTTGATCCTTTGCCGGCACCGGCGGAAGTGGTGGAGCCGGTAGGAGAGGAGGTGGCCGCCCCGGTGGATCGCGTAGTTGCCGAGACTTCCGAGGGGGGCCCAGTGATGTTGTGAATGCCTCGGGGGGCTTGCTCTTTTCTTTCAATGTTCCTGGTTATTTGGTCTGTAATAACTTTTGAACTACCTATTTTTTGTTGTTTGGTGTGTAACCGTATTGACATCTCTGCATATATACGATGCGCCGCGAGGTTTTCGAGGTCCTCAGGCCTTTGCGATTTGTGTTGGTGAGAGTATTCTTAGTGCACCCCGTAGGGCGTCTGTTTATGGGAGGACTATCTTCCCCTCGAATGATCAGTTCGGGGTTAATGGGTCCCGCCTGCCCTTAAAGGGGGAGGTCTTTTTTTTCATGGGGAGCGTTTTAGGGTATTCTCGGGGGGATCGGCCCCGATGTTACCTCTGTCTCACTCCCTGTTTTCTTTCGGGTCCCTCATTTATCGTGGGCCGGAAAGTGGAGATGTACACTGCTTTTGTAGAAGTGCTTTTCCATTAATTTGTTGACAAGAATACATCTTTGCTTCTAGAACACAAAAAGGAAACCAAAACACTTGTCATATTTTTAAAAGAAAGGCACGGAACTTACCCTGTCGTTTTACTGATAGAACTTTCGGAGGTTGTCCATGCTCCAACTGCGAGGGACCGGGGTCCCATCGAGGCGTTCTAGTTGGTAGGCCCCAGGTCGAAGTGCTCGAATGACTTTGTACGGTCCTTCCCATTTGGGTGCGAGCTTACCCGTGTTGCGGGGGTTTGATACCTCTGCACGCCGTAGCACCAGATCTCCGGGCTTTACCGAACGCTTTTTTACCCGGGCATCGTAGTATCGTGCCACCTTTTGCTGGTAGGAGGCGGTTCGGAGGAGGGCTTGCTCTCTTTTCTCGAGCACGAGATCGAGGTTGTTCCGGAGGAGTTCGGAATTTCCCTGCTCATCGTAATTCGCGGTGCGGAAGCTGGGGAGGCCAATTTCTAGCAGAATGACCGCTTCGGTCCCAAAGGTTAAGCTAAAAGGGGATTCTCCAGTTGCGGTCCGTGGTGTTGTTCGATAGGCCCAGAGGACGCTAGGGAGTGCGTCCAGCCAGTTTTTTCCGGCTTCTCCCAATCTCTTCTTGAGACTTTGTAGCAAAATCCTGTTGGTTACCTCGACCTGCCCGTTGGCCTGCGGGTGTGCTACGGAGGCGAAACGGTGTTCGATGCTTAGGCTATCACAGAATCTGCCAAATTCGGCGCTTGCGAACTGGGGACCGTTGTCTGTTACAAGGGTCTTTGGAATGCCGAAACGGCAAATGACGTCGTGATAGAAGAACTTCTCCGTCGCTTTGGAATTGGGTTTCACCACGGCTTTGACCTCAACCCACTTGGTGAAGTAGTTGATGGCGACGTATAACATTGTATGCCCCCCGGGGACCTTGGGGAATGGTCCGAGTAGATCCATGCCCCACATGGCGAAAGGCAGGGGTCCTGCTATCGCGGTGTACGGTGTAGCCGGTTGGTGGGGGGTGGTTACGTACCTTTGGCAGGGGATGCATTTTTTGACGAATTCCTTGGCGTCCCTAAGGCCCGTGGGCCAGAAGTAGCCGTGCCTTACGATTTTCTGGGCTAGGGTCCTGCCACCTCCATGGTCTCCGCAGATCCCTTCATGTACTTCTCGTAGCGCGTAGTCTGATTCGGAGGGTACCAGGCATCGGAGGTACGGCCATGTGTACGACCGTTTGTAGAGCCTGGGCCCGTGGACCACGTAATGGGCGGCTCTTGCAGTTAGGCGCCGGGCTTCCAGCTTATCTGCGGGTAGTATACCGTCTTTCAGGTATCGTATGATGGGGTCCATCCAGTTTGGCCCCGGTGGAATCTCCAGAACTCGTATCTCGTCGATGCTGGGGTGGGGCAGGATTTCTGTGAGCACGGTGCCGAAGTCATGGGTCTCTTCGGCGGCCATTCTTGATAATGCATCCGCTCGGTTGTTCATGTCTCGCGGCACCTGGAGGATCTCTACCTCTCCCATCCCCTGCAGTTTCTCTTTTACCTTGTGGACGTATTTTTTCATTCTGAAGCCCTTGGCTTCGTATATTCAGTTTACTTGGTTAACGACAAGCTGTGAGTCGCTATAGACTTTCAACTTGCCCGCGCCGAGCTCCGCGGCTAGACTTAGTCCTGCTAGTAAGGCTTCGTATTCGGCCTCGTTATTGGAGGCTTTGAAATCCAACCTGAGGGCATATTCCAGTGTGAACTCTTCTGGGCCGTGGAGGACCACTCCCGCTCCGTGTCCTTTATTGCCGGCGGAGCCATCAACGTGCAGGATCCAAGGGGTTTCGTTGTTCTGTTCCGAGGGGTCCTGCATCCCGTCGTCGCAAACCGTGTGCGCAGTGGGGCCCTCGCTGCTCCCCATTGTTGCTGGTTCTTCGGCCGGGGCCGTGAATTCCACTATAAAGTCAGCGAGGGCTTGAGATTTGATAGCCGGCCTTGGGTGGACTTGTATGTCGAACTCGCCCAGCTCGACGGCCCAACTTACCATCCTACCCGAGGTCTCTGGTTTTTGGAGAATCTTCCTGAGGGGCTGGTCGGTTAGCAGGACTATGGGGTGGGCCTGGAAGTAGGGGCGGAGCTTTCGAGCGGCACTGACGACTGCGAGGGCGAATTTCTCTATGTTCGAATATCGGATTTCTGCACCGTGGAGAGTCTTGCTCACGTAGTACACAGGGTGTTCCTTTTTGTCGCTTTGTTTGGCCAACACTGCGCTTACTGCCGTGGGGCTGACAGCCAGATATAAAAATAGCTCTTCCCCCGGCTCGGGTTTGGCGAGTACGGGCGGTGTCTGAAGGTATTGCTTCAGAGAGTCGAAGGCCTCTTGGCAGGCCGGGGTCCATTCGAATTCCCGTATGTTTTTTAATTGTTTGAAGAAGGGTTGGCACTTCTCTGCTGATTTGGGCATGAATCGGCCGAGGGCCGTGATCCGTCCTGCGAGCCTCTGTACTTCTACTGCTGTCGTCGGGGGTTCCATGTCTAGGATGGCCTGGATTTTTTCTGGGTTGGCCTCGATCCCTCTTTGGCTGACCATGAACCCCAAGAACTTTCCGGAAGTTACCCCAAAGGCACATTTCGCGGGGTTCAGCTTCATTCGGGCTCGTCGTAAGGTGTCGAAAGTTTCCTGAAGGTCGGAGATGTGTCTGGCGGCTTCCAGGCTTTTTACAAGCATATCGTCGACATACAGCTCCACGTTCCTTCCAATATGCGTTTGGAATTGCTTATTCACGAGCCGCTGGTAGGTGGCGCCTGCGTTTTTTAACCCGAAGGGCATGACAGTGTAGCAGTAGACGCCCTGATCGGTGATAAACGCTGTTTTCGGGATGTCTGGCTCGTGCTTTTTTATCTGATTGTAGCCTGAGAATGCGTCTAAGAAGGTGAGAAGTTCGTGTCCGGAGGTGGCGTCGATGAGTTGGTCAATGCGCGGGAGGGGATATGGGTCTTTTGGGCAGGCCCGGTTGAGGTCGGTGAAGTCTATACAGGCCCGCCATCCTCCGCTAGCTTTCTTGACCATCACGACGTTTGACAGCCACTCGGGATACCGGATTTCCCTGACGAATCCGGCTTGTAGCAGTTTTTCCACTTCGGCCTTTATGTGAGTTTGGCGCTCTACTGCGAAGTTCCTCTTTTTCTGCCGGACGGGTTTAAGGGCGGGGTTCACATTCAACTTGTGGACGGCCATTTCCTTGGGTATCCCGGGCATGTCCTTGGCGGACCATGCGAACATGTCTTTGTTTATTCTGAGGAAGTTGATCATCTGGTCTCGCAGGGGGCCTGTTAACATGGAACTTATCCGGACTTGTCTCTCCGGCTGATCTTGGGTCAGGGGGATGGAGTCTAGCTCCTCGGCGGGCTCTCCTCTGATTGCACGAGCCCGCTGCCGAGGATCTTCACTGCCGATTGTGAAGTTTTCGGCTGGGGCGTTGGTTCCTTTCAGGCTTGCCGCGTAGCACTGGCGTGCTATCATTTGCTGTCCCCTGACCTCTCCCACTCCGTCCGGAGTGGGGAATTTCATCTTGAGATGGGGGGTGGAGACTACGGCTCCCAAGTCTCTGAGAGCAGGGCGTCCAATGATGGCGCTGTAGGTGAACGGTATGTCTACGACCAGGAAGGTGGTCAGGATGGTTTTCTGCAAGGGGTACGCTCCGAAAGTCACGGGCAAGTCAATCTTGCCGTCTACCTGTACGGATGCCCTGGAGAAACCGTAGATGGAGTATTCCGCGGGTCCCAGCCTTTCCCTGCCCAGCTTCATTTCTTCGAACGTTTCGAGGTGTAGCACATTGACGGAGCTTCCTGTGTCCACCAAGATTTTTCCTATATCGAAGTTGGCGACGACTAGCCTGATGACCAGTGCATCGTCATGCGGGACTTGCAGCCCGTCGAGGTCTTTGTTGGAAAAAGTGATGATCTGGTTTTCATGGGGTGGATTTGTTCGGGCCTTCTTGGAAGGTATATCCATGGAGAATACCCGTTCCGCGTATGCCCGCCGACCGGCTGTTGTCGGCCCTCCCGCCGCGGGCCCGCCTGCGATGATATTGATTTTTCCTATGATGGTAGGCGGTTGCTCGCGAGCCTGTGGCTATTCGGGGGGCTCCCCCTTTCGGGGGCGCTGGTGGCGGCTCGTGTCGTGTCTGCTGCGGGATCGGCGTCGGCTTCGTGAGTGATGCCTACCGGGGGATCGGTGTCGGCTTGTGGACCGGCGGCGGTTTGGTGACCGATGCCTACCTCTGGGTTCGTCGAGCGGGCGCTGGGCCTCGCATGGGCTTTTGTCAGGACTCCTGAGGTATTGGTTTAGGTGTCCTTCCTCGGCCAGCCTTTCCAGCTGGAGGCGGAGGTGGAAGCAGTGGTCAGTTTCGTGGCCGTGGTCCCCGTGGAATTCGCAGAATTTCCTGGCGGACCTCTTCTTTGGATCTGTGGCCATTTTCTTGGGGGGGTCAGGAGACCCTGATCCCTAATAGCCGATAGAACGTGGGAGAGGGGGAACTTTAGTGGGGCGGTTCCCAGCCTTTCGAAGACAGGGATGGGGTTGCGGCCCGTCTGTCTTTCATCGGTTCGTGGCCTTATGGCCCTTCGGCCGTCGTTTTTTCTCTCGTAGGGGCCGGGCCGATTCTGTTCTCGAGCGCAGGCTTCTTCTGCTCGGACGAACTTATCAGCCTTTGATTCAAGCTCCTGTAGGTCCCGCGGGGGCTTGAGGGTGAGGTGCAGCTTAAGATTCGGATCGGTGGTGGCATGCTTTAGTGTGGCGACCGCTATCTGGACGTCCATGTTGGAGAGTTGGGCCAATTCGGCGTTGAACTTCAACATGAAGTCTCTTAGGGTCTCGTTTCTGCCTTGGCGGAGGGCTAGGAGGGCGTCCGCAGGATCATGGCGGAGGCGGTTGTTGGCGAACCTCGTGCTGAACTTTCGCCCGAATTCGTGGAAGGATGCGATGGAGTCGGGCTCCAATCTCATGTACCAGTCGTTGGCAGTTTTTCTTAGTAGGGATGCAAAGGCTCTGCACATGAATCCATCCGACGCGCCTCGAAGCGTCATTACTCTCTTGAAAGTCTGGAGGAACTCGAGGGGATCCGTGCTCCCGTCGTATAGACCGAAGCGGGAGAGGTCTATGCCTGCTTCTACGGGGGTCTTTAAGACCTCTGAGGTGAACGGGGATGTCGTTTCCCTTTCCCACTCATCGAGGATGTCGTGGGCGTAGGGTTTTTTCATTTCTAGTTTTACCTCTCGGATTTGCCTTTGCAGGTCCGCTATTGGATCCAAGCTGGGCGGTTGCGCCGAGGTTGCAACTTCTTCTGCCCGAGCCAAGGGCGGTTCCCGGAGACGGGTATCTTGGACAGGGGGGCGCGGCTGTTAGTAACCTATCCCCTACTGCCTCGCTGATGTCCCCCGGCTGCGTGGGGCAAGGGGCTATTTGTTGATGGGGACGGCGTTCTGCGAGTCGGTGCTCGCTTTCGCCGGGGATGTCGTTCCCCTGATTGTTCCTCGTTGCCTTCGTCGTAGGCTTCTGTCTGGTCCTGTGTCGTCCCGGGCTTTTTCGAAGCCGGGAGAGGCAAACGCTGGAGTAGTTCGTTGCGAAGTTCGTTGAACATCTCCATGGTGGGGACCATCTGCGGCGTGCTAGAGGAGGGTCGGGGTTGGTCCGAAGGCGGTGAGTTTCGCTCTTGGGAGCTTGAGGAGCTGGCTTGTGCGCGCTGGGCCTGACTCCTGGTTATTACCCCTGTTTTTGGCTGTTGGGTGTGGTTTCTCATCGCCATAAGGCGTTCAGTTACTCGACGAGTCCCACGGATGGCGCCAATATGATGGCGTCTGGATCCGGGTCTGCGATCGCGCGGTCGGTAGAGGGCCTCCGCGGGGTCTGCAATCACAAACAAAAGGGGGTCAGGGGGTCCGGGGTGGGTCCCGGACGACCACTTCGACACCCAAGTCAGATCCTTCGACCAGTCAATATAAAGAACAGCTAGAGAGGGAGGGGGTTTTGACCAGGGTTACCAGGGCCGGTGCGCGGGGACATTTCTGGGTGCATAAATGAGTGAGTCGGAGGGGACTAGCAGGGAGGGCATGATGGGATTCCTGGCCTCCTATGTTGTTGCCTCGCCTCTTTTTCCGGTGTTGCGGGGTGGAGGATGGGTGAATTCCCTGCTTTCCGGGGTCAAAAGAAAAAAAAGGTCCCCCTCTTCTTCCTTTCCCTCCCCTTTTAAAGGGAGGTGTGCGGCCCTTTTCATCATTATGTAGGGAAAAACTTCCTTTGCAGGATTGGGCCGTCCCTCTGCCTCGCCGGCGCGCGTGGCTTTGGCGGCCATTTCCTTCCCTAATTTGTGATGATGAGGCCTGGGTGGTGAGAAGAACTTCCTTTGCAGGATTGGGCCGTCCCTCTGCCTCGCCGGCGCGCGTGGCTTTGGCGGCCATTTCCTTCCCTAATTTGTGATGATGAGGCCTGGGTGGTGAGAGGGCGACATGTGTCATGAATGTGTGGTCTTTGCCGTTTTCCAACACCCTTCTTCATGATGGTTGGGCTCTGCTCGTGCATGGATGACACGTGGCGATATTTGGGAGCGTAGCCGTATTTGTGCCCCATCACTGGGTTTCTAAGTAGCTTTTGTTTTTGCTATTCGGGCTTGTTCCGGATCAGGAGTGCGCTCCCGGTCTTTACGGAGACGAGCCGTGGCGAACCAAGCAACGAGTACCCTAGTTTTAGTGAACTGGGTTTCCAATTAGGTTTGGTTTTTGCTGTCCGGGCTCGTTTCCGACCAGGAGTGCGCTCCTGGTCTTTGCGGAGACGAGCCGTGGCGAACCAAGCAGCGAGTACCCTAGTTTTAGTGAACTGGGTTTCCAAGTAGTGCAAGGAGATTTGCAAAAGAGTTTCTATCATTCACATTCAATATATATTTACAAAGTCACTTTCACGCCGGGTGGTCTAGTACTGATAGTATTTTCGGAGGTTCTTTGAGTTCCAAGCATGGGGTAGTAGGTGCTCCTCCAGCGTCTCCAGCTTATAACTCCCCGGGCGAATCACCTCTTTTATTCGGTACGGCCCCTCCCAGGTCGGGGAGAGTTTTCTGACCTTCTTCGGTTGGGAGATAGCAGCTTTCCTTAGGACTAGATCCCCTGCTCAAAATTCTCTGGGGCGTATCTTCAAATCATGATAGTTGGACACTTTCTGCTTGTAGGCGGCGACCCTGATTCGGGACTCTTCCCGGGCTTCTTCCAGTAAGTGGAGGTTTGCGCGGAGCCCATCTCCATTGAGCTGTTCATTGAAGTTGGTGACTCTGGGAGACGGGGCGCCCACATCGACGGGTATTACGGCCTCCGTCCCAAAGGACAAGTTGAATGGTGACTCCCCCGTTGATGTGCGGGGGGTGGTACGATACGCCCATAGGACATGATAAAGTTCATCTGCTCATCGGCCAGCCTTCTCGTCCAGCCTCTTTTTAATTCCTTGAAGCAGGATTCTGTTCGTTACTTCGGTCTGCCCATTCGTTTGAGGGTGTGCTACTGAAGTGAATCTCTGTTCGATCTTCAAGTTGGAGGAGAATTTTCAAAGGTTCCGGCAGTCGAATTGCCTACCGTTGTCTGTTATCAAGACGTGTGGGATCCTGAATCTGCAACCACCGACTTCCAAAAGAAGTTCTGCACATTTTACTCTGTGATCTGGGCTAGAGGTTCGGCCTCCACCCACTTGGTGAAATAATCAATGGCCACTACTATGAATGCGCGCCTTCCGGAGGCTGGTGGAAAGGGGCCCAAGATGTCCATCCCCCATACCGTGAAGGGGAGTGGGCTGATGATCGAGACCATAGACACAGTAGGTTGGTGGATGGTGGGAGAGAACTTTTGGCATCTCTCGCACTTCTTGACTAGGTCCAGAGCGTCTTGCCTTAAGGTTGGCCAGTACAGGCCTCTCAGTAGCACTTTGATTGCCAGGGCCTTGCCCCCTAGGTGCTCGCCACAAATCCCTTCGTGCGTCTCTTGTAGGGTATGCGGCGTTGCTGGGCCAGAGACATTTTAGGTATGGGAGGGTGTACAACCTTTTGTATAGGCTCTCACCATCGAGGGAAAACCTGGCTGCTCTCTGTATCACCTTGCGAGCTGCCTTCTTGGCTTCGGGAAGCTTCCCGCTACGTAGGTATTCAATGATTTCGTCCATCCAACAGGACTCGTGCTCCACCTGCATTACTTTGGCGGCCTCATTTTCGATTCTTGATTTCTGTAGAAACTCCATACATATACTCCCGAGGGTGGTGTATCCGGATGTGATGGCGTCTGGATCCGGGTCTGCGATCGCGCGGTCGGTAGAGGGCCTCCGCGGGGTCTGCAATCACAAACAAAAGGGGGTCAGGGGGTCCGGGGTGGGTCCCGGACGACCACTTCGACACCCAAGTCAGATCCTTCGACCAATTAATATAAAGAACAGCTAGAAAGGGAGGGGGTTTTGATCAGGGTTACCAGGGCTGGTGCGCGGGGACATTTCTGGGTGCATAAATGAGTGAGTCGGAGGGGACTAGCAGGGAGGGCAGGATGGGATTCCTGGCCTCCTCTGTTGTTGCCTCGCCTCTTTTTCCGGTATTGCGGGGTGGAGGATGGGTGAATTCCCTGCTTTCAGGGGCCAAAAGAAAAAAGGTCCCTTTCTTCTTCCTTTCCCTCCCCTTTTAAAGGGAGGTGTGCGGCCCTTTTCATCATTATGGAGGGAAAAACTTCCTTGGCAGGATTGGGCCGTCCCTCTGCCTCCCCGGCGCGCGTGGCTTTGGCGGCCATTTCCTTCCCTAATTTGTGATGATGAGGCCTGGGTGGTGAGAGGGCGACATGTGTCATGAATGTGTGGTCTTTGCCATTTTCCAACACCCTTCTTCATGATGGTTGGGCTCTGCTCGTGCATGGATGACACATGGCGATATCTGGGAGCGTAGCCGTATTTGTGTCCCATCATAACTCCCCCTTACTCCTTTGGTCCATTGAATGGGCCAAGGGAGTAACATTTTGTTCGAGCTAAGTCATGATGAGGATATTTACGAGGGCTCCGGGGTGCGAGGAGACGTGCCGTTTTATCCGGCGGCTGTCCTTGGGAAGCGGCAGCTTCGTTAGGAAGGCTGCGTTGTCTCGAGGCACCAGGATTTCTTTCCCGAGTTTAAAAGCGGGGAATTACCCTGGTGCCTTTTTGTGGCTCTTCGTCGCTCTTCTTCTTTCCTTTGCGGTAGGGGTTCTTTTCGTATATTCTTCAGCAACATGTCTGGCTCTTCTTCACGAGTTAGAGGCAAGCCCTGTTTCCTCCAGGAGTCGTCGAGCGACGCTGACTTGTCTTCCAATCCGGGGGAGGATCTCGTGGCTCGTCGGAAGAAGGCTAAGAGGGGCCCGGGCGCTTCGTCGGGCTTCCCCCCCCTTCGCTTTCTTCCCTTCCTAGGAAGGACAGATTGTCCAGGTCCCGCGTTGCCCGGGAGTGGTCGTTTTTCTCTCGAGCCTATCGTCAGGGAACGGAACTGGGTGGACGTGTTTCGAAGATGGGTCAGGAGATCGAGGACTTGAAGCGGGAGAACGAGGTTCTACAGAAGAAAGTTCATCTTCTCAACGAGCAGCTGTTGGAATATGAGGTGGACCCCCTGCTGGAGACCTCTTGGGAGGAGGAGGGGAACTCCTCTGGAGAGGAGTCGTTCTCCGATTAAGCTTTGGCTTTCTATGTTTTCCTGCGTGTCTATCCCCTTCTCTGGCGGGGATTTCTGAGGCCTGCGTGCCCTGTGCTGTTTTTTTGGTTTCCCTTTATTTTTGTAGGCCTATGGGCCAGGAGGATGTCAATGGGTAGTTTATGTGTATTTGGGCCGTATCTCTTAATGTTGTTCTTGGCTTGTGATGGAGAATCTCTGTGTTTGCAAGGATTTGCGATGCTCTGACCCTTCCGTGCGCTCTCTTCTTTTCTTTTCTTTTTTGTTTTTTTTGTTTTTTTTGGGCCCGAACCTGCGTGGGATCGGGATAGCGAAGCGTGTCGAATTCGTATGATCTTGCCCTTTACCCTCTACTTCCTTTATGAAGGTTAGGCTTTATGTAGATCTGGGGGCGACGCGTGGCGTGCTTCGGTGATAGCGAAGCGTGTCGAATTCGTATGATCTTGCCCTTTACCCTCTACTTCCTTTATGAAGGTTAGGCTTTATGTAGATCTGGGGGCGACGCATGGCGTGCTTCGGTGATAGCGAAGCGTGTTGAATTCGTATGATCTTGCCCTTTACCCTCTACTTCCTTTATGAAGGTTAGGCTTTATGTAGATCTGGGGGCGACGCGTGGCGTGCTTCGGTGATAGCGCCGTCTTTGTATGCTATCGTGATATGACCTTTAGTCCATTGATTGGCCTCGGGGAGCGGGCCCGTTGGCATAGTTAAAGGATAATGTGGTGAAGGCGTTTATGGGAGCATTGGGGTGCGAGCGGATATTCTGCTCCGTCCGGCGGCTCCTTCCCGAGGCGCCGCTTGGTTATTCAGTAGGAAGCGGACACGCGGGTAGTAAGTGCTTCATTTTTCCACACCGGGGTTTCCTATAAGGGTTCTATAAGGGGTGAGCTTTCCTGAAGTCAGGAAGATCGCCCTTTGTTTCTTCTTTGCCTTTTTTATTTCTTCCGGCCTTTCTTCAGGCTTGTCCGAGATGTCGTCGCCTTTCTAGGGTCTCTTTGTGAGCGGCGATCGTAGGTCTGATCGCGACGGGAGTCGTCCGAATAACCCGGAGGCAAACTCTGGCGGGCTGGGGCCTCAGCGAGGGGTTCCGGAGGGGGACATGGATCATCCTCCTCCCCCGCACGAGGGGGAGTCTCATGAAGCGTTTATTCACCGCAACCGTTCCTTCTTTTCCTGCGTCCATCGTAGGGGAATGGAGGTTTTTAGCCGGATGAGGGACATGGATCGGGAGATTGCTGCTTTGCGCGCGGAGAACGATCTGTTGAGGAACCGGGTGCGTTGGTTGAATGACCAGGCCCGTTTTGCTGGGAATCGGCGTTGGGGAAGCTCTTCGGACGGGGAAGAGAGTGATAGGGAGCTTTCTGATGCGGAAAACTCTTTCAGCGGCCAGTCCCTCTGAGCTGATTGCGGTGGGATTTCGGAATTTTTGGAGGAAGCCTCTTGTCTTTGCGCTTTCTTTTTTTGTCTTAGGGGTCTTGGGGGCTTCGGGCCTGCGTGCCTATTGTCCTTACTCCCCCTTTTTGTAGGCCTTTGGGCCAAGAGGAAGTGGTTTATGAATGGCGCCTTTCTTTTTCCGGTTTCTGATGTGTGTTTTCTCCTTACGTGTTTGCTTTTCTTTTGCATGCTAGCTTTCTCGCGCGTTTCTGAGCCCTTGTTGCTGTGTTCGATATTTTCGGCCCGGTGGTATTTTGTATGGGGTATCTAGTCGTACCTTTATGACGGGTTCCGAGCTCTTTGCCATCGAACGTGGTTTTTTTCTACCTTGTGGAGGTGTATGCCGGGCCCTTGTGACGGGGTCCGAGCCCTTTCTTTATGAACGCAGTTTTTTCCATCTGGTGGAGGTGTATGGATGGCTTGCTGGGGAAGTTATGTCGTGGGTAGGGGTAGAGACGTCCTTTCCGTATGGCGCTTCGACTTACGGCGGTTCCCTTGGGTTTCTCAATCGGCGCCACGTGTGCGCGTCCCATCGACTTAGAAAGGGCGGGAGATCGAACGACAGGTGTCAAAACCCTAGCCCTTTTTAAAGCCTTTTTGGGGGTTTCATTTTTTACTGTATTCCTTCGTCTTCCTCGATTAGGACGGGTTTTTCTCCGCGGTGATTCTTCTTCGTGTTACTTGTCGTCCACGCTTCGTTCGGTGAGTTCTGTGTCTTTGTTTCATAGCTTACGATGTCTGTTGCGACTGTGCCTCAGAGCCCTTCTTCCGCATCGGTAGAGGTGGTGGAGAGGGCTCCGGTGACAAAGAGGAGAAGGTTGTCTGCAGAGGGTGGGGGCGGCGTCGCTGAAGATGTGCGGCAGCCCACGAAGTTGAGGGATAGTTCCGGGACCTCCGGGTCGTTGGTGGGGACCGCTGCTTCAGAATCTCCGGCTCGAGTTTCTTATGCTCGTGGGGTGGAGATTGGGGACATTCGGCCTGGCGCCGTTATTCGTCCCGGCCGGGTGGCGTGTTTCAGGAATACTTTGGAAAAAGGGTCGGCGGAGAAAATTAGGAGGGAGTTCCATATCCCCGACGATTATGGGATTAGAGTCCCCTCCTTTGTAGAAGGGGTGTGTGGGGGTACCACGGAGGAAGAGGTAGCTTTCTACGTGGAAGCTTTCCGGACGGGGGTTAGGTTTCCGCTCTTGGACATTATAATAGAGGCCCTCGAGTTTTACCAAGTGGCTCCTTCCCAACTGGCGCCTAATAGTTGGCGCACACTCCTGGCCTTTGTGGCCAAGGCGGGTCTTCATAAGGTTCAGCCCACCCTTCTGCTGCTCCGGGCCTGCGTTGCCCTCAGTCCGTTGGTGAAGGGGGAGGACAGCTGGCTTTATCTGACCCAGCGTCTTCAGGTGAAGATTACAGTGAACTTGCCTTCGTCCATCAAGAAGTGGAAGGAGGAGTATGTGTTTGTTACCCCTCCATCGGGCGCTGGCTGGGATTTTCCTCGTTCTTGGAGGCACTCCGTTGAGTGGCGGAGGAAGTCCCTTCCCGACGAGTCTGACTACAGCAAGTTTGACTTGGGGAAGCTCGCCTCTGGGGAGGCTATTGACGTCTCCGAGTTTAGGTGGGAGAGGAGCTTGAAGAGGTTTGGCTTGGTGGGAGCTGTGGAGAGGAGGGTCCGTTGCACGGGCAAGGGAACGGGGGAGAGTTCAGCCAGCTATCGTGGTGAGCCCCTCCCCTCTTCCTCTCTCTTTTTTTTTTTTTTTTGCTTTGAGCGATTGTTATTTTCTTGTTTTTGGCAGGAGAGATGTCTTCTTTTGGTGACGTTGGTAAGGGGAAGGAGGTTGCGGCGGTGACAACGGGCTTGTCGAGCCGTAAGAAAATTCCTTCTGACTTTATGGCCGCGGCCAGGCTAGGTCGGTCGCAAGCGAGGCTCGCAACATCTATGCCTTCCAGCCCCTCTGGTCGAGCGGTTGGAGAGAAGGGGCCGGTTAGTTCCTCACCCCCGGGGTCTGAGCATCCTGCCAAGAGGGTCGCCGGCCGCGTGGCGTGTCCTTCATTCTTTGCGGAGGACGTGCCAAGTCAGATGGAGGGGGCGGTAATGACCAAGCTTCTTCTGGAGCGGGCGGAGCTTCCCCCGCAGAGTTTCCAGGTGCGAGGGGAACTGTTTAAGCCTGGCTGGAGGATTGGTGTTGAGGACAGCGTTCTTGTGAATCCCCGGGTTGGGGTGGAGCTAGGGGTGACAACTGCCCTTCCTTGTGACGAGGCTGAGCTGAAAGGCTACGATCGTAGGGCCCTGGGCGCTCAGTATTTTCAATCAACTTCCTGCGTAAGTAACGGGTGGCTGGTTTTCTGATGGTATTTTTCTCTCCTTGCTGTTTTCGTGATTGTATGTTGGAAGTTTTCTGATAACTTGCCTTTTGCAGTCCCAAAGTTATGCCAGGAGGATGGTGCAGTGCCTTCTTGAGGATGAGGCTGAGATAAGTGCTGCGGGGGAGCTAAACCGGCAGTTACGCGAGGAATTGGACAGAGCCCGGGCGGAGAGAGCGACCTTTGATGACACCGTTGCTCAACTCCAGGAAGATCTCCGGGTAACTGTGGAGGGGAGGAGCCGTGCGTCGGACAAGTTGGCGCTGGCTCGGCGAACTCATGCCTGGGAATTGGCGAAGGCACGGGAGGAATGGCGCGACTCTGCGGAGTTTTTTAAGGCTGCGGCTGCGTTCAGCGTGGATATTGAGATTGATGCGTTCGCTGAATGCCGGCGGCGCGTTCAAGAGGTCGATCCTTCCTTCCCTCTCGATAAACTGATGCATGAGTCTGAGGTTGATCCTTTGCCGGTACCGGCGGAAGTGGTGGAGCCGGTAGGAGAGGAGGTGGCCGCCCCGGTGGATCGCGTAGTTGCCGAGACTTCCGAGGGGGCCCAGTGATGTTGTGAATGCCTCGGGGGGCTTGCTCTTTTCTTTCAATGTTCCTGGTTATTTGGTCTGTAATAACTTTTGAACTACCTATTTTTTTGTTTGGTATGTAACCGTATTGACATCTCTGCATATATACGATGTGCCGCAAGGTTTTCGAATGTTCCTCAGGCTTTTGCGAATTTTGTTGGTGAGGGTATTCTTAGTGCACCCCGTAGGTCGTCTATTTATGGGAGGACTATCTTCCCCTCGAATGATCAGTTCGGGGTTAATGGGTCCCGCCTGCCCTTAAAGGGGGAGGTCTTTTTTTTTCATGGGGAGCGTTTTAGGGTATTCTCGGGGGGATCGGCCCCGATGTTACCTCTGTCTCACTCCCTGTTTTCTTTCGGGTCCCTCATTTATCGTGGGCAGGAAAGTGGAGATGTACGCTGCTTTTGTAGAAGTGCTTTTCCATTAATTTGTTGACGACAATACATCTTTGCTTCTAGAACACAAAAAAGGAAACCAAAACACTTGTCATATTTTTAAAAGAAAGACACGGAACTTACCCTGTCGTTTTACTGATAGAACATTCGGAGGTTGTCCATGCTCCAACTGCAAGGGACCGGGTCCCATCGAGGTGTTCTAGTTGGTAGGCCCCGGGTCGAAGTGCTCGAACGACTTTGTACGGTCCTTCCCATTTGGGTGCGAGCTTACCCGCGTTGCGGGGGTCTGATACCTCTGCACGCCGTAGCACCAGATCTCCGGGTTTTACCGAACGCTTTTTTACCCGGGCGTCGTAGTATCGTGCCACCTTTTGCTGGTAGGAGGCGGTTCGGAAGAGGGCTTGCTCTCTTTTCTCGAGCACGAGATCGAGGTTGTTCCGGAGGAGTTTGGAATTTCCCTGCTCGTCGTAATTCGCGGTGCGGAAGCTGGGGAGGCCAATTTCTAGCGGAATGACCGCTTCGGTCCCAAAGGTTAAGCTAAAAGGGGATTCTCCAGTTGCAGTCCGTGGTGTTGTTCGATAGGCCCAGAGGACGCTAGGGAGTGCGTCCAGCCAGTTTTTTCCGACTTCTCCCAATCTCTTCTTGAGACTTTGTAGCAAAATCCTGTTGGTTACCTCGACCTGCCCGTTGGCCTGCGGGTGTGCTACGGAGGCGAAACGATGTTCGATGCTTAGGCTATCACAGAATCTGCCAAATTCGGCGCTTGCGAACTGGGGACCGTTGTCTGTTACAAGGGTCTTTGGAATGCCGAAACAGCAAACGACGTCGTGATAGAAGAACTTCTCCGTCGCTTTGGAATTGGGTTTCACCACGGCTTTGACCTCAACCCACTTGGTAAAGTAGTCGATGGCGACGTATAACATTGTATACCCCCCGGGGGCCTTGGGGAATGGTCCGAGTAGATCCATGCCGCACATGGCGAAAGGGAGGGGTCCTGCTATCGCGGTGTACGGTGTAGCCGGTTGGTGGGGGGTGGTTGCGTACCTTTGGCATGGGCTGCATTTTTTTACGAATTCCTTGGCGTCCCTAAGGACCGTGGGCCAGAAGTAGCCGTGCCTTACGATTTTCTGGGCTAGGGTCCTGCCGCCTCCATGGTCTCCGCAGATCCCTTCATGTACTTCTCGTAGCGCGTAGTCTGATTCGGAGGGTACCAGGCATCGGAGGTACGGCCATGTGTACGACCGTTTGTAGAGCCTGGGCCCGTGGACCACGTAATGGGCGGCTCTTGCGGTTAGGCGCCGGGCTTCCAGCTTATCTGCGGGTAGTATACCGTCTTTCAGGTATCGTATGATGGGGTCCATCCAGTTTGGCCCCGGTGGAATCTCCAGAACTCGTATCTCGTCGATGCTGGGGTGGGGCAGGATTTCTGTGAGCACGGTGCCGAAGTCATAGGTCTCTTCGGCGGCCATTCTTGATAATGCATCTGCTCGGTTGTTCATGTCTCGCGGCACCTGGAGGATCTCTACCTCTCCCATCCCCTGCAGTTTCTCTTTTACCTTGTGGAGGTATTTTTTCATTCTGAAGCCCTTGGCTTCGTATATTCCGTTTACTTGGTTAACGACAAGCTGTGAGTCGCTATAGACTTTCAACTTGCCCGCGCCGAGCTCTACGGCTAGACTTAGTCCTGCTAGTAAGGCTTCGTATTTGGCCTCGTTATTGGAGGCTTTGAAATCCAACCTGAGGGCATATTCCAGTGTGAACTCTTCTGGGCCGTGGAGGACCACTCCCGCTCCGTGTCCTTTATTGCCGGCGGAGCCGTCAACGTGCAGGATCCAAGCGGTCTCGCTGTTCTGTTCCGAGGAGTCCTGCATCCCGTCGTCGCAAACCGTGTGCGCAGTGGGGCCCCCGTCGCTCCCCATTGTTGCTGGTTCTTCGGCCGGGGCCGTGAATTCCACTATAAAGTCGGCGAGGGCTTGAGATTTGCTAGCCGGCCTTGGGCGGACTTGTATGTCGAGCTCGCCCAGCTCGACGGCCCAACTTACCATCCTACTCGAGGTCTCTGGTTTTTGGAGAATCTTCCTGAGGGGCTGGTCGGTTAGCAGGACTATGGGGTGGGCCTGGAAGTAGGGGCGGAGCTTTCGAGCGGCACTGACGACTGCGAGGGCGAATTTCTCTATGTTCGAGTATCGGATTTCTGCACCGTGGAGAGTCTTGCTCACGTAGTACACAGGGTGTTCCTTTTTGTCGCTTTGTCTGGCCAACACCGCGCTTACTGCCGTGGGGCTGACGGCCAGATATAAAAATAGCTCTCCCCCTGGCTCGGGTTTGGCGAGTACGGGCGGTGTCTGGAGGTACTGCTTCAGAGAGTCGAAGGCCTCTTGGCAGGCCGGGGTCCATTCGAATTCCCGTATGTTTTTTAATTGTTTGAAGAAGGGTTGGCACTTCTCTGCTGATTTGGGCATGAATCGGCCGAGGGCCGTGATCCGTCCTGCGAGCCTCTGTACTTCTACTACTGTCGTCGGGGGTTCCATGTCTAGGATGGCCTGGATTTTTTTTGGGTTGGCCTCGATCCCTCTTTGGCTGACCATGAACCCCAAGAACTTTCCGGAAGTTACCCCAAAGGCGCATTTCGCGGGGTTCAGCTTCATTCGGGCTCGTCGTAAGGTGTCGAAAGTTTCCTGAAGGTCGGAGATGTGTCTGGCGGCTTCCAGTCTTTTTACCAGCATATCGTCGACATACACCTCTACGTTCCTTCCAATTTGCGTTTCGAATAGCTTATTCACGAGCCGCTGGTAGGTGGCACCTGCGTTTTTTAACCCGAAGGGCATGACAGTGTAGCCGTAGATGCCCTGATCGATGATAAACGCTGTTTTCGGGATGTATGGCTCGTGCATTTTGATCTGATTGTAGCCTGAGAACGCGTCTAAGAAGGTGAGAAGTTCGTGTTCGGAGGTGGCGTCGATGAGTTGGTCAATGCGCGGGAGGGGATAGGGGTCTTTTGGACAGGCCGGTTGAGGTCGGTGAAGTCTATACAGGCCCGCCATCCTCCGCTAGCTTTCTTGACCATCACGACGTTTGACAGCCACTCGGGATACCGGATTTCCCTGACGAATCCGGCTTGTAGCAGTTTTTCCACTTTGGCCTTTATGTGAGTTTGGCGCTCTACTGCGAAGTTCCTCTTTTTCTGCCGGACGGGTTTAAGGGCGGGGTTCACATTCAACTTGTGGACGGCCATTTCCTTGGGTATTCCGGGCATGTCCTTGGCGGACCATGCGAACATGTCTTTGTTTATTCTGAGGAAGTTGATCATCTGGTCTCGCAGGGGGCCTGTTAACATGGAACTTATCCGGACTTGTCTCTCCGGCTGATCTTGGGTCAGGGGGATGGAATCTAGCTCCTCGGCGGGCTCTCCTCTGATTGCGCGAGCCCGCTGCCGAGGGTCTTCACTGCCGATTGTGAAGTTTTCGGGTGGGGCGTTGGTTCCTCTCAGGCTTGCCGCGTAGCACTGGCGTGCTATCATTTACTGTCCCCTGACCTCTCCTACTCCGTCCGGAGTGGGGAATTTCATCTTGAGATGGGGGGTGGAGACTACGGCTCCCAAGTCTCTGAGAGCAGGGCGCCCAATGATGGCGCTGTAGGTGAACGGTATGTCTACGACCAGGAAGGTGGTCAGGATGGTTTTCTACAAGGGGTACGCTCCGAAAGTCACGGGCAAGTCGATCTTGCCGTCTACCTGTACGGATGCCCCTGAGAAACCGTAGATGGAGTATTCCGCGGGTCCCAGCCTTTCCCTACCCAGGTTCATTTCTTCGAAAGTTTCGAGGTGTAGCACATTGACGGAGCTTCCTGTGTCCACCAAGATTTTTCCTATATCGAAGTTGGCGACGACTAGCCTGATGACCAGTGCATCGTCATGCGGGACTTGTAGCCCGTCGAGGTCTTTGTTGGAAAAAGTGACGATCTGGTTTTCATGGGGTGGATTTGTTCGGGCCTTCTTCGAAGGTATATCCATGGAGAATACCCGTTCCGCGTATGCCCGCCGACCGGCTGTTGTCGGCCCTCCCGCCGCGGGCCCGCCTGCGATGATATTGATTTTTCCTATGATGGTAGGCGGTTGCTCGCGAGCCTGTGGCTGTTCGGGGGGCTCGCCTTTTCGGGGGCGCTGGTGGCGGCTCGTGTCGTGTCTGCTGCGGGATCGGCGTCGGCTTCGTGAGTGATGCCTATCGGGGGATCGGTGTCGGCTTGTGGACCGGCGGCGGTTTGGTGACCGATGCCTACCTCTGGGTTCGTCGAGCGGGCGTTGGGCCTCGCATGGGCTTTTGTCAGGACTCCTGAGGTACTGGTTTAGGTGTCCTTCTTCGGCCAGCCTTTCCAGCTGGAGGCGGAGGTGGAAGCAGTGGTCGGTTTCGTGGCCGTGGTCCCCGTGGAATTCACAGAATTTCCTGGCGGACCTCTTCTTTGGATCTGTGGCCATTTTCTTGGGGGGGGGTCAGGAGACCCTGATCCCTAATAGCTGATAGAACGTGGGAGAGGGGGAACTTTAGCGGGGCGGTTCCCAGCCTTTCGAAGACGGGGACAGGGTTACGGCCCGTCTGTCTTTCATCGGTTCGTGGCCTTATGGCCCTTCGGCCGTCGCTTTTTCTCTCGTCGGGGCCAGGCCGATTCTGTTCTCGAGCGCAGGCTTCTTCTGCTCGGACGAACTTATCAGCCTTTGATTCAAGCTCCTGTAGGTCCCGCGGGGGCTTGAGGGTGAGGTGCAGCTTAAGATTCGGATTGGTGGTGGCATGCTTTAGTGTGGCGTCCGCATGATCATGGCGGAGGCGGTTGTTGGCGAACCTCATGCTGAACTTTCGCCCGAATTCGTGGAAGGATGCGATGGAGTCGGGCTCCAATCTCATGTACCAGTCGTTGGCGGTTTTTCTTAGTAGGGATGCAAAGGCTCTGCACATGAATCCATCCGACGCGCCTCGAAGCGTCATTACTCTCTTGAAAGTCTGGAGGAACTCGAGGGGGTCTGTGCTCCCGTCGTATAGATCGAAGCGGGAGAGGTCTATGCCTGCTTCTGCGGGGGTCTTTAAGACCTCTGAGGTGAACGGGGATGCCGTTTCCCTTTCCCACTCATCGAGGATGCCGTGGGCGTAGGGTTTTTTCATTTCTAGTTTTACCTCTCGGATTTGCCTTTGCAGGTCCGCTATTGGATCCAGGCTGGGCGGTTGTGCCGAGGTTGCAACTTCTTCTGCCCGAGCCAAGGACGGTTCCCGGAGACGGGTATCTTGGACAGGGGGGCGCGGCTGTTAGTAACCTGTCTCCCGCTGCCTCGCTGGTGTCCCCCGGCTGCGTGGGGCAAGGGGCTATTTGTTGATGGGGACGTCGTTCTGCGAGTGGGCGCTCGCTTTCGCCGGGGATGTCGTTCCCCTGACTGTTCCTCGTTGCCTTCGTTGTAGGCTTCTGTCCGGTCCTGTGTCGTCCGGGGCTTTTCCGAAGCCGGAAGAGGCAAACGCTGGAGTAGTTCGTTGCGAAGTTCGTTGAACATCTCCATGGTGGGGACCATCTGCGGCGTGCTAGAGGAGGGTCGGGGTTGGTCCGAAGGCGGTGAGTTTCGCTCTTGGGAGCTTGAGGAGCTGGCTTGTGCGCGCTGGGCCTGACTCCTGGTTATTACCCCTGTTTCTGGCTGTTGGGTGTGGTTTCTCATCGCCATAAGGCGTTCAGTTACTCGACGAGTCCCACGGATGGCGCCAATATGATGGCGTCTGGATCCGGGTCTGCGATCGTGCGGTCGGTATAGGGCCTCCGCGGGGTCTGCAATCACAAACAAAAGGGGGTCCGGGGTGGGTCCCGGACGACCACTTCGACACCCAAGTCAGATCCTTCGACCAGTCAATATAAAGAACAACTAGAAATGGAGGGGGTTTTGATCAGGGTTACCAGGGCCGGTGCGCGGGGACATTTCTGGGTGCATAAATGAGTGAGTCGGAGGGGACTAGCAGGGAGGGCAGGATGGGATTCCTGGCCTCCTCTGTTGTTGCCTCGCCTCTTTTTCCGGTATTGCGGGGTGGAGGATGGGTGAATTCCCTGCTTTCAGGGGCCAAAAGAAAAAAGGTCCCTTTCTTCTTCCCTTCCCTCCCCTTTTAAAGGGAGGTGTGCGGCCCTTTTCATCATTATGGAGGGAAAAACTTCCTTGGCAGGATTGGGCCGTCCCTCTGCCTCGCCGGCGCGCGTGGATTTGGCGGCCATTTCCTTCCCTAATTTGTGATGATGAGGCCTGGGTGGTGAGAGGGCGACATGTGTCATGAATGTGTGGTCTTGGCCGTTTTCCAACACCCTTCTTCATGATGGTTGGGCTCTGCTCGTGCATGGATGACACGTGGCGATATCTGGGAGCGTAGCCGTATTTGTGCCCCATCAGGATGCAGCCAGTTTAGACAATACATCCGCTTTTGCATTTTCTGTTCTAGGGATTCTGATGACCTCGAAATTTTTGAACTTGCTGGCTAACTGGCGGGCCTTGGAGAGGTATTTGATCATACGTTCGTCGCGGGCCTCATATACCCCTTGAATCTGGTTTGCAACCAGCTGGGAGTCACAGTACGCTTTCAGCCTTTCGGCGGTGGTCTGGACTGCTAGGTTCATTCCGGCGATGAGGGCCTCATACTCTACCTCATTGTTGGATGCGCGGAATTCGAACCTTAGGGCGTAATCTAAAGTGAAGTTGTCAGGCCCGGTGAGAACCAAACCGGCTCCACAGCCACCATTGTTTGAAGAGCCGTCCACATATACTTCCTAGAGCGGCTCGGTGGTCGATGGATCCTGTTCTGCCTGTGCGGGGACGATTTCTGTTCTTACTGGTTCCGTCTTAGCTTCTGTTCGCTTTTCAGTTGTGGTTACCTTCTCCATAGCTTGGGTTTGGACAGCTTCAAACTCGGTGCTCTGCTGGGGGATGGTGCATTCAGCCACGAAGTCTGCCAGCACTTGAGCCTTTATCGCTGGCCTAGGCATGTACTGGATATCGAATTCGCTTAGCTCCATGGCCCATTTCACGAGTCATCCTGAGATATCCGGTCTATGGAGAACCTGCCGGAGCGACTGATCTGTCAAGACTTTTATTGTGTGGGCTTGGAAATACGGCTTCAATTTCCTGGCTGCCATGATCAGAGCGTAAGCCAATTTCTCGACCCGCTGGTACCTGATCTCGGCATCGTGCAGGACCTTGCTGACATAGTAAACCGGTTTTTGTTGGCTGTGCTCTTCTCGAACTAGGACAGCTGCTAGAGCCGTGGGGCTCACGGACAGGTACAGGAGCAGCTCCTCCCCCGGTTCCGGCTTTATCAACAGCGGTGGAGAGGACAAGTACTGCTTCAACACTTCGAATGCGATCTGCCACTCCTCTGTCCAGGGTGCAGTCTTGATTCCTTTAACGGCGTTGAAGAAAGGCAAGCATCTCTCTGCAGATTTTGAGATGAAGCGCTCCAGTGCGGCCACCATTCCCGTTAGCCGTTGTACTTCTATGATAGTTTTCGGTGGAGTGAGCTCTACCACGGCCTTGATCTTCTCTGGATTGGCCTCTATCCCTCTTTGGCTTACCATAAACCCCAAGAACTTTCACGAGCTGACGCCGAAAGTACACTTGGTGGGGTTGAGTTTCATGTTATGCTATCGTAGGACTTGGAATGTTTCTCTCAAGTCGGATACATGATCTTGCGCACTTCGGCTTTTGACCAGCATATCATCGACGTAGACTTCCATGTTACGGCCGATCTGTTTCTGGAAGAGCTTGTTTACGAGCCTCTGATACGTGGCCCCAACATTTTTTAGGCCGAAGGGCATGACACGGTAACAGTATGTCCCCTGATCTGTTATGAAGGAAGTCTTTGGTATATCTGACTCATACATTCTGATCTGGTTGTATCTAGAGAAGGCGTCCATGAAGCTTAGTAATTCGTGACCTGCGGTGGCATCAATGAGCTGATCGATTTTCTTGAGCGGGTAGCTGTCCTTGGGACAGGCTTTGTTCAGATCAGTGAAATCAACGCAGGTCATCCACTTCCCATTTGTCTTTTTCACCAGGACCACGTTTGCCAGGCAGTCCGGGTATTGGATTTCTCGAATGAAGTCAGCCCTTAAGAGCCTCTCCACTTCTTCCTTTATCGTCTGCCGCCTTTCGAGGGCGAAATGTCTTCTTTTCTGTTTCACCGGCCTGCAGGTTGGGTCAATACCAAGTCTGTGCATGCTGACTTTCGGGTCTATGCCTGGCATGTCAACGGGAGCCCATGCAAAGACGTCTGCATTGTCTTGAAGAAACTGGGTGAGGCTATGCCGGGTGCTACTGCCTATAGAGGATCCGATCTGAACGACTTTCTCGTTATCACCTTTGCACAAAGGGATGGAGATGAGGTCTTCGGTGGGCTGAGTCCCCTGGGCTTCATCCCTCAGATCGAGTAGCTCAATCGGCAGCGATTCCACTGCATTTTTACCCTTGAGTGCCATAGCATAGCACTCCCTGGACTATGGTTGATCTCCTCTTACTTCTCCTACGTCGTTTGGCGTTATGAACTTCATTTTCTGGTGATACGCTGAAGCGACAGTGCGGATCAAGTTCTGGCCGTGTCGTCCCAAGATAGCGTTATAGACCGAAGTGGCCCTCACTACCAGGAAGTTGACCATCACGAAGGCTTGACAGGGCGGCTCTCCGACGAGGACTGGGAGTTCAATCTGTACTTCCACTTTCACGACCTCCCCAGAGAAACCGAACAGATCCGAGTTCGCCGGCCTTAAGCGGTCGTCTCCAATCATCATTCTCTCAAAATCATGATAGTACATGATATCGGCCGAACTCCCGTTGTCGACAAGGATTTTCTTCAGCTCCCAGTTCGTGACGAGCATTGTCAAGACCAAGGCGTCGTCGTGAGGCAGTATCAAATTGTCGAGATCCACATCTGAAAAGGAGATCTCATTCTCCGTCTTCATCTTTTTGCTGCATGTGTGCACGGCATTGACTTGGCGTGCGTATGCTTTTCGAGCAGCAGATGACGTGCCCCCAGCGGCCTGTCCACCCATAATCGTGCCGATGACCCCCCTTGGCTGGGATCGGTGTGCTTCTGGTTGTGAACTAGATGGCAGATGAGATTTGTTCCGGGCAGGGGGCGGCTGTGATCGTCGAGGGCTCTGGCCCTAGGGACTCTTTTCTCTGCGCTCTCTTCTGGGGCCGTCACTTCTGACATATTTTTTCAAATATCCCCGACCGACCAGCAGCTCGATTTCTTCCTTGAGCTGCCAGCACTCGTCTGTGTTGTGCCCGTGGTCCCTGTGGAACCGACAGTACTTCGACTTGTCTTTCTTATTTCCCTTGGAGATCATTCTGGTCGGCCACCTTACGAACTCTTCTCCTCTGATTCGGCCAGTATGTGTCTCTAGGAGGTGTTGAGAGGGGTAAAGTTCTCTTTCCTTCTCTGGGGGGACCTCTCTCTTCTGGGGGCATTATCGTCCCTACGCTGCTTGGTAGGGTTCTTGTCTTCAGAGGTTCTCCTCCGATTTGAGTCCAAGGCCGCCAGGGTCTCTTCCAGTGCTATATACTCCTCAGCTCCGACCATCAGATCTGCCAGAGAGTGTGGGTTTTGGGGAGCCACTGACCGGCAGAAATCGTTGGATCTAGAGCCTGCGAGGAGCGCGTTCAGGACGGCTGAGGGATCCAAATTCGGCACTTGGAGTGCCTCCCTGTTGAAACGGCCGACGAACGCCTTCAGAGGTTCGCTATCCTCCTGCCGGAAGGCCATCAAGGATGCTGTTGTTTTCCTTAGCCTCCGACTACTCATGAAATGGCGGACCAGATTGTCCCCGAAGTCTTCAAAGTTGCTGATGGAGTTCGGTTTGATTCTTGAGTACCAGTCCTGGGCCACACCAGTCAGTGTGGTCGGGAATGCTCTGCAGAGGAAGCCATCGGACGCACCGTGGAGGAGCATCATTGTTTTGAACGTTTCCAAATGGTCCACAGGGTTAGTGGTACCGTCATATTGCGGGACGGTCGGCATTTTAAACCCCCTGGGCGCCGGGGCGTTCATAACATCGTCGGTGAACGGCGTTCTGCTTGAGAACGCCTTCGTAGTAGGCCGGCTCTGATCCTTTGCCAGCTCTTTTATGTGGTGATCTATTTCTTCTATCCTTCGTAGCATCGGATCAACTCTACGGTCTAGCCGGTCCAACGATGTGTTTCTCTCCACCGATGGGCTCGCCGCCGAGCCGGACTGACTTTCCGAACTCCTTCGATGAGGCCGGGATTTTTCATGCGGCGCGTGGTCTTCCTGGGCTCGATGCTTTCGCGCTGAGCGGGACCGCGACCTCCGACGGTGGTGAGGTTCTGTATGGGCATGCCTAGTTCTGGAGTGATGGACTTGCCTTCAGTGGTGGGTCCGGTCCCCACTGGGGCGCACTGGCTCTTCCCTGTGGGCATTCGACCTCTCCTGTACAGGTCGTGGAGCTTCTGGAGGATGTTGGGGAGGCACTTGGATCAGGTGTTGGTACTGATCAACAAGAGCCGTCATCTGTTGAAAGAGAGCTTGAACTTGATCTGGAGTGGGGGTGGGATTGAGGTGTTCTGAACGAGCTGGGCTCTGCTCTGCTGTAGTAGAGGGAGCCACCACCTGCGAGGCGATTCGCTCGCTACGGGTCCTGTGAGGTAGTACGGCTCGAGTAGTCCGTGCAGTTGGTACCCGAGCACTCTTCCGCCCTGCCATTTTGTATAGGGGATTCGAACAACTTTTAGTTCGTGGTCCCACGGATGGCGCCAATCTGTTAGGCCTAAAATCGGTAACAGATACAGCAGTGACGTATGAGCTGAGCTGGAGGACCCGAGGAGCCGAAGTGAAGGAGCTGAGTCCTGCACAACAACACACAAGGTCAGAAGACCAACCGGGAGTCGTTCCCTTCGACACTCAAGTCAGTATGAGCAGGAGTGCAGAGCGAGTTTTTAAGAGTGGTAGATTAGAAGTTATTACCAATTGATTTGAGCCCTGAAAGGCCTTTTACAGAAGGAAACCTGGGGTGGTTGGATTACCTACGCCAGGACAGGTGTCGACCTTTTATAGGTTTAAGTTTACCTACTTTTAGTTAATTACCAAACTACCCCTGGGCCGACACTGGATTTGCGGTGGGCCATCCTGGGGCCACGTGTCGACAACTGATTGGCTGCTGTTTTTTATACCCCATCACCAGGGATTAGAGGTAATTTGTGTTGGACAATGTCCTCACTCAATCCTGGCATGTCATCGTAAGACCAAGCAAAAACCTCCTTAAACTCTTTTAGCAAGGTGATTAATTCTTCACCCTCTTCAGGAGATAAAATTTTGCCAATCCATATCTCCCGAATCAAGGATTCATCACCTATATTTACGGTTTCAATTTTCTCTTCAAGTGGTTTTGCTCGGCGACTCTCTTCTTGTTGAATCATATGTTTGATTTCAAGGGAGTGTCGTCGTCGGCTTCCTCATTAGAGGGGGAGTCTTGATTATCATTATTAATTACTTGATCAGGTTTAGAAGCAGAATTAGTAGAATAGACAAGTACAGGAATATACACAAAAGAGTCTTTTATTTTATCGGAATCAATGATTACATCAGATGACTCGCCCACATCAGGCTTTACATACTCTGAAACTGAATGAAAAAATAGGTTGACATCAGTATCGACACAATCAGAAATATGTACAAACGGAACACCAATGAGAACGTCCTCAGACTTGGACTCGACGCCACCAGGGACAGACTCGTCACGTACTCCAGAAGTAGACTCGACCTCTACAGTACCTGCATCAAAAGAAAAGTTAGAAATGACAGACTCTGGGTTGGACTCAGAAACTGACACACATTTTGAAACGACTGACTCTTTTGAAGGGACTAGACTATACTGAAAAACTACTTGGGGTAAAACCTGTGAGGTCCAGTTATCCAGAGGTCCCTCGGCTGGGGTAATGGAGTTTCTCGGGTTCATGAAGGGTGTGTCTCCTTCAATCATTGCCATGACTGGTGCCTCAACCTGAAACATGGAGTCTAGGAGTTCTGGTCCAAGGTTCTCAACCCAATCTGAGTCTTGTTCCTCTGCCTCTGCTGTCACTGCAATCTGCTCATTATAGAAATCCTCCGGCAATTTATCTGTGAAGAAAATCTCTAAACCCGGTATTTTCTTTCCAGTCTCATCATACCAAGGCTCAGAAAAACTGTAAAACGGACAATCAGCCCCTTCCTTTCTGAATCTGCCATTCATGACCATGCTGAACTTTCCCATCAGAAACTCTAAACCCCAGCGGCGACACTCGGCCCATTTCAGCATATAAGCCTTCTTTTCTTGGACTTCTTTTCGAGTAGGTTGATACCCTAACCCGAATAATCCATTCACCGCCTTCATCACTGGCCATTCAGTCAGGACTTGCAAATTCCTTCCCAGGCCAGCTCCCAGTACATACCCATGTCGTCGCATTATTCTTGCTACATGGACATTGGTACTTGTCAAAACCATGATTTCCTCATTCATGGCCTCCATAGATATAGTAGAGACCTCTAGTGAGAATCCTGTCAAGCTGACATCTTTGGCACCTTCAACAACTGATTCAGCAGTTATCTGCCCAACTTCCGGTTCTAGATCTCCTCGCACTGTAATCACTCTGTTATTCCGGATGAACTTCAGTTTCTGATGTAACGTTGACGGAATAACTCCGACCTTATGTTGCCAAGGTCGGCCCAAGAGAAGAAAGAAAGAGTGTAAGCCCAAGGGTCTACTCTCCTATCTTGTTTTGATGATTCTAAACATAATTGATTATGTTCTTGAATACTAATCAATTTGCCTTGAAGTGTTGTGTTAAGATAGGTTGATCATTGAAGGAACCAACACACCACATGGTCATGCTTGAAGATGTACCACACAAGAGTCAAAGGAGCTAAGTGGAGCTCACATTATCTCTCAAGCAAGCATACACAAAATGGAAGACCAATTGAAGACCAAGGCTAAAGAGAAGTTGAGGGTTACCTAGATTTCATTGTACATCTCTTTCTCTTTAGATTTCTAAGTCAATGCAAGGTTTTCAAAATAGTTTCCAAAACCACTTAAGAACTTAAATGGTTAAGTGAATGGTTATGTGGTGGACCAACATGTTGGGACCCTCATGAACATTCCAAATTATCATAAGAATTGAGTTCCAAAAGCCCAAAATCAAATAGCAACAAAAACAGAAATGGTCCAGTAGTACTTTACAACTTCTGGCCATTCTCTCAGAACTCCGAGAAATTGTCCAGTAGAATTTTCATTCTTCTGGCCGTTCTCTCGGAACTTGGAGAATTTGTCTCGGAACTCCGAGAATTTCTCGGAGCTCCGAGAACGTCGTGACAGCACAGAAAAGAGCCGTTGGTTTTTGAATTAAAAATTGGTTTTTGTTAATTACACCCCCAAATGGTCATATCTTCTCAAGTGCTATAAATACTCATCCAAAAGGATTATCCTCCTCTCTTGAATATTTGGAAAACCATCTTAAGCATTCAAAAACACTTGCAACTCATTTTAGCTTAAGATTTTATTTTCTCCACCAAACTTGCCTTGCACTTGCAAATCATTTGAGTTTGGATTTAGGCCTTCCATTTGCAACCTATTGTGGAGAAGCACTCAAGGGGACTACATCGTGCATCAAGCTTTCAAGAGAAGCCAAGCAATTCATCTTCTATTCTTGGCTAGGGCATCCTATCTTAATACCCTAGGGAGTATCGCTTAGAACTCGACGAAGAAGGAGAGTCAGTGTAAAGGTGTCAAGGGCATCCTCATTTAATACCCCTTGGAAGTGTAATCGCCTCGAAGCCGGGCATCGTGGAGGTCTCACATAGTGGAAATTCTTAAGGACGATCTTAAGAAGAGTTGAGTAGGGCTTTGCCCGAACCACTATACATCGGTGTGTTCCTTACTTGTCTTGCACTTTCATTCTTATTTGGTTTAGCATTTCATTTTGTTTTGATCTTATTTGAACTAACCAAAATCTAATCAAGAGAAGAAAAATAAATTAGGTTTAATACTTAAATTTAAAAAGGTATAAATTAGTGTTAAAACTAATTCACACCCCCTCTTGTTTATTTCAATTGGTATCAGAGCCTCATCTCTACTTTGTTTAAAACCCTAACCGGTCTAGAGAAAAGATTCTAAAAATGGCAAACTACCCTCAACACCATGAAGGATACTCAAACACTAGGCCACCTTATTTTGATGGAACAAATTATGGATTTTGGAAAACTAAATTGAAAATCTTTTTAACCTAAGATTACCAAATGTGGAGAGCCATTCATAATGGATATACCTTGCCCATTAGAAATCTAAATGAATGGACCGTAGCCGAACAACAAGCCTCAAATACAATGCCAAAGCCATGAATTCTTTAATTTGTGCTTTGTCACCCAGAGAATTCAATGGAGTTTCAAACTTGAATTCAGCTAAGAAAATTTGGGACACCTTAGAAGTTACCCATGAGGGAACAACCCAAGTTAAGGAATCTAAAATGAATCATCTATTTAGGCAATATGAACTTTTTCAAATGACACCCGATGAAACTATTGCCGATATGTACACTAGATTTACTAACCTAATAAATGGACTAAGGGGACTTGGAAAACAATTTTCAAATAGAGATTTAGTGACCAAAATCCTTAGATCCCTACCTTTATCATCAGAATCCAAAACCTCTGCAATCACCGAAGCCAAGGACATGAACACATTAAACCTAGATGAACTAATAGGGTCCTTGATAACCCATGAGATGATTTTCAAAACAAAAGCACCCGAAATCGAAAATAAAATTAAAAAAGGAAAATGTGTTGCTTTTGCGTGCAATTTAGGTGATGATGAAGAGGCAAAGGGAGACATGGAAGGTGAAGTAGCCCTCCTAACAAGAAGGATCAAGTTCTTGCAAAGGAATATGGGAGGCATGAGAAATAGAAGGGCCAATCCTCCATTCAAGAAGAAAGAAGAGCTCGGTGACGGATCATCTCAACCCCGATGCTACGGATGCAAGAAACTTGGACACATTCGCCCAGATTGTCCACTCAACAATGAGCCTACTTCAAACAATCGTTTCAAGAGAAGAAAAGGCAAGAAGGGAATGACCGCCACATGGGATGAGGACAATGAAAGTGAAGGTGAACCAAATGATGGAGAAGATTGCTTGATAGCAAAAAATGTTTGCTTCATGGCCTCAACAAATGACAATCAAGAGTTAAGTACTTTAAATGATGTCATTATTTTAAAAGAAGTTCTTGATTCTCTACAAAGTGCACATGATGAACTTGAAATTGAACTTGATAAAAATACATCACTTGAAAATTCTCTTTCTAGCATGACAAAATAATTTGGTTGGTTAAAGAAAGGTCATGAATTTTTAGATGATGAAAATGAAAAATATAAAGTTGAAATTCATGATTTAAATGCTACCATCAAGATTTTAAATGAAAATCGACAAGAACTATCTATTGAAAACAACAAGCTAAAGCATGAAAATAGTAAACTATCTCATGAATATGATGAGTTAAAGAAACTCTTTGAAAAATTTAAACATGGTTCACTAAAATTGGATAGGCTTGTTAATATTCAAAGATTGTCACATGATAAAAGTGGACTTATGACATAAATGGAATACTACAATGTCAAACTATAAAAATAAATTTGTAAAGGCTTCTTCTAGTGGTACTAAAACTTGCTTTTATTGTGGTCTAGAAGGACATTATAAGGTTGCTTGCATGTATGCTAAACAAGATAAAATCAAATTGAACGCTAAAGTAAAAATAAATGAATTTAGCAAGATTTGGGAGATTTGGGTACCAAATGGATCTCACTTGCCTATTCATATGTAGGTATGCCTTAAAAGCCATATCAAGAAGAACACATGGTACCTTGATAGTGGATACTATAGACACATGACCGGAGACCTCACTCAATTTGCATCCCTATCACTCAAGAATGGTGGAGATGTTACCTTTAGAGATGATAAGAAAGGAAAAGTTAAAGGAGAAGGCACCATAGGTAACTCTACCTCTCCCATACATGATGTACTTTATGTTGATGGCTTATCTCATAATCTTATTAGCATTAATCAATTGTGTGACAATGGTTTTGAAGTAGTCTTCAACCCCGACAAATGCATTGTTAAAAATAAGATAGATGAAAAAGTACAATTCATAGGTTCTAGAGACAAAAACATTTACACTATTGGGCTAGATGATCTTAGACTCCAAAATGTAACTTGTCTTAATGCCATTAGTGAAGATTCTTGGTTATGGCAAAGGAGGTTGGCTCATGCCGGAATGGATGTCATTTCAACCCTCTCCTCAAAAGACATTGTTAGAGGATTGCCTAAGTTCAAGTACACCAAAGATCACATTTGTAGAACTTGTCAATTAGGCAAATAATTGAAGAGCTCATTTGCCCCTAAAATATGATCTCAACCACTTACCCCTTGCAACTACTTCATATGGATCTTTTTGGACCAATGAAGACAAGTAGCCTAGGTGGAAAGAGGTACGTGTTTATCGTTGTGGATGACTACTCACGATTTACAGGGGTCATATTTTTAGTACATAAAGATGAAACCTATGAAAATTTTCTTAAGTTGTGTAATCAAGTCCAAAATGAACAAGGTATTGCCATATCTTACATTAGAAGTGACCATGGAACGGAATTTGAAAATATACACTTTGACACTTATTGTAATGAACATGGCATCAAACATAACTTTTCGGCACCTAGAACACCTCAACAAAATGGGGTTGTAGAAAGAAAGAACCGAACCCTCAAAGAAATGGCTAGAACCATGTTACATGAGAATGATCTCCCTAGATACTTTTGGGCGGAGGTGGTTAGCACCGCTTGCTATATCATAAATAGGGTATTTATGAGGCAAATTTCTAAGAAAACACCTTATGAGCTTTGGAAAAACTTGAAACCAAATATAAGCTACTTTAGAGTGTTTGGTTGTAAATGCTACATCTTGAATATTAAAGATAACTTACACAAATTTGATAAGAAGTCGGGTGATGGCATATTCTTAGGATATTCTACACATAGCAAGGCATATAGAGTATTTAATAGAAGAACCCTAGTTGTAAAAGATTTCATGCATGTTACATTTGATGAAAGAGAGCCAACACCTCAAGAAATGCCACATGATGAGGATGAACCTATTGAACACCTCTTACCTAAGACAAATGCTCCTCCCATGCATCTACAAGTAATACATTACCTAGTGATGAAGTTGAGAGTGTAGATGATGACTCATTACCTAGGGATAGGAGAATATTTGTAGATCATCCTGAATTCCAAATCTTAGGTGATGCCACATCGCTGGTAAGAACTAGATCATACTATCGAAGTGTGAGTAACAACTTGGCGTTCCTATCCGAATTAAAACCTAAGTCCATCAAGGAAGCCGAATAGGATGAATATTGGTTGATGGCTATGCAAGAGGAGTTGAGTCAATTCGAAAGGAACAAGGTGTGGAGGCTAGTGCCTAGGCCTAGTGATCATCCAGTCGTTGGCACAAGATGGGTGTATAGAAACAAAATGGATGAAAATGGAATTATCACTAAAAATAAAGCTAGGCTTGTAGCCCAAGGGTACAATCAGGAGAAAGGAATAGACTATGGTGAGACATTTGCTCCTGTTGCCCGTATGGAAGCTATTAGGATACTCTTGGCATATGCATCTCATAAAGGATTTAAACTATATCAAATGGATGTCAAAAGTGACTTCCTAAATGGCTATATCCAAGAGGAAGTGTATGTTGAGCAACCTCCAGGTTTTGAAGACTACAAACATCCAAATCATGTCTTCAAGCTTGATAAGGCTTTATATGGGTTGAAGCAAGCTCCTATAGAGCTTGGTATGAGAGGCTTTGCACCTTCCTAGTGGAAAAAGGTTTTGAGATGAGAAATGTGGATAAAACACTATTTATCAAAAGAGAAAATCAAGATATCCTCCTTGTCCAGATTTATGTGGATGACACCATCTGTGGCTTGACTAATCAAAAAATGTGTGGTGAATTTGCAACTCTAACGAAAAATGAATTTGAAATGAGCATGATGGGTGAGTTAACCTACTTCTTAGGACTCCAAATCAAACAATACCAAAATGGGATATTTATAAATCAAGAAAAATATACAAAGGAGTTATTAAAGAAGTATGGTATGGATAGCAGTAAGACATCAAGAATTTCCATGAGTACAGCTGCTAAATTAGAAAAGGATGAATTTGGCAAATCTGTGGACCAAAAGATGTATAGGGGTATGATAGGTAGCCTACTCTATTTGACAGCCAGCAGACCAGACATTATGTTTACTGTCTGTCTCTGTGCTCGATTTCAATCGGATCCAAAGGAGTCTCACCTATCTGCAGTCAAGAAGATCTTCAAGTACTTAAGAGGAACCCAAAGTCTGGGACTATGGTATGAAAGATCTACTGCCTTCACTCTCATTGGATATTCAGATGCAGACTTCACTGGATGTAGAGTGGATAGGAAAAGCACTAGTGGGACTTGTCAATTCTTAGGCAAATCACTTGTTTCATGGTTTAGCAAGAAACAGAATTCAGTAGCTCTATCCACAACAGAAGCAGAATATGTGGCAGCTGGAGCTTGCTGTGCACAAGTCCTATGGATGAAAAGCACATTGATGGACTATGGAATTAAAATGGAAAATATTCTCATCCAATGTGACAATACTAGTGCTATAAACTTGACAAAGAACCCCATACAACACTCAAGAACCAAACATATTGAGATTAGGCACCACTTCATTAGAGATCACTCACAAAAAGGGGATATTTGCTTAAAAATATCAACACTGAGGAACAATTGGCTGATATCTTTACAAAATCCCTTAATGATGATAGAATATGTTATATCTGAAGTGTCTTGAACATTTGGAGTGCGGATCAAGTCAAAGAAATTGCCAGATAAATACTTTGTGCCTTTCACTAGCTTATCTAAAATATATATATATATATATATATATATATATATATATATATATATCATCCTTGTTTGGTAGTATCTGCATGAATGAGATGTCAAACATTAATCTTAAAAATCACTCAATTGGTACTCTTAGCCTTCTTAGTTCTCTAAGATGGAGAGGTACCTTCACCTTAATTAAAATACCTAACAATTTGACAATATGTCAACATCTCGATCATGAACAGGTATATGTGCATTACTTGGCTACATATTTTATACCATAAGCATTGATTTAGGGGGAGTACCTAACTCAATCTTCATTCACTCCTAATTGCTATACATTTTAGTTCGCCCTTTCTGTCGATGACAAAAGGGGGAGAGTTTGAAATTGATTATCTATTCAATTGCCTATATGCACTATATGCTTTTAGTTGTTATCGTTTGTCATTGTGCATATATTGAGGGGGAGTTCTTGCATTCACTTGCCTATTATGTCACTCCACATACACCTCATAATCAATTTTGTTTATCATCATAAAAAAGGGGGAGATTGTAAGCCCAAGGGTCTACTCTCCTATCTTGTTTTGATGATTCTAAACATAATTGATTATGTTCTTGAATACTAATCAATTTGCCTTGAAGTGTTGTGTTAAGATAGGTTGATCATTGAATGAACCAACACACCACATGGTCATGCTTGAAGATGTACCACACAAGAGTCAAAGGAGCTAAGTAGAGCTCACATTATCTCTCAAGCAAGCATACACAAAATGGAAGACCAATTGAAGACCAAGGCTAAAGAGAAGTTGAGGGTTACCTAGATTTCATTGTACATCTCTTTCTCTTTAGATTTCTAAGTCAAGGCAAGGTTTTCAAAATAGTTTCCAAAACCACTTAAGAACTTAAATGGTTAAGTGAATGGTTATGTGGTGGACCAACATGTTGGGACCCTCATGAACATTCCAAATTATCATAGGAATTGAGTTCCAAAAGCCCAAAATCAAATAGCAACAAAAACAGAAAAGTCATGCTGATTTTAGGCTTCTCGGAGCTCCGAACTGGGAACTCCGAGAAATGGTCCAGTAGTATTTTACAACTTCTGGCCATTCTCTCGGAACTCCGAGAAATGGTCTAGTAGAATTTTCCTTCTTCTGGCCGTTCTCTCGGAACTCCGAGAACATCGCGACAGCATAGAAAAGAGTCGTTGGTTTTTTAATTAAAAATTGGTTTTTGTTAATTACACTCCGAAACGGTCATATCTTCTCAAGTGCTATAAATACTCATTCAAAAGGATTATCCTCCTCTCTTGAATATTTGGAAAACCATCTTAAGTATTCAAAAACACTTGCAACTCATTTTAGCTTAAGATTTTGTTTTCTCCACCAAACTTGGCTTGCACTTGCAAATCATTTGAGTTTGGATTTAGGCCATCCATTTGCAACCTATTGAGGAGAAGCACTCAAGGGGATTACATCGTGCATCAAGCTTTCAAGAGAAGCCAAGCAATTCATCTTCTATTCTTGTAAAGGTGGCTAGGGCATCCTATCTTAATACCCTAAGGAGTATCTCTTAGAACTCGGCGAAGAAGGAGAGTCGGTGTAAAGGTGTCAAGGGCATCCTCATTTAATACCCCTTGGAAGTGTAATCGCCTCGGAGCCGGGCATCGTGGAGGTCTCACATAGTGGAAATCCTTAAGGACAATCTTAAGAAGAGTGGAGTAGGGCTTTGCCCGAACCACTATACATCGGTGTCTTCCTCACTTGTCTTGCAGTTTCATTCTTATTTGGTTTAGCATTTCATTTTGTTTTGATCTTATTTGAACTAACCAAAATCTAATCAAGAGAAGAAAAATCAAATTAGGTTTAATACTTAAATTTAAAAAGGTATAAATTAGAGTTAAAACCAATTCATCCCCCCTCTTGTTTATTTCAAAGAGGATTTAATATCAAGCACTTGGAATTCGACTTCAAAAGTCTCTCCCCCAATCTCGATTTCAGTGGCCAATGTCCCAATTACACCTCTTCTGGTGCCATCATATGCCAATATACCCTGCTAAGATGGTATGAAGTCTTCTGGTCCGAACCCTAAAGTAGTGGTAGTACTTAACGGGCAAACGTTCAAAGCTGACCCATTATCAATTAAGACTTCCGGCACTCTCTTTTTGTTGCAGATTACGATGATCCGGAGAGGGTGAGTATGATCTTTACCTTCTGGAGGCAAATCCTCGTCTGTGAAGGATAAAGTATTGGAAGCTCTCATGGTCACTAAGCTGACCAACTCATCTGGAGTGATCTCAACTGACACTTGCAATGCATTTAACTCACGAAGCACCAATTGTCGATGCTTGGGTGACGCCATCAATAAGCCTTAGATGGAAACATTAGCTTGCGTCTTTTTCAGTTGTTTTAGCAAATTGTCCTCTTCCTCTTCAACACTCTGTTTCTGTTTTTCTGTAGCTCTTGCGACTTCAGCAGGATTTTTGACACTCAACTCTGCCGGCTTAAAGAAACGTCCTCCACGTGTAACATGACGGAGCTCATCACATTGGTCATCCAGAAGTGACAGGTCTTCATCCTCTAGTCTTAAAACATACGGGACTTTTTCTTCCATCTCTTCTTCTTCATATTTGAAGACATAAGAGCACTCAGGGGATTCTGCTAATACTTTATCCCGAGCAGACAGTACATAAGGCTTCTCATTTCTGTATCTTCATCTCCCTCTTCCTATCTCAGAACATATGGTTCCTCAGAGATTACTGCGCAGATATGGGAATGGTCCAAAACGATTTCCACTGTAAGGATCGCCTAAACATTTGGCGGAGGGCTGGCATGCGTCGGCAAGGGATTCCGAGTAACATTAGGAGCTTTGATAGAAATTTTCTTTGCCTCAATCATGTCCTGGATCTTATGATTTAATGCCATACATCTATCAATCAGATGTTCGACACTCTGATGATATTCACAATAGTAATCCTTCCTCCAGTACCTTGGGAGAGGATTCGGAATCTCTCTAGGCTCTAGCAGCTCAATCTTCTTGTCCCTCAACAGTTTCTTTAACACTACTGACAAGGAATATGCCAAAGGGTCAAATCGTCTCGGTTCTTTCCTCTCTGGGCGACCTTCACCAAAGTTTACCCTCCTTGCTGGCGGAGCAGTATTCACATTGTGAACCTCCTTAGGTGCGATCATTGGTCTTTTTCCTTCTCTTGAATCAGAAGAAATTCTCGATCTCAAACCTTTGGACAATGCATCCTCTATTTGGGTTTCTGTCTTGATAAGATGATTGAAATAAAGAAAATATTGGATGGCCAGGTGATGGTAGTATTGTGGCGATAGATTTTTCACCACAATTTTAATCTGGTCCTCATCTGACAGACGATGAATCATTTGCGCAGCTTTCATTATGGCCCTGCTTCAACGCTTTCAGATCTCGCTTGGTTACATAGATCCCCTCCTCCATGGAGAATTGCTCGACGAACCTATTAGCAATGTCTTCTAAGGTTCGGATCTCTTCAGATTTCAAGCTCAAGAACCACTTCTTAGCCACTCCGATCAGGGATCGAGGAAATAAAAGAGCAACCTGTTCTGGAGATAAACCATGGTGCTGTAGAAGCAGAAGAACTGACATCAGATGGCTTCTAGGACACCCGGTCCCATCGTATTTATCCATGTCTGGTACTTTGAATCTCGGAGGCAATGTGACTCCCGGATAAATCATAAAATCTGCCATGTTCAACTTCTTCGGGCCTTGGAATTTTATGTTTTCTATCTCCTGGGTCAGCATGTCCAATCTGTCTGTTATCACCTTGCCCTTATCGGCTCTATCCAGATGAGGGTGACAATTCTCTTCTGCATATTGCTCATCTCAAAGTCATCCCCAACAGTGAATATTGCTGGTCTGTTCATCATAGGAGGTGGAGGAGGTGTGACTGAAGGATGCTAGGGTGCATGCTCTTTAGAAGTTAACTCTCTGTCATTTTTCAAACGAGCAATTTCTTCATTGATGGTGCCCAATTGTGCTAGGATAGCCTTCATCAACTCATTGGTGCCAAGGGTATTATGTCCATTTTCCGCCATTGATTCAGGTGTGGGTAAAATGGGTGAAAGAGTTTCCTGAAAGTTTGAAATGGGTAACAATGGGGAAGTAAAAGAGGGTGGTGACAAAGACTGTCGACTCAGCCTGGAGTCAGATGTCTAATGGGACCAAGTTGGTTTTGAAATATGAGTTTTCTGAGAAGCTATGATTGCTCTATATCAGAATCCTGAAATAGAAGTATAAAAATTAGATTAAAATGAATGATAAATGAGATAAGATATTCAATCAAATAGTGACGAGAGAAACGTAAACACACTTTCATTAATAGAATTCAAATTGTGATTACAACGGATGGAAATATTAATCTCTGATCACAACTGGATAAGCAGACTGACAATAATGGAAAATGCAGAAATCAAGATGATAAAACATAATATGGATCCTCAAAGCTCCTCAATCCGAGCTCTCCTGCTTGCAGGCTCTTCTGATATTTCTCCATGTCGGATTTTAGATGCTAAAGAAAATCTCCTCTCCATTTTTTTGTTTCCTCAACCAGCCACAATGGATCTAATGAGATCAGGAGTGAGATCTTCACAAAGAGGAGGGACTATGGCTCCAGGAGGACATGGAATTCCTGTAACCTGATGGAGAAATCGCATGGGTGCATAAAAAGATGATTTCTCAAGACCCATGAGGTAAACAAACGGATGTGGGTAGGTGCTAATGAAAACTTGGAAGCATGAATGACTCACCCAATGAAACTGGCTCATCTCTACATGCTGCAACCAATTACGCCATTCATCAATGGACTGAGGTTGATTAGCTATTGGTTGCCATGCACGGAAATTCTTCAGGGTATACGGATTTTGGTTTTGTCGATAAAGAACTTGAAGTTTCTCACCAAGCCAGACATATAGCAATTTAACACATCCACAGAAATTGTCTTTGACTTCTTGGGAAGCAATAAGGTCTAGTCCCAAGAATGTCTCTGCTAACATGGCGGGTATAGGATTCCTCCCCTCATTGATCTGATCTACCACTCCTAATAGGGTTAAAGATGCAACATGGCAGTTTCTGTGAAGAACGTGACGTGCGAAGACCATAAAGATTAAAGTGCTACGTCGACAATCCTGAAAACGGGAATTGGTAGGATCGACGTTTTTGGGAAAAAGCTTAATCAGGTCTTGAACTTTCACGCACGTATCCGTTAGACACGGCAGAGCATCCACAATTTCATTTTTGAATAGTTTACAAAAGTGGTCATGGGAGGGTTCTATTCTTGAAGGTTTGATCCAGAGTCCCTCAGATGGGAGCTCTAGCAGGGTACACCAGTCCTCAAATATGGGACAGAATTCAAAAGGGCCAAATCGGAAGACAAGAAGAACAGGATCCCAAAGTCCAGCAGCTGCTTGAAGAAACTTCCAATTTATATCATGACTGTTCAGATGAGTGAATGAATTGATGAAACGAGCAACCATGTTTGTCTTTGAATGCTCAGACGGAAGAACTCTAATGGTATCGGCTATCCAGTTGTCCAGCAAAATGTTCGCTATAATCAGACCTGACACAAAGATAGGACGGGATAATAAGGGAATGAAGATAACTTGGAATAAACAAAAAATAGAGATAAACTTAATGATCAATCATAAGAAGGATACAATTGGCGACACCGAATGTTCCACTGATGATCAAAAGATGATTAGAAACTCAGAAACGAGACCGCGGTCACAAAATGACAAAAGTGGATCATAGACCGGATCTAAATCTGGAAGATGGATGTCAAAACTGTATGATCAAGGAGATCAACAATGATAGACTATGGCCATAGAGACAGTAGACAAACTGTCGACCATATCTAAAGACAAAACAAGCAAAAATTTGAATAATACATACGCAATATGAATTTATGACACAACAAAAGAATGGATAAATGAGGTTTGAATCTTAAGGATAAAAATAGGCAAAAGTTGTCATCACTGGGGCAAGGAATAAACCGTAGCTATGAGTGTGACAAGTAGAAGCCACTAGCTAGGTTTAGATCTAAGAGATGAATAGACATGACTGATTGATTCAGGCCAGAAATCTCTACTAGAAAGTAGGTCCTGATCTTATAATCAAGAGATATATGGAAAAAAATCTCAAAGAATAGATCAAATGATAGGTCTCGACCATGAGAGGGGCAAGTAAAAGCCACTGGTCGGGTCTAGATCTGAAAAACGGACTGATATAACTGATTAGATTAAACAAGGAAACCTCACTAAAGAGTAGGCCCCAATCTGATAATCAATATATACATATATACATATATATCCTAACCAGAGGTACCAGCCCTAAATATAATCCCACAGAGTCAAGACACTTGACTCAAGACAGACATGTGAGTACACTAGGACTGCGTTGTAGCCACATAAGGTGAGCTAGAATAATCTATTGATAGGACATGGCTCCAAAATCTAGGCTCCAACATGTGTAAGCAACACATATTCGTCTTTATATGAATGCAATATATATAAGCACATGCAGATCCTAATTGGGCTTCACTAAGTCAGAAAATATATCTATATATATAATATATGTAAAATGAAAGTAGGGCTCCGGACTCAATATATCGGGTACTATGCTTATGATCCATACTTAAACGTATAACACAAGTATGCCTAGTGTTATACATAGTATGTGTAGACACCCACATTTTGCTTTACTTTAACCAACAATAACCTAATATATTGATCCATCCTCAAATTTTTTGAAAAAAACAAAATGATAAAGAGATGTACCTGGTGAGATGATTAGATCCGAAAAATTGAAAAATACCCTGATTAGTGAATTTAGTGTGTTAAATCCATGTGAGAACCCCCTCTATCATTGATTTATATGTTTTAGGTCATTAATATCTTGATCTGACTTTACGGATCATCAATCGGGACAAAATAAGCTAGGGTCACTTCATAGCCCGGACCCTGATTCCATTCCGAGACCCGATTTCCGTAAATCGTTAGATCAATGACAGATCTTGACCTGGGTCTCACCATCCAAAACCACCTAACCTCTCCTCTCATCCTAACCATCCAAACCTCACCTAACCTCACCTAACCTCTCCTCTCATCCTAACCACCCAAACCTCACCTAACCTCACCTAACCTCACCTAACCTCACCTAACCTCCTATCCCATTCTCCTATAAATACCCTCTCATCCCACCATCCAAGAAAAAGAAGAAAAAGAATCCCTCTCTTAGAAAATTCATCCCTCTCCCTCATCTCTTCAAGGGTTCGGCCATCCTTGCCGGATCGGGTGATACGTTGGGTGATATATATCAAAAGCAGTCATTATCAAGCAAGGAATCATCTTCAAGGAATTAAGATCAAAGAAAAATCAAACACAAAGTGGGTTTTCAAAGAGGTAGGCATTTATTTCAATTCTATGTAGGGTCTATTTTCATGCATATCTTTTACTTTAAAAGAAAAACCATGTTAGGAAGCATCTAGGATCAATCTTTACTCATTCTTCTTGATGGTAGACTTTGAAGTTATACATGTTTCCCTCTTCTCTTAACCCATCTTATCTTCATTTTTATTTTTCCCTAATGGTTCACACCCTGGTTCCCCCTGGTTAGCCTCTGGTTAGACCCTGGTTGCACCCAGGTTCGTTGCTGGTTGCACCCAGGTTCGATACTGGTTCGCACCCTGGTTCCCTGCTGGTTCGCACTCTGGTTAGACCCTGGTTGCACCCAGGTTCGTTGCTGTTTGCACCTAGGTTCGATACTGGTTCACACCCTGGTTCCCTGCTGGTTCGCACTCTGGTTAGACCCTGGTTGCACCCAGGTTCGCTGCTGGTTGCACCCAGGTTCCCTGCTGGTTGCACCATGGTTCCCCTGCGGGTTGCACCCTGGTTCCCTGCTGGTTCGCACCCTGGTGCACCCTGGTCCGCACCCTGGTTTGTACCCTGCTGGTTGCACCCTGGTTCCCCTGCTGGTTCGCACCCTGGTTCCCTGCTGGTTCGCACTCTGGTTAGACCCTGGTTGCACCCAGGTTCGCTGCTGGTTGCACCCAGGTTCCCTGCTGGTTGCACCCTGGTTCCCCTGCTGGTTCGCACCCTGGTTCCCTGCTGGTTCGCACCCTGGTGCACCCTGGTCCGCACCCTGGTTTGTACCCTGCTTCCTCCTAGTTAGACCATGGCTAGTCTCGGGTTTGCTCCTAACTTAGACCCGACTCACTTGACCCTAACCATTAACCCAATCCAACCTAACCATTAACCACACCTAAACCCATACCCATAAGCCTTAAACCCTATAACCATAGCCACACATCATACACCACATGCCTTTCATTCATCCACCCAACAGTACCCTCATACACCCCTACAATAGACCCGGCCAACCCAGTTAACCCGGCCATCGGGCCCATTCGGCCCAATTAATTCATTCCCCTTAAGAGCCGCTTTGCCCTATTGGTTCCTAAGATACTCCAACCACCCAAACCTCAAGCCGCACCCCAATCCACGCTCAACCAGTTCCAATCCAGTCTAAGCCAAGTCAACCCACACTTGACCTTGACCATTAACCCAATCCAATCCAACTCAACCATTAACCCCACCTAACCTGACCCTAGCACAACTCAACCGAGTCACATCAACCCAAGCCATACCTTTGTCCACTCACTGAGGCACACCATTTATCCATAAATCTGGTTACATTAAATCTAACCCAGCCAGGCCACCTGCAGCTTAAGTCAAATCGCCCCAATACAATCCATCCAAGTGGGATCCCAACCCAGCTCAACTGAGTCAACTCTAGCCAACCTCCCTAGTCGAGTTGACCCAACTCTCTAGTCGAGTATGCTCAACCTCTTTAACCGATTGGACTCTCCCCTTAGTTGACTCAATCCAATTCCTTAATCAACCCATCCCAATGCAACCGAGTCGCATTCGACCAAGTTGCGGCCTTCCATGTCACAACCGAGTCATTCCCCTATTCTACTAATGCCCTTTTACACCTAATAGAACTTCCTCCCTTTTGCCTAACCAAGTCATATCCCAACACAATCTGAGTCGCATGTCTGAATCCATTTGACCGAATCTCATAAGCCCGCCCATTTTGAATTCCCAAAATTCAAACCCTTGATGATTCCTATATGCTCAATTCTTTGATGCAAATTCCCAATTCCAAAATCCCATTGCTAAATCAATGTTTCTGAATCTCAAGTCCAATGCTCAAATACAAACCCGATTCCTGATCCAAATACCAATCCTGTTTTCCAAAATCCAAGCAACCTCCCCAGCGGAACTACGTGTGGCTTGATCCCCATCGCGGGGTACGTAGGCAATTTGGCACTCCCAAGTTCAATCGCACCTTTCTCTATCTTTCTCATTCCCTCACACTATTTCATCATCTCTTCCATCTTTTTTTTCACTAACCTCGAGAATTTAAATCGATTTGTCTTGTGTCTTTCGGAACCGTTGGATCACGGTTTCCGTCGTAAGGACCCTTAGAGCCCAATTTAGGAACACCGGTGTCGTGTCGTGTCCTAAGTTTTAGAGAGTCCTAGAGTTAGGAGTCCAGCCTCATCACGGACGCTTGCTATGTATAGCAACCGTGCCATAGGTCTAGTTACACTAGTCACCCAATCTTTCCCTAGGACAAGCCTAGTAAACTAGGATGTAAGGCAAACCTGCATTAGTCTAAGGGACCATTTGCATTTAGATGAGAATCATATAGCATCTTAGATGAAATCCTAAGATAATAAAATCCTCAACTTGAATTAAATAACTTCTCCTAAAACTGTTGAAACAGTCAATCCCGTCTAGGTCGGTGTCTTAGTTGAGTTAGGCATATGTAACTTAGCTTAGGTGCACCGAACTACGTCGACTCTGATCCCAGTGAGGCTTGGGTACGTAGGCAGCTTGGATGTCTGACGGCATACCACCCGCGAGTCGGCACCACAACAAATTGTGGTGTTTTGGATATTAATTTTCTTGTAAATGCTTAATCAAATCATTTAGGGCTTTCCATGAAATTAGAATTCTAGGAGAACTTTCACTTAGAATGAATCCAGACAAATTAATAAATCAAGATACACATCTAGGATTCACATTGAAATTAGATCATAGGATGCATGTCACTTAGTTCGCACATTAACATAGAGTTGAATGAGCCATTTAAAATAAATTTAAAAGAGTTAGCTTTTGGAATCGAAGACCGATTATCGGGCAGGAATGGTGCATGTGGCGGATAACTCCCCATACCTTCCATTCTCGTAACCAGGTAGCGAGTCTAGATTTCTGGTTAATTTCGGGTCCTAGATCCCACATCTAGGTGGCGACTCTGTCAGTCTCTTTCGTGTGGAATTCGGATTGCCTTAGTGATCCCAAGTTCACATGAAAGACGAATTCAGATCAATAATTAAATGCACACGCCAATCGCGTGGATACAGGAGACCAAGAGAGAGAGCGCGGCGGCTCGCGCCCCACCCCTCTCGCGGGATTCGGGTACCACAGTTTGGCGACTCTGCTGGGGACCACCTAACTTCATTAAAATTTCAAAAGATAATTCATTTGAATTTAATTTAATTGGCTCATAAAAACTCTATACTTGTTAGATTAGTTTGTCTTGTTTTATTTTCTCATCACACTTTACTCAAACTTAATCTAACAAAACCTGAAGGCATCATAGATTGCGCAAACATATTGCACACACTTACATTACTTGCATCTAAACTCTGCATCTCACGTGCACACACGTCCTATTTTAGGAACCCGGAGTGTTATCTAGCATGGTTGACTGGGATTTCATCACCTGGTGCCTCTGTGCTAGAGAAGCATTCCACCCTTAGCCTAGTACCATTATGGTACGTAAACGGATCTCTTGTTCACGTACTGATACGCCGGACACTGGTACAGTATATCGAACAGGGATTCGCGCTAAGGGAACTCTTGGCCTTACCCCTAGATTAACCCACACATGCATGTAGTATACGAACACATGTGCATCACGTGTGTGAGCCTAGTTTAGGATATCCTGCCTATTTGTGTCTAGATTAGGCCGTAGACCATCTTCCAATGGCTACGATCGGTCCTAGGTACACGAACAAAGTCATGAGTCGAGATCCTCTCTCCACTCCGCTTGATTAGGATTAGGGTTGATGCCTTCAGGTCACACTGTTAAAATGTGCGAGATTAAAAAAAAAATTTCCTTTAGGGGTTAGGATATAAATCCTATCATTTCCAAAGATCTCATAGGATTAGTCATTCTTGATCTATCCGTTGAAAGCAATCTTATGCTATCTCATCTAATCTTTCGATCGTATGCCTTTCATTCTTCTATCGTGTGATTCGATCATGTATTCATACTTTCCTTGTACTGGCAGGAACTTATCCCAATCTCGTGTTCATGTAATCCTGATCATTCTTATATCTCTTCTCTTGGCTTACGGGCACTATGTCTACTCGTACAATTCTTGATTGGATCCGTGGTACATTAAGAGAATCCCATATCTACGCCATAAGTGAACAAGAGAAAAATCTCTTCGGCTACGTGGCAACCATCAAGCTCGATTGGGGATTACTCTATGCCGCATCAGAGTGTTGGGATCCCGATCATCATGTCTTCCGTTTTGGCAACCAAGAAATGTGTCCCACCTTTGAAGAATGGTGTGCCTTATTGGAATATCCTGTGGATGGCCCTCTAGTGAAGCCATCCTGTGTTCCAGATTATCGTCCTTTGTTCCTTTGCTTGATGGATAATCCAGATGAATCCATGAACTCTTTCATGAAAGGCCAAGAAGTGTCCATGCAGCGACTGATTGACATTTACCCTCCTGTTGGATACATTGGTGCTGTTGATATTCAAAAAGCTCGACGGCGCGCTTTGAGATTCTGCTCCTTTGCTAGGTTCCTCACTGTCCAGCCTTCTCGCTTTGCGTCAGCTGTTCTTCTGGACCTCGTTGATCAAATGGATCGTGGCGCCAATCCAATTCCTACTATGCTTGCAGAAACTTTCAATGGATTGGATGATATGGCTCACCTTCGTGCCAGTTCAGGTCCAAGCTCTTATATTCGCTCTTTCGTTGGGTCTTTCTCAGGATGTCCTGCATTACTTCAAGTGTGGTTATGCCACAAGCTAAAAATTGCAGCTCCTGTCCATTTTGATCATACGTTATACACCTTCAGTGAATGGCGTCATGATGTTTCTTTCGATCATAAAAGCGATTGGGTTGAATGGTTAAATTCTCGCCAAGAAGATCAGATTTATTGGCAAATTCCCGGAATCCAAGAAGCTGTCTTCAACACCGGAGAAGCTAACTACGTTCGCCTTCTTGGTTTCAAAAAGACTTCCTTTTATGTTCCTGCCAGGATTCAGCGTCAGTATGGAAGGGAGCAATCCATTGTGCCTCCCCTTCATCATTTCTATCCGCCTGAGGGTCTCAAGCCCAAGATTGTCAAAGCTGTTTCATCTGCTTGGGATGCAAGAATCATCAAACCTTTAAAGGAGTCAGTTGAGGAAGATTGTCGTCCGAAGAAGAAGTCTAAAAAGAATGCTTAGTTCCATGTTTATCTTTGAAAGATTGAACCATGTACTCAAATTTTAATGATTGATCAATAAAGTCCATCCTTCTCTTTCATTATCTTTGTCTATGTGTGCATCATCGTCTATTCTTCTCTCTGATTTTAAAATATGTCTTTCGGATATTACAGGGCAATAAACATCATAGCTAACCCTAATACTCCTTGGGTTCGGGTCTCTTCGCGGTTAGAGAGGAAATCTGTTTCTCCGCCACCTTCTCTAAGAACCCCAGCATCTCCTTCTTTCCCGTCCTCATCCTCACCAATGGCAGACAACCAAGATGGTCTTCCACCCGCTGCTATTACCGATACTCTTACCTTGATTCTCCAACAGCTTCAAGAACTCAAAGAAGAAAACCGAGTTATCAAGGCTCAGCTTTCTGAAAAGTTGGGACCGTCGTTGTCCAAGGATAAAGGGCCTATGCGCCAAGCAGCTACTCCAGTAGCACCTGCCCAAACAGTGTTCATCAATATCCCTGATAAAGTCGAAGAAGACTTAGAAAAAGAGCAGTACAGCGAGAATCACAGTAGGCCTTCTCAGTCCATGGTTGATAAGTCTGTTATGGAGAAATTAGAGACTCTTACCAGGAAAGTTCAAGACATTCAGTTTCAAGACCAGGGTGGTTTCAATCCCAGTGATCTTACTTTATTTCCCGAAATTCGCCTTCCTGCCAATTTTCAAATGCCCGATTTCGACAAATATGATGGTGTGGGTTGTCCAATCACACATTTGCAAATGTTCACCATCATGTGTCAGCCTCAAGGGTTATCTTCTGAGCAAATGGCTCAATTGTTCCCAGTTTCCCTAACCAAGGTTGCGAGGAGATGGTTCATGGTCTTGGACAAGACTCGTTACAGGACATGGAAGGATATCGGCGAGCAGTTCATCAGGCAATTCAAATATGATGATGGGACAGAAATCACCAGAAAGGATTTAGAGAGAACAAAGCAAGACTTGAGGGAATCCTTTTTGATTTTTGTGAAAAGATGGAGGAGAATAGCAGCTCAGATGATGGAGCGCCCGTCTGAGGAAGAACAAGTCCAGATAATCATGAAAAATATTTCCCCCCAGCTCCAGTATCACATGTCTTTGCAATACTATCCAGACTTCAAACACTTCATCGTGGCTGGCACCCAGATAGAGGAGGCTATGGCTCAAGGTGTATTCAACCGTAGCAACCCAAACCCCAGAGATTTCAAAAAGTCCCCTCCAGCCCAAGTCAATAGTATTTCCCGTTCCAATGCTCAATCCTCTAGGTCCCAAGAACCTTTAGTAATGGACTATGCTCAAACCGCAACCGCACCTCGGCAACAAACCCGGGTAGAATTTACCCCTCTTCCCATTCCATCTTCAGAGGTGCTTAAGCAGTGTCTTGCTTCAGGTCGCATAACCTTACCTGCCATCCGGCCTCCCCCCAATCCTCTACCTGCAAGTTGGCGAGCTGACCTACACTGTGAGTACCACAGAGGTCCTGGTCATCTTACTGACAACTGCATTGCCTTGAAATTTAGAATCCAGAAACTCATTGATGAGAAAGTCATTGCATTCCAGCCAAGACCCAATGTCACCCAAAACCCATTACCTGGTCATGCAAATCCTCCTGCTGCCGTTAATGCCATAACCATAGGAGATCCTGAGTTTGACCCTCTTACCCTCATATGTGCCTTAGAACCCATCTCTGAACCCCAAATCATATTCTGTGATGAATCACACCTAAGAGAGTCTGTACCTCCCTTGGTAATCACCTATGAGCCACAAGTCCCTCAAATTATCACTTATGATGAGCCTGAATTGGATGAAGTCAGACATGTGACAAGGGGCGGAAGAATTTTCAAACCTGTTGAATTGAGAGTCGAAAATCCAGGGGCATTGGCTCGAGGAGAGGAGCCGCAATATGTGAAAGATCCAGATGATGAAGTTGTGCAGCAGTTAAAGAAAACTCAGGCTGTTATATCTGTATGGGGATTATTGATAGCATCAAAGAAACACAGAGAGGCTGTGTTAAAAGAATTGAATACAACACAGGTATCCTCAGAGATATCTCCGGAGCAACTGGCTGAAGTTGTTGCTCTAACCCAGGCCACCAGGGCCATTAGTTTCTCAGATCAAGAGCTGCCTCCTCAAGGTCGGAATCATGCTAGAGCTCTTCATGTCACTATTGTTTGTGGAGGCAAGAAAGTACCATCTGTGTTGGTAGATAACGGATCCGCGTTGAATGTGTGTCCATTAAGAACTGCCATTACCTTGGGTTTCGGTCCCACTGATTTTGCCGAATCAACCCTTGGTATCCTCGCATATGACAATACCCGAAGAAATGTGGTCGGAGTCCTCACCACCAAGATAGTTATGGGCGGTCAAGAATTTGAGGTTGAGTTTCAAGTTATTGATATCAAAGCCTCGTTCAATATGCTTCTAGGACGTCCCTGGTTACATAAGGAAGGTGCTGTCGCTTCAACCCTTCACCAAAAATTGAAGTTCATTAAAGATGGGAAGTTGTTCACTGTCAGAGGTGATGAAGAGCCAGAAATAGGGCAAATAACAGGAGAAACTTTAATCCTTCCAGTTGCAAAAGCAGATGACTACAACTTGAATGGTTTCGCATTCGAGGTTGCTGTTATCTCTTACAAGGATGCCTCTCGGGAGGAGTTGTGTTTGCCGTTCGCCATCAGTTCTGTGGTGGCCAAGATGATGAGAAAAATGAACTACTTCCCTGGTATGAATTTGGGCCGTGATCCAAGCAAGGCATCTCACTGGCGCCCAATCAAAGCAAACCATGGAATTTTCGGTCTTGGATATGTACCTACTGAAGAGGAGGAGGAAGCCATGGAAAAATTGTTGAAATTGAAGGAAGAAATCCGCCGCACCGGAAGGGTACTCCTAATGGCTCCATATCCCTTATCAATGAATGGTCATTTTATCAAAGAAGGTGAGACGTTTCCATACTATGGGTTTTCTGAACCATGGTATGACTCAGTGACAGGGATCATGATACCCGGTTTTGAAATATTCAGTGGCCTTGCTCTCCCAGAAACAGAACCGCCGATATATTATGTTGAGAAAACTGTTGAGGACTGGTTAGTCTACCTTGAGCCAGATGTGCTGGAATCTTTGTTTGAAGAAAATGTGCCTGATGTTGATTACTATTCTGAAGAACAAGAAGAGACAGATTGTGAAGATATGCTAGTGGCAGTTATTCAGAGTAATGATACCTTTACTGAACCTCAGAGTCAGATTGCACCTGCAACAGAAAATCTTTCAAACTGGAGTTCTGATGTTTTTCCATCTTATTTTATTGCTAAGTCAAGTCTAGTCAAGTCGAGTGAATCAGTGTCAGTGCCTAGTCCAGGCGAGTCATTTTCTGAGTTTATTTACTATGTGAATCCTGAACCTGTTCAGGATGAGTCCAATGATAATGATGTAACTTCTTTCAATTCAATGAAATCTGATTCTCAGTATGTCTCTGTGTTTGCTTCTGACTTTAATAATAATGATAACACTCCCTCCTCAGATGAGGAAGGGGGGATCGACGAAACTCCCCTTGAATTGCAGCATATGCTCAAACAAGAGGAGGAGCGCCGAGCCCAGCCTCTTAAAGATGAAATCGAAATTATAAACATCGGAACAGAAGATTTAATACAGGAAATACGAATTGGAAATACTCTATCCTCTGAAGAGCGCGATGAATTAATAAACCTACTTAAGGAATATAAAGAAGTTTTTGCCTGGTCCTACAAAGATATGCCCGGGTTGAGCGAAGACATTGTTCAGCACAAGCTACCTTTATTGCCTGGGATTAAACCTAAAAAGCAGAAGCTAAGGAGAATGAAGCCTGAGTGGGTCCTGAAAGTAGAAGAAGAGGTTACTAAGCAGTTGAATGCTGGATTTCTGCAAGTGGTGGAATATCCAGAATGGCTCGCAAATATAGTACCTGTACCGAAGAAAGATGGAAAGGTGAGAATGTGTGTAGATTTCAGGGATTTGAACAAGGCAAGTCCAAAAGATGATTTCCCTCTACCACATATTGATATCTTGGTGGACAATACGGCCGGGCATGAATTACTATCTTTTATGGATGGTTTCTCGGGCTACAATCAAATTAAGATGGCACCCGAGGACATGGCTAAGACCTCGTTCATTACACAATGGGGGACATATTGCTATCGGGTAATGCCATTTGGTCTTAAGAATGCCGGTGCGACATACCAAAGAGCAGCTACAGCCTTGCTCCATGACATGATACATAGAGAAGTCGAAGTTTATGTCGATGATATGATTGTAAAAGCCAAGGAAAGGAAAGATCATATCCCGAACCTTAAGAAGTTCTTTGAAAGAATTCTCAAATACCAGCTTCGCCTGAATCCTAGCAAGTGTGTGTTCGGGGTTACCTCCGGTAAGTTGCTTGGATTTATGGTGAGTCAAAGGGGTATAGAGGTAGATCCTCAGAAGATTAAGGCTATCCAGGAGATGCCACCGCCTAGAACCGAGAAGGAAATTCGGGGATTCTTAGGAAGGATACAGTTCCTAAGGCGATTCATCGCTCATCTGACATCAACTTGTGAACCTATCTTTAAGCTCTTAAAGAAGAACTCTTCCAAAGAATGGACAGAGGAATGTCAGCAGGCCTTTGAAAAGATAAAGCAAAGTTTGTCTGAGCCACCGATAGTAGCACCAGTGATACCGGGGCATCCATTGCTACTTTACTTGTCAGTAACAGAAACCACAATGGGTTGTATGTTAGCACAACAAGATCCAGAAACCAAGCATGAAAAGGCTGTGTATTATCTTAGCAAGAAGATGTTGGAGTATGAACAAAAGTATACTGTCCTAGAAAAAACCTGCTTAGCCTTGGTTTGGGCCACTCAGCGACTCAGGCATTACCTTTTATCACATAAGGTCCTGCTTTTGTCGAGGATGGATCCTCTGAAGTATCTCTTTGAAAAACCAGCCCTGACAGGCAGGACTGCCAGATGGTTATTATTGTTGTCTGAATTTGACATCACTCATGTAACCCAAAAATCAGTAAAGGGCCGAGCCATTGCTGAACAATTGGCGGAAGCACCCCGAGAAGAAAGTCAGCATTTCAAGCCGATGTTCCCAGATGAAGAGATCATGATGGTTGAAGATGAGTATCCAGAAACTGGTTGGACCCTCTATTTTGATGGAGCAGCAAACCAAACAGGACAAGGAGTAGGGGCATTGCTTGTGTCGCCTCGAAATGAGCATGTCCCCGTTGCCGTTAAGTTACAATTCAATTGCACCAACAATATGGCAGAATATGAAGCATGCATTGTTGGGCTTGAGGCTGCATTGGCCTTAGGCATAGAGAATCTTGACGTATATGGAGATTCGAAGCTAATCATTTGCCAAACTCAAGGAGAGTGGAGAACCAAAGAAGAAAAGCTATTGCCATATCATGAATACTTGGATATTCTCGCTAAGCAATTTCAACGCGTCACTTTCAGTTATTTGCCAAGGTTGAAGAATAGATTCGCCGATGCCTTAGCAACGTTAGCTTCCATGATTGACATACCTCACAATATGAAGATGAGGCCCATCACGGTTCAAGAGCAATGGGCTCCTGCATATGTTGATGCTATAGAAATAGCTGCAAGATGTCCCGATGGAAAGCCATGGTATACAGACATAAAGAACTACATCTCAGGCCAGGGGCATCCCAATGAGGCGTCGAGTAAAGAAATAAGGACTTTGCAGAGATTGGCAGCTAATTTCGTCATTTGTGGAGGAGAGTTGTATCGACGGTCTTTCGATGGAATTCAACTCTTATGTGTCACTGAAGATCAGGCAGAAGAAATTCTTGCAGATATTCATGAAGGGGTGTGTGGGCCTCATATGAATGGGAAGATGTTGGCAAGGAAGATCCTACGTCTGGGGTATTATTGGCCGACATTAGAAGCAGATTGTCACACATTTGTGAAGAGATGCTATAAATGTCAGATACATGCGAATCTCATCCATGTACCACCCACCGAATTGCATTCTCTTACCTCTCCTTGGCCGTTTTCGGTATGGGGAATTGACATCATTGGCAAGATTTCTCCCAAGTCGTCTAATGGTCACGAGTACATACTCGTTGCTATTGATTACTTCACCAAGTGGGTTGAGGCCGCTTCTTATGCAAAGCTTACATCCTCATCAGTTGCTAAATTCATACGCACCAACATAATTTGCAGATATGGAATTCCCCATGAACTTATCTCAGATAATGGATCTCATTTCAAGAAGGAAGTAATCTCTCTTTGCGAAGAATTCAAGATTAAGCATCATAAATCCTCGCCTTATCGTCCGCAGACAAATGGAGCGGTAGAAGCTGCAAACAAAAATGTCAAGACTATCATTAGCAAAATGTCAGAAACTTATAAAGATTGGTCGAATAAGTTACCATACGCCTTGTGGGCTTACAGAACATCAATTAGGGCTTCAACTGGGGCAACCCCTTACTCTCTTGTTTACGGGATGGAAGCAGTGCTACCTGTTGAGATCCGTGTACCTTCGCTCCGAGTATTGACTGAAGTCAAGTTACCAGAAAATGAATGGGCAGATGCCAGGTATAAAGAGTTGAACATGCTAGACGAGAAGAGATTAAAGGCGCTTTACCATGTGCAAGGTTATCAGCGCAGAATAGCCCGTGCTTTTAATAAAAAGGTTAAGGTCAGAGATTTAGAAGAAGGCAATCTTGTTCTAAAAGAGAATCGAGCACCAATGTTTGACCCAAGGGGCAAGTTCAAACCAAATTGGTCAGGACCATACATTGTGGACCAAATCTTACCCGGAAAAGCCGTCAAGCTCCGTAATTTAAATGGAGAAATATTGCCAGAACCAACAAATCTTGATCAACTCAAGAGGTTCTATGCTTGAACATCAGAAGGCCGTCCTTTGGCCGAATAAATCCCAAATTCATAACCAAAAATCAAAAAATTTATAACCTTTTGCAAACCCTTTTGAGCCTAAATAAAATTTTCCTTCAAATCCCAATATACTAGGGGCATTCGCCCTGAACTACGCATGATCTGATTCCTACACTGGGATACGTAGGCAACCTGTTCATAGGTTCGGTCGAGACCCTTGCAAAACCTTAAGCCATTCTTTGAAAAGCCCTACCTCACCTATAAAGTCCTTTTGGTGTTCAAGTAAAAAGAAAAGAAGATAAAAAAAAAAAATAATAAAAAAGAAAAGAAATGGAGCTTGAAGATCCGCTAGATTGAAAAACCTGAAAAGGCGATCTAGGCAAAATTTAGGATCATTCCCCTGCTAAGTTGAAAACCTGAAAGGGCGGCTTAGGCAAAAGGTAAGGGGGTGGCCCGCTGAGTCGAAAACCTGAAAAGGCGATTCAGGCAAAAGTTAAGGCCGAGCGGTCCACCAAGTTGAAAATCCAAAAAAGGAAGACTTGGTCGTGGTAAGATTGGATTCACGCCAAAAGAATTACATCGGTCTCTGAACTCGCGGTAGGTCAGGCGAAGCTAATACACAATGATTCTCGAAACTAGGGGCATTAATTTTGAAGCAATCTGAAAGTTGATAGAAAGATATATGAGGTATCACTGTATTAAAAATAAGTGAAGATGTTTATCAATGGAGAAACGTTCTTTAAAAGAGGCTAGTCTAACCCAAAAGAAAATACTGATAAGTCAGAAGCATCACGAGATTACTGGAGTAATCTTTCTTATTTTGTGTTTTTATTACAAGTGTCTGTAGTTCTATTTAAAAAAAAAAAAAATTTTATTTTTAGAATTGTTGTAGGGTGCAATCACTCTGAAGGCAGGTTCATTAACAGGTTCTGAGGAACTTGGAAAAAGGTGACGCTGTCACGAATGACGAAGATCTTTGAAAGAATAATCTCTGGTCAACGAATAGAAGAAGGTTAGAATGCCTCAAACTGAGGCAGATTGCTAATGAAGTGGCATCCCATATTTAAGCCCTGAAGTTCTTTTGCTGCATAGTGTTATTAAATCCTTTGCTTCTAAAGTTGTTAATTGGAAATTTCGATTTCTCTCAAAGCTCAAATCATCATATCTCTCTGAATCCATTTGGAAAAAGATATTTTCTCTCTGAACATCACACAAATATGATATCTCGCTTCCTTGGAGTCCGTACAAATACGGTATTTCACTCTCCGAGTCCATACGACTATGGTCTCTTATCCCCTTTGAACATCATACAACTATGATGTCTCATTTCCTTGGAATCCGTACAAATACGGTATTTCATTCTCTTCGAGTTCATACAACTATGGTCTCTTATCCCCTTTGAACATCATACAACTATGATGTCTCATTTCCTTGGAATCCGTACAAATACGGTATTTCATTCTCTTCGAATCCATACAACTATGGTCTCTTATACCCTTTGAACATCATACAACTATGATGTCTCATTTCCTTGGAATCCGTATAAATACGGTATTTCATCTTGCCCAAGCCCATTCAAAAATGATGCTGCATTTTCATTAAGAATCTTTCAAAAGTCATCCATTATTCTCTGAGACCATTTGAAAATGACGTCTCATTTCCTCTGAAGCTGTTCAAAAGCGATATTCCTTTCCCTCCGAAAATCCATTTGAAAATGGTATCCCATTTCTCTCGTTGCCAGCGGCACCGCAGCGGGTTTGTTTTATTGCATTCCAATTCTAGGATTTCATCTAAGGTCTTGCATTATATTAGGTTGCATTGTGTTTAGGGGGTCCTTTGTCGATTAAAGCTACGCAAAATGGTTCTGTCATTTTGACTTTGGTATTCGATGACTACGTCGTCTCTACCAAAGAGGGGCATCTGTAGACACCCACATTTTGCTTTACTTTAACCAACAATAACCTAATATATTGATCCATCCTCAAATTTTTTGAAAAAAACAAAATGATAAAGAGATGTACCTGGTGAGATGATTAGATCCGAAAAATTGAAAAATACCCTGATTAGTGAATTTAGTGTGTTAAATCCATGTGAGAACCCCCTCTATCATTGATTTATATGTTTTAGGTCATTAATATCTTGATCTGACTTTACGGATCATCAATCGGGACAAAATAAGCTAGGGTCACTTCATAGCCCGGACCCTGATTCCATTCCGAGACCCGATTTCCGTAAATCGTTAGATCAATGACAGATCTTGACCTGGGTCTCACCATCCAAAACCACCTAACCTCTCCTCTCATCCTAACCATCCAAACCTCACCTAACCTCACCTAACCTCTCCTCTCATCCTAACCACCCAAACCTCACCTAACCTCACCTAACCTCACCTAACCTTACCTAACCTCACCTAACCTTACCTAACCTCACCTAACCTCACCTAACCTCCTATCCCATTCTCCTATAAATACCCTCTCATCCCACCATCCAAGAAAAAGAAGAAAAAGAATCCCTCTCTTAGAAAATTCATCCCTCTCCCTCATCTCTTCAAGGGTTCGGCCATCCTTGCCGGATCGGGTGATACGTTGGGTGATATATATCAAAAGCAGTCATTATCAAGCAAGGAATCATCTTCAAGGAATTAAGATCAAAGAAAAATCAAACACAAAGTGGGTTTTCAAAGAGGTAGGCATTTATTTCAATTCTATGTAGGGTCTATTTTCATGCATATCTTTTACTTTAAAAGAAAAACCATGTTAGGAAGCATCTAGGATCAATCTTTACTCATTCTTCTTGATGGTAGACTTTGAAGTTATACATGTTTCCCTCTTCTCTTAACCCATCTTATCTTCATTTTTATTTTTCCCTAATGGTTCACACCCTGGTTCCCCCTGGTTAGCCTCTGGTTAGACCCTGGTTGCACCCAGGTTCGTTGCTGGTTGCACCCAGGTTCGATACTGGTTCGCACCCTGGTTCCCTGCTGGTTCGCACTCTGGTTAGACCCTGGTTGCACCCAGGTTCGTTGCTGTTTGCACCTAGGTTCGATACTGGTTCACACCCTGGTTCCCTGCTGGTTCGCACTCTGGTTAGACCCTGGTTGCACCCAGGTTCGCTGCTGGTTGCACCCAGGTTCCCTGCTGGTTGCACCATGGTTCCCCTGCGGGTTGCACCCTGGTTCCCTGCTGGTTCGCACCCTGGTGCACCCTGGTCCGCACCCTGGTTTGTACCCTGCTGGTTGCACCCTGGTTCCCCTGCTGGTTCGCACCCTGGTTCCCTGCTGGTTCGCACTCTGGTTAGACCCTGGTTGCACCCAGGTTCGCTGCTGGTTGCACCCAGGTTCCCTGCTGGTTGCACCCTGGTTCCCCTGCTGGTTCGCACCCTGGTTCCCTGCTGGTTCGCACCCTGGTGCACCCTGGTCCGCACCCTGGTTTGTACCCTGCTTCCTCCTAGTTAGACCATGGCTAGTCTCGGGTTTGCTCCTAACTTAGACCCGACTCACTTGACCCTAACCATTAACCCAATCCAACCTAACCATTAACCACACCTAAACCCATACCCATAAGCCTTAAACCCTATAACCATAGCCACACATCATACACCACATGCCTTTCATTCATCCACCCAACAGTACCCTCATACACCCCTACAATAGACCCGGCCAACCCAGTTAACCCGGCCATCGGGCCCATTCGGCCCAATTAATTCATTCCCCTTAAGAGCCGCTTTGCCCTATTGGTTCCTAAGATACTCCAACCACCCAAACCTCAAGCCGCACCCCAATCCACGCTCAACCAGTTCCAATCCAGTCTAAGCCAAGTCAACCCACACTTGACCTTGACCATTAACCCAATCCAATCCAACTCAACCATTAACCCCACCTAACCTGACCCTAGCACAACTCAACCGAGTCACATCAACCCAAGCCATACCTTTGTCCACTCACTGAGGCACACCATTTATCCATAAATCTGGTTACATTAAATCTAACCCAGCCAGGCCACCTGCAGCTTAAGTCAAATCGCCCCAATACAATCCATCCAAGTGGGATCCCAACCCAGCTCAACTGAGTCAACTCTAGCCAACCTCCCTAGTCGAGTTGACCCAACTCTCTAGTCGAGTATGCTCAACCTCTTTAACCGATTGGACTCTCCCCTTAGTTGACTCAATCCAATTCCTTAATCAACCCATCCCAATGCAACCGAGTCGCATTCGACCAAGTTGCGGCCTTCCATGTCACAACCGAGTCATTCCCCTATTCTACTAATGCCCTTTTACACCTAATAGAACTTCCTCCCTTTTGCCTAACCAAGTCATATCCCAACACAATCTGAGTCGCATGTCTGAATCCATTTGACCGAATCTCATAAGCCCGCCCATTTTGAATTCCCAAAATTCAAACCCTTGATGATTCCTATATGCTCAATTCTTTGATGCAAATTCCCAATTCCAAAATCCCATTGCTAAATCAATGTTTCTGAATCTCAAGTCCAATGCTCAAATACAAACCCGATTCCTGATCCAAATACCAATCCTGTTTTCCAAAATCCAAGCAACCTCCCCAGCGGAACTACGTGTGGCTTGATCCCCATCGCGGGGTACGTAGGCAATTTGGCACTCCCAAGTTCAATCGCACCTTTCTCTATCTTTCTCATTCCCTCACACTATTTCATCATCTCTTCCATCTTTTTTTTCACTAACCTCGAGAATTTAAATCGATTTGTCTTGTGTCTTTCGGAACCGTTGGATCACGGTTTCCGTCGTAAGGACCCTTAGAGCCCAATTTAGGAACACCGGTGTCGTGTCGTGTCCTAAGTTTTAGAGAGTCCTAGAGTTAGGAGTCCAGCCTCATCACGGACGCTTGCTATGTATAGCAACCGTGCCATAGGTCTAGTTACACTAGTCACCCAATCTTTCCCTAGGACAAGCCTAGTAAACTAGGATGTAAGGCAAACCTGCATTAGTCTAAGGGACCATTTGCATTTAGATGAGAATCATATAGCATCTTAGATGAAATCCTAAGATAATAAAATCCTCAACTTGAATTAAATAACTTCTCCTAAAACTGTTGAAACAGTCAATCCCGTCTAGGTCGGTGTCTTAGTTGAGTTAGGCATATGTAACTTAGCTTAGGTGCACCGAACTACGTCGACTCTGATCCCAGTGAGGCTTGGGTACGTAGGCAGCTTGGATGTCTGACGGCATACCACCCGCGAGTCGGCACCACAACAAATTGTGGTGTTTTGGATATTAATTTTCTTGTAAATGCTTAATCAAATCATTTAGGGCTTTCCATGAAATTAGAATTCTAGGAGAACTTTCACTTAGAATGAATCCAGACAAATTAATAAATCAAGATACACATCTAGGATTCACATTGAAATTAGATCATAGGATGCATGTCACTTAGTTCGCACATTAACATAGAGTTGAATGAGCCATTTAAAATAAATTTAAAAGAGTTAGCTTTTGGAATCGAAGACCGATTATCGGGCAGGAATGGTGCATGTGGCGGATAACTCCCCATACCTTCCATTCTCGTAACCAGGTAGCGAGTCTAGATTTCTGGTTAATTTCGGGTCCTAGATCCCACATCTAGGTGGCGACTCTGTCAGTCTCTTTCGTGTGGAATTCGGATTGCCTTAGTGATCCCAAGTTCACATGAAAGACGAATTCAGATCAATAATTAAATGCACACGCCAATCGCGTGGATACAGGAGACCAAGAGAGAGAGCGCGGCGGCTCGCGCCCCACCCCTCTCGCGGGATTCGGGTACCACAGTATGCTCCATTGCTCATCGGCTGCTGTAAACACAAGTACGCCTACTGTTTACGGCTGCAGCACCAGCGCATAGCTTGGAAATAGATATAACAATCCCATCAGGGTAATGACATCCCATCTGGCATGTACTGTATTTATCCCATGGAGCCAATAATAATAAAATCAATAAAATTAATAAAAAATAAAATGATGTATACTGTATAGTGTGTGAATCCCTTGTTTTAAACACCTATTTGGTGCTCCTAGATTCTAAGCGATTAAATTCTCATTTCACATGATTTTGGCCCAAATTTCTTCAAAATTAGTAACAAATGGTATTTTAACAGAGTTAGGCAATATCTCGAAAGATAATCCCCAGCAGAGTCGCCAGCCTGTGGACCTCGATCCGAGAGAGGCGGGGGGACGAGCCCCCGGAAGTCTCAGGATCATCCACGTGAATGGAGAGCTCTACCAAAGAACTCTCGAAAGAAGAAATGCCTCTCAAACCATGAGTAGCGATGAAAGATGAGATACCTCTCGATTCGGGGACTAGCCCGGATTGGAGACGTACCTTAAACAAAGAAGAGTCGTCACCCAAGGAAGTGGGCCCTGGATCTCATACTATGCTCTGTTGCAATGGATAACCAGAGATATAAAAGTAGGTTCGTGCCTAGTTACGAATTTGGAAGGTCCGAAGAGCACCTCATCCGCCCAAGTTCAAACACCTGGTCTCTTATGCCATTTATTTATTGATTTTGAAGCGTTTTGGGCGAAAGTCAAATGAAATGGGAACATATATCTCCAAGAAGACGTCTATCTAATCATGCATGTTTTGGAGATCATTAATAAGCACATACAAACAAAATGAAATAAGTGTCACCTAAGAATAACTAGGTTATGAGTGTCGTACCTAATTGGTGTCTAAGTTCTGGTGTGCAAACACATGCATGCTGTGGGACCCGATCCCGCGAGAGGGGTGGGGCGCGAGCCGCCATGCCTTCTCTTGGTCTCTCGTACCCACGCGATTGGCGTGTGCTCTTTTATTATTGACTTTAATTCATCTTTTATGTGAACTTGGGATCACTAAGGCAATCCGATTTCCACACAAAAGATAGTGACAGAGTCGCCACCTAGATGTGGGATCTAGGACCCATAATTAACCAGAAATCTAGACTCGTTACCTGGTTACAAGAATGGAAGGTATGGGAAGTTATCCACCACATGCACCATTTCTGCCCGATAATCGGTCTTCAATTCCAAAAGTTAACTCTTTTAAATTTATTTTAAATGGCTCATTCAACTCTATGTTAGTGTGCGAACTATGTGACGTGCATCCTATGATCTAATTTCAATGTGAATCCTAAATGTGTATTTCGATTTATTAATTTGTCTGGATTCAATCTAAGTGAAAGTTCTCCTAAAATTCTAATTTCATGGAAAGTCCTAAGTGATTTAATTAAGAATTTACAAGAAAATTAATATACAAAACCCCACAATTTGTTGTGGAGCCGACTCGTGATTGGTATGCCATCAAGCATCCAAGCTGCCTATGTACCCAAGCCTCACTAGGATCAGAGTCGACGTAGTTCGGTGCACCTAAGCTAAGCTACTTATGCCTAACTCAACTAAGACACCGATCTAGACTGGATTGACTGTTTCAACAGTTTTAAGAGAAGTTATTTAATTCAAGTTGAAGATTTTATTATCCTAGGATTTCATCTAAGATGCTATATGATCCTATCTAAGTGCAAGTTGTCCCTTAGACTAATGCAGGTTATCCTACATCCTAGTTAACTAGGCTTGTCCTAGGGAAAGACTGGGTGACTAGTGTAACTAGACCTATGGCACAGTTGCTATCCATAGCAAACGTCCGTGATGAGGCTGAACTCCTAACTCTAGGACTTCCTAAACATAAGACTCCCTAAAACCTAGGACACGACATGACGTAAATGTTCCTAAATAGGGCTCTAATGGTTCTTAAGACGGAAACCATAATCCAATGGTTCCGAAAGACACGAGATAAATCTATTTAAGTTCTTGAAGTTAATGAATTTCAGATTTCAAGGATTTTCGGTTTCTGAACATTTAAGGAATACCAAAGGTTCTACGGTTCACAAATTTCGGCCTAAAATGGCATCCACGGAAGGGAATCGTGCGTTCTTCCCTTGTGCAATTTAATATTTAGGTTATAGCACCTTATTGCCTGGCATATCTCAGGATTTTCGTGGACAGTAACCTCGGAGCCAATAACATGCTATAGCTTAAATATTCAAATTGTCTAAGATCGATTGCAATTGTGATATGATTATGGATGCACTAGCCCTTTTACCAAGGAAATCTAACGTTCCTAAGATTTCTGTTTCAATGGATTGAAGAGTGAATATGTGACAAAAATTTAAGGTTCTTTAGAAATTTCCATAATGATTTTTAATTAATTTCAATTTTTATTGGATTTTATCAATTTTAAACCATATGAGTGATTTTACAAGTGAACTTATTGCGAACGAGTTCGAACCGAATTAAAATTTCTACAGAAACAAGATGTGAATGTATGTAGCGTATTGAGAGAGGTTTACAGATTTTTATATTAAGCTCCTATTTATTTTTGATTTAACAACAATGAGACCAGATTGTAAAACTAACACAGAAACTACTAGAAATAGAACTCGAAATTCAATGAAATTTCTACAGTAATAAGAGATGCGTAAACATAGCATGATGTGAGACTTTCATGAATTTTAGAGACTATTTACTATCAATTTCGGATTTTTCAATTTGCAGACCAGATTATTAATTTACACTACATCCCTTAGGAAACAAGATCCAAATCAGTTGAAAATTTTAAAGGAGCAAGAAATATAGAATATAAGACTACTGTAAAAATATTGAGAATTTGAATGGTGATTTGATGTGAGTAAAAAATCTCACCAAATCTGATAGTTTTCAAAGAAAGCATAAAATAATATACCAAATAGAATCAAACAATTCCTAAAAAGTTATGGTAGAAGGTATCAGTACCATATTATTTTCCCACAAAATTTCATTATTTTTCCAAGCTATTTAGTATATATTTTATTTTTCTTCGTCAAAAAAACATTTTTGAAGAGTTTTCTATTTTTAAAACATGATTTTTGAGAAAATTACGACTCCGGAAAATGTCCTTTAATCTTGTTCTGATGTGATGAATACAAAAAAAAAAAAAAAATTCCAAAAAATAGATCATCCTGAGATAGCTATTTTTTCAAATTTTGTAATTTCTCAGCCATTATTTTAAATGAAATTCCACTCTTCACTCAAATTTTCGAAATCCATTGACTCAATGTCCGATCCGATCCGATGGTTATTTTAGTCTATTTAAATATATCAGTGTATTAAATTTTGAGATGAATCGGACTTGAAACACTCAGGTAGATCATGATTTTGAACACACACATATAATATTGAATTAAATTCAAATAAATGCTAAAAATCATACAAAAATATAAAAAAATACCAAATAATCCTGGAAAAATCTGAGAATTGTTCACTTACCTATAATTGAAATCCTCGCCGAATCCAAGAGCCGAAGAATCCGAAAAATCCCGCCGATGTGCGATCCGATCTGATTTCTTTCTCTTTTTCTTTCTTTTTTTTTAAACCACTGTGAAGAGGGAGAGAGAGTGATATTAAGAGAGTGATCGTGAGAGTAAGTGAGAACGAGAGAAACACAGGGATGTAGGGATAGGGATATAAGAGATAGGGTGGATAGATGGAGAGATGAGGGGGAGGGATGAGAACAAAGGGTGAGAGGGGAATCGAGGAACACAGAGGATAGTGAGGAGTCGAGAAAACCGAGGGATGTAGGGAGAGGGATGGAACCACTGCTCTATTGGGCACGAGAAGGAGTTCTGTTGCTTGAAGATAGAGTCGTGAGTTGCAATGGGGAGCAACCTGCTGTTAGGATAGAGAAACCGAGGGTGGTGAGCGTAGGAGAGAACAAAACAGAGGGAGAGGTGATGGGAGATAGAAAACCGAGGGGGAGATGATGGGATATAAAAAAACAGGGGAAGAGATGATGGGAATAAAAAACAGAGGGAGAGGATAATAAAAAAAACGGCACTCTGTTTTTGTTATTCTTGTTTATTTTCCGTTTTGTGGGCTGAAGAGGGTGAAAGAGATGAGGAAATGAGAAGACTAAGGGGTGTGGGAGAGTGGGGAAGGATGGGATAAAAGAAAACAAAGCACGAGAAAGGGATCGAGAGAGAGGGATCTGTGGAATACCAGAACTCTGTTTTTCTTTTTAAAATAGAGCTTCAGCTTTTGTAGGGAAAATTCAGAGAGATGAGGAAGAACAAGAAGGCTTTTGAGAGAGGGTAAGATTGAGAGAAACTGTTGAGAGAATGGGGCGATCCAGAGTGTTGTTCAGAGAATGGTTTCTTCTTCGCGTGGAGAGCCTTCGGGGAGAGAGCACGGTTTTTTTCTCCTCCCTCTAGTGTGGAGAGCCCCGGTTGCTATATGTCCTCCTCCTTTTTGTTTTCTTTTTTTTTCTCTCCTTACAAAATAAGACATTCCCTAAAACCAATCCATCCTTCCTTTCTTGATCGATCTCATATAGCAATCACCTTTTTTTCGAATCAACCCCTTTAGGAATGGCAACCCTTTTCTAGAAGAAATTGAGGTATAAAATAGCAACTGAGACCGCACAGATAAGGCATTACGTATCTTGCAACAGTTGATATTGGAATTCAATAAAATGCCTTTCAATTTCCGTCACTTCCCTGGTAATTTTTGCAACTTGCCTAGTTCGGCCAATAGTAGAATTCTAACATAGAAGGCTTCTAAAAAAAAAACTTGCTTTTTCAAGATAATAGATAGAATGCTGCTTTCATAAAAAAAAAACCTTTTCTTTAAAGTTGAACACTCACAGTGGGTCCTAGTTGTATAAACGAATCACTTTATAAGATTTGCAATATTGTAAGCTCCATCAAATATTAGCCGAGTATGCATCCCAATGGATTTTGAAATTTTTTTTTTTAAAAAACATTAGCACACCCCCATGCAAAAATGAATTCTATTTATTCGAAAATTAAAACTTTAAAATACCTGGCGGGTCCATTTGAGTTGACCAAATCTTGTTCGGGCAAAATCAGATAAGCTACTATACAATCCAAACCGCTCAAACAATGGGCCACAATGTAATTTAGATTGCGTCCCCTTGAACTATTCCCAAAGATCGATTTGAACCACTCCCTATGACAGGCCATGGCATGGGCAACTTGTATCTTCCAAATATCACCCCCATGGGATGATCCAAACCAATAATTTATAAAGCTGTGCTTCAAAATTATTTCCGAGAGTTATCCGAATAATTCAACTTGATGGTCGCAACTAAATTAGTTGTTAGAATGACTTCTCTGAGATCTTGACCGTTCCCTTGATGGTCATCTTTAGGCATTAGATCGAAGTAGATTCAAAACTCATTTTTTACTAAAACAATATGCGGACCCCCTGTTTGATCTAAACAAATGTTCAATACGGACCCACCAAACGGGTCCAAATTCTCTCTTGCTCGGATTCTCGTGAATAACCCTTCTCAACACTTATCGGGAAAATGCGAAACACGGCAGAAATGATTGGAAAGATTGAGAAAATACAAGAGACGGACACGGAAATAGAAAACATTGGAAAACCGATAGAAAAATACTACCTTCTTTGTAGACTAGGGCGGAGCAAAATGGGGGTGTCTACACATGGATATTTTTTTTTCTTTTTCTTTTCTTTTCAACTTCTGTATTTTTTTTTGAATAATTGATTTTCTTCTTTTGAAACAACCGAACTCAGTTTGACCGAGCTGACAGAGTCGCCACCTAGATGTGGGATCTAGGACTCATAATTAACCAGAAATCTAGACTCGTTACCTGGTTACAAGAATGGAAGGTATGGAGAGTTACCCACCACATGCACCATTCCTGCCCGATAATCGGTCTTCAATTCCAAAAGTTAACTCTTTTAAATTTATTTTAAATGGCTCATTCAACTCTATGTTAGTGTGCGAACTATGTGACATGCATCCTATGATCTAATTTCAATGTGAATCCTAAATGTGTATCTCGATTTATTAATTTGTCTGGATTCAATCTAAGTGAAAGTTCTTCTAAAATTCTAATTTCATGGAAAGTCCTAAGTGATTTAATTAAGAATTTACAAGAAAATTAATATACAAAACCCTACAATTTGTTGTGGAGCCGACTCGTGATTGGTATGCCATCAAGCATCCAAGCTGCCTATGTACCCAAGCCTCACTGGGATCAGAGTCGACGTAGTTCGGTGCACCTAAGCTAAGCTACTTATGCCTAACTCAACTAAGACACCGATCTAGACTGGATTGACTGTTTCAACAGTTTTAAGAGAAGTTATTTAATTCAAGTTGAAGATTTTATTATCCTATGATTTTATCTAAGATGTTATATGATCCTATCTAAGTGCAAGTTGTCCCTTAGACTAATGCAGGTTATCCTACATCTTAGTTAACTAGGCTTGTCCTAGGGAAAGACTGGGTGACTAGTGTAACTAGACTTATGGCACAGTTGCTATCCATAGCAAACGTCCGTGATGAGGCTGAACTCCTAACTCTAGGACTTCCTAAACATAAGACTCCCTAAAACCTAGGACACGACATGGCGTAAATGTTCCTAAATAGGGCTCTAATGGTTCTTAAGACGGAAACCATAATCCAATGGTTCTGAAAGACACGAGATAAATCGATTTAAGTTCTTGAAGTTAATGAATTTCAGATTTCAAGGATTTTCGGTTTCTGAACATTTAAGGAATACCAAAGGTTCTACGGTTCAGAAATTTCGGCCGAAAATGGCATCCACGGAAGGGAATCGTGCGCTCTTCCCTTGTGCAATTTAATATTTAGGTTATAGCACCTTATTGCCTGGCATATCTCAGGATTTTCGTGGACAGTAACCTCGGAGCCAATAACATGCTATAGCTTAAATATTGAAATTGTCTAAGATCGATTGCAATTGGGATACGATTATGGATGCACTAGCCCTTTTACCAAGGAAATCTAAGGTTCCTAAGATTTCTGTTTCAATGGATTGAAGAGTGAATATGTAACAAAAATTTAAGGTTTTTTAGAAATTTCCATAATGATTTTTAATTAATTTCAATTTTTATTGCATTTTATCAATTTTAAACCATATGAGTGATTTTACAAGTGAACTTTTTGCGAACGAGTTCGAAACGAATTGAAATTTCTACAGAAACAAGATGTGAATGTAAAAATTGAGAGAGTTTTACAGATTTTTATATTAAGCTCCTATTTATTTTTTATTTATTAACAATGAGACCAGATTGTAAAAGTAACACGGAAACTACTAGAAATAGAACTCAAAATTCATTGAAATTTCTACAGTAATAAGATATGAGTAAACATAGCATGCTGTGAGATGTTCATGAATTTTAGATACTATTTACTATCAATTACGGATTTTTCAATTTTCAGACCAGATTATGAATTTACACTACAACCCTTAGGAGCCAAGATCCAAATCAATTGAAAATTTTACAGCAGCAAGAAATATGGAATATAAGACTACTGTAAAAATGTTGAGAATTTTAATGGTGATTTGATGTCAGTAAAAAATCTTACAAAATCTGAAAGTTTTCAAAGAAAGCATCAAATAATATACCAAATAGAATCCAAAAATTCTTAAAAATTCACGGTAGAAGGTATCAGTACCATAAAATTTTTCCACCAAATGTCATTATTTGTGGAATCTATTTAGTATATATATTTTATTTTTCTTCGTCAAAAAAACATTTTTGAAGAGTTTTCTATTTTTAAAACATGATTTTGGGAAAATTACGACTCCGGAAAATGTCCCTTAATCTTGTTCTGATGTGATGAATACAAAAAAAAATTTAAATTCCAAAAAATAGATCATCCTGAGATAGCTATTTTTTCAAATTTTGTAATTTCTCAGCCATTATTTTAAATGAAATTCCACTCTTCACTCAAATTTTCGAAATCCTTTGATTCAATGTCCGATCCGATCCGATGGTTATTTTAGTCTATTTAAATAGACCAGTCTATTAAATTTTGAGATGAATCGGACTTGAAACACTCAGGTAGATCATGATTTTGAGCACACACATATAATATTGAATTAAATTCAAATAAATGCTAAAAATCATGCAAAAATATAAAAAAAATACCAAATAATTCTAGAAAAATCTGAGAATTGTGCACTTACCTATAATTGAAATCCTCGCCGAATCCAAGAGCCGAAGAATCCGAAAAATTCTGCCGATGTGCGATCCGATCCGATTTCTTTCTCTTTTTTTTTTTTTTTTAAACCACTGTGAAGAGGGAGAGAGAGTGAGATTAAGAGAGTGATCGTGAGAGTAAGTGAGAACGAGAGAAACACAGGGATGTAGGGATAGGGATATAAGAGATAGGGTGGATAGATGGAGAGATGAGGGGGAGGGATGAGAACAGAGGGTGAGAGGGGAATCGAGGAACACAGAGGATAGTGAGGAGTCGAGAAAACCGAGGGATGTAGGGAGAGGGATGGAACCACTGCTCTATTGGGCACGAGAAGGAGTTCTGTTGCTTGAAGATAGAGTCGTGAGTTGCAATTGGGAGCAACCTGCTGTTAGGATAGAGAAACCGAGGGTGGTGAGCGTAGGAGAGAACAAAACAGAGGGAGAGTTGATGGGAGATAGAAAACCGAGGGGGAGATGATGGGATATAAAAAAGCAGGGGAAGAGATGATGGGAATAAAAAACAGATGGAGAGGATAATAAAAAAACAGATGAGGAGTAAGCCGTTGTAGCTCACGCTCAAAGTCCCTCTCTCTCTCTCTCTCTAGGGTTTTTTCTATCTTTCTTATTCTCTTCATATTCCTCACATCATTTTTGCGCCTCTTCTACTTTTCCCCCTTTTTTTTCCTTGTGAATGTGTTACTTTTTGCAGCTTGATGCCCTTACCCCCTCAAAACCATATTTTATCAAGCTTCCCGTAATGTGGATTTACCTTTTCTTTCCTTCCTGCATATTTTAGCATTCTCTCCCATTCCGTGTTTGGGATTTAGGGTTTTCCGTTTATTTTGATTACTTGAATTCGTTCAGATAGTTTCCCACCACGCACAGCGCATTTTAGCATCTGCCTCGCCTCTCAGATTTAGGGTTTCTTTTCTGAATGAAATTGTAAGGCATTAAAGATCTGTTTTCACAAAATATTGCGATAACTAAGATGAATGAATGCAGAGATATAATCTCATCAATCCTATGAAAATCGAGCATTTTGCCATTTTTTTTCTTTTTCAATTGAGAACTCATGGTTATTTTGGTCAGTTTTACAAATTCAATGACATACAGAGCAAGCAATTTGATAAATTTCCTTTTCTTTAGATGCAAGCACATACTTATTTCTTATCATTTCTGATTTTTTTTATTAGAGATCGTGTTAAGTGGCACTTCTTCATTTTGTTCCCTACATATTATCTCATGAAATTTTATGAGCCATTATTTATATTATTATACATGTTCTTATTATCATTTGGCATTTGCTTTAATCAGTTTGGAATTTTTCTGTTCTTTTCTAACATGCCAAGAACAAAATTTTACTAATAAAAATGAAAGTACCCAATTACAAATTAGCATGCATCACACTATTATTTTACATTTGAATATGATTGCAAATTGGCCTATAATTTGTGAAAAATATCCATTTAGGTATCAACATAAAATTCCAGCAAATGTTGCTATTACATTTGACTACAATTATCATATTTCTCTGCGTTAGACTTCCCATCCATTCCATAATGTGAATGATCTTTGAGCCACTTAGATGGAGCACAAACATCCTAGCATTTCCTTCCGCATATATCTTGTAGGGTGAAGTGCTAGAACTCACATTTTGACTAGTATGTAAATGAAGGCCATGTTAAAGTCTCTTTAAGTACCTTAAACCTACATTCCCAACTCCTTTCAACTCGCAGACAAAAAATCTTGTTCAATGATGACCACTTTCATATGACAGAAACTACCACTATAGCAATTTAGATCGAAGTTTTTGTTTTCATCTCAACTGAGTTCAAATTGTAATGGACGCATATTAAATTGCCAAGGTGTAAAGGGTTACTTTATTCAAAGTAATATGACCGGGAGGAGAGACAAGTACTCCTCTCTAAGATTTCTTTAGGGGATAAAAAAATATCACCATCAACTGGATCCCATCTTGTTGTTGCAAACTCTTGATTGTTAAAATTAGCCAAATATATTTTGAATGGAGTGAGCGTGTCTTGTAACCAATTATGTCTGCCACAACCGAGATCGATTCTCCTTCACATTTATCTCTCACAATAATTTTTTTTAAGGTCAATTCTTTAGTTAATGATCCCTAGGCGAAATATGTATGTAAACATATTTCTATGAACTATATAATTTTGATACTATTAATCACCTGATTCCTTGAAGCAATCCACACCTTTTTGTGTTCTTAAATAAAAGTACAATACTTTTTTCTGCATGGTGGATGAGAAGGCAAAATATATAACAATGTTCAACCTGATTGTCATATTGAAGATGAACTAAAATTTGGATACTATTAATCACCTCGATTCCTTGAATCAATCTACACCACCTCGATTCCTTGAAGCAATCTACACCCCCTTTTTTGTGTTCTTAAATATAAGTCCAATACTTTTTGCTGCACAGTGGATAAGAATCACGATGGATTCCCCTTGTTGAAGTCCCTGACAAATTTGAAACAAACCCACTTACTCCCCCTTGATCAAATCATGAAATGCACTATGGGAATACACTGCCAGGCTGCCATCCAAAGCCAAAATCCATTCCCTCGAGAGCCATATCAAGAGGAGCCGACTAAAGCCCTTTTAAGGTTCTTTCTAATGACGCCGCATGAATGATTGGTTTTGTTGGCCATAATGAGGATATACTCGAGTTTAATGACCATTAGAAAGCCTCTTTGATTTGAAGCAACCAGGTGAATTGTGATCCCTATACGACCTCCCTTACTCATACGTTAACACCATTGCTACACGGATTCTTCTAAATGGGCAAAGTTCATGAGTCGGACATGCGTTAGATTCCAATAGTTCAGGATTCTCTGCAACACTCTTTGATCTTTTTTATTTGTTTTTTTAATACTACGCTCACAAATTTGCAATTACCACATGTTTCGAGTTTTATCTATCCCAATAGTAAGTATTTTATATCAAAATAAAACATTATATTTACTTTTCCTATTCAAACATTTAATATATTACTTTTTATAATTATATTATTATGTAAAAAATTAAGATTTGAGAATTGATTAAGATAGTTTGGTGAATCCGACATTTGATATCCGTGTTGAATTCTGACAATCGTACCCGTACTGATGCAACATAGGTTGGCACTTATTACAATACAATCATACCAATGCTTGCGTAAGCTAAAAGGTTGGCAACTTGGCATTGGTGTGGGCTATCTGCAACTGATCCTATGATAGGGCAATGAGTGATTTTTTTAGACTCTCTTGCTGATTCATGCATCTCATGGATGAATTACACTGCTTATAAATCTCATGGTTGTAGCCATATTTCCATTTCTTGAGAATGAATTATTCTTTTCTGTTCAATTTTCATCATGCTTTAATGGGTCGGTTTTTCAATATGATCAACACCTCAAATCTGATACACATCAGACCATCTTGCTCAAGACAATTATTGTCTCAAATGGCATGGGATTTTTTTGGATGAATAGTACATTTCTTAGGCTACACTTTTACTTTGTTTTGTCTTGTCCACCCAAAGTCCGAGATGTATTAGGCTACACGTCTCAGTATGGGCCGATACTTTCACTATGAATTTTATTTTTGGTCTTCGTGGACGCTTACGATTATTGGTAATCTTGTCATCTATTGTCTTTTTGTTTCAATCTCCTAATATTGGACTATATTTCCTTCTTTATGACTTTTCTTTTGCAGTTCAGCAACTCCAAGCTTTGCCTTTGGCTCTTAAGAACATTCATTTCAAGAAGAGACACAACCGTTCTTTTTCAGATTTGAGTGATCCTTCAACCCCTTGAAACATCGAAGATTCAAGAAAAAATGTGGTATAAATAATAATGTCATTGCATTTACATTGTTTGAACTGGAGACCATCACAAAAAGCTTTCGTTCAGATTACGTCCTCGGTGAGGGTGGGTTCGGAACTATATACAAAGAATACATAGACGAGAATATGAGGGTTGGCCTAAAATCTCTTCTTGTTGCTGTCAAGGTCCTTAACAAGGACGGTCTTCAAGGACATAGAGAATGGCTTGTAAGTAAGATTTGGTGATATAGTTTTCCTTCTACTGACTATGATTGTTGTGTTTTTCCTTTGATCTTTATGTGTCGTTTGTAGTTTTTCAGGTTCTGCATTGAAAGTTCTTGTGTTTGATTTTTTTTCCCTTTAGACGGAGGTTAATTTTCTAGGACAGCTAAGGCATTCGAATCTGGTTAAGTTGATCTGGTATTGCTATGAGGATGATCATCGGTTACTAGTCTATGAGTTCATGTACCGTGGCAGCCTTGAGAACCACTTGTTCCGAAGTATGAACCTAAATTTCTCACTTTTATATTTTTTTGACCATCATTTAAGCTTGTAGCTTTCTAGCCCTTACGAAGTACCTTTTTTCTATCTAGCTTTTTTCAATCTAGCCATTCAGAAGTACCTTTTTTAATTTACCTTGTGGTTTTTGTTTTCTCATTGTGTTATAATGGGTGTGTGTTACTTAGGGTCTTCCTCTGTTGTTTAATAAATATTTGGTGCCCACTTGTTTTCCTTAACTTATGGACATGGCTATGACTTGTTTTTAGATCACTTTTTAAAGTTCAGATCACATTCTTTTCAAAAAATTCAATGCAAAGCTTGACGCACCAATGAAAACAACCTTTATTGATATAAAGTAGTCTAAGCATGTTGATATTGAAGTAAACTAAAGTATAAGATGAGGGCAATACGAGAATCTGTTCTTTAGGCCAATAACGCAAATGCTATGCTCCTCATGAATGAAATATATGGATACTTATCTTATTATCCTTGGTGGATGAAATGGGCTGATTTGATCCCATTTGGATGATTGTTCCCACCAAACAAGAACTAATAACTTGTCTTCTTATAATCTTTAACTAATTCTCATGTGTTCTCCACTTCAACATTTCGAAATGATTTTGATCTATCCAGGGCCTTTGAAGGATTTTCACGTCTCCGCAGGTCCTCTATCATTGCCACCTCTAGGCCTTATGAAAATAACCCTTCAGTTTGTTGCATCATTAAAAATAAATAAAAAATCCTGCAGTTTGTTACCATAAACTGGATAGAAACTGCAAAAGATTCATCATTGTGGGAGCTAATAATTGAATATGATATATAAAACCACTCCTAGTGACACATCAACCACTCAGTCGCTCCTTCCGCTCCTTCATTTATGTAAATACTCAATGCACCTAAAGTCAATCCAAAATATTGATCGCATAGATGTTGACAAGGGAAATAGGAGTTTAGGCTTTAGTATGGTGCTTCGAGCCTCAAACCCTTGCTATCATCCATTGGGAAATGAGGTTTTCATGGAGTTGATTAGAGCATCTAGCCAGACCAATGTTGCAAGTGAGGGAGCGGAAGCATTTTTTTCGTAGGCAAGCGGGTTTAGGTGGACCTCCACTAGATGTATTAATAAAAAAGATATGAGTTAGTCATACATATTCTCTCCGTGGACTTTCTTGATATACAATGTTTAAAAGCGTGAGAGGAAAGATGAATAGAGAGGTATTTCCCTTACATGGGCATTCAACTTTTGAGAGATTCTCCATGGACTTAAATGTTTCCTCTTCAGTCTTGGCTAGTGTTATTCGCTTCTTCCATTGGACAGTGGGTTTCTTTCTTTAATATCTTTACCACAACTTCAGAAGCCAACTTAGTCCTGATGTTTTTGGTTTGCATTGTTTTTGCAAGGAGTAATCCTTTATGAATGGCTATGAGCTCACTAACGTATGTATCTTCCATTTTAGTGTTGATGAAAAACATGGCTAAAATGCTTCCGTTTGAATCTCTTATGATACTTCCAATGGCTGCGCTATTGCTTGTGACTGTGTGAGTGAAGCATCTGTATAGGGTTTGTAGACACCTCTCTTCGGTCTAATCCAACTACATTTTTTAGTATTGACCTGATTTGTGGTGACAATGCACCCTAGATTGGCTGAGATTTATTGATTTATTTGATTGTTTTGATGTCCATCTTTAGGTAGTTTACTCTGTTACGTATATCAGTAAGGATATAATTTTGAAGGATCCTTTTGTGCTTTGTTTTGCCTTCAAATACCCTTGAGTTGTAATCAGTCCATATGTGATAGACAGTGGCTGCAAATCCTACTTTCATGGGTGTAGTTGATTGTGCATCCCATTTGAAAATATTTCTGATCCATACCTCTGCTTCCTCTATCCTTCTTTATGGCTTGTGTCTGTGTTTGAACCTCAATAATATCTATCTCCATATCGAACTTGAATTGGAGCTGTTGAAGAATAAGTGGTTGATATTTTCCGATTCTGTATTGCACAACTTGCATTGTTTTGGTTAACAACTAAACATTGACATTCAATTTCAATATTTCATCAATCGGTCTGCTGTGATTAGCTTGCCTTGGAGTGCTTGCCACTTTGTTAATGCATGTTTTGGGATATGTCCCTTAAACTAGACTGTGCTTGTCCGTGGGAGGATCTGATTGTGCTTTCTGATAGCGTTTCATGCATGGTTTTAAATTTCCCCGAAACGACCAAAATGTTTCCATTTCCATCCCTGTCGAAACGAAATGAAATCTACATGATTTCCTTTTACGTCATTATTTCCCCAAAATTTTGGCCTAAATTCCCGAAATTCGATCGAAATTTCCAAAATTCTACCAAAATTCCCGAACTTCGACCAAGATCGTTGGAACGACGAAATAAAAGAAAGATGATATTGTTTGCATTTCATTAATGTAGAGAATGATATTTGGTAGGCAACATCGTTGAACTGCACAACAAAGTAATCATATCTTATGCATGGAATGTCAGATTGACATGGGACTAGTAATACCTCGTAACTCTATGTGGTATTGACATAGAGTTGGGGTCTTAATCACAAGATCTTCCTTTCTCTGTCCCATAAGACTTAACCTCACTATCAGGGGGATCCTTTTCGATATACTCAACCTTTGCTCGGGCAAGAAGAAAGGTTTCAACAGTCATTTTACCACAGAGGATAATTTGAGCCATCCATTTTAATGGATGTCATCTGCATATTTTAAATTTCCATAGTTGAAAAACGAGTAGAAGTGGCCATAATACCCACTATCCAATTAAAATCACTAAAAACACTAACAAAGAAGCTGCCCCTAGTGCAAATAATCACCCTCAAATAACCGTAAGAACTCAGTCACAAGAAGCATCCAACACAAAAATAACCATGTTTCAGATTTCTGAAGAACATATGGAACAATCAGAGGATTACGGCATCAAATCCTCATACAAGCACTAGATCTATCATCAACACAAAATACAAGGTCTGACAAGACCCTGCTGACGTCAGTACTAGTGAGGGCAGCTCACGGCACCTAGCGGCGGTGGCGGCCCCTCACAGTGGCAGTGGGATGCTGCCCTAGTGGGCAGTGAATCTGATTCCCCTCTTTTTTATTTTCTGTGTAAAGAAATAGAAGAGAAGAATGGAGAGAGTATGACGGTTGAAAAAGAGTCTAAATCTGACCTCTCACAAACATATTATACATATTAGGGTTGTACAAGGAGAAATACTAAAATACCCGTAAATGGATATATTATTACTTAACCTGTCTAACATTTTTCATGGGTTCTCAATTAGTTTCTGTGATGGGACCATCATAAGTAGATGGCGAGTCCTCCGGTATAGATGCTGTCTATGAAGATGAGTCTGTTATAGAATATACCACAAAGTCCATACATAGTCCAGTTGAGTCAGGTGTCAACATTTCAGTTGACGATACAAACTTTTCTTTTGAGCATACTGTAAAGCCTGCTGTGGGCCAATTGATCAATGATGTAAATTTTGATTCTATGAATGAAATGAAAGACTCGTTTCAGTATCTTCCTGTCTCTGTCTCTGTTTCTGCTTCTCAAATTGATAAAACTAATAACAATGATCAAGACTCCCCCTCTTATGAGGATGCCGACGAGACTCCCCCTGAGATCAAACACATGATTACCCAGGAGGAGCAGCGTCGCGCTAAACCACTTGAAGAAGAAATTGAAATCGTCAACATAGGTGATGAAACCTTAATCCAGGAAATACGGATTGGCAAAACGTTATCCCTGGAGGAGCGTGAAGAATTAATCACTTTGCTTAAGGAATACAAAGAAGTTTTTGCTTGGTCCTATGATGACATGCCGGGATTAAGCGAAGACATTGTCCAGCATCGTCTTCCCCTAATCCCAGGTGCCAAGCCGAAAAAGCAAAAACTTCAAAAATTAAAACCAGAATGGGAATTGAAAGTCCATGATGAAGTCAAGAAGCTGTTAGATGCGGGCTTCATTCAAGTGGTTGAATATCCGGAATGGCTGGCTAACATAGTACCGGTGCCCAAGAAGGACGGAAAAGTCAGAATGTGCGTGGATTTCAGAGATTTGAACAAGGCGAGTCCCAAGGATGACTTTCCTTTGCCGAGCATCGATCTCCTGGTGGATAATACAGCTGGTCATGCTTTGCTATCCTTTATGGATGGGTTTTCCGGATATAATCAGATCAAGATGGCCCCTGAGGACATGATAAAAACTGCGTTCACCACTCCATGGGGAACATATTGCTACAAAGTGATGCCGTTTGGGCTGAAGAATGCAGGGGCAACCTATCAAAGGGCGGCTACCACCTTATTGCATGACATGATTCACAAAGAGGTCGAAGTTTACGTCGATGACATGATTGTCAAATCTAAGACTCGACCAGAGCATGCCGTAGTCCTGAGGAAGTTCTTTGAAAGGATCCGGAAGTATAAGCTTCGCTTGAACCCGAGCAAGTGTGTTTTCGGGGTTACTTCAGGGAAGTTGTTGGGATTCATGGTCAGCGAAAGAGGGATCGAGGTAGATCCTCAAAAGATCAAAGCAATCCAAGAGATGGAGCCACCGAGGACCGAGAGGCAGATCCGTGGTTTCCTGGGAAAGGTTCAGTACCTCAGAAGGTTCATAAATCAGTTGACAATGACGTGCGAACCCATCTTCAAGCTATTGAAGAAAAATTCTCCAAAGAAGTGGAATGATGAGTGTCAGGAAGCATTCGAGAAAGTCAAGCGGTGTCTAACTTTGCCTCCTGTCCTGTCACCAGTTATTCCAGACCAGCCACTGTTGCTGTACCTATCTGTCACTGACACAGCTATGGGTTGCATGTTAGCCCAGCAAGACCCTGAGTCGAAGAAAGAAAAGCCCATCTACTACATCAGCAAGAAGATGCTGGAGTACGAAATCAAATATTCTATCTTGGAAAAGACTTGTCTGGCGCTGGTCTGGGCAACTCAGAGGCTTAGGCATTACCTGCTATCAAACAAGGTTCTCTTACTCTCACGGATGGATACGTTGAAGTACTTGTGTAAGCCCAAGGGTCTACTCTCCTATCTTGTTTTGATGATTCTAAACATAATTGATTGTGTTTTTGAATACTAATCAATTTGCTTTGAAGTGTTGTGTTTGAGATAGGATTGATCATTGAAGAAACCAACACACAACATGGTCATGCTTGGAGATATCCCATACAAGAGTCAAAGGAGCTAAGTGAAGCTCACCTCATCTCTCAAGCAAGCATACACAAGATGGAAGATCAATTGAAGACCAAGACTAAAGAGAAGTTGAAAGCTACATAGGTATCATTGTACATCCTTTCTCTTTAGATTTCCAAGTCAAGGCAAAGTGTTTTCAAAATATTTTTTCAAAGAACACTTAAGAACTTAAAATGGATTAGTGAATGGTTATGTGGTGGACCAACATGTTGGGACCCTCATAAACATTCCAAAATAATCATAGGAGTTGAGTTCCAAAAGCTAAAAATCAAATAAGCAATAAAAATCAAAATCTGTGGATTTTTAGGCTTCTCGGAGCTCCGAGCTCGGAACTCCGAGAAAAGGTCCAGTAGCATCTGGACATTTTCTCGGAACTCCGAGAAAATTTCTCGGAACTCCGAGAAATGGTCCAGTAGAAATTTTATTTCTTCTGGCCGTTGTCTCGGAACTCCGAGAATTCTCGGAACTCCGAGAATGGTTCTCGGAACTCCGAGAACCTTGCGACAGCTCAAAAAAGAGCCGTTGGGTTTTGAATTAAAATTTGTTTTTTGTTATCTACACCCCCAAACGGTCATATTTTGAGGAGAGACTATTTATACAATATCTAGAGGATTATTTCCTCTCTCTTGATCTTTGAAAAACATCCTTAAGCATCAAAAACATTTGCAATCCATTTTAGCTTGAGTTTTTGTTTTTCATCCCAAACTTGCCTTTCACTTGTGAATCTTTTGAGTTTGGATATAGTAGTGCTTTCACTTGCAAATCACCATCTTTGAAGAGCAATCAAGGGTCTACAAAGAGCATCAAGCTTTCAAGAAGAAGCCAAGCTATTCTCTTTCAAATCTTGTATAGGTGGCTAGGGCATTCCCTTTTTAATTCCCTAGAGAGCAACCGCTTAGAACTCGGCGGAGAAGGAGAGTCTTTGTAAAGGTGTAAGGGCATCCTTGTTTAATATCCCTTGGATTTGTAACCGCCTCGGAGCCGGGCATCGTGGAGGTCTCCTATAGTGGAATCCCTCAAGTGCGACCTTGAGTAGAGTGGAGTAGGCCGTTGGCCGAACCACTATATATCGGTGTGTCATTTCTCACTCTTGCATTTCCATTATTGTTTGGTGTGGCATCTCATTTTGTTCTTTCAATTATATTTGCACTAACCAAATATTTAATTAAGTGAAGAAAAATTCCAATTAGGGTTTATAGATAATTTTCAAAAGGCCTAATATTGAGTTAAATTCAATTCACCCCCCCTCTTGAGTATTTCAATTGGTATCAGAGCCTCGTCTCTATTTTTTTTGAAAACCCTAACCGGTTTAGAGTAAAGATTCAAAAATGGCAAACTACCCTCAACATCATGAAGGTTATTCAAACACTAGGCCACCCTATTTTGATGGTACAAATTATGGTTTTTGGAAAACTAAAATGAAAATCTTTTTAACTCAAGACTATCAAATGTGGAGAGCAATTAATAATGAATATATCCTACCCACAAGAAATTTAAATGATTGGACCGAAGCCGAACAACAAGCTTCGAATTATAATGCCAAAGCCATGAATTCTCTCATTTGTGCTCTATCTCCCGGAGAATTCAATAGAGTATCAAATTTGAATTCGGCTAAGGAAATTTGGGACACTCTAGAAGTCACCCATGAAGGAACCAATCAAGTTAAAGAATCTAAAATGAACCATCTTTTTCGGCAATACGAACTTTTTCAAATGACACCCGATGAAACAATTGCCGACATGTACACTAGATTCACCAATCTTGTAAATGGATTAAGGGGACTTGGAAAACAATTTTCCAATAGAGATTTAGTAACTAAAATTCTTAGGTCCCTACCTTTGTCTTGGGAATCCAAAACCTCCGCAATCACCGAAGCCAAGGACATGAACACTTTGAACCTAGATGAACTTATAGGGTCCTTGATCACACATGAAATGATTTTCAAAACAAAAGCACCCGAAATCGAAACTAAAATCGAAAAAGGAAAAGGAATTGCTTTTGCTTGTAATGTAGGTGAAAGTGAAGATGCAAAGGAAGACATCGAGGATGAAGTAGCTCTCCTAACAAGAAGGATCAAATTCTTGCAAAGAAACATGGGAGGCATGAGAAATAGAAGGACCAATCCTCCATTCAAGAAGAAAGAAGAAGTTGGTGATGGATCTTCTCAACCCCGATGTTACGGTTGCAAGAAGCTTGGACACATTCGCCCGGATTGTCCACTCAACAATGAACCTACTTCAAACAACCGCTTCAAGAGAAGAGAAGGCAAGAAAGGAATGTCCGCCACATGGGATGAGGAGATTGAAAGCGAAGGCGAACAAAATGATGGGGAAGATTGCCTATTAGCAAGAAATGTGTGCTTCATGGCCTCAACAAACGACAACAATGAGGTAAACACTTTAAATGATGTCATTATCTTACAAGAAGTTTTAGATTCCTTACAAAGTGCAAATGATGAACTTGAAATTCAATTTGATAAAATTGCATCACTTGAAAATTCTCTTGCTAACATGACAAAAGAATTTGGTTGGTTAAAAAAGGATCATGAATTCTTAGATGATGAAAATGAAAAATGCAAAGTAGAGATTCATGAGCTAAATGCTACCATTAAGACTTTGAATGAAAATCGACAAAATCTTTCTATTGAAAATAACAAACTAAAGCATGAAAACGGTAAACTATCTTTTGAATATGATGAACTCAAGAAACTCTTTGAAAAATTTGAAAATAGTTCATTAAAATTGGATAAACTTGTAAATCTTCAAAGAATGTCAAGTGACAAAAGTGGACTTGGACATAGATGGAATACCACAATATCTAACTATAAAAACAAACTTGAAAAGACTTCCTCTAGTAGTACTAAAATTTGCTTTTATTGTGGATTGTTAGGTCATTATAAAGTTGCTTGCTTGCATGCTAAACAAGATAAGATCAAATTGAACTCTAAAGTGAAAACAAATGAACATAGCAAGATTAGAAAGATTTGGGTACCTAAGGGATCTCACTTGCCTATTCCTATGTAGGTATGCCTTAAAAGCCACAACAAGAGGAACACATGGTACCTTGATAGTGGATGCTCTAGACACATGACCGGAGATCTCACTCAATTCGCATCCCTATCACTCAAGGATGGTGGAGAAGTTACCTTTGGAGATGATAAGAAAGGAAAAGTCAAAGGTGAAGGCACCATAGGTAACTCTACCTCTCCCATACATGATGTACTCTTTGTTGATGGCTTGTCCCATAATCTTATTAGCATTAGTCAATTATGTGATAATGGTTTTGAAGTTGTCTTCAATCCCGATAAATGCATTGTGAAAAATAAGATAAATGGAGAAGTCAAATTCATAGGTTTAAGAGACAATAACATTTACACAATCGGATTAGATGATCTTAGACTTCAAAATGTAACTTGTCTAAATGCCATAAGTGAGGATTCTTGGCTATGGCATAGGAGGTTGGGTCATGCCGGAATGGATCTCATTTCGACCCTCTCCTCAAAAGAAAGTGTTAGAGGATTGCCTAAGTTCAAATTCATCAAGGATCACATTTGTAGAACTTGTCAATTATGAAAACAATTGAAAAGCTCTTTTGCACCTAAAAATATGATTTCAACTTCCTACCCCTTGGAGCTACTTCATATGGATCTTTTTGGACCAATGAAGACTAGTAGCCTAGGTGGAAAGAGGTACGTGTTTGTAGTTGTTGATGACTACTCACGATTCACATGGGTCATATTTCTAGGACATAAAGATGAAACTTATGAAAACTTTCTTACATTGTGCAATCAAATTCAAAATGAAAAAGGTATTGCCATCTCCCACATTAGAAGTGATCATGGAACTGAATTTGAAAATGTACATTTTGACACTTATTGTAATGAACATGGCATAAAACATAATTTTTCCGCACCTAGAACACCTCAACAAAATGGAGTAGTAGAAAGAAAGAATCGAACTCTCCAAGAAATGGCTAGAACTATGTTGCATGAAAATGATCTCCCTAGATATTTTTGGGCGGAAGCGGTTAGCACCGCTTGCTATATTATAAACAGGGTATATTTAAGGCCAATTTCTAAGAAAACACCTTATGAGCTTTGGAAAAACTTGAAACCAAATATAAGCTATTTTAGAGTGTTTGGATGTAAATGCTTCATTTTGAACATTAAAGATAATTTACACAAATTTGATAGGAAATCGGATGATGGAATATTCTTAGGGTATTCTTCTCATAGTAAGGCATATAGAGTATTTAATAGGAGAACCCTAGTAGTAGAAGAATCCATGCATGTGACATTTGATGAAAGAGAGCCAACATCACAAGAAATGCCACATGATGAGGATGAACCCATTGAACATCTTTTTCCAAAATTGAGTGCTCCTCCTCATGCATCAACAAGTCATACATTACCTAGTGAGGAAGTAGAAAATGAAAATGATGACTCATTACCTAGGGATAGGAGAACATTGGTAGATCATCCTGAATCCCAAATTTTAGGTGATGCCACATTGCCAGTAAGAACTAGATCATACTATCGTAGTGTGAGTAACAATTTGGCATTCCTATCCGAATTAGAACCAAAATCCATCAAGGAAGCTGAAAAGGATGAATATTGGTTGATGGCTATGCAAGAAGAGCTAAGTCAATTCGAAAGGAACAAAGTGTGGAGGCTAGTGCCTAGACCTAGTGATCATCCAGTCATTGGCACGAGATGGGTGTATAGAAATAAATTGGATGAAAATGGAATTATCACTAGGAATAAAGCTAGGCTTGTAGCCCAAGGGTACAATCAGGAGGAAGGGATAGATTATGATGAGACATTTGCTCCTGTTGCCCGTATGGAGGCTATTAGGATACTGCTGGCATATGCATCTCATAAAGGATTTAAACTATATCAAATGGATGTCAAAAGTGCCTTCCTAAATGGCTATATCCAAGAGGAAGTGTATGTCGAGCAACCTCCAGGTTTTGAAGACTTCAAACATCCAAATCATGTCTTCAGGCTTGATAAAGCTTTATATGGATTAAAGCAAGCTCCCAGAGCTTGGTATGAGAGGCTTTGCACTTTCTTAGTTGAAAAGGGATTCGAGATGGGAAAGGTGGATAAAACCTTATTTATCAAAAGAGAAAATCATGATATCCTCCTTGTCCAAATCTATGTGGATGATACCATCTGTGGCTCAACTAATCAAAAATTGTGTGATGAATTTGCAACCTTAATGAAAAATGAATTTGAAATGAGCATGATGGGAGAGTTAACCTACTTCTTAGGACTCCAAATTAAACAATACAAAAATGGAATATTTTTAAATCAAGAAAAATATACAAAGGAGTTATTAAAGAAGTATGGCATGGATAGTAGTAAGACATCAAGAATTCCCATGAGTACTACTGCTAAGCTAGAAAAAGATGAATTTGGCAAATCTGTGGATCAGAAATTGTATAGGGGTATGATAGGTAGTTTGCTCTATTTGACAGCCAGCAGACCAGACATTATGTTTACTGTCTGTCTCTGTGCTCGATTTCAATCGGATCCTAAAGAATCCCACCTATCAGCCGTTAAGAAGATCTTCAAGTACTTAAGAGGAACCCAAAGTCTAGGACTGTGGTATGAAAGATCATCTTCCTTCACTCTCATCGGATATTCAGATGCAGACTTTGCTGGATGTAGAGTAGATAGGAAAAGCACTAGTGGAACTTGCCAATTCTTGGGTAAATCACTTGTTTCATGGTTTAGCAAGAAGCAAAATTCAGTAGCTCTGTCCACAACAGAAGCAGAATATGTGGCAGCTGGAGCTTGCTGTGCTCAAGTCCTATGGATGAAAAGCAGATTGATGGACTATGCAATTAAAATGGACAATATTCTCATCCAGTGTGACAACACTAGTGCTATAAGCTTAACAAAGAACCCCATACAACACTCAAGAACAAAACATATTGAGATCAGGCACCACTTCATTAGAGATCACTCACAAAAAGGGGATATTTGCTTAAAATATATCAACACTGAAGAACAATTAGCGGATATCTTTACAAAACCCCTTAGTGATGATAGAATTTGCTATATCCGAAGTGCCTTAAACATATGGAGTGCGGATCAAATTAAAGAAATTGCCAAATAAATACTTTGTGCCTTTAACCAGCTTATTTATATAGTATTTATATATATAATCTTTGTTTGGTAGTATCTGCATGAATGAGATGTCAAATTTTTAATCTTAAAAATCACTCAATTGATATTCTTAGCCTTCTTAGTTTTTCTAAGTTGGAGAGGTATCTTCACTTTAATTAAAATACCTAACATCTTGACATATGTCAACATCTCGATCATGAACAGGTATATGTGCATTACTTGGATAAATATTTTTATACCATAAGCATTGATTTAGGGGGAGTTATCTACTCCTAAATTTTTTTTACACCCTTTCTGTCGATGACAAAAGGGGGAGAAGGTTTGAAATTAATTATCTATTCAAATTTACTATATGCACCTCATGCTTATAACTTGTATCATTTATATGTGTGCATATATTGAGGGGGAGTTCTAGTATTCAATTGCCTACTATGTCACTCCACACACACCTCATAATCAATTTTGTTTGTCATCATCAAAAAGGGGGAGATTGTAAGCCCAAGGGTCTACTCTCCTATCTTGTTTTGATGATTCTAAACATAATTGATTGTGTTTTTGAATACTAATCAATTTGCTTTGAAGTGTTGTGTTTGAGATAGGATTGATCATTGAAGAAACCAACACACAACATGGTCATGCTTGGAGATATCCCATACAAGAGTCAAAGGAGCTAAGTGAAGCTCACCTCATCTCTCAAGCAAGCATACACAAGATGGAAGATCAATTGAAGACCAAGACTAAAGAGAAGTTGAAAGCTACATAGGTATCATTGTACATCCTTTCTCTTTAGATTTCCAAGTCAAGGCAAAGTGTTTTCAAAATGTTTTTTCAAAGAACACTTAAGAACTTAAAATGGATTAGTGAATGGTTATGTGGTGGACCAACATGTTGGGACCCTCATAAACATTCCAAAATAATCATAGGAGTTGAGTTCCAAAAGCTAAAAATCAAATAAGCAATAAAAATCAAAATCTGTGGATTTTTAGGCTTCTCGGAGCTCCGAGCTCGGAACTCCGAGAGTTCCCTCGGAACTCCGAGAAAAGGTCCAGTAGCATCTGGACATTTTCTCGGAACTCCGAGAAAATTTCTCGGAACTCCGAGAAATGGTCCAGTAGAAATTTTATTTCTTCTGGCCGTTGTCTCGGAACTCCGAGAATTCTCGGAACTCCGAGAATGGTTCTCGGAACTCCGAGAACCTTGCGACAGCTCAAAAAAGAGCCGTTGGGTTTTGAATTAAAATTTGTTTTTTGTTATCTACACCCCCAAACGGTCATATTTTGAGGAGAGACTATTTATACAATATCTAGAGGATTATTTCCTCTCTCTTGATCTTTGAAAAACATCCTTAAGCATCAAAAACATTTGCAATCCATTTTAGCTTGAGTTTTTGTTTTTCATCCCAAACTTGCCTTTCACTTGTGAATCTTTTGAGTTTGGATATAGTAGTGCTTTCACTTGCAAATCACCATCTTTGAAGAGCAATCAAGGGTCTACAAAGAGCATCAAGCTTTCAAGAAGAAGCCAAGCTATTCTCTTTCAAATCTTGTATAGGTGGCTAGGGCATTCCCTTTTTAATTCCCTAGAGAGCAACCGCTTAGAACTCGGCGGAGAAGGAGAGTCTTTGTAAAGGTGTAAGGGCATCCTTGTTTAATATCCCTTGGATTTGTAACCGCCTCGGAGCCGGGCATCGTGGAGGTCTCCTATAGTGGAATCCCTCAAGTGCGACCTTGAGTAGAGTGGAGTAGGCCGTTGGCCGAACCACTATATATCGGTGTGTCATTTCTCACTCTTGCATTTCCATTATTGTTTGGTGTGGCATCTCATTTTGTTCTTTCAATTATATTTGCACTAACCAAATATTTAATTAAGTGAAGAAAAATTCCAATTAGGGTTTATAGATAATTTTCAAAAGGCCTAATATTGAGTTAAATTCAATTCACCCCCCCTCTTGAGTATTTCAACTTGTTCGAGAAGCCCGCCCTCACCGGGAGAACATCTAGATGGTTGCTGCTATTGTCTGAATTTGATATTGCCTATGTAACCCAGAAATCAGTTAAGGGGCGTGTGATAGCTGAGCAGTTGGCTGATGCGCCTGTAGATGAGAATGCAGTTCTGACGGCAGATTTTCCTGATGAAGAGATCATGGCTATAGAAGATGAGGTCCCAAGCACCAGATGGTTGATGTACTTTGATGGTGCTGTGAACAACCGAGGTCAAGGGGTTGGGGCAGTGTTGATATCTCCGAAGAAAGAGTACATCCCCGTATCCATCAAATTGCAGTTCAAGTGTACCAACAATGAGGCCGAATATGAGGCTTGCATTACTGGTCTCGAAGCAGCTTTGGCTTTGCATATTCAAGAGATAGATGTTTTCGGGGACTCAATCTTGATCATTTGTCAGATCAATGGTCAATGGAAAACAAAGGAGGATAGATTAATCCCGTATCACACGCATCTGGATTCCCTGGTCAAGAGATTCAAGAATGTTACATTCACTCATCTGTCGAGGACAAGAAATCATTTCGCGGACGCTTTGGCTACACTGGCCTCAATGTTAGATATCTCTGCATCAATGGAAGTTCAGCCTCTAGCAGTGCGGTTACAATGGGCTCCAGCGCATGTGAACGCTATAGAGATAGCAGCTCGATGTCCAGATGGAAAGCCATGGTACACTGATATAAAGAATCTCATTCTAGGCCAAGGGCACCCCCCTGAAGCGTCAGGAAAAAAGCGGAGGTCTCTCCAGAAGTTGGCGGCTAGCTTCATTATCTGCGGCAATGAGCTCTTCAGGAGGTCATTTGATGGAATCCAGCTTCTTTGCGTAGATGAAGATCGAGCAGCTAATCTCGTACAACAGACGCATGAAGGAGTCTGTGGGCCTCACATGAACGGGAAGATGCTGTCGAGAAAGATCCTGAGACTTGGGTACTACTGGCCAACCATGGAAGCTGACTGCTTTGCGTTCGTGAAGAAGTGTCATAAATGTCAGGTTTATGCCAACCTCATTCATATGCCGCCATCTGAGTTACATTCTCTGACTTCGCCGTGGCCGTTTTCAGTCTGGGGAATCGATATTATCGGAAAGGTGTTTCCGAAATCTTCAAGTGGGCATGAGTACATCCTGGTAGCCATCGATTACTTCACTAAGTGGATCGAAGCCGCATCGTTCGCATCGCTGACTTCAGCCTTTGTTGCCAAATTCATCCGAACAAACATCATCTGCAGATATGGGGTACCGTATGAGCTGATCTCAGACAATGGATCACACTTCAAGAAAGAAGTGGTACGCCTATGTGAGGAGTTCAAGATTAAGCATCACAAGTCCTCACCATACAGACCCCAGACAAATGGAGCCGTCGAAGCTGCAAACAAGAACATCAAAACCATCATCAGCAAGATGACAGAGACGTACAGGGACTGGTCAAATAAGCTACCATACGCTTTATGGGCTTACAGAACGTCGATCAGGGCCTCTACGGGAGCTACGCCATATTCACTAGTGTATGGGATGGAAGCGGTCCTACCAGTTGAGCTGAGAATTCCTTCGTTAAGGGTAATGATGGAAGCTGGTTTGCCAGAATCAGAATGGGCAAGGGCCCGGTATCAGGAGTTGCAGATGATTGATGAGAAGAGGCTCAGAGCTCTGTATCATGTCCAGGGATATCAGCGTCGAATTGAGAAAGCCTTTAACAAGAAGGTGAAGATCAGAGATCTCCAGAAAGGTGACCTCGTTTTGAAATCCTACAGGGCACCGGTCCATGATCCCCGAGGGAAGTTCAGACCAAACTGGTCGGGTCCTTACATTGTCGATGAAGTCCTGCCTGGAAAAGCCGTCAGACTCCTTGATCAAAATGGTGAAAAACTAACAGAACCCACAAACCTTGATCAACTTAAAAAGTATTATGCCTAAGACACCAGAGGCCGTCCTTGGTCGATCTGAGCTTCAAATCCAAAAATCCAATTGAAAAACAAAAGAGAAAAGTCAAAGACCGTTTGCAAACCCTTTGAGCCAATAAGCAAAATCAAAATTTCTTTGTCACCCTCAAACCAGGGGCATCTTTTATGACTTACGCCATAAAAGATGCAACGCCTGAACTACGCCATGACTTGATCCCTTTCCACAGGGTACGTAGGCAACCTGACAAAGTCGGGTTCGGTCAAATCTTTCAAATCATTCAAAAAAAAAAGAAAAAGAAAAGAAAAGCAAACCCTTCAAATCTATGGAGGAGATAAATAAGTCAAATCAAAACAATCTCAACCCAAAGTCCCCAATGGGCGAACTACGCGGACCTGATCCTCACTCTTTGGAGGTACGTAGGCTATCTGGAAGGGTCCAGATTCGGTCCAGTCAATGCAAACACCCTGATCCAGTTCTTTCAAACCCTAACCCACCTAGAAGTCCTCCTGGTGTGATAAGGCAAAGGTTTGTGGAGAAACAGAAAAAGAAAAAATAATAATGGAGTCTTAGACCTGTTAGACTGAAAACCCGAAAGGGCGGTCTAGGCAAAAGTTAGGGTCATTCACCCGCTAAGCTGAAAACCCGAAAGGGCGGCTTAGGCAAAAATCAGGGTGCAGAGCCTGCTGGATGGAAAACCTGCAAGGGCAGGCAGTCCAGGCAAAAATTAAGGCAAGCGGTCCGCCAGATTGAAAACCCAAAAGGGGCAGTCTGGTCATGGCAGTGACTTCTCGTAAAGGACTAAATTTCAAAAGCTAGCAAGACTTTCATACCTGTATCGGCATCACTTCAAGGTCTGAATAGTGCCGGCAAGGCTTCCTTTGATATTCCTCTAAGCTAGGGGTTAAAACCGAGCAATCCAAAGGGTATAATAACCATGACTAAATACCAGGAAGAGGCGAAATCACCTTAAAACGCGGTATTCAAAGAGTTCCAAAAGTGGTAAGCTGTACCATCTTAAAACACTTATCAAATTGAGAAGCAGATTTAGTCTTTCCTGAAAGTCAGTCTTGTAACTCGGTTGTGTACTCACCAAAAGTCCTTTGTCAAGCAGTTGTTAAGGTCATTCTTTGTCAAGTCAAAGTCATGTACTCAGTCGAGTCAGGTGTGTCCCAAAATGACATGTTTGGTCCAGTATCCTTTCAAAAGCTGGGGTAACAGGTACCAGAAAATGAAGTCGCATCTCCAGAAGGCGAAATGACTTATACATGGTCTAGAAGCGCGGCAAGCTCTCGGGCCCATTTGAAATTCCTGCAGCAGGCAGGAGGTTGAAGATGTGTCAAGCAGAATCAGTCTGCTTGGAAGTTGAAAATCATTGTAACCTGAAATTCTGACATCTGGTGGAAAATTGAAAGTGTCTCAGGCAGAATCAGTCTCTTGTGCATTTTGAAAGCCTTTGAGGCCCGGAGCCCTGCTATTGGCATAAAAGTGGTAGACCTTTCAGCAAGAGTTAGTCTCTTGTACCTTCAAAATCTTTGTAACCCAAGTTTCATAAAAGAAAGCTTGAATCTGTTTGAGTTTTGTTAAGACTCCTGAACTGGAAGCGAAATTATACTAGGGGCATCTTTTATGTCCTGACGAAGTCAGACCATAAAAGATACCTAGCATGCATCGATGTTTGAGATATCAGTTTTAACGAATCAGGATTTGAGAAACTTGAACACGTCTCTCGAATCAAATTTTCAAATTGGGAATGATCCTGATCATTCCGTTTTGTTGATCTGTCAAGATGCTGTCTTCTCGGATCCTAAATTCAGGTTTGATTATGATGCTGTCTAATCATTCCGCTTTGTCGATCTGTCAAGAAGCTGTCTTCTCAGATCCTAATTTAAGTTTGATCATGATGCTGTCTAATCATTCCGCCCTGTTGATCTGTCAAGATGCTGTCTTCTCAGATCTTGATTTAGGAGTGATCATGATGCTGTCTAATCATTCCGCTTTGTCGATCTGTCAAGATGCTGTCTTCTCAGATCCTAAATTCAGGTTTGATCATGATGCTGTCTAATCATTCCGCTTTGTCGATCTGTCAAGATGTTGTCTTCTCGGATCCTAATTTAGGTTTGATCATGATGCTGTCTAATCATTCCGCTTTGTTGATCTGTCAAGATGCTGTCTTCTCAGATCCTAATTCAGGTTTGATCATGATGCTGTCTAATCATTCCGCCCTGTTGATCTGTCAAGATGCTGTCTTCTCAGATCCTAAATTCAGGTTTGATCATGATGCTGTCTAATCATTCCGCTTTGTCGATCTGTCAAGATCCTGTCTTCTCATATCCTAATTTAGGAATGATCATGATGCTGTCTAATCATTCCGCTTTGTTGATCTGTCAAGATGCTGTCTTCTCAGATCCTAATTTAGGTTTGATCATGATGCTGTCTAATCATTCCGCTTTGTTGATCTGTCAAGATGCTGTCTTCTCATATCCTAATTCAGGTTTGATCATGATGCTGTCTAATCATTCCGCTTTGTCGATCTGTCAAGATGTTGTCTTCTCAGATCCTAATTTAGGAATGATCATGATGCTGTCTAATCATTCCGCTTTATAATCTCCAAATCCCTGAGTGGCTTGATTAGAGGCTGTCTAATCATTCCATTCTGCAATTTGTGAGAGTCTGTCTCACTATCCCTTGAGAGTCCGTCTCAGTTTTCTGTTCGAGAATCTGTCTCGTCAGTTCATCTTATCATTCACTCTCGATGAGAATCTGTCTCATCGATCCATCTCGTCGCCCCCTTGCACCCCTTCCGTTTGAAATCTTGGGCCAGTCAAAATGTGTTGTCTGCTCGGCTTTGGCTTCCGTGCGACAAGCACACTCTGCCAAAGAGGGGCATCTGTAGACACCCCATTTTGACCGGGCCATGAGGTCCCTAAAAGTTGAGCTAAAGTTCCAAAGTCGAGTAAAAGTCCTCAGGTTGAATAATATTTCGAGAAAATGGGCCCAAATGAGGAATGTAATTATCAAAATATGGATGTGCCGATATCATTCTCCTAGAAGAAATGTACAAAAGAAAATAAAAATAAAAATGATAATTCATTCTTCTCCCATTCTTGCATAAGCCCCCCCCCCTAACACAGAAAATACGCTAAAGAGGGTGGCCCATTAAAGGAAAGGAGGGAAATATGTCTCTTCTTTGTAAAAGGAGGGGATAATGGCAGGAGGGTAAAATACCCCATCCTTTGGGTGTTTTTGTAAAGTGGGTATGGCTTTCTCTACAAGCCACATACATAGACCATTGGATTAGAAAGATGAGGTGTAGGGTCTAGATTAGTTAGAACACTTTAGGGTTTTAGGGTTTCTAAAATGGAATGTTTGTGGAGGAATTAGATCAAGGGTGGAGATCACCCAAGGAAAGGAAGATGCCACATAGATGGTTAGGATTAGAGTTAGGGATTTAACCTAAAGTATAAAACAAAGAGAGTCTTGCTTGAGAGAGGAGGGAGCTCATCCATTTTCAAAAAAAAGAAAAAAAAAACAGAGGGAGGGAGCCCAGCCGTCCACCTGCTTCTTCTCCAACCCTCCACCACCTTCAACCCCCCTTCTCATCCACCAAGCCACCACCACCAAAGCCGATTCTAACCAAACTCACCATCCCTCGCAAAACCCATTCCAAAAAGAAAAAAAAGGGGGGCAGCCAACACCATCTTCTCCGGCAAGCCTACCCCCCCCTCCCCACCTTCTTCTTCTTCCCCTCTTCTCAACACCTAAAAAAAACCGAAAACCACCACACCTCCCAAACCCAAAACCCATTTTCGAAAAACCCACCTCCTCCTCCATCTTCTCCGGCAAACCGCCCCGCTGCCACCACCATCAAACCCCCAGCCACCCATCATCATCTCAAAAATCTACCCCAACCCCCATTAAAACCGCCCATCACCCCCACCATCTCTACCATTTCGCATCCTTTCTGCAAATCCAAAACCCATTCAAAAAAAAAACACTCCCTCATCTTCTGCCATTAAAACCTACCACAAACTCCACCAAAACCCATCCCCGCCGGCCACCACCTCCCCCTTCTTCTTTTCTGCATCTCCAACCTCCACCAAACTCACCACCACCGTCGGCCGCCACCCCCATTCTCTCCTCCACCACCGTCGGCCACCACCCCCATTTTCTCCTCCACCACCGTCGGCCCCCACCCCCCATTTTCTCCTCCACCACCATCGGCCACGATCCCCATCTCCGACCACCTCCATCGTCTTCAACCCATTGAACCCTCTGTCAAAACCCACTTCGAAAAATTAAAAAAAAAACCGAAATCCACCCACCGCCACCTCGTCTGTTCATCTCCCACTTCATCCTCTCTACTCTTACTCCCCTCGAAACCCACTTCATTTCTTCCATTGATTCCAAGAAACCTCATCTCCAGCCACCACTTCTCCGACCCTCCTCGTCGGTCGCCGGCAAAACCCATCCTCGGCCATCTCCGACCCTCCTCGTCGGTCGCCGGCAAAACCCATCCTCGGCCATCTCCGACCGACCACCGCCTCCACTCAAATCCATTCTCTCCTACCCCTCATACCTCTGCAACTCCTCCCCCCCAAAACCCATTATCTTCACCATTACCTCCCTTTAAAAACCTCCATTTGCCATTTCCCAAACCAAAAAAAAAAAAGAAAAAAAGAAAAGAGAGAGAGAGAGAGAGAGAGAGAGAGAGGGAGAGAAGAGGGGCTCGTTGTTTATATATATATATATATATAAATAAAATAAAAATATAATAAAAAAAAGAGCATTTTCCGAAGGGGAGCTCGAGCTCCGCTTTCCGGACACTCTCCGATCAACCCCGTTTCATCCACCGAGGCCCCATCTCCCCATTTCGTTGTCCGCCATCTGCTCTTCGCTTAGGTAACTCAAATATCTCATCCATTTATTTATTTTTATGTTTATTTATTTATTTTTATGTTTATTTATTTATTTATTTTGTCTTTCTAATGTTGCATTGCATGTGTGATTGTTCGAAGTTGATTCCTGTTTTGTTTAGCTTGGTTGTTTTGGTGAACTGTAATTGGATCCTAACAATGCCATTGGGTCATATTGGGAGCTTGCAAATGGGATTGTGATGGGTTTAATGCTGTTTCATTTATTGTTTCAAATTTTGTGAAGCCTGATTCATTATCTCCTTGCGTGAGTTCACTTCCCTCATCATTGGTGTCGATACTCATTCCAAGCCCTCATTTGGTCTCCGTCTTAGGATTTATCTAACTCCCTTCTAACCCTCCGACCATAATAATGGATAGATCTCAATCTCTTAGGATGCTTGGTGAATTAGTAACTTGAACTCATTGAACTCCATTTGGTCCATGGAATACCCTTACTGATCCGAGTTCCTGTGTGCTTACCTCACCTTTGGTGGTCATGGAACTTCAATCCTTGTATCAAAAGAAAAAAAAAAGGATCAGGAATGAATTTTGTTCCTTGACTCATTTATTGAACCTCAATTGTGGACAAAGAGAAGAGTCCGGCCTTGTGGTTAAAATCCCATTCTGAGTTTCGAGCTCGTAGGCTATGATGAGGCTACTCGGAGCCCACACTAATCTTCCTCTTTCCTTCCCTTTCGAGGGTCCTCTTAGTTTTAGGATTTTCCTTAAATCTTAGGGTTTCTTATAGTTTTTTGAGAGGTTGTCCATCGATTTCAGAGGTCGTCTCGGCGGGTCCCGGCTATGACGGAATGCTTCTTGAGCCAACCCCTTCCCTTCCTGCCTTAGAGTCTTCGCAGGTTAAGGGATTTCTTCCTCTTTAGAGTCAGTCCTAGAGAGTTTAGGAGTCAGTCCTACCATCCTAGGGTTTAGGCGTCTGTCCTACCCCTGTAGAGTTTAGGATTCTGTCCTATCCCTTCATAAAATTTAGGATTCTGTCCTTCCATCTTTCAGAGTCAGTCTTCAGCATAGGAGTCAGTCCTTCAGTCTTTCAGAAGTCTGTCCTATCATCATAGGGGTTAGGATTCCGTCCATCCCCTCATCAAGTCATGTGATTTTGTCCGCTCCTGCAAGGTATAGGATGCTGTCCAACCCTTGCAGAGTCGTGATTCTGTTCATTCCCCCGCAAAGCATGGATGCTGTCCAACCTTTGCGGGATATCAGGAGTCTATCCTATGCTTATGATGATAGGATTTTGTCATGTTGTGTCAAAAATTCAAAAAAAAACACTTCAAAAACATCTAAAAACCAAAAATCTCAAAAATCAAGAGTCATTAGGAGTAGTTAGGAAATTCTTGTCCGAAGTACGGATGGCTTGATCCCTAGCTGAGGGGTATGTAGGCAGCTCAGGCGTGCAGCTGGCATCCTGAGTTCAGTCACCATTTTTGTAAATATTTCTCACAACTTTCACAATTTTCACAACTTCAAAATCTTCCCAAAATACAAAAATTCTTCAAAATAACCTTGCAAACAATTTTTAAAAGATCTTCCCATAGAGTTAGAAGTTCGCCTAGGCGTTTGGGGTGTCTTAGAGTTAGGAGTCTGTCCTGATCTTGTGGATTTGTCATGCCTGGTCGTGTGAGTGTCCCTAGAGTTAGGAGGCCTCAGGTCGTGGTCGGTTAGACACTTAGTCGAGCCGATGACTAGATTAGAATGCGCTTAGATAGCCCATGGTTTTCCTTAGGACGCACAGCCTAGTCGCACATAGGGTGTAGGGTCCACTTGCACTAGTTAGGGCATATAGGGAGTCCTAAAAATTACCATTCACTTGAACTTAAGTAATGGCGCAAGAAGCTTTAAAAACTAGTCAGGTCTAGTTGATCGAGTCTAGGATAGCGGTCCTAGAGGGTTAGGCATTGTAGTTTAGCATAGGTCGCCGAACTACGTTGGCTCTGATTCTTCCCGAGGCCGGGATACGTAGTGCAGCTAAGATGGATGGCCATCTTGGTCCGAGTCAATTATCGCATTAGAGCCTAGGGTTTGTCATATTGTATGTTTTTGCTGTGTTTTCTTACTTTCCTGTACAGATCCTATACCTTTAGCTGTAGCATGCATGCGTTTGCTCATCAGAACATAGACACCAATTAGGCATGACACTCATAACCTAGCTATTCTTAGGTGTCATATCTTTCATTTTTTTTTGTGTGTGCTTCTTATTCATCTCCGAGATATGCATGATTAGCTAGACGTTATCTCGGGGATATTCGTTCCCATTTCACATGATTTTTGCCCAAAACTCTTCAAAGTTAATAATAAATGGCATAAGAGACCAGGTGCTCGCACTTGGGCGAATCGGGGGCGCCTAATCCCTTCCCCATTCGTCATCAGGCACGGACCTTTTATATCTCTGGTTATCTGTTGCGACAGAGCACAGCATGGGATCCAGGGCCCACTTCCTTGGAGGGCGACTCTTTCTTTGTTTAAGGTGCGTCTCGAATCCGGGCTGGTCCCCGAATCGAGAGGTATCTCACTTGACATCGCCGCTCATGCTGTGAGGGGCACTCTTTCGAGAGTTCCTTGGCGGAGCTCTCCTTCACGTGGATGATCCTGAGACGCGCGTGGGGGCACGTCCCCCCGCCTCTCTCGGATCGGGGTCCACACCTATGCGCATACGACTGTTGAAAACTATACAATATCTCTGTTTTTTTAATACCCTATACACATGCAACTGTTGAAATTGAAAACTACACGAAATTTTTGTTTTTTCAAAAACCTAAATACGTAAAACTATCGGGATTGAAAACTATTCGAAATTTTCATTTTTACAACCCTATGTACATTAAACTGTGAGAAATTTTAAAATAAAAACTATACAAAATTTCATTTTGGTAATTTCATACACACAAGAAATCTGAATTAAAGAAGCATATTTCCTAGGTAGTAGGACTCGTATATATAAATCAATTTTTAAGAAAACCAACCACTTATGGCCGATAAATCGTACTCAACCTCTATATACCTATAAAATTGATGAAGGCCTTTTAATAGTACTAACCAAAAATCATTGAATATATATATATATATATATATATATATATATATATATATATATATATATATATATATAGGAAAATGATTGTGAGCTTGAAGCTCATATAGCTTATAAGAGCTTGAGGACCCAAACACATGGGTCCCACATTTTTTGTGGTGATCCAAACCATTCATTTGCAAGGCCCCATCATAGATAGGGTGTGTACAAAAAATCAGCTCCATTGGATCATCCTAACCCCTCCAAAAGCGGAGGGCAAAAATGGGCAGATTTGTGGCAAACGGTGTCTGTCCATTTTGCCCTCCACTTTTGGATGGGTTAGGATGATTCTATGGAGCTGATTTTTTGTACACACCCTATCTATGTAAGGGCCTTTGAAATGAATGCTTTGGATCATCCTAACAATGTGGGCCCACATGTGTTTGGGCCCACAATCTCATATAAGTTATATGAGCTTCAAGCTCACAATCATTTTCCTCATATATATATATATATATATATATATATATATATATATATACACACACACACTAGTAAAAAATCCCGTGCGATGCACGGGCCAACAAAGAACTATATGGACCACATCATAGGTTGATCCAAACCGTCCATGTGATGGAACACAACATAAATAGGTTGTGCCCCAAAAATCATTTCCATAAGCTGATCCTAGCCCTCCAATCTGAGGTTTCCATAATATGTTGTTCCTTTTAAATCGGATGGTTAAGATCACCCTATATATTTTTTATTAAAAAAGCATAAAGGAGGGGGGTAAGATTGAAATTATGTGGCTTTATAGGTTGATCCAAACCGTCCATGTGATGGAACACAACATCAATTGGTTGTGCCCGTAAAATCATTTCCATAGGTTGATCCTAGCCCTCCAATCGATATAGGCTGATCCTAGCCCTCCAATCGATAGAGGTTTCCATAATTGTTGTTCTTCTTCAGGTGCCCGGAATCTGTCAATATTTTGCAAGTGTCCTGCATGAGTAATATAAAGTAGTTCTTTCGTCATTATCATATGTCTTTACCTCTTCTCGGTAGGCTTTTTCTGTAATTGTCATAGACAGGTACCCTCGTCGGTACTTTTCGTATGTAGATTACAATTTTACCCTCACATAGATAGTGTGTACAGATATGTGGGGAGGGCAAAAAACGGTAAAAATCATCCCCATTGACGTGTTAAATCGACAATAATTCTCCCTCCCGTGCGATGCACAAGCCGACAAAGAACTATACGGACCACATCATAGGTTGATCCAAACTGTCCATGTGATGGAACACAACATAAATAGGTTGTGCCCCAAAAATCATTTCCATAGGCCGATCCTAGCCCTCCAATCTATAGAGGTTTCTGTAATATGTTGTTCCTCTTAAATTGGATGGTTAAGATCACCCTATAGATTTTTTTATTAAAAAACTTAAAGGAAGGGGGCTTTATAGGTTGATCCAAACCGTCCATGTGATGGAACACAACATCCATCGGTTGTGCCGGTAAAATCATTTCCATAGGTTGATCCTAGCCCTCCAATCGATATAGGCTGATCCTGGCCCTGCAATCAATAGTGGTTTCCATAATTGTTGTTCCTCTTCAGGTGCCCGGAATCCGTCAATATTTTGCAAGTGTCCCGCATGAGTAATATGAAGTAGTTCTTTCGTCATTGTAATATGTCTTTATCTCTTCTTGGTAGTTTTTTTTCTGTAATTGTCATAGATAGGTACCCTGTGTCGGTACTTTTCATATGTAGATTACGATTTTACCCTCACATAGATAGTAAGTACATATATGTGGGGAGGGCAAAAAAGGTAAAAATCATCCACATCGACGTGTTAAATGGACAATAATTCTCCCTTTTCTCTTCTGCTATATAGTATTAGATATGAGAATAGTGAGGTCAGAAACAGGTGTGGGCCCACATTGTTGGGGGATCCAAAGCATTCATTTGGAAGTCCCTATCATGGATAGGGTGTCCACAAAAAATCAGCACCATTCAATCATCCTAATCCTTCCATTTGTGGAGGGAAAAATGGGCAGATTTGTGGAGAAACAGTATCTGTCCATTTTTCCTTCAACAAATGGAAGGGTTAGGATCTAGGAAGCACGGGTAAAAAAAATCTCATAATTTGGTCTCTAAAAATTATTCATCTTGTTAGGCACTGGTCAACACACTGGTCAACACACTGGCGACAGACTTTTTTTCTTCTAATGAATGATGTATTGATGCCTCATGTTATGAAATATGGAACTTAATCACTTATGAAATGAAGAGTAATATTAGAATTTCCATTTTGGTGATGTTATTGTTATTTGATTGCTCCACAATTATTATTTTTAATTTTATAAATATATAATAAAATATTAAAATATATTATTATATTCGGCGTACCCGAACATACCCGCACCCGTGCTTTATAGGTTAGGATTATCCTACGAACCTGATTTTTGGTACACACCCTATCCATGATAAGGCCCTTTATATGAATGCTTTGGATCCCCCAAAAAACATGGGCCCACATGAGTTTTTAACGCTCGAGCTCAGATAAGCTATCTGAGCTTGAGCTCAGAAACACTATTCTCATATATATATATATATACTAGTAAAAAACCCCGTGCGATGCACGGGCCGACAAAGAACTGTACGGACCACATCATAGGTTGATCCAAACCGTCCATCTGATGGAACACAACATCAATAGGTTGTGCCCGTAAAATCATTTCCATAAGCTGATCCTAGCCCTCCAATCTAGAGAGGTTTCCATAATCTGTTGTTCCTCTGAAGGTGCCCGAAATTTGTAAATATTTTTAAAGGTGTGCGGAATTCGTAATATCCTCAAAAAATTAAGAATGCAAAGTAGTTTTTTCGTAATTGTCATATTTTGATACCTCTTCTTTGTAGTTTTTTTCGTAATTGTGATATCCAGGTACTCGTTGTCCGTAATTTTCCTCACAAACTTTACTACGTAATGATTATTATTGCTAGCTTCTTTCTTTACGTATTATTGCTAGCAATCTTTCAAGAAATAGTATTTCGGTGCAGTTTTTCATCACATCTAATAAGACAAATCTTTGAATACATACAATTGCAAAGGATGGGCGAGACATAGCATTTGGAGAAGGTGGCTAGTAAATCAAGATTCAAAATTACCAGCGACGTGTTAATGCCACAGATTTTGCAAATAATTCCGAACATTCATACCTTTTTTACCCTCACATAGCTAGTATGTACAGATATGTGGGGAGGGCAAAAAACGGTAAAAATCATCTACATTGACGTGTTAAATGAACAAAATTCTCTCCTTTTCTCTTCTGCTATATAGCAGTAGATGTATATATACATATATTATAACTGACAAGATCATTTGTCTACATAAATAGAGAACTGACAAAAATAAGTGAATATATGTATTGGTATTGACAAAAGAAAAATCTTTTCTATATATATAATTAGAGAACCAATGAAAATCATTTAATATCTTTATATCCATTAGAAATGATAAAATCATTAATATTTTTTTTTGTGAATAGAACTGACAAAATTTATCGAATACATGCACATCTATTAGAACTGATAAAAATCATCCAGTCTATCTACGTACATAACTGATGAAAATCATTAAATATATTTATATTTTTTTTTTATTAGCATGGATAAAAATACTTGTTAACTTTGTATGAACTGACAAAAATCTATTTAATACTTAAATCCACGAAAAAAAATTATTAAGCCATGTGTATATTTTGACAAACGAAATTTATTGAATATAGTAGTATCTATTAAATTTGTCAAAAAAATATCGTTTAGTCTACATGTATATACATGAAGAAATCCTTGAATACACACACATGCGACAAAAATATCATATATATATATATATATATATATATACCATAGAATATGAATAGTAGAGATCAAGAGCACTCACTTAGATTAAGTCAAGGGTTGAAGAAGATCAAACACCACTCTCTTCCACTACTCTCTTCGTTTTCTTTTTTTTTTCTATTTCTCTCTCTTTCGGCTCTCTCTCTCTCTCTCTCTCTCTGTCTCTCTCGGCTCTCTTGGGCGTCTAACTTTTGGACGGGTGTAATGACCACCCTTGGATCTTTCCTTATTATTATTGTTAAATACACTAGATTTTTAGTGGGACCACCTAGTGGCATTTTACACTTTAAAGCCTTCAATTTAATTAGAACCCTTAATTTATAAACATAAGAAGGGATAATTAAGTAAATTGCTGATGAAAGGCAAAATAGGGATAGAAACACATTTTTTAGGAGGCAAAAGTCTCCCTAAATTGGAGTAGCCGTGCACATCCCAAGAAGGGAGTGTACACATGCCAAAAATGGCTCAGGTATTGTTATTTATATATAAAAATGAAGAAGAAGAAATATGTAAAAAAGGAAAGACTCTTTTAATTGGTCAAAAATCTAATGTGATAATTATAAAAAATAGAGAATACCCAAAAAGGATGAACTTTTGCCTTCTTTTTAGAGTTTTAATTGGAAACAAATAACTTGAACAACAAAGTAAAATGGAAACGAAACTCTACGTGTGATTCTACCTCTCACGCTCACCCAAATTCGTAGATAAAGAGACAGAAAGGGAAAAGGCAGAGAAAGGGAGATATACACAAATAGGAGGAAGGAAATAGAGAAAAGAGACCATTGGCCCTTTCCTACTTCAATCTTGTATCTTCTTCTTCCTCAAGTATCTTGATTTTCAGTTTTTGGTTGCTTTTTTAAATTTTTTTGAATCTTTCTTTTTTATAACTTCTAACTCATAATATACCTCCACAACCCAACTTCCCAAGTGTAAATCCATAAGCAAAACAAATCCCATCTTTTCAATTCATCTTTAAACCCCACTTGAATCAATTCAAATCCTTTTTACTGTCATCCCAAGGAAACCCATCTTGAAACCCATATCAAAACACTTCTATGACAACCGATTGTGAACTCCAAAGAAACCAAACCCCATTAATTTTTATCCTTCTACAAACCCTTGATAGAAAAACCATGGCCAACACTCCATTGTTGCATGCCCAAATTTCCACAGTACAATACCCCTATAAATACACCCAATTAAATACAACAATATGCCTCCCAAAATCTGTAGCAGACCCTTCAAAACCCACCAAGGAACTCAAAACCCATATAAACCCACCTCCTTCTAGACATATTTCAAAAAGATTTAGGGCCTAAAACCCGGACCGGTGGAAATCACGACCATCAGACCTTCAAAACTCATCTCACCCTATGCAATTGATCTCCATCTTCATGGCCTAGTTTTTGAACTCTTCGATTGCCCTACAAAAAGAAAATAAAGGGACTAAAACATGTAAGGGAAGAATCATATAAGAAAATGATTAAAGAAAAGTGGAATCATACATTTACCCCTCCTTCTTTCTTTTGGACCACCCAATGCATTGTATTTATGACTAAATCACTTTACAATGGGTAGGGCTGCAAATGAGCCGAGCCGAGCCGAGCTTTGGGGTGTTCGGGCTCGGCTTATTTAGTTTTTATGAAGGCTCGTGTTCGGCTTGGGTTGTTTAGTTTTCGAAAAAGCTCGGTGCGGGCTCGGCTCGGCTCTTTAAGTGGAACGAACTGAGCTTAAGCTCGGCTCGTCTCAAGAATGATAAAAACATACATCTGTGGGATTTGAATCCAAGCCCCCTCTAAATCCAGGGCCTTAACCACTCGGCCAAACTTTCATTTGTGATAAACAACCCACATTCTTTTATTTTATATATAAAAAACAAATATAATCCAAGCTTTAAAGCTCGACTCGGGTCGGCTCGTTTATGAACCGAGCCTAAAAAGCTCGTGAGCTTTTCCTAGCCGAACTATACAAAGCTCAAGTTCGGCTCGTTTATTTGGTGAGCCTAATTTTTGGGCTCGGGTTCGGCTCGTTTAGTCAACGAACGAGCCCGAGCCGAGCTTTTAACTAGCCGAACCCAAACATGTTCGCGAGCCTGCTCGGTTCATTTGCAGCCCTAACAATGGGGGTGGTGGCTAGAGGCATAAAAAGGGGGTGATTATACAACCCAAATTAAATATTTAAAAGGGGTATTGATGTAGGCGTTACCATGTACAGACCATCATCTATGCATGCAAACCCTTGTATCCTTTAAGAAAATGAGGTATTCATCCCCTCCTTTTACATTGGGCCACCTCCCTATGTTGTATGTATATCCCCTAGCTTTCGTCTCTCAGTGTCAGTGTCGGTCCAGCAGAGTGCTTTCGTCGTTGGTGTTCTTTCCGATCTCTACGCATTCACTGCTCCACCGGGAATCCCCTCTGCCCCTGCCATACTCCAGCTTGGTAGTTTCCACCGCCTGTCCAGGGTTGAGCCCTGGGATTTGACGGCGGACTTGAAAAGCCACCTACAGACGCAAAATATGACTACTCTTTTATATCAAAGAGGGGTGGTACAGGTAAGAAGGAGGGGTGGGGTATCTCACTGAATAAAAAGTAAAAAGAGAGGGGAATGATAGCAGCCTATCTATATTTTAAGAACTGCTCAAACTTAGGCTGTCTATCTCTATTTTAACACAATAAGTTGTTGTCTTGAACACACCCATGTTTTGATGAATACATAAATTTAGGTTGTCTTTTTAATAAAATCTACCCCAAAGCTGTCTGTTGAACCAAAAACTCATCCTCCAATTGAATAGTCTAGACAATTCACAATCCATTTAAATCCATTCAAAATCAAAATTTATTATATATGAAACAACGTCAGACCATACATATAACTCATCGGAAAATAAATTTCAAGGGGGTTAAAGAGTCCTAAAAAGGGATGGTTAAGTACAAGCCTTAATTGTGTGTGTGTGTGTGCATCATTTAAAATACGACTAGAGAACTCATATGTATTTTGTATTACAGCTTTTGTTGAGAACCATAACAGGACCTGGAAGATTCTTCGATCTTCCATATCACAGATAGACAAGGCAGGTGACGGTACTCTATTTAAGTGCTTTGAATACTTATTGATTTTAATGGTGTATGATAGGAATTATTTAGTGAGCATGAGATTTTTATTATTTGATGGTTGAAATGTAGAATCATGACATGTTAGTGGTTTCATATCCTGATATGTTAGTGTTACTATAGAATGAAAAATTGAAGTATAGAAATTGTTTAAACGGGTATAGGAATATGATTGGTAAATAATACCAAGACACTGGCAAGAGATATAAATGCATAAGCATAAGGGTTATATGGTGGTTTGGGCGGAGGTATGAGTCGTCCAGGAATCATAGAATTCCAAGCCGGCCTTGGGTTTTAGTGCACCCCCTAGCAGTAAATGCATCATCTTAGACCATGATGTCAACAGGCAAAGCGGCCAGTAGGCGCATCGTAAAAAGTCCCTCATGCCCACTATCTTTGACAGGGTTAGTGGAACGTATTGGTGGGCGAGGTAACGGGCGATTTGGGAGCCTAAGTACCTTGGGAAAGCTGTCACATGTTACCCATTTCGTAATTAAAGAGTTCTAAATTTTGCATTACACATTCATAGTTTAGTAAGAGTTATAATTGTGTGGATATGCCCTGTGTAGTGTAGTTACGATTAATCTGTGATACATAGTTTCTTTTCTTAATCATTTAGTTGCCATATTCTTGTAGATAGATTATTAATCTATGCTTACATTTCACATGTTAGGCGTAGCTGGTGTATTCGGCGGCTCCCTATTCAGTGCTATGCATGGTTCCTTGGTAACTTCTAGTTTGATCAGGGAAACCACTGAAAATGGATCTGCTAATGAAGGTTACCGAATGACCCTGTATAGTTCTATGTACTAACACACACAAAAAATCACCCTACAGGTTTTGCAACTTTGGACGATAACGAGGTGAACACAAATGGGGGCGAATAGATAGATGCGCAGAGCGATGGAATAAAACTTAGTAGCATGACGGATGTCATCATTTATTTTATTTATTTTCATTTGTGTTTGGTATTTAAGACTCGTTTAACTTGTTAGGAGTTTTTAAATAAACTCAATTTGCAGGGATTTGATTTTGGTTGTAGTGTTATTTCATTTTCATGGTTTCATTTAGTGTGTTAGTAAAGTAGTAGATGGTGTTAATTGTTTTCTTGTCGTTTAAAAAATAAATTCTTTGTAAAATTACATGTTTTTATGTTTTCTTTATAGTAACGGCCCGATATGGTTTTTGGGTCGTTACAACGAGAGAGGAGGAGTCTCATATATTTTTTACTTTGAAACTTGTTTCTCAATTCTTGCTAACCTTAGTTCTCCTAAAGATTCTCTATTATTCTAATCTTTTTCCTTTTGTTTTTATATTTTTGTTTAGCCTAAACGTAATCTTCCTCTTTTCTTGGTATATTTAAATAAAGCAAAGATTTACATCTTATCGGGCCCACCAAGTGGCGCCCAAAAGAGATGGAAAAAGGGTAACCTGTGTGCACGCTCCCTCCTTGGGAGTTGTGCACCTTTTGGGGATTTAGAAACTCTCTAAATTTTTGCATTTTTCCTTATCTCCCCCCTATATTTCCTCTTCTATATTATTATTTAATTGCTTTAATTATCACTTCCCATAGTTTTAGATATGTATTCCTATTTAAATGTAGTCTTATCAAATCTTTTGGTTAATATTTTTTTCTTTTTAAGAATCACGATTATTATATACTACCCAAGTGAGAGTCCATTTAAGGGGCGTGAATGAGCAAAGAGTGACGCGTGCGAATCTTCCCAATTTGGGAGATGTGCACGCCCAATAAGAGTTGTATTTTATATATACATATGTAGTTCTTTTAGGAGTTTCCCAAAATCAAAGTTTTGTCGGGAAGGAATCCCAAATTTTGGGGTCTCCACCCAAATCTATATTTTAAATAATTTATTAAATAGAATAAGAAGGGAAAAATTAAGAGTGGTCGTTACATTCTACCCCCTTAAAAGAATTTTGTCCTTGAAATTCCTCTCCCCATACTATCAGTTTATTAATTACTCTAACAGTACACTAGTCTAGGAAGTCAAAATTTTAATGAAACAAAATGAAAAGGACAAAACACTAAGCAGAATTTACTACGCACCTCATATTCACTTCTAAAATTATCTCCAACAGATTCTTCTTCTACAACTTCAATTTTTGTTCTTTTTCTTAATGCACTGGACACCTCCTCATCCGAGTAAAGAGGTGTCTGATCTCTTATGCTCAAGGGATCAGAAGAGTCGGAGGTAACGTTGATGGTCTTTCTCTTTGAAATTACTTCTTTTTCCGACTTACTAGATTCTTCCTCGGGATCTGATTCAATTTCTATAGATACAGAGTCACTGATCTCAATTATTTCTCTTTTTACTCTTTCCTCCGTTCTTGATCTTTTCGTTTATCCCATAACCGTGGTTTGGTCAAGCATTTCCTTGCGGTAATCTTCATTCGCACCATCCTAATTATCATAAGATCCATGACAAGGCTTATCAGAATTAGCAATGCATAATCCAAAATTCCAAGCTCATGGTAGGGCATCACCAAAATACTAGCATATACCAAAGTCAATAATCACATCAATATTTATTTTTGTCATTAACATCATTCGTCTTTATATATTTTTTCGTCATGCAACTTCATGATTATACATCAAAAATAACAATCACAAACATCTTCCGAACCAGTCATTGAATCAGGGTTCTCAATCTACAAAAACCGATTTGCCCAATTATTTAACATTATCCCTTCTATTAAGCTGATTTCTCCTTTCTTCGTTTAAAGTCACCAAAGTAATTTCTTGATCCCGCAACCTATTCATTTGAGGGTCTTCGATAACCTAGATGCCCTTAAAGATACAACTATATATCAATTCCTACGCTTGAGAAATTTTATATCACATCCAATCGACGATCATTCCTTTTCTAAATCCTTCTTGATATCTTTGTCTCATTGCCTTGGTATGCTTAGGGTCGAATGCATAACTTTCCAACTATAGCATTTTTTTCTTCTTGTACGAGATTCTTAGTAATGCGATACTAGCATCGAAATTTGGTCTAACTTCCTCATAAAAAAAAAAATTAGGAACAAAATATTTGCAATTAATTATAATCTAATGATACTAACCTCCATCATTAGCTTCTGACGCCTCACTACGACTCTGGAGAAGTGCAAAGAATCGGTTTGAAGACGTCTGAGGTGCACCATTTCCCTGATTTCAAGAGCAATTTAGATTTTCCCTTCCTCGATTTTGCTGAGCAAGTGAAGGATAAGATGGAGCCTGTTGCGGTGGAGGAGGACGATGCTGAACATACCTTAGGGAATCTCTCCTTCGGTGGTTAGGGTCTCCACAATTATAACATACTACCATGGTCTTCCAGCACTGCCCGACATGAATTTTCTCACAATGAGGGTACAACAACTTAGACTGACCTGAACCAACCTCAGTCCTACGCTTCTTTGGCAAAGGTCCTTGATTTCTGCCGGCTGAAGACTGGGACCTAGCAGTCTGTAGAATTTTCTCCGTCCTTTCAACCACCTCAGCCTTCTTACAGGCCTCTACTAGGGTGCTTGGTCCGAAATTAACTATGCTTGCCATTATGGAGGGGCATAGACCATTAATAAATTTTCGAACCCTATCTCTTTCAGTTGAGGCATATCCTATTGCACAGCGAGACAATTCCCTAAATCTAGCTCCATACTGGGCCACCGTCAAACTTCCTTGCTTCAGTTCAACCCCCTGGTAATAGATCCTTGACATGATCTGGAAAGTATTGCTTGTTAAACGGGGTCTTAAACTACTCCCAGGTCTCATTTCTAGCTGTCGGGTAAGCCTGTTCTATGGTTTGCCACCAAATGCTCGCTTCTCCGGTAAATAAAAATAGCCAAGACAAATCTTCTGTGCATTGGTGCACCCCATAACAAAAAATATTCGCTCGACTGCCACCAACCATCTCTCGGCCTCCATATTAGATTACCAATCCCATTGAATTCCAGGGAATGGTAATCCCTGAATTGTCGATGGATTTAGGAGGCCTCGACCCAAACTCCTGACCCTTTCTAGCTGCCAAATTTGCTGCAATATTCTACAGGACCATTTGATTTGCAGTTTAGTTAGCTGCTTGAGTCTGTGCTTGGTTCATAAGGATTTTTGCGAGCATATGCAATCCATCCTGATTCTGACCCTGAGCCGAGCCCTGCTCAACATTATCAGGTACATTAGGTACATTAGCCTGATTCGGAACCCTTCTCCTTTGGTACATCTATAAAGAACAAGGGTAAATTAGAAAGAGAAGCAATCTATGGGGTTATAATTTTTTCTTTTTATTACTCAACTTCAAGTCTTAAGGTATTGCTCAATCTATACTTATATATACTTAGTCAGTCTCTTAGGGTGGTTTTCTTGTCTCATTTGTATTTTAGGGTGAATTAAAGGTGTGATACATGCTACGATATGTATTAGCTATCTAATCCTATCGACAACGAACCCAACTCACAAGCACCAAGTCTTACGTAAACTTGACACTCTGATACCACAACTGTAACGGTCCAATTCCGTAACTGAGTCGCTACGAGCAAAGAACCTATTACAAACTACAAATTTTTTTAAACATTAAAACCATTACCTGAATACTTAATCAACCATGATTCTTATTCCAATAAAATTAATGGTTTGATTACAATTATCTTAACTGACATAACCTAAAAGAATTTATCTACTAAATGTCCTAAACGTTTAACCATGTCCAACTCAGAAGAAAAACATAAAACCAATAGAAATGATGAATAGCTTCGTATCCTTTACTTAATTTGCCTCCTGGCTTCTCGTGCGCATCTAAATATCTTCCTTAGCAAAAGCTCTTACGTTCAAGTCCTCTAACCCTGATGGAAAAATATGGGACCAAACAGCAGGTCGATAGAAAACAAGGAATGTGTAAAAGTTCAATAACAAACAACAGTTCAAGATAAATATCTAGCAATCTAACAATAAAAGAGGTTGCACGAGTACATTTATACCATAACAAATAATTTGTATAAAGTTTTTCACAATTTAAATAAAAGAATCTGATTCAAAGGAAACAAAATATAGATTCATTTTGCATAAACACAATATAAGTGAGTCAATTATTCCAATTATTAATTGTTACACATTTTTAACCCAAGGCACTCCAGCTCCTAACTAGCTTGTTGCCTTTGACGACACGTTCGGTTCCGCGTGGTCTTATTCTGATTGATCATACCGCCTAGGGACTCGTAGTCTCCATAGGATTCCGTCAACAACAAGGAGTTGCGCGGTTCTCCCAAGTTTTATACATTTTAATTATCTTTTTCTTAATTCCGGGAATGACTCTATGGCCTTGAATTACCCTTCCTGATTTCCTCATTTAATAATTTCTTGTATTTCAAACTTTTTCCAAATCCGTCTATGTGATAGAAACGATAAACAATTTGGCACTTCTCAAGTAAAATTCTAGTTACATTCGAAAGCATATGATATACAAATTTTTCGGTTAACAAACAGAAATAAAAACTAGTACGAAATTATTACTAGGATATCCCTCCATTCCTATTGCAAGTATTGAAAATCCATAGAGGACAAGTTTAGCTATCACATGCTTTGGCTTACGAATCTTACGGGTTTGGAAGGAGTCTTGATGTGAATGTGAAAGACGATGCTCCTGGAGTCAAGTTTATTAGCAAAAAGTGTAAATCCCTTGTAGTTTTAGGTTCTTCAATTATAAATATTGACCCCAGTCTAGACATTTTTTATAGCTTTAAGGCAGACACAAAATCATTTATTTTCACTCCATGTACATATGACTGTTGAGGTTGGGAACTTACAAAAATTTCGTCTTTGAATTCCTATGCGCATACTACTGTTGAAAACTATACAATATCTCTTTCTTTTTAATATCCTATATACATGCTACTGTTGAAATTGAAAACTACTCGAAATTTTCATTTTTGCAGGCCTAATTATGTAAAATTGTCGGGATTGAAAATTATATGAAATTTTCATTTTTACAACCCTATGAACATTCAACTATTCAACTGTTGGAAATTTAAAATAAAAACTATACAAAATGTCTAGACTGGGGTTAATATTTATAATTGAAGAACCTAAAACTAGTAGGGATTTACACTTTCTGCTAATAAACTTGACTAGGAACATCACCTTTTACATTCAGGACTCCTTCCAAGCCCGTAAGATTCGTAAGCCAAGGCAAGTGATAGCTAAACTTTTCCTGTATGGATTTTCAATACTTGAATAGGAATGGAGCGATATCCTAGTTCTAATTTCGTACTAGTTTTTATTTCCGTTTGTTAACAAAAAAATTTGTTTATCATATGCTTTCGAATGTAACTAGAATTTTATTTGAGCAGTGCTGCATTGTTTATCCTTTCTATCATATCGAAGGATTTGGAAAAAGTTAGAAATAAAGGAAATTATTAAAAGAGGAAATCAGAAAGGGTAATGGGAGGCTATAAAGTCATCCCCGGAATTTTGAAAAAAGATAATTAAAATGTATACAACCTGGGAAAACCTCACAACCCCTTGTTGATGACAGATTGCTATGGAGACTACGAGTCCCTAGGCGACAATATAATCTATCGGAATAAGGCCACTAGAACTGACCGTGTCGGCAAAGGCAACAAGCTAGTTGGGAGCTGGAGTGCCTTGGGTTAGAAATTTGTAACAATTAATAATTGAAATAATTGACTCACTTTGATGAACACATTTATGTGTGAATGGTAGGTGTAAAGAGTATGCATATTTTATATTTAAAGCTGTACTACTAAGGTATTTTATTTATTTTTGGTATTTCAGGGATATTTCTAGATTTTCATAGAAAATGGAGCTAAAGAGGCAAATTTTCAAAGAAAAGATCAAATATGGAATCATTATCCACTATGGCCCATTGTTTGAATGGATTGGATCATTCCATGGAATCAATTTAAGGGGTAAAATTAATTTGAGCAATAAGACAACAAAATGAATGGTTTGGATCACCCCAAATTGCCTAACCGATCATTTCTTCCCTCTTCCCAATGATTGAGCTTTCTTTCTTTATCTGGGTTGTTTCAAAAAAAATAAAATAAATCAAGGTACATAAAATGGATGGTTCAGATTACCCCACCATACCCATGCTCTTTGAAAAATCTTAATTTTTATTTAAAGTGGGACCCACCCTTTTCTTTGTAAACAATTGAGCTTCTAATCAAATGGGATGACCAGTTTACACCCTTTAATGGATGGCGAGGATCAATTTTGAGGAATGAATTAAGGGGGCATGGCCCAATATTTATTTTGCAGCCAATCTAATGGAGGGTTTGGATTATTTAGTGGAAACAATGTTCTGATGCAACCTTGGTGGACTTATCAAAATAGATGCAACATAGATGGGCCCCACATGGTGACCGAACATCTAAGGCAGGAAAGAGAATATTGAAGCTTGAATTCTTAATTGTAAAAAGTGGGCCCCATGTCAAAGGAAAATCCAACGTCCATATATGATTCGGCTGATATTGGGGACACGTTATTTTTGACACACGTGTGGGGTCACACATTAGAAAACGCCCACCTAAAGAAGTTTTTCTTTTTAACAGTAACTTGCTTTATATGAATCTTGTTCTATATGGCAAGTTTACTTTGTCGGTTGGAGAGGGGCATGTATGCATGCACTTGTATGACAAGTGATGTCCATCAATTTTGGCATCTTGCCTATGAACGTACAACCTTCATGCAATGGTGGGACCCACTTGGAATTGCACAATTCCATTTGATATAATAGCAGCCACTCCCATGTTTTTTTTTATTTGAAAATGGTAACATTTTATTTAAGTGTATTGCTAATACATGCAAAATCGTGGGACCCACTTATATCTATTCACAGCACTGTTTTTACGTGAGGGTGAAGTTGCCCATTTGAGATGAAAAGTCATAATACATGCAAGTGGGACCCACCAAAGTAGAGAAAGAAAGTTGCAAATGTTTTCACACATCAAAGTCAAGAAAGGGAGAGTAAAAGTTGCCCAAATTACTTAGACAAGGTACAAAGTTGCTGAAATTAAAGGAGAGAGATATCCAAGTGGAGAGAGGAAAGTTAACAAGAAAAAAAAATATAAAAGGGAAAAGATAGGAACGAATTGGAAAAATTAATTTTTTTTTTGGGCACTTAAACTATATATATTTTAGACTCTCTTCCTTACTCTCTCTCTCTCTCTCCATAGACCCTCTTTTCTCTAAAAGTTCTTTTCTCTCCCATGCTCTCCTCTCTCTACACACTCTTTCTGTCTACTTCTCCACCATTCTCAAGCTCTCTCTCTCTCTCTCTCTTTTAGGTTTTCTTGTTCTTTTTCATGCTCTTTTTCTTTTCTACTCTCAATCAAGGATCAATCATCCACCGTTCATTCCAAGGTGACACTAAAGCTTGAAGAGGAGGATTTGGCCAAAGTTGGAGGAGAAAAAGACTAAGTTCTATTTAATTTTTGTTATTTATTTTAAGTTCAATTTGATGTAATTTTGTTTCAATTCAAGTTAGTGAAGAAGTAATTTGCTTTTGTTTCATTTCCTTTCAAGTTCTATATGGCAATTCTTCTTCCATCTATCTCTTTTTTTTTTCACTTCTTCATGAATAACTAAATCCCAATTACTTAGGGTTTAGTTGAAGCCATGGGGAAGGAGAAATATTTATAATTAAATCAATCTACTCAATTTAAAAATTGTGTAGGATTTTATGTTTGGAAAATCACAATCATTCATGCCATTGGCTTTCCCCTTTCGTATGAATGATTGTTGATTACCAAATATAAAGTTCTATATAATCAATATAAATTGGAGAGTGGATTTGATTAATTACTTATAAGGAATGACATCCCTTTGATCTTATTCCTTATTGACTAATTAATCGAATTTTCAACCCAATTCAAGAGTTATTTTAATTAATCAATCTAATCCAAACCCATGGTAGATTCTAACCCTAAGTAATCTTTTATATTGAATTAAGATTTTTACACTATTCCAAATTACTTTTGTAATTTTCCAATTAACTTAGGCCTTTAGAATTTTGGTTCTCTAATTAAATTAGATAAGTAGTTAAAAGAGATCATTAAAACCTTGGTACACTTTGCCTAAATTAGGATTTTAAATAAAAAAGATCTTAGTTAAATTTGATTCTTAGATTGATTAGAATATACGCTTATATATAGTGTTGGCTCCGAGGTCAAGTCCACGAAAATCCTGAGTCAATTCCTGGCAACATTATATCATAGCTAGTATTCTAATCGGTACAAGAATAGGACAACTAGATTTCTCTTCCCTGAGTTCGACCCGTATTTACACGATCCGTGCACTTGCGGTTATTTAATATTACAATCAAGTGTTTGGCGCCGTTGCCAGGGAAGAGAGTTGCATTAGAATCTTAATTATTCGAAGTGTTAGATTAGTAGTTATTTTTAGTTTAGTTATAATTTTGGTTTCTTGCCTATCCATCTCTCTTACTTGGCTTTCTTGTGTTTATGAGTGCAGGTTGGGTGCGTAACTCGGCCAATCGACTAGAAAGAGCAAACCGGTTAGAGACGGTAGAAGACATCGCACCAAATCCAAATCAAGTAGTCATGGCAGAAGAACAAGAGCCGCCCAAGAGTTTGCGCGATCGCTTCTATCCGGCCCGAACCGTGCAACCTTCTTGCATTAGATTGCCGATTGCACAGGGCAATAATTTTGAGCTAAAATCGCAATTTATCTCTTTGCTTCCTCATTTTCATGGTCTCCCTTCAGAGGATGCTTATTTATTTTTGCGTGAGTTTGAAGATGTATGTGCTTTGATTAAGTTGCGACAACTTACCGATGATGCGGTAAAGTTGCGGTTTATTATGTTTTCACTCAAGGATGGAGCCAAAAAGTTGCTCTATGGCTTACCAACGAACTCCATCACTACTTGGGAGGAGTTCGCCGTCGCTTTCCTAAAAGAGTTTTTTCCATTACATAAAACTAATAAGCTTAGGAACGATATTTTACAATTCAAACAAAAGCCATTAGAGTCATTTTCTAAGTTTATGGAGAGGTTCAAAGACCTACTCCAAGAGTGTCCTCACCATGGAATTGATTTGTGACACTTATGCCAAATTGTTTATGAGGGCATAGATTACCAAACAAAGCAACTTCTTGAGTCCATGTGTCCTAACGGTTTTACATCTTTCACGGATGAGCCCGCGGCATGGAACTTCTTACTTGATTTGGCGGAAAAAATAAGAGAGTGGGAATCCACTCAAGACGGTAAGAGAGCCACTTCAAGCAAGGGATTTATTGTAGAGGGTGTCGTGGCAAAAGAGGCCCATCTTGATAGCCTAATCAAAAGGCTAGAAGCAATAGTTGTCAAAGGACCATCACAAGTCAATCAAATTGCACATAGTGTTTCCATGTGTAATTGGTGTCAAGCCACGGACCATGTCATGGAAGAGTGTCCAACTCTTGCTAAATTTGGTAATTCTAATGAGAATGTGAGTGCTCTTTATGCTAATAATCCTTATTCTAGCACTTATAATCCAAGATAGAGAAATCATCCCAACTTTTCATGGAGTCAAATTGGACCATCTAATTTCCAAGGCCAAGGCCAATTCGGCCAACCTAGGCCCACCTTCCCTCCCACTTTTGTTCGGCCATCCCCTTCCCCTTCTACTTTTCAAAACCCCATGATTAATAATGTTTCAAATCAGCAACCGCCGGGTTTTCAAAAACAAGGAGAGTCGGCACGCATAGCTTCCTTAGAAAAAAGCATAGAACTTCTCACTAGCACTTTCATGACAAGTCAACACAACATGGAGAAGCAAATCTTCCAACTTGCCATGGCATTATTGCATGAGAGGGAAAAGGGAAAGATGCCAACTCAACCCGTTCCTAATCCAAGGAATGTGAATATGAATGTGAATCAACAGGTACCGCCAAATCAGTTGAATGCCATTCAACCAATTTTGCCGCCGCAAGAGCCCTCCAATGAATGTAATGTCGTATATGCTTTAAGAGTGGTAGATATTACCACAAGAAGGAGGTCAGATCTGAACCTTCTATAGATATACAAGATTCATCCAAATAGGTAAGAAAAGACTCCCCTCCAATAGGCTCGATTGCGGAACCCAAACAGGTAAGTGAAGAGCAGGCCGTTTCTCCACCTGAAAATGAGTATGTGCCTAAAGCTCATTTTCCAAGGAGACCTGCTAATAATAAGAAGGTGGATGCCATGGATAAAATTTTAAGTGTGTTTAAACAAGTGCAAATTAACATTCCTTTATTAGATGCGATTTCTCAGGTTCCTACTGTAGACACCCCATTTTGCTACGCTTTAAAAAGTAAAAGATTCGGTAGTATCATCGAGTTTTGAATCCGTATTCAGCATTAGATTATGCATCCATGCATTTTAGGGTAGATTTCATTTCATTATAAGAGTTTTGAAGTTGATTCGTAATCCTGAAGGTCTCTAGGGGGTTCTTTTGGCCTCTGAAAGATGAAAGTTCAAGTTTCCAGGCAAATGAAAAAAACCTGCTATTTTTAGAATTTTCAGGGCTTCCCTCATTTTTGCCTATTTTGCACTGTTGGGGTATTTTGGTCATTCCCGATGTGTCTCGTTTGACCCCCGAGTTATATTTGATAAATCTTGAGTGATTTTACAAATTTTTGAAAAAGCTCCTATTTTTATAAACTCATGGGGCTTCCAAATTTTCATCATCTTATGGATATTTCAATTATTTCTCATATGTCCAAAACCATCTCGAGGGTACGGCTGATGGATTATGAGTAATTTCGTAAGTTTTGGGAAACCTGCTAAATTTAGATCTCTCAAGATTTTCTCTTAGTCTTGCACTTCAGGGGTATTTTAGACATTTTCAAACATATCATATTTGGTCCCTAAGTTGTGTCTAAGAAATCTTGAGTCCGTTCATAAATTTTCGAAAATCTGCTATTTTTAGAATTTCTCTGGGTTTTCCCTAGTCTCGCCAAATTCTAGCACATCGGGGTAATTTGGTCTTTTCCTGTGTATTTCCTTTGATCCCCGAAATATGTCTGAGAGATTATGAACGATTTCCTGAATTTTGGAAAACCTGCTAAATTTAGAATTTCTCAGGAGTTTCGCTTAATTTGGAAATTCTAAGTGTTGAGGGCATTTTGGGTATTTTCAGAGGGTACCAAATGATCATGTTTGATATTGCTCATCAAAAGGACTCAACTTTAAAAGTTTTTATTTTTGAAGTTTGATCACAAAGACTTTCCATTTTTAACATTTCCCTTTAGGGGTGAACTAATTTAAGGTTATTTTGGTCACATTTGGATGTGTAATTGTCAAATAGGGGCATTTTGGTCCGAAAAATTATTTTTCCAAAAAATTTGGTTCGATCATGTGTGAGGGATGGACCATAAATGTCAAATGGGTTGGGTCCATATATAGAATGTTGAATTTAGAAAGATTTTATTGAATTTTTACGGAAAAACCCAAAACCCGTGTGAAAATGCCCATTGGGCTAAAGCCCGTAAAGATGGAGCTCATGTGGGTTCACCCATATGGGTCGACCACCATGGTAGGCGCCCCACATGGCTGACCCACATGAATTGAGCATCCAACCTTGATAATGTCACAATGGTGACATCATATATTTTAAAAGAAAAATAAAAAGAATAAAAAAAAGAAAAGAAGGAAAGAAGGAAAAGATGAATGATTGCTTAAAAAAGGTTTTATTCCAAAGAAGCAATGTGGAATAAAGAATAACATGTCTTGATTGACAGTAAATTAATATTGGAATCAAATCCAATTTGGAAACAAGAAAGAAAGCAAACAAGAGGGGAAAATTGAAAACAAGCAAAAAATGAGAGCTCTCACATTGGGAACTACTATTTCTCTCTTAACCCTAGCTTTTTTGTATAAAAATCAAAGCAAACAATCCTAAAAAAGATTGGAAAAATATCAAAATTCATTTTTTTCTCTCTCCTCCCAAGAAGAAAAAAATAAAATAAATCTCTTTTCTCTTGAAGTATGATCTCTCTCTCAAGTGTTCTTAATAAAAAGGAATTCTTGAATTCCTTCTTCTCCAAGGCATCACACAATTAAGAAATATTGGAGTGTTCTTTCTACCTTTTTTAGAGTATAAAGGGGTTGGACAAAGTGTATATCTTGGATCACCAACCCTAGAGACAAGGATCGCGATCAACTGTAAGGATTCCTCATCTTTGTGAAGTAGAAAAAGCATGCTAGGGTTTTAATTTTGATGAATCAAATCAACAAGTTTTTCTTTGAAATTCCAGTATGTTATAATATAGATTATGAGTTTTCAAAATCCAAAATTTGATCTAAAAATTAATTTTCCTCCATTTAAAAATAATTTTCTTCTGTTTTTATTCAATATGGATTTAAATTAGATTATCAAAGCAAGTGTTTGAAAACATGGTTCTTTTTAAAAGATGATATTTTCTGGGTTTTATATAAAATACAAAACTACTGGAAACTTAATTTCCAACCGCGGTTCTGCCGTTTTATTTTTCATTCTATTTTTCAAAGAATAACCCCGAAAAGGGTTATTTCTTGATAAATGGAGCCAAAAGTATATCAAATAAATATCCAAATTTAGTGAAAGTTTGTTTCCAGTATTTTTACAAGGTTTTTAGTTCACCCAAAAATTTTCATATTTTTTGGAGTTTATTTAATCGGATTATTAATTATTTTAAATTTTGGATATTTTTAATAAATACCAAATCATTTTAAAAATTGATGAAAATTTTGAGAATTAAAGTCTAATAATAAATGGAAGTTTCCATTGAAAAACATTTTAAAACAAATATGAGTTTTACTGTTTTCTAATCGCTTCCCCGTTTTACATGCCATAATTCCTTTTCTTATTAAATTAATATATTTTCAAAATTTTTCTTTACAAACCAGTAACTTTGGTTACTGGAATGTTAGAGAAATATTTTTAGTTAATTTGGCAAAGATTTGATAAGGTTTTACAATTGATTTTAATAAACGGGTTTTAACGCCTAGGAAACAAATTGATCTCTTATATTTAAAAACCAATTTTATGGAGGAGATTTAAGTTTTAAGTTTTAAAATTTTGGTAATAAATTCTTTAATCTATTATATATCTACTGAAATTTTTTATTTAATTTTAGGATACCATTGGGTTTGCTTTTTAAGTAATTCTTTGGTTTAATCTGATTTTTGTGTGAATTTAAATGGGCATCAAATCGTCATAAAAATTCATGAAAGTCATACAGTAGTCTAATCTCATGATTATCTTTATACTGTAAGAGTTTAAGTTGATATGAAATTGATATGCTATAGGTTACTGTGTTAATTTATAATCAGATTTGAATTTTGAAAAATCAGACATTGATATCTAATCTTAATGATAATTCATGCAAATTTTTCAGTAAGCTTTAATCATCTATATCTTTATTCTGTAAAAGTTTGGAGTAATTTAAAAGTGATATGATATAGGTTACTGTGTTAATCCATAATCTGATTTGGATTTTGAAAAATCAGAAATCAATAGCAACTTAATATAAAAATCTATGAAAGTTTTTCAGTAAGCTATATTCATTCCTATCTTGTTACTGTAGAAATTTCAATTTATTTCGAATTTGTTTGCAATGAGTTCATTTCTAAAATCATTCATGTGATCTGAAATTGATAAAATCTATTAAAAATTAAAATTAACCAAAATCATTATGAAAACTTCCATGGAACCTTAAATTTCTGTCACGTGTTCATTCCTCAAGCCGCTGAAATAGAAATCTTAGGAGTCTTAGATTTCCCTTGTAAAATGGCCATGTTAGGATAATTTAGATGCCGAGATTGCATCCATAATCGTATCCCAATTGCAATTGATCCTTGACCATTTGAGTATTTAAATTATAGCATGTTATTGGCTCCGAGGTCTACTGTCCACGGAAATCCTGAGAAATATGCCAGGCAATAAGGTGCTATAACGTAAGTATTAAATTGCGCAAGGGAAGAGCGCACGATTCCCTTCCATGGATGCGATTCAAGGCTGAAGCTTGCGAACCATAGAGCCTTTGGTATTCCTTAGATGTTTAGGAACCGAAAATCCTTAAAATCTGAAAATCATTAACTTCAACAACTTGAATCAATTTACCTCATGTTTTTCGGAACCGTTGGATTGCAGTTTCCATCGTAGGAACCATTAGAGCCCCATTTAGGAACACTTGTGTCATGTTGTGTCCTAAGTTTTAGGGAGTCCTAGAGTTAGGAGTCCAGCCTCATCACGGGTGTTTGCTATGGATAGCAACTGTGCCATAGGTCTAGTTACACTAGTCACCCAATCTTTTCTTAGGACAAGCCTAGTTACCTAGGATGTAGGTTAACCTGCATTAGTCTAAGGGAGAACTTGCACTTAGATAGGATCATATAGCATCTTAGATGAAATCTTAGGATAATAAAATCTTCAACTTGAATTAAACAACTTCTTTTAAAACTGTTGAAACAGTCAATCCAGTCTAGATCGGTGTCTTAGATGAGTTAGGCATAAGTAGCTTAGCTTAGGTGCACCGAACTACGTCGACTCTGATCCCAGTGAAGCTTGGGTACGTAGGCAGCTTGGATGTCTGATGGCATACCAATCACGAGTCGGCTCCACAACAAATTGTGGGGTTTTGTATATTAATTTTCTTGTAAATTCTTAATTAAATCATTTAGGACCTTCCATGAAATTAGAATTTTACGAGAACTTTCACTTAGATTGAATTCAAACAAATTAAGAAATCAAGATACACATTTAGGATCTACATTGAAATTAGATCATAAGATGCATGTCACGTAATTAGCACACTGTTAAAATGTACGAAGATTAAAAACTTTCCCTTTAGGGTTGGGATAAAAATCCCATCATTTTTAAAGATCTCATAGGATTAGTCATTCCTGATCTACCCGTTGAAAGCAATCTTATGTAATCTCATCTAATCTTTTGATCATGTGTCTATCATTCGCCTCTTGTGTGATTCGATTATATCTTCATTCCCTTTCTCAATTGGCAAGAATTGTGTTTCAATTCTTGTACCCTTGTTGATCTAATCGTACTTGTACCCTTAGTCTCTTCTTACTCTAAGGGCAACATGTTTCAAGAATATTTTGCTAAGTCCTTCAGAGTTCACTCTCATGATCTTTGAACTAGGGGCATTTCCTTATACGATTTTGTCATAATTGTCATGTTTTGGTCCTTTAGGATTCATCTTATTGTCCCAATTACTTGCTTACTTCATAATATTTTTCAGTCATTGAGAAGAAACATTCCATGAATGTCAAGCTCATATACCTCATGTTCATTATTTCTATGACAGGAAGTTGGCACCATAGCTAAGCCTACTACTCCTTGGGTTCGAATTTCTTCACGGTTAGAAAGGAAATCTATCTCTCCGCCACCTTCTCTGAGAACCCCATCATCTCCTCCTTTCTCATCCTCATCCTCGCCAATGGCAGAAAACCAAGATAATCTTCCACCTATTGCTGTTACCGATACTCTCGCCTTAATTCTCCAGCAACTTCAAGAGCTCAAAGAGGAGAACCGACTTATCAAGATCAAGCTTTCTGAGAAGTTGGCGCCATCGTCTTCCAAAGATAAAGGGCCTGTGCACCATGCAGCTACTTCAGCAGCACCTTCCCAGCCAGTGTTCATCCCTATCCCAGATAAAACTGAAGAAGAGTTAGAAAAAGAACAGTACAGCGAAGGTCACAGTAAGCCTTCTCAGTCAGCGGTTGATAAGACGGTTTTGGAGAAATTAAAAAGTCTTACCAGGAAAGTTCAACACATCCAGCTTCAGGACCAGGGTGGTTTCAACCCAAGTGATCTTACATTGTTTCCCGAAATCCGTCTCCCCGCAAGCTTTCAGATGCCAGATTTTGACAAATATGACGGTGTGGGTTGTCCGATCACACACTTGCAAATGTTCATTATCATGTGCCAGCCTCAAGGTCTATCTACTGAGCAAATGACTCAATTGTTCCCGGTTTTCCTGACAAAGGTCGCTAGAAGATGGTTCATGGTCCTAGACAAAACTCGTTATAAGACATGGAAGGATATTGGAGAGCAGTTCATCAAGCAATTCAAATATGATGATGGAACCGAAATCACTAGGAAGGATCTTGAGAGAACCAAGCAGGACTCAAAAGAGTCATTCTTAACTTTCGTCAAGAGATGGAGAAGGTTAGCGGCTCAAATGATGCAGCGTCCCTCAGAAGAGGAACAAGTCCAGATGATTATGAAGAATATATCCTCTCAGCTCCAATATCACATGTCTGTTCAGTATTATCCAGATTTTAAACACTTCATCAATGCTGGTATGCAAATTGAGGAAGCAATGGCACAAGGAGTTTACAATAGAGGTAACCCCAATTCAAAAGAAGTTAAGACACAGACTCTAGCTAAGATCTCCGAAGTTGATAATGTATCAAGGACTAACCTGTCACAGAACCCTATGATATTCAAATATAATCAATCAGGGATTGCAGCTCAGCAAAAGCTCAATAGGGAATTCACCCCTCTTCTGTTTCCACCATCTGTCATATTACAGCAAGGATTGGAATCCGGCGATATCTATTTACCTCGCATTAAAGAACCTCCTAATCCGCTCCCCAGGACATGGAGGACGGAAGAGCACTGCGATTTTCATCGAGGATCAGGGCATAACACTGATCAGTGTATAACTCTGAGGCATGTGATCCAGAAGTTGATCAATGAGCGCAAGCTACCATTTCAGCAAGCGGCAAATATTGCTGATAATCCTACGCAAAACCATGTTGTACCGCCGCTGGATGATGTTTAGACACTTGGGGTTTGAGAAGCTCAGGTTCAGTTGCAGTGATAGAGAAGAACCAGAAGTTAAAAGGCACTTGTTATGATGATGATTAAGTTTTCGCCGAGCCTCCAAAGCCAAACGATTGCAGCAGTCTTAGTCCTTTGGTTATTTTAATTAAGTCCAGTCATGATGTCGAGTCCAGTGATCGAGTGCAGTCTTCTAAAAGTTTGAATAAATTCCTAGTCCAGTTGAGTCTTTTCTTACTTTTATTTTTGAGTCAAGAATGTGAATCCTGAGTCTGTTCAGGATAAGTCTTATCAAATGTTTTCATTTTCAATTCAATGAAATTTGCTTTTTTCTATACATTCCTGTTTGCGCTTCTGACTTTAATAAACAATGAGAATAATACTCCCTCCTCAAATGAGGACAAAATTGACGAAACCCACTTGAGTCACAACAATTACTTGAACAAGAGGAGGAGCGCCAATCCCAGCCTTTCAAAGATGAAACTGAATGATAAACATTGGCACTGAAACTTTGATTCAGTAAATGCCTGTTGGAAATACATTGCCCTCTGAAGAGTGTGAAGAATTGGTAAACCCATTTCGAGGATAAAGAGATGGTCCAGTAAGCGCTACCATTAATGCCAGGAGAAAGACCCAGATAGAAGGTTCAAGAAAGAATGAAGTGAATATCACATGCTATACAAGGGGCATGGATTCGAAACAACTTCCATATCTCCAGTGAATGGCCCTGGTCATAGGTTTCACCAGTGACAATGTAAAACCATCAAATTCAATATGAAAAGTGCAAGAGCAATCATCTCAGAGCGATCATCAAAATATCAAGGGCCACCGATTCAAGGATTAAAGGATGTCCAAAAAACCATTATGCACTCTCAAAGTCAAAGTACATCAATATCCAGAAGGAAGAAGAATCATTATCTCTTACCAGGAAATGCCGTCAAACTCCGTGAAAAAAAAAAGAAAAAAAAATCAGTACCAGAGGGACTCTAGTAACCTAGATCGATTCCCAATCTGAACATCGGAAGGCCTCCTTTAGCCGAATAAATCCCAAAATCATAACCCCGTGTCAAAGAATATCGGTTTGCAAACCCTTTGAGCCTGAATGAAATTTCCTTGAAAACCTATCAAACTAGGGGCATTCGCCCCGAACTACGCGAGACCTGATCCCTACACTGGGGTATGTAGGCAGCTCGGTTAAACCGAGTTCGGTCGATTCAAAAAAAAAGAAATTTAATCATTTCAGAAGAAAGAGGGACAAGTTCCCAAAGAAGAGAAGTCAATCATTCCAGAAAGAAAAGAAAAAAGAAAAATCAATTAACCTTCAAACAATTTATCTTCAAATAAGGGCATTCGCCCTGAATACGCACGACCTGATTCCTACCCTGGGATACGTAGGCAACCTGTTCACAGGTTCGGTCGAAATCTTTGTTGAACCTTAAACCATTCTTTGAAAAACCCTATCCTACCTATAAAGTCCTTCCGGTGTTCAGAATTAACGATATAGGTCCTGAAACACAAAAAGTGAAAAAAAAAACGGAGCTGAGTTTGAAGATCTGCTAGACTGAAAACCTGAAAGGGCGGTCTAGGCGAAATTTAAGATCATTCCCCTGCTAAGTTGAAAACCCGAAAGGGCGGGTTAGGCAAAAGCTAAGGGGATAGCCTGCTGGATTGAAAACCTAGAAAGGTGGTTCAGGCAAAAGTTAAGGCTAACACGGTCTGCCAAGTTAAAAACCCCGAAGAGGTGACTTGGTCACAGTAAGAGAATCATCATAAGAAGATTACAGCCGGTATCAAGATTGAAGAAGAGAAAAGAAGTCCGAGCAAGCTTAAATGTCATCCAAGAAACTTGGGGGCATTGAAACCAAGCAATCCTAGGAGTGGTAATCAAATTCTAAGAGCATTACTGTTTAAAAAACAATAAAAAATTCCAGTGCTTATCAATTGAGAAACTACTCTTTGAAAGGCTAGACTTACCAAACAAAATGATAACTAAGTCAGGGGCATCACTGTGTATCAGTCCAGTCAGTCCATTCCTGTTCGTTTTAGATCATTCTTTCAGAAACTTCCCGTTCATCCAATAGTGTCTTTTACCATCTTCCCCTTTTTAGTAGAGTCGATCTTTGTCCAGTTAGTCAAATGTTGCAACTGTCTCGGTAAAAGATGCCTGGTGTAGCTAACCCCCTGCAATTGTTCCAGAGCTAAGTTAATCTGCAGGCAAGGATTTCAGGAGTTAAGGAAAAATCCAGTCTAAGCAAAGTCAGTTCCAAAAGAATCCAGAAGCAGAAAAATCTGAAAAACCAGTTCCCATAAGAAGATCATACCCTAGAAAAGCACCTTGAGCTTGGAAGAGCCTTAGATGCAATGGTGGTTGAGCCAGTTTCTCATAAAGATGAACCATTAAAAATCGGAATCTCCTTCCAGCCAGTTGAATATTTGTCTGAATGCTTGTCAAAAGAAGAATCCTCTGTACCAGTGTCCAAATATTCCGAGTTCCCAATTCATATCCCCAGCAAAGAAGATCTTGATCTAAGAAATTTCAAGCCCTGTGAGACTTTCTTGTTCATCCCCAGTAAACAATTCAAAATGCTAATAAACTTGTGTAAGAACCAATTTACTAGTTCATCAATTACCAATTCCTAATTCGCTAGTACCAGTTCACCAATTCCAGTATTCCAGTATTCCAGTTCCAGTTCCAGTATCCAGTATTCCAAAATTCCAGTTCCAGTATCCAGTATTCCAATATTCCAGTTCCAGTATCCAGTATTCTAGTATTCCAGTTCCAATATCCAGTACTCTAGTATTTCAGTTCCAGCATCCAGTATTCAGTTTCAATTCCAGTATTCCAGTTCCAGCATCCAGTATTCAGTTTCAATTCCAGTATTCCAGTTCCAGCATCCAGTATCCAGTTTCAATTCCAGTATTCCAGTATTTCACTATGCCAGTTCTAGTCTCCAGTTCCCGTATCCAATATTCCAGTATCACAGTTCTAGTGTCCAGTATCCCTATCACCAGTATTCCATTGTTCCATTTTCCTTTACTCGTAATCTTGTTCCCAGTATTTCGACACTCCAATTCCAACACCCAGTTCCAGTGTCCGAAAATCCAGTGTTTCAGTACTCTAATTCTAGTATCCAGTATGTCTTCGTTCTAGATTCCCGGTTCCCGATGTTTAGATCAAGATTCCAGTTTCCAGTTTCCTGTCCTAACATCCAGTGATCAAATTCCAATCCCAATTGAATCAATCAAAATGTCAAACCAATCTAATCCACAGTTCACCAATTATCAATTTTTGACTCTCTAGTTTTCCAGTAATCAAGTTCTACAATTCCCAGTGAACTAGCTCTTTAACTTCTTAGTTCTTTAATTCTTCAGTTATCCGACTATTGAGTCCCTTAATCATCCAGTTCTCCAATTTTCAGCTCTGCAAATATCCAGTCCCTAAATTTCTACTTCTCCAGTTTTCCAATTCTTGAGTTCATCAAATCTTCAATCCTCCAGTTTCAAGTTATCCAGTCTTCCAATTCTCCAGTCCACCCATTGTTGGATTATTCGATTTCTTAGTCCTCCGGTTCTCAAGTCCTTAAGCCTCTAATTTTTCGGTAATCGAGTCCTCCAGTTATTAAATTATCATTTCCAGTCTCATTCTCAATTGTCAAATCCGATCTTAAATCCATTAGCCCCCATCTCACTAGCGAATAGGCTAATTCTCTGATTTCTCTGAGCCCGTTCAGGGAACGGTGCCTCCTTCCGTCGTTGCCCGTTTGAAAACGGCGCCACGTCTAGGTTGCATGATTTTTACACCCAGATTGAATCCAGTTCTTTATTATTCTGAACCGTCAAGTTACGATGTTTAGAGTAAATGATCTTGATTATGTTCTAGGACTTCATCTAGGGTCTTGCATTAGGTTAGGTTGCATTGTCTAGTGAATCCATTGTTGATTAAAGCTGCGCAAAATGGCTCTGTCACTTTTGCTTTGGTATTCGATGACTACGTCATCTCTACCAAAGAGGGGCATCTGTAGACACCCCATTTTGCTACGCTTTAAAAAGCAAAAGATTCGGTAGTATCATCGAGTTTTGAATCAGTATTCAACATTAGATTAGGCATCCATGCATTTTAGGGTAGATTTCATTTCATTATAAGAGTTTTGAAGTTGATTTGCAATCCTGAAGGTCTCTAGGGGGTTCCTTTGGCCTCTGAAAGATGAAAGTTCAAGTTTCCAAGCAAATGAAAAAATCTGCTATTTTTAGAATTTTCAGGGCTTCCCTCATTTTTGCCTATTTTGCACTGTTGCGGTATTTTGGTCATTCCCGATGTGTCTCATTTGACCCCCGAGTTATATTTGAGAAATCTTGAGTGATTTTACAAATTTTTGAAAAAGCTGCTATTTTTAGAAACTCATGGGGCTTCCACATTTTCATCATCTTATGGATATTTCAATTATTTCTCATATGTCCAAAACCATCCCGAGGGTACGGCTGATGGATTATGAGTAATTTCGTAAGTTTTGGGAAACTTGCTAAATTTAGATCTCTCAAGATTTTCTCTTAGTCTTGCACTTCGAGGGTATTTTAGACATTTTCAAACATATCATATTTGGTCCCTAAGTTGTGTCTAAGAAATCTTGAGTCCGTTCATAAATTTTCGAAAATCTGCTATTTTTAGAATTTCTCAGGGTTTTCCTTAGTCTCGCCAAATTCTAGCACCTCGGGGTAATTTGGACTTTTCCTGTGTATTTTCTTTGATCCCCGAAATATGTCTGAAAGATTATGAACGATTTCCTGAATTTTGGAAAACCTGCTAAATTTAGAATTTCTCAGGAGTTTCGCTTAATTTGGAAATTCTAAGTGTTGAGGGCATTTTGGGTATTTTCAGGGGTACCAAATGACCCTGTTTGATATTGCTCATCAAAAGGACCCAACTTTAAAAGTTTCTATTTTTGAAGTTTGATCACAAAGACTTTCCATTTTTAACATTTCCCTTTAGGGGTGAACTAATTTAAGGTTATTTTGGTCACATTTGGATGTGTAATTGTCAAATAGGGGCATTTTGGTCCGAAAAATTATTTTCCCAAAAACTATGGTTCGATCATGTGTGAGGGATGCACCATAAATGTCAAATGGGTTGGGTCCATATATAGAATGTTGAATTTAGAAAGATTTTATTGAATTTTTACGGAAAAACCCGAAACCCGTGTGAAATGGCCCATTGGGCTAAAGCCCGTAAAGATGGAGCTCATGTGGGTTCACCCATATGGGTCGACCACCATGGTGGGCGCCCCACATGGCTGACCCACATGAATTGAGCATCCAACCTTGATGATGTCACAATGGTGACATCATATTTGTTAAAAGAAAAATAAAAAGAATAGAAAAAAGAAAATTTTTTCTCTCTCCTCCCAAGAAGAAAAAAATTAAATAAATCTCTTTTCTCTTGAAGTGTGATCTCTCTCTCAAGTGTTCTTGACAAAAAGGAATTCTTGAATTCCTTCTTCTCCAAGGCATTACACAATCAAGAATTATTGGAGTGTTCCTTCTACCTTTTTTTAGAGTATAAAAGGGTTGGACAAAGTGTATATCTTGGATCACTAACCCTACAGACAAGGATCGCGATCAACGGTAAGGATTCCTCATCTTTGTGAAGTAGAAAAAGCATGCTAGGGTTTTAATTTTGATGGATCAAATCAACGAATTTTTTTTTGAAATTCCAGTATGTTATAATATAGATTATGAGTTTTCAAAATCCAAAATTTGATCCAAAAATTAATTTTCCTCCATTTAAAAATGGTTTTCTTCTGTTTTTATTCAATATGGATTTAAATTAGATTATCAAAGCAAGTGTTTGAAAACATGGTTCTTTTTAAAAGATGATATTTTCTGGGTTTTATATAAAATACAAAATTACTGGAAACTTAATTTCCAACCGCGGTTCTGCCGTTTTATTTTTCATTCTATTTTTCAAAGAATAACCCTGAAAAGGGTTATTTCTTGATGAATGGAGCCAAAAGTATATCAAATCAATATCCAAATTTAGTGAAAGTTTGTTTCCAGTATTTTTACAAGGTTTTAATTCACCCAAAAATTTTCATATTTATTGGAGTTTATTTAATCAGATTATTAATTATTTTAAATTTTGGATATTTTTGATAAATACCAAATCATTTTAAAAATTGATGAAAATTTAGAGAGTTAAAGCCTAATAATAAATGGAAGTTTCCATTAAAAAATATTTTAAAACAAATATGGTTTTTACTGTTTTCTAATCGCTTCCCCATTTTACATGCCATAATTCATTTTCTTATTAAATTAATATATTTTCAAAAATTTTCTTTACAAACCAGTAACTTTGGTTACTGGAATGTTAGAGAAATATTTTCAGTTAATTTGACAAAGATTTGATAAGGTTTTATAATTGATTTTAATAAACGGGTTTTAACGCCTAGGAAACAAATTGATCTCTTATATTTAAAAACCAATTTTATGGAGTATATTTAAGTTTTAAGTTTTAAAATTTTGGTAATAAATTCTATAATCTATTATATATCTACTGGAATTTTTTATTTAATTTTAGGATACCATTGGGTTTGCTTTTTAAGTAATTCTTTGGTTTAATCTGATTTTTGTGTGAATTTAAATGGGCATCAAATAGTCATAAACATTCATGAAAGTCATACAGTAGTCTAATCTCATGATTATCTTTATACTGTAAGAGTTTACGTTGATATGAAATTGATATGCTATAGGTTACTGTGTTAATCTAATATCTGATTTGAATTTTGAAAAATCGGACATTGATATCTAATCTTAATGATAATTCATCCAAATTTTTCAGTAAGCTTTAATCATCTATATCTTTATTCTGTAAAAGTTTGGAGTAATTTAAAAGTGATATGATATAGGTTACTGTGTTAATCCATAATCTGATTTGGATTTTGAAAAATCAGAAATTAATAGCAACTTAATATAAAAATCTATGAAAGTTTTCCAGTAAGCTATATTCATTCCTATCTTGTTACTGTAGAAATTTCAATTTATTTCAAATTTGTTTGCAATGAGTTCATTTCTAAAATCATTCATGTGATCTGAAATTGATAAAATCTATTAAAAATTAAAATTAACCAAAATCATTATGAAAACTTCCATGGAACTTTAAATTTCTGTCACGTATTCATTCCTTAAGCCGCTGAAATAGAAATCTTAGGAGTCTTAGATTTCCCTTGTAAAATGGCCATGCTAGGATAATTTAGATGCCGAGATCGCATCCATAATCGTATCCCAATTGCAATTGATCCTTGACAATTTGAGTATTTAAATTATAGCATGTTATTGGCTCCGAGGTCTACTATCCATGGAAATCCTGAGAAATAAGCCAGGCAATAAGGTGCTATAACTTAAGTATTAAATTGCGCAAGGGAAGAGCGCACGATTCCCTTCCATGGATGCGATTCAAGGCTGAAGCTTGCGAACCATAGAGCCTTTGGTATTCCTTAGATGTTTAGGAACCGAAAATTCTTGAAATCTGAAAATCATTAACTTCAACAACTTGAATCAATTTACCTCATATCTTTCGGAACCGTTGGATTGCGGTTTCCATTGTAGGAACCATTAGAGCCCCATTTAGGAACACTTGTGTCATGTTGTGTCCTAAGTTTTAGGGAGTCCTAGAGTTAGGAGTCCAGCCTCATCACGGGCGTTTGCTATGGATAGCAACTGTGCCATAGGTCTAGTTACACTAGTCACCCAATCTTTCCCTAGGACAAGCCTAGTTACCTAGGATGTAGGTTAACCTGCATTAGTCTAAGGGACAACTTGCACTTAGATAGGATCATATAGCATCTTAGATGAAATCCGAGGATAATAAAATCTTCAACTTGAATTAAACAACTTCTTTTAAAACTGTTGAAACAGTCAATCCAGTCTAGATCGGTGTCTTAGATGAGTTACGCATAAGTAGCTTAGCTTAGGTGCACCGAACTACGTCGTCTCTGATCCCAGTGAGGCTTGGGTACGTAGGCAGCTTGGATGTCTGATGGCATATCAATCACGAGTCAGCTCCACAACAAATTGTGGGGTTTTGTATATTAATTTTCTTGTAAATTCTTAATTAAATCATTTAGGACCTTCCATGAAATTAGAATTTTAGGAGAACTTTCACTTAGATTGAATTCAAACAAATTAAGAAATCAAGATACACATTTAGGATCTACATTGAAATTAGATCATATGATGCATGTCACGTAGTTAGCACACTAACATAGAGTTAAATGAGACATTTAAAAGAAATTCAAAAGAGTTAACTTTTGGAATTGAAGACCGATTATCGGGCAGGAATGGTGCATGTGGTGGATAACTCCCCATACCTTCCATTCTTATAACCAGGTAACGAGTCTAGATTTCTGGTTAATTATGGGTCCTAGATCCCACATCTAGGTGGCGACTCTGTCACTCTCTTTTGTGTAGAATTCGGATTGCCTTAGTGATCCCAAGTTCATATAAAAGATGAATTAAAATCAATAATAAAAGAGCACAGGCTAATCCCGTGGGTACGAGAGACCAAGAGAGAGCATGGCGGCTCGCGCCCCACCCCTCTCGTGGGATCGGGTCCCACACCTACTTATTCCAAAGTGTTGAAAGATTTGTGCACACAAAAGCGCACAACTAATGTGCCCAAGAAAGCTTTCTTGGCCGCAAATATAAGTTTCATCTTGTTTCAACAAATGGTGGCTAAGTATAACGACCCAGGATGTCCTACTATTTATTGCACTATTGGTAACACAAATATTAAACATGCTCTTTTGGATTTGGGTGCAAGTGTAAATTTCTTGCCTTTTTCTGTATTTAAGCAACTAGGATTAGGAGACCTCAAACCAACCACCATCACTCTTCAATTGGCGGATAGATCAATTAAAACACCCAAAGGGATGGTTGAGGATGTGTTAGTTAAAATAGGTGATTTTTTATTTCCCGTAGATTTTGTTGTGTTAGATACCGAGCCTGTTGCTAATATCAATGATCAAATTCCTATCATCCTTGGTAGGCCATTCCTTGCCACTAGCAACGCTCTAATTAATTGTAGAAATGGATTAATGAAATTGTCTTTTGGAAACACATCGGTTGATTTTAATGTCTTTAGATTCGGTAAGCAACCAATTTTCATGAAGAAATCAATATGTTGCATTCCTTTCTTGACGATATTGTTTCTAATTTTGAAATTGATTTTGATGCAGGATTCCAAGAATGCTTGGACGAACTAGGAAATAATGGAGATGATTTCTTTTCCAAAGGTTTTGCCATCCAAAACGTGGAGCCTGTTGGACCACTCGTAACATCTCTTCCAAAGACATCAATCGAAGAAGCGCCACAGTTGGAGTTGAAGCCCTTGCCTTCTCATTTACGTTATGCATTTTTGGGTGATAATTGTACTTTGCCTGTAATAATTGCTGCGGACCTAACCTCTCCTCAAGAGGAGGAACTCATTAAATTGCTAAAAGATAACAAGGAAGCCATAGGTTGGACAATGGCCGACATCAAAGGAATCAGCCCTTCGATTGTGCAACATCACATCCATCTCGTTGAGGGTGCCAAACCTTCAAGGGAACATCAAAGAAGGGCTAATCCTGTGATGAAGGAAGCCATCCAAAAAGAGATTTAAAAATGGTTAGATAATGGGATCATTTATCCCATATCGGATAGCCATTGGGTGAGTCCCGTCCAAGTAGTGCCTAAGAAGTCGGGAGTACCCGTTATACAATCCGCCACCAATGAACTTATTCCTACTCGTATTCAAACAGGGTGGCGGGTTTGTGTTGACTACCGAAAGCTTAATGCCGCTACTTGGAATGATCACTTTCCTTTGCCTTTTATTGATCAAATGTTAGAAAGGTTTGCAGGTCATGAGTATGATTGCTTTCTTGATGGATATTCCGGTTACAACCAAATTCCCATAGCTTCTGAAGATCAAGAGAAAACGACATTCACACGCCCCTTTGGAACGTTTGCTTATAGACGCATGCCTTTTGGGTTATGCAATGCACCGGCAACTTTCCAAAGATGCATGATGAGTATCTTTTCTGACATGGTGGAGACCCTCTTAGAGGTTTTTATGGATGATTTTTCTATTCATGGCTCCACCTATGCCGAATGTTTACATCACTTAAAATTGGTCTTAGAAAGGAGTAGAGAAAAGAACCTTGTCCTCATTTGGGAAAAGTGTCATTTTATGGTAAAAGATGGCATAGTTTTAGGTCATGTGATTTCTAAAGAGGGAATTAAGGTTGATAAAGCTAAGGTGGATCTCATTATCCATCTTCCACCGCCCAAAAGTGTGAAGGATATTCGATCATTTTTGGGCCATGCGGGTTTTTACCGGTGTTTTATAAAAGACTTTTCGAAAATTGCGAGGTGAAATAATCAAGAGGGGGGGGGTGAATTGAATTTAACTCAATATTAGGCCTTTTGAAAATTATCTATAAACCCTAATTGGAATTTTTCTTCACTTAAATAAATATTTGGTTAGTGCAAATATAATTGAAAGAACAAAGTGAAATGCCAAACCAAAACAATAATGGAAATGCAAGAGTGAGAAATTGACACACCGATATATAGTGGTTCGGCCAACGGCCTACTCCACTCTACTCAAGGTCGCACTTGAGGGATTCCACTATAGGAGACCTCCACGATGCCCGGCTCCGAGGCGGTTACAAATCCAAGGGATATTAAACAAGGATGCCCTTACACCTTTACAAAGACTCTCCTTCTCCGCCGAGTTCTAAGCGGTTGCTCTCTAGGGAATTAAAAAGGGAATGCCCTAGCCACCTACACTAGATTTGAAAGAGAATAGCTTGGCTTCTTCTTGAAAGCTTGATGCTCTTTGTAGACCCTTGATTGCTCTTCAAAGATGGTGATTTGCAAGTGAAAGCACTACTATATCCAAACTCAAAAGATTCACAAGTGAAAGGCAAGTTTGGGATGAAAAACAAAATCTCAAGCTAAAATGGATTGCAAATGTTTTAGATGCTTAAGGATGTTTTTCAAAGATCAAGAGAGAGTGAAAAACTTCTCTACATGTTGTATATATAACCACACCAAAGAATATGACCGTTTGGGGGTGGAAATATCAAAAACCAATAATTAATTTGAATCCCAACGGCTATTTTTTAGTCTGTCGCGAGGTTCTCGGAGTTCCGAGAACCATTCTCGGAGTTCCGAGAATTCTCGGAGTTCCGAGAAATATTCTCGGAGTTCCGAGACAACGGCCAGAAGAAATAAAATTTCTACTGGACCATTTCTCGGAGTTCCGAGAAATTGTCTCGGAGTTCCGAGAAAGTGTCCAGATGCTACTGGACCTTTTCTCGGAGTTCCGAGGGAACTCTCGGAGTTCCGAGCTCGGAGCTCCGAGAAAAATTCTCGGAGTTCCGAGAAGCCTAAAAATCCGCAGTTTTTGATTTTTATTGCAAATTTGATTTTTAGCTTTTGGAACTCAACTCCTATGGTTATTTTGGAATGTTTATGAGGGTCCCAACATGTTGGTCCACCACATAACCATTCACTAATGCATTTTAAGTTCTTAAGTGTTCTTTGAAAACCAAGTTGAAAACACTTTGCCTTGACTTGGAAATCTAAAGAGAAAGGATGTACAATGATACCTATGTAGCTTTCAACTTCTCTTTAGTCTTGGTCTTCAATTGATCTTCCATCTTGTGTATGCTTGCTTGAGAGATGAGGTGAGCTTCACTTAGCTCCTTTGACTCTTGTATGGGATATCTCCAAGCATGACCATGTTGTGTGTTGGTTTCTTCAATGATCAATCCTATCTCAAACACAACACTTCAAAGCAAATTGATTAGTATTCAAAAACACAATCAATTATGTTTAGAATCATCAAAACAAGATAGGAGAGTAGACCCTTGGGCTTACAATCTCCCCCTTTTTGATGATGACAAACAAAATTGATTATGAGGTGTGTGTGGAGTGACATAGTAGGCAAGTGAATACTAGAACTCCCCCTCAATATATGCACACATATAAATGATACAAGTTATAAGCAAGTGGTGCATATAGTCAATTGAATAGATAATCAATTTCAAACTTCTCCCCCTTTTGTCATCGACAGAAAGGGTGTAAAAAAAAATAGGAGTGGATAACTCCCCCTGAATCAATGCTTATGGTATAAAATTATATAACCAAGTAATGCACATATACCTGTTCATGATCGAGATGTTGACATATGTCAAGATGTTAGGTATTTTAATTAAAGTGAAGATACCTCTCCAACTTAGAAAAACTAAGAAGGCTAAGAATATCAATTGAGTGATTTTTAAGATTAAAAATTTGACATCTCATTCATGCAGATACTACCAAACAAAGATTATATATATAAATACTATATAGATAAGCTGGTTAAAGGCACAAAATATTTATTTGGCAATTTCTTTGATTTGATCCGCACTCCATATGTTTAAGGCACTTCGGATATAGCAAATTCTATCATCACTAAGGGGTTTTGTAAAGATATCCGCTAATTGTTCTTCAGTGTTGATATATTTTAAGCAAATATCCCCTTTTTGTGAGTGATCTCTGATGAAGTGGTGCCTAATCTCAATGTGTTTTGTTCTTGAGTGTTGTATGGGGTTCTTTGTTAAGCTTATAGCACTAGTATTGTCACATTGGATGAGAATATTTTCCATTTTGATTGCATAGTCCATCAATGTGCTTTTCATCCATAGGACTTGAGCACAGCAAGCTCCAGCTGCCACATATTCTGCTTCTGTTGTGGACAGAGCTACTGAATTTTGCTTCTTGCTAAACCATGAAACAAGTGATTTACCCAAGAATTGGCAAGTCCCACTAGTGCTTTTCCTATCTACTCTACATCCAGCAAAGTCTGCATCTGAATATCCGATGAGAGTGAAGGAAGATGATCTTTCATACCACAGTCCTAGACTTTGGGTTCCTTTTAAGTACTTGAAGATCTTCTTAACTGCCGATAGGTGAGATTCTTTAGGATCCGATTGAAATTGAGCACAGAGACAGACAGTAAACATAATGTCTGGTCTGCTGGCTGTCAAATAGAGCAAACTACCTATCATACCCCTATACAATTTCTGATCCACAGATTTGCCAAATTCATCTTTTTCTAGCTTAGCAGTAGTACTCATGGGAATTCTTGATGTCTTACTGCTATCCATGCCATACTTCTTTAATAACTCCTTTGTATATTTTTCTTGATTTAAAAATATTCCATTTTTGTATTGTTTAATTTGAAGTCCTAAGAAGTAGGTTAACTCTCCCATCATGCTCATTTCAAATTCATTTTTCATTAAGGTTGCAAATTCATCACACAATTTTTGATTAGTTGAGCCACAGATGGTATCATCCACATAGATTTGGACAAGGAGGATATCATGATTTTCTCTTTTGATAAATAAGGTTTTATCCACCTTTCCCATCTCAAATCCCTTTTCAACTAAGAAAGTGCAAAGCCTCTCATACCAAGCTCTAGGAGCTTGCTTTAATCCATATAAAGCTTTATCAAGCCTGAAGACATGATTTGGATGTATGAAGTCTTCAAAACCTGGAGGTTGCTCAACATACACTTCCTCTTGGATATAGCCATTTAGGAAGGCACTTTTGACATCCATTTGATATAGTTTAAATCCTTTATGAGATGCATATGCCAAAAGTATCCTAATAGCCTCCATACGGGCAACAGGAGCAAATGTCTCATCATAATCTATCCCTTCCTCCTGATTGTACCCTTGGGCTACAAGCCTAGCTTTATTCCTAGTGATAATTCCATTTTCATCCAATTTATTTCTATACACCCATCTCGTGCCAATGACTGGATGATCACTAGGTCTAGGTACTAGCCTCCATACCTTGTTCCTTTCGAATTGACTCAACTCTTCTTGCATGGCCATCAACCAATATTCATCCTTTTCTGCTTCCTTGATGGATTTTGGTTCTAATTCGGATAGGAATGCCAAATTATTGCTCACACTACGATAGTATGATCTAGTTCTTACTGGCAATGTGGCATCACCTAAGATTTGGGATTCAGGATGATCAACCAATGTTCTCCTATCCCTAGGTAATGAGGCATCATCTTCATTTTCTACTTCCTCACTAGGTGGTGTATGACTAGTAGATGCATGAGGAGGAGCACTCAATTTTGGAAAAAGATGTTCAACGGGTTCATCCTCATCATGTGGCATTTCTTGAGGTGTTGGCTCTCTTTCATCAAATGTCACATGCATGGATTCTTCTACTACTAGGGTTCTCCTATTAAATACTCTATATGCTTTGCTATGAGAAGAATACCCTAAGAATATTCCATCATCCGACTTCTTATCAAATTTATGTAAATTATCTCTAATGTTCAAAATGAAGCATTTACATCCAAACACTCTAAAATAGCTTATATTTGGTTTCAAGTTTTTCCAAAGCTCATAAGGTGTTTTCTTAGAGATTGGCCTTAAGTATACCCTGTTTATGATATAGCAAGCGGTGCTAACCGCTTCCGCCCAAAAATATCTAGGGAGATCATTTTCATGCAACATTGTTCTAGCCATTTCTTGGAGAGTTCGATTCTTTCTTTCTACTACTCCATTTTGTTGAGGTGTTCTAGGTGCGGAAAAATTATGTTTAATGCCATGTTCATTACAGTAAGTGTCAAAGTGTACATTTTCAAATTCCGTTCCATGATCACTTCTAATGTGGGAGATGGCAACACCTTTTTCATTTTGAATTTGATTGCATAATGTTAGGAAGTTTTCATAAGTTTCATCTTTATGTCCTAGAAATATGACCCATGTGAATCGTGAGTAGTCATCAACAACTACAAACACGTACCTCTTTCCACCTAGGCTACTAGTCTTCATTGGTCCAAAAAGATCCATATGAAGTAGCTCCAAAGGGTAGGAAGTTGAAATCATATTTTTAGGTGCAAAAGAGCTTTTCAATTGTTTTCCTAATTGACAAGTTCTACAAATGTGATCCTTGATGAATTTGAACTTAGGCAATCCTCTAACACTTTCTTTTGAGGAGAGGGTCGAAATGAGATCCATTCCGGCATGACCCAACCTCCTATGCCATAGCCAAGAATCCTCACTAATGGCATTTAGACAAGTCACTTTTTGGAGTCTAAGATCATCTAGTCCAATTGTATAAATGTTATTGTCTCTAGACCCTATGAATTTTACTTCTCCATTTATCTTATTTTTAACAATGCATTTGTCGGGATTGAAGACAACTTCAAAACCATTATCACATAATTGACTAATGCTAATAAGATTATGGGACAAGCCATCAACAAAGAGTACATCATGTATGGGAGAGGTAGAGTTACCTATGGTGCCTTCACCTTTGACTTTTCCTTTCTTGTCATCTCCAAAGGTGACTTCTCCACCATCCTTGAGTGATAGGGATGCGAATTGAGTGAGATCTCCGGTCATGTGTCTAGAGCATCCACTATCAAGGTACCATGTGTTCCTCTTGTTGTGGCTTTTAAGGCATACCTACATAGGAATAGGCAAGTGAGATCCCTTAGGTACCCAAATCTTCCTAATCTTGCTATGTTCATTTGTTTTCACTTTAGAGTTCAATTTGATCTTATCTTGTTTAGCATGCAAGCAAGCAACTTTATAATGACCTAACAATCCACAATAAAAGCAAATTTTGGTACTACTAGAGGAGGTCTTTTCAAGTTTGTTTTTATAGTTAGATATTGTGGTATTCCATCTATGTCCAAGTCCACTTTTGTCACTTGACATTCTTTGAAGATTTACAAGTTTATCCAATTTTAATGAACTATTTTCAAATTTTTCAAAGAGTTTCTTGAGTTCATCATAATCAAAAGATAGTTTACCGTTTTCATGCTTTAGTTTGTTATTTTCAATAGAAAGATTTTGTCGATTTTCATTCAAAGTCTTAATGGTAGCATTTAGCTCATGAATCTCTACTTTGCATTTTTCATTTTCATTATCTAAGAATTCATGATCCTTTTTTAACCAACCAAATTCTTTTGTCATGTTAGCAAGAGAATTTTCAAGTGATGCAATTTTATCAAATTGAATTTCAAGTTCATCATTTGCACTTTGTAAGGACTCTAAAACTTCTTGTAAGATAATGACATCATTTAAAGTGTTTACCTCATTGTTGTCATTTGTTGAGGCCATGAAGCACACATTTCTTGCTAATAGGCAATCTTCCCCATCATTTTGTTCGCCTTCGCTTTCAATCTCCTCATCCCATGTGGCGGACATTCCTTTCTTGCCTTCTCTTCTCTTGAAGCGGTTGTTTGACGTAGGTTCATTGTTGAGTGGACAATCCGGGCGAATGTGTCCAAGCTTCTTGCAACCGTAACATCGGGGTTGAGAAGATCCATCACCAACTTCTTCTTTCTTCTTGAATGGAGGATTGGTCCTTCTATTTCTCATGCCTCCCATGTTTCTTTGCAAGAACTTGATCCTTCTTGTTAGGAGAGCTACTTCATCCTCGATGTCTTCCTTTGCATCTTCACTCTCACCTACATTACAAGCAAAAGCAATTCCTTTTCCTTTTTCGATTTTAGTTTCGATTTCGGGTGCTTTTGTTTTGAAAATCATTTCATGTGTGATCAAGGACCCTATAAGTTCATCTAGGTTCAAAGTGTTCATGTCCTTGGCTTCGGTGATTGCGGAGGTTTTGGATTCCCAAGACAAAGGTAGGGACCTAAGAATTTTAGTTACTAAATCTCTATTGGAAAATTGTTTTCCAAGTCCCCTTAATCCATTTACAAGGTTGGTGAATCTAGTGTACATGTCGGCAATTGTTTCATCGGGTGTCATTTGAAAAAGTTCGTATTGCCGAAAAATATGGTTCATTTTAGATTCTTTAACTTGATTGGTTCCTTCATGGGTGACTTCTAGAGTGTCCCAAATTTCCTTAGCCGAATTCAAATTTGATACTCTATTGAATTCTCCAGGAGATAGAGCACAAATGAGAGAATTCATGGCTTTGGCATTATAATTCGAAGCTTGTTGTTCGGCTTCGGTCCAATCATTTAAATTTCTTGTGGGTAGGATATATTCATTATTAATTGCTCTCCACATTTGATAGTCTTGAGTTAAAAAGATTTTCATTTTAGTTTTCCAAAAACCATAATTTGTACCATCAAAATAGGGTGGCCTAGTGTTTGAATAACCTTCATGATGTTGAGGGTAGTTTGCCATTTTTGAATCTTTACTCTAAACCGGTTAGGGTTTTCAAAAAAAATAGAGACGAGGCTCTGATACCAATTGAAATAATCAAGAGGAGGGGGGTGAATTGAATTTAACTCAATATTAGGCCTTTTGAAAATTATCTATAAACCCTAATTGGAATTTTTCTTCACTTAAATAAATATTTGGTTAGTGCAAATATAATTGAAAGAACAAAGTGAAATGCCAAACCAAAACAATAATGGAAATGCAAGAGTGAGAAATTGACACACCGATATATAGTGGTTCGGCCAACGGCCTACTCCACTCTACTCAAGGTCGCACTTGAGGGATTCCACTATAGGAGACCTCCACGATGCCCGGCTCCGAGGCGGTTACAAATCCAAGGGATATTAAACAAGGATGCCCTTACACCTTTACAAAGACTCTCCTTCTCCGCCGAGTTCTAAGCGGTTGCTCTCTAGGGAATTAAAAAGGGAATGCCCTAGCCACCTACACTAGATTTGAAAGAGAATAGCTTGGCTTCTTCTTGAAAGCTTGATGCTCTTTGTAGACCCTTGATTGCTCTTCAAAGATGGTGATTTGCAAGTGAAAGCACTACTATATCCAAACTCAAAAGATTCACAAGTGAAAGGCAAGTTTGGGATGAAAAACAAAATCTCAAGCTAAAATGGATTGCAAATGTTTTAGATGCTTAAGGATGTTTTTCAAAGATCAAGAGAGAGTGAAAAACTTCTCTACATGTTGTATATATAACCACACCAAAGAATATGACCGTTTGGGGGTGGAAATATCAAAAACCAATAATTAATTTGAATCCCAACGGCTATTTTTTAGTCTGTCGCGAGGTTCTCGGAGTTCCGAGAACCATTCTCGGAGTTCCGAGAATTCTCGGAGTTCCGAGAAATATTCTCGGAGTTCCGAGACAACGGCCAGAAGAAATAAAATTTCTACTGGACCATTTCTCGGAGTTCCGAGAAATTGTCTCGGAGTTCCGAGAAAGTGTCCAGATGCTACTGGACCTTTTCTCGGAGTTCCGAGGGAACTCTCGGAGTTCCGAGCTCGGAGCTCCGAGAAAAATTCTCGGAGTTCCGAGAAGCCTAAAAATCCGCAGTTTTTGATTTTTATTGCAAATTTGATTTTTAGCTTTTGGAACTCAACTCCTATGGTTATTTTGGAATGTTTATGAGGGTCCCAACATGTTGGTCCACCACATAACCATTCACTAATGCATTTTAAGTTCTTAAGTGTTCTTTGAAAACCAAGTTGAAAACACTTTGCCTTGACTTGGAAATCTAAAGAGAAAGGATGTACAATGATACCTATGTAGCTTTCAACTTCTCTTTAGTCTTGGTCTTCAATTGATCTTCCATCTTGTGTATGCTTGCTTGAGAGATGAGGTGAGCTTCACTTAGCTCCTTTGACTCTTGTATGGGATATCTCCAAGCATGACCATGTTGTGTGTTGGTTTCTTCAATGATCAATCCTATCTCAAACACAACACTTCAAAGCAAATTGATTAGTATTCAAAAACACAATCAATTATGTTTAGAATCATCAAAACAAGATAGGAGAGTAGACCCTTGGGCTTACACGAGGCCTCTAACCAACTTGTTAGAAAAAGATCAAAAATTTGAGTTTTCCAAAGAATGCTTCCATTCTTTTGAGTGTTTAAAAAAGGAGCTAACTACGGCTCCCATCATTCAAGCACCTAATTGGACCGAACCATTTGAAATTATGTGTGATGCTTTCGACTTTGCAATAGGAGCCGTTTTGGGTCAAAGATTCAATAAATTACCGCATGTAATATATTATGCAAGTAGAACTCTCAATGATGCACAACTCAACTACACCACTACCGAGAAAGAATTTCTAGCGGTTGTGTTTGCATTAGAGAAGTTTCGGTCCTACTTGATTGGATCGCATGTGATAATTTATACCGACCATTCGGCAATCAAGTATCTTGTTGGAAAGAAGGATGCTAAAGCTCGCCTCATTCGGTGGGTTTTACTTCTTCAAGAGTTTGATTTGGAGATTAGAGATGAAAAGGGTACGGAAAACTTGGTTGCCGATCACTTGTCTAAACTTCCTAATGCAAAGAATGACGAAGGTCCAATTAATGAAAACTTCCCTGATGAGCAATTGTTTGCTATTTTTAGTGAGCCATGGTATGCAGATATTGTGAATTACTTGGTTACAGGTGCTACACCGGATCATTGGTCCAACCAAGACAAATACCGGTTTCACTCACAGGTAAAGTATTTCTTTTAGGATGATCCCTATTTGTTCAAAACTTGTTTGGATCAGATTGTCTGACGATGTGTGCCCGATCATGAGCACCAATCGATTCTATCTTTTTGCCATGATCAAGCCTATGGTAGCCACTTTAGTGCAAAGAAAACTGCCCACAAAGTTTTACAATGTGGTTTCTATTGGCCAAGTATTTTTAGGGATGCTTTTGATTTTTGTAAGGCATGTAGATCTTGTCAATCGTTAGGAAGAGTTACAAAGCGAAATATAATGCCCCTCAACCCGATCTTAGTGGTAGAAATCTTCGATGTGTGGGGTATTGATTTTATGGGTCCGTTTCCCAACTCTTTTGGAAACTTGTATATTTTGTTAGGTGTAGATTACGTGTCTAAATGGATTGAAGCCATTGCTTGCAAATCCAATGACCACAAGGTGGTGGTCAAGTTTCTTAAAGAAAATATTTTATCGCGCTTCAGTACACCTCGTGCCATACATTTGCCCTCCTTATAACGTGAACAGTGGGCAACTTTAACTCTTTTTGACATCAAATCACGTTAAAAGGGTGGTGAAAATATCATCGCCTAGAAATAAACTGACTAATAGAACATTCTCTTTGTTACCTGAAGTAATTTACATTCATGCTAATCTTTTAAATTTCCACTATTTTGGCACCCATTTAAACCCAAATGTCATTGTCCATAGATGTACAATTGTCTGTGTTAGGCCTAAAATAGGTAACAGATACGGCAGTGACGTAAGAGCTGAGCTGGAGGACCCGAGGAGCCGAAGTGAAGGAGCTGAGTCCTGCACAAGAGCGCACGAGATCAGAAGACCAAACCGGAGTCGTTGCTCCGGACGGGCCCTTCGACACTCAAGTCAGTATGAGCAGGAGTGCAGAGCCAAATTTTAAGGAGTGGTAGCTTAGAAGTTATTACCCCTTGCTTTAAGCCTTGAGAGGCCTTTTATAGAGGGAGACCTGGGGTGGTTAGATTACCTACTCCGGGACATGTGTCGGCCCTTTTGTGTGTTTAGGTTTACCTACTCTTAGGTAATTACCGGATTGCCCCTGGGTCGATGCTGGATTTATGGTGGGCCCTTCTGGGGCCACGTGTCGACATGTAATTACTTGTTGTTTTTCATATCTGTAAGCCCAAGGGTCTACTCTCCTATCTTTTTTTTATGATTCTAAACATAATTGATTATAGTTTTGAATACTAATCAATTTGCCTTGAAGTGTTGTGTTTAAGATAGGATCGATCATTGTAGAAACCAACACACTACATGGTCATGCTTGAAGATGTACCACACAAGAGTCAAAGGAGCTAAGTAGAGCTCACATCATCTCTCAAGCAAGCATACCCGAGATGGAAGATCAATTGAAGACCAAGACTAAAGAGAAGTTGAAGGTTACATAGGTATCATTGTACATCATCTCTCTTTAGATTTATAAGTTCAAGGCAAGGTTTTTCAAAATAGTTTCTAAAACCACTTAAGAACTAAAATGGTTAAGTGAATGATTATGTGGTGGACCAACATGTTGGGACCCTCATAAACATTCCAAATTTATCATAGGAATTGAGTTCCAAAAGCCCAAAATCAAACAAGCAATAAAAATAAAAAGTCTGCTGATTTTTAGGCTTCTCGGAACTCCGAGATTTTTCTCAGAGCTCCGAGCTCGGAACTCCGAGAAATGGTCCAGTAGAATTTTTCATCTTCTGGCCACTCTCTCGGAACTCCGAGAATTTGTCTCAAAACTCCGAGAATGGTTCTCGGAACTCCGAGAACCTCGCGACAGCTTAGAAAATAGCCGTTGGAATTTGAATTAATTTGTGATTTTTGATATCAACACCCCCAAACGGTCATATTTTCTAAGGAAGCTATATATACAACATCAAGAGGATTATTTCCTCTCTCTTGAACATTTGAAAAACTTCCTTAAGCCTTCAAACAGACTTGCAACCCATTTGAGCTTAAGAATTTGTTTTTCCCAAACTTGCCTTGCAACTTGCAAATCTTTTGAGTTTGGATTTAGGGCTTTCACTTGCAACCACTATTCAAGAGCAATCAAGGGACTACAAAGTGCATCAAGCTTTCAAGAGAAGCCAAGCTATTCAACTTCTATTTCTTGTAAAGGTGGCTAGGGCATCCTACCTTAAATACCCTAGGGAGCATCGCTTAGAACTCGGCGAAGAAGGAGAGTCGGTGTAAAGGTGTAAGGGCATCCTTATTTAATATCCCTTGGAAGTGTAATCGCCTCGGAGCCGGGCATCATGGAAGTCTCACAATAGTGGAAAACCTTAAGGACGATCTTAAGAAGAGTGGAGTAGGGCTTTGCCCGAACCACTATATATCGGTGTGTTCTTTCTTGTTCTTGCACTTTCATTCTTGTTTTGGTTTGGCATTTCATTTTGTCTTTAATCTTATTTGCACTAACCAAAATTCTAATCAAGAGAAGAAAAATTAAATTAGGTTTAATACTTAAATTTTCAAAAGGCATAATTTAGTGTTAAAATCAATTCACCCCCCCTCTTGTTAATTTCAATATCCCATCAGTTGCCCTCCAATTCTCCAAGTCATTGCAGTGATTTGGGGAAGTGCGATGAGTTATATTCCTGAACGGTAGAACAAGCCGATGTTTGGGACGGCTCGATGGAAAACTTGTCCTGCCAAGCCGTCTGCCCGGCCAGAAGCGGAGCGAAAAATCTGTCCAGCTAAGCCGTCTGTCCGGCCTAGGGAATCTGTTTGGAAAATCTGTCCGGCTAAGCCGTATGTCCGGCCTGGGAAATCAGTCCGGCTAAGCCGTCTGTCTGGCCTGGGAAACATGTCCGGCTAAGCCGTCTGTCCGGCCTGGGAAATCTGTCCGGAAAATCTGTCAGGCTAAGCCGTCTGTCCGGCCTGAGGAATCTGTCAGGAAAATCTGTCCGGCTAAGCCGTCTGTCCGGCCTGGGAAATCTGTCCGACTAAGCCGTCTGTCTGGCCTGGGGACTCTGTCCGGAAAATCTGTCCTGCTAAGCCGTCTGTCCAGCCTGGGAAATCTGTTCGGCTAAGCCGTCTGTCCGGCATGGGGAATCTGTCCGGCCTGGGAAATCTGTCCTGCTAAGACGTCTGTCCGGCCTGGAAAATCTGTTCGGCTATGCCGTCTGTCCGGCTGGGAAATCTGTCCGAAAAATCTGTCCTGCTAAGCTGTCTGTTCGGCCTGGGAAATCTGTTCGGCTAAGCCGTCTGTCCGGCCTGGGAAATCTGTCCTACTAAGCCGTCTGTCCGGCCTGGGGAATCTGTCCGCCTAAGCCGTCTGTCCGGCCTGGGAAATCTGTCCGGCTAAACCGTCTGTCCGGCCTGGGGACTCTGTCCGGCTAAACCGTCTGTCCAGCCTGGGAAATCTGTTCGGCTAAGCCGTCTGTCCGGCCTGGGGAATCTGTCCGGCTAAGCCGTCTGTCTGGCCTGGGAAATCTGTCCGGAAAATCTGTAAGGCTAAGCCGTCTGTCCGGCCTGGGAAATCTGTCCGGAAAATCTGCCCGGCGCCGGACAGATTTTCCAGACAGATTTCCCAGGCCGGACAGACGGCTTAGCCGGAAAGATTTTCCGGACAGATTCCCCAGGCCGGACAGGCGGCTTAGCCGGACAGATTTCCCAGGCCGGACAGACGGCTTAGCAGGATAGATTTTCCGGACAGATTTCCCAGGCCGGACAGACGGCTTAGCTGGACAGATTTTTCGGACAGATTACCCAGGCCGGATAGACGGCTTAGCCGGACAGATTTCTCAGGCCGGACAGACGGCTTAGCTGGACAGATTTTCAGGACAAATTTCCCAAGCCGGACATACGGCTTAGCCGGACAAATTTTCCAGACAGATTCCCTATGCCGGACAGACGGCTTAGCCGAATAGATTTTTCGGGCCGGACAAACGGCTTAGCCGAACAGATTTTCCGCTCCGCTTCTAGCCGTCCCAGGCCGGGCCTTGGCCGGATAGGTTTTCCATCGAGCCGTCCCGAACATCGGCTCGTTCTACCGTTCAGGAATATAACTCATTGCACTTCCCCAAATCACTACAATGACTTGGAGAACTGGGGGGGCAACTGATGGGATATAAAAAATAACAACTAATTACATGTCGACACGTGGCCCCAGAAGGGCCCACCACAAATCCAGTATCGGCCCGGCGGCAATCCGGTAATTACCTAAGAGTAGATAAACCTAAACTCACAAAAGGGCCGACTCCTGTCCTGGCGTAGGTAATCCAACCACCCCAGGTCTCCCTCTATAAAAGGCCTCTCAAGGCTCAAAGCAATGGGTATAACTTCTAAGCTACCACTCCTTAAAATTTGGCTCTGCACTCCTGCTCATACTGACTTGAGTGTCGAAGGGCCCGTCCGGAGCAACGACTCCGACTTGGTCTTCTGACCTCGTGTGCTCTTGTGCAGGACTCAGCTCCTTCACTTCGGCTCCTCGGGTCCTCCAGCTCAGCTCTTACGTCACTGCCGTATCTGTTACCGATTTTAGGCCTAACAGTCTGCATTCACCGTTCAGTCATCCGTCCAAACCACTTCCTACTTCCTAATATTAGCCCTAGAGTTTTTATATAATGAAAGGCCTTATAGTCCATTATTTTTAAAAAAGTAACGTACGGCCCACACTATAGGATGATCCAAACCGTTCATTAGATGGGCCACAACCTAAATAGGTTGTGCCCCCAAAATCATTTCCCTAGGTTGATCCTAACCCTCCGATCTATAGTTAGGATCAACCTATGGAAATGATTTTTGGGGCGGCCCATGTAATGAACGGTTTGGATCATCCTATAGTGTGGGCCGTACGGTACTTTTGAAAACTTATGGAATATATGGCCTTTCATCATATAAAAACTCATTAGCCTTATAGGCCTTGAATCTCCAAATCAGCCCCATGAAGTTCAACTTTAGTTTTTGATAAAAGCCATGCTAAACATTCTTTACATGGAATTCTTCAACTTAGTGATATGGATTCTTATGAGTCTGATTTTTTTTAATTATTGGATGATCAGGCCACCTGACTGCCAGGAGTGGCGTCTACAGGTTCGGTGTTGTCCTTCTTGAGCTGCTCACAGGCAGAAGGTCTGTGGATAAAACCCGGCCCAGCAAGGAGCAGAGTTTGGTGGATTGGGCTCGTCCTAAGCTCAATGACAAGCGAAACTTGCTGCAAATAATTGAACCCAGATTGGAAAACCACTACTCTGCGAGAGCGGCCCAGGAAACCTGCAGCTTGGCATACTACTGCCTGAGTCAAAATCCCAAGGCAAGGCCCCTCATGAGCGACGTTGTTGAGACACTGGAGCCCCTGCAAAGCAGTGGAGCTATCGAAGGCCCTGCACTCAGCCCTGTTTTCATTATGCAATCAGATTACCGAATGCAAAGGAAGTTTTCGGTCAATGGCACAGTTTGTCGGTCGCCAAATCCCAATTGTTCCCCTGGTGGACCCGTGGCTTGTAGGGTGAGATGAGTCGATATATTTTATGACTTTGTTTTATTTTGTCCTGCTCAAGTGATTATAACTGCCATAGATGTGTGACAAACGGTCATTAATTAGGTTTGCTTCCTTCTACGTGTTCCTGAGATTGGTTTTCTATTTTAAAATGAAGCATTACTGGAAGTAATCTAGAAACAAAATGGGTGAGTTTGATTGTCCCACGTAAGATTAAGGGCTACAAAAATCAACGGTTTAGTTTGTCTTGGAGGCTTGATGAACAAGGGCTTAGGATCATTCGATAAAGGTAATAAGTATCTTTTAGGAAGAAGTAAAAGAGACTTTTAGCATTTTAAATAAGAGGAAAATGATTGTGAGCTTGAAGCTCATATAGCTTATATGAGCTTGAGGGCCCAAACACATGGGTCCCACATTTTTTGTGGTGATCCAAAACATTCATTTGCAAGGCCCCATCATAGATAGGGTGTGTACCAAAAATCAGCTCCATTGGATCATCCAAACCCCTCCAAAAGCGGAGGGCAAAAATGGGCAGATTTGTGGCAAAGGGTGTCTGTCCATTTTGCCCTCCACTTTTGGATGGGTTAGGATGGTCCTATGGAGCTGATTTTTTGTACACAACCTATCTATGTAAGGGCCTTTCAAAAGAATGCTTTGGATCATCCTAACAATGTGGGCCCACATGTGTTTGGACCTCAAGCTCATATAAGTTATATGAGCTTCAAGCTCACAATCATTTTCCTCTTTAAATAAAGCATCTAACCACGCTCACAATCATTTTCCTCTTTAAATAAAGCATCTAACCACGAACTTCCCACTAGCTTTGTTCGCATAGCAATAGCCCACAAATTTCTTACGTAGCGGTAAAATCTTTTAGGCAAGTGTGGTAGCGAAGAATTTTATTCTTACATGATAATCACTAATCAGTGTCTCCAAATGGTGTAAGATGGGTAGGGCTGGTAGGAGAAGAGGAAATTTGAGAGGGCAGGAATGAACTGAAAATAAGTAGCTTAAAGTAAGAAAAAGTCGATCACATTTAGAGTGAGGTTTATTGTTTCCTGATTTTTCAGGTTTTTCTTCTCCACTCGTCACCGAGTCCCTCTCATTTTCCAGTAAACAAATTCCTCTCCCAGCCACCACATGAAGAAGTTAATTTTTCATGAAAATAAAATCATCATAGCCAAAGCATTATAATGGGGCTTACAACATTTATTAATTTTGACTCACATTTTAGGTCCTTCAAACTTCACGAGTAATGGTGAAAAACTAGAATGTGAGATCTTTTAGGGCTACAGTATCCCATTTATTCACGAAGAATGCAGGGCTTTAAAACCTGCCACTCTGATATCGTTATTGAAGTTACTGCTTGAAGAGTCCCAGGCATACCTAGTGACCTACAAACCACTGGACTTCCCTACAGTGACCCATACTCCAAAAAAATCCCCAGGTGATTTAAAATCCTGCCGAAAACCCCTCATTATGATTAAAACGTGCTCTAAAAAATCAGTCATGAACCCCATATGCCTCAAATATTGCATCAATAATAATCATCAGATGGCCTAGAAATTGATGGTTGTTACAAATTGAGGGATAGAAATTTGTGGGCTTCCTAATCAACGGTGAGTCCTGCTAACAGTATGAACGATCTAGATCATGCCACTCAAAGTATACTTTCCCCTCAAATAAGTCTCCATTGGAGCACCCTTCTGATAAAAACATATAAACAGTAAAATTTTAAATAGAGACAGATACAAGAATATCACTAAAAAATATAAATAAATAAATAAAAAAAACGTATGCTGGCAAAAATAGCTCCAAAATAAATATATATGTAGACACACCCACAGCTTCCAATAATCATAAAACAACAACGGTGGGGCTGTGTGAATTAGCTGGATTGCCTCCAAAAGCTCACGAGCTTGAAATGGAACCGCACATAGAGACGGCCTCTGGTTATGTGTAGTAAAATTCCATTCTGGCCTCGCCATGCTGAGAAGTTAAAGTATACTAAAATCAGTCACCGGAAACATAAGTTTTCACCTCATAATACTTCCTCTCGCTTTCTGCTTTCTTTTGGTTCCTTTTCTGCAGAATGATGAAGAGTTCGTTTAGATTTGAAAATGCAAGCAATGTAAACATAACCAGTTACCAAGTCAGCTCTATCCTACCAGGAGCGGCAAAATGTTCTAGCAAATCAATCCAGCGGCTTGGGTTACAACCCCAATAAACATGGATTGAAAGTGGCTAAATGTACGCGATTTTATTGCTTTTGGTAACTATAGTCATAAGCACAGTTTCATGTTTCAGTGTGCACTTCAGTTGTGATGAAATGGAGACACATCCGTTTTGAATGGTGGAGGAAACCTAGGTATAATATGGTTTGTAGTTCAATTTAATGGCAGCGAACATTCCCAGATGAAATAAATCTGAACATACCATTCGATAATCGCCCAAGGAATTTTATAAAGAATCGTAACCTTTAAAACCTTCATTAACAGAACCAATTCAGCCAAGTAGGTTCAAACAATAGACAATAGATCAAAGTATGTAAGGCAAATACGTGTAGGGTAAAGGAATAAGATGAAAATGGGACTGGTCAAGGCAATCGAGTGTTATAATCAGATGGGAGAGGTAATGAGATAAAACTGTGGGGCCCTACATTGGTCAAATTGGGTTTCAGCCTTAGTCTTCTTGGTGAAATAGTCTACAAGAGAGAGAGAGAGAGAGAGATAGAGAGAGAGAGAGAGAGAGAGAGAGAGAGAGAGAGAGAGCTGTTGCAATGAGAAACAGAAGGAATTGTTTGAGCCAATGAAAGGGAGAAACAAAGGAAAAGATAGGGAGACCCCTACATTGGTTTATAGGGTTTCAGCCTTAGTCTTCTTGGCGAAATAATCTCCAAGCTATGCAAGAGAGATAGCTGCTGCAATGAGAAACAGAAGAAACTGTTCTAACCAATGAAAGGGAGAAACAAAGGAAAAGATAGGGAAGATAGGGGGGCCGCAATATGCTGCAAGAAAGGTGAATATAGGTGAGGAAAGACTATTGTAATGAGGATATGACTGCAACAACAACAAAAAAGAAAAGGAAAGATGCTGCGATCTGTACCAAAAACCATGCGAATAGGGGCTGGAGAGGAAGAAAGGGTGGGGGATGGTGGCGGCTATAGTGCTTCAGCCGTGGAAGAATGGATGGGAGGAAGAAAGAGGGCAGCAAGTGGCTATAGTCTTGCAAACTGCAGGATTGCCGAGAGATGAGGTAGGGGGAAAAGGACTAAGAGAGATGGAAGAGAAAGGAGGAAGACAAGAAAGTACTCACCTTGTTGTTAGGAGGAAGCAGCTCTTGCAGTTTCCAAAACTTTCTTGGGATATTGGGGTATGGGGTTTTATAATGGTGGGGTATTGGGTTATGGGGCGCCTCCCGTAACGCTTCGATTGGATAAAGAAAATGATCTCAAGTGAATAGTAGTGGTCCAGCTAAAGTGTCCTAGGGATGGGAGGACGAAAGAGGGTAGCAAGTGGCTACAGTCTTGCGAACTGCAAGATTGCCGAGAGATGAGGTAGGGGGGAAAGGAGTAAGAGAGAAGGAAGAGAAAGAGGGAAGACAAGAGAGTGAAGGAGAGGAGACTCACCTTGTGGTTAGGAGGAGGTTGAGTGAAAAATCATTGGACCGTGTCTTAATATCAAAGGAATGGGATGAATCCCATCCTCTTATATGTCAGAGAGCTCTTCCAAAAACAACATCTGACCACAATCTGATTCTTCTTGAGATGACCGAGTCCTCGGGGGGGGAGGGGGGGGGGCTGGGCTTTTTAATTCGATCCTGCTCTTTGACAAATAGGGGGTTTTGATGGGAAAATAAAGAGATGGTGGAATGAAGAACATATGGATGGATGGAAAGGTATCATTTTCTGCTTAAAGTTAAAAGGTTTAAAAACAAAAATAAAAGAATGGCGAAAGGGAGAGGAACATAGCATAAACATGAAAAAAGAAGAGCTTATGACGTAGCTAAATTATTTGGAAAGGGAGAACTGGTCCATTAGATGAAACTGAGCAAATGGAGAGATTGGAAAGGAATGTAATGGCCCGGATTTTCAAAGAAGCCTAAATCGCTACCAAAGACAGAAACTAAAGTCAACTGATGCGGAAGAAATTTTTTTTATAACAAAGAACCCCAATAATATTGATCTAAATCAAACTTAGAGTTTAGAAAGAATAAACTGACGTCAGTAATTCAGTAATCTAAAATGAAAAGAGACTAAACACTCCAATGACATGGCACACTCTTCCTACGCTCTCCATTTATTCTCGATGTCGTCCATGTAGCAAAACCTGTGCGGGATTTTTAGGTATTAGTTCAAAGAACCATGTAGATTCATTCGGTACCTAAACAAATACAATTAAACAACTCTTGAATTTAAAAGCATATAATTCAATTCAATAATGAACATGTGATAACAGTTATTTCTAATTGAAAAATGAAACATTAATAAAGAAGCATGCCTTAGTATCCATCAACGTGAATCAACTAATCTCATAAAACACACAACATTTTACATTTAAGAGGCTTATGTTTATTATTAATTTAATGCAAGAGACGACTCCCTCAAGATAATCCAGCTTCCGATAGCTTGTTATCCTGCCTCCAATACGTTCTACTACCCCCGTCTACAGGTAGTGGGCATGAAGGACCTTTTACGACTTACTTAATGGCCACTCTGCCTCTCAACATCATGGTCTAAGAGGATACATTCAAAACCATGGGGTGCGCTAAAAGCCCATGGCAAGCGCAGAATTTCATTATTCCTAGACAACTCATTCCTCCGCCCAATCCATCAATCATAATTCCCAATGGCTTTTATTTCCATTATTTATTATCAGTGATTATTCCTTTTCAATATTTTAAAGATATTCACTAGAATATTTTCTTGCTTCCAAAATATTTTCCCTTAACAAGGAATCATAACAATTTCATTAATTTGAGCATAGCTGTTCATCATAGTGAGTATAGCATCATTATTTAAATTAATTGCATGCTAATGATATGGCAAGAACTACATAACAAAGCATATATAGCATTAAGAGACACTCATGTTCATAAGTTACTATCATTATCATCTAAGAACTTTCATTCATACAGTTAAACTCGTCACTGTCCAAAAGTATAAGTTTAGCGTAGTCACCTACCTTAATTACTTTGGACGTGAGAGGGTCTGAAATCTTCAAAGTCAAAATAGAAGGAGCTAAATCTGAAACAGGAGTCATGTACACCCTCAGTTTCCCATTCAATTATAATTAAATTCTTATCCTAGGATTGTTAGAGTCATAACTTTTTTAGGTTTTGTTCTTTAAATTCTTATCCTATCGTATTTATGTGTCCTAGAATTAACAAAAATCATGTAGATTATTCATAACTTGTCAAAAATATGGATTGAAACCCTAAATATTTTGTCAAATACACTTTAGAAAGAAAAAGAAACGATTAGGGCACTTACCCAAACAAGATTAAGGCCATGAAACTCTTCTTCTTCCTCTCTTTTTCCTTTTTTCTCACTTTTCTTCTTCTACTCTTTCTTCTCTTCCTACCTTTCTTTCTTTCTTTCCCTGTATGTTTTCTTTCTCACGTTTTGGGGTTGTATGGGAGAGGTGTTGTGCCACATTTTCTCCCATGTTTTCTCCTGGGAGAAAACGTGTTGAGCACATACATATAGGTTTTAGGTATTTGCTTTCTTCTCACTTTCTATTTTCTTTAATTTGGTTTTTCTCTTTTCCTATGTACATGATTCTATTGCTTAAAATATTCATTATGATGTGGCAAATACCCCTTTAAAGAAAAGAACACTAATTTTAATAAAACTAGGATGTTATATTAAACAAGTGGATCCCACTTTCCCTTAAAAAATACAAATCCCGTAATTATCCCATACCCTAAGGTTTGGATTGCGAGAATGGAAAGAAAGAATCGGAGTCCGATTCTCGCGGTGCCAAATTGGATGTTTGGTTCGGCAATGCTTGTGGAAAAGGAAAGGGGAGGCAGAAATATCACGGAAATATATATGGGATATTATTACCCTACAAAATAGGTGGTATAGTGATTCCCAGAGTTAAGATAAGCTATGTGCTCTCTCATGTGGCAACCAAGTTTCCACAAAAAAAGACACGACTTTCCACCTTTGTTCTCAATCCTCGATTTCGTGCTTCTAAGTTTACAAAAAAATGGATCTTTTTTCTGCTATTTTGGGTTAGTTCTCAAGAGAAGATTGATTTTTCCCTAGATATAAACACCCCCTTGCATTGGCAGTAGACGTCCATCCGAACGACAACTTCTATCTCTCTGCATCTCAAGAAACAAGGTCTCTCTATCTGTTATTTTTTTTTTTTGAAAATTGACAATTTCATTGATGCTATGAAGATTACAATGGGGACCAGGGGTCCCAACTTGCACTACATAGAATCAATTAAGGTTGGCCAGGAGCATACTCCTTGGCCAATAAAACTAAACAAAAGCTTCCGTGTCAAACCGTTGCAGATAGGTGAATACTTCCATGCACTCCCACCATGCCAAATTGATATATCACTTCCCTTTCGAGATCTTCATCTCCTACCGCATCCAAAAGAAACCTTCACCAAACTCCTTCCTTTCCTTTACATTACCCAATGGTCATAGTCATTCAGTTTGTATCTTTGGATGACAAGCCTGAAATGTGCACTCCCGTTCGCTATAATCATGAAGGATCAAGAAGCCTAGCATGATTATGAGCAATTCCTCCGACTCCGGATACCCACCACCCTAATGCCCCACAGAGGCTAAGCCATGTAAGATTCATAGCACATGAAATCCTTCCATTTCTTCCGAAGGCGTTCTCCCAACAAGGCGATCTCTTCCTCAACATTCATCGCACCAAAGACCCCAAGGGTAAACCAATATTTCGATCACCAGAACAGGAGGGAAATTCACAAACCCTGAATATCCATTTCGGCTAAAATTTTAGCTTCCAAGGCCTCATGACTAAAAAACAAAAAGGAGGCCCCCCCAGACCCAAAGGCTATTAACTACTAACTAAAAAAAACTAGTAATAATAATTCAGCCCGAAACGAAGCCTACCCTGGGCGACCGGGAATAAAATTTGAGGAGATTTGAGAGTCTACTATTTTTCTTTCTTGACCCTACCAAAGATGCATCCAAGAGTTTCTCAAGAATGCGATCAAGGAGGTTATTTCCTGACCTTGTCGCCCTAGCATTAAGATTCAGGCGATGATTAAAGCCGCCGAGGCTCGGGGAACGAAGGTATTCCTTACTTTTGGAGCGAGGGTACCTTTATTTCTATCCTTATTGGGAAGGTCCGACCAAGCAACTATCTTCTTTCTAGGGGCAACAGAGTCAAAAGGCTTACTCTTCTCTAGCCCCACCAGGGCAGACAAGACTGACCAACGCTCCTAACTGCAGGCCCCTTTACACCTTTCTCAAGCTCTTTCTCAGCGCCATCCTTGGATTTGAAATTTGAATTAGGCAGGGGAACCAACGGCTCACCAAGAGGACGGTCCTCAATCGACGGGGAACCCCCAGACGGCGGTATAACGCCCACACCGGCATATCCTAAGGAACTAAAGTACTCCGAAACACTAATTTTATTATTGTGTTGTTTCTGAAGATCAATCCTAATGGAGTAAAGTTTATCAAGGATTCTAATTCTAACACAAAAACCATGGAAAAGCCACCAGGGGGGGCATAATTTTGGCCGAGACAAAACTCATACAATGCTGGTGGTTACCTTCCATTTTAGTTTCCAATACTTTACCAAATAGACTCCCTATAGCTTCCACCGTTGAAACAACCCATGCATGCAGAGGGATGCCATAAAAATTAACCCAAAGAGCTTCCTCACCTTGAAGGAACTCCCTAGTCCATGGTGAGAGAGAAACCAAATGATTACCTAGGGCTTCAGATCCCATAGCAAGAATCTTTGATGCCTGGGCTTCAGATTCAAACATAAAGAGGATCTCGTCCTCCGCCAAGGTACAAGGGCAATGTAAGGATGGAAAATCCCAAACTTTTTGTGCCCAAAACCAGAGGTCCTCCAGAGACATGTATCTGTCTTTCTTTTTCCCTATAAGACAAGCTTTTAGGGTGTCCGTACGAGTAAGCACTTCCTTGCCAGAAATGGAAAGAGCTGGGCTCCCTTTACCCTCAAGAAAGTGGATTTTACCCGAATCAGGCCATCGATTGTCCACCTCGTAGTTAGCCTCCATGCTAGGCTCTGAACTAACACGAGCAACCCATTTTGAGGGATTTTTAGACTGTTGACACGAACGGCACTTATCCTGCCACCTGAAATTAAATATTTACAATGGGAAAAAAACCAACCACCAGTACTATTCTGTAGTTTAGTATTCCTATTGGAACTCTTCCCCTTCTCGAAAAACATTACAGGGGAAGGTTACGGTTCTGCTTTAACCTGCGAGCACCTTCTACATTTTTGCCTCCATCTAAAATTGTGGTAGGAGCGGTAGTAGCACTGCCAATCCTTCGACCACCCTTCATCTCCTCCAACCATTTCCTTCTCCTGTCAGATCTAGGGTTTGTAGAGTAGAGTTGATGGAGAAGATGATGGATCTGGTTCTAGGGTAAGAGGTGGGTCTAGGGTAAGAGATGGGTTTGGGTGAAAGAGATGGAGATGGTAAAGATAAATGGGTTTGCAGAAATGGGAAATGTAAGTGGAAGAAAATGGAGGTTGTGGGTGGCGTTAATGGAGAAAGGTCTTATGGTAAGGTGATGTTAATGAGGAAAATGGAAGAGGGTTTGATGAAAGGGGTTTGGCCTTTGTCTTCCTTAAAGCCCTAGAAAATCAAAATGGAGAAGAAGCTTCGAATTGTAGAGAAACCCTAGAAATCTGAACCAGTAGAATCCAATGGGAACAAATCATCCTCTTCCATGGCTAAACCTGATGGTTGCAGAGCCCCCATTCCATAGCAGAAATTCAAATCAAACCATTTTTTGTGACCCAATTTGCAGCTTCTCGAAATAGGCAAATCATAGATTAAGAGTATGAAGAACAGTTCAACCACGCAAAGAAACAGTTAGGGGTCATCAGTATTTTGTCTAATGTTTGTAGGTGTAGAGATTATGGCTTTTCTATTTCCCTTTTTCAATAAGGGCTAGGTCTCTCTCTCTCTCTCTCTCTCTATCTATCTATAAATTTATCTATCTATGGTGTGATTTAGGCCATGTCTAGCGACGAGAACATCTTAAAGTAGTTGCTGCAAGTGGTGAGAGAGAGTAGGGTTTGTGGGCTCTCTCTCTACAGCGATTAGGCCATGTTCGGCAACCGGAATTTTTTTTTCATGATAAATTAGTTGTTGCAAGTGGTAAGAGAAGGATTTGTGCGATCTACCTCTCTCTCTATATATATATATATGTATGTGTGTGTGTGTGTGTCCCAAAAATCAGCCCAATAGGATCATCCTAACGCAATCAAAGGTGGAGGGGTAAATGGGCAAACACTGTGTGTCCATGTTTCTGCCCATTTTTCCCCTCCACAATTGGCAAGGTTAGGATGATCCTAAAGGCCCTTCCAAATGAATGGTTTGGATCCCCCAAAAAATGTGGCCCCATATGGTTTGCCAGCTCTACTCAGATAAGCTTATCTGAACAGCTGAGGAATTGGTTTGTGAGCAGCTGCTCATACAAGCTTATCTGAGCAGAGCTCACAAACCATAAGGAGGCCACATTTTTTGGTGGATCAAAAGCATTCATTTGGAAGGCCCATCCATGGATAGGGTGTGTACCAAAAATCAGCCCTATAGGATCATCCTAATCCAATCAAAGGTGGAGGGGGAAATGGGCAGTCATTGTGTGTCCATGTTTCTACCCATTTTTCCCCTCCACAAATGGCAGGGTTAGGATGATCCTATAGGGCTGATTTTTGGTACACACCCTATCCATGGAAGGTCCTTCCATAAGAATGCTTTGGATCCCCCCCCAAAATGTGGGCCTCCCATGGTTTGTGAGTTCTGCTCAGATAAGCTTATCTGAGCAGCTGCTCAAAAACCATGTCTGGCAACCAAAATTTTTTCCTTAATAAATTAGTCTCTGCAAGTGGTGACAGAGGGTAGGTGTTTAGGGGCTGAGATTTGATATTTCCTCACTCAGTACTCTGTCCTTTTCCCACCCTGCATCAGCTTTGTGTATGCTAATATTCTAGGGAAAAGAAATCATATTAGCCAAATGTGTCCTTGTGACAATCGTTCTGTTGTTTTCTTGAAATCAACACTTGATATTTGAGGCATAAATCTGATTTCGTTGTATGCATGGAAGAGAATGTACAACTGCATATTTTGTTTAGTATGCATCTGATTCTCATGTTTTTCTTTGATCATGTAGCAAGTCATAAAAAACTGATGGTTAGCTTCTATGAGAATGTATGGTTGCATATTTTTAAGGCAGTTGTGTGTTTGGCATCACTAAACTAAAGGTTAACCCTCCTAATTCTAACCAGATTTTCCTTTTTGTGGGTGTGTCTTACTATGACGATCCAAAGCCACAACTATTGATAATACATTCTCCTTTCTTTGAACCACTATTCTTTCTCTCGTATTTCCATTCTGCTTCAGCATTTTTTGCTTTAGTAAGGTCATCTCCATTTTTTAATTAGTACTTCTCCAATTTTCTTATAGATATGACTCCTACAAAGTCAGATATAGAAGAGTTAATTGCTGTGGAGGTGATGTACATGGGAATGCTTCGGATGTATTTCATTCTTCTTAGTTTAATCTATGCCTCTATAAAGAGGCATAAACAAAAGTATCTTCGCCGGGAGAGAATTGTTGTTAAGAGAGCTTACTTACAATATAGTAATCTTAACCGATTAATACATATGATCGACAGAGCATGCATTGACCACCTTCGGATGGATAGACATACCTTTACCTAATTATGTTCCTTACTAAAATCAACTGGTCAATTAAAAGGTACTAGGAACATCCAAATAGAAGAACAAGTTGCGATGTTTTTGCATATTCTTGCACATCATAAGAAGAATCGAGTAATAAGATTTCAGTTTATACGGTCTGGGGAGACGGTTAGTAGGCATTTCAATGCAGTCATAAGATTGCATGGTATCCTACTCAAATCTCCTGAGCCTATAGCCGAGCATTCAACGGACGAGAGATGGAGATGGTTCAAGGTATAAAACAATGTATTTTAGTTGTTAATATATTATTATGAAAATTAAAGCTTATTAAGTTAACAAATCAAATCGTAACAGAATTGTCTAGGTGCACTAGATGGAACTTATATTGAGGTAATTGTACCGGAGATCGACAAGCCCAGATACTGATCAAGGAATAATGAAATTGATACTAATGTTAGGAGTTTATTCACAAGATATGCAATTTATTTATGTCTTGTCAAGTTGGGAGGGGTCAGCTGCTGATTCTCGAGTTCTTCGAGATGCTGCAAGTAGGCGGAATGGATTAAAAATCCCATGTTAAACTACTTCATAATTTCAAAACTTATTTCATGAAGTATATGTATCTCTGTTCTAATAATTTATTTAGTTCAATTCTTTAGGTTTTTACTATCTTGTTGATGTTGGGTATACAAATGGTAAAGAGTTTCTTGCTCCTTATAGAGCTCAACGATATCACCTCAATCTATGGAGAGATGGAGCTATGCCAAATAATCCTGAAGAAGTTTTCAATATGAAGCATTCGTGTGCTCGGAATGTAATCGAGAGATGTTTCGGACTTCTAAAAAACGATGGGCGATGTTGAGAAGTCCATCTTTATACCCAATAAAGACTCAGTGTTGAATCACTATGGCTTGTTGTCTGCTTCATAATTTGATACAAAGGGAGATGCTAGTAGAACATTCATTATTAGCATACGGGGATGCAGAGCTTGCAGAACACGGAAACCGAATAACTAATATTGAAACATCAAATGAGCAGAGTGTATGGAGGATAACTTAGCAATGCAGATGTACAATGAGTGGAGGGAGAGTAGGAATTGAGAATGAAGTAGTTGGCAAATGATGTGTTTGTATGAGTTTTTTTTAGTGTGTTTGCCTTCTTGGGGACCTATTACTTCCTGCGGACCAAAATGAAGAACTTGCATTATTTTTCTATTATGTATGATGGACCATGGACATGCTTTTATTATCTTATTCTGCTAGTACATTCAATTGATGATGTTAATTTTCTTCTTTGGAGTAGACATACTTTTTTTTCTTTTGTATTTACATATCTGATTGAAGGTTAGTTGTATGAACCTATTCTTTTCAGAAATGGAAAGTCAATAGTTGAACAGGCAAGAGGACGAGGAAAAAATAAGCGTGTGTGTGCCAATGAGGACATTGCATTGGTTAGCGCGCATTAATTGAGGTATGCAATACCAGGTGGAAAGCTGCCGATGGCACTTTTAAGACTGAATATACGTCTCTCGTGGAGAGGATAATGGAATCTATGTTTCCAGGGTGTGGTTTGAAGGCAACCCCACACATTGAGTCGCGGTTGAAGACCTTGAAGAAGCAGTATAATGTTATAAGTGACATGCTCAAGACAAGTGGTTTTGGGTGGAATGATAACTTGGAGTGTGCCACGTGTGAGAAAGATGACATATGGAATGATTGGTTGAAGGTAACTACACTTCTATTTGTTAAATATGATAAATATTTTATTGTTCAAGTATATTTAATTATCTTTTATGAGGTTGCAGAGTCATCCAGATGCAAAGGGATTAAAGAACAAGTCATTTCCCCACTTTGAAGAACTTACTTGTATTTTTGGAAAAGATAGAGCTAACAGCGAGGGATCTCAGGCCCCAAAAGCCAGGGACAACAGAGATGAAAATAATGAGGATATCAATATGCATGAAGGACTAGATGATATTGACGTATTTATGACTCAAGTACCTGGAGATACACCTACTGGATCAAAAGGTTCCAAGCAACCTCGTCGAAAGAGAAGCAGAGACAATAACAATTTTGATGCAGGCTTTATGGAATTGGCAAAGACATTTGGGAATTTATGCGCAAAAACAAATATGAGGATTGATAAGCTGGCTACTCGCCTCGGTCATGAGCACGACGCATCACAAAGGAGGCAAAGTATCTATGGTGAGTTGACCAAGATACTCAATCTTAATCTGAGAGATCAACTTCTGGCCGCAACTATGATTGACAGTGATCTGAAAAAGACTGACATCTTATTAGCTTCCAAGAAGTTGTAAAAATAGACTGGGTCCATATGATGCTTGCTGGAGAAATATAGATTCCAAATTTTAATGAGTAGTGGATGCTATTTTCGGTGGTATTGTAGTTTTTTTACATTATAATTTAGTTGGATGCTACCTTTTTAACTGGTTTTGTTATTTATTCTGTAATGATGTAGTGATTTAGCAGACATATTGATTTTTTAATGCTATCTTAGCAATGCTATTTCTATGGTGTGGATGGCTTAATAATATATATGATCTTACATTTTTGGCAGAAAAAAGGAAAAAAATAAGACTTAATTATTTGGATTATTTGAAGATTTTGTTGAAAATTTGTTTCCATTCTGATGTTGGTCTAGACACAACCAAAGGTTGGAATCGAAATCACAATTGATTCCCTTGTTGAATTCCAATGGTTAACCAAACAATATAATTGGAATTGCTATTCCCTTTACAGAGGGAATTGGAATTGGATTGGAATGTGATATTGATACCGATTCTTGATTCTGACAATCCAAACGCGCCCTTATGGTAAATGGGCCATAACTTCACCAAATCTTGTACAAATAAAAAAATCTTGGCCCCGTTGGATAGATAATCGAAAAACCAATCCAAAGATACGGAAATCAAGTCAAACGGACAAGATTTGATGCCCCCAAAATTAAGCTACAAATAAATTGACGGGAATTCACTATGAGCCGTCGATTTTCCGAAATCTCTTGATCCCTTAAAGATCAAGGGGAATCGATACTCAAGTGTCATGACATGTCACCCATTCAAGCTTGATCGATGGTCCGAGGGATTCAGTAATCATCCAACGGTCTGAAAGGCTCCAAATCACAGATCAAGACTATTGATCTTTGATTGAAGGCTCTATGGTCAAGATTTGATTAAAATTGTTTACTTTTCCTACCCTTGGTGGGGCCGGGTATTGCATTCTACCCACTTAAAGGAATTTCTTTACCGAAATTCAACTCCCCAAATTCTCTAAATTTAACATTTTTTTATTTCACCCATTCCATGCAAAATGAGTTTGAAATGAGAATGATGGGTGAACTCAAATATTTTCTAGGTCTTCAAATTCACCAATTGAAAAATGAGATATTTATAAACCAAGAAAAGTATACCAGAGAATTATTGAAAAAGTTTGGCATGGACTCTACTCAAACAAAGTCTACTCCCATGAGCACTTCTGTCAAGCTAATCAAAGATGATTTAAGCCCAAAGTTGATCAAAAGAAGTATAGAGGAATGATTGGTGGTCTTTTGTACTTAACCTCTAGGTTTGATGATTTAAGCCCCAAAGTTGATCAAAATAAATATAAAGGAATGATTGGTAGTATTTTGTACTTAACCTCTAGCAGACCTGATATTATATTTAGTATTTGTTTGTGTGCTAGATTTCAGTCTGATCCTAGGGAGTCCCACCTTTGTGCAGTTAAAAGAATCTTCAAATATCTTAAGGAGACACCTAGCCTTGGTTTGCGGTATGAAAAGAGTGACGAATTCAACCTAGAAGGATATTCTGATACTGACTTTGTAGGATGTAGAGTAGATAGAAAAAGTGCTAGTGGCACCTATCAGCTATTAGGAAAATCCCTTGTGTCCTGGTTTATTAAAAAGTAAAACTCAGTTGCATTGTCCACTACAGAAGCAGAATATGTGGCAGCTGGGGCTTATTGTGCACAAGTTCTTTAGATGAAGAATACTCTAGTAGACTATGGTCTGAAATTTGAATGTGTTCCAATTCATTGTGACAACACAAGTGCTATAAATTTGACCAAGAACCCCATTCAACAGTCTAGGAACAAGCATATAGAAATTAGACATCATTTCCTTAGAGATCACTCACAAAAAGGTGATATCTCAATAGAATACATAAATACAGATGATCAACTTGTAGATATATTTACTAAACTACTAAGTGAAGAAAAGGCTTTGCCAATTAAGAAGTGGTTTAAACATTTGGATTTTTAACCAAGTGAAAGAATTTTAAACTTGTAATATCACATTTACTATATCTTATACTTGGATGATCACTTTGATATTAACAGCATGTCTAGGTGGCCAAATCTTAAACTAAAATTCACTCAATTGGTTATGTTAGCCTTCTTCATTTCAAAAGGGGAGACTTTACCTTCATCTCGAATGAATCCACTTAACTATGGGCATATGCCACCATCTAGATAATGAACATGTCTATCTTATGTCCTATGTATTAACTATATTGACATTAAGCATATACTTGGGGGGAGCAAAAATTGCATACTCAATAAAAAAAGGGGGTTCACTTGACAATCTTTCTACCCCACCTTTTCAATGTGACAAAAGGGGGAGAAATATGATAAATTGATGATGTCAAGCTTATTTATAGTATGATTATATGTCTTAATGTGTTTTTTCATTTACATCATGTCTATTTAATCAATCTTGGAGCATTCTTGCTTAATGCTTGATCAGTGCTATTATCATGACTATTTTAACTTAGGATAACTATTATCATAAGCAAAATGTGAGGGGGAGCTACAATTACTTATTTGAAATCTATAGGGGGGAGCTTCCACCCCAAAATCAATTTAGGTTTGTCATCATAAAAAAGGGGGAGATTGTAAGCCTAAGGGTTCAACCCTTCCTTGTTTTGATGCTCCAAAAACCCAAATTGATTATATGTTGCTAATGGCTTTGCCAGTGTTGTAATTTAGACAGGTAAAATCAAAGTCAGCACTTGAAGCTAAAAGTCAAAGAAGACTAGCCTAGAATTGATCTTCATGTTGGTGACCTTCCCATATACTACTAGGAATTCAAAAAAATGGAGGAAGTCATAAGGCCTTAGAGCATATTCAAGAGTCTATTCACAAGCTCAAGAAGTCACATGAAGGTGCAAGAGAAGCCAACACAATCAAGAACTTCATTATTTCTGCGTTGGTGCGATTATCAAAACATAATTGTGCCAATATCATTCCAAAAGATGAGAAGGATGGTACACTTTCCCCCCATTTCTTACCTGGACCTGCCCATTTCGATGGAATAATGTAGTCAATATATTAAAGGGTGGCTGTCCATGGAATGGGGGGGTGAGATACATCATCTCCCATGTAAATAGAGGTCATTCTTGGGAATTTACGTTACTTCCTTCACAAGCAATCTTTTGTGCCCATTGGATCAAATCAGTGGGCTAGGATCATCTACAGGAGAGAGAATCTTTGCCTGTGCTTTCTACTTGGACCATCCCATGTACATCAAATGATTGACCACAAATACACTAAGGGTGGCTGTCCAAGGTGAAATTCCAAGGGTGGTCCCTAGTACGGCAACTTATGAGGAGGTAAAATTTAGGTTGCTAATAAGTTTTAAGCTTTTAAAAACTTTAACCCAAATTTAGAATATTAAGAGATCAAGAATGACAATGAAGCACACAAGTTAAATCCTAAGTGCAAATGCAAATTAAGAGCATGAGTAAGAGAGAATGCACCAGAGATTTAAAGTGGTTCGGTCCTCCAACGCGAGGCCTACTCCACTCCACCAACCAAACCCGTTGATGGCTTCACTATTTGATCTTCTTAACTTCGGTGAAGATCAATGCCGATTACAATTCTGAATGCCTTTAACCTTGGTGGCAATCTTCACCACTGAGAGTGGGCTTCGCTTCTCCGAACACTCGCCCGAATACAATCTTGATAAAGAAAGAAAGAACTAAAAACAATCCCTCACAAGGGTTTACAAATTGTAGAAGATGTACGAATTTGAGCCTAATGATCCAAATCCTAATCTTAGAGGATGAGAGGTATAAACAAGTTTGATTCACTCTTGGGATATTCAAGTAGAGTTTTATAGTGTTAGGATTGATAATTAGGAAGTTTGGAATAACCATATATATAGGAAAACCCAATATGACCGTTTGAGGGGCATTGTGGTAATTCTGGCAAAAACGCCAACGGATATAATTCTTCCCGTTATAGTGTTCTCGGAGTTCAGAGAAATTTTCTTGGAGTTCCGAGAATTGATCTCGGAGTTCCGGGAATACAAACAGAAGTTGGAAAATTTCTACTGGACCAAATCTCGGAGCTCCGAGAATTCTCTCGGAGTTCCGAGAAGCCTATGTGCAGCATATTTTCAATTCTGTTTTTGGGCTTCCAACCTTACACCAAGTTGCGATTGTAAATGAGGGTTCCAAAGTGTTGGAACACCGCAAGGACAATCACATTAATATTTAGGGTGTGTGAGACTAACTTAATTTATGCCTCTTAAAATCCTAGACTAGGATTGGATCTTATACAATCTAACATGACTTCGATCTTCAATTGCGATGCTTTAAGTCTTCGTTCGTCTTGGATCTCCGATGTCTTTGGCCTTCATAAGTGGTCCAATGAGAGCTTCTTGGCCTCAATCCAAGCAATCTTGTCTTAGCATAATTATGATCTACAACTTAGACAATCAAACACATTAGTGATCTTAAATCACTTGTGTATTGGAATCATCAAAATAAGATAGGAATGCCAAGGTGGGAACCATTGGGATTCTTGATTTTTTTGGGTGGTGGCTGAGAGAGAAAGAGGGGGTGCACCATAGCAAGAGGGAGAAGAGAAAAAGGGCAGCCGCCATCTTCACCTCTTCCGGCTGGAATCCGGCAAGCCCATCCCATCCGGCCAAGCCACCCTTACCACATCCAAACCTTCCTCCATTTCTGACCTTAAACCCAGCTCATTTCTTCACCTACCCCTTTCTCCGATGACCACCCTCACCTCTACAATTCCTCCATTACCATCTCTGTGCCTCCCATCTCCACCACCATCGAACCACCATTACCAACCGAAATCCGACCACTTCTCCCCAAATCTGAACCCATCTCTTCACAATTTCTTCAAACCCTCTTCTTCTCCCTTAACCCTCCTCCATTTTTAACCCCATCTCCATCCCCAGAGCTCCGCCGTGCCACCTCCACCCACCGACCAACATCCTTTCCACCACCACCATCATCATCACCACCTCTAACCCATTTCTCCGACCCCAACCCAAATCCGACCATCTTCACCAATTCCGGCCGAAATCCGGCGAAGCCACTTCTTACCTCCACCACCATCTCTCCTCTTCCAAGCATTATAAATCCCAAACCCCATATCCAAATCTCCATTTCTCTTTAAACCCACTTCTCCACCTTTTATTTATCCCATCAGCACTACCAAAACCCAACTCCATCCCCATCTCAATTTCTACAGTACCATCATCTCTGATCAATAGATCTGTACTCCGGTCATCTTCCTTGACAATTACCACGAGTATCTTGCAATTCTACTGATAAATACAGGTAATTCTTCTCATCTTATCTTCTTTTAGTAGTCTTATTTTCTTTTCTATCAGTGGAATTCCTTCCTAAACGAATGTGGCTAGATTGGGTTACTTATTTGATGATCTATTTGGTTGTTTAAATTCCCATTTTCTATTGATTGCTATCATCCATGATGCATCTTTTAGATAAAAAAATGAGAAGACCGAATCTTATTGTTAACCAGATAACAATAAACATTTCAGGTTTTTCTTGCTTCAATGATAATATAGAAAATGGTTTCCCTGTTTTAAATCTCATTTTATTTTGGGATTCTGAGTACTAGTGAGATGGTGTGGCCCGCTGTCTTGATTTTGCAATAACTCTTAATATTTGTCCCTGTGATTAATGGAAAAATGTAGATGAGTTCTTTTTAAAAAATTAATTAGTTGCTCCCTTGTAGATAAAGCATAAGATTGAGATCAGCAAACTCTATTTTCACCGGTTCGTGTGGTAGTGCCTCTTGCATGGTCATGAGTGGTGTCTTAGTAACGTTTTTTCTTAATCACCCATTATGTTTTCTTCTGCAAGGTCTGGAAATGATATATTGATCTCCCTTTTGATTCCTACTTGTGTATATGAAGAATGTGAACATGGTCGGTCAGCTCACTTTAGTTTGAGGTTATACATGTGTCCTTCTCTGACCCCATTGATTTTGCTCAATTTCAGTGTGGGACTTTTGTTTACCTCAGCTTTGTTCACTTACTCATAATATTTTGGATATAGGATTGATGGATTCCTAGGCAACTGTCTCATTAAGTTAATCATCTTGGAAGCATGACTTCCCATTTGAGCTATACCCTTGATTCCCATTGATTGTGTTCGAAAATTTAGGAGTCTTTGACGATTTATCCACATATAGTTCGCATTTTCTTTGTTGTTTGGGAGTTCTCATTTGGAAATATGGTTTAAATCCGCGTTGGCCGAGTTGTGACTATCATTAAGGTGTTTGTTTCAATTCACACTACTTTAACTCTGATTAATCGAAAAGTCATGTATAGTTCTAAGACCTTATGCCCATTGTTTCTGTTCTGCTATGATTACTAAGAGCTTGAGAGATTGCAAGATGAACCTTTACTATCAACTTCACTTCTTTTGGGGTTTTAGCTCCTAATATTCTCATCTGTGACGAGTTAAGGATGAGACCTCGTTCGGAATTTCAATTTTGCCTCGATTTCTTGTCTTTGAATCGGGCTATGATGAGGTTACTCAGAGCCCCTCCTTTTCTTTTCTTTGTCTCTCCCATCAGGTTCTTCATCGATATCCAAATTGCGTTTCGGAGTCCCAGAGCTTGCTCTTGTTGTCTAGATTTTCATTGGAGTATTTGGGATCATCACCAGCGTTTGATCTTTTCGTCGATTTTTGAGAATTTCCTCTCGAGTTCTGGGGATGACGGAATTCTTCTTGAGCCAATTCCCTTTACCCTTCCTATCCTCCTTGTACTAGGATTTCTCATGGGATTTAGGGATTCCTCCCTTCTTTAGGACATTCGCTTCTTATAGGGTTCAGAAGTTCTACATTGTCTTCTTTCGAGATAGTTCTTCTCTCGTCCCTCGGGATTCTCTTTGCATTTCTAGATCCCATCGATTTTGGGAACACTTCGTCATTCTCCTCGGGTTTAGGCGACGACGGACGAAAACCTCCTGAGCCAAAACCCCCTTTCATTCAAAAGGGATAAAATCAAAAACAACAAAAATCAAAAACATCAAAAACTTTTTTTGAAAAAACTGTTTCGAACTACGTTGGCTTGATCCCTTTCCACAGGGTACGTAGGTAGCTTGGGTCCACCCAAGTTCAGTCAAACCTTTTAATAAATATTTTCAAACCTTTCAAAACAAAATACTAGAAAATGGGCAAGGAGGTGATTGCCAGGTCACTCGGAGCCCCCTTTTCATTTTCGATTTTGATAGTGATTTTTCGGTTTTCCGACGCTTTATCGGGTTTTGGGACGGGTGACGACGTAGCGTGGCCCCTTCACAGGGATTGTCCCCGCTGAGCCCAACGATAGGTCATGATGATCGCGAGACTTGTCCGGTCTTCAACAGATTAGGATCGCTGGGCTTGATTCCTTTTGAATCGCCCTCTAAGCCTATCGTGTGTTCCATTTTCTTTCCCCTGGCACTTTTGGTCCTCGCATACCTTTGATTTTCCGATTCCTTTCTTTTCTTACATCTTTTAGCTCACTGTGAGTTTTGTCTTTGGTTTATTATGAATTACTTTTTTAGTTTGCTTACTGTTCTAGCATGTGATTGATTGCTACTTTCTCAGTCTTATCTCTTGCATAGGCTCGCATGCTAGCATGTTTACTTTACTGCTTTGATTGCTTTTAGCTATAGCATTTATTCATTCGTCTTATCTTGATTATCTGGCTAGATGTAGATCTTTGCTGTTTTCCTTATCTCATTATATTTGTCATTATCTGTTTAGTTATAGCTATGCATGCGATTGTTTACTGCTTTCTTAGATGTGATGATTTAGGATTAGATGCGATGAGCTAGGATTTGGAAGTTTATTTTCTTTTGCCCATCCCCGGGTCATGCATGTTTAGATAGATGTTTTCTCGGGGATGCTTGTTCCCATTTCACACGATTTTTGCCCAAAACTTTTCAAAGTTAATTAAAAATGGCATAAGAGACCAAGTGCTTGCACTTGGGTGAATTGGGGGTGCTCTTCGGATCTTCCTCGTTCGTCACCAGGCATGGACCTTCGCATCTCTGGTTATCCGTTGCGACAGAGTATTTTATAGGGTTCCAGGGCCAACTCCCTTGGATGGCGACTCTGAGTTATTTTACGTATGTCTTGGTTTCGAGGCTTCTATCTCTGGATCAAGAGGTATCCTATACATCACCACCCATGCTGTGAGTGGCATCATTTCGAGAGTTCCTTGGTAGAGCTCTCATTCTCATTGTGGAGATCTCAGGGGATTGATGCGGGATCTCGCGTCCCTCGCTCACCGTCCTCGTGATCGGGGTCCACAGGTATCAGGGTATTTTTTCCACCCGATTTTGAAGAATCATCCATATTTGATGCTAGTTTTAAAAAGTACGCTAAATCCATAATTCCTCGAAACTTGTACCCCATTCCATACTTTTCTTGCCTGTTAAATTGGAGCACTTCACAAGGCTTCTTTTGGTTTGTCTGAATGTGTATTTGAATCGACAGAACCTTGGGTTCGTTTCTATCTTGGCCATCAGAAATAACTATAAAAGGATGGATGCTTGACACGTGTTGAAAAACTTTTTGGAACGCTGGCGCCTCTATACACAGCCGGTTTGGTTGGATTTGAAATCTTTTTTTCAACCCAGAGTCCCTTGGGTTCGTTTAAATCTTGGTCATCGCCAATATGCATAGACGGTTGAATCCATGACACGTGGACATCAACATGGAACGGTGGCCTCTTCTAATAATATCGCCTCTCTGTATGAGATTCCGCCGGCGTACCTATTATTTTCACCGGCGTACACTCTATTCTGCTCACACCCTATTACTGCTGGCATACCCCTTGATATCCTGCTGGCGTTCTCTAGAATCCCCGCCGGCGTACACTCTATTTCCGCCTACACCCTATTACCGCGGGCGTACCTCTTGATATTTCGGCGGCGTATTCTAAAATGTAGCGGCGTATTCGATATTCTGGCGGCGTACTCGATAGGTTTGGAACACATGTTTGAACTCAGAAAATTCGGTAGACGTACTCTAAAATCTAGCGGCGTACTTGATATTCCAGCGGCGTACTCAAGAATCTAGCAGCGTTGTAAGAGACATGGGAATTAATAATGTTCAGCAATGTTGCCGTTCTCTAAGCCAAAAGAGACGTACATGATTTGACGTGAAAAGTGCCAGCGTACGCTTTTTGATCATATTTTCACTCCCCCTACATTGACGGTCTAATCCTTTAAATTTTTTAAAGATAATGATTGACGTTCTCATCCATTGGGAAGGGCAACATACGAGGACTCTAATCATGTCAGAAGGTATCAAGGTCTTTTTACCACCCGATTTTGAAGAATGACCCGTATTTGATGCTAGTTTTAAAAAGTACTTGAAATCCGTAATTCCACGAAACTTGTACCCGATTTTCGTACTTTTCTCGATGGAATTTGTCCTGACTAACTATTTACTGCTAGGTTCAACTCTTGCAAGCTCTAGAGCTTCTCAATTGAAGTGGGCTTTGTTGGCTTTTTTAGTGTGGCCCACATTGGTGGGACCCACTTCAAGAGAAAATGTTAGTTTTTCTATTCTCTTTCTCCACCACAATTGTATTTGCAAAGGGAGTCTTTAGGGATAGATCCGAAGTGTTTTGAATCTCTAAAACACGTGAGTGTTAGAGGTGTGGAAGGACACAAATTCTTGTGTGCCAAAATCTATATATATATATATATGTTGGCGTTTGATGGGAACAAACGCATATGTTTATAGCTAAAGTCCATCTAAAGAGAGGGTCCCTAATCTAAGAGGAAAGAGTGCCTGCGATTCCATCAATCGAGCCTAAGGTCTTCTCAAGGTTAGAAGATCTCTCTTCTCTTGTTTGTGTGCGCAGCGAAGATCGTGTTAGTGATTCGTCGAGGTTCGAGGGAGTCGTGATCTTCGATTCTAATCGCCATGGCCGGAGGTAAGTTCCGCATTAATTTGGTTCAATAAAGTGTAATAGTTGGTATCAAAGCCGACCTTCGGCTTGTGTCGATTGATCAAGATAGATCAATTCTTTAGTTCTTGTAATTCAAAGCAATTTTATCCATCGTCATTCTTGTTAAAATCGAAAACGATTTTTAAAAGAACTTGAAGATAAGATCTCATAAAGTTGTTTTGAATTACAAAACTGATAATTCTGGAATAAAGCTATTTTTTCCATTCCATATATGTTGAGAAGCCATTAAAATCTGTAAGAAATATCAAGTTCTAAGTTTCTGAGATTTTAGGAATCCGGCTATAAAAAGTTATGGAGGCCCAATGTTTTTGAGATTTTAAAACCTGTGATCAGACAGCATGGTTGTGTTGCTGGTGTTCAGCTATAACCAACCGTCCTAACAGCGGGTTGATCCGACGGTTGGATAAAAAATTATGGAGGCCCAAAGTTTTCCAGAAAACATGTTTTCGAAGTGGGTTTTCAAAGGAATGAGAAGATGCTAGGTGACTCGCTCCCTAACGCCGCAAACGTCCATGGGCGTCACTAACGCATGTTTAATAAATTTAATATATAAATATTTTTATATATATTTTATATTAAATTAGGTTCTCGTATCGATTTGGGCCCTTAGATTTTGGACTTTGAAAAAGTGCTAAAAAGTACCCTACATTTTTTCGGCGCTCCTGGCGCAACGGTACTAGTTTCAAAACAATCTGAGACCTGTAGGTTACTTTTCTGCGAATCTCCGCTTTTCTTGGGCACTGGATATTCCAACTTTTCTTGGGTTTAAGATCATAATCAGAAAAAGTTCTGAACTGTACCCTAAAGTTTTTTAGCGTTTCGGACGCAATGGTATAGTTTTCAGAACAATTTGAGATCAGCAAGTTATTGTTTTATTTATTTCTACTTTAAAAGGGCTTCAAGTTTTGTCCCTAAGGCTTGGGAAACACTCCCAAATTTTGATAGAATGTTACTAGCACCCTAAGGTACTATGTGTATCAGTTTCGGAATGATTGGATTATTGGATATCAGTTTTGAAGTGGTTTAAGTTGTTTGTGATCAATTTTGCCTACAGCCTAAAGGCTCTTGAAAACTGATTTGGGTTTTCCATTAAGATAATATAATCAATCCAAAACTTGTACATTAAAGTTAATAATTGCTTTCAATTATACTAATCTGAATTTAAAGTGTTTTTTCTTAAGTTTTAATTTATATGCATGTTTCTTTGAATTTAGTTGTGGTTGTTGTTTGGAATTCATTCAGTTGTATTAGATGTTTGCAATTAAGTTAATCATACCCCATAAAGTAAAATTGTTGTAATATGACATAAAGATCAGTCATACACACATAGATACCATTATAAAGAGGTATTTGATTAGTCTGGGAGGGCCATAGCATCCTGTGGCTATGAGGATACCTGTGACAATTTGTGCATTAATAATGCCATTGACACTTAAAGTGCAACTTTTCAGTTGCTTTGCTCTAATGGTATCTAATATTGCAATGGATTTATAATGCATAGCCGCTTGGCCCACAGGAAGGCGGTTGTGTATTGTAAATCGATTGGAATCGTGAGATCAATGAGGTTACATAAAGGCTCTTATACTAGGTCACAGGTATGGAGAAGGGACCAAATTTTAATTTAGTTGATCGGTACGATTACTAAGGGTAAATCTAATGCGAGTTGTAGCTCGGCCCACAGGAGGGTTATAATGATGCGATTCATTTACAACCAAATATGTCAATATGGGTTGGCATTTCGGTATTATGACTTAATTGGAATTTAGCACTTAGTAAGCATGTGTTTGTCTTTTCTATTTTGCAGCTAGTGAGTCAATATTTTGTATTCTGAATCTATTATGATCCCTTTCCATACTGGGAATAATTTTCTGAGTGGAATGATAGGGTTGTGCTCATTTTGGGGTGGATGGACCATTACAAAGAGTGGGAGAGATCAAACCGCTTGAGCTTACTTCTTATTCAAAGTCACATTGCTCAAAGCATCAAGACGTCTCTCCCCAAGACCACTAATGCTAAGGAGTTTCTGGAAGCTGTTCAAGAACAGTTTGTCACTTCAGATAAGGCATTGGCAGCTACTCTTATGGGCAAACTTGTATCTTTGCAGCACAGTGCGGATAAAGGAGTGAGAGAGCACATCATTGAAATGCGCAATGTTGCTACGCAATTGCAAGCCCTGAAAGTTGAAATCTCCGAGTCGTTCTTAATATTCTTTATCCTCAACTCCCTCTCTGTTGAATATAGTCAATTTAAGATTGGCTACAGCATTCATAAGGGCAAATTGTCTCTCAACAAACTTCTGACCATGTGCGTACAGGAGGAAGGGAGGTTAAGACAAGAGAAGCTGGAAACAGCCAATCTTGTCGTTCGAGAAAAGAATAAAGGAAAAAAAGGCAGGAGTGTTCCTATAAAAAAGAAAGCAAACAACTCGTCAGTTAACCAAACTGGCGCTAAGGAAGTTACGCATGTGAAGTGCTTCTTCTGTAGAAAAAAGGGACACGTAAAGAAAGACTGCATCAAGTATAAGAAACAGCTCGAAAAGCGAGAAAATCTGATTTCTTTTGTATGTTATGAATCAAATATGGTTAATGTTCAAAATGACACATGGTGGATTGACTCTAGTTCTTCAATCCATGTTGCCAACACCTTGCAGGGAATGGTCAGCCAGCGAACCCCAACGGATAGTGAATGCTTTATCTTCTCTGGAACTAAGATACGCTCACGGGTGGAGGCTGTGGGGACCTACTAACTTAGACTACCTACTGGATATGTTTTGCTTTTGGAAAAGACCTATATTCCATCTTTCTCTAGGAACCTTATTTCAGTTTCTAAGCTTTTAACTTTCGATATGAACCTCAGTTTTAGTTCTTCTTCATTTACCATTGTTAAAGATTTAGTTAGTATTGGCAATGGTAGTTTGATTAATGGTTTATATCGTTTGAATTTGGATCCTTTTCCTAATAATATCCTAGTTGTTCAAAATGGTGTTGGCATTAAACGTGGTCATGAGAGCGTGGATTCCTCTAAATTATGGCACAGGAGATTAGGTCACATCTCCATAGAGCATATTAAAAGGTTAGTAAAAGATGGGGTCCTAGAGACTCTTGATTTTGCTAACTTTGAAACTTGTATGGACTGCGTAAAGGGAAAGCAGACAAACAAGTCCAAGAAGGGTGCCAAGAGGAGTTCAGAAAAGTTAGAGATCATACATACAGATATTTGTGGGCTGTTTTCGACTCCTTAAGTGAATGGTCAAAAGTATTTCATCTCTTTTATCGACGATCATATGAGATACATGTATCTCTAACTTCACTTTGAAAAGAGTGGGGTATTAAGTGCCTTTAAAGTTTACGAAGCAGAAGTAAGTAGAGAGACAATCTAGAAAGAAAAGTAAAGATCGTTAGATCAGATAGAGGAGGCAAAATTATGGTAGATACACTGAAATGTGATAAGGTTTATGTTCATTTGCTGGATTCTAAAGGAATAGGGCATTATTTTCTAATATTCCATGTTGGAAACACCACAACAAAATGGTGTGGCTGAAAGGAGGAATTGCAGCTAATGGATATGGTTAGAAGTATGATTAGTCACTCGCACCTTTCATTGAATTTGTGGAGCGAAGCCTTAAAAACAATCGTATATGTTTTAAATAGGGTTTCAAGTAAGGTAGTTCCTAAAACTCCATTTGAGTTGTGGACTGGTTGGAAACCCAGTTTAAAACACTTAAGGATATGGGGTTGTCCAGCTGAGGTTAAAGTATTCAATTCACATGAGAGGAAATTGGACCTAAAACCGGTTAGTGGCTATTTAATTAGCTACGCTGAAGTGTCTAAAGGTTATAAGTTTAACTGTCCTTATCATACTACTAAGTTTGTTGAAGGAAAGACCATTGTCTTTCTTGAGGACGGTGACAACGGTGGGAGTGAACCACCTCGAGACTTAGTTTTCGAGGAAGTGCGAATTCTAGTTACTGTTTCTGCACCTGAGGATCAGTTGGTCAGAATTCATGACCCCACAGGATGTGATTATGGAGGACGAACCAATAGATGGTTTGCCACCCCAAGAGGATGTTGTCATTGAAAATGCCAACCAAAATCCACATGAAGTGGAGGATGTAGTGGCACTAAGGAGATCCTCAAGAATAAGGAGGCCAACTATCCCTTCAGATTATATTGTGTATCTTCACGAAGTAGACCAAGATTGTGCGAAAGATGGAGATCCTTTGACGTTTTCACAAGCTGTGAGTGGTGAGGACTCTAATTTATGGCATGAGGCCATAAAAAATGAATTAGAGTCTCTGGCTCGGAACCAAGTCTGGGATCTTGTCGAATTGCCTAAAGGAGCTAAAGCTATTGGTTGTAAGTGGGTCTATAAGATTAAAAGAGACTCTGCTGGCAATATCAAAATATATAAAGCAAGACTTGTTGCTAAAGGATTCACTCAAAAGAGGGCGTAGATTATCATGAGACTTTTTCGCCAGATTCGAAAAAAAAGGACTCATTAAGTATTATAATGGCCCTTATAGCTCATTTTTATTTAGAGTTACATATGGATGTGAAAACGGCTTTCCTCAACGGAAGTTTAGAGAAGAGGTTTACATGAATCAACCTGGAGGATTTTTGTGTGAAAGTGGTAGTCATAAACTTTGCAAATTAAATAAATTTATATATGGACTAAAGCAGGCCTCCCGTATTGGTACCTTAAGTTTTCTGACATGATTGAACAATCTTAAAGTCAGTGGGAGTAAATTTTATCTGTTGGTCCTGTCTGTATCTGATTTTGCTGGCTACTAATAATTTGACAATGCTAAATGAGGTGAAACAATTCCTAACTCAAAACTTTGATATGAAGGATATGGGTGAAGCCTCATAGTCATTGGCATTGAGATTCACAGAAATAGATCTCAAGATATCTTGGAACTATCTCAGAAGGCCTACATAAACAAAGTTTTGAAAAGTTTTAGGATGCAGAACTGTTCACTAAGTATAGCATCTATCCTTAAAGGTTATAAACTCAGTGAGAAACAATCCCTTAAAAATGATTTGGAAAGAGAACATATGAAGAATATTCGCTATGCTTCAGCGGTTGACAATTGATGTGTGTACAGGTCAATGTTAGACCTGACATCGGTTACGTTGTAAGGATGCTAAGGAGATACCAAAATAGTTCTGGGACGGATCATTAGATAGTTACTAATTATAAGGTTTTACGGTACCTTCACGGTACGAAGGATTTCATGCTTACATACAGATGATCGGATCACTTGGAAGTGATCGTTTATTCAGATTCGGACTTTGCCAGGTGTCTTAATACTAGGAAGTTGAAATTGGGGTACATCTTCCTACTTGAAGAAAGCACTATTTTGTGAAAAAGCATAAAGCTAAATAGATAGCTTTTTTCACTATGGAAGCAAAGTTTATTGCGTGCTATAAAGTAACTATGCAGGCGTTATAGATGTGGAATTTAATCACATGGCTTAGGATTCTAGTTTCTATCCCCAAGCCATTAGTGATCGTTACGGTATTCTTATCTAACATAGAGTTTCTTAAAGTTAGAAATAATTTTCTGAATCATCGAGTGGCTATTAAGCACATTCTAATTTACAGTTGACAGTGAATCCCATGACTAAGTACTTCCATTTAAGTTGTATGCGGAACATGTGGATCATATGGGTCTTATAGTATTTGGTGCTTAATTATATTTATGTCACTTTTGGTTGCAACATAAAGTTGATGATTCTGTTTATATGTTTTTACATATATTCTGTCTTATATAAAGAGTATATACATCAAGGTTTGACAAGACAGGACTGTCCATGAGGACAGATAAAGTTGGACCCGAATAAGCATTTGTGGGCTTATTCAAAAAAGTTTTAAACCACACATAAAGTGTACATTAGCGTGAATTGGTGTATGTGATACATAGAAGGTAACATTTCCGGTTGGATGTGTATGCCGCTACGATTCGTACATTTGAGACATACTATAAGGGTGTACAATAAAGATAGAGTTAAAGATATTTGGGATTGATGTTTTTCCAAAACAATGGCCATAAAGTTTTCAAGATTAATATCTTAAGACTCTAAGTTACTTTGTGGATATACTAATGTGGACCAAGTGGGAGAACGTTGGCATTTTTTAGTGTGGCCCACATTGGTGGGACCCACTTCAAGAGAAAACGTTAGTTTTTCTATTCTCTTTCTCCACAACAGTTGTATTTGCAAAGGGAGTCTTAGGGATAGATCCCAAGTGTTTTGAATCTCTAAAACACGTGAGTGTTAGAGGTGTGGAAGGACACAAATTCTTGTGTGCCAAAATCTATATATATGTGGGCGTTTGATGGGAACAAACACATACGTTTATAGCTAAAGTCCATCTAAAGAGAGGGTCCCTAATCTGAGAGGAAAGAGTGCCTGCGATTCCATCAATCGAGCCTAAGGTCTTCTCAAGGTTAGAAGATCTCTCTTCTCTTGTTTGTGTGCGTAGCGGAGATCGTGTTAGTGATTCGTCGAGGTTTGAGGGAGTCGTGATCTTCGATTCTATCGCCATGGCCGGACGTAAGTTCTGCATTAATTTGGTTCAATAAAGTCTAATAGGAATAACACCCATGACGAAGGTTTCACTGATAGATAAAACCAGTAAGCTGAAGAGATTCCCAATCTGACTAGGGATGCTACCAAAAATTTGGTTTCTACTTAATGATATGCTAAGCATGCCAGTTGAGAGATTGAGAACGGAACTAGGAAAGGTGCCCCCAAAATGATTTTCATCCAGAACCAACTCTTTTAGATGACTCTTTTAGATGACTACAATTGGTCAAAGAAGTGATAAAATTCAAGTCATCAGATTTGCCACTTCTGTGCTGATTACCCCACATCAAGAGGAAGCATAGATTCTTTAAGTTCCCAAGATATTCAGACACCGGGCCGCGAAAGTAGTCAATTGATAAGTCAAGCATTACTAGCTGTGAAGCATTAGCTATTCAAGAAAGCGTAGGGCTTTAAGCTTAGGCAGAGAGAGCCCCATGTCAGGTGGAATTGCTCCCGTAGAGTTGGTTTGCCGCAAGGGAAATTATCTCTATAGACGACTGATTATGAAGAGAGGAACGAACGATGCCCGCATTTCATCCGGGATGCGCCCTTTCAAGTGATTTTGATTTATATAAATATATTAGAAAACTAATGCGGCCACCCATGCGATGCACGGATTAGAAACAAAAGTGCTATGAAACGATTGATTTCCATTCAAATTTTGAATTAAAACATGAGAACATGCTTATTGTGCCTATTGAATTCAACAAACTATTGAATCTAACATACTATTGAAATGGAAATTATTGCAACCAACAATGCTAACAATGCTTTCCAAAATTAGGCTTCCCAATCCAAATTTTGCCTACTCAGGTATTGTTATAAACTTCACCAATGTTTGCTATTGTACCATGTTTGGCTATAAGATAAAGAAATGCAAAGATATGAGACATACGGTATAATAATTCATGATAGAGATCTAGACTCATGTGAGCCATGGATTGGGTTGCTCTGATATATTTGTTCCTTTGATTTGATAATGCTACTCAGTTGTTTATTTTACACTTCTAATTGGCTGTTACAACTTGAGTAATGCCAACACATTTAGGCCATGTTTGGCAGCAATGAAAGTGTTTCCATTGGATCAAACGACCAAAGCCAAATCATTTTTGTTTTGTGATATGAAGATTATTACTGGTATACTAAGATAACCATTAAAAAAACCCGGTTACACTAAGATATCACCAATTAAACAGTAATTTGAGGAATCAGAAATAAACAGCTCACCGGCATCCGTTATATGGTTCAAGCAACCATCAAAATAAGAAATAAGAGGCCATTGATAGCATTTCAATAGATATCTAAACATCTAGCACTTGGGATTCCCACCTGTGTGTGAAATGATCAACAAACACTCCCTTAAGAAAAAAAATAATTAGTGGAAAGTGAAGGCTACGGACGTTTCTTGCTTATTTAGAGAGGCATCTGATTTAGGAACGATGGCAACTCTATCACTTCTATTTTAAGCCTAATTTAAGATTTTTTTTTTTTTTTTTTGCGTTAAAAGGCCAGATTTTCATGCCACATGGGCTCGTGAAGAGACCTGACGTTATGAAACTCTTGTAAAGTGTGGAAGTCGAAGAGACATACATCTATCTAATATAATAAAGAGGAAGGAGGGTTTACTGTTCACGGATGATGTGGACAGCCCCTCCTCCTGCCATGTTGGCATTTTTGTCCTACGTATCGCTAAGATTTTCAAACGTTGCACCTCTTCCTTATCGTTATCCTCGATTGGCAACACAATGAGGAGGGAGAATATGGTTGTTTAAGAAATAGAATCTACCAATTTAAAACCTTTAAACCGATTTTAAGATTAAGAGATCAAGAATCAATATTCAAGTTAAATCTAATGGTGCAATGCAAATAAAAGAGCAAAGAGATAGAAAGAGTGCACCCGAGATTTAAAGTGGTTCGGTCCTCAAATCCGAGGCCTACTCCACTCCACCAACCAAACCCGTTGATGGCTTCACTATTTGATCTTCTTAACCTTGGCGAAGATCGAATGCCAATTACAATAGCTTTAACTTTGGTGGCTATCCTCACCCCAATAGCTTTAACCTCGGTGGCTATCCTCACCACGGAGAATGGGCTTCGCTTCTCCGAATACTCGCCCGAATACAACACTCGAAGGTTTGAAAGAAAGAAATGAAAAATCCCTCACAAGGGTTACAAAATGGATGTACAAATTTGAGCCTATGATCCAAATCCTAAAGATGGTGATGAGAGGCACAATTGAAGTTTGATTCACTCTTGGATATTCAAATGAAGTTTTTGAGTATTAGGATTCCTTGATTGAATGTTTAGAACACCCATATTTATAGGAAAAACAAAATATGACCGTTCAGTGGCATTACGGTAATTTCTGGAAAATTCCCAACGGCTCAAAATCCGACCGTTGTAGTGTTCTCGGAGTTCCGAGAAAAAATCTCGGAGTTCCGAGAATACACACAGAAGTTGGAAAATAGTCTACTGGACCATTTCTCGGAGTTCCGAGAAAAACTCTCGGAGTTCCGAGAAGCCTATGCAGAGCAGATTTTCAATTCTGTTTGGGCTTCCAATTCTCAACCAAGATGGGATTGCTATGAGGGTTCCAAGGTGTTGGAACACACAAATACAATCACTTGTTTATTTAGGGTGTGTGAGATTAACTTAATTATGCCTCTAAAAACCTAATCTAGGTTTGGATCAATTACATTCTAAAAGACAAAAAATGGTCTTCAATATGAATTTCTTCATGTCTTCAAGTCTTCATGACTTCTTGCTTGATGAGTTTGGCCTTCCAATTAGTGGTCCAATGTGGGCTTCTTGGCCTTCAATCCAAGCATCCTTGATCTTAATTTTTCATGATCTACAACTTAGATAATCAAACACATTAGTGATAAATGATCACTTGTGTGTTGGAATCATCAAAACAAGATGGGAATGCCAAGGTAAAAACCATTGGGCTTACACTTATCGTTATCCTCTCCCTAATAAAAGCCCCGGGTTTTCCTCAACCGCTCCCAATTTCTCTAAATGAAACATCATTTCAACCCCATTTCCTCTCGCTACGTAATTTCGAGACTACCCTTTCTCCCCCTTCAGTTTCTCAATTTTTTTGAAGGGGGATAAGTATCCTTCTTTCAATTGTTCTACCCATTTTTGTCTAAAACTAATTCTTGCTATTTCCATGCTATTTTTTAGGATTTTCTTTCCAAATATTTCGGTTTCACACGATTTCTCTCTCACCGTTTTTGCATATATTTCCATCTCCATGATATTTTTTAGGGTTTGCTTTCTTAAAATTTCGGTTTATGACGATTTCACTCTCACGGTTTTGGCATCCATCTCCATCTCCCCTTCATTCTCTTGGTCTTTGGCGATTTAGTTCATTCTCGGTATGCTCGCTCTCTCTCTCTCTCTCCCTCTCTCTCTATGTCTCTCTTATTCCTGTTTATTTTGTATTTTGAAGACTTATTTGTGGTAGAAGGCTTTTGGATTATGACAGCCAATTGATAATTGTTGTAGGTGAGAAGCATGTCTCCTTATTGCTCTGAAAAACATAAGTCTATTTTCATTTCATCTATTTCCTTTTCTTTTTCTCACTTTTTATGTGTCTGAACATGATTTTATTTGATGCACACCGGGCGTTTGATAGAATGCTTCAAAGAGATATTACTGATGTTCAGCCATATAGTCGACACTAGAGATGAGATGCCCCCAAAGCCGTCAGGACGAGATCCTCATCGATGATCCGTCAACAAGAGCAGGCTACTGCTCTGATCTATATGCTTCAATGCGCACGATGTCTGCTGATCTTAGATATAAGGTACATGAATTGGTTCCTTATTTTTTTCCCTCTATCTATTTGGATACCCAACTGCAGTTTTTTGTCATGGAGACTGGCCTGCTTCATCTTCTCTAAATCAGATGTCGAAGAAGCGTATACTTAATTTTTTGCAGTATTCTTAATTAATTGTTTTTTTCTTTCAGATTTTAGAAACTGGTATCGGCGGAAGAAGCGTATACTTAATTTTTTGCAGTATTCTCAATTAATTCTTCTTTTTTTGCGTATACTAAGGCCATGTTTGGATTGTAAGAAAAATATTTCAAACAATTTTTTTTTCTTAGGAAAATGATATGATTATGGTTTAATTCATCTTTTATTGCACGTAAAAAGTAGGAAATTTTAGAAATATTTTTCCGTTTCAAACTTTTCCAAAAAATTCTTGCAATCCAAACAGGGCCTACGGGATCTTAGTCTATACATGCCAATCATTTGATGCTTCCAGACAAGCTAATGACCTCTGAACTTTTCTTATATGACCCAATTATTTATAATTGAAATTGAATAGAAAATATCAATTAATCATGGCATCTTATTTTACTGCTATTTTGCAGAAAATACTGTCTCATGGTTAGTTAACATGGTATCGGAGCCAAGGTTTACAACGCCTTTCTCCAACAGCTTAAGCTTTTGGAGAAGTTGGTCAGTTAACAAAGTCGCTAAAAATGTGGTGCTCAATGTGAGCTCTAATTTCTTGAGCTATCTTTATGGACCCACACATATTTTCATTCTCTTTGATTAAACATTTGCATGCTTTTATTTGCAGTATTCTCAATTAATTCTGTTTTTTGGCGCATTTTGGAAACTATTATTGGCAGAAGAAGCTTATAAAGACAGATCTTATTCTTTACATGCCAAGCAGTTTATGCTCCGAGGCAAGTGTAATGACTCTTTCTCAATTTTTCTAACCATGTAATAATTTATGGCTAGGATTGACAATCTGGCTTTCTTTGTTGTTTGAAAGATGTCTCACGTTTGTTATTGATTTTAAAGCTATTATGGTGATGAAATGGGTCATATTCAAATAATTAAATCCATAAGCATTGTTGAATCACAGTATATTAGAGCCGCTAAAATGTGTAGCTGAAGAAGGTGAGCTCCAATTTCTTGAACTTCCTCTTACTTTTATCTCCTTTCTAATATTTATTCTCTCTAAGATCCACCCTAAGTTTTTCATTTTCATCAGTCTTTCTTTCAGTAATGGGTTCTCACTTCCTCTACTTTTCTTCAATTCATAATTTTTTTTTTTGTTGCTTTAGATGACTTTGGCATGAGTCACCAAGCATGCTAAGGTCTTAAGATTTTCACCTTTTGGTATCACATACAATTCTTTTCTTCAGTCAACTTTAATTTTTTAATCAATTTCTTCTCGATGAGAAATTACTTTCACCCCGTGCATCGCACGGGTTGTCCCACTAGTATATAATAAAGAGGAAGGGAGGTTTACTGTTCACGTTGATGTGGCAGCCCTCCCCTTCCTCTTGCCAAGCCATTTCCTTCCCAAACACAACTCTCTCTCTCTCTCTCTCTCTCTCTCTCTCTCTCTCTCTCTCTCTCTCTCTCTCTCTCTCTCTCTCTCTCGGCGTTCCACATAACCGCCCTACCATCCATCTTTCTCCTCTCATCTCCATTTCGTAGAGGCCCAAATCCTAAGAGTATGCAATTCGCGCTACCCATGAGAGAAACAGACCTGAAGAAATTATCAGAAACATAGAAAGAAACTCCTCCATTTTCTAAACAAAAGAGAGGTTTTGTGAATGGAATAAAGAAACTCCTCCATTTTCTAAACAAAAGAGAGGTTTTGTGAATGGAAGGGAGGTTTCACTGTTCATGGTGATGTAGGCAGCCCTGCCTTCCCCTCTTGAATCTATGTGGTGTTTTTTTCATACGTGGAATTTCATAAAATTGAATTTTCTTCCCTATTTTCCATTTATGGCAACATATCTTCACTTTCCAACCCATTAAATACAGAAAAAGAAAAAACGATTTTTCATCCTAATTCCCTTCACCAATCAATGCATCATTTTCATTTCTGGCAATAGCTCTACTTTCCTTCCCGTTAAATACCAAAATAAGTTTGGTTTTACTGCCCAAATAAACCATTTTTCATTTCAGGAAATGAAAATCTTCCTTAACCCACCTCTTACGAGAAATTCCCACCCGTCACTTTTTGGAAGTTGACGCAAGCATCTTGCCTTAGGCTTCTATGGCAATGGAAGTTCCCTTTCACCTTTCCCAACCAATTTTTCAACTGCTCTTTCCAATAACAAGAGATACTTATCACATAATTTTTACATGCTGGCTCTCCCTTGCAAATTTACAAGTTCGTCATCTCACGACAACGCCCACATGTGACAGTTTAGAATCTTTCAGTTGTTGTTTGGTGTCTAAATCTGCTCTGTGAGCGTACAGGTTTAGTTTTTGTATCTTTCAGTTGTTGCTTAGTATGTATAACTGATCTCTATGTTGTTTTTGGAATACCCAAATTTCAGATTTTTTCTAACTCATATAATTGTGCTTCTCAGGTTTTATGGTTTATGGTTTTTGGATTTTGAATAGAAATCGAAAGGATATGATTGTTTCAATTTATAGTTTATCATAAAGATGTCTATCAAGCAGGTGAACTGTTTATTCTTTTCATAGCTGAACATTTAAGCGATCAAGCATGTGAAACTTTTAATCTCTTTTTAGGCTTTATGAATATAAAATTCATTTGTTTTATAGAAATTTACAATTGTACATTATTTTTCATAGCACTGCTCTCTGTCCTATACCTTTCTAAAATATATCTTCCTTTAATGTCAAAGGTGTCCTGTTGGCTGCTCACAGGGAGAGAAATTTGGGTGTTATCAGGAGTTACTTCCGTATTCCATAAGCCATGGGTGAGAATGCACATATAATATACTATACTACTATTGGTTGTTTGAGAATTAATTTGTGCTGAAAAATAAGCATTGGAAACATATGGAGAAAATATTCCATATACATTTCTGGGCTATTTTGTCATGTTAAGAATCACATGTTCTCCATTTTTTCAATTTGAAATGGCAAACCTAAATTGCACATCAACAAATCCCCAAGTAGATTTTGCCCTCCATTTCTAAAGTTTAAGTTTGGCTGTCCTTCGCCTCCATTCATCTCTGGATTTTAGCTTCATAATTACGCATATATATGGATTTTCTTATTGCTATATATTCAATATTTTATTTTATAGGTCTTTTTTTGTTTAATAAATAATAATTACAATGTTTTATTTTGTACTCAGGATTGTTAGAACTGGAACTACTATATGAACTTTGGCCAAATACAAATTTCCTTCAATTACTCTTAACAGGAATTACTGTTTTTCTAAACCGATTTCTTAGCCTTTCTTCTATAAAGAGGAAGGGGAGTTTACTTTCACCATTTTTCCAACTTGTGCATCGCGGTCCCACTAGTATAATAAAGAGGAAGGGGAGTTTACTGTTCACCGCTGTTGTGGTAGCCCTCCCCTTCCTCCACAAATCTCCGTGGCTTTTTCCTCTTTTTGTTATATATAGATTTAATTTAATTAATTTCCACAATTATAGACGTTTCACCTACCAAAAAGGTTGCAAACAACTAAGCAAGGTACGTTAAACCTTTTATAAGGATTCATATTCTTTTCCGATACTCCAGCTAAAAAAACGATTGGGATTCCTTCCTTAGGAATCTACCTCTTTTCGTAAAAGGTTTCCTATAACTTGGGCCTTGTGGGACCCGATCCCGCGAGAGGGGTGGGGTGCGAGCCGCCACGCTCTCTCTTGGTCTCTCGTACCCACGCGAATGGCGTGTGCTTTTTATTATTGATTTTAATTATCCAACCAAGCAGGCAGCAACCAAGCCATAGGATGCAAACAAATGTGCAACCCAGTACCCATAAGGGCAGGGGTAAGCCGTCGAGCCTAGCAAGGTGTGATTTAATTCATCTTTTCCGTGAACTTGGGATCACTAAGGCAATCCGAATTCCACGCAAAAGAGAGTGACAGAGTGCCCACCTAGATGAGGGATCTAGGACCCATAATTGACCAGAAATCTAGACTCGTTACCTGGTTACAAGAATGAAAGGTATGGGGAGTTACCACCACATGCACCATTCCTGTCCGAGAATCGGTCTTCAATTCCAAAAGTTAACTCTTTCAAATTTCTTTTAAATGGCTCATTTAACTCTATATTAATGTGCGAACTATGTGACATGCATCCTAAGATCTAATTTTAATGTAATTCCTAAATGTGTATCTTGATTTTCTTAATTTGTTTGAATTCAATCTAAGTGAAAGTTCTCCTAAACTTCTAATTTCATGGAAAGTCATAACTGATTTAATTACTTTTAATTTAAGGATTAATGTACAAACCCCCACTTATGTGTGGAGCTGACTCGTGATTGGTATGCCATCAAGCATCCAAGCTACCTACGTACCCAAGCCTCACTGGGATCAGAGTCGACGTAGTTCGGTGCACCTAAGCTAAGCTACTTATGCTTAACTCATCTAGAACACGATCTAGACTGGATTGACTGTTTCAACAGTTTAAAGAGAAGTTATTTAATTCAAGTTGAAGATTTTATTATCCTAGAACTTCATCTAAGATGCTATACGATCCTATCTAAGTGCAAGTTGTCCCTTAGACTAATGCAGGTTAACCTACGTCCTAGGTAACTAGGCTTGTCCTATGAGAAAAGAGGGTAACTAGTGTAACTAGATCTATGGTACGGTTGCTATCAATAGCAAACGTCCGTGATGAGGTTGGACTCCTAACTCTAGGACTCCCTAAAACTTAGGACACAACATGACACAAGTGTTCCTAAATGGGGCTCTAATGGTTCCTACGATGGAAACCGCAATCCAACGGTTCCGAAAGACATGAGGTAAATTGATTCAAGTTGTTGAAGTTAATGATTTTCAGATTTCAAGAATTTTCGATTCCTAAACATCTAAGGAATACCAAAGGCTCTATGGTTCGCAAGCTTCAGCCTTGAATCACATCCATGGAAGGGAATCGTGCACTCTTCCCTTACGCAATTTAGTACTTCAGTTATAGCACCTTATTGCCTGGCATATTTCTCAGGATTTCCGTGGACAGTAGACCTCAGAGCCAATAACATGCTATAATTTAAATACTCAAATTGTCAAGGATCAATTGCAATTGGGATACGAATATGGATGCAATCTCGGCATCTAAATTATCCTAGCATGGCCATTTTACAAGAGAAATCTAAGACTCCTAAGATTTCTGTTTCAGCGGCTTAAGGAATGAATACGTGACAGAAATTTAAGGTTCCATGGAAGTTTTCATAATGATTTTGGTTAATTTAAATTTTTAATAAATTTTATCAATTTCAGATCACATGAATGATTTTACAAATGAACTCATTGCAAAATTTTTAATAGATTTTATCAATTTCAGATCACATGATACGATTAAGTTGCTATTAATTTCTGATTTTTCAAAATCCAAATCAGATTATGGATTAACACGGTAACCTATATCATATCACTTTTAAATTACTCCACACTTTCACAGAATAAAGATATAGATGATTAAAGTTTACTGAAAAATTTGCATGAATTAGCATTAAGATTAGATATCAATGTCCAATTTTTCAAAATTCAAATCAGATTATAGATTAACACAGTAACCTATAGCATATCAATTTCATATCAACTTAAAATCTTACAGTATAAAGATAATAATGAGATTAGACTATTGTATGACTTTCATAAATTTTTATGACGATTTGATGCCCATTAAATTCACACAAAAATCAGATAAAACCAAAGAATTACTTAAAAAGCAAACCTAATAGTATCCTAAAATCAAATGAAAAATTTCAGTAGATATATAATAGATTATAGAATTTATTATCAAAATTTCAAAACTTAAAACTTAAATCTCCACCATAAAATTGGTTTTTAAATATAAGAGATCAATTTGTTTCCTAGGCGTTAAAACTCGTTTATTAAAATAAATTGTAAAACCTTATCAAATCTTTGCAAAATTAGTTGAAAATATTTTTCTAACATTCCACTAACCAAAGTTACTGGTTTGTACAGAAAAATTTTGAAAATATATTAATTTAATAAGAAAAAGAATTATGGCACGTAAAACCGGGAAGCGATTAGAAAACAGTAAAAACCATATTTGTTTTAAAATATTTTTCAATGGAAACTTCCATATATTATTAGGCTTTAATTCTGGAAAGTTTCATCAATTTTTAAAACGATTTGGTATTTATTAAAAATAGCTGATATTTAAAATAATTAATAATCCGATTAAAAAAACTCTAAAAAATATGAAAATTTTTGGGTGATATTAAAACCTTGTAAAACTACTGGAAACAAACTTTCACTAAATTTGAACATGATTTGATATACTTTTGGCTCCATTCATCAAGAAATAACCCTTTTCGGGGTTATTCTTTGAAAAATAGAATGAAAAATAAAATGGCCGAACCACGGTTGGAAATTAAGTTTCCAATAGTATTTTATTTTATAGAAATCCCAAAAAATATCATTTTTTAAAGAAACCCACGTTTTCTAACACTTTCTTTGATAATCTGATTGAAATCCATATTGAATAAAAAACGAAAGAAAATCATTATTAAAGGGAGGAAGTTTAATTTTTTGGTGAAATTTTGAATTTTGAAAACTTATAATCTATATTATAACATACTGAAATTTTAAGAAAAAATTCAATGATTTGATCTACCAAAAGTAAAAGCCTAGCATGCTTTTCTACTTTTGATATTACAAAGATAAAGATCCTACCAATGATCACGCTCCTTGTCTCTAGGGTGCGTAGATCCGAGGTATACGCTTTGTCGCACCCTTTTATATGATGAAGAAGACCCAAAGAACACCCCAAAGATCCTTGATCTGTGATTTGTTGAAGAAGAAAAGGAATTCAAGAATTTCTTTTGTGAAGAACACTTGAGAGATATGAACACACTTCAAGAGAGAAAAGAAAAAAAAATTCTTGGGAGGAGAGAGAAAATGGACGAATTTGGATTTTTTTCCTCATTTTTTTGGACTGTTTGCTTTGATTTTTATACAAAAAAAGTTAGGGTTAAGAGAGAAATAGTAAATTCCAATGTAAGAGCTCCCTTTTTGGCTTGTTTCCAATTTTCCCTTCTTGCTTTTTTTCTTTCTTGTTTCCAAATTGGATTTGATTCCAATCTTAATTTCTTGTCAATCAAGACATGTTATTCTCATTCCACATTGCTTCTTTGGAAGAAAACCTTCTTAAGCAATCATTCATCTTTTCCTTCTTTCTTTCTTTTCATTTTTTATTCTTTTTATTTTTCTTTTAACAAATATGATGTCACCATTGTGACATCATCAAGGTTGGGTGCTCAACTCATGTGGGTCAACCATGTGGGCCGCCCACCTCGAATCTGCATGGCACAGGGTTGCGTGCTAGTACATATATAAAATGGGAAGAGTCGGTAAGACGAAACGTGGCTTGACTTTTCAAATACCACTGAGATAAAGACGGGAAAATACAGAAAAAATGCCACGTTAGAAAATCTTTGCGCCATGTAGATTCGAGGCAGGAAGAGGAGGGCTGCCATATAGATGTGAACAGTGAAACAGCCCTTCCTCATTATATATAGTGGGTGAGAGATGAAAGGTTTCATAATGAAGGTGGAACACTTCCTGTCAGATTATTATCACCAAGGTACAACAGGTGGAGCTTTGACAGAGTGTTGAGCTCGATAGGAATTTTTCCTGTCAGTTTGTTGATGATCAGATGGTTTTGAATATTAGATTTATTTGATGATAGACGGACATTGAAAAAATAGAAAGTTTCTAAAATTAGAAACTTTATAAAATTCCCATCTTTTAGATATCAGAAATCCTAGAGATGGTGTTAAGGTGCTTTTAGCCAAGTTTTGAGATGAGGATTAGATGGTATTGAATGTTAGATTTAGTTGATGAACGATGAAGATTGAAAAAATAGAAAGTTTCTTATGTTAGAAACTTTATGAAACATCCATCTTTTAGACATATGATTGTATTGAATCTTAGATTGTATTGAATCCTAGACACCCTAGAGATGGTGTCTAGGAGCTTTTAGTCAAGTTTTTATATGAGGATTAGATTGTATTGCATCTTAGATTTAGTTGATGTGGGATGGAGATTGAAAAAATAGAAAGTTTCATATTTTAGAAACTTTATAAAACTTCCATCTTTTAGACATAGGAAACCCTAAAGATGAAGTCAACGAGTTTTTTGCCAAGTTTTGGGTGAGAATGAGATTGATTTGAATCTTAGATTTAGTTGATCAAAGATGAATATTGAAAAAATAAAAATTTTCTTATTTTAGAAACTTTAAAAAACATCATTCTTTTAAACAAAGGAAACCCTAGAGATGGAGTCAAGGAGCTTTTAGCCAAGTTTAGAGATGAGGGTTAGACGGTTTTGAATCTTAAATTTAGTTGATCAAGGATGGAGACTGAAAAAATAGAAAGTTTCTAATTTTAGAAACTTTATAAAACATCCATCTTTAGAAATAGGAAATCCTAGAGATGGTGTTAAGGATCTTTTAGCAAAGTTTTGAAATGAGGATGAAATGGTATTGAATCTTAGATTTAGCTGGTGAAGGATGGAGATTAAAAAATCAGAAAGTTTCTAATTTTAAAAACTTTATAAAACATCCATCTTTTAGACATAGGAGACCCTAGAGATGGTGTCAATGAGCTCTTAGCCAAGTTTTGGGATGAGGATGAGATGATATTAAATCTTAGAATTAGTTGATTAAGGATGGAGATTGAAAAAAGAGAAAGTTTCTTATGTTTGAAACTTTAAAAAACATCTATCTTTTAGACATAGGAGACCCTAGCAATAGTGTAAATGAGCTTTTAGATGGATGTTTTATAAAGTTTCTAAAATATGAAACTTTCTATTTTTTCAATCTTCAAACTTTATAACCTAAATCTAATATTCAATACCATCTCATCCTCATCTCAAACCTTGGCAAAAAGCTCATTAACACAACATGGGGGTTTCTTATGTCTAAAAGATTGATTTTTTATAAAGTTTCTAAAATAAGAAACTTTCTATTTCTCTAATCTCTATCCGTCATCAACTAAATCTAAAATTCAATACCACATAATCCTCATCGCAGAACTTGGCTAAAAGCTCTTTGACACCATCTGTAGGGTATACTAACTGGAAAAGATAGATGTTTTATAAAGTTTCAAAAATAAGAAACTTTTTATTTTTTCAATCCCCATCATTCAGCAACTAAATCTGAGATTTAATACCTTCTCATTCCCAACTCAAAACTTAGCTAAAAGCTCCTTAACATCGTCGTCTCTAGGGTTTCATATGTCTAAAAGATGGATATTTTATAAAATTTTTAAAAGAAGAAACTTTTTATTTTTTCAATCTTCGTCCTTCATCAACTAAATCTAAGATTCAATACCCTCTCATTCTCATCCCAAAACTTGGCAAAATGCTGGTTTACATCATGTCTAGGGTTTCAATACCGTAAAAGATAGTCTTTAATCAACTAAATCAAAGATTCAATACCATCTCATCTTAATCTCAACCTCCATCCTTAAGCAACTAAATCTAAGATTCAGTACCCTCTAATTCTCAACTCAAAACTTTGTTAAAAGCACCTTGACACCATCTCTAAGGTTTCCTATGTCTAAAAGATGGATGTTTTAAAAAGTTTCTAAAATAAGAAACTTTCTATTTTTACAATCTACATCCTTAATCAACTAAATCTAAAATTCAATACCCTCTATTCTCATCCTAAAACTTTGCTAGAAGCTCGTTGACATCATCTCTAGGGTTTCAATACCATAAAAGATAGTCCTTAATCAACTAAATCTATGATTCAGTATAATCTCATCTTCATCTCAAAACCTGGTTAAAAGCTCCTTGACACAATCTGTAGGGTTTAGTAAGTGTAAACGATTAATCTTTCATAAAGTTTCTAAAATAAGAAACTTTTTACTTGTTGAATCTCCATCCTTCATCAACTAAATCAAAACACCCTCTCATTCTCATCTCAAACCTTGCCTAAATGCACCTTCACAACATCTCCAGGGTTTACTATCTCTAAAAGATAGATGTTTTATACAGTTTCTAAAATAAGAAACTTTCTATTTTTTCAATCTCCGTCCTTCATTAACTAAATCTAAGATTCAGAACCCTCTCATTCTCATCCCAAAACTTAGCGACCTTTGCTCCAGTTGCTAGATTGGAAGCCATAAGGATGCTACTTGCATTTGCATCCCATTAAAAATTTAAGTTGTATCAAATGGATGTGAAGAGTGCATTCCTAAATGGGTATATTATGGAGGAAGTTTATGTTGAACAACCTCCCGGTTTTGAGGATTTCAAATACCCTAATCACGTATATAGGCTGGACAAAGCCTTGTATGGTCTAAAGCAAGCTCCTAGAGCTTGGTATGAGAGACTTAGCTCCTTCCTATTAGAGAGTGGCTTTCAAATGGGCACGGTTGACAAAACCTTGTTCATTAAAAGAAAAGGAAAAGATATGCTTATTGTTCAAGTCTATGAGATGATACAATATTGGGTGCTACCAATTATAAGATGTGTGAAGAATTCGCACAATCCATGCAAAAAGAGTTTGAGATGAGTATGATGGGAGAGCTTACCTATTTCCTAGGACTTCAAATCAAACAATGTAAAAATGGAATTTTCATCAACCAAGAGAAGTATACTAGGGAACTCCTTAAGAAATTTGGCATGGATAGCTCACAAATCAAGCCAACTCCTATGAGCACTTCCACCAAATTAGAAAAGGATGAAAGTGGCAAACCGGTTGATAAGAAGACGTTTAGAGGAATGATAGGTAGTCTATTATATTTGACCTCTAGTCGGCCGGATATAATGTTTAGCGTGTGTATTTGTCCTAGGTTTCAATCGGGTCCTAAAGAGTCTCATTTGAGTGCCGTTAAGAGGATATTCAAATATCTCAAAGGAACTCCTTCTTTAGGTTTATGGTATGAACGATCGAATGAATTCAACCTAGTAGGATTTTCGGATGCCGACTTTGCCAGTTGTAGAATTGATAGAAAAAGCACAAGTGGCACTTGTCAATGTCCAGGAAGGTCTCTAGTGTCTTGGTTTAGCAAAAAACAAAACTCTGTAGCCTTGTCTACTACTGAAGCATAATACATTGCGACCGGCGCTTGTTGTGCACAAATCCTATGGATGAAGAACACTCTCATGGACTACAATCTTGGATTTAGTAATGTTCCAATCCATTGTTATAATACAAGTGCCATCAACTTGACAAAAAATCCAATTCAACATTCTAGAACTAAGCACATAGAGGTAAGGCATCATTTGTTAAGAGATCATTCTCAAAAATGGGATATTGAAATTAAGTACATCCACACTAATGCACAATTGGTGGATATCTTCACAAAACCCCTTAATGAGGATCGATTTTGTGACCTTAGGAGTTGACTCAACATTTGGAGTTTGGATCAAGTCAAAGAGTTTGCACATAAAGCATGAATAGAAGACACAATTCTCCTTGTATATATCAATATATATCTCTTGTTTTGGTAGTGACTACATGGTTTTAGATGATCCAACCCTAACTCTAAAACTCACTCAATTGCTACCCACAGCCCACTTCATTTCAAGGGGGAATCGGTACCATCACCCTTAATTAAGATACCTAAAACTTTGGCCACGTGCCATCATCTAAACCTTCCGTAAGTCATATGTGTGATTCATGTATTGGATCATGGTTTCACTTGCAATTTGAAATATCACCTTATGCATATGTAACTATGTCCTCCTTACATTAAAATAAAAATAAAAATTCTCGGAACTCCGAGATTTCGTCCAGGTGGTCCTCGGAGCTCCGAGAAAATTTCTCGGAACTCCGAGATTTGGGCCAGTAGAAAATAAAAAAATCCGTGTGTTCTCGGAACTCCGAGATTTTTTCTCGGAGCTCCGAGAATCGGGCCAGGAGCGTTATAACCCTGGACCCGGTTCTTTTTTTTTTATTTTCTTCTCTACTTTCCCTCTTCCTTCCACTTCTCTTCAAACCCTAACTCCATTTTCCTTTTTTTTTCTTCATTTTCCCCCTACATCTTCCTCCAAAACCCTCTTCTCCCTTCCAAATCCCTCTCTTCTTCCTAACACCCTAATGTTTTCCATTCAAACCGTAGGATTTCACCCTTTTTTTCATTTTTTCTTTCTTCCTTTCTCTATTTCTCCTATTTTCCTCCATTTTAGGGCTATTTCTCTATTTTTTTAACACATTATTTTTCTCTCCACCCACATTTCCTCTCACCATGCCTCCTAAAACCAAAAAATCTCAATATTGGAGGCTCCTCCCAAGTTGCGGACCCCGAATACGTTCCTGAAGACGTTCCCGAGGAAGAAGGGCCTTCACGGAAGAAGGCGAAGGCCAAGGCTGTGGCGGCCGAGGTTGTGGCCAACTCCTATTTCGCTGGAGATAAGGCCAAGAAACTCTGGGCCGACGTCGGTACTAGGGGCATCCTCATCGGTAGGTACATTGATCCCCCTGTCCTTCAAAATTTTGATTTAAAGGCCAAATTTGATGCCCTTCATTGGACACCCATCCTTCACCTCGACGAACCCGTTTACCCTCAATTGGTGCGTCTCTTCTATGCCAATCTCACCATTTCCCCTTCCTTCTTCAAAATCGAATCTAAGATCAAGAAAACTGTCATCAAACTCTTCTATCACACTTTTGCCACAGTTCTTGGGATTAGCCATGAGGGCTTCTTACACTATTTTTGGCTGGAAGATGGGACACATTCACTTGATGATATTGATCATGACACTGTCTATGGTCGGATAACACGACGCTACCACCCTAATATGCCCGTACAATCTGCCGACGTCATTCCGGTTGCGCACATGCCCCATAACTTCATGTACCACATCTTCATACCTCGTGCTGGGATGCGTGAAGCCCTAAGACCCTTAGAGGCATATATTATCTACAGCATCCTAGAGGGCCGCCAACTTTGTCTGCCTTATATCATGTTTCACTACATGTTTCAGACCCTTGGCCGCTACCGCTCTTCCTTGCCATATGGCATGATTCTCACCCGTGTCTTCCGCCACTTTGGCATCATCTTGGATGGAGAGATGACCATGACTCATACTGCCCCGTTTGATGTTCAGACCTTTAACCGCATGGCTCTTAATCAAGCAGCGATTGACATTGATTTTGACGATGGAGGAGGGTACGAAGCCGAGGACCAGGCTGCACCGGCACCTCAGCCGTCACAAGATACATCTCAGTTCTGCACTCGCTAGGATTTGGCTCACATGCAGGAGGCCATTGAGCGATCCATGGCCTCACAGTTTGAGCGGTTGTCTACCCATGTCGACTCTGAGATTTTGACTCGCTTCCAGACCATGACTACCCACGTTGATGACCAGTGGGCCGCCTAATATCGCTACCTCTCCAGTGGTCAGTGGGGCCAGGCGCCGGGTAGTTCTTCTCATCAGCCACCACCTCCTCCGGAGCAGTAGATGGCTCTCGTTCTCTGATGATGGATCCTGTCTTGCTTAGATTTTTCTTTATATTTGGCTTATCTATATGTTTCTATTTGCCTCGGTCGTCTTTGGATTATAAGTTGGTTGTATGGATCCTATTTAGCTAGATGCTTCTATAGTCAGTCGGATCTTTTTGGGATGTATTTGGTTTATCTAATTCTGTCACTGTTATGATGTGTCGTGGATGCTATGTCTTTTGACTGGTTGTATGTACTTTTATGTATGCCATTTCACATCATCTATATATATATATATATATATATATATATATCTCTTTGGTTTACTGTGCGGTGTGCTTCTCTGTTCTATTTTTTTTGCTCGCATACCTTGTCTTATGCCTGCTTTCTCTATTGCATTGCAATTCACTTGTCTCATTGGCTCACACCTACCCTCTTTCCTTTTGTTCCACCTTTTTGGTGATGACAAAAGGGGGAGAATATTTGAGCTCCCAAGTCATAATAATATGCATATATTAAGGGAGAGCAAAGCTCTATGCTTATAATTTTGCAATTAAATTTCCATCATTAAAAGTAATGCCTTAAATGTTCAATTAGATCAAACTCTTAGAGTGAGCTCAAATTGTTTTATTCATCCCTAAAGGGGGAGCTCCTACCCTAAAACAAATTATGTTTGTCATCATCAAAAAGGGGGAGATTGTTAGCCCAAGGGTTCAACAAGTACTCCCATTGAAATGTTTTGATGATTAACAAACTCAATTTGTTATAAAATAAAGGTTTTATACACTAATGATTTCCATTGGCAAAGTTATGGTGTTCATAGCGTAGCATCCTCAAGAGTGCATGACAAATGGCAAATCATTCAAGCTCAAAGTGATATCAAAGGCATGAAGAAGGCATCACCATCTCAAAGGTATTCAAAGATAAGGTTGAACTCTAGCCTAACACTAAGATTCAATACCATCTTAGATTTCGTTGATGAAGGATGATGATTGAAAAAAATAGAAAGTTTGTAATTTTAGAAGCTTTATAAAACATCCATCTTTTAGACATAAGAGACCCTAGAGACGGTGTCAAAGAGCTTTTAGCCATGTTTTGGGATGAGGATGAGATGATATTGAATCTTAGATTTAGGTTGTGAAGGATGGAGTTTGAAAAAATAGAAAGTTTCTTATTTTAAAAACTTTATGAAACATCCACCTTTTAGACATAGGAAACCCTACAGATGAGGTCAACGAGCTTTTAACCATGTTTTGGGATGAGAATAAGTGGGTATAGAATCTTAGATTTAGTTGATTAAGGATCCAGATAGAAAAAATAGAAAGTTTCTTATATTAGAAACTTTATTAAACATCAATCTTTTAGACTTAGAAACCCTAGAGATGGTGTCAAGGTGCTTTTAGCCATGTTTTGGCATGAGGATGAGATGATATTCAATTTTAGATTTAGTTGAGGAAGGATGGAGATTGAAAAACAGAAAGTTTCTGATCTAAAGAAACTTTATAAAACATCCATCTTTTAGACATAGGAAACAATCTATATGGTGTGAAGGAGCTTTTAGTCAAGTTTTGAGATGAGGTTTAGATGGTATTCAATCTTAGATTTAGTTGATGAAGGATGGAGATTGAAAAAAAAAGAAAGTTTCTTATTCAGAATCGTTATAAAAAAATCCATCTTTTAGACATAGGAAACCCTAGAAATGGTGTTAAGGAGTGAAAATCCGATATAGGGGGTCCCAAGTTGAATTATAAATGGCAACTATGAGGAGGGAGAATACGGTTGTTTAAGAAAACTAGAATTTACCAATTTGAAAAACTTAAACCGATTAAGAGATCAAAAACAATATTTTAAGCATACAAGTTAAATCTAATGGTGCAATGCAAATGAAAGAGCAAAGAGATAGAAAGAGTGCACCCGAGATTTAAAGTGGTTCGGTCCTCAAACCCGAGGCCTACTCCACTCCACCAACCAAACCCGTTGATGGCTTCACTATTTGATCTTCTTAACCTTGGCGAAGATCGGTGCCAATTACAATTGCTTTAACCTTGGTGGCAATCCTTACCACGGAGAAAAAGGGCTCCGCTTCTCCGAATACTCGCCCGAATACAAATCTTGAAAGATGAAAGAAAGAACTAAAAAATCCCTTCACAAGGGTTACAAAAGATGTACAATTGAGAGCCTATGATCCAAATCCTAGAGTTGGTGATGAGAGGCACAATTGAAGCTTGATTCACTCTTGGGTATTCAAATGAAGTTTAAGAGTGTTAGGATTGATGATTTGTATGATTAGAACACCCATATTTATAGGAAAAACAAAATATGACCGTTCAGTGGCATTACGGTAATTCCAGCAAAATTCCAAACGGCTCTTTTTCAGACCGTTGGAGTGTTCTCGGAGTTCCGAGAATAATTCTCGGAGTTCCGAGAATTCTCGGAGTTCCGAGAAAAAATCTCGGAGTTCCGAGAAGCCTCACAGAAATTGGAAAAAGTCTATTGGACCATTTCTCGGAGTTCCGAGAATAATTCTCGGAGTTCCGAGAATTCTCGGAGTTCCGAGAAAAACTCTCGGAGTTCCGAGAAGCCTATGCAGAGCAGATTTTCAATTCTGTTTTTGGGCTTCCAGTTCTCAACCAAGATGGGATTGCTATGAGGGTTCCAAGGTGTTGGAACTCCACAAATACAATCACTTGTTTATTTAGGGTGTGTGAGATTACTTTAATTATGCCTCTAGAAACCTAATCTAGGTTTGGATCAATTACATTTAAGAAATGGTCTTCAATATTAATTTCTTCATGTCTTCAAGTCTTCATGACTTCTTGCTTGATGACTTTGGCCTTCCAATTAGTGGTCCAATGTGGGCTTCTTGGCCTTCAATCCAAGCATCCTTGATCTTACTTTATCAAGATCTACAACTTAGACAATCAAACACATTAGTGATAAATGATCACTTGTGTATTGGAATCATCAAAACAAGATGGGAATGCCAAGGTAAAAACCATTGGGCTTACAATCTCCCCCTTTTTTATGATGACAAGCACAAGAGATTTACAAATCAAAGCATATACTCTTTTCACATTTTTCTTACACTAGAGACTTTACTCTAGATTCTTCTCCCCCTTTGTCATCAACAAAAAGAAGGGGTAAGAAAAACAAGGGTTTAAAATTTACAATTTTAAAGCTCCCCCTTTTTCAAAGAAAAATTCAATTTTAACTCCCCCTAGTTAAAATAATTTTACAATACAAGAGGGGTTATCAAACAAAACATACAAATGAAATATATTCAATTTTAAGTTCAAAAAACCCCTAATCTACACAATATGAATATCATCATATGGGGGTTTTGGGAACCCAAGATTTCTTGGTCCCACATCTAGCCCTACTCTTGGATGCACATTGGAATTGGTAATGACCATTCATTCCACAAAAATGGCATCTAACAAGAGGGTTAGATACACTAGTCCTATCATGATAAGCATGTTGAGGTCTAAGACTAGTTTTACTTAGGATTATGTCAATAATTTTATTTCCATTTAGAAATCCATGTAAGCATAATCTAAGTCTTTCATTTTCATTATGAAGATGGGATGTTTGAACTAAAAGCTCATTTCTTTCATCTTCATAAGAATTGGAGGAGCTTGCCATATTTTAAAATTTTAAAAGTTGGCAAGTTTTCTCATCCAAGCTACCCTTAAGGGTATTAATCTCAAGTTTATGATTTTCAAGTGTAACTTGTTCTTGAGATATGGAAGAAGATAAATCACTTTTCAAAAATTCAAGTTCTTTTTCTAACTTTAAAATGGATTTTTTAAGAACTTTGTTTTTGGAAATTTGGGTATGCAAGGTTTCACATAATTCATCATAAGGTATGCTATCACTTTTACTACTAGATGAAGAATATGAGGGGTTAGAGTTTACCTCAACTTCATGGGTGATTGTCATGAAGCAAAGATCATCTTTTTTATTTTCTTCCCCTTCACTTGAGCTTTTGCCCGATGTGCTTAACGCATCCCAACCGGCGGCAAGAGCCTTATGCTTCTTCCAATCCTTCTTACCCTTGTACTTAGAGGAAGTTGATTTTAGAAGTGGACAATCCGGTCTTTTGTGTCCAATCTTCTTGCAATTGAAGCATCTTAAGGCTCTTTCAACATCACTTTCCTCTTTCTTCTTCTTATCTTTCTTATGCTTCTTTCTCCACAAGCTCTTGAATCTTCGTAAGGCTTCTTCTTCGTCACTATCCGCTTCACTTGATGAGTCTTCCTTGGAAGCCTTGAGTGCTAGGGATCTAAATTCCCTCTCCTTCTCCTTTGGCTTCTTTTCCTCTTGTCGGCTAGTAAGGAGCATCTCATGGGTGATGAGAGATCCTACAAGCTCCTCTATGGTTAGAGTCTTGAGATTTTTTGACTCTTGAATCGCGGTCACCTTTGGATCCCAATGGGGAGGAAGGGACCTAAGTAACTTACTCACAAGCTCATCGTTAGGATAAGATTTACCAAGATTAGCTAGTTCGTTAGAAATAATAGAAAAACGAGTATACATTTCCGAAATACTCTCGTTTGGACTCATTCTAAACATTTCATACTTGCTCTTTAACAAGTTTATTTTGGAATCCTTGACTTGTGAAGTTCCCTCATGGGTAGTTGCAAGGGTATCCCAAATAGTCTTGGCGGAATCAAAAAGAGCAACTCTATTAAACTCCTCGGTAGCTAAGGCACAAAACAAGGAATTTATTGCTTTGTAGTTCAAATTAGCTTGCCTTTTCTCTACCACATTCCATTCTTCAAAAGGATTGGAAGGTACATTGTATCCATTTTCAACAATGTACCAAAGTTCCACATCTATCGAAAGAAGATAGATGCGCATCCTTGTTTTCCAATGTCCATAGTTTGACCCATTGAAGAAAGGAGGTCTAGTTGTGGAATGGCCTTCCGGAAGTCCGGTTCCAATTTGGTGTGCCATTTCACAATTAGAAGTTGCCAAATAAAATCTTTCCCTAGTTAGATTTTGAAATAACTTTTACAAAAATTTTAAAATCTTTTAAGAGCCAAGGCTCTGATACCAAGTGAAAATCCGATATAGGGGGTCCCAAGTTGAATTATAAATGGCAACTATGAGGAGGGAGAATACGGTTGTTTAAGAAAACTAGAATTTACCAATTTGAAAAACTTAAACCGATTAAGAGATCAAAAACAATATTTTAAGCATACAAGTTAAATCTAATGGTGCAATGCAAATGAAAGAGCAAAGAGATAGAAAGAGTGCACCCGAGATTTAAAGTGGTTCGGTCCTCAAACCCGAGGCCTACTCCACTCCACCAACCAAACCCGTTGATGGCTTCACTATTTGATCTTCTTAACCTTGGCGAAGATCGGTGCCAATTACAATTGCTTTAACCTTGGTGGCAATCCTTACCACGGAGAAAAAGGGCTCCGCTTCTCCGAATACTCGCCCGAATACAAATCTTGAAAGATGAAAGAAAGAACTAAAAAATCCCTTCACAAGGGTTACAAAAGATGTACAATTGAGAGCCTATGATCCAAATCCTAGAGTTGGTGATGAGAGGCACAATTGAAGCTTGATTCACTCTTGGGTATTCAAATGAAGTTTAAGAGTGTTAGGATTGATGATTTGTATGATTAGAACACCCATATTTATAGGAAAAACAAAATATGACTATTCAGTGGCATTACGGTAATTCCAGCAAAATTCCAAACGGCTCTTTTTCAGACCGTTGGAGTGTTCTCGGAGTTCCGAGAATAATTCTCGGAGTTCCGAGAAAAAATCTCGGAGTTCCGAGAAGCCTCACAGAAATTGGAAAAAGTCTACTGGACCATTTCTCGGAGTTCCGAGAATAATTCTCGGAGTTCCGAGAATTCTCGGAGTTCCGAGAAAAACTCTCGGAGTTCCGAGAAGCCTATGCAGAGCAGATTTTCAATTCTGTTTTTGGGCTTCCAGTTCTCAACCAAGATGGGATTGCTATGAGGGTTCCAAGGTGTTGGAACTCCACAAATACAATCACTTGTTTATTTAGGGTGTGTGAGATTACTTTAATTATGCCTCTAGAAACCTAATCTAGGTTTGGATCAATTACATTTAAGAAATGGTCTTCAATATTAATTTCTTCATGTCTTCAAGTCTTCATGATTTCTTGCTTGATGACTTTGGCCTTCCAATTAGTGGTCCAATGTGGGCTTCTTGGCCTTCAATCCAAACATCCTTGATCTTACTTTATCAAGATCTACAACTTAGACAATCAAACACATTAGTGATAAATGATCACTTGTGTATTGGAATCATCAAAACAAGATGGGAATGCCAAGGTAAAAACCATTGGGCTTACAAGGAGCTTTTAACCAAGTTTTGGGATGAGGATGAGATGGTGTCAATGAGCTTTTAGCCAAGTTTTGGGATGAGAATGAGAGGGTATTGAATCATAGATTTAGTTGATGAAGGATGGAGATTGAGAAAATAGAGAGTTTCATATTTTCGAAACTTTATAAAACATAAATCTTTTACACTTCGTAAACCTAGAGATGGTGTAATGGAGCTTTGAGCCAAGTTTTGGGATGAGTTAGCGATGGTACTGAATCTTAGATTTATTTGATGAAGGATGGAGAAAAAATAAAAAGTTTCTTATTTTAGAAACTTTGTAAAACATCTATGTTTAAGACATGAAACCGTAGAGATGGTGTCAATGAGCTTTTAGCCATGTTTTGAGATGACGATGCGGTGGTATTGAATCTTCGATTTAGTTGATGAAGGATGGAGACTGAAAAAAGAGAAAGCTTCTTATTTTAGAAACGTTAAAATATCCATCTTTTAGACTTACTAAACCTTAAAGATGGTGTCAATGAGCTTTTAGCCATGTTTTGAGATGAGGATGAGATGATATTGAATCTTAGATTTAGTTGGTGAATGAAGGAGATTGAGAAAATAGAAAGTTTCTTATTTTAGAAACTTTATAAAACATCAATCTTTTAAAATTAGTACACCCTAGAGATGATGTCAACGAGCATTTTGCCAAGATTTGGGATGAGAATGAGAGGGTATTGAATCTTAGAATTAGTTGATGAAGGATGGAGATTGAAAAAACAGACAGGTTCTTATTTTAGAAACTTTATAAAACATCCATCTTTTAAACATAGGAAACCGTAGAGATGGTGTTAAGGAGCATTTAGCCAAGTTTTGGGATTAGGATGAGATGGTGTCAACGAGCTTTTAGCCAAGTTTTGGGATAAGAATGAGACGGTATTGAATCTTAGATTTACTACATGAAGGATGAAGATTGAAGAAATATAAAATTTCTTATTTTTGAAACTTTAGAAAACAACAATCTTTTACAGTTAGTAAACCTTGGAGATGGTGTCAGGGAGCTTTGAGCCAAATTTTGGGATGAGTTAGCGATGGTATTGAATCATAGATTTAGTTGATGAAAGATGAGGAAGAAATAAAAAATTTCTTATTTTAGAAACTTTATAAAACATCTATCTTTTAGACATATGAAACCCTAGAGATGGTGTAAAGGATCTTTTAGCCAAGTTTTGAGATGAGGATGCGATGGTAATGAATCTTAGATTTCGTTGATGAAGTATGGAGATTGAATAAGTAGAAAGTTTGTGATTTTAGAAAATTTCTAAAACGTCAATCTTTTAGACATAGGAAACCCTATAGATGGTGTAAAGGTGCTTTTAGCTAATTTTTAGGATGCGGATGAGAATTGAAAGAACAGATTTTAGAAACTTTATAAAACAAACATCTTTTACACATAGGAAACCCTACTGATGGTGTCATGGAGCTTTTAACCCGAAGTTTTGAGATAATGATGAAATGATATTGAATCTTTGATTAAGTTGATTAAGGATGGAGATTGAAAAAATAGAAGGTTTCTTATTTTAGAAACTTTACATAACATTCATCTTTTAGACATAAGAAATCCCTAGAGATGATGTCAAGGAGCTTTTAGCCAAGTTTCGGGATGTGAATGTGAGGGTATTGAATCTTAGATCTAGTTGATGAATATTGGAGATTGAAAAAATTAAAAATTTCTTATTTTAGAAACTTTATAAAACATCAATATTTTAGACTTAGTAAACCATAGAGATGGTGTCAATGAGCTTCTAGATTTATCTTTTAGGGTATCTAAACCCTAGAGATCATGTCAACGAGGTTTTAGCCAAGTTTTGAGATTAGAATGACAGGGTATTGAATCTTAGATTTAGTCTATGAAAGATGAAGATTGAAAAAATAGAAAGTTTCTTATTTTAGAAACGTTATAAAAGATCCATCTTTTAGACATAGAAAACCCTAGGGATGGTGTCAATGAGCTTTTAGCCAAGTTTTGATATGAGGATGAGATGGTGCTGAATTTTAGATTTAGTTGAGGAAGGATGGAGATTGAAAACCAGGAAGATTCTAATCTAAAGAAACTTTATAAAACATCCATCTTTTAGACATAGGAAACCATCTATATGGTGTCAAGGAGCTTTTAGTTAAGTTTTGAGATGAGATTTAGATGGTATTGAATCTTAGATTTAGTTTATCAAGGATGGAGATTGAAAAAGTAGAAAGTTTCTGATTTTTGAAACTTTATACAACATCCATCTTTTAGACATAGGAAACCTTAGAGATGGTGTCAATGAGGTTTTAGACCAATTTTGAGATGAGGATGAGATAAACATTGAATCTTAGATTTAGTTGATAAAGGATTGAGATTGAATAAACATAATGTTTCTGATTGTAGAAACTTTATAAAACATCCATCTTTTAAACATAAGAGACCTTAAAGATGGTGTCAATGAGCTTTTAGCCAAGTTTTGGAATGGCGATGAAATGTTATTGAATCTTAGATTTAGTTGATGGTGGATGGAGATTGACAAAATATAAAGTTTCTTATTTTTTAAACTTTATATAACATCCATCTTTTATGGTATTAAAACCGTAGATATGAGGTCAACGAGCTTTTAGCTCAGTTTTGGATGAGAATGAGAGGGTATTGAATCTTAGATTTAGTTGATGAAGGATGGATATTGAAAAAATAGAAAGTTTCAGATTTTATAAACTTTATAAAACATCAATCTTTTAGTCATTCTAAACCGTAGAGATCGTGTCAAAGAGCTCTTATCCATCTCATCCTCATCCCAGAATTTGGCAAAGTTCCTTGACACCATCTCTAGGGTTTACTAAGTTTAAAAGATTGATGTTTTATAAAGTGTCTAAAATAAGAAACTTTATATTTTTTCAATCTCCATCATTCATTAACTAAATCTATGATTCAATATCATCCCATCCTCATCTCAAAACTTGGCCAAAAGCTCCTTCACACCATCTCTTGGGTTTCCTATATAAAAAAGATTGATGTTTTTATAAAGTTTCTAAAATAAGAAACTTTCTATTTTTTCAATCTCCAAACTTCATCACCTAAATCTACGATATAATACCATCTTATCATCATCCCAAAACTTAGGTAAAAGCTCATTCACACCATCTCTAGGGTCTGCTATGTCTAATATATGGATGTTTTATAAGCTTTCTGAAAAAAGAAACTTTCTATTTTTTCAATCTCCATCCTTTATCAACTAAATCTAAGATTCAATACCATCTCATCCTTATTACAAAACTTGGCTAAAAGCTCTTTGACACCACCGCTAGGGTTTCCTATGTCTAAAAGTTGTATGTTTTATAAAGTTTATAGAATAAGAAACTTTCTATTTTTTTAATTTCATACTTTATCAACTAAATCTATGATCCAATTCCATCTCATCCTCATCTCAAACCTTACCTAAAAGCTCCTTGACACCATCTCTAGAGTTTATTAAGTTTAAAAAATTGATGTTTTATAAAGTTTCTAAAATAAGAAACTTTCTATTTTTTCAATCTACATCCTTCATCAACTAAATCTAAAATTCAATACTTTCTCATTCTCATCGAAAAACTTTGCTAAAAGCTATGTTGACATCATCTCTAGGGTTTTGTATGTCTAAAAGATGAATGTTTTATAAAGTTTCTATGATAAGAAATATGTTATTTTTCAATCTCCATCCTTCATCAACTAAATCTAAGATTCAATATCGTCTCATATTCAGACCAAAATATGGCTAAAAGCTCATCGACACCTTCTCTAGGGTCTCTTATGTCTAAAAGATAGATGTTTTATGAAGTTTCTAAAATAAGAAACTTTCTATTTTTTCATTCTCCATCCTTTGTCATCTAAATCTAAGATTTAATCATACCATCCTCTTCTCAAAACTTAGGTAAAAGCTCTTTGACACCATCTCTAAGGTTTCGTATGTCTAAAAGATGGATGTCTTATAAAGTTTCAAAAATTAGAAACTTTCTATTTTTCAGTCTCTATCCTTCATCAATTAAATTTAAGATTCAATACCCTTTCATTCTGATCCCAAAACTTGGCTGAAAGCTCGTTGAGATAATCACTAGGGTTTCCGATGTCTAAAAGATGGATGTTTTATAAAGTTTCTAAAATAAGAAACTTCCAATTTTTCAATCCCCATCCATAATAAACTAAATCTAAGATTCACTACCATCTCATCCTCATCCTAAAACTTGGCTAATAGCTCCATAGCTCATTATCTTCTTTAGGATCACAGCCCAGTGCACAGAGGATGTAAGGCCCACCTGCATTAGCTTAGGGCTAACTAGCATTAGTTAGGACATATAGGGAGTCTTAAAACTCACAAACAAGTGGAACCTAACTAATCATATGCAATAAGCTATTAACAATTAGTCAAGTCTAGTTGATTGAGTCTAGGATGGCAGTCTCAGATTTGTTAGGCATTGTAGTTTAGAATAGGTGCGAGAACAATGTGACCTTAATTCCTGTAGAGGCAAGGATGCGTAGGCTACTTCAGATGAACATCAGACTATCCAAGATTCAGGCAAAAAAATAATTAGAGTCTTAGGGTTTGTTGTTAGTGCTATAGGATTTGTGTTTGTAGTTATCATTGTTTCTTGCATAAGACCATGACAGTATGTCTTCTTTCAGACTAGGATCATTTTCTTATTTGATTACTCACATGTTTAGCTGTAGCTCTCACATGCTTAGCTGTAGCTCTTTACTATTGCTGATTATTACTTTTGCTATCATCTACTGGCATTTGCTCACAGAATATGTTTGTCTCTTTAGCTATAGCTATGCATGCGTTTGTTTACCACTTTCTTAGATGTGATGAGTTAGGATTAGATGTGATATGTGGAGACAGGTAGATTGGTTATTTGGCATTGGATTGGCTCTAATCTTCTCCGCCTCCCTGAGAGGCTGTGGATTCTAATGCTCATTCTGGTGACAGATGATACTGATACTAACTCTTTTTAGGCATAGATGTTAGATGTGATGTGTGGACAGCATCTCTAGCAATGTCTAAAACATAGATGCTTTATAAAGTTTCTAAAATAAAAAACTTTCTATTTTTTCAATCTCCATCCTTCATCAACTAAATCTAAGATTCAATACCATCTCATCCTTATCTCAAAACTTGGCTAAAAGCTCATTCACACCATCTCTAGGGTTTACTAAATCTAAGAGATTGATGTTTTATAAAGTTTCAAAAGTAAGAAACTTTCTATTTTTTCAATCTCCATCCTTCATCAACTAAATCTAAGATTCAAGACCCTCTCATTCTCATTCCAAAACTTGGCTAAAAGCTCGTTGACATCATCTTTGGGGTTTCCTATGTCTAAAAGATTGATGTTTTATAAAGTTTTCAAAATAAGAAACTTTCTATTTTTTCAATCTCCATCCTTCATCAACCAAATCTAAGATTCAATACCACCACATCATCATCCCAAAACTAGGCTGAAAGCCCCTTGACACCATATCTAGGGTCTCTAATGTATAAAAGATGGATGTTTTTTTAAGTTTCTAAAATAAGAAACTTTCTATTTTTTCAATCTCCATTCTCTATCAACTAAATCCAAGATTCAATACCATATCATCCTCACCTAAAAACTTGGCAAAAAACTCCATGACACCATCTCTAGGGTTTCCAATGTCTAAAAGATGGATGCTTTATAAAGTTTCTAAAATAAGGAACTTTCTATTTTTTAAATCTTCATCCATCATCAATTAAATTTAAGAATGAAAACAAATACTTCATCATCTCAAAACTTGGCAAAAACCTTCTTTTCACCATCTCTAGGGTTAATTAAATCTAAAATATTGATGTTTTATAAAGTTTCAAAAATAAGAAACATTTTATTTTTTCAATCTCCATCCTTCATCAACGAAATCTAAGATTCAATACCCTCTCATTCTGATCCCAAAACTTGGCTAAAAACTTGTTGACATCATCTCTAGGGTTTCATATGTCTAAAAGATGGATGTTTTATAAAGTTTCTAAAATAAGAAACTTTCAATTTTTCAATCTCCATCCGTCGTAAACAAAATCTAAGATTCAATACCATATCATCCTCATCTCAAAACTTGGGTAAAAGCTCTATGACACCATCTCTTTGGTTTATTAAGTCTAAAAGATTGATATTTTGTAAAGTTCCTAAAATAAGAAATCTTCTAATTTTTCAATCTCCATCCTCCATCAACTAAATCTAAATTCAATACCCTCTCATTCTCATCCCGAAACTTGGCTAAAAGCTTGCTGATATCACTTCTAGGGCTACCTATGTCTAAAAGATATATGTTTTATAAAGTTTCTAAAAGAAGAAACTTTCTATTTTTTCAATCTCCATCCTTCATCAACCAAATCTTAGATTCAATATCATCGCATCATCATCCCAAAACATGGCTAAAAGCTCCTTGACACCATGTCTACGGTCTCCTACCTCTAAAAAATTGATGTTTTGTAAAGTTTCTAAAATGAGAAACTTTCTATTTTCTCAATTTTCATCATTTATAAACTAAATCTAAGATTAAATAGCATCTCATTCTCATCTCAAAACTTGTCTAAAACTTCCTCGAGACCAACTTTTGGGTTTCCTATGTCTAAAAGATAGATTTCTTACAAAGTTTCAATAATAAGAAACTTTCTATTTTTTCAATTTCCATCCTTCATCAACTAAATTTAAGATTCAATATCATCTCATCCTCATCTCAAAACTTAGCTAAAAGCTCATTCACACCATCTCTAGGGTTTCTAATGTCCAAAAGTTAGATGTTTTATAAAGTTTCTAAAATAAGAAAGTTTCTATATTTTCAATCTCCATCCTTGTTCAAATTAATCAAAGATTCGATACCATCTAATCCTCATCTCAAATCTTGGCTAAAAGTTCCTTGACACCATCTATGGGGTTTCCTATGTCTAAAAGATTGATATTTTATAAAGTTTCTAATATAAGAATCTTTCTAATTTACAATCTCCATCATTGATCAACTAAATCTAAGATTCAATACCATCTAATCCTAATCTCAAAACTTGGGTAAAAGCTCGTTGACACCATCTATAGGGTTTCCTATGTCTAAAAGGTGGATATCTTAAAATGTTTCTAAGATAAGAAACTTTCTATTTTTCTATCTCTATCCTTTCTAAAATAAGAAAATTTCTATTTTTCTATCTCTATCCTTCTCCAACTAAATCTACGATTCAATACCATCTCATCATCATCCCAAAACTTAGCTAAAAGCACCTTGACACCATCTTTAGGGTTCTTTATGTCTAAAAGATGTAAGTTTTATAAAGTTTCTAAAATAAGAAACTTTCTATTTTTTCCATCTCTATCCTTCATCAACTAAATCTAAGATTCATCACCATCTCATTCTCATCTCAGAACTTAACTAAAAGCTCCTTGACACCATCTTTACGGTTTACTAAGTCTAAAAGATTGATATTTTATAAAGTTTCTAAAATAAAAAACTTTCTCTTTTTTCAATCTTCATCATTTATCAACTAAATCTAAGATTCAATACCCTCTCATTCTCATCCCAAAACTTGGCTAAATGCTCGATGATATCATCTCTAGGGCTTCCTAAGTCTAAAAGATAGATGTTTAATAAAGTTTCTAAAATAAGAAATTTCTATTTTTTCATTCTCTATCTTTCATCAACTAAATCTAAGATTTGATACCCTCTCATTCCCATCCCAAAACTTAGCTAAAAGCTCGTTCACATCCACTCTAGGGCTTCCAATGTCTAAAAGATGGATATTTTATAAAGTTTCTAAAAGAAGAAACTTTTTCTTTTTTCAATCTCAGTCCTTCATCAACTAAATCTAAGATTCAGTATCATCTAATCGTAATCCCTAAACATGGTTAAAAGCTCTTTGACACCGTGTCTAAGGTCCCCTATATCTAAAGATGGATGTTTTATAAAGTTTCTAAAATAAGAAAGTATCTATGTTTTCAATCCTCATCCTCTATCAACTAAATATAAGATTTAATACCATCTCATCCTTATCCCAAACCTTTGCTAAAAGCTCCTTCACACCGTCAGTAGGCTTTCCTATGTCTAAAAGATTGATGTCTTATACAGTTTCTAAAATAAGAAACATTCTTTTTTTCAAGCTCAAACCTTCATTAACTAAATGTAAGTTTCAATATCATCTCATCCTCATCTCAAAACTTAGCTAAAAGCTCATTGACACCATCTCTAGGGTTACCTATGTCTAAAAGATAGATGTTTTCTAAAGTTTTTAAAATATGAAACTTTCTATTTTTTCAGATTTCATTCTTTATCAACTAAATTTAAGATTCAATATCATCTCATACTCACCTCAAAACTTGGCTAAAAGCTCCTTGACCCCATCTCTAGGGTTTCCTATGTCTCAAAACTTTGCTAAAACAATCTCTACGGTTTACTCAGTCTAAAAGGTTGATGTTTTACAAATTTTCTAAAGTAAGAAACTTTATATTCTTTCAACCTCCATCCTTCATCAACGAAATCTTAGATTCAATACCCTCTCATTCTGATCCCAAAACTTACCTAAAAGCTCGTTGACATCATCTCTAGCGTTTCATATGTTTAAAAGATGGATGTTTTAAAAAGTTACTAAAATAAGAAACTTTATATTTTTCAATCTCCATCCGTCGTAAACTAAATCTAAAATTCAATACCATATCATCTTCATCTCAAAACTTCGCCAAAAACTCCTTCACACCATCTCTAGGGTTTATTAAGTCTAAAACATTGATATTTTGTAAAGTTTCTAAAATAAGAAACCTTCTATTTTTTCAATTTTCATCCTTCCTCAACTAAATCTAAGATTCAATACCCTCTCATTCTCATCCTAAGACTTGGCTAAATGCTTGTTGATATCATATCTAGGGCTTCCTATGTTTAAAAGATGGATGTTATATAAAGTTTTTAAAACAAGAAACCTTCTATTTTTTCAATCTCCATCCTTCATCAACTAAATCTAAGATTCAATATCAGCTCATCCTCATCCCAAAATATGGCAAAAAGCACCTAGACACCGTGTCTAGGGTCTCCTACATCTAAAAGATTGATGTTTTGGCAATCAAGAAACTTTCTATTTTTTCAATCAAGACACCTTGATGTAAAGTTTCTAAAATAAAATATGGCAAACAAGAAACTTTCTATTTTTTCAATCTTCATCCTTTATAAACTAATTCTAAAATTCAATACCATCTCATCCACAACTTGGCCATATTTTGGGTTTTCTATGTCTAAAAGATTGATGGCTAATAAAGTTGCAAAAATAAGAAACTTTCTATTTTTTCAATCTCCATCCTTCATCAACTAAATCTAAGATTCAATATCATCTCATCCCCATCTCAAAACTTTGCAAAAAGCTCCTGACACCATCTATGGGGTTTCCTATGTCTAAAAGATTGATGTTTTATAAAGTTTGTAAAATAAAAAACTTTTGATTTTACCATATCCATCCTTAATCAACTAAATGAAATATTCAATACCATCTAATCATAATCTCAAAACATGGCTAAGAGCTCATGGACACCATCTATAGGGTTTCCTATGTCTAAAAGGTGGGTGTTTTTAAAGTTTCTAAAATAAGAAACTTTCTGTTTTTCAATCTCTATCCTTCTCCAACTAAATCTACAATTCAATACCAACTCAACCTCATCTCAAAACTTAGCTAAAATCACCTTGACAGCATATCTTGGGTTTCTTATGTCTAAAAGATGTTTGTTTTATAAAGTTTCAAAAATAAGAAACTTTCTATTTTTTCAATCTCTATCCATCATCAATTAAATCTAAGATTCAATACAATCTCATCCTCAACTTAAAACTTGGCTAAAAGCTCCTTGACACTATCTTTACGGTTTACTAAGTTTAAAAGATTGATATTTTATAAAGTTTATAAAATAAGAAACTTTCTATTTTCTCAATCTCCATCCTTCATCATCTAAATCTGAGATTTAATACCCTCTCATTCTCATCCCAAAACTTGGCTAAATGCTCGTTGATATCCTCTCTAGGGCTTCTTATGTCTAAAAGATGGATGTTTGATAAAGTTTCTAAAATAAGAAACTTTCTATTTTTATAATTTCCATCATTAATCAACTAAATCTAAGATTCAATACGCTCTCATCCTCATCCTAAAACATTGCTAAAAGCTCATTGACATCGTCTCTAAGGTCACAAATGTCTAAAAGATTGATGTTTTTTAAACTTTCTACAATCTCTATCATTTATCAACTACATCTAAGATTCAATACCATCTCTTCCTCATCTCAAAACTTGGCTAAAAGCTCCTTGACACGATCCCTAAGGTTTCATTTGCTAAAGGATAGATGTCTTACAAAGTTTCTAAAATAAGAAACCATCTATTTTTTAAATCTCTATTCCTCATCAAGTAAATCTAAGATTCAATATCATTTCATCCTCATCTCAAAACTCGGCTAAAAGTTCCTTGACACCATATATAGGGTTTCTTATGTAAAAAAGATGCATGTTTTATAAAGTTTCTAAAATAAGAAACTTTCTATTTTTTCAATCTCCATCCTTTATCAACTAAATCTAAGATTCAATACCATCTCATCATCATCTCAAAACTTAGCTGAAAGCCCCATGACACCATATCTAAGGTTTCTTATGTCCAAAAGATGGATGTCTTTCAAAGTTTCTAAAATGAAAAACTTTCTTTTTTTTCAATCTCCATCCATAATCAACTAAATATAAGATTCAATACCCTCTCATTCTCATCTCAAAAGTTGGCTAATAGCTCGTTGACATAATCTCTAAGTTTCATATGTCTAAAAGATGGATGTTTTATAAAGTTTCTAAAATAAAAAACTTTCTATTTTTTAAATATCCATCCTTCATCAACTAAATATAAGATTCAATACCAACTCATTCTTATCCAAAAACTTGGCTAAAAGATCGATCTTTTATATTGTTTCTAAAACAAGAAACTCTCTATAGGTTTCATATGTCTGAAAGATTGATGTTTTATATAATTTCTAAACTATGAAACTTTCAATTTTTCAATCTCCATCGGTCGTAAACTAAATTTAAGATTGAAAACCATATCATCCTGATCTCAAAACTTGGCTAAAAGCTCATTGACACCATCTCTAAGGTTTATTAAGTCTAAGAGATTGATATTTTGTAAAGTTTCTAAATAAGAAATCTTCTACTTTTTCAGTCTCAATCCTTCATCAACTAAATCTAAGATTCAATACCATCTCATCCTCATCTCAAAACTTGGCTAAAATCTACTTGACAACATCTCTAGGGTTTCGTAGGTCTAAAAGATGGATGTCTTACAAAGTTTCTAAAATAAGAAACTTTCTATTTTTTCAATGTTCATCCTTAATCAACTAAATCTAAGATTCAATCCCCTCTCATTCTCATCGCAAAAGTTGGCTAAAAGCTCATTAACATCATCTCTAGGATTTCCTATGTCTTAAAGATAGATGTTTTATAAAGTTTCTAAAATAAAAGACTTTTTATTTTTTCAATCTCCATCCCTTATCAACTAAATCTAAGATTCAATACAATCTCATCCTCATCTCCAAACTTGGATAAAAGCTCATTTTCACCATCTTTAGGGTTTACTAAGTCTAAAAGATTAATGGTTTATAAAGTTTTTAAAATAAGAAACTTTCTATTTTTTCAATCTCCATCCTTCATCAACTAAATCTAAGATTCAATACCCTCACATTCTCATCCCAAAACTTTGGTAAAACCTCGTTGACATTATCTCTAGGGTTTCTTATGTCTAAAAGATAGATCATTTATAAAGTTTCTAAAATAAGAAACATTCTATTTTTTCAATTTCCATCCATGATCAACAAAATCTAAGATACAAAACCATCTTATCATCATCCCAAAACTAGGCTAAAAGCTCCTTCACACCATCTCTAAGATCTCTTATGTCTAAAAGATGGTTATTTTATAAAGATCATAAAATAATAAACTTTTTATTTTTTCAATCTCCATCATTTATCAACTAAATCTAAGGGTTTTATAAAGTTTCTAAAATAAGAAACTTTCTATTTTTTCAACCTCCATCCTTTGTAAACTGAATCTATGATTTAATACCATCTCACAATAATCTCAAAACTTTACTGAAAGCTCCTTGACACCATCTCTACGGGTTCCTATGTCTAAAAGATGGATGTCTTATGAAGTTTCTAAAGTAAGAAACTTTCTATTTTTTTAGTCCACATCTTTCATAAACTAACTCTAAGATTCAATATCATCTAATCCTCATCTCAAAACTCAGCTAAAAGCTCCTTGACACCATCTCTAGGGTTTCCTATGCCTAAAAGATGGATGTTTTATAAAGTTTCTAAACTAAGAAACTTTTCTATTTTTTCGATCTCCATCATTCATCAACTAAATCTAAGATTTAATACCAACTCATCCTCATCTCGAAACTTGGCTAAAAGCCCCTTGACACCATCGCTAGGGTTTACTAAGTCTAAGAGATAGATGTTTTATAAAGTTCTAAAATTAGAAACTTTCTATTTTTTCAATCTTCATCCATGATCAACTAAATCTAAGATTCAAAATCATCTTATCATAATCCCAAAAACTAAGCTAGAAGTTCCTTTACACCATCTCTAGGGTCTCCTACATCTAAAAGATTGTTGTTTTATAAAGTTTTTAAAATAAGAATTTTTCTATATTTTCAATCTCCATCCTTTATCAAATAGATCTAAGATTCAATACTATCTCATCCTAATCTCAAAACTTGGCTAAAAACTCATTGACACCATTTCTAGGATTTCTTATATTTAAAAGATTGATGTTTTATAAAGTTTCTAAAATAAAAAACTTTCTATTTTTTCAATCTCCATCCTTTACAACCTAAATCTTAGATTTAACACCTTCACACCCTAATCTCAAAACTTGGCTAAAAGCTCATTGACACTTTCTCTAGGGTTTACTAAGTCAATAAAATTAATGTTTTATAAAGTTTATAAAATAAGAAACTTTCTATTTTTTCAATCTCCATTCTTCATCATCATAATCTAAGATTCAATATCATCTCATCTATATCTAAAAGCATGGCTAGAAGCTCCTTGACACCGTATCTAAGGTCTCTTATGTCTAAAAGATGGATGTTTTATAAAGTTTCTAAAATATGAAACTTTCTCTTTTTTCAATTTTCATCCTTTATAAAGTAGATCTAAGATTCAAAACTATCTCATCCTTATCTCAAAATGTATACTAACTCTTTCACCCCATCTCTATGATTTCCAATGGCTAAAAGATGGATGTCTTTTAAAGTTTCTAAATAAGAAACTTTCTATTTTTTCAATCTCCATCATTCATCAACTAAATCAAAGATTCAATATCATCTCATCATCATCTCAAAATTTAGCTAAAATCTCTTTGACACCATCTCTAGGGTTTCCTATGTCTAAAAGAGGGATGTTTTACAAAGTTCCTAAAGTAAGAAACTTTCTATTTTTCAATCTCCATCCTTCACCAACTAAATCTACGATTCAATACCAACTCATCTTGATCCCAAAACTTGGCTAAAAGCACCTTGACACCATCTCTAGGGTTTCCTATGTCTAAAAGATGGATGTTTTATAAAGTTTCTAATATATGAAACTTTCTAATTTTTCAATCTCCATCATTCATCAACTAAATCTAACATTCAATACCCTCCTATTTTCATCCAAAACTTAGCTTAAAAGTCGTTGACATCATCACTAGGGTATCTTATGTCTAAAAGATGGATGTTTTACAAGGTTTCTAAAATAATAAACTTTTCATATTTTCAATCTCCATCCTTAATCAACTAAATATTAGATTCAATATTATCTCGTCATCATCCCAAAACACGGCTAAAAGCTCCTTAACACCATCTCTAGGTTCTCCTATGTCTAAAAGAAGAATGTTTTATAAAGTTTCTAAAATAAGAAACTTTCTATTTTAATCACTGTCCTTCATCAACTAAATATAAGATTTAATAGCCTCTCATTCTCATCCCAAAACTTGGCTAAAAGCACGTTGATATCATCTATAGGATTTCCTATGTCCAAAAGATTAATGTTTTATAAAGTTTATATAATATGAAACTTTTTATTTTTTCAATCTCCATCCTTGTTCAAATGAATCAAAGATTGAATACCATCTAATCCTCATCTCAAAACTTAGCTAAAAGTTCTTTCACACCATTTATGAGGTTCTCTATATCTAAAAGATTGATGTTTTATAAAGTTTTTAAAATAAGAAACTTTCCATTTTACAATCTCCATCCTTGATCAACTAAATCTAAAATTCAAAACCATCTAATTCTCACATCAAAACATAGCTAAAAGCTGGTTGACACCATCTATTGGGTTTCCTATATCTAAAAGCTGGATGTTTTATAAAGTTTATAAAGTAAGAAACTTTCTATTTTTTAATCTCAATCCTTCGCCAACAAAATCTACGATTTAATACCATCTCATCTTCATCCCAAAACATGGCTAAAAGCACCTTGACATGATCTTTAGGGTCTCTTATGTGTAAAAGATGAATATTTTATAAAGTATCTAAAATAAGAAACTTTCTATTTCTTCAATCTCCATCCTTTATCAACTAAATCTAAGATCCAATACCCTCTCATCCTAATCTCAATACTTGGCTAAAAGCTCCTCGACACCATCACTAGAGGGTTCCTATGTCTAAAAGATGGATGTCTTACAAAGTTTCTAAAATAAGAAACTTTCTATTTTTTAGTCTATATCCTTCATCAACTAAATCAAAGATTCAATATCATCTCCTCCTCATATCAAAAATTAGCTAAAAGCTCATCAACACCATATCTAAGGTTTCTTATGTCTAAAAGATTGATGTTTTACAAAGTTTCTAAAATAAGAAACTTTCTAATTTTTCAATCTCCATCCTTAATCAACTAAATCTATGATTCAGTACCCTGTACTTCTCATCTAAAAACTTAGCTTAAAGCTCGTTGACATCATCTCTAGGGTTTCCTATGTCTAAAAGATGCATGTTTTACAAAGTTTCTAAAATAAGAAACTTTCTATTCTTTCAATATCCATCCTACATCAACTAAATCTAAGAGTCAATATCTTCTCATCCTCATCCCAATACACGGCTAAAAGCTCATTGACATCGTCTCTCGGTTCTTCTATGTCTAAAAGAAGGATGCTTTAATGTTTTCTAGTTTTTCAATCTCCATCCTTTATCAACTAAATCTACGATTTAATACCCTCTCATTCTCATCCCAAAACTTGGCTAAAAGTTTGTTGACAACATCTATCAGGTTTCCTATGTCTAAAAGATTAATGTTTTATAAAGTTTCCATAATAAGAAACTTTCTATTTTTTCCATCTCCATCCTTCATCAACTAAATCTCAGATCCAATACCATCTCATCCTCATCTCAAACCTTGGCTAAAAGCTCCTTGACACCATCTCTAGGGTTTTTTATTTCTAAAAGATGGATTTTTATAAAGTTTCAATCTCGTTGACATATTTTAGTAAACTAAATCTATGATTCAGTACCCTCTCATTCTTATCCCAAAACTTGGCTAAAAACTCGTTGACATATTTTCTAGGGTTTCCTTTGTCTAAAAGATAGATGTTTTATAAAGTTTCTAAAATAAGAAATTTTCTATTTTTTCAATTCCCATCCTTCATCAACTAAATCTAAGATTCAGTATCATCTCATCGTCATCCCTAAACATGGTTAAAAGCTCCTTGACACCGTCTCTAGGGTCACTTATCTCTTAAAGTTGGACGTTTTATAAAATTTCTAAAATAAGAAACTTTCTATTTTTTCAATCTTCATCCTTTATCAACTAAGTATAAGATTCAATACCATCTCATCCTCATCTCTAAACTTGGCTAAAAGCTCATTCACACCATCAGTTAGGTTTCCTATGTCTAAAAGATTGATATCTTATACAGTTTCTAAAATAAAAACTTTTTTTTTCAATCTCCATCCTTCATCAACTAAATCTAATATTCAATATCATCTCATCCGCATCTCAAAACTTAGCTAAAAGCTCCTTTACACCATCTCCACGGTTTCCTATGTATAAAAGATTGAAGTTTTCTAAAGTTTCTAAAATTAGAAACTTTCTATTTTTTTCAATCTCCATCCTTGTTCATATAAATCAAAAATTAAATACCATCTAATCCTCATCTCAAAACTTAGCTAAAAGCTCCTTCACACAATTTATAGGGTTTCATATGTCTTAAAGATTGATGTTTTATAAAGTTTTTAAAATAAGAAACTTTCAATTTTACCATCTACATCCTTGATCAACTAAATCTAAGATTCAATAACATTTAATCTTCATCTCAAAAACAGGGCTAAAGGCTCGTTGACACCATCTATAAAGTTTCTTATATCTAAAAGGTGGATTTTTTATAAAGTTTCTAAAATAAGAAACTTTTTATTTTTTAATCTCTATCCTTCACCATCTAAATCTACGATTCAATACCATCTCATCCTCATCCTAAAACTTGGGTCAAAGCACCTTGACACCATCTCTAGGGTTTCTTATATCTAAATGTCGTATGTTTTTTAAAGTTTCAAAAATAAGAAACTTTCTATTTTTTTAATCTCCATTCTTCATCAACTAAATCGATGACTCAGTACCCTCTCATTCTCGTCCCAAAACTTGGCTAAAAGCTCGTTGACATCTTCTCTATGGTTCATATAACTAAAAGATAGATGTTTATATAAAATCTCTAAAATAATAAACTTACTTTTTTTTCATTCTCCATCCTTCATCAACTAAATCTAAGATTCAATATCATCTCATTCTCACCCCAAAACATAGTTAAAAGCTCTTTAACACCGTCTTGAGGGTCTCTTATGTGTAAAAGATGGATGTTTTTATAAAGTATCTAAAATAAGCAACTTTCTATTTTTTCAATCTTCATCATTTATCAACTAAATCTAAGATTCAATACCCTCTCATCCTCATCTCAAAACTTGGCTAAAAGCTCCTTGACACCATCTCTAGGGGTTCTTATGTCTAGAAGATTGATGTCTTAAAAAGTTTCTAAAATAAGAAACTTTTTATTTTTTTAGTCTTGTAAGCCCAATAGTTCCCACCTTGGCATTGCCATCTTCTTTTGATGATTCCATTACACAAGTGATTTAATATCACTAATGTGTTTCATTGTCTAAGTTGTAGATCATAATTATGCTAAGACAAGATTGCTTGGATTGAAGCCAAGAAGCTCTCATAGGACCACATTCGGAAGGCCAAAGACATTGGAGATCCAAGACGCATGAAGACTTGAAGCATCGCAATTGAAGATCAAAATAAGAAACTTTCTATTTTTCAATTTTCATCATTTATTAATTTAGTCTAAGATTCAATAACATCTCATCCTCATCTCAAAACTTAGTTAAACGCTCCTTCACCCCATCTCTAGGGTTTCGTAAGTCTAAAAGTTGGATGTCTTTTAAAGTTTCTAAAATAAGAAACTTTCAATTTTTTCAATCTCCATCCTTCATCAACTAAATCAAAGAGTCAATATCATCTCATCTTCATCTCAAGGGTTTCCTATGTCTAGGGTTTCTTATGTCTAAAAAATTGATGTTTTATAAAGAATTTAAAATAAGAGACTTTATAATTTTGAATCGCCATCATTCACCAACTAAATCTACTATTCAATACCATCTTATCATCTTCTCAAAACTTGGCTAAAAGCTCATTGACACCATCTCTAGGGTTTTCTACGTCTAAAATATGATTTTTTATAAAGTTTCAATCTCCTTACTTAATCAACTAATTTTATGATTCGGTACCCTCTCATTTTTATCCCAAATTTGGCTAAAAGCTCGTTGCAATATTCTCTAGGGTTTCCTTTGTCTAGAAGATAGATGTTTTATAAAGTTTCTAATATAAGAAACTTTCTATTTTTTCTATTCTCATCCTTCATCAACTAAATCTAAGATTCAGTATCATCTCTTCGTTATCCCAAAACTTGGTTTAAAGCTCCTTGACCCCGTGTCTAGGGTCACTTATCTCTAAAAGTTGGATGTTTTATAAAGTTTCTAAAATAAGAAACTTTCTATTTTTCAATCTCCATCCTTTATCAACTAAATATAAGATTCAATACAATCTCATCCCCATCTCTAAACTTGGCTAAAAGCTCATTCACACTATCTGTAGGGTTTCTTATGTCTAAAAGATTGATGTCTTATACAGTTCCTAAAATAAGAAACTTTCATTTTTTTTCAATCTCTTGCCTTCATCAACTAAATCTAAGATTCAATATCATCTCATCTGCATATCAAAACTTAGCTAAAAGCTCCTTGACACCATCTCCAAGGTTTCCTATGTGTAAAAGAATGATGTTTTCCTAAGTTTTTAAAATTAGAAACTTTCTATTTTTTCAATCTCCATCCTTGTTCAAATAAATCAAAAATTAAATAACATATAATCCTCATCTCAAAACTTAGTTAAAAGCTCCTTGACACCATTTATAGGGTTTCCTATGTCTTAAATAGTGATGTTTCATAAAGTTTTTAAAATACGAAACTTTCAATTTTACCATCTCCATCCTTGATCAACTAAATCTAAGATTCAATAACATCTAATCTTCATCTCAAAAACTTGGCAAAAAGCTCGTTGACACCATATATAAAGTTTCCTATGTCTAAAAGGTGGATGTTTTACAAAGTTTCTAAAATAAGAAACTTCTTATTTTTCAATATCTATTCTTCACCATCTAAATCTACGATTCAATACCATCTCATCCTCATCCCAAAACTTGGCTCGAAGCACCTTAACACCATCTTTAGGGTTTCCTTTGTCTAAATGACGTATGTTTTTTAAAGTTTCAAAAGTAAGAAACTTTCTATTTATTTAATCTCTATCCTTCATCAACTAAATCTATGATTCAGTACCCTCTCATTCTCATTCCAAAACTTGGCTAAAAGCTCGTTGACATCATCTCTAGGGTTCCTATAACTAAAAGATGGATGTATTATAAAATCTGTAGAATAATAAACTTTCTATTTTTTCAATCTCCATCCTTCATCAACTAAATCTAAGATTCAAGATCATTTCATCCTCACCCCAAAACATAGTAAAAATCTCCTTAACACCGTCTCTAGGGTCTCTTATGTGTAAAAGATGGATATTTTATAAAGTATCTAAAATAAGAAACTTTCTATTTTTTCAATCTCCATCCTTTATCTACTAAATCTAAGATTCAATACCCTCTGATCCTCATCTAAAAACTAGGCTAAAAGCTCCTTGACACCATCTCTAGTGGTTCTTATGTCTAAAAGATTGAGGTCTTATAAAGTTTCTAAAATAAGAAACTTTTTAGTTTTTTAGTCTCCATCCTTCATTAACTAAATCTAAGATTTAATATCATCTCATCCTCATCTCAAAACTTAGCTAAAAGCTCCTTGACACCATCTCTAGGGTTTCATATGTCTAAAAGATTGATGTCTTATAAAGTTTCTAGAATAAGAAATTTTCTATTTTTTCAATCTCCATCCTTCATCAACCAAATCTAAGGAACGTTACCAAACATTCATAGATCGAGTTGTCATCTCAGGACGAAAGGTTATTTTTCAAGATTTTAACAAATTTGATCTTCTATCACTTTTTGAATTCCAAGGTTGGTCCTTCTTCTTCTAGTCTATAGTGCTCCAGTCTATCTTGAGTTAGTTATGTATGTTTATGCCAATTTGAAAATTTCCTATGAAGGAGTAGTGATGAATACCCATCTTCAAGGAGACAAATTTGGGTTAAATTGGAAAAACTTCTGTGCTTGGCTTGACATACCTAATGCAGGAAAGAAGATCTTTTTTTTTTTGGGAAAGACAAAATAGAAAATTATTTTTCAAGCGAAGAAGTATATGAGACATTAGGTGTTGCTCCTCCAAAGGATAAGTTAAACATCAAGGCTAGCACAATGAATGATGCAGCTAGAGTGGTTCATAAAGTTGTAGTATACAATATCACCCCTAGAGCAAGAAATTTTGATGCAGTGAAGCCCTTTGAAGCCCTCATAATCTATTGCATTATGAAAAAGATCCAATTACGTTTAGGCTTCATCATGTTGGGGTATATGGATGAGGCAGTCAAAAGAGGACAGGGTGGCCTACCGTATGGGATGCAAATTACTAAACTCCTAAGGCTTCATAAGATGAATCTAGAAAAAGTCTTCTCAACAAACCCTGATCCTCCGCTCAACCACTCCACCATTACCCTTATGAGAATTCCTCTACCTGGAGTAGGTGGACCTAGTATGGTTGGACAGGATGGTATTGATGAGGCCGTGGATGAAGCTGAATGAGTGGCCTTGACGCCGCAGCAGAGTATAACACATGCGCAAGCACAGGCTTAGCAGTGCCAAGCTCCCACCACTAGCTCATATGAAGCTCTAGCCAGAGACATTGCATCCTTGAGGACCGGCAAGGACACTCTCACGACTGGTTTTGATATAGTCTCCACTGCTTTTACGATTGCAGAGAGCCAGAGAGCCTCTGATCATGAGAGTCTTATGCAGCTTATGGCGAGGCATCATAGGGAGATGATGCAGGCGTATTAGAGGAGTTAGTCCACCAGATACTACACCTATCGGTCTCCACCCCGTGAGCATCATCCTCCTCCTCAGGATTGACAGATGACCATCACCTTCTCGGCAGCAGCTGCAGTTGATCACATCTTATAGCTGCTTGATCATATTTCTTGATTCCTTCTTCTCGCTTAGTATGGGCTTTCAGACATTATGTTTATTTTCTTCATGGATGATGGTTATGCCCGATGTGGCCTTTTGTTTTGGTTTGCACATGCCCAGTATGGGCTTTATGATATGTGGATGGGTATGCCTTGTGAGGCATGATTATGGATGTATAGGATATCTGCCCAGTAAGGGGCTTTTTATATTTTTATTTTGGTTGATGATGTGAAGAGGGTGTGTCTCTTCCATCATTCATTCATGTATATGGGATCTATTCCTGTCTCATCTTTATATATACATGAGTTCTTTTGGTTGCCATGCATATGTACTCATTTTATTGTTTACTCTTTTGGTATCCATGTTTTTATTAGAATGTAGTTGTTTCAACTTTATAATCCTATGTCTAATAATCACCCATTCTAATTCAAAGTATACTTCTCATTTGAATGGAGCAAAAATTGAAATGGATAAAGTGATAAAAAATCATGGGCTTATGTGCTAGAGACAATTACATTTAAATTAATCGCATATAATCAGAGGGAGCTTTTCACTTACAAATGTATAATCATTTAGGGTCAAACAAAGTTAAACTCAAAAGTTATGTTATAGTTCTGAGCATGTTGATGCTCAGGAAGAGACTTCTCTATCCTTTGATAAGAAATCCCCATGGTTATATATTCATGATTATATAGACCAATGTGATGTGCTCACATGGTTTATTGCCCCTATTGTTGTGCTTAACTTGCAAATCATTTGATCACAAAAATAAAAAAAATGGCTTATCATGCATTTCACTTTTATTTTCTCTTTGATAATCATTCTTAGTGCTTCAATGATATATCATATACAAGGCACATAGCTTAGAAAGCTATTATTCCTCTTGACACCCCACTTGTACTTTCACTTGTTAATTCCTACCTTTTTGCTGTTGCCAAAAGGGGGCGAATTTTGGGAATTGATTAGTTAGTCCAATTGTATATGCACCATATGTTTTACAGTTATTAATGTGCATATAGAGAGGGGGAGCTATGCTCCATTGTGTATATCATATTCATGTTTAATATCCATTATCATGATATCTCCTACCTCCCTAATCAATTTGTTTGCCATCATAAAAAAGGGGGTGAATGTAAGCCCAAGGGTGCACATGGGTTCAATCATTCACCTTACCTTCTTGTTTTGATACTAGCAAACACAAATTGATTAGCACTATCAGACTAATGTGTTGCTTTGAGATGTTGTGCTATACACAGGAATTTGATATGCTATATCGCCATTACACAACTCAACACAACACATGACTTGTGGATCAAGGATCAAAGGAACCAAGAGCTTGCACCTACTTTGGAGTCATCCTCATTTGAAGATGCTCAAGTAAAGAAGCTCATCATGAAGATCCCACAAGTTCCTAAGCAAGTGTCAAGAAGAAGCTTCGAGTTGAACAAGTCATTGGTGACACCTCAAGCACCTCACAACATGTAGTGAAGATTGGAGGATGTCACAAGAGCCAAGACAAGGTCAAAATGTTCACTCAAGCCGAATAAGTCCAAGAAAGTACAAAGGAGCCAAGACATTCCAAGAAGACTCAAGGTTCTTATTTTTAGAATGTATTTGGAGTCCTCCTGATTTTATATAAAATGCACTTTCAAAAGGTTTTCAAAATGGTTTTTATACTTAACATTTTGCATCTTTGAAAACCATCAACACACTCAAAAATGTGTTTGAAAATCTTGGACTAAAGCCAAAAGACCGTAGCCCAAAAGCCCCTGGATTTTAAAGTTAAAATGGAATTTCACTCAAGGCCGGTCGACCGGGCTATGCCGGGCGACCACGGGATGGAACCTGAAAATCCAGGTTATCTCAAAATTTATCGGGCCGATCGACCGGGGCAAGCCGGGCGACCACGGATACGTTTCTGTTCAAAATAAAAGCAATCCAATATGGTGTGGGCGGTCGACCTCCATGGGTCCGGTCGACTGTGATAGTGTTTTGAGCGAAAATTAAATTCAAACAGTAAGCCCTCGCCGGGCGACCGCCATTGGGCCAGTCAACCGCGCCAGTATGAATTTTGAATTTCAAATTAAGAGCCCGATAAGGGCGGGCGACCGTCGTGCCTCGGTCGACCGCCGCGACTGGGAAATGATCCGTTGGGGCTTTCGCAGGTTGACTTTTTTAACCCTGTAAATTACAGTTTTACCCCCAAACAGTCATATTTCCTTGAATATTTCCTTGTGGGCTATATATACACTATCCAAACCTTTCTACATAACCTTTGTCAAGATGTGACCGAACCAAAACTTTTATATGAAAGGTTAAACCTCTTTGAATTTGCATTTTCACATTCTATCAAGAGGATTTCCATAGGCTTTACAATTGGATATATTCTATGGAGAGTTTGTGAGCTTACAACTTTGTAATCCGCCTATCAAGAGGCATTGAGAGTTTCTTTCTTTTTATTTCTTCATTCTATGTTTGAGGATCTCCGATTTGGCCAGAAAAGAAAGGTAAATCAAGTGTACGAGGAAGGTGTCCTCGGAAAGGCTTCGTGCAGAAAAGGGTGTAATCCCTTTGAAGAAAGAGTTGGTGTAAGGCTTTGAGATTCGCCCTTTGAAGAATCTTAGTGGTTAGTGAAGAATCCCAAGGACAAAAACTTGGAAGAGTAGCTTAGGTCAAGTTGTGACCGAACCACTATAAATCTTATACCTTGTGGATGCTTTCTTCTTCTCCTTCTCATTTGCACATTGTGGTGATTGGTAATCTCTAACCCAACTTGTATCTATATTTTAATCAAACAAGGGTTAGTGAATGCATGTTTAAAGTAACATCCAAACCCTAACTCTTAATATCTCTATTAATTGATCAAGGGTTAAACATGTTAAGGCTTAATTGGTAAATTGATTTTAGGAATCCAATTAATTAAGCCCCAAATTGTTAATTACCCAATTCACCCCCCTCTTGGGTTGTCACCTTGTATTTCAGGAACTTTCTATTTTTCAATCTCCATCCCTCACCAACTTAATCTACGATCAATATCATCTGATCCTTATCCTGAAACTTGGCTAAAAGCACCTTAACACCATCTCTAGGGTTTCTTATGTTTAAAAGATTGAAGTTTTTTAAAGTTTCTAAAATAAGAAACTTTCTAATTTTTCAATCTCCATCCTTCATCAACTAAATCTAAGATTCAGTACCTCTACTTCTCATCCAAAAACTTAGCTTAAAGCTCATTGACATCATTTCTGGGGTTTCCTATGTCTAAAAGATGAATGTTTTACAAAGTTTCCAAAAAAAGAAACTTTCTATTCTTCCAATCTCCGTCCTTAATCAACTAAATCTAAGATTCAATATCATCTCATCCCAAAACATGGCTAAAAGCTTCTTGACACCGTCTCTAGGTTCTCCTATGTCTAAAAGAAGGATGTTGATAAAGTTTCTAAAATAAGAAACTTTCTAGTTTTTCAATTTCCATCCTTCATCAACTAAATCTACAATTCAGTGTCTTCTCATTCTCATCCCACAACTTGGCTAAAAGCTCGTTGACAACAACTATAGGGTTTCATAAGTCTAAAAGATGGATGTTTTATAAAGTTTCAATAATAAGAAACTTTCTATTTTTTCCATCTCTTTCCTTTATCAACTAAATCTAAGATTCCATACAATCTCATCCTCATCTCAAAATATGGCTAAAAGCTCCTTGACACCATCTCTAAGGTTTCCTATGTCTAAAAGATGGATTTTTATAAATTTTCTAAAATAAGAAACTTTCTATTTTTTCAATCTCCATACTTAATCAACTAAATCTACAATTCAGTGTCTTCTCATTCTTATCCCAAAACTTGGCTAAAAGCTCGTTGACATCATCTCTAGAGTTTCCTATGTCTAAAAGATTGATGTTTTATAAAGTTTCTAAAAGAAGAAACTTTCTATTTTTTCAATTCACATCCTTCATCAACTAAATCTAAGATTCAGTATCATCTCATCGTTATCCATGGTTAAAAGCTGCTTGACATCGTGTCTAGGGTCTTCTATCTCTAAAAGATGGATGTTTTATAAAGTTTCTAAAATAAAAAACTTTCTATTTTTTCAATCTTCATCATTAATCAACTAAATATAAGATTCAATATCATCTCATCCTCATCTTAAAACTTAGCTAAAAGCTCCGTCATACCATCTGTAGGGTTTCCTCTGTCTAAAAGATTGATGTCTTATACAGTTTTCTAAAATAAGAAACTTTTTTTTCAATCTCACCCCTTAAGCAATTAAATCTAAGATTCAATATCATCTCATCTACTTCTCAAAACTTAGCTAAAACCTCCTTAACACCATCTCTAGGGTTTCCTAAGTCTAAAAGATGGATGTTTTCTAAAGTTTTTAAAATACGAAACTTTCTATTTTTCAGTATCCATCATTCACCAACTAAATCTACGATTCAATACCATCTCATCCTCACCCCAAAACTTGGCTAAAAGCTCCTTGACACCATCTTTACGGTATCTTATGTTGAAAATTGAATATTTTATAAAATTTCTAAAAAAAAACTTTCTATTTTTCAATTGCCATCCTTCCCCAACTAAATCTAAGATTGAAGACCATCTCATCCTCATCCCAAAACTTGGCTAAAAGCCCCTTGACTCCATCTCTACGGTTTCCTATGTCTAAAAGATTGATGTTTTAAAAGTTTCTAAAATAAGAAACTTTCTATTTTGTCAATCTCCATCCTTCATTAACTAAATCAAAGATTCAATATCATCCCATCCTCATCTGAAAACTTAGCTAAAAGCTCCTTGAAACCATCTCTAGAATTTTTTATGTCTAAAAGATGGATGTTTTATAAAGTTTCTAAAATAAGAAACTTTCTTGTTTTCGAATCTTCGTCATTTGTCAGCTAAATTTGATTCAATACCATCTCATCCTCATCTCAAAACTGAGGTATTTCCTCGACCCCATCTCTAGGGTTTCCTATGTCTAAAAGATGAATGTCTTATAAAGTTACTCAAATAAGAAACTTTTTACTTTTTCCATCTCTAAATTTTATCAACTAAATGTAAGGTTCAATACCATCTCATCCTCATATCAAAACTTGGGTAAAAGCATCTTGTCACCATCTCTAGGATTTTCTATGTCTAAGATGGATTTTTATAAAGTTTCAAAAGTAAGAAACTTTCTATTTTTTTCATTCTCTACACTAAATCAACTAAATCTATGACTCAATACTCTCTCATTCTTATCCTAAAACTTAAATAAAAGCTCGTTAACATCATCTCAAGGGTTTCTTATGTCTAAATGATGGATGTTTTATAAAGTTTCTAAAATAAAAAAATTTCTATTTTTCAATATCCATCCGTCATCAACTAAATCTGAGATTCAATACTCTCACATTCTCATCCCAAAACTTGGCTAAAATCCCCTTGACACCGTCTCTAGGGTCACATATGTCTAAAAGATGGATATTTTATAAGGTTCTAAAATTAAAAACTTTCTATTTTTTCAATCTCCATCCTTCATCAACTAAATCAAAGATTCATTATCATCTCATCATCATCTCAAAACTTAGCTAAAAGCTCTTTCACCCCATCTCTAGGATTTCCAATGTCTAAAAGATGGATGTTTTACAAAGTTTCTAAAATAAGAAACTTTCTATCTTTACGTCTCCATCCTTCACCAACTAAATCTATGATTCAATACCATCTCATCATCATCCCAAAACTTGGCTAAAAGCACCTTGACACCATCTCTAGGGTTTCCTATGTCTAAAAGATGGATGTTTTATAAGTTTCTAAAATAAGAAACTTTCTACTATTTCAATCTCCATCCTTCATCAACTAAATCAAAGATTCAATATCATCTTATCCTCATCCCAAAACATAGCTAAAAGCTACTTGACACCATCTCTAAGATTTAGTTGATATGGGGTTTCTTATGTCTAAAAGATTGTTGTTTTATAAAGTTTCTAAAATAAAAAACTTTCTATTTTTTTAATCTCCATCCATCGTCAACTAAATCTAAGATTCATTATCATCTCATCGTCATCCGAAAACTTGGTTAAAAGCTCGTTGACACCATCTCTAGGGTTTCCTATATCTAAAAGATGGATTTTTATAAATTTTCTAAAATAAGAAACTTTCTATCTTTTCAATCTCCAAACTTAATCAACTAGATCTATGATTTAGTATCTTGTCATTCTTATCCCAAAACTTGGCTAAAAGCTCGTTGTCATTATCTCTAAGGTTTCATATGTCTAAAAGCTGATGTTTTATAAAGTTTCTAAAAAAAGAAACTTTCTATTTCTTTCAATTCACATCCTTCATCCACTAAATCTAAGATTCAGTATCATCTCATCGTTATACCACAACATCGTTAAAAGATGGAAGTTTTATAAAGTTTCTAAAATAAGAAACTTTCTATTTTTTCTATCTTAATCATTTGTCAACAAAATATAAGATTCAATACTATCTCATCATCATCTCAAAACTTAGCTAAAAGCTCCCTCACACCATCTGTAGGCTTTCATATGCCTAAAAGATTGATGTCTTATACAATTTTTAAAATAAGAAACTTTTTTTGTTCAATCTCACTCCTTAATCAACTAAATGTAAGATTCACTATCATCACATCCGCATCTCAAAACATAGCTAAAACCTCCTTCACACAATCTCTAAGGTTTCCTATGTCTAAAAGATGGATGTTTTCTAAAGTTTCTAAAATATGAAACCTTCTATTTTTCAATATCCATCATTCACCAACTAGATCTACGATTAAATACCATCATCTCTAGGGTTTCATATGTCTAAAAGATGGATGTTTGATAAAGTTTCTAAAAAAATAAACTTTCTATTTTTCAATTTCCTTCCTTCACCAACTAAATCAACGATTCAATACCATCTCATCCTCACCCCAAAACTTCGCTAAAAGCACCTTGACTTCATTTCTAGGATTTTTTATCTCTAAAAGATGGATGTTTTATGAAGTTTCTAAAATAAGAAACCTTCTATTTTTTCAATCTTCATCATTTATCAACTAAGTCTAAGATTCAATACCATCTCATCCTCATCTCAAAACTGAGCTAAAAGCTCCATGACCCCATCTATAGGGTTTCCTATATCTAAAAGATGGATGTCTTATAAAGTTTCTAAAATAAAAAACTTTCTATTCTTTCCATTATCATCCTTTATCAACTAAATCTAAAATTCAATACCATTTCATCCTTACCTCAAAACTTGGGTAAAAGCTCCTTGTCACCATCTCTAGGATTTCCTATGTCTAAAAGATGGATTTTTATAAAGTTTCTAAAATAAGAAACTTTCTATTTTTTTCAATCTCTATACATAATCAACTAAATCTATGATTCAACACTCTATCATTCTTATCCCAAAGCTTGGCTAAAAGCTCGTTGACATCATCTGTAGGGTTTCCAATGTCATAAAGAATGATGTTTTATAAAGTTTCTAAAATAAGAAACTTTTAATTTTTCAATCTGCATCCGTCATCGACTAAATCTAAAATTCAATACTCTATCATTCTCAATCCCAAAACTTGGCTAAAATCTCCTTGACACCATCTGTATTTTTTCTAAAAGATGGATGTTTTATAATCTTCTAAAATAAGAAACTTTCTATTTTTTCATTCTCCATCCTTCATCAACTAAATCAAAGATTCAATATCATCTCATCCTCATCTCAAAACTTAGCTAAAAGCATTTTCACACCATCTCTACGGTTTCCTTTGTCTAAAAGATGGATGTTTTATAAAGTATCTAAGATAAGAAACTTTCTATTTTTCAATCTCCATCCTTCACCAACTAAATCTACGATTCAGTACCATCTCATCCTCATCCCAAAACTTGGTTAAGAGCACCTTGACACCAACTCTAGTGTTTCGTATGTCTGAAAGATGGATGTTTTATAAGTTTCTGAAATAAAAAAACTCTATATTATTTCAATCTCCATCCTTCATCAACTAAATCAAAGATTCAATATCATCTCATCCTCATCTCAAAACAAAGCTAAAAGCTCCTTGACACCATCTCTACGATTTAGTTGGTATTGGATTTCCTATGTCCAAAAGATTGTTGTTTTATAAAGTTTCTAAAATAAGAAACATTTTATTTTCTCAATCGCCATCCTTTATCAACTAAATCTAAGATTCAAAACCATCTAATCCTCATCTCAAAACTCAGCTAAAAGCACTTTGACACCATCTATATGGTTTTCTAGGACTATAAGATAGATCTTTTATAAAGTTTCTAAAATAAGAAACTTTATATTTTTCAATCTCCATCCGTCGTCAACTAAATCTAAGATTAAATACCATCTCTTTCTCATCCCAAAACTTGGTTAAAAGCTCCTTCACACCATCTCTAGGGTTTCTTATGTCTAAAAGTTGAATTTTTTATAAAGTTTCTATAATAAGAAACTTTCAATTTTTTCAATCTCCATCATTCATCAAGTAAATCTAAGATAAAATATCATCTTACCGTCATCCCAAAACATGGCTAAAAGCTCCTTGACACCATCCCTAGGGTCTCTTACGTCTAAAAAATGGATGTTTTATAAAGTTTTAAAAATCAGAGACTTTCTAATTTTTCAATCTCCATCCTTCATCAACTAAATCTAAGATTCAATACCCTCTTATCGTCATCTTAAAACACAGCTAAAAGATCCTTAACACCATCTCTACAGTTTACTAAGTCTAAAAGATTGATGTTTTATAAAGTTTCTGTAAGCCCAAGGGTCTACTCTCCTATCTTGTTTTGATGATTCTAAACATAATTGATTGTGTTTTTGAATACTAATCAATTTGCTTTGAAGTGTTGTGTTTGAGATAGGATTGGTCATTGAAGAAACCAACACACAACATGGTCATGCTTGGAGATATCCCATACAAGAGTCAAAGGAGCTAAGTGAAGCTCACCTCATCTCTCAAGCAAGCATACACAAGATGGAAGATCAATTGAAGACCAAGACTAAAGAGAAGTTGAAAGCTACATAGGTATCATTGTACATCCTTTCTCTTTAGATTTCCAAGTCAAGGCAAAGTGTTTTCAAAATGTTTTTCAAAGAACACTTAAGAACTTAAAATGGATTAGTGAATGGTTATGTGGTGGACCAACATGTTGGGACCCTCATAAACATTCCAAAATAATCATAGGAGATGAGTTCCAAAAGCCAAAAATCAAACAAGAAATAAAATCTCAAAATATGTGGATTTTTAGGCTTCTCGGAACTCCGAGATTTTTCTCGGAGCTCCGAGCTCGGAACTCCGAGAGTTTCCTCGGAACTCCGAGAAAAGGTCCAGTAGCGTCTGGACATTTTCTCGGAACTCCGAGAAATGGTCCAGTAGAAAAATTCCATTTTCTGGCCGTTGTCTCGGAACTCCGAGAACCCTGCGACAGCTCAGAATATAGCCGTTGGGATTTGAATTAATTCTTGTTTTTTGATATTTCCACCCCCAAACGGTCATATTCTTTGGAGAGGCTATAAATACAATATGTAGAGAAGTTTTTCTCTCTCTCTTGATCATTTGAAAAACATCTTTGAGCATCAAAGAAAACTTGCAACCTATTATTGCTTGAGATTTTGTTTTCCCCAAACTTGCCTTGCAACTTGCAAATCTATTTGAGTTGGGATTTTAGAGCTTTCACTTGCAACCATCATTGAAGAGCAATCAAGGATCTACAAAGAGCATCAAGCTTTCAAGAAGAAGCCAAGCTATCAATCTTTCATATCTTGTATAGGTGGCTAGGGCATTCCGTTTTTAATTCCCTAGAGAGCAACCGCTTAGAACTCGGCGGAGAAGGAGAGTCTTTGTAAAGGTGTAAGGGCATCCTTGTTTAATATCCCTTGGAATTGTAACCGCCTCGGAACCGGGCATCGTGGAGGTCTCCAATAGTGGAATCCCTCAAGTACGACCTTGAGTAGAGTGGAGTAGGCCGTTGGCCGAACCACTATATATCGGTGTGTCATTTCTCACTCTTGCATTTCCATTATTGTTTGATTTGGCATTTCATTTTGTTTTTCAAATTATATTTGCACTAACCAAATATTTAATTAAGTGAAGAAAAATTCCAATTAGGGTTCATAGGTAATTTTGAAAAGGCCTAATATTGAGTTAAATTCAATTCACCCCCCCTCTTGAGTATTTCAATTGGTATCAGAGCCTCGTCTCTAATTTTTAGAAAACCCTAACCGGTATAGAGTAAAGATTCTAAAATGGCAAACTACCCTCAACACCATGAAGGTTATTCAAACACTAGGCCACCCTATTTTGATGGAACAAACTATGGTTTTTGGAAAACCAAAATGAAAATCTTTTTAACCCAAGACTATCAAATGTGGAGAGCAATTAATAATGAATACATCTTACCCACAAGAAATTTAAATGATTGGACCGAAGCCGAACAACAAGCTTCGAATTATAATGCCAAAGCCATGAATTCTCTTATTTGTGCTCTATCTCCCGGAGAATTTAATAGAGTATCAAATTTGAATTCGGCTAAGGAAATTTGGGTCACTTTAGAAGTCACCCATGAGGGAACCAATCAAGTAAAAGAATCTAAAATGAACCATCTTTTTCGGCAATACGAACTCTTTCAAATGACATCCGATGAAACAATTGCCGACATGTACACTAGATTCACCAATCTTGTAAATGGATTAAGGGGTCTTGGAAAACAATTTTCCAATAGAGATTTAGTGACTAAAATCCTTAGGTCCTTACCTTTGTCTTGGGAATCCAAAACCTCCGCAATCACCGAAGCCAAGGACATGAACACATTGAACCTAGATGAACTAATAGGGTCCTTGATCACCCATGAAATGATTTCCAAAACAAAAGCACCCGAAATCGAAACTAAAATCGAAAAAGGAAAAGGAATTGCTTTTGCTTGTAATGTAGGTGAAAATGAAGATGCAAAAGAAGACATGGAAGATGAAGTTGCCCTCCTAACAAGAAGGATCAAATTCTTGCAAAGGAACATGGGAGGGATGAGAAATAGAAGGACAAACCCTCCATTCAAGAAGAAAGAAGAACTCGGTGATGGATCTTCTCAACCACGATGTTACGGTTGCAAGAAGCTTGGACACATTCGCCCGGATTGTCCACTCAACAATGAACTCACTTCAAACAACCGCTTCAAGAGAAGAGAAGGCAAGAAAGGAATGACCGCCACGTGGGATGAAGAAATTGAAAGCGAAGGCGAACAAAATGATGGCGAAGATTGCTTGATAGCAAGGAACGTATGCTTCATGGCCTCAACAAACGACAACAATGAGGTAAACACTTTAAATGATGTTATTGTTTTAAAAGAAGTTCTTGATTCCCTACAAAATGCAAATGATGAATTTGAAATTCAATTTGATAAAATTGCATCACTTGAAAATTCTCTTGCTAACATGACAAAAGAATTTGGTTGGTTAAAAAAGGATCATGAATTTTTAGATGATAAGAATGAAAAATACAAAGTAGAAATTCATGAGTTAAATGCTTCTATCAAAATCTTAAATAAAAACCGACAAGAACTCTCAAATGAAAACAACAATCTAAAGCATGAAAATGGTAGATTATCTTTTGAGTATGATGAACTAAAGAAACTTTTTGAAAAATTTGAAAATAGTTCATTAAAATTGGATAGGCTTGTAAATCTTCAAAGAATGTCAAGTGACAAAAGTGGACTTGGACATAAATGGAACACCACAATATCCAACTATAAAACTAAACTTGAAAAGGTTTCTTCTAGCGGTACCAAAATTTGCTTTTATTGTGGTTTAGAAGGTCATTACAAGGTTGCTTGCTTAAATGCTAAACAAGATAAGATTAAGTTGAACTCTAATGTGAAAACAAATGAACATAGCAAGATTAGGAAGATTTGGGTACCTAAGGGATCTCACTTGCCTATTCATATGTAGGTATGCCTTAAAAGCCATAACAAGAAGAACACATGGTACCTTGATAGTGGATGCTCTAGACATATGACCGGAGACCTTACTCAATTCGCATCCCTATCGCTTAAGGATGGTGGAGACGTTACCTTTGGAGATGATAAGAAAGGAAAAGTCAAAGGTGAAGGCACCATAGGTAACTCTACCTCTCCCATACATGATGTACTATTTGTTGATGGCTTGTCCCATAATCTTATTAGCATTAGTCAATTATGTGATAATGGTTTTGAAGTTGTCTTCAATCCCGATAAATGCATTGTTAAAAATAAGATAAATGGAGAAGTAAAATTCATAGGGTCTAGAGACAATAACATTTATACAATTGGACTAGATGATCTTAGACTCCAAAATGTGACTTGTCTAAATGCCATTAGTGAGGATTCTTGGCTATGGCATAGGAGGTTGGGTCATGCCGGAATGGATCTCATTTCGACCCTCTCCTCAAAAGAAAGTGTTAGAGGATTGCCTAAGTTCAAATTCATCAAGGATCACATTTGTAGAACTTGTCAATTAGGAAAACAATTGAAAAGCTCATTTGCACCTAAAAATATGATTTCAACTTCCTACCCCTTGGAGCTACTTCATATGGATCTTTTTGGACCAATGAAGACTAGTAGCCTAGGTGGAAAGAGGTACGTGTTTGTAGTTGTTGATGACTACTCACGATTCACATGGGTCATATTTCTAGGACATAAAGATGAAACTTATGAAAACTTTCTTACATTGTGCAATCAAATTCAAAATGAAAAAGGTATTGCCATCTCCCACATTAGAAGTGATCATGGAACTGAATTTGAAAATGTACATTTTGACACTTATTGTAATGAACATGGCATAAAACATAATTTTTCCGCACCTAGAACACCTCAACAAAATGGAGTAGTAGAAAGAAAGAATCGAACTCTCCAAGAAATGGCTAGAACTATGTTGCATGAAAATGATCTCCCTAGATATTTTTGGGCGGAAGCGGTTAGCACCGCTTGCTATATCATAAACAGGGTATATCTAAGGCCAATTTCTAAGAAAACACCTTATGAGCTTTGGAAAAACTTGAAACCAAATATAAGCTATTTTAGAGTGTTTGGATGTAAATGCTTTATTTTAAACATCAAAGATAATCTACACAAATTTGATAGGAAATCGGATGATGGAATATTCTTAGGGTATTCTTCTCATAGCAAGGCATATAGAGTATTTAATAGGAGAACCCTAGTAGTAGAAGAATCCATGCATGTGACATTTGATGAAAGAGAGCCAACACCACAAGAAATGCCACATGATGAGGATGAACCCATTGAACATCTTTTTCCAAAATTGAGTGCTCCTCCTCATGCATCAACAAGTCATACATTACCTAGTGAGGAAGTAGAAAATGAAGATGATGACTCATTGCCTAGGGATAGGAGAACATTGGTAGATCATCCTGAATCCCAAATTTTAGGTGATGCCACATTGCCAGTAAGAACTAGATCATACTATCGTAGTGTGAATAACAATTTGGCGTTCCTATCCGAATTAGAACCAAAATCCATCAAGGAAGCTGAAAAGGATGAATATTGGTTGATGGCTATGCAAGAAGAGCTAAGTCAATTCGAAAGGAACAAAGTGTGGAGGCTAGTGCCTAGACCTAGTGATCATCCAGTCATTGGCACGAGATGGGTGTATAGAAATAAATTGGATGAAAATGGAATTATCACTAGGAATAAAGCTAGGCTTGTAGCCCAAGGGTACAATCAGGAGGAAGGGATAGATTATGATGAGACATTTGCTCCTGTTGCCCGTATGGAGGCTATTAGGATACTTTTGGCATATGCATTTCATAAAGGATTTAAACTATATCAAATGGATGTCAAAAGTGCCTTCCTAAATGGCTATATCCAAGAGGAAGTGTATGTTGAGCAACCTCCAGGTTTTGAAGACTTCAAACATCCAAATCATGTCTTCAGGCTTGATAAAGCTTTATATGGATTAAAGCAAGCTCATAGAGCTTGGTATGAGAGGCTTTGCACTTTCTTAGTTGAAAAGGGATTCGAGATGGGAAAGGTGGATAAAACCTTATTTATCAAAAGAGAAAATCATGATATCCTCCTTGTCCAAATCTATGTGGATGATACCATCTGTGGCTCAACTAATCAAAAATTGTGTGATGAATTTGCAACCTTAATGAAAAATGAATTTGAAATGAGCATGATGGGAGAGTTAACCTACTTCTTAGGACTCCAAATTAAACAATACAAAAATGGAATATTTTTAAATCAAGAAAAATATACAAAGGAGTTATTAAAGAAGTATGGCATGGATAGCAGTAAGACATCAAGAATTCCCATGAGTACTACTGCTAAGCTAGAAAAAGATGAATTTGGCAAATCTGTGGATCAGAAATTGTATAGGGGTATGATAGGTAGTTTGCTCTATTTGACAGCCAGCAGACCAGACATTATGTTTACTGTCTGTCTCTGTGCTCGATTTCAATCGGATCCTAAAGAATCTCACCTATCAGCAGTTAAGAAGATCTTCAAGTACTTAAGAGGAACCCAAACTCTAGGACTGTGGTATGAAAGATCATCTTCCTTCACTCTCATCGGATATTCAGATGCAGACTTTGCTGGATGTAGAGTAGATAGGAAAAGCACTAGTGGGACTTGCCAATTCTTGGGTAAATCACTTGTTTCATGGTTTAGCAAGAAGCAAAATTCAGTAGCTCTGTTCACAACAGAAGCAGAATATGTGGCAGCTGGAGCTTGCTGTGCTCAAGTCCTATGGATGAAAAGCAGATTGATGGACTATGCAATCAAAATGGAAAATATTCTCATCCAATGTGACAATACTAGTGCTATAAGCTTAACAAAGAACCCCATACAACACTCAAGAACAAAACACATTGAGATTAGGCACCACTTCATCAGAGATCACTCACAAAAAGGGGATATTTGCTTAAAATATATCAACACTGAAGATCAATTAGCGGATATCTTTACAAAACCCCTTAGTGATGATAGAATTTGTTATATCCGAAGTGCCTTAAACATATGGAGTGCGGATCAAATCAAAGAAATTGCCAAATAAATACTTTGTGCCTTTCACCAGCTTATCTATATAGTGTTTATATATATATCATCTTTGTTTGGTAGTATCTGCATGAATGAGATGTAAAATACTAATCTTAAAAATCACTCAATTGATATTCTTAGCCTTCTTAGTTTTCTAAGTTGGAGAGGTATCTTCACTTTAATTAAAATACCTAACATTTTGACATATGTCAACATCTCGATCATGTACAGGTATATGTACATTACTTGGTTATATATTTCTATACCATAAGCATTGATGTAGGGGGAGTTATCCACTCCTAATTTTTTTACACCCTTTCTGTCGATGACAAAAGGGGGAGAAGTTTGAAATTGATTATCTATTCAATTGACTATATGCACCACATGCTTATAACTTGTATCATTTATATGTGTGCATATATTGAGGGGGAGTTCCAGTATTCACTTGCCTACTGCTATGTCACTCCACACACACCTTATAATCAATTTTGTTTGTCATCATCAAAAAGGGGGAGATTGTAAGCCCAAGGGTCTACTCTCCTATCTTGTTTTGATGATTCTAAACATAATTGATTGTGTTTTTGAATACTAATCAATTTGCTTTGAAGTGTTGTGTTTGAGATAGGATTGATCATTGAAGAAACCAACACACAACATGGTCATGCTTGGAGATATCCCATACAAGAGTCAAAGGAGCTAAGTGAAGCTCACCTCATCTCTCAAGCAAGCATACACAAGATGGAAGATCAATTGAAGACCAAGACTAAAGAGAAGTTGAAAGCTACATAGGTATCATTGTACATCATTTCTCTTTAGATTTCCAAGTCAAGGCAAAGTGTTTTCAAAATGTTTTTCAAAGAACACTTAAGAACTTAAAATGGATTAGTGAATGGTTATGTGGTGGACCAACATGTTGGGACCCTCATAAACATTCCAAAATAATCATAGGAGATGAGTTCCAAAAGCCAAAAATCAAACAAGAAATAAAATCTCAAAATATGTGGATTTTTAGGCTTCTCGGAACTCCGAGATTTTTCTCGGAGCTCCGAGCTCGGAACTCCGAGAAAAGGTCCAGTAGCGTCTGGACATTTTCTCGGAACTCCGAGAAATGGTCCAGTAGAAAAATTCCATTTTCTGGCCGTTGTCTCGGAACTCCGAGAACCCTGCGACAGCTCAGAATATAGCCGTTGGGATTTGAATTAATTCTTGTTTTTTGATATTTCCACCCCCAAACGGTCATATTCTTTGGAGAGGCTATAAATACAATATGTAGAGAAGTTTTTCTCTCTCTCTTGATCATTTGAAAAACATCTTTGAGCATCAAAGAAAACTTGCAACCTATTATTGCTTGAGATTTTGTTTTCCCCAAACTTGCCTTGCAACTTGCAAATCTATTTGAGTTGGGATTTTAGAGCTTTCACTTGCAACCATCATTGAAGAGCAATCAAGGATCTACAAAGAGCATCAAGCTTTCAAGAAGAAGCCAAGCTATCAATCTTTCATATCTTGTATAGGTGGCTAGGGCATTCCGTTTTTAATTCCCTAGAGAGCAACCGCTTAGAACTCGGCGGAGAAGGAGAGTCTTTGTAAAGGTGTAAGGGCATCCTTGTTTAATATCCCTTGGAATTGTAACCGCCTCGGAGCCGGGCATCGTGGAGGTCTCCAATAGTGGAATCCCTCAAGTACGACCTTGAGTAGAGTGGAGTAGGCCGTTGGCCGAACCACTATATATCGGTGTGTCATTTCTCACTCTTGCATTTCCATTATTGTTTGATTTAGCATTTCATTTTGTTTTTCAAATTATATTTGCACTAACCAAATATTTAATTAAGTGAAGAAAAATTCCAATTAGGGTTCATAGGTAATTTTGAAAAGGTCTAATATTGAGTTAAATTCAATTCACCCCCCCTCTTGAGTATTTCAGTTTCTAAAATAAGAAACTTTCAATTTTTCATTCTCCATCCTTCATCAACTAAATCTAAGATTTAATATCATTTCATCATCATCTCAAAACTTGCTAAAAGCTCCTTAATTACATATCTATGGTTTCCTATGTCTAAAAGATGGATGTTTTATAAAATTTTTAAAGTAAGAAACTTTTTTTTTTCAATCTTCATCTTTAACCGACTAAATCTAAGCCCTCTCATTATCATCTCAAAACTTGGCTAAAAGCTCCTTTACACCATCTCTACGGTTTTCTATTTCTAAAAGATGGATGTTTTATAAAGTTTTTATAATAAAAAACTTTTTATTTTGTCAATCTCCTTCCTTCGTCAACTAAATCTAAGATTCAATATCATCTTATCCTCATCCCAAAACGTGGTAAAAAGCTCATTGACACCATATCTAAGGTGTCTTATGCTTAAAAGATGGATATTTTATAAAGTTTCTAAAATGAGAAATTTTCTTTTTTTTACAATCTCCATCATTCATTAATTAAATCTAAGATTCAATACCATCGCATCCTCATATCAAAACTTGACTAAAAGCTCCTTGACACTATCTCTAGGGTTTTATATGTCATAAGGATAGATATTCTATATAATTTTCAAAATAAGAAACTTTTTATTTTTTCAATCTCCAACCCTCATCAACTAAATCTAAGATTCAATACTATCTCATCCTCATCTGAAAACTTGGATGAAAGATCCTTCACACCATCTCTAAGGTTTACTAAGTCTAAAAGATTGATGTCTTATAATATTTCTAAAATAAGAAACTTTCTAGGTTTTCAATCTCCATCCTCCATCAACTAAATCTCCGATTCAATACTATCTCATCCTCATCTCAAAACTTGGCTAAAAGCTCCTTAACACCATCTCTAGGATTTTTTATGTCTAAAAGATTGATGTTTTATAAAGCTTCTAAAAATAGAAACATTCTATTTTTTATATCTCCATCCTTTATCAACTAAATCTAAGATTCAATACCATCTCATCCTAGTCTCAAAACTTGGCTAAAAGTTCGTTGACATCATCTCTAGGGTTTCTTATGTCTAAAAGATTGATGTTTTATAAAGTTTCTGAAATAAGAAATTTTCTATTTTTTCAATCTCCATCCTTCATCAACTAAATCTAAGATTCAAAACCAACTCATCTTCATCCCAAAACTTGCCACAGAGCTCCATGACACCATCTCTAAGGTTTCCTATGTCAAAAAGATGGATGTTTTATAAACTTTCTAAACTAAGAAACTTTCTATTTTTTCAATCTCCATGGCTAAAAGCTCCTTGACACCATTTCTAGGGCTCCTCTGTTTAAAAGATGGATGTTTTTACAATCTCCATCATTCATCAACTAAATCTAAGATTCAATACCATTGCATCCTAATCTCAAAATTTGGCTAAAAGCTCCTTAACACTAACACTAGGTTTTTATATGTCTAAAAGATAGATATTTTATAAAAAATTTAAAATAAGAAACTTTCTATTTTTTCAATCTCTATCCTTCATCAACTAAATCTAAGATGCAATATCATCTCATCCTCATCTTAAAACGTGGCTAAAAGCCCCCTTAGCACTTCTTTAGGGTTTAATAAGTCTAAAAGAATGATATTTTATAAACTTTCTAAAATAAGAAACTTTTTATTTTTTAAATCTCCATCCTTCATCAACTAGATCTAAGATTTAATAGCATCTCATCCTCATCTCAAAACTTAACTAAAAGCTCCATGACAACATCTCTAGGGTTTCCTATGTCTAAAGGATGGCTGTTTTATAATGTTTGTAAAATAACAGACTTTCTATTTTTTCAATCTCAATCCTTTATCAACTTAATCTAAGATTCAATATCATCTCATCCGCATTTCAAAATCTAGCTGATAACAACATTACACCATATCTAGGGTTTATAAAGTTTAAAAAATTGATGTTTTATAAAGTTTCTAAAATAACAAACCTTCTATTTTTTCAATCTCTATCCCTAATCAACTAAATCTAAGATTCAATACCCTCTCATTCTCATCCCAAAACATGGCTAAAAGCTCCTTGACACCATTTCTAGGGTTTCCTATGTCTCAAAGATGTATGTTTTATAAAGTTTCTAAAATAAGAAATTTTCTATTTTTTCAATCTCCACCTTCCTCAACTGAATATAAGATTCATTACCTTCTCATCATCACCCCAAAACTTGACTAAAAGCTCATTGACACCATCTCAAGGCTCTCCTTTGTCTAAAAGATTGTTGTTTCATAAACTTTTTAAAATAAGAAAATTTATATTCTTTCCTTCTCCATCCTTCATCAACTAAATCTAAGATTAAATATCATCTCATCCTAATCCCAAAACATGGTTAAAAGCTCTTTAACACTATCTCTAGGTTCTCCTATGTTTAAAAGATGGATGTTTTATAAAGTTTTAAAACTAAGAAACTTTCTATTTTTTCAATCTTCATCTTTTATCAACTAAATCTAAGTTTCAGTACCATCTCATCCGTTTCTCAAAACTTGGCTAAAAGCTCCTATGCACATTCTCTAGGGTTCTTATGTCTAAAAGGTTGGTATTTTATAAAGTTTGTAAACTAAGAAAATTTATATTTTTTCAATCTCCATCCTCAATCAACTAAATCTAGGATTCAATATCATCTCATCGTCATCTCAAAACTTATCTAAAAGCTCCTTGACATCATCTCTAGGGATTCTTTTACCTAAATATGGATGTTTTATAAAGTTTCTATAATAAGAAACTTTCTATTTTTTCAATCTCCATCCTTCATCATCAAAATCTATGATTCATTACCTTCTCTATCTCATCTCAAAACTTGGGTAAAAGTGCCTTGACATCATCTCTATGGTTTCTTACGTCTGAAAGATGAGTGTTGTATAAAGAATCAATATAAAGTTTTAGATGTTTTAGCCAAGTTTTGGGATGAAGATGACATGGAGCTTTTCTTATGTATAAAAGATGGATGTTTTATAAAGTTTCTAAAATAAGAAACTTTCTATTTTTACAATCTCCATCTTTTATCAACTAAATCTAAGATTCACTATCATCCCATCATCTTCTCAAAATTTGGCTGAAAGCTCCTTGACACCATCTCAAAGGTTTCTTATGTCTAAACGATTATTGTTTTATAAAGTTTTTAAAATAGGAAACTTTCTATTTTTTCAATCTCCATCCTTTATCAACTAAATCTAAGATTCAATGTCAACTTATCATCTTCCCAAAACATGGCTAAACGCACCATGAGACTTTATTTAGGGTCTCTTATGTCTAAAAGATGGATGTTTATAAAGTTTCTAAAATCTAAAATAAGAAAATTTTTATTTTTATATTTCCATCCTTTATCAACAAATTCTAAGATTCAATATCATCTCATACTCATCTCAAAACATGGCTAAAACCTCCTTGATACCATCACTAGGGTTCCCTATGTCTTAAAGATTGATGTTTTATAAAGTTTCTAAAATAAGAAACTTTCTATTTTTTAAATCTCCAAGTTTAATCAACTAAATCTAAGATACAATACCCTCTCATAATCATCTAAAAAATCAACTAAATCTAAGATACAATATCCTCTCATCATCATCTCAAAACTTGGCTAAAAGCTCTTTCACACCATCTCTAAGGTATACTAAGTCTAAAATTTTCATGTTTTATAAATATTCTAAAATCAGAAACTTTCTATTTTTTCAATCTCTATCCTTAATCATCTAAATCTAAGATTCAATACCATCTAATCCTCATCTCAAAACATGGCTAAAGGCTCGTTTACATCATCTCTAGGGTTTTCTATATTTAGAAGATCGATGTTTTATATAGTTTCTAAATTCAGAAACTTTCTTTTTTTACAATCCCCATCCTTCATCAACTAAATCTAAGATTTAATACCATCGCATCCTCATCTCAAAACTTAGCTAAAAGCTCCTTCACACTATCTCTACGGGTTTTATTGTCTAAAAGATAGATCTTTTAAAAAAATTCTACAAGAAGAAACTTTCTATTTTTCAATCTCCATCCTTCACACACTAAATATAAGATTCAATATCATCTCATCATCATCTTAAAACTTGGTTAAAAGCTCCTTCACACCTTCTCTTGGGTTTACTAAGTCTAAAAGATTAATAATTTATAAAGTTTTTAAAATAAGAAACTTTTTATTATTTCAACCTCCATCTTTCATCAACTAAATCTAAGATTAAATACCATCTATACCTCTTCCCAAAACTTGGCTAAAAGCTCCTTGACACCATCTCTAGGGTTTCATACGTCAAAAGGATGGATGTTTTATAAAGTTTGAAAAATAAGAAACTTTCTATTTTTTCAATCTCCATCCTTCGTCAACTAAATCTAAGATTCAATATCATCTCATCCTCAATTCAGAACCTGGCTAATAACAACTTTATACCATATCTAGGGTTTACTAAGTCTAAAAAATTGATGTTTCATAAAGTTTCTAAAATAACAAACTTTCTATTTTTTTGAATCTTTATCCTTAATCAATTAATTCTAAGATTCAATACCCTCTCATTCTCATCCCTAAACTTGGCTAAAAGCTCCATGACACCATCTCTAGGGTTTCCAATGTCTAAAAGATGGATGTTTTATAAAGTTTATAAAATAAGAAACTTTATATTTTTTATCTCCATCTTTTATCAACTAAATCTAAGATTCAATATGTTCTCATCCTTATCTCAAAACTTGGCTAAAAGCTCCTTAACACCATCTCGAGGTTTTCCTATGTCTAAAAAAAGGATGTCTTATGAAGTTTTTAACATAAGAAACTTTAAATTTCTTCAGTTTCCATCCTCAATCAACTAAATCTAAGATTAAATATCATCTCATCTTCATCTCAAAGCTTAGCTAAAGGCTCTTTCACACCATCTCTAAGGTTTCCTTTGTCTAAAATATGTATGTTTTATTAAGTTTCTAAAATAAGAAAGTTTCGATTTTTCAATCTCCACCCTTGATCAACTAAATCCAAGATCCAATAAAACTAATTCTCATCCCAAAACTTTGCTAAAAGCTCCTTGACACCATCTATTGGGTTTCCTATGTCTAAAAGATTGACGTCTTATAAGTTTTCTATAATAAGAAATTTTCTATTTTTTCAATCTCCATCCTTGATCAACTAAATTTAAGCTTCAATACTATCAAATCCTCATTTCAAAACATAGCTAAAAGCTCATTGACACCATCTATAGGGCTTCTTATGTCTAAAATATTGATGTCTTGTAAACTTTCTAAAATAAGAAACTTAATCAACTAATTCTAAGATTCAATATCATCGCAACCTCATCACCAAACTTGGCCAAAAGCTCATTCACACCATCTCTAGGGTTTCTTATGTCTAAAAGGTGGATTTTTAATAAAGTTTCTAAAATAAGAAACTTTCTACTTTTCAAATTTTCATCATTCTTCAACTAAATCTAAGATTCAATACCATCTTATCGTCATCTCAAAACTTGGCTAAAAGCTCATTTACACTATCTCTAGGATCTCCTATGTCCAAAAGATGGATGTTTTACAAAGTTTCTAAAATAATAAACTTTCTATTTTTTCAATCTCCATCATTTATCAACTAAATCTAAGATTCAATATCAACAAATCCTCATCTCAAAACTTGGCTAAAAACTCCTTGACACCATCTATAGGGTTTTCTAGGTCTAAAAGATTGATGTTTTATAAAATTTCTATTTTTAATCTCCATCCTTCATATTCTAAATATATGATTCAATACCATGTCATCCTCATCCCAAAATATTGCTAAAAGCTCGTTCATACCATCTATAGGGTTTCTTATGTCTAAAAGGTCGATGTTTTATAAAGTTTCTAAAATTCGAAGATTTCTGTTTTTCCAATTTCTATCCGTGATCAACAAAATCTAAGATTTAACACCATTTAATCCTCATCTCAAAACTTGGCTAAAAGCTCCTTCGCACCATCTCTAGGGTTTCTTATGTTTAAAAGATAGATGTTTTGTAAAGTTTCTAAAATATGAAACTTTCTATTTTTTCAATATCAATCATTCACCAACTAAATCTAAGATTAAATACCATCCCATCCTCGTCTCAAAACTTGGCTAGAATCTCCATCAAAACATGTCTAGGGTTTCCTATGTCTAAAAGCTGGATGTTTTGAAAAGTTTCTTAAATAAAAAACTTTCTATTTTTTCAATCTCCATCATTTATCAAATAAATCTAATATTCAATACCATATAATCCTCATCTCAAAACTTGGCTAAAAGCTCATTGACACCGTCAATGGGTTTCATATGTTTAATAGATGGATGTTTTGTAAAGTTTTTAAAATTAGGAAATTTCTATTTCTTTAATCTCCATCCTTTCTCAACTAAATCTAAGATTCAATACCATCTCATCTTCATCTCAAAACTTGGCTAAAAGCTCCTTGACACCATCTCTAGGGTTTCCTATGTTTAAAAGATGGTTGTTTTATAAAGTTTCTAAAATAATAAACATTTAATTTTTTCAACCTCTATCATTTATCAATTAAATCTAAGATCCAATGCCATCTCATCCTAATCCCAAAACTTAGCTAAAAGCTCATTGACACCATCTCTAGGATTTCCTACGTGTAAAAGACGGAAGTTTTTTAAAGTTTTTAAAATAAGAAACTTTCTACTTTTCCAGTCATCATCCTTGATTAACTAAATCCAAGATTCAATACCATCTAAACCTCTTCTCAAAACTTGGCTAAAAGCTCCTTTACACCATATTTGGGTTTCCTATGTCTGAAAGATTGATGTTTTATAAAGTTTCTAAAATAAGAAACTTTCTATTTTTTCAATCTCCATCCTTCATTAACTAGATCTAAGATTCAATACCATCTCTTCCTCATCTTAAACTTGGCTAAAAGCTCCTTGACACCATCTCTAGGGTTTCTTATGTGTAAAAGCTGGATGTTTTATAAGTTTTCTAAAATAAGAAACTTTCTATTTTTTTAATATTCATCATTCATCAACTAAATCTAAGATTCAATACCCTCACATTCTCATCCCAAAACTTGGCCAAAAGCTCGTTGACGTCATCTCTAAGGTTTCCTATATAAAAAAGATGGAAGTTTTATAAAGTTTCTAAAATAAGAAACTGTCTATTTTTTCAATCTCCATCCTTAATAAACTAAATCTAAGATTTTATACCATCTCATCATCATCCCAAAACTTGGCTAAAAGGTCATTGACAACATCTCTAGGGTGTCCTATGTCTAAACGATGAATGTTTTATAAAGTTTCTAATATAAGAAACTTTCTATTTTTTCAATATCCATACTTCGTGAACTAAATCTACGATTCAATATCATCTTATCATCATCCCAAAACATGGCTAAAATCTCATTGACTCCATCTCTAGGGTCTCGTATGTTTAAAAGATGGATGTTTTATAAAGTTCAAAAAATAAGCAACTTACAATTTTTTCAATCTCCACCTTTTATCAACTAAATCTAAGATTCAATACCATCTCATCCTCATCGCAAAACTTGGTTAAAAGCTCCTTAACACCATCTCTAGGTTTTCATATGTCTAAAAGATGGATGTCTTATATAGTTTCTAAAATAAGAAACTTTTTTTTTTTTTTAATTTTCATCATTCATCAACTAAGTCTAAGATTCAATATCATCTTATCCTCACTCAAAACTTTGCTTAAAGCTCCTTCACACCATCTCTAGGGTTTTCTTTGTCTAAAAGATGGATGTTTTATAAAGTTTCGGATCATAATCTCAAAACTTGGTTCCTTCACACCATCTCTAGGGTCTCTTATGCTTAAAAGATAGATGTTTTAATAAGTTTCTAAAATAAGAAACTTTCTATTTTTTCAATCTCCATCCTTTATCAACTGAATGTAAGGTTCAATACCTTCTCATCCTCCTATCAAAACTTGGCTAAAAGCTCCTTCACACCATCTCTAGGGTCTCTTATGTCTAAAAAATTAATATTTTGTAAAGTTTCTACTATACGAAACTTTCAATTTTTTTCAATCTCCATTCTTCGTCAACTAATTCTAAGATTTAATATCATCTTATCCTCATCCCAAAACATGGCTAAAAGGTCCTTGACACCATCTCTAAGGTCACGTATGTCTAAATGATGGATCTTTTTTAAAGTTTAAAAAATAAGAAACTTACAATTTCTTTTCAATCTCCACCCTTTATCAACTAAATCCAAGTTTCAATACCATCTCATCCTCAAGTCAAAACTTTGATAAGCTCCTTGACACCATCTCTAGGTTTTCCATCCTTCATCACCTAAATCTAAGATTCAATATCATCACATCCTCATCTCAAAACTTGGCTAAAAGCTCCTTCACTCCATCTCTAGGGTTTTCTCTTTATGAATGTTTTATAAAGTTTCTCATCATCATCTCAAAACTTGGCTAAAAGCTCGTTGACAGCATCTCTAGGGTCTCATATGTCTAAAAGATGGATGTTTTATGAAGTTTATAAAATAAGAAACTTTCTACTTTTTCATTCTCCATCCTAGATCAACTAAATCTCAGATTCAATACCATATAATCCTCATCTCAAAACTTAGCTAAAAGCTCCTTCACACCAACTATGGGGTTTCCTATGTCAAAATGATTGATGTCGTATAAATTTTCTATATTAAGAAATTTTATATTTTTTCAATCTCCATCCTTGAGGAACTAAATCTAAGCTTCAATACCACCAAATCCAGATTTCAAAACACGGCTAAAAGCTCATTCACACCATCTATAAGGTTTCATATGTCTAAATGATTGATGTTTTATAAAGTTTCTAAAATAAAAAACTTAATCAACTAATTCTAAGATTCAATACCATGCAACCTCATCACCAAACTTGGCTAAAAGCTCCTTCACACCATATCTAGGATTTCTTACGTCTAGAAGATGGATGTTTTATAAAGTTTCTAAAATAAGAAACTTTCTATTTTTCAATCTTCATCCTTCTTCAACTAAATCTAAGATTCAATACCATCTCATCCTCATCTTAAAACTTGGCTCAAAGCTCATTGTCACTATCTCTAGGATCTCCTATAAACTTTCTATTTTTTCAATCTCCATCTTTTATCAACTAAATCTAAGATTCAATACCGACTAATCCTAATCTTAAAACTTGGCTAAAAGCTCCTTGACACCATCCGTAGGGTTTCCTAAGTCTAAAAGATTAATGTTTTATAAAGTATCTAAAATAATAAACTTTCTATTTTTTCAATCTCCATCCTTCATACTCTAAATCTATGATTAAATAACATGTCATCCTCATCTCAAAACTTGGCTAAAATCTCCTTCACACTATTTATAGGGTTTCTTATGTCTAAAAGGTGGATGTTTGATAAAGTTTCTAAAATTCAAAACTTTCTATTTTACAATTTTTATCCATGATCAACTAAATCTACGATTCAATACCATCTAATCCCCATATCAAAACTTGGTTAAAAGCTGATTGACACCATCTCTAGGGTTTCCTATGTTTAAAAGATTGATGTTCTATAAAGTTTCTAAAATAAGAAACTTTCTATTGTTTCAATCTCAATCACTCGCCAACTAAATTAAAGATTAGATACCATCCCATCCTCATCTCAAAACTTGGCTAAAAGCTCATTCAAAACATCTTTAGGGTTTTCTATTTCTAAAAGATGGATGTTTTACAAAGTTTCTAAAATAAAAAACTTTCTATTTTTTCAATCTCCATCCTTTATCAACTAAATCTACTATTCAATACCATATAATCTTCATCACGAAACTTGACTAAAAGCTCATTGACATCATCAATTGGGTTTCATATGTTTAATAGATGAATGTTTGATAAAGTTTGTAAAATCAGAAAATTTCAATTTCTTCAATATTTATCCTTTAACAACTAAATCTAATATTCATTACCATCTCATCCTCATCTCAAAACTTGGCTAAAAGCTCATTGACACAATTTCTAGGGTTTCTTATGTTTAAAAGATGGTTATTTTATAAAGTTTCTAAAATAAGAAAACTTTTAATTTTATCAATCTCTATCCTTGATCAGTTAAATCTAAGATTCAATACCATCTCATCCCCATCCCAAAACTTAGCTAAAAGGTCATTGGCACCATCTCTAGTGTTTCTTACGTCTAAAAGATGAAATTTTTTTAAAGTTTCTAAAATAAGAAACTTTATAGTTTTCCAATCACCATCCTTGATTAACTAAATCTAAGATTCAATACCATCAAAACCTGGCTAAAAGCTCCTTTACACCATCTCTAGTGTTTCCTATGTCTAGAAGATTGATGTTTTATGATGTTTTTAAAATAAGAAACTTTCTGTTTTTTCAATCTCCATCCTTCATCAACTAAATCTAAGATTCAATACCATCTCCTCCTCATTTTACAACTTGGCTAAAAGCTCATTGACACCATCTCTAGGGTTTCATTTTTGTAAAAGATTGATGTTTTATAAGGTTTCTAAAATAAGAAACCTTCTATTTTTTCAATATTCGCCTTTAATCAACTAAATCTAAGATTCAATACCCTTTCATTCTTATCCCAAAACTTAGCTAAAAGCTCGTTGATGTCATCTCTAGGATTTCCTATGTCTAAAAGAATGATGTTTTGTAAGGTTTCTAAAATAAGAAACTTTCTATTTTTTAAATTTCCATATTTTGTAAGAATTTCCTATGTCTAAAAGAATGATGGTATCTCTAGGATTTGATACCATCTCATCATCATCCCAAAACTTGGCTAAAAGATGATGTCAACTAAATCTAAGATTCAATATTATCTTATCTTCATCCCAAAACATGGCTAAAATCTCCTTCACACCATCTATAGGGTCTCGTATGTTTAGAATATTGATGTTTTATAAAGTTTCAAAAATAAGCAACTTTCAAATTTTTCAATCTCCACCCTTTATCAACTAAATCTAAGATCCAATACCATCTCATCCTAATCTCAAAACTTGGTTAAAAGCTCCTTAACACCATCCATAGGTTTTCCTATATCTAAAAGATGAATGTCTTATATAGTTTCTAAAATAAGAAACTTTCTATTTTTTCTGTATCCATCCTTTATCAACTAAATGTAAGGCTCAATACCATCTCATCCTCATCTGAAAACTTGGCTAAAAGCTCATTCACACCATCTCTAGGGTCTCTTATGTCTAGAAGATTAATGTTCTATAAAGTTTTTACTTTAAGAAACATTCTATTTTTTTAATATCGCTTCTTCGTCAACTAAATCTAAGATTAAATATCATATTATCCTCATCTCAAAACATGGCTAATAGGTCCTCGACACCATTTCTAGGGTCTAAAAGATGGATCTTTTATAAAGTTTCAAAAATAAGAAACTTACAATTTTTTCAATCTCCACCCTTTATCAACTAAATCCAAGTTTCAATACCATCGCATCCTCATCTCAAAACTTAGTAAGTAGCTCCTTGACACCACCATCTCTAGGTTTTTCTATGTCTAAAAGATGGATGTCTTATAAAGTTTCTAAAATAAGAACCTTTCTATTTTTTCAATTTCCATCCTTCGTCACCTAAATCTAAGATTCAATATCATCTGATCCTCATCTCAAAACTTGGCAAAAAGCTACATAGCACCATCTCTACAGTTTGCTAAGTCTAAAAGACTGATGTTTTATAAAGTTTCTAAATTAAGAAACTCTCTATTTTTTCAATCTCTATCCTTGATCAATTAAATCTAAGATTCAATACCATCTAATCTTCAACTCAAAACTTGGCTAAAAGCACCTTGACACCATTTATCGGGTTTCCTATTTCTAAAAGATTGATGTTTTATAAAGTTTCTAATATAAGAAAAATTATATTTTTTCAATATACATCCTTCATCAACTAAATCTAAGATTCAATATCATCTCATCTTTATCTCAAAAATCGGCTAAAAGCCCCTTGATACCATCACTAGGGTTTCCTATATCTAAAAGATTAATTTTTAATAAAGTTTTTAAAATAAACAACTTTCTATTTTTCAATCTCCAACTTTAATCAACTAAATCTAAGATTCAATACCCTCTCATTTTCCTCTCAAAACTTAGGTAAAAGCACCTTGACACCATCTCTAGGGTTCCAATGCCTAAAATATAGATGTTTTATAAAGTTTCTAAAATATCAAACTTTCTATTTTTTCAATCACTATCCTTTATCAACTAAATCTAATATCAATACCATCTCATCATCATCCTAAAACCTCGCTAAATGCTCCTTGACACCATCTCTAGGGTTTACTAAGTCTTAAATATTGATGTTTTATTAATATTCTAAAATTAGAAACTTTTTATTTTTTCAATCTCCATCCTTAATAAACTAAATCTCAGATTCAATACTATCTAATCATCATCTCAAAACATGGCTAAGAGGTCCTTGACACCATCTATGGGATTTCCTATATCAAAAGGATTGATGTTTTATAAAGTTTTTAAAATAAGAAACTTTCTACTTTCTCAATCTCCAACCTTTATCAACTAAATCTAAGATTCAATACCATCTCATCCTCATCTCAAAACTTGGCTAAAGGCTCATTCACAACATCTTTAGGGTATCATATGTGTAAAAAATAGATGTTTTATAAAGTTTATAATTAAAGAAACTTTATATCTTTTAAATCCCCATCATTCATCAACTAAATCTAAGATTCAATACCATCTCATTCTCATCCCAAAACTTGCCTAAAAGCTCATTGACACCATCTTAACGGTTACCTATGTGTAAAAGATGGATGTTTTATAAAGCTTCTAAAATAAGAAACATTCTATTTTTTAAATCTTCATCCTCATCAACAGAATTTAAAATTCAACCTTATTCTCATCCCACAACTTGGCTAAAAGCTCATTGACATCATCTCTAGGGTTCCATATGTCGAAAAGATGGATGTTTTATAAAGTTTCTATTGTAAGAAGTTTTCTTTTTTTTTATTCTCCATCCTTTATCAACTAAGTCTAAGGTTCAATACCATCTCATACTCATCTCAAAACTTGGCTAAAAGCTCTTTCACCCCATATCTAGGGTTTCTTAGTTCTAAAAGATGGATGTTTAATAAACTTTCTAAAATTAGAAACTTTCTATTTTTTCAATCTCAATCTTTAATCAACTAAATCTAAGATTCAATACCATCTCATCCTCATCTCAAAACATGGCTAAAAGCCCCATGACGTCATCTCTAGGGTTACCTATGTCGAAAAGATGTATATTTTATAAAGTTTCTAAAATAAGAAATTTTCTAATTTTCAATCTCCATCCTTCACTAACTAAATCTACGATTCAATACCATCTCATCCTCATCTCAAAACTTGGCTAAAAGCCCATAGACACCATCTCTAGGGTTTCCTATGTTTAAAATATGGATGTTTTAGAAAGTTTCTAAGTTAAGAAATTTTCTATTTTTTCAATCTCGATGCTTCATCAACTAAATCTATGATTCAAAACCATCTTCTCACCATCATAAAACTAGGTTAAAAGCTCTTTGACACCATCTCTAGCATCTCTTATGTCTAAAAGATGGTTGTTTTATATTGTTTCTAAAATAAGAAACTTCCTATTTTTCAATCTCAATCCTTCATCAACTAAATCTAAGATTCAGTACTATCTCATCCTCATCTCAAAATTTGGATAAAAGCTCCTTGACACAATTTCTAGGGTGTCCTATGTCTAAAAGATGGATGTTATATAAAGTTTCTAAAATAAGAAACATTCTATTTTTTCGATATCCATCCTCTATCAACGAAATCTAATTTTCAATACCATCGCATCATCATCTGAAAACTTGGCTATAAGCTCCTTTACACCATCACTAGGGTTTACTAAGTCTAAAAAGTTGATGTCTTATAAAGTTTCTAAAATAAGAAACTTTCTATCTTTTTCAATCTCCAAACATAATCACCTAAATATAAAATTCAACACTCTCTCATTCCCATCCCAAAACTTGGTTAAACGCTCCTTGACATCATCTCTAGGGTTTCCTATGTCTAAAAGATGAATATTTTATAAAGTTTGTAAAATGTGAAACTTTCAATTTTTTTGATCTCCATCCTACATGAACTAAATCTAAGATTAAATATCATCTCATCCTCATCTCAAAACTTGGCTAAAAGCAACTTTCTACCATCTCTAGGGTTTACAAAGTCTAAGAGATTGATGTTTTATAAACCTTCAAAAATAAGAAACTTTATCTTTTTTCAATCTCCATCCTTCATCAACTAAATCTAAGATTCAATACCCACTCATTCTCAACCCAAAACTTAGCTAAAAGCTTGTTGACATCATCTCTAGGGTCTCTAATGTCTAAAAGATGGATGTTTTATAAAGTTTATAAAATATGAAACTTTCTAATTTTTCAATCTCCATCTTTCATCAACTAAATCTAAGATTCATTATCATCTCATCCTTATCCCAAAACATATCTAAAAGCTCCTTGACACCGTCTCTAGGGTCTCTTATGTGTAAAAGAGGGATGTTTTATAAAGTTCTTAAAATAAAAAACTTTGTATTTTTTCATTTCTCAACCTTTATAAACTAATTCTAAGATTCAATACCATCTCATCTCATCTCAAAACTTGGCTAAAAGGTCATTAACACCATCTCTATGGTTTCCTATATCTAAAAGGTTGATGTATTACAAAGTTTCTAAAATAAGAAACTTTCAATTTTGTCAATCTCCATCCTTCATCAACTAAATCTAAGATTCAATGCCATCTTATCGTCATCCCAAAACTTGGTTAAAAGCTCATTGACACCATCTCTAGAGTTTCTTATGTCTAAAAGATGGATGTTTTATAAAGTTTCTAAAGTAAGAAACATTCTATTTTTAAAATCTCCATCCTTTATCAGCTAAATCTAAGATTCAATACCCTCTTATTCTCAAGCCAAAACTTGGGTAAAAGCTCGCTGACATCATCTTTAAGGTTTCCAATATATAAAAGATGGATGTTTTATAAAGTTTTTAAAATAAAAAACTTTATATTTTTTCAATCTCCATCCTTTATCAACTAAATCTAATGTAAGCCCAAGGGTTCCCCAAGGATTCCCCATGGGTTCATTCAATCACCTTGTTTTGATGATTAACAAACACAAATTGATTAGTCGTTTATGGACTGATCAGTTGCCTTGAGTGTTGTGTCTTAGACAGGAACTTGACATGCTTGACATGTCATATCGCCATTACACAATGCAACACAACACATGCTTGAGGATCAACATGCAAAGGAGCTTGAACACATTGGTGGCATCATCCTTGGAAGATGTTAAAGCAAGGAACTCAAGTGAAGATCCCACAAGCAATCCAAGAACCACATTGAAGATCAAATGAAGATTGGCTCAAGAGTTCATTCAAGAGAGTGTTCAAAAGGGTAGTATGTATCACCTTTCTCTCTTGTGTTTTCTCTTGATCAAGGCACATCTTAAAACCCCTAAAATATGTTTTTCAAAGAGACTAACACACCCTTTAAGGACTTAAATGGATAAGTGAATGGCCATGGTGGTGTACCAACATGTTGGGACCCATATGGCATTCAACACAAGAATGAACAAAACAGAGTTCCGAAGCAACAAGCTGGACCAGCAACTAAATCCTATCAAAACTTATTTAAAACATTTTCAAATATTTTTGAAAATATTTTTAACAGATAGCTCTCATTTTTCTCATATCCGTAGAGTATAGGAACGTCAAAATCCGACGAGAAATGAGGGAGATATGAATTTTACAAGTTCAACACTGTTTGCTGGAAACCAGTCTCGGAACTCCGAGAATTATTCTCGGAGCTCCGAGCTCGGAACTCCGAGAAAATTCTCGGAGCTCCGAGAAATGCACCAGGTTCTTAAACTTAAATCTCTGTTTGGTTTCTCGGAACTCCGAGAAACCCTCGGAGCTCCGAGCTCGGAACTCCGAGAAAACTCTCGGAACTCCGAGAAGTGTATTTTCTCAAAAAATTATAGCCGTTGGAGGCCCAACGGCTAGTTGATTTTTTGACCCAGTTTTGACTGTTTTACCCCCCAAACGGTCACATGGAGTTGGGACTTTATATATACCCATTCAAGGGTTTAAAACACTAGATGAACATGTTCCAACCTTAACAAACCCTAGAAACTTATTTGCAACCATTTTTGGGTTAATTTTTCTCACCAATCCATTGTGCCTTGATTTTGGGAAAATCATTTGAGATTGGTTTAGGCTTTCATTTGCAAATTATTTTTGAGAGAAAGTGTGTGAGCTACAACTTGTAATCAAGCCTAGTAAGAGGCTAATACTTCTTCTTCTTCTTTATTCGATCGGTGGCAAGGGCATCCGTGTTTAATTGCCTTGGGAGAAAGCGCTTAGAACTCGGCGAAGAAGGAGAGTCATTGTAAAGGTGGAAGGGCATCCTTATCTAATTCCCTTGGAGTGTAAAAGCCTCGGAGCCGGGCGTCGTGGAGGTCTCAATAGTGGAAATCCTCAAGTGCGACCTTGAGTAGAGTGGAGTAGGCCGTTTGCCGAACCACTATAAATCTTTGTGTCACTTGTGTTGGTATTTCTCTATCTTTCTCTCCCTCTCACTTTCTTATTTATTTGTGCTTGTATTCTTACATATTTGGAATTGAGTGAGTAGTTAGCATTTTGGTTTTGATTGAATATTGGTACCTTGCTAACTAGGCTATAAATCACCTAATTAAGTTTCCTAATTAACAAGGGTTTTTGAACTTATATTAATTTGTAATATTGTTTAAGTTCAACTATTTCAAACTTAATTAAACAAGGGATAAGTCTTTGGTGAAATTTTAGTAAAAGTTTTTAAAAGGTAAAAGGTTTATAAACATCCTATTCACCCCCCCTCTAGGTTGCCAAACCAAGTCACTACTTGGATTTCATCTAAGATTCAATATCTTCTCATCCTTATCTCAAAACTTTGCTAAAAGCACTTTGACACCATCTATGGGGTTTCCTATGTCTAAAAGATTGATGTTTTTAAAAGTTTCTAAAATAAAAAACTTTCTATTTTTCAATCTATATCATTTATCAACTAAATCTAAGATTCAATACCATCTAATCCTCATCCCAAAACTTCGTAAAAAGCTTATTGACACTATCTATAGGGTTTCTTATGTCTAAAAGATGGATGTTTTATAAAGTTCCTAAAATAAAAAATTTCTATTTTTTCACTCTCCATCCTTCATCAACTAAATCTAAGAATCAATACCATCTCATCATCATACCAAAACATTGCTAAAAGGTCCTTGACACTGTGGACCCCGATCCGAGGACGGCGCGGGAACGGGTCCCTGCAATCCTCTCTGGATCATCCACGTGTGAAGGAGAGCTCTACCAAGGAACTCTCGAAACGGATGCCACCCTCACATCATAGCATGAGTGGCGATATAAAAAAGAAAGAGATACATCCTAATCCGGAGCCAGGGCTCGAAACCGAGATATATCTAGAAATAACTCAGAGTCGCCATCCATGGGCACGCCATGGAACCAAAACAAATGCTCTGTTTGCAATGGATAACCAGAGATACAAAAGGCCCGTGCCTGATGACGAATGGAGAAGGTCCGAAGAGCGCCCCCAATTCGCCCGAGTGCGAACACTTGGTCTCTTATGCCATTTATTATTAACCTTGAAGAATTTCAAGCAAAAATCATATGAAATGGGAACACGCATCTCCGAGAAAACGTCTATCTAATCATGCATGTCTCGGAGATGAAAATAAGCACACACAAAAGAACCGAAATAAATGTCACCTAATGATAACTAGGTTATGAGTGACATGCTAATAGGTGTCTAAGTTCTGGTAGACGAACACATGCATGCTACAACTACAGGTATAAGGTCTGCACAAGAAAGTAAGAAAACACAACACAATATACAACATAACAACACAACGAACCTTAAGACTCTAAACGATTTAGCCCTAGTCCTCGGATGGTTTAGTATTCATCCAAAGAAGCCTACGTATCCTATATGCCCTAACTAAATGCAGGTTAGCCCTAAGCTAGTGCGGGTGGTTCCTACAACCTATGTGTAACTAGGCTGTGCGTCCTAAGGAAAACAATGGGATCACTAGCGCATCCTAGACCTAGTCATCAGTCGGCGATGTGAATCGCCAACTGACCGGACGGAGGCGAAACAGACTCCTAACTCTAACACAAACACAAACAAAACACACAACAATCAAACAACACACCGAGGACGAAACTCTTAACTCTAAAACAAACGCAAACAAACGCATAACAAATCAAAGACTAAAACCAGAGACAAACCCCTAACTCTAAAACGCTCCTTTTAGGACAAAGTCCTAACTCTAGAGGAAGATTTTTCGAAAACAGGTTTATGAAATATTTTTGTACTTTTTTAAAGAGTTTGAATGATTTATTTACAAAGGTTTGGCTGGACCTGGGATAAGAATCCCAAGCTGCACTACGTACCTCGTGAAAGAGGATCAAGCCAACGTAGTTCAAAAATTGAACTCTCCTAATACGCTAAAAACTCAACACTTTAGATTTTTTTAAAAGGTTTTTGATATTTTCAAATGTTTTTGAAGTGTTTTTATATTTTTGACGATTAAAAGGTGTGTTAACACCCTTCGGCTAAAGGGGATCCGATAGAAGAGCCTCCTTACCCACCATATCGCGGTAAAGTAATTTAGAGGGAAACGGGATCCCTAAAGCCTAAAGGGAAAGAAATCAAAATAGGGAGGACTACAAACCCAAAGAAAAGAATAATCTCGAAGAGACGAAAACAAAACTAACGAGCCCTAATCAATCTCCAAAGGAGACGATATCTAACCCACAAGGGAAAACCCTAAACAAACGATAGATGAAAAGCTTCTAACCCTAAGGGTAGACTTCTAAACAAAAGAGACAGACAAAAATTCTATAAGAAGAATTACTAAACAATCAGTCATTGAGGAAGGGTCCTAAACACTCTAAGAGGAGGAAATCCCTTAACCTGCGAGAACTCTAAGGCAGGAAGGGAAGAGGTCGGCTCAAGAAACGTTCCATCATCGCCAAAACCGACAAAGTGTTCCCAAAATCGAGAGAATCCTGAAACTCAAAAAGGATCCCGAGGAACGTGCAAAGAGTAGTCCCGGAAAGAAAGAAAACCCCTCAAACCCTGCGAAGACCATAAGATGGGAAAAATGATAGGAAGGGCAAGGGGTTGGCTCAAGAAACATTCCGTCATCGCCTTAACCCAAGAGGAAAATTCCCAAAAATCGATGGAAATGCCAAACACTTGCGAAAAACTTAAGCTCTAATGAAAAATCAAGATGACAAGGGTTTGCTCAAGAAATCCAAGATAAACCCGAATATCGATGCCAAAACCCACAGGGGTAAAGATAAAAAGGAAAAGGAGGGGCTCCGAGTAGCCTCATCATAGCCGGCTTCATCTTCTAGAATAACGACACCAAGGTTAAAACTTCAACAAAATCATGATTTTTTTTAAATCAGAGAAATTAATCAATAGACAAATTATAAAGGAGACCTCAAAATTAACAGATCCAGTTTCAGTCACTGCTCCCCGAGGATATCGAATCCAAACCCCAAAATTAAAATGGATATTGAAATTAAAACAAACCAACCCTCAAAATTTTCAAAACTATGACATTAAAAGACAACAAACAAAGAAAATTTAAAACCTGCAGATCCAATACTCCCATCTACAACACCATTCGAAAGACCATGCTAAAATTAAAATCCACACAGACACAGGAAAAGGCAATTCTAGCTACTGGGCCATAAATTGAGACAACCTCGGGTGAGGAACCGAATGTAACGACTCTTATAAATGGGAAAATGAGAGGTGCTGCAAGAAAATACCTTCTTCGGATGAACCGAGATAAGGGGCGTCGGGTGCCTAGCACAAGGGCAGAGCTGATAATGAGAACGCAATCCGCTGCGATGCCGAATGACCAAATCGTGGATAACTGCTGCCTCCCAACAAAGTGTTGCCCGAGGATATGATCGGTGGTAGCGAGAATGGCCGGCCGGAAAGCTGACCCGAGAAGAAAACCCCAAACCCTCTCTCTCTCTCTCTCTCTCTCTCTCTCTGCTTTCTCCTCCTTTTCTCTATATATATATATACTCTGCAAATGAAACCCCTCTCCTCTTTTTTCTTTTTTTTTATGGCTTGGCAAAGAAATGAAGTGGGTTTGGGGGTAGAGACGTGGAACGGTAGAGACGAGGGTGGAGTGGTCGGATTTAAATGGGTTTGGAGGAGATGGTTTTAATCAAGTGAGAAGGATAGTGGTGATTGGTGGGGTTGATGGAGGTTGGGTTTGAGGTGGAGCATGGAGATGCCAGCCGGAAGCTAACCGGGGGCCCGGCAAGAATGGCCGGAGAAGGAGTGAAGAAGGGGGTTTGCCGGAGGTGGCGGCAGTGGTTGGACAAGATGAGTTGACTGGCCAGAGGTGGAGGTTATGGTGGTGGGGGTCGGAGAAAATGGTGTCCGAATTACGAAGTGGGTTTGGAAGGATGATGAAGAGGGTTATCGAAGATGGGGGTCTGAGATAATGGTGGTTGGTCGAATTCTGGGTTGAAGGTGGTGATTTGCAGAGGTGGGTTTTGATTTGGGTTAGGAGGTAGAATAAAAAAGTGAGGTCTGTTCAGGGTTGGTACCGGAATCCGGTGGTTGGATTCCGGTAGCCGAGGTTGGAAGAGGGGTTTGATGGGAATATTGATGGTGGCCATGAGGGGAGATAGGAGGTGGAGAGATTGATGGTGATGGTGGAGGATGGTGGTTGGTGGTGGAGATAGGAGGTGGCTGCAAATCGAAGGTCTGAAGAAGGGGGTTTGGGAGAAATAATGGTGGTGGCCGAATTCTGGTGATGTCCACCGGAGAAGATGATTGAAATGGTTTCCCATAGAGGCTAAAATGACAGGGGTTTGAAGGAGGGTTTGGTGGATGATGGAAGCTATAAACCATGGGTGAGATTCAAATAGGTTCGGTCGGATTGGGGATGGGAGATGGGGTTACATGAAATGGGTTTGGTGGTCGGATTCGGTAGGAGTCACCGGAATCCATGGAGGTTGGAGGTGAACAGGATCTTGGCCGCGGATTTGATGGAGATGGTGGCTGCTAGGGGTGGAGAAGAAAAATGGTGGCTGCTAGGGGTGGAGAAGAAAATGGTGGCTGGCTGGTGACTGGCTTGCCGGAGGTGGAGGCGATGCTCTCTCTCTCCCTCTCTTATGCGGCTGCTCCTCTTCAACAAAAATTAAGAACTCCCTCTCCCAAACCCTAATCGATTTGGATTTTAAAGAAAAAAAAAGGGAATGATAAATTCGTATCCCCAATTGCTTACTGGACCACCCCATGCAGTGTATTTGCGACTAATCCTTTGCTCTATGGGGGGAGGGCCTCGGGTAAGATGAATCGAAGCAAAACTAAAAATGTATTTGACCCCTCCTTTTCCATGGACAACCAACCCTAGTGTATTTATAATTACTTTTTTATACCAGCGGGGGGGTGCTTGGGTAGAAGATGGGGTGAGACAAATACTCTTGTTCTTTTTGAAATGCTAACAGCCCAACCATGTTTTGATAAGTACAGCAACTCGTCTGTCTTTTCTTCTTTAATTAGCTTGTGAGAGCTATCTTGGGAAACACAATAACCTTTCAACAACTCTCTAAAAGCTAAGACCAAGTGAATTAGTGTAATTATCAAAACATGGTGTGCGGAGAAACATTAGAGCTCGGGGAATTAAGTAAGGAGTGCGAATACCAAAACTCTGGGGTCTCTTTTTTTCAATTTTTGCGAATTTTGGGAAAATGAGTATGGGGATCAAGGATACGAAAAGTTTCACAAGACTAACTACAAATGGGGACTCTTTGGGTCTATCCATCACTCGGGACTCGGTTCTTCAGGAATTTCGAGATTTTGCTCACTTTTGGGGATTTGCTCGATCTCAGGATCTTATTCGATTTCAGAAATGTATTTGATTTTCGAAAAAGGGTCCGGTCAAAATGGGGTGTCTACAGACACCGTCTCTAGGGTCTCTTATGTCTAAAAGATGGATGTTTATTAAAGTATCTAAAATAAGAAACTTTCAATTTTTTCAATCTCCATTCTGGATCAACTAATTCTAGGATTCAATACCATCTAATCATCATCTCAAAACTTGGCTAAAAGCTCATTGACACCATCTACAAGGTTTCCTATGTCTAAAAGATTGATGTTTTGTAAAGTTTTTAAAATCATAAAGTCTCTGTTATTTCAATCTCTATCCTTTATCAACTAAATCTAAGATTTAATACCCTTTCATCCTCATCCTTAAAATTTGCTAAAAGCACATTTACACCATCTATAGGGACTCCTGTGTCTCAAAGAATGATGTTTTATTAAGTTTCTAAAATAGCAAACTTTTTATTTTTTCAATCTCATTCATTCATCAACTAAATCTAAGATTCAATACCCACTCATCCTCATCCCAAATTTTTTAGCTAAAAGCTCGTTAACACCATCTCTACAGTTTCCTATGTCTAAAAGATAGTTGTTTTCTAAAGTTTCTAAAATAAGAAACTCTCTTTTTTCAATCTCCATCCTTCTTTAACTAAATCTAAGATTCAATACCGTCTCATCCTCATCTCAAAACTTGGCTAAAAGCTCTTTGACACCATCTCTAGGGTTTACCAAGTCTAAAAGACTGATGTTTTATAAAGTTTCTAAAATAAGAAACTTTTTATTTTTTCAATCACCATCCTTCATCAACAAAATCTAAGATTCAATACATTGTCATCCTCATCTCAAAACTTGGCTAAAAGCTCATTGACACCATCTCTAGGGTTTACTAAGTCAAAAAGATTGATGGTTTATAAAGTTTCAAAATTACGAAATATTTTATTTTTTCAATCTCCATCCTTCATCAAGTGAATCTAAGGTTCAATACCATCTCATGATAACCTCAAAACTTGGCTAAAACCCCCTTGACACCATCTCTAAGGTGTACTAAGTCTAAAAGATTGATGTTTTATAAAGTTTCTAAAATAAGAAACTTTCTAATTTTTCAACGTCCAAACTTCATCAACTAAATCTAAGATTCAATACCATTTCATCCTCTTCTCAATACATAGCTAAAAACTCCTTGACAGCATCTCTAAGGTTTCCTATGGCTCAAAGATGGATGTTTTATAAAATTTATAAAATAAGAAACTTTCTATTTTTTCAATCCCTATCCTTCATCAGCTAAATCTAAGATTTAATACCATCTCATCCTCAATGAGCATTTAGCTAAGTTTTGAGATGAGGATGAGATGGTTTTGAATCTTAGATTTAGTTGATTAATGATAAAGATTGAAAAAATATAAAGTCTCTTATTTTGGAAGCTTTGTAGAACAACATTCTTTTAGACATAGTAAACCCTAGAGATGAGCTTTTAGCCAAGTTTTGAGATGAGGATGAAATTGTATTAAATCTTTGATTTAGTTGATCAAGGATAGAGATTGAAAAAATAAAAACTTTATTATTTTAGAAACTTTATAAAACATCCATCTTTTAGACATGAGGAGGAGATGATATTGAATCTGAGATTTAGTTGATGAAGGATGGAGATTGAAAAAACAGAAAGTCTCTTATTTTATAAACTTTATAAAACAACCATCTTTTACACATATGAAACCTTATAGCTGATGTCAACGAGCTTTTCGCCAAGTTTTGAGATGAGGATGAGATGATATTGAATCTAAGATTCAGTTGATAAGGAATGGAGATTGAAAAAATAAAAAGTTTCTTAGTTTAGAAACTTTGTAAAACATCCATCTTTTAGAATTAGGAGACCCTAGAGATTGTGCGAAAGAGCTTTTAGCCAATATTTAGGATGATGATGAGATGGTTTTGAATCTTAGATTTAGTTGATGAAGGAAGGAGATTGAAAAAATAGAAAGTTTCTTATTTTAGAAACTTTATAAAATATTAACCTTTTATACATAGGAAACACTAGAGATGATGTTAACAAGCTTTTAGCCAAGTTTTGAGATAAGGATGAGATGGTATTATGGAGATTGAAAAAATAGAAAGGTTCTTATTTTAGAAACTGCATAAAACGTCCATCTTTTAGTCATATGAAACTCTAGAGATTGTGTCGATGACCTTTTAGCCAAGTTTTGAGATGGGGATGAGATGGTATTGAATCATAAATTTAGTTGAAGAGGGATGAAGATTGAAAAAATAGAAAGTTTCTTATTTTAGAAACTTTATAAAACATCAATCTTTTAGACGTAGTAAACCCTAGAGATGATGTCAATGAGCTTTTTGCCTAGTTTTGAGATGGGGATTAGATGGTGTTGGATCTTAGATTTAGTTGATGAATGATGGAAATTGGAAAAATAGAAAGCTTCTTGTTTTAGAAACTTTATAAAATATCTATCTTTTAGACATATAAAACCCTAAAGATAGTGTCAATGAGCTTTTACCAAAGTTTTGAGATGAGGATGCGATGGTATTGAATCTTAGATTTACTTGATGAAGGATGAAGATTTAAAAAAAAGAAAGTTTCTGATTTTAGAAACTTCATAAAATATCCATCTTTTAAACATAAGAAACCCTATGGAAGATGTCAACGAGCTCTTAGCCATGTTTTGAGATGAGGATTAGATGGTATTGAATCTTAGATTTAGTTTATTAAGGATGGAGATTGAAAAAATAGAAAGTTTATAATTTTAGAATATTTATAAATCATCAATCTTTTAGACTTAGTAAACCCTAGAGATGGTGTCAATTAGCATTTAACGAGGTTTTAGGGTGAGGATGAGAAGGTAGTGATATTAGATTTAGTTGATAAAGGATAGTGATTGAAAAAATAGAAAGTTTCATATTTTAGAAACTTTGTAAATCATCTATCTTTTAGATATAGGAACCCTAGAGATGGTGTCAAGGTACTTTTAGCCAAGTTTTGAGAGGAGAATGAGAGGGTATTGAATCTTAGATTTAGTTGATTAAAGTTGGAGATTGAAAAATAGAAAGTTTTTTAAAAAAAAAACTTTATAAAAATTATTCTTTTAGACCTAGAAAACCCTAGAGATGGTATCAAGGGGCTTTTAGCCGGGTTTTGAGATGAAGATGAGATGATATTGAATCTTAGATTTAGTTGATGAAGGATGGAGATTGAAAAAAAAAATATTCTTATAGTAGAAACTTTATAAAGCATCAATCTTTTAGACTTAGCAAACTGTCGAGATGGTGTTATGGAGCTTTTAGCCAAGTTTTGAGATGAAGATGAGATGGTATTGAATCTTAGATTTAGTTGATAAATGATGGAGATTGAAAAAATAGGAAGTTTCTTATTTTATAAACTTTAACAAACATCCATCTTTTAGACATTGAAGACCCTAGAGATGGTGTAAAGGTGCGTTTAGCCATGTTTTGGGATAAGGATATGATGACATTGAATCGTCGATTTAGTTGATGAAGAATCGAGATTGAAAAATAGAAAGTTTCTTATTTTAGAAACCTTATAAAATATCTATCTTGTAAACATAAGAGACCATAGAGATTGTGACATAGAGCCTTAAGCTAGGTTTTGGGATCATGATGAGATGGTATTGAATGTTAGATTTAGTTGATTAATGATGGAAATTTAAAAAATAGAAAGTTTCTTATATTAGAAACTTTATAAAACATCCATCTTTTAATATAGGAAACCTTAGAGATGATGACAAACAGCTTTTAGCCAAGTTTTGAGATGAAAATGAGAGGATATTGAATCATAGAGTTTGTTGATGAAGGATGAAGATTGAAAAAATAGAATGTTTCTTATTTTAGAAACTTTATAAAACATCCATCTTTTACACATAGGAAACCTTAGAGATGGTGTCAATTAGCTTTTAGGCAAGTTTTGGGATGAGAATGAGATGGTACTGAATCTTAGATTTAGTTGATGAAGGATGGGGATTGAAAAAATAGAAAGTCTCTTTTATTATAAACTTTATAAAACATCTAACTTTTAGACATATGAAACCCTTCAGATGCTATGAAGGAGCTTTTAGCCAAGTTCTGAGATGAGGATGAGATGGTATTGAATCTTAGATTTAGTTGATAAAAGTTGGAGATTGAGAAAATGAAAAGTTTCCTATTATAAAAACTTTATAAAACATCAATCATTTAGATATAGGAAACCCCATAGATTGTGTCAATGACCTTTTAGCCAAGTTTTGAGATGAGGATAAGATGGTATTGAATCCAAGATTTAGTTGATCATGGATAGAGAATGAAAAAAAAGAAAGTTTCTTATTTTATAAACTTTATAAAACATCCATCTATTAGATATAAGAGAATCTTGAGATGCTGTCAACGAGCTTTTAGCTAAGTTTTGGGATGATGATGAGAAACTTTATAAAACATCCCTCTTTTAAAAAGAGAAAACCCTAGAGATGGTGTCAAGGAGCTTTTAGCTAAGTTTTGAGATGAGGATGAGAAGATATTGCATCTTAGATTTATGTGATGAAGGATGGAAATCGAAAAAATAAAAAGGTTCTTATTTTAAAAACTTTAAAAGACATCCATCTTTTCGACATAGGAAAACCTAGAGATTGTGTCAAGAAGCTTCTAATTAAATTTTGAGATGAAGATGAGATGGTATTGAAACTTGGATTTAGTTGATAAAGGGTGGAGATTGAAAAATTATAAGTTCCTTAATTTTGAAACTTTAAAAAAGATATATCTTTTAGACATATGTGACCCTAGAGATGGTGTCAAGGACCTATTAACCATGTTTTGGGATGAGGATCAGATGATATTTAATCTTAGATTTAGTTGAGGAAGAATGGAGGTTGAAAAAATAGAAAGTTTCTTAAAGTAGAAACTTTATAAAACATTAATCTTTTACACATAACAGACCCTAGAGAGTGTGTGAAGGAGCTCTTAGCCAAGTTTTGATATGAGGTTGAGAATGTATTTAGCCTTACATTTAGTTGATAAAGGATGGATACTGTAAAAATGGAAAGTTTCTTATTTTAGAAACTTTAAAAAACATCCATCTTTTAGACATAAAAGACTCTAGAGATGGTGTCTAGGAGCCCTTAGCCATGTTTTGGGGTGACGATCAGAAACTTTATAAAACATCCATCTCTTAGAGAGGAAACCCTAGAGATGGTGTGAATGAGCTTTTAGCAAAGTTTTGAGATGAGGATAAGATAATATTGAATCTTATATTTAGTTGATGAAGGATGGAAATTGAAAAAATTTGAAAGTTTCTTATTTTAGAAACTATATAAGACATCCATCTTTTAGACATAGGAAAACATATGGATGGTGTTAAGGAGCTTTTAACCAAGTTTTGAGATGAGGATGAGATGGTACTGAATCTTAGATTTAGTTGATAAAGGGTGGAGATTGAAAAAATTGAAAGTTTCTTATTTTTGAAACTTTATAAAACATCCATCTTTTAAACATACGATGCCCTAGAGATGGTGTGAAGGAGATTTTAGCCATGTTTTAGGATGAAGATAAGATGATATTGAGTCTTAGATTTAGTTGACGAAGTATGCAGATTGAAAAAATAGAAAGTTTCATATATTAGAAATTTTATAAAACATTCATCTTTTAGACATGGGAGACCCTAGAGATGATATTAATCATCTTTAAGCCAAGTTTTGGAATGCTGATGAGATGATATAAAATCTTAGATTTAGTTGATGAATGATGGAGATTGAAAATATAGAAAGTTTCTTATTTTAGAAACTTTAGAAAACATCCATCTTTTAGACATAGGAAACCCAAGAGATGACATCAATGAGCTTTTAACCAAGTTTTGGGATGAGAATGAGAGGGTAATGAATCTTAGATTTAGTTGATGAAAAATGAATATTGAAAAATAGAAGGTTTCTTATTTTAGAAACCTTCTAAAACATCCATCTTTTACACAAAGGAAACCCTAGAGATGGTGTCAAGGAGCTTTTAGCCAAGTTTTAAAATGAGGAGGAGATGGTATTTAATCTTAGATTTAGTTGATGAATGATGGAGATTGAAAAAACAGAAAGTTTCTTATTTTAGAAACTTCATAAAACATCAATCTTTTAGACATAGAAAATCCTAGAGATTGTGTAAAAGACCTTTTACCTAGGTTTTGAGAAGAGGTTTAGATGGTATTGAATCTTAGATTTAGTTAATCAATGATGGTGATTGGAAAACTAGAAAGTTTCTTATTTTAGAAACTTTTAAAAAATTTCATCTTTTAGACGTAGAAAACACTAGAGATGGTGTCAATGAGCTTTTAGCTAAGTTTTGGGATGAGGATGAGATGGTATTGAATCTTAGATTTAATTGATAAAGGATAGAGATTGAAAAAATTAAAAGTTTTCATATTTAAGAAACTTTATAAAGCAACCATCTTTTAAACATAAGAAACCTTAGAAATGGTGTCAATGAGCTTTTAGCCAAGTTTTGAGATGAGGATGAGATGATATTGAATATTAGATTTAGTTGATAAAGGATAGAGATTGAAGAAATTAAAATTTTCTGATTTTACAAACTTTATAAAACATTCATCAATTAAACATATGAAACCCCATTGATGATGTCAATGAGCTTTTAGTCAAGTTTCGAGATGAGGATTAAATGGTATTGAATATTAGATTTAGTTGATAAATGATGGAGATTGAAGAAATAGAAAGTTTTTTTATTTTAGAAACTTTGTAAAACATCCATCTTTTAGAAATAGAAAACCCTAGAGATGTTTTGAAGGAGCTTTTAGCCAAATTTTGAGATAAGGATGAGATGGTATTTAATCTTTGATTTAGTTGGTGAATGATTGAGATTGAAATAATTGAAAGTTTCTTATTTTAGAAACTTTATAAAACATCAATCTTTTAAACATATGAAACCTTAGAGATGGTGTCAATGAGCTTTTAGCCAAGTTTTGATATGAGGATTAGATGGTATTGAATCTTAGATTTAGTTGATCTTGGATAGATATTGAAAAAATAGAAAGTTTGGGATTTTAGAAACTTTATCAATCATCCACCATTTAGACATAAGAAATCCTATAAATAGTGTGAATGAGCTTTTAGCTAAGTTTTGAGATGAGGATGACATGATATTTAATCATAGATTTAGGGTACGAATGATGGAGATTGAAAAAATAGAAAGTTTATTATTTTAAATACTTTATAAAATATTAATCTTTTAGACTTAGGAAACCCTACAGATGGTGTCAAGGAGCTTTTAGGCAAGTTTTGAGATGATGATTAGTTGGTATTGAATCTTAGATTTAGTTGATAAAAGACGGAGACTGAAAAAATAGAAAGTTTATTATTTTAGAAACTTTGTTAAACATCTATCTTTTGGACATAGGAGATCCTAGAGATAGTGTCAATGAGCTTTTAGCCAAGTTTTAAGATGAGGATGAGATGGTATTGAATCTTAGATTTAGTTGAAGAAGGATGGAGATTGAAAAAATAGAAACTTTATAAAACATCCATCTTTTAGACATAAGTAACCCTAGAGATGGTGTGAAGGAGCTTTTAGCCAAGTTTGGTGATGAGGTTGCGATGGTATTGAATCTTAGAATTAGATGATTAAGTTTTTTATTTTAAAAAATTTATAAAACATCCATCTTTTAAACATATGAAACCTTGTAGATGGTGTCAAGGAGCTTTTAGCCGTATTTTGAAATGAGGATTTGATGGTATTGAAGCTTAGATTTAGTTTATCAAGGATATAGATTGAAAAAATAGAAATTTTCTATAAGACATCAATCTTTTTTACATAGGAAACCCCTTAAATGTTGTAAAGGAGCTTTTAGCCAAGTTTTGAGATGAGGATTAGATGGTATTGAATCTGAGATTTAGTTGATCCAGGATGGAGAATGAAAAAATAGAAAGTGTCTTATTTTATAAACTTTATAAAACATCAATCTTTTAGATATAAGAGACCATAGAGATGGTGTCAACGAGCTTTTAGTCAAGTTTTGAGATGATGGTGAGAAACTTTATAAAACATTCATCTTTTAGAAAGAAAAAACCCTATAGATGGTGTGAAGGAGCTTTTAGCCAAGTTTTGAGATGAGGATGAGATGATATTGAATCTTAGATTTGATGATAAAGGATGGAAATTGAAAAAATAGAAAGTTTCTTATTTTAGAAACTTTATAAGACATCCATCTTTTAGACAGATGAAAACCTAGAGATGGTGTCAAGGAGCTTCTATCAAAGTTTTGACTTGAGGATGATATGGTATTGAAACTTGGATTTAATTGACATAGGGTGAAGATTGAAAAAAATTATCAGTTGCTTATTTTTTGAACTTCAAAAAAGATCCATCATTTAGACATACGTGACCCTAGAGATGGTGTCAAGGACCTTTTAGCCATGTTTTGTGATGAGGATAAGATGATATTGAATCTTAGAATTAGTTGACGAAGAATGGAGATTGAAAAAAATTAAAAGTTTCGTATAGTATAAACTTTATAAAACATTAATCTTCTAGACATAAGAGACCCTAGAGATGGTGTGAACGAGCTTTTAGCCAAGTTTTGAGAGGATGATGAGAAGGTATTGAACCTTACATTCAGTTGATAAAGGATGGACATTGAAAAAATAGAAAGTTTCTTATTTTAGAAACTTAATAAAACATCCATCTTTTAAGCATAAGAGACCCTAGAGATGGTGTCAAGGAGCTCTTAGCCAAGTTTTGAGATGATGATCCGAAACTTTATAAAACATCAATCTTTTAGACAAAGGAAACCCTAGAGATGGTGTGAAGGAGCTTTTAGCAAAGTTTTGAGGTGAGGATAAGATGATATTGAATCTTTGATTTAGTTGATGAATGATGGAAATTGAAAAAAAAAGAAAGTTTCTTATTTTAAAAACTATATAAGACATCCATCTTTTAGACATAGGAAAACCTAGAGATGGTGTTAAGGAGGTTTTAACCAAGTTTTGAGACGAGGTTGAGATGGTGTTGAATCTTAGATTTAGTTGATAAAGGGTGGAGATTGAAAAAATTATAAGTTGCTTATTTTTTGAACTTTATAAAACATCCATCTTTTAAACATACGAGACCTTAGAGATGGTGTCAATGAGATTTTAGCCATGTTTTGGGATGAGGATAAGATGATATTGAACCTTAGATTTAGTTGACGAAGTATGGAGATTGAAAAAATAGAAAGTTTCATACATTAGAAACTTTATAAAACATTCATCTTTTACACTTAGGAGACCCTAAAGATGGTGTCATTGACCTTTTAGCCAAGTTTTGGGATGACGATGAGATGGTATGAAATCTTAGTTAGTTTATTAAGGATGTAGATTGAAAAAATAGAAAGTTTCTTATTTTAGAAACTTTAGAAAATATACATCTTTTAGATATAGGAAATCCTAGAGATGACGTCAACGAGCTTTTAGCCAAGTTTTGGGATGAGAATAAGAGGGTATTGAATCTTAGATTTAGTTGATAAATGATGAATATTAAAAAAATAGAAAGTTTCTTATTTTAGAAAACTTATAAAACATCCAGTTTTTTTTTTTTTTTTTTTTTTTAAATGGCAACATCCAGCTTTTATACATAGGAAACACTAGAGATGGTGTCAAGGAGCTTTTAGCCAAGTTTTAAGATGATGAGGAAATGATATTAAATCGTAGATCTAGTTAATGAAGGATGGAGATTGAAAAAATAGAAAGTTTCTTATTTTAGAAACTTTATAAAACATCAATCTTTTAGACATAGGAAACCCTAGAGATGGTGTAAAGGAGCTTTTAGCCAAGTTTTGAGAAGAGGTATAGATGGTATTGAATCTCAGATTTAGTTAATCAAGGATGATGATTGGAAAAATAGAAAGTTTCTTATTTTAGAAACTTTAAAAAACTTTCATCTTTTAGACGTAGGAAACCCTAGAGATGGTGTGAATGAGCTCTTAGCTAAGTTTTGGGATGAGGATGAGATGGTATTGAATCTTAGATTTAATTGATAAAGGATAGAGGGTGAAAAAATTAAATATTTCTTATTTTAGAAACTTTATAAAACAACCATATTTTAAACATACGAAACCCTAAAGATGGTGTTAAGGAGCTTTTAGCCAAGTTTAGAGATGAAGATGAGATTGTATTGAATCTTAGATTTAGTTGATAAAGGATGGAGATTGAAGAAATAGAAATTTTCTGATTTTAAAAACTTTATAAAACATCCATCTATTAAACATATGAAACCCCATTGATGGTGTCAATGAGCTTTAAGCCAAGTTTTGAGATTAGGATTATATGGTAATGAATATTACATTTATTTGATAAGTATGGACACTGAAAAAATAGAAAGTTTTTTATTTAAGAAACTTTGTAAAACATCCATCTTATAGACATATGAAACCCAAGAGATGTTTTGAAGGAGATTTTAGCCAAGTTTCGAGACGAGGATGAGAAGGTATTTAATATTAGATTTAGTTGGTGAAGGATTGATATTGAAAAAATAAAAAATTTCATATTTGAGAAACTTTACAAAACATCTACCTTTTAAACATAAGAAACCCTAGAGATAGTGTGAATGTGCTTTTAGCCAAGTTTTGAGATGAGGATTAATTGGTATTGAATCTTAGATTTTGTTGATCATGGATAGAAATTGAAAAAACAGAAAGCTTCGAAATTTAGAAACTTTATAAAACATCCACGTTTTAGACATAAGAAACCCTATAGATGGTGTGAATGAGCTTTTAGCCATGTTTTGGGATGAGGATGACATGGTATTGAATCTTAGATTTAGAATATGAAGGATGGAGATTGAAAAAATAGAAATTTATAATTTTAAAAACTTTATAAAACATTAATCTTTTAGACTTAGAAAATCCTACAGATGGTGTCAAGGAGCTTTTAGCCAAGTTTTGAGATGAGGATTTGTTGGTATTGAATCTTAGATTTAGTTGATAAAGGATGGAGATTGAAAAAATAGAAAGTTTATTATTTTAGAAACTTTGTAAAACATCCATCTTTTGGACATAGGAGATCATAGAGATAGTGTCAATGAGCTTTTAGCCAAGTTTTGAGATGACAATGAGATGGTATTGAATCTTAGATTTAGTTGAAGAATGATGGAGATTGGAGAAGTAGAAAGTTTCTTATTTAAGAAACTTTATAAAACATCAATCTTTTAGACGTAAGAAACCCTAGAGATGATGTGAAGGAGATTTTAGCCAAGTTTGGTGATGAGGTTGCAATGGTATTGAATCTTAGAATTAGTTGATTAAGTTTCTTATTTTAGAAACTTTATAAAACATCCATCTTTTGGACATAGAAAACCCTATAGATGGTGTCAAGGAGCTTTTAGCCACGTTTTGAAATGAGGATTTGATGGTATTGAAGCTTAGATTTAGTTGATCAAGGATGGAAATTGAAAAAATAGAAAATTTCTTATGATTGAAAATCTATAAGACATCAATCTTTTAGACATAGGAAACCCAATAAATGGTGTCAAGGAGATTTTAGCAAAGTTTTGAGATGATCAAGGGTGGAGCTTGAAAAATTGAAACTTTCTTATTTTAGAAACTTTATAAAACATACATATTTTAGACAAAGCAAACCTTAGATGGTGTGAAAGAGCTTCTAGCCAAGTTTTGAGATTAAGATGAGATGATATTTAATCATAGATTTGGTTGATTGAGGATCGAAATTGAAAAAATTTAAAGTTTCATATGTTAAAAACTTCATAAGACATCCATCTTTTAGACATAGGAAAACCTAGAGATGGTGTTAAGGAGCTTTTAGCCAAGTTTTGTGTAAGCCCAATGGTTTTTACCTTGGCATTCCCATCTTGTTTTGATGATTCCAATACACAAGTGATCATTTATCACTAATGTGTTTGATTGTCTAAGTTGTAGATCTTGATAAAGTAAGATCAAGGATGCTTGGATTGAAGGCCAAGAAGCCCACAATGGACCACTAATTGGAAGGCCAAAGTCATCAAGCAAGAAGTCATGAAGACTTGAAGACATGAAGAAATTAATATTGAAGACCATTTCTTAAATGTAATTGATCCAAACCTAGATTAGGTTTTTAGAGGCATAATTAAAGTAATCTCACACACCCTAAATAAACAAGTGATTGTATTTGTGGAGTTCCAACACCTTGGAACCCTCATAGCAATCCCATCTTGGTTGAGAACTGGAAGCCCAAAAACAGAATTGAAAATCTGCTCTGCATAGGCTTCTCGGAACTCCGAGAGTTTTTCTCGGAACTCCGAGAATTCTCGGAACTCCGAGAATTCTCGGAACTCCGAGAATTATTCTCGGAACTCCGAGAAATGGTCCAGTAGACTTCTTCCAATTTCTGTGTGGCTTCTCGGAACTCCGAGATTTTTTCCTCGGAACTCCGAGAATTATTCTCGGAACTCCGAGAATTATTCTCGGAACTCCGAGAACACTCCAACGGTCTGAAAAAGAGCCGTTTGGAATTTTGCTGGAATTACCGTAATGCCACTGAACGGTCATATTTTGTTTTTCCTATAAATATGGGTGTTCTAAACATACAAACCATCAATCCTAACACTCTTAAACTTCATCTGAATACCCAAGAGTGAATCAAGCTTCAATTGTGCCTCTCATCACCAACTCTAGGATTTGGATCATAGGCTCTCAATTGTACATCTTTTGTAACCCTTGTGAAGGGATCTTTTAGTTCTTTCTTTCATCTTTCAAGATTTGTATTCGGGCGAGTATTCGGAGAAGCGGAGCCCTTTTTCTCCGTGGTGAGGATTGCCACCAAGGTTAAAGCAATTGTAATTGGCACCGATCTTCGCCAAGGTTAAGAAGATCAAATAGTGAAGCCATCAACGGGTTTGGTTGGTGGAGTGGAGTAGGCCTCGGGTTTGAGGACCGAACCACTTTAAATCTCGGGTGCACTCTTTCTATCTCTTTGCTCTTTCATTTGCATTGCACCATTAGATTTAACTTGTATGCTTAAAATATTGTTTTTGATCTCTTAATCGGTTTAAGTTTTTCAAATTGGTAAAATCTAGTTTTCTTAAACAACCGTATTCTCCCTCCTCATAGTTGTCATTTCTAATTCAACTTGGGACCCCCTATATCGGATTTTCACTTGGTATCAGAGCCTTGGCTCTTAAAAGATTTTAAAATTTTTGTAAAAGTTATTTCAAAATCTAACTAGGGAAAGATTTTATTTGGCAACTTCTAATTGTGAAATGGCACACCAAATTGGAACCGGACTTCCGGAAGGCCATTCCACAACTAGACCTCCTTTCTTCAATGGGTCAAACTATGGACATTGGAAAACAAGGATGCGCATCTATCTTCTTTCGATAGATGTGGAACTTTGGTACATTGTTGAAAATGGATACAATGTACCTTCCAATCCTTTTGAAGAATGGAATGTGGTAGAGAAAAGGCAAGCTAATTTGAACTACAAAGCAATAAATTCCTTGTTTTGTGCCTTAGCTACCGAGGAGTTTAATAGAGTTGCTCTTTTTTATTCTGCCAAGACTATTTGGGATACCCTTGCAACTACCCATGAGGGAACATCACAAGTCAAGGATTCCAAAATAAACTTGTTAAAGAGCAAGTATGAAATGTTTAGAATGAGTCCAAACGAGAGTATTTCGGAAATGTATACTCGTTTTTCTATTATTTCTAACGAACTAGCTAATCTTGGTAAATCTTACCCTAACGATGAGCTTGTGAGTAAGTTACTTAGGTCTCTTCCTCCCCATTGGGATCCAAAGGTGACCGCGATTCAAGAGTCAAAAAATCTCAAGACTCTAACCATAGAGGAGCTTGTAGGATCTCTCATCACCCATGAGATGCTCCTTACTAGCCGACAAGAGAAAAAGAAGCCAAATGAGAAGGAGAGGGAATTTAGATCCCTAGCACTCAAGGCTTCCAAGGAAGACTCATCAAGTGAAGCGGATAGTGACGAAGAAGAAGCTTTACGAAGATTCAAGAGCTTGTGGAGAAAGAAGCATAAGAAAGATAAGAAAAAGAAAGAAGAAAGTGATGTTGATGGAGCCTTAAGATGCTTCAATTGCAGGAAGATAGGACACAAAAGACCGGATTGTCCACTTCTAAAATCAACTTCCTCTAAGTACAAGGGTAAGAAGGATTGGAAGAAGCATAAGGCTCTTGCCGCCGGTTGGGATGCGTTAAGCACATCGGGCAAAAGCTCAAGTGAAGGGGAAGAAAATAAAAAGGATGATCTTTGCTTCATGACAATCACCCATGAAGTTGAGGTAAACTCTAACCCCTCATATTCTTCATCTAGTAGTAAAAGTGATAGCATACCTTATGATGAATTATGTGAAACCTTGCATACCCAAATTTCCAAAAACAAAGTTCTTAAAAAATCCATTTTAAAGTTAGAAAAAGAACTTGAATTTTTGAAAAGTGATTTATCTTCTTCCATATCTCAAGAACAAGTTACACTTGAAAATCATAAACTTGAGATTAATACCCTTAAGGGTAGCTTGGATGAGAAAACTTGCCAACTTTTAAAATTTCAAAATATGGCAAGCTCCTCCAATTCTTATGAAGATGAAAGAAATGAGCTTTTAGTTCAAACATCCCATCTTCATAATGAAAATGAAAGACTTAGATTATGTTTACATGGATTTCTAAATGGAAATAAAATTATTGACATAATCCTAAGTAAAACTAGTCTTAGACCTCAACATGCTTATCATGATAGGACTAGTGTATCTAACCCTCTTGTTAGATGCCATTTTTGTGGAATGAATGGTCATTACCAATTCCAATGTGCATCCAAGAGTAGGGCTAGATGTGGGACCAAGAAATCTTGGGTTCCCAAAACCCCCATATGATGATATTCATATTGTGTAGATTAGGGGTTTTTGAACTTAAAATTGAATATATTTCATTTGTATGTTTTGTTTGATAACCCCTCTTGTATTGTAAAATTATTTTAACTAGGGGGAGTTAAAATTGAATTTTTCTTTGAAAAAGGGGGAGCTTTAAAATTGTAAATTTTAAACCCTTGTTTTTCTTACCCCTTCTTTTTGTTGATGACAAAGGGGGAGAAGAATCTAGAGTAAAGTCTCTAGTGTAAGAAAAATGTGAAAAGAGTATATGCTTTGATTTGTAAATCTCTTGTGCTTGTCATCATCAAAAAGGGGGAGATTGTAAGCCCAATGGTTTTTACCTTGGCATTCCCATCTTGTTTTGATGATTCCAATACACAAGTGATCATTTATCACTAATGTGTTTGATTGTCTAAGTTGTAGATCTTGATAAAGTAAGATCAAGGATGCTTGGATTGAAGGCCAAGAAGCCCACATTGGACCACTAATTGGAAGGCCAAAGTCATCAAGCAAGAAGTCATGAAGACTTGAAGACATGAAGAAATTAATATTGAAGACCATTTCTTAAATGTAATTGATCCAAACCTAGATTAGGTTTTTAGAGGCATAATTAAAGTAATCTCACACACCCTAAATAAACAAGTGATTGTATTTGTGGAGTTCCAACACCTTGGAACCCTCATAGCAATCCCATCTTGGTTGAGAACTGGAAGCCCAAAAACAGAATTGAAAATCTGCTCTGCATAGGCTTCTCGGAACTCCGAGAATTCTCGGAACTCCGAGAATTATTCTCGGAACTCCGAGAAATGGTCCAGTAGACTTCTTCCAATTTCTGTGTGGCTTCTCGGAACTCCGAGATTTTTTCCTCGGAACTCCGAGAATTATTCTCGGAACTCCGAGAACACTCCAACGGTCTGAAAAAGAGCCGTTTGGAATTTTGCTGGAATTACCGTAATGCCACTGAACGGTCATATTTTGTTTTTCCTATAAATATGGGTGTTCTAAACATACAAACCATCAATCCTAACACTCTTAAACTTCATTTGAATACCCAAGAGTGAATCAAGCTTCAATTGTGCCTCTCATCACCAACTCTAGGATTTGGATCATAGGCTCTCAATTGTACATCTTTTGTAACCCTTGTGAAGGGATCTTTTAGTTCTTTCTTTTATCTTTCAAGATTTGTATTCGGGCGAGTATTCGGAGAAGCGGAGCCCTTTTTCTCCGTGGTGAGGATTGCCACCAAGGTTAAAGCAATTGTAATTGGCACCGATCTTCGCCAAGGTTAAGAAGATCAAATAGTGAAGCCATCAACGGGTTTGGTTGGTGGAGTGGAGTAGGCCTCGGGTTTGAGGACCGAACCACTTTAAATCTCGGGTGCACTCTTTCTATCTCTTTGCTCTTTCATTTGCATTGCACCATTAGATTTAACTTGTATGCTTAAAATATTGTTTTTGATCTCTTAATCGGTTTAAGTTTTTCAAATTGGTAAAATATAGTTTTCTTAAACAACCGTATTCTCCCTCCTCATAGTTGCCATTTCTAATTCAACTTGGGACCCCCTATATCGGATTTTCATTTTGAGATAAGGATGAGAACGTATTGAATCTTAGATTTAGTTGATAAAAGATGGAGATTGAAAAAATAGAAAGTTTCTTATTTTAGAAACTTTATAAAACATCAATCTTTTAGACATAGGAAACCTTAGAGATGGTGTCATGGAGCTTTTAGCCAAGTTTAGGGATGAGAATGAGAGGGTATTGAATCTTAGAATTAATTGATGAAGGATAGAGATTGAAAAAAAAGAAAGTTTTTTTATTTTAGGAACTTTATAAAACATCAACTTTGTAGACTTAGTAAACCCTAGATATGGTATAAAGTTGATATTAGCCAGGTTCTGAATTGAGGATGAGATGGTATTAAATCTTAGATTTAGTTGATGAAGGATGGAGATTGAAAAAATAGAAAAGTTTCTTATTTTTAAAATTTTATAAAACATCTATCTTTTATACGTATGAAACCCTAGAGATGGTGTCAAGGAGCTTTTAGCCAAGTTTTGAGATGAGAATGAGATGGTATTTAATCTTAGATTTAGTTGATGAAAGATGGAGGTTCAAACAATAGAAAGTTTCTTATTTTAAAAACTTTATAAATTATCAATCTTTTAGACTTAGTAAACCCAAGAGATGGTGTGAAGGAGCTTTTAGCCAAGTTTTAAGATGATGATGAGATGGTTTTGAATCTTAGATTTAGTGTATATAGGATGGAGATTAAAAAAAAAAGTTTCTTCTTGTAGATTTTTTTAAAATATCTATCTTTTAGACAATAAAAACCGTAGAGATAGTGTGAAGGAACTTTTAGCTATGTTTTGAGATGAGGTTGCAATGGTATTAAATAATAGATTTAGTTGATGAAGGATTGGGATTGTAAAAAAAGAAAGTTTCTGAATTTAGAAACTATATAAAACATCCATCTTTTAAACATACAAAACACTAGAGATGATGTCAACGAGCTTTTAGCCATGTTTTGAGCTGAGGATTAGATGGTATTGAATCTCAGATTTAGTTGATTAAGGATAGAGATTGAAAAAATAGAAAGTTTCTGATTTTAGAATATTTATAAAACATAAATCTTATAGACTTAGTAAACCCTAGAGATGGTGTGAAGGAGCTTTTAGCCAAGTTTTGAGATGATGATGAGAGGGTATTGTATCTTAGATTTAGTTGATTTTTGAGATGATGATAAGAGGGTATTGTATCTTAGATTTAGTTCTTTAAACTTGGAGATTTAAAAAATAGAAGGTTTCTTATTTTTAAAACTTTATAAAACATCAATATGTAAGACATAGGGAACCCTAGTGATGGTATCAAGGTAGTTTTAGCCATGTGTTGAGATAAGGATGGGATGATATTGAATCTTTGAATTTGTTGATAAAGGATGAAAATTGAAAAATAGAAAGTTTCTTATTTTAGATTTCAAAAACTTTATAAAACATCCATCTTTTAGACATAGAGACCCTAGATAAGGTTTGCAATGTTTTGGGAAGAGGATAACTTGATATTGAATCTTAGATTTAGTTGATAAATGATGGAGATTGAAAAAATAGAAAGTTTCCTATTTTAGAAACTTTATAAAACAATAATCGTTTAGACATAAGAAACCCTTGAGATGGTGTCAAGGAGCTTTAAGCCAAATTTTAAGATGAGGATGAGATGATATTGAATATTAGATTTAGTTGTTAAAGGATGGATGATGAGCACATTTATGTGTGAATTGTAGGCGTAAAAAGCATGTATATTTGATAATTAAAGCAGTGCTACTAAGGTATTTTGTGTGTTTTTTAGTGTTTCAGGGTTATTTATGGATTTTCACGGAAAATAGAGCTAAGGAGATGAAATTCCTAAGAAAAATAGTCAATTTCAAGAAAATCTAGAATTTCAAGATACTTTGGTGGCCGAGTTCAAGATGCTCTAACTGGGTTTGATTTAACGATTCAGATTACCTTATTGGAGTTATTTAAGGGAAGCAATCAAGTTACATGGTGGACCATTAAATTGGATGGCTCAAATCAGCTATGGAAATGATTTAGAGGGTGCACTTGATTACCATCACGGGCCACTAAATGAATAGTTTAGATCATCCAATAGAAATGGTTTGGGAGAAGTCAGTCAAAGCTCATAGTTTGGATGGTTTGGATTAGCGAACAAGTGGCCCCCATAAGTAGTTTTTATCACTAATATTTGGATGGTCTAGATTGTTCTTTGGAATTATTTAAAAGGCACAATCCTATTTACCTTGCAGCCAACAAATTGGACGGTTGGATTGTCCTATGAAAACCAATTTGGGGACTTATAAATGGACGGTCACATCATCATATGGAAGTTGCTTATGGGATTTTTGGACATATATATGATGGAGGGGTAGTTTTGCCATTTAGAGAATAACCAAATACCTTAAATAGGAATTGTACTAAGAAAGAGATGGTTCGAATTGAAGAAATATCCACATATGTATTGGGGCCCACTTTCCCAACTCACATATTATATTTAAAGAAGGTTCTTTGTGGCAGTAGATGGAAAGGGCAACTAAATTTTCCATTGGATTCTTATGTGAGTACATGCATGCACGTACAGTTCTATTGAGATGGGATTTTCGAAAGCACATGCAAAGGAGGCGTAAATATCAGTTTCCTTATTTATTCATAGTGGGCCCCACGTTATTCTAACGATGTTTGCAAATCCAGCGTGCTCCAATGCAGAAACTTTTAATATTAGAATGGCGTGCTAGTATAAAAAAACAAGGAGTGTGGATATCATCAACAAGCAGCCCTCAACTTTGGCAATTGCCATATTGTGTTACAACAATAGTGGGACCCATTTACAATTTGGAAATTACCAAATACATGCAAAACTCTCTACAGCCCACATTTCCTTTTGAAAGAAATAGCAATTTCCTAATTGCTATACATGCATATGTGGGACCCACTTGCATTTTCCCTTCTCTTTTGTCCATATATGCAAGCTATTTTGCCTTGTTTCAAAGAAAGCTACCCAATTCTCACTTAAGGCAAGAGAAAAGTCAACTTGAAATTAGCAACAAAAGGTACTAAGTTGCTGAAATTGTGAAAAAGAAAAGAAAAAGTTTGTCATTACAAACAAATAATGAAGTTTCTAAAATTATCAAAGACAAGTGGGGTTGCCAAGAATACAAAAAGATGCCAAGATTGTGTCTTTTCTTAGAGATGAAAATAGAAGGGGAAAGAAAACTACATATTGGAGAAGAAGAAGACATTATTTTTCTCCTCTCTCTCCATTCTCTCTACTTCTCTACCACTCTCAAGCTCTCTCTCTCTCTCTCTTAGGTTTTCTTGTTCTTTTTCATGCTCTTTTTCTTTTCTACTCTCAACCAAGGATCAATCATCCACCGTTCATTCCAAGGGACACTAAAGCTTGAAGAGGAGGATTTGGCCAGAGTTGGAGGAGAAAAGGACTAAGTTCTATTTAATTTTTGTTATTTACTTTAAGTTCAATTTAATGTAATTTTGTTTCAATTCAAGTTAGTGAAGAAGTAATTTGCTTTTGTTTCATTTCCTTTCAAGTTCTATATGGCAATTCTTCTCCCATCTATCTCTTTTATTTTTGTTTTTCTTCACTTCTTCATGAATAATTAAATCCTAATTACTTAGGGTTTAGTTGAAGCCATGGGGAAGGAGAAATATTTATAATTAAATTAATCTACTCAATTGAAAAATTGTGTAGGATTTTGTGTTTGGAAAATTCCAATCATTCATGCCATTGGCTTTCCCCTTTCGTATGAATGATTGTTGATTAACAAATATAAGGTTATATATAATCAATGTAAATTGGAGAGGGGATTTGATTAATTACTTATAAGGAATGGCATCCATTTAATCTTATTCCTTATTAACTAGTTAATCAAATTTTTAACTCAATTCAAGAGTTGTTTTAATTAATCAATTTAATCCAAACCCATAGTGGATTGTAACCCTAAGTAATCTTTTATATTGAATTAAGGTTTTTACACTATTCCAAATTACTTTTGCAATTTTTCAATTTACTTAAGCCCTTAGAATTTAGTTTTCTAATTAAATTAGATAAGTAGTTAATAGAGATCATTAAAATTTGGTACACTTTCCCTAAATTAGGATTTTAAATAAAAAAGATCTTAGTTAAATTCGATTCTTAGATTGTTTAGAATAAAAATTTATAGATACTATTTCAAAAAAAATTTATAGATATTGTTGGCTCCGAAGTATGTCCACGGAAATCCTGAGTAAATGCCAGGCAACATATATCATAGTTTATATTCTAAGTGATACAAGAATAGGATTCACAAACAAGATTTCTCTTCCCTGAGTTTGACTCGTGACTACACGCGATCCGTGCACTTGCGGTTATTTAATATTACAACCAATGGAGATTGAAAAAATAGAAAGTTTCTTATTTTAGAAACTTTATAAAACATCTATCTTTTAGACATAGGAAAAGCTCCATGTTATTCACAGCTCAAAACTTCGCTAAATCATCCAAAACTTTATATTGATTCTTTATACAACACCCATCTTTCAGACTTAAGAAACCATAGAGAAGATGTCAAGGCGCTTTTACCCAAGTTTTGAGATGAGATTGAGAGGGTAATGAATCCTAGATTTAGATGATGAACGATGAAAATTGAAAAAATAGAAAGTTTCTTATTTTAGAAACTTTATAAAACTTCCATATTTGGATATAAGAATCCCTAGAGATGATGTGAAGGAGCTTTTAGATAAGTTTTGAGATGACGATGAGATGATATTGAATCCTAGATTTAGTTGATTAAGGATAGAGATTGAAAAAAATAAAAAGTTTCTTATTTTAGAAACTTTATAAGACATCCTCTTTTAAGACATAAGAAACCCTAGAAATGGTGTCTAGCCAAATTTGGGGATAAGGATGAGATGAAATTGAATCTTGGATTTAGTGGATGAAGGATGGAGATTGAAAAAATATAAAGTTTCTTAGTTTATAAACTTATAAAATATCAACCTTTTAGACATAAGAAAACCTAGAGAATGTGCGAAAGAGCTTTTAGCCAAGTTTTGAGAAAATGATGAGATGGTATTGAATCTTAGATTTAGTTGATAAAAGATGACGATTGAAGAAATAGAAAGTTTCTTATTTTAGAAGCTTTATAAAACATTCATCTTTTAAACATAGGAGAACCTAGAGATGGTGTTAAGGAGCTTTTAACCATGTTTTGGGATTAGGATGAGATGATATTTAATCTTAGATTTAGTTGATGAAGGATGGAGATGGAAAGAATAGAAAGTTTCTTATTTTAAAAAGTTTATGAAACATCAATCTTTTAGACAAAGGAGACCCTAGAGATGGTGTCAATGAGATTTTAGTCAAGTTTTTGGGTAATGATGAGAAGGTAATTAATGTTATATTCAGTTGAGGAAAGTGGAGATTGAAAAAATAGAAAGTTTCTTATTTTAGAAACTTTATAAAACATACATCTTTCAGACATGGGAAACCTAGAGATGGTGTCAATGAGCTTTTAGCCATGTTTTGGGATGAGAATGAGAGGGTATCGAATCTTAGATTTAGTTGATGAATGATAGAGATTGAAAAAATAAAAAATTTGTTATTTTAGAAACTTTATAAAACATCAATTTTTTAGACTTTATAAACCCTAGATATGGTGTAAAGTTGTTATTAACTAGGTTTTGAAATGCCGATGAGATGGTATTGAATCTTAGATTTAGTTGATAAAGGATGGAGATTGAAAAATAGAAATGTTGTTATTTTACAAACTTTATAAAACATCCATCCTTTAGATATAGGAAACCCTAGAGATGGTGTGAATGAGCTTTTAGTTAAGTTTTGAGATGACGATGAGATGGTATTAAATCTTAGATTTAGTTGATGAAGGATGAAGATTGAAAAAATAGAAAGTTTCTTATTTTAGAAATTTTATAAAATATAATTCTTATAGACTTATTAAACCCTACAGAAGGTGTAAGGGAGCTTTTAGCCAAGTTTTAAGATGGGGATGAGATGATATTGAATGTTAGATTTAGTTGATGAAGGATGGAGATTGAAAAAATAGAAAGTTTCTTACGTTAAATTTTTTTATAAAATATCTATCTTTTAGACATATAAAAACCTAGTGATAGTGTCAAGGAGCTTTTAGCCAAGTTTTGAGATTAGGATGCAATGGTATTGAATCTTAGATTTAGTTAATGAATGATGGAGATTGTAAAAACATACATCTTTTAAACACAGGAGACCCCACAGATGGTGTCAAAGAGGTTTTAGCCAAGTTTTGGGATGACGATGAGATGGTTTTGAATCTTAGGTTTAGTTGATGAAGCATGGAGATTGAAAAAATAGAAAGTTTCTTATTTTTGAAAGTTTATAAAACATCCATCCTTTTGATATAGAAGACCCTAGAGATGGTGTCATGGAGCTCTTAGGCAAGTTTTGGGATGATTATGATGAGTTGGTTTTGAATCTCAGATTTAGTTGATGAATGGTGGAGATTGAAAAAATAGAAAGTTTCTTATTTTAGAAACTTTAGAAAACATCAATCTTTTAGACATAAGAAACCCTAGAGATGATGTCAACAAACTTTTAGCCAAGTTTTGAGACTAGGATGAGATGGTATTGAATCTTAGGTTTAGTTGATAAAGGATGGAGATATAAAAAATATAAAGTTTCTGTTTTTAGAAGCTTTATAAAACATCCATCTTTTAGACACAAAAAATCCTAGAGATGGTGTAAAGGAGCTTTTAGCCAAATTTTGAGATGAGGACGAGATGGTATTGAATCGTAGATTTAGTTGATGGAGGATGGAGATTGAAAACATAGATAGTTTCTTATTTTAGAAATATTATAAAACATCAATCTTTTAGACTTAGTAAACCTTGGAGATGGTGTGAAGGAGCTTTATCCAAGTTTTAAGATGAGGATGAGATAGTATTGAATCTTAGATTTAGTTAATGAGGGATGGAGATTGAAAAAGTAAAAAGTTTTTTACTTTAAAAATTATATAGAATATCTATCTTTATGACATATAAAATTCTAGAAATAGTGTCAAGGAGCTTTTAGCTAGGTTTTGATATGAGGATGCGATGAAATTGAACCTTAGATTTAATTAATGAATGATGAAGATTGTAAGAAAAGAAAATTTCTCATTTTAGAAACTTTATAAAACATCCATCTTTTAAGCATAAGACACCTTAGATATGGTGTCAAGGAGCTTTTAACCATGTTTTGGGATGATGATAAGATGATAATGAATCTTAGATTTAGTTGACGAAGGAAGGAGATTGAAAAAATAAAAAATTTCTTATTATATAAAACTTTATAAAACGTCCATCTTTTATATATAGGAAACTATAGAGATGGTGTAAATGAGCTTTTAGCCAAGCTTTGAGATGATGATGAGAGGGTTTAGATTTAGTTGGTTAAAGATGAAGATTGAAAAAAAAGAAGTTTCGTACTTTAAAAACTTTATAAAACATTCATTTTCTAGATAAAGGAAACCCTAGAGATGGAATTAAGGAGCGTTTAGCGAGTTTTAAGATGAGGATGAAATGATATTAAATCATAGATTTAGTTGATGAAGGATTGAGAATGAAAAAAATAGAAAGTTTCTTATTTTAGAAACTTTATAAAACATCAATCTTTTAGACTTAGTAAACCGTAGAGATGGTGTCAAGGAGCTTTTAGCTATGTTTTAAGATGAGGATGAGAGGGTATTGAATCTTAGATTTAGTTGATGAAGGATGGAGATTGAAAAATTAGAAAGTCTCTGATTATAAAACTTATAAAACATCCACCTTTTAGACATAAGAGACCCTAGAGATGGTGTCAATGAGCTTTTAGCCTTGTTTTGGGAGGATGATAAGATGATATTGAATCTTAAATTTAGTTGATGAATGATGGAGATTGAAAAAATAGAAAGTTTCTTATTATAGAAACTTTATAAAAAATCCAACTTTTAGACATAGGAAACCCTAGAAATAGTGTGAAGGAGCTTTCAACAAAGTTTTGTGATGAGGAAGAGATGGTATTGAATCTTAGAAACTTTATAAAAGATCTATCTTATAGACCTAGAAAATCCTATAGATGGTGTCAAGGTGCTTTTAGCTAAGTTTTGAGATGATAATTAGATGGTTTTGAATCTTAGATTTAGTTGATGAAGGATGGCGATTAAGAAAATAGAATGTTTCATATTTTAGAAACTTTATAAAACAACAATATTTTAGACATGCTTTTAGCTAATTTTGAGATGAGGATGAGATGATATTTAATATTTGATTTAGTTGATGAGGGTGGAGATTGAAATAGTAGAAAGTTTTTTATTTCAGAAACTTATAAAACATTCATCTTTTTGGCATACGAAACCTTAGAGATGGTGTCAAGGTGCTCTTAACCAAGTGTTGGAATAAGGATGAGATGGTACTGAATTGTAGATTTTGTTGGTGAAGGATGGAGATTAAAAAATAGAAAGTTTCTTATCTTAGAAATTTTATAAAACATCCATCTTTTAGACAAAGAAAACCGTAGAGATGGTGTGAAAGTGCTTTTAGCTAAGTTTTGAGATGAGGATGAGATGATATTGAATCTTTGATTTAGCTGATGAAGGATGAAGATTGAAAAAATAGAAAGTTTCTTATTTTAGAAGCTTATAAAACATCCATCTTTTAGAAAACATATAGATGGTGTTAAGGAGATTTTAGCCATCTTTTAGACATAGGAAACTCTAGAGATGGGGTCAAGGACCTTTTAGCTCAGTTTTGAGATGAGGATGAGATGCTATTAAATCGTAGATTTAGTTGATAAACATGAAGATTGAAAAAATAGAAAGTTTCTTATTTTAGAAACCTTATAAAACATCTATCTTTTAGACATAAGAAACCCTATAGATGATGTCAACGAGATTTTAACCAAGTTTTCGGATGAGAATGAGAGAGTATTGAATCTTTGATTTTGTTGATGAGGGATGGAGATTGAAAAAATAGAAAGTTTCTTATTCCAGAAACTTTGTAAATCATCAATCTTTTAGACTTAGTAAACCTTAGAGATCGTGTCAAGGTGCTTTTAGCCAATTTTTTGGATGAGGATGAGATGCTATTGACTCGTAGATTTATTTAGTGAAGGATTGAGATTGAAAAATAGAAAGTTTCTTATTTTATAAACTTTATAAAACATCCACCTTTTAGAGATATGAAACCCAATAGATGGTGTCAACGTGCTTTTAGCCAAGCTTTGAGATGAGGATTGGATGGTATTGAATTTTAGATTTTATTGATCAAGGATGGAGATTGTAAAATGAAAAGTTTCTTATTTTAGTAACTTTATAAAACATCAATCTTTTAGACATAGGAAACCTCATAAATGGTGTGAAAGAGCTTTTAGCTGAGTCTTGAGATAAGGATTAGATGGTATTGAATCTTTGATTTATTTGAACAAGGATGGAGATTGAAAAAAAGGAAGTTTCTTACTTTAGAAACTATATAAAACAACCATCTTTTAGACATAAGAAACCCTAGAGATGGTCTGAAGGAGCTTTTAGCCAAGTTTTGAGATTAGGCTGAGATGGTATTGAATCTTAGATTTAGTTGATAAAGAATGGAGATATAAAAAATAGGAAGTTTCTTATTTTAGAAATATTGTTAAACATCCATCATTTAGAAATAAGAAACCTTAGTGTTGATGTCAACAAGCTTTAAGCCATCTTTTAGGATGAGCATATGAGGGTATTGAATCTTTGATTTAGTTGATGAAGGATGGAGATTGAAAAATTAGAAAGCTTCTTATTTAGGAACTTTATAAAACATCAATCTTTTAGACATAGGAAACCCTAGAGATGGGGTCTAGGTGCTTCAAGCTAAGTTTTGGGATGAGGATGAGATGGTATTGAATCTTAGATTTGGTTGATAAAGGATGTAAATTGAAAGAAAAGAAAGTTTCTTATTTTAGAAACTTTGTAAAACGTCCATCATTTAGAAATAAGAAACCCTAGTGTAGACACCCCATTTTGACCATGCCCTAAACCATCCAATTTTGTGCAAAAAACCCATCAAATGAGTGAGTTAGGGTCCCAAACTTCACCCTAGGCTAGGTTAAGATCCCAACTAGGTCCCTGCGAAATTTCATCAAAATCCGAGCTCGTTTGCCTAGCAAACGAGTCGAGCAAAGTCGTAGGTCAAGTTCGCAGAAAGGGGGGGGCGAATTATCCTGGATGGTGTACGAGCCTAGGCCGAATAGGACAAAGAGTGCGGGCGCGCCATATCAAAATTCCGCGTGCCCATCAAGTGGAGTGCCAATATCAAGTCTCGAAAATGTCTTTAAATACTGTTTTTATCTCATTTTAAAAAAAGAAGGGAAGAAGAAAGATTTTCGCTGAGAGAGAGAGATCAAGAGATTTTCGTGCTTCCGATCATCTTCTCCGGTCCAGTTCCGGTCAAACCCCGGCCGGCTACAAATTTATTTTTCTTTCTTCATTAGCTTCTTCTCCTCTCTTTTGCAAGCCCTAGAAATTTTTAAATCCAAGCTTTTCCCCCATTTTTTTTTCCGATCGATATCATCTTCTCCGGCGAGCTACGGTGAGTCTCGGCCAATTTTTTTTTATTTTCTTTTTTCTACTTCATTTTCTTCTTCTTCTCCTTCTTCTCCATCGGTTTCTCTACATCTGTAGACCTTTAGATCTATGATTTTCCATACCTTTGAAACCCTAACTCCTCTAGTTTAACTTTTTGCTTGTTCGATCACTATATTTTTCTTTCACCTTTACTTTTCTTAGCAGATCTTGTTGTTTGCCCCTGTTTTAAAAACCTAGCTTACTTTAAATCAAGGATTTTGGTTAGAAAAAGCTTTAGATCCGAAAATTCCAGTTTGAGATCCTTTATTCTCTCACTCAAATTGCCTTAGATCTAAACTCCTTTGTTTGTAGTCACAAACATTTGGTGACAATTTGAAATTTCAAGAAATCTGGAGTCTAAGATTCGAAGAAAGCAGATGTAAAGAGAAATTTTGTTCATTATCAATTACCTCAGTTGCATCAAATTCAGATTTTACGAGCCAGTGATCTTCATCTCCGACGAACTTCCTCAAACTCTGATCACATTTATGTTTGGATAAGATCATCAGCGGATCAAGAAAGCATTTCCAACAGGTATTTATTTTTGCATTGATTTGTTCTATTTTTAGATTTAGTTTTATATCTCTTTAATTAAGTCATAAGTAGTTCTTAATTGAAGTCGTTTAGCATGATCTGCCTACTGCTCTTTTGTGAAATGTGATTTTTTTTTTTTAATATCTGGCCTATGTTTGAAATGGATGATGCTACAAGTTGTTGAGATTTTACTATTTTGAGATTAATACATGAAGGTCTGATGTGTTAATTTTACTGGAAAAATATATAAGGAACATGCAGATATGTTTTGTATGAAGCATTGATAGGATAAAATTCTTAAAATGTTATAATAGTAATGCGTTCATATATTATGATTTAATTGTTTCTAGAATAAAATTTTCTTTATATAGGACTCTTATAAGGTAAATTTTCCATAAACTAGAGTCGTCCAGTTTCTTTATGATTTTCTATGGTTTGCTGAGTTTATATTTAGAGGTACATGTTAATCTTTTGAGTAAATGAGTTAAGGAAGAATATGTCTTTTGTTCATGTGATATAGTATATACATAAGTGTGTAGTGAAATGCTATGGTTCCAATAAGAATTAAATTTTGTCCTTCATTAAGTAGTATTGTATGATTTTCAGTTTTTTTTAAAAAAAGGCAATGATTTCAGCTCATATTTTGATTTAATTCAGTCCAATGATTCAGCCCTGTTTTGGCTTAATTTAATTCATTAGTTTAGTCCTTGTCTTGTACAGTTTAGTCAATAGTTCAGCCCCTATTTTGACACAATTTCAGCCTTTGTTTTAACACAAAACAGCCCCTGTTTTGACACAATTTTAGCCTTTGTTTTAACACAAAATAGCCCCTGTTTGGACACTGATTTATGTACATTTTCTGCACATTTCTGCCGTCCACTGTTGCACGTAACTACTGTCCTGTATTGTGTATATCTGCTGCCCATTTAGTTCTGCCCACAAGCACATAACTGCTGTCCTGTATTGTATATATCTGCTGCCCATAGGTTATGCCCACAAGCACATAACTGCTGTCCTGTATTGTATATATCTACTGCCCATTTGGTTTTGTCCGCAAGCACATAACTGTTGTCCTGTATTGCGTATATCTGCTACCCATTGGTTCTGTTCACAAGTACATAACAGCTGTCCATTGTTGCTCAAAATTTGACAAAAGCAATGTGAGAAAAGGAGTTTTATTTTGGCTTGTATCCTTCCAGTTGCAGAAATAATTTTGTCATTCAAATGGTTGTTTCATTTATTAAAAGGGTCATAGAATGTTTTGTTAAAGAATGAGATCAGATGACTACTCTATTCGATATTATCGACATGAGTACTGTCTGATCTCAAGGCGGGATATAGAACTATTATCATGTGTATATGATATCAGATGATTACTTTAGCATCATCTGATTTCATCCCCATATTGGGGTGGTGTTTGTGGTTGGGCATAGAAGTGTTTGATATTGTTTTCTTTTACTTTATTAGGCTATCCAGCGGCTGGTCTGGACTAATTAATGTTGTTTATCATTTTATGATTGCTATAGATTGTGTATTTTTTTTTATTGAAAATTCTTCTTTGCTTAGCACTTGATTTATTTTTATAAGAATAGAGTGGAATTTGCGATTATCTGGTAGCTTTTTCTTCTCTCTTTGATAGACTAACACAGTCTTATAGATTGCTGTTAATTTTCTTTAGATACTAGAATCCCCTCTCATTGCAAGGGCGATGAAGGTGATAGCCCAAGCCCATCCTAGGAGACTTGTCCAGTCTTGCTAGCATTTTTCTCTATCTCATCTCTGTGCTTAGGAGACTTGCCTAGTCTCGTTAGCATTTTTCTCTATCCTACCTCTGTGTCTAAGAGACTTACCCAGTCTCATTTTCTTGCTAAACCTCCTCTTTGTGCGTCTTTTGGTTTTGGGAGAACACCCTACTCGGCTTGGCATCATACCCCTACCCTTATGGGTATTGGGTTGCACATTTGTTGCACCCTAGGGCTAGGTAGCTGTCCGGCCCGGCTGGGTGTTTTACCTTTGCCAAATATGCACAAGGTCTCTTTTTTCCTTGTTAGCATTTTTCTCTATCTCATTCTCTTACTAAACCTCCTCTTTGTGCGTCTTTTGGTTTTGGGAGAACACCTTACTCGGCTTGGCATCATACCCCTACCCTTATGGGTATTGGGTTGCACATTTGTGGCACCCTAGGGCTAGGTAGCTGTCCGGCCCGGCTGGGTGTTTTACCTTTGCCAAATATGCACAAGGTCTCTTTTTCCTTATTACTTGTGAGCTTTATCTTAGTTTGATAGTCCACTAGCATAGGAATCCGTCCTTAGTCTAGAGAGTCAGTCCTCTTGTTCAAGAATCAAATTCTATCATCATAGGGGTTAGGATTCTATCCTACCTCTCATCAAATCATGTGTTTTTCTATCCGCTCCTGCAAGGTATAGGATTCTGTCCAACCCTTGCAGAGTTGTTATTCTGTTCATTCCCCCGCAAAGCATAGGATGCTGTCCAACCTTTGCGGGATATCCGGAGTCTGTCCTCCCCTTATGATGATAGGATTTGTCCCCCTTGAGTCAAAAACACTTAAAAATAACAAAAAAACATTTCAAAAACACTTAAAAATTCAAAAATATCTTAAAATCCAAAAATCTCAAAAATTTTGAGTCTTTCAGAGTAGTTAGGGAATTCTGTTTCCGAACTACGTTGGCTTGATCCCTTTCAACAGGGTACGTAATGCAGCTTGGGATCCACATCCCAAGTCCAGCCAAACCTTTAAAAATAAGCATTTTAAATCTTTCAAAATTACAAAAATCTTTCAAAATATTGTTTTTTCGAAAGGATCTTCCTCTAGAGTTAGGAGGTTGTCCTAGTTAGAGAGTTTTTGAGTCGGGAGTTGCTCCCTCGTTCGTTGTTTGTTTGTTGTGTGTTTTATTTGTTTGTGTTAGAGTTAGGAGTGAGTCCTAGCTAGGAGTTTTACGCCTCCGTCCGGTCAGTTGGCGATCCACATCGCCAATTGATGACTAGGTCTAAGATGCGATAGATCCTACTGTTTTTTTAGGATATATAGCCTAACTACACATAGATTATAGGAACCACCTGCATTAGCTTAGGGCTAACCTGCATTTAGTTAGGGCATATAGGGTGTCCTAAAATCTACAATCCATTGGAATTTAAATAATCACACAAGAAGCTTTAAGAAATAGTCCGGTCTTTTAGATCGAGTCTAGGATAGAGGTCTAGATGTCTTAGGCATCATAGCTTAGAATAGGTGCGAAGAACTACGTTGCCTTGATTCTCGTGGAGGCGGGGATACGTAGGCTTCTTTGGATGAACATCAGATCATCTAAAGACTCGGGCCTAGGTATAGATTAGAGTCTTAGGGTTGTATGGTATCGAGTCATTTTCTATGTTTCGCAGTGTTTTCTTACTTTATTGCGCAGACCTTATGCTTTTAGCTGTAGCATGCATGTGTTTGCACATCAGAACTTAGACACCAATTTAGGTTTGACATTCATAACCTAATTATTCTCAGGTGACATTTTTATTTCTTTTATGTGTGTTTATTATTCCTCCGAGACATGCATGATTAGATAGATGTCTTCTCGGAGATTTGTGTTCCCATTTCATATGATTTTCGCCCAAAACTCTTCAAAATTATTAAGTAAATGGCATAAGAGACCAGGTGTTTGCACTTGGGCGGATGAGGTGCTCTTTAGACCTTCCGAATTCGTAACCAGGCACGAACCTTATTTTATATCTCTGGTTATCCGTTGCAACAGAGCATAGTATGGGATCCAGGGCCCATTTGCCTTTTTCCTTGGATGGCGACTCTTCTTTGTTTAAGGTACGCCTCGAATCTGAGCTAGTCCCCGAATCGAGAGGTATCTCACCTTTTTATCGCCACTCATGCTGTAAGAGGCATTCTTCTTTCGAGAGTTCCTTGGTAGAGCTCTCCATTCACGTGGATGATCCATAGAGACCTTAGCGCGTGGGGGGCCGTCCCTCACCGCCGCCTCTCTCGGATCGGGGTCCACACCTAGTGATGATGTCAACAAGCTTTAAGGCATGTTTTGGGATAAGCATATGAGGGTATTGAATCTTAGATTTAGTTGCTGAATGATGAAGATTGAAAAATTAGAAAGCTTCTTATTTTAGGAACTTTGTAAAACATCAATCTTTTATATAGGAAACCGTATAGATGGGGTCAAGGTGGCTTTAGCCAAGTTTTGGGATAAGGATGAGATGATATTGAATCTTAGATTTAGTTGATAAAGGATGGAGATTGAAAAAATAAAAAGTTTCTTATTTTAGGAACTTTATAAGACATCCATCTTTTAGACATAAGAAACCCTAGAGATTGAGTCAAAGTGCTTTTATCCAAGTTTTGGGATAGGGATGAAATGGTATTGAATCGTAGATTTAGTTGGTGAAGGATGGAGATTAAAAGACATAAAGTCTCTTATTTTAGAAACTTTATAAAACATCAATCTTTTAGACATAGGAAACCCGAGAGATAGTGTGAAGGAGCTTTTAGCTAAGTTTTGAGATGAAAATGAGATGATATTTAATCTTTGATTTAGTTGACAAATGATGGACATTGAAAAAATAGAAACTTTCTTATTTTAGAAACTTTTTAAAACATCCATCATTTAGAAATAAGAAATAATAGTGATGATATCAACGAGCTTTAAGCCATGTCTTGGAATGAGCATATGAGGGTATTGAATCTTACATTTAGTTGATGAAGTATGAAGATTGAAAAATTAGTAAGCTTCATACTTTAGGAACTTTATAATACATCCATCTTTTAGACATAGGAAACCCTAGAGATGGAGTCAAGCTACTTTTAGCCAAGTTTTAGGATGAGGATGAGATGGTATTGAATCGTAGATTTAGTTGGTAAAGAATGGAGATTCAAAAACATAAAATCTCTTATTTTAGAAACTTTATAAAATATTCATCTTTTAGACATAGGAAACCCTAAAGATAGTGTGAAGGGGCTTTTAGCTAAGTTTTGAGTTGAAGATGAGATGATATTGAATCTTTGATTTAGTTGATGGAGGATGGAGATTGAAAAAATAGAAAGTTTCTTATTTTAGAAACTTTATAAGACATTCATCTTTTAGACATATGAGACCCTAGAGATGGGGTCAAGGAGCTTTTAACTAAGTTTTGAGATGATGATGAGATGGTATTGAATCTTAGATTTAGTTGATAAATGATGAAAATTAAAAAATAGAAAGTTTCTTATTCTAAAAACTTTATTAAACATCAATATTTTAGACATAGGAGACCCTAGAGACGGTGGGAATGAGCTTTTAGCCATGTTTTGAGATGAAGATGAGGTGATATTGACTCTTAGATTTAGTTGATGAAGGATGGAGATTGAAAAATAGAAAGTTTCTTATTTTAGAAACTTTATGAAACAATAATTTTTTAAACTTAGTAAACCCTAGAAATGGTGTGAAGGAGCTTTTAGCCAACTTTTGAGATTAGGGTGAGATGGTATTGAATCTTAGATTTAGGTTTTAAAAGATGGAGATTGAAAAACTAGAAAGTTTCTTATTTTAAAAACTTTATAAAACATTAATTTGTTAGACTTAGTAAACCCTAGACATGGTGTCAAGGAGCCTTTAGGCAAGTTTTGAGATTAGGGTGAGATAGTATTAAATCTTAGATTTAGGTTATAAAGGATGGAGATTGAAAAACTAGAAAGTTTCTTATTTTAGAAACATTATAAAATATCTCTCTTTTAGACATAGGAAATCCTAGAAATGGTGTAAATGAGCTTTTAGCCAAGTTTTGAGATGAGGATCAGATGTTATTGAATTTTAGATTTAGATGATAAAGGATGGAGATTGAAAAAATAGAAAGTTTATTATTTTATAAACTTTATAAAACGACCATCGTTTAGACATAGGTGACCCTAGAGATGGTTTGAAGGAGCTTTTATCCTAGTTTTAGGATGATGATAAGATGGTTTTGAATCTTTGATTTAGTTGATCATGGATGGAGATTGAAAAAATAGAAAGTTTCTTATATTAGAAATTTTATAAAACATCTATTTTTTAGACAAAGGAAACCCTAAAGATGATGTCAACGAGGTTTTAACCGACTTTTGGGATGAGAATGAGAGGGTATTGAATCTTAGATTTAGTTGATGAAGGATGGAGATTGAAAAAATAAAAAGTTTCTTATTCTAAAAAGTTTTTAAGACATCAATCTTTTAGACTTAGTAAACCCTATAGATGGTGTCAATGAGCTTTTAGCCTAGTTTTGAAATGATGATGAGATGGTATTGAATCTTAGATTTGGTTGATGAAGGATGGACATTGAAAAAACAGAAAGTTTCTTATTTTATAAACTTTATAAAATATCCATCTTTTAGACATATGAAACCCTAGAGGTAGTGTAAAGGAGCTTTTCGCTAAGTTTTGAGATGAGTATGAGATGATATTGAATCTTAGATTTAGTTGATGAAGGATGGAGACTAAAAAAGTAGAAAGTTTCTTATTTTAGAAACTTTTTAAGACATCAATCTTTTAGACATAAGAACCCCTAGAGATGGTGTCAAGGAGCTTTTAGCCAAGTTTTGGGATGAGAATGAGAGGGTACCGAATCATAGATTTAGTTGATGAAGTATAGAGATTAAATAAATAGAAAGTTTCTTATTTTTGAAATTTTAAAAAACATTCGTGATTTAGACAAAGGAAACCCTAGAGATGGTGTTAAGGTGCTTTGAGCCAAGTTTTGGGATGAAGATGAGATGGTATTGAATTGTAGATTTAGATGGTGAAGAATAGATATTGAAAAATTAAAAGTTTCTTATTTTAGAAAATTTGTAAAACATCCACCTTTTAGACATTGGAAACTTTATAGATGGTGTCAACGAGCTTTTAGCTAAGTTTTTGAGATGAAGCTTAGACGTTATTGAATCTAAGATTTAGTTTATCAAGGACTGAGATGGTAAAATTGAAAGTTTCTTACTTTAAAAACTTTATAAAACATCAAAATTTAAGAGATTGGAAACCCTATAAATGGTGTGAAGTTGCTTTTATCTAAATTTTGAGATGAGGATTAGATGTTATTTAATTTTTGATTTATTTGAACAAGGATGAAGATTGAAAAAATAGAAAGTTTCTAATTTTAGAAACTTTAGAAAACATCAATCTTTTAGACATAGGAAACCATGGAGATGGTGTGAACGAACTTTTAGCTAAGTTTTGAGATGCGGATGAGATGATTTTGAATCTTAGATTTAGTTGATGAAGGCTATAGATTGAAAAAAAAGTTTCTTATTTTTGAAACTGTATAAGATATCAATCTTTTATACATAGGAAACCATACAGATAGTGTGAATGAGCTTTTACCCAAGTTTAGAAATGAGGATCAGATTGTATTGAATCTTATATTTAGTTGATAAAGATTGAAAAAATAAAAAGTTTCTTATTTTAGAAACTTTATAAAACATCCAACTTTTAGAGATTAGTGATCTTAGACACGGTGTCAAGGAGCTTTAAACCATGTTTTGGGATAACGAAGAGATGATACAGAATCTTAGATTTAGTTGATGAAAGATGAGAATTGAAAAAATAGAAAGTTTCTTATTTTATAAACTTTATAAAACATCTATCTTTTAGACAAAGGAAACCCTAGAAAATAGTCAACGAGTTTTAGCCAATTTTTGGGATAAGAATGAGAGGGTACTGAATCATAAATTTAGTTGATTAAGTAAGGAGATTCAAACTTTATAAAAGTTCATCTTTTAGACGTAAAAAACCGTTTGGATCCATGCCGGGCGGTTGCGCTGAGGTTGCCACTTCTTCCGCCCGAGCCAGGCGTGGTTCTGGAGACGGACAGCTTGGACAGGGGGAACGCGGCTTAGCGTAGCCTGCTTCCCACTGTCTCGCTGGTGTCCCATGGCTGCGGGGGGCAGAGGGCTATTCGTTGATGGGGAGGTACCTCTCGATTCGGGGACAAGCCCGGATTCGAGACGTACCTTAAATAAAGAAGAGTCGTCATCCAAGGAAGTGGGCCCTGGATCCCATACTATGCTCTATTGCAATGGATAACCAGAGATATAAAAGAAGGTTCGTGCCTGGTTACGAATTTGGAAGGTCCGAAGAGCACCTCATCCGCCCAAGTGCAAACACCCGGTCTCTTATGCCATTTATTTATTGATTTTGAAGAGTTTTGGGCGAAAGTCAAATGAAATGGGAACATATATCTCCAAGAAGACGTCTACCTAATCATGCATGTCTTGAAGATGATTAATAAGCACACACAAAAGAAATGAAATAAGTGTCACCTAAGAATAACTAGGTTATGAGTGTCGTACCTAATTGGTGTCTAAGTTCTGGTGTGCAAACACATGCATGCTACAGCTAAAGGTATAGGGTCTGTACATGAAAGTAAGAAAATACAACAAAACACACATCACGACTTGACTCTACAGCCGACTCGACACAACAAATCCTAAGACTCTAATGCAATACTTGACTCGGACCAAGATGGCCATCCATCCTGGCTGCTCTACCTATCTCGGCCTCGGGAAGAATCAGAATCAACGTAGTTCGATGACCTTTTTTTTTATGGGTAAACTGGGGTTAGGCAGCCCCCGACCAGAATTAATAGGAGCAAAAATTACATAGGGGGGCCACATGGGTAGCAAAGGCAAATAGCCAAACGGGATACAAGGGAGGAGCCCTGATATAAGTCAGAGGGAGGGCTAAAGACATAACAAACAAACCTTCAAGATTTAACAAGACGAGATTCCATAATCTATACAAGCGAGGGTAGATATGGCCAGCTGCATGTAGCTCCAGAATATCCCTAAGCATTGGGGGAATAATAGATGGCGAGATGTCAGCCCCTTTGCAACAATAGTCCGGCTTCGACAAAAAGTTAGCAGCACCGTTCGCTTCTCTCCAAGTGTGGGACAATTTACATTTCTGAGTTTGTAAGAGAGCATCTTGAATTTCTTCTACAATTGGAATAGCTTTCCAGGGACACTCCCACTTCTCTAAGATCACATTCACAGCAGCCAAAGAATCAGATTCGATCCAGATGGAATCATGCCCTCTCAGTAGAGCTAGCCTGATTCCATGAAGAATTGCTTTCATTTCCAGAATATGGATCTCCTCACAGCCCAAACAAATTGAAAACATGGCATTAACCTACCCAACAGAATTTCGAATTAAACCACCAATTCCACCCTTCCCATTCTGAACAGCTGCATCTGTATTTTCCTTGATAAATCTTTGCTCCGGCCTGACCCATGAGCAGAATTCTGCATCTGTCCTCACTTGTAAACTTGGTAAGCCAAAATGGGAAGTAATTTCTTCATTTTTCCTGCTCTTGACATCTCCAATTTGAAGATGAGCTAGTCTAGAGTGGATTGAGCTGATGCTGCTTTGGAGGATACCGGTCTTATGGCAAGGTGTTTTACCATGCAGGCGGCTATTCCTTTCTCTCCAGATCATGTACACCAACACACAGAAACCAATCCTCATAATCGAAGTGGCCTGGCCATCCCCTTTACACTTTTCCCTAACCCACATTTCTTCCTGTAAGAGGGTCTTTAGAGGTTTCCTCCTGTACCCACATCTCCAAGGAATAGACCTCCAAATCCAGGCCGAGTAGGAGCATTGGAAAAATAGATGATTCACAGATTCTGGCTCAGCTTTACAGAGGAGACAATTTATATCTCTGTTTGAGCCAAGGAAGAATAGCCTATGACGCTGTAGACACCCCCATTTTGCTAGGCTTTAAAAAGCAAAAGATTCGGTAGTATCATCAATTTTTATATCTGTATTCAGCATTAGATTAGGCATCCATGCATTTTAGGGTAGATTTCATTTCATTATGAGAGTTTTGAAATTGATTCGCAATCCTGAAGGTCTCTAGGGGGTTCCTTTGGCCTCTGAAAGATGAAAGTTCAAGTTTCCAAGCAAATGAAAAAACCTGCTATTTTTAGAATTTTCAGGGTGTCCCTCATTTTTGCCTATTTTGCACTGCAGGGGTATTTTGGTCATTCCCGATGTGTCTCGTTTGACTCCTGAGTTATATTTGAGAAATCTTGAGTGATTTTACAAATTCTGAAAAAGCTGCTATTTTTAGAAACTCATGGGGCTTCCACATTTTCATCATCTTATGGATATTTCAATCATTTCTCATATGTCCAAAACCATCTCGAGGGTACGACTGATGGATTATGAGTAATTTCGTAAGCTTTGGGAAACCTGCTAAATTTAGATCTCTCAAGATTTTCTCTTAGTCTTGCACTTCGGGGGTATTTTAGACATTTCCAAACATATCATATTTGGTCCCTAAGTTTTATCTAAGAAATCTTGAGTCCGTTCATAAATTTTCGAAAATCTGCTATTTTTAGAATTTCTCAGGGTTTTCCCTAGTCTCGCCAAAATTCTAGCACCTTAGGGTAATTTGGTCTTTTCCTGTGTAATTCTTTTGATCCCCGAAATATGTCTGAGAGATTATGAATGATTTCCTGAATTTTGGAAAACCTGCTAAATTTAGAATTTCTCAGGAATTTCGCTTAATTTGGAAATTTTAAGTGTTGAGGGCATTTTGGGTATTTTCAGGGGATACCAAATGATTCTGTTTAATATTGCTCACCGAAAGGACCCAATTTTAAAAGTTTCTATTTTTGAAGTTTGACCACAAAGGCTTTTCATTTTTAATTTTTCCCTTTAGGGGTGAACCAATCTGAGGGTATTTTGGTCGCATTTGGATGTCTAACAGTCAAGTAGGGGCATTTTGGTCCGAAAAGTTATTTCCCAAAAAAGATGGTCCGGTCATGTGTGAGGGATGCACCATAAATGTCAAATGGGTTGGGTCCATATATAGAATGTTGAATTTAGAAAGATTTTATTGATTTTTTTAGGAAAAACCCGAAACCCGTGTGAAATGGCCCATTGGGCTAAAGCCCGCAAAGATGGAGCTCATGTGGGTTCACCCATATGGGTCAACCACCATGGTGGGCGGTCCACATGGTTGACCCACATGAGTTGAGCACCCACCTTGATGATGTCACAATGGTGACATCATATTTGTTAAAAGAAAAATAAAAAGAATAAAAAATGAAAAGAAGGAAAGAAGGAAAAGAGGAATGATTGATTAAAAAGGTTTTCTTCCAAAGAAGCAATGTGGAATGAGAATAACATGTCTTGATTGACAAGAAATTAAGATTGGAATCAAATCCAATTTGGAAACAAGAAGAAAGAAAGCAAGAGGGAAAAATTGGGAACAAGCCAAAAAGGGAGCTCTCACATTGGAAATTACTATTTCTCTCTTAACCCTAACCTTTTTTTAGATAAAAATCAAGGCAAACAATCCAGAAAAGGGGAAAAAATCCAAATTCGTCCATTTTCTCTCTCCTCCCAAGAATTTTTTTTTTCTTTTCTCCCTTGAAGTGTGATCTCTCTCTCAAGTGTTCTTCCAAAAAGGAATTCTTGAATTCCTTCTTCTTCTCTAAGGCATCATACAATCAAGAATTATTGGAGTGTTCTTTAGGTCTTCTTCATCATAAAAAAGGGTGCAACAAAGCGTATACCTCGGATCTACGCACCCTAAAGACAAGGAGCGCGATCAACGTGGTGGAAATTAAAAAAAAAAGCAAAGAAAGAAAGGGAAGAAAGGACGTAGGATCGAGCGTCGGCGAGATTTTTCGGAATTTTTGGCTTTTGAATTCGGTGAGGATCTCCATCACAGGTAGGTGAACTATTCTCAGATTTTTCCAGGATTATTTGGTATCCTTTATATATTTTTGCATGGTTTTTAGCATTTAATTGAATTTAATTCGATATTATATGTGTGTGCTCAAAATCATGATCTACATGAGTGTTTCAATTCCGATTCGTCCCGAAATTTAATACACTGATCTATTTAAATAGACTAAAATAACCATCGGATTGGATCGGACATTAAATCAAAGGATTTTGAAAATTTGAGTGAAGAGTAGAATTTCATTTAAAATAATGGGTGAGAAATTACAAAAGTTGAAAAAATAGCTATCTCAGGATGATTTGTTTTGTGGAATTTCAAATTTTTCTTGTGTTCATCACATTAGAACAAAGTTAAAGGACATTTTCAGGAGTCGTAATTTTCTCGAAAATCGTGTTTTAAAAATAGAAAACTCTTCAAAAACATCTTTTTGAGGAAGAAAAATAAAATATATACTAAAAAGATTCCAAAATTAATGAAATTTCGTGGAAAAATAATATGATACTGATACATTCTACCATGAAGTTTTGAGAATTTTTGGATTTTATTTGATATATTATTTAATATTTTCTTTGAAAATTATCAGATTTTATGAGAATTTGTACTGACATCAGATCACAATTAAAATTCTCAAAATTTTTACAGTAGTCTTATATTTCATATTTCTTGCTACTGTAAAAGTTTCCATAATCTGGTCTTAAAATTGCAAAATCCGAAATTGGTAGTAAATGGTTTTTAAAATTCATGAAAATCTCACAGAATGCTATGTTTACCCATATCTTATTTCTGTAGAAGTTTCAATGAATTTAGATTTCTATGTTTAGTAGTTTCTGTGTTATTTTAACAATCTGGTCATATTATTGTTAAATCAAAATTAAATAGGAGCTTAATGTAAAAATCTGTAAAACTTTTCCAGTAAGCTACATACATTCCCATCTTGGTGCTGTAGAAATTTCAATCCATTACAAATTCGTTTGCAATAAATTCACTTGTCAAATCACTCATACGGTTTAAAATTGATAAAATCCACTCAAAATTGAAATTAATTAAAAATCATTACCAAAATTTCTAAAGAACCTTAAATTTTTGTTACATATTATTAATTCTTTAATCCATTGAAACAGAAATCTTAGGATCTTTAGATTTCCCTGGTAAAATGGCCAGTGCATCCATAATCGTATCCCAATTGCAACCGATCTTTGACAATTTGAATATTTAAGCTATATCATGTTATTGGCTCTGAGGTTACTGTCCACGAAAATCCTGAGATATGCCAGGCAATAAGGTGTTATAACCTAAGTATTAAATTACACAAGGAAAGAGCGCACGATTCCCTTCCTTGGATGCCATTCGAGGCTGAAATTGGAGAACCCTAGAACCTTTGGTATTCCTTAAATGTCCAGAAACTGAAAATCCTTGAAATCTGAAATTAATTAACTTCAAGAACTTGAATCAATTTATCTCATGTCTTTCGGAACCATTGGATTATGGTTTCCGATATAAGAATCATTAGAGCCCAACTTAGGAACACTTATGTCAGGTCGTGTCCTAGGTCTTAGGGAGTCTTAGGTTTTAGGGAGTCCTAAAGTTAGGAGTCCAGCCTCATCACGGACGTTTGCTGTGGATAGCAACCGTGCCATAGGTCTAGTTACACTAGTCACCCAAATTTTTCCTAGGACAAGCCTAGTTACCTAGGATGTAGGTTAACCTGCATTAGTCTAAGGGACAACTTGCACTTAGATAGGATCATATAGCATCTTAGATGAAATCCTAGGATAATAAAATCTTCAACTTGAATTAAATAACTTCTCTTAAAACTGTTGAAACAGTCAATCCAGTCTAGATCCGTGTCTTAGTTGAGTTAGGCATAAGTAGCTTAGCTTAGGTGCACCGAACTACGTCGACTCTTATCCCAGTGAGGCTTGGGAACGTAGGCAGGTTGGATGCTTGATGGCATACCAATCACGAGTCGGCTCCACAACAAATTGTGTGGTTTTGTATATAAATTTTCTTGTAAATGCTTAATTAAATCACTTAGGATTTTTCCATGAAATTAGAATTTTAGGAGAACTTTCACTTAGATTGAATTCAAACAAATTAAGAAATCAAGATACACATTTAGGATCTACATTGAAATTAGAACATAGGATGCATGTCACATAGTTCGCACATTAACAAAGAGTTGAATGAGCAATTTAAAATAAATTTAAAAGAGTTAACTTTTGGAATTGAAGACCGATTATCGGGCAGGAATGGTGCATGTGGTGGATAACTCCCCATACCTTCCATTCTTGTAACCAGGTAACGAGTCTAGATTTCTGGTTAATTATGGGTCCTAGATCCCACATCTAGGTGGCGACTCTGTCACTCTCTTTTTTGTGGAATTCGGATTGCCTTAGTGATCCCAAGTTCACATAAAAGATGAATTAAAATCAATAATAAAAATGCACACGCCAATCGCGTGGGTACGAGAGACCAAGAGAGAGCGTGGCGGCTCGCGCCCCACCCCTCTCGCGGGATCGGTTCTCACAGTTTGGCGACTCTGCTGGGGACCACCTAACTTCATTAAAATTTAAAAAGATAACTCATTTGAATTTAATTTAACTGGCTCATGAAAACTCTATTAGATTAGTTTGTATGTTTTATTTTCTCATCGCATTTTACTCAAACTTAATCTAACAAAACCTGAAGGCATCATAGATTGGGCACACTTATTGCACACACTTACATCACTTGGATCTAAACCCTTGCATTTCACGTGCACGCACATCCTATTTTAGGAACCCGGAGTGTTATCTAGCATGGTTGACTGGGATTTCATCACCTGGTGCCTCTGTGCTAGAGAAGCATTCCACTCTTAGCCTAGTACCTTTATGGTACGTAAACGGATCTCTTGTTCACGTACTGATACGCCGGACACTGGTACAGTATATCGAACATGGATTCGTGCTAAGGGAACTCTTGGCCTTATCCCTAGATTAACCCACACATGCATGTAGTATACGAACACGTGTGCATCACATGTGTGAGCCTAGTTTAGGATATCCTACCCATTTGTGTATAGATTAAGCCGCAGTCCATCTTCCAATGGCTACGATCGGTCCTTAGGTACACAAACAAAGTCATGAGTCGAGATCCTATCTCCTCTCCGCTAGATTAGGATTAAGGTTTGATGCCTTCAGGTAACACTGATAAAATGTGTGAAGATTAAAAACTTTCCCTTTGGGGTTAGGATATAAATCCCATCATTTCCTAAGATCTCATAGGATTAGTTATTCTTGATCTACCCGTTGAAAGTAATCCTATGCAATCTCATCTTTTGATCATGTGTCTATCATTCGCCTCTTGTGATTCGATTATATCTTCATTCCCATCCTCAATTGGCAAGAATTGTGTCTCAATCAATTGATCGTGCAATCTTGATGATCTGATCGTACTTGTACCCTTAGTCTTTTCTTACTCTAAGGGCAATCTTTTTCAAGAATATTTTGCTAAGTCCTTCAGAGTTCACTCTCAGAATCCTTGAACTAAGGGCATTCCCCTATTATGAATCTATCATCATTGTCATGTCTTGGTCCTTTAGGATTCATTCTATTGTCTCAAATTACTTGCTTAAATGTGTAATCTTTTTCTTAGTCATTGAGAATGAACACTCCTCGAATGTCAAGCTCATATACCGTTCTTATTATTTCCATGTTAGGACTGTTCGCAGCTGAAAATCTAGGAAAGCTTCTTGGGTTTGAATCTATTCGTAGTCAGTGAGGAAGCTAATTCCCCATTTTCTTTGGAAGCGTCTCTAATCCTTATCCTCACCAATGGCCGAAAACCAGAACAGTCTTCCACCCGCTGCTATCACCGATACTCTCACTTTAATTCTCCAGCAGCTTCAAGAACTCAAAGAAGAGAACCGAGTTATCAAGGCTCAGCTTTCTGAGAAATTGGGACCGTCGTTGTCCAAAGATAAAGGGCCCATGCACCATACAGCTACTTCAGCAGCACCTGCCCAGCCAGTATTCATCCCTATCCCTGATAAAACCGAAGAAGATTTAGAAAAAGAGCAGTACAGCGAGGATCGTAGTAGGCCTTCTCAGTCCATGGTTGATAAAGCAGTTATGGAGAAATTAGAAAGTCTTACCAAGAAGGTTCAGGACATCCAGTTTCAAGACCAGGGTGGTTTCAATCCAAGTGACCTCACACTGTTTCCCGAAATCCGTCTCCCTGCCAATTTTCAAATGCCGGATTTCGACAAATATGATGGTGTGGGTTGTCCAATCACCCATTTACAGATGTTTACCATCATGTGTCAGCCTCAAGGCTTATCTCCTGAGCAGATGGCTCAGTTGTCCCCTGTTTCACTTACTAAGGTTGCTAGAAGGTGGTTCATGGTCCTAGACAAGACTCGTTATAGGACATGGAAGGATATTGGTGAGCAATTCATCAGGCAGTTCAAATATGATGATGAGACAGAAATCACTAAAAAGGATTTAGAAAGAACCAAGCAAGACTCGAGGGAGTCCTTTCTAATTTTTGTGAAGAGATAGAGAAGACTAGCAGCCCAGATGATGGAGCGCCCTTCTGAAGAAGAGCAGGTCCAGATAATCATGAAAAATATTTCCCTCCAACTCCAGTATCACATGTCGTTGCAGTATTATCCGGACTTCAAACACTTTATCGTGGCAGGCACCCAAATAGAGGAGGCTATGGCTCAAGGTGTATTCAACCGAAGTAACCCGAATACCAGAGAATTCAGGAAGTCTCCATCAGCTGAAATTAATAACCATTCCCACTCCAAGCCTCAGCCTTCAAAACCTCAGAACCCCATGGTGATGGACTATACCCAACCTGCTGTCGCACCTCGACCACAGGCCCAGACAAAATTTACCCCTCTCCCTCTTCCACCATCTGAGATACTTAAGGAGTGTCTAGCCTCAGGTCGCATAATCCTGCCCGACATTAGGACTCTTCGTAATCCTTTACCAGCAAATTGGCGAACAGATCAGAACAGATCAACACTGTGGATACCATAGAAATTCCGGCCATCTCACTGATAATTGCATTGCCCTAAAATTCAGGATCCAGAGGTTGCTCGACAACAAAGATCTTGTGTTCGAGCCAAAACCCGATAACCCATTACCTGGTCATGCAAACCCTGCTGCTGCTGTCAGTGCTATAACCATAGGGGACCTAAAATTTGATCCTCTCACTCTTATTTGTGCCTTAGAACCTACCTTTGAAACGTCTGGGTCGGAACCTTTTGAAGAAGAAGAAGATACAGACAGTGAAGATGTTCTAGTAGCTGCTATCCTGATATGAACCAGCCTTCGCCGAGCCTCCGAAGCTAGACAGTTGCGGCAGTTAAAGTTTTAGTCGTTTACTATTTTATGTTGAAGTCAGTCATCATGGCCAGTACAATTGTTGAGTCCAGTTTTACAGTTCAAGGTTAATGCCTAGTCCAGGCAAGTTATCTTTTGCTTTTCTCTTTATTCAAAGTTGTGAATCCTGAGCATGTTCAGGATAGGTCGTCGTATGTAATAGCTTTTTATTTAAATAAAAATTTCAGTTCCAATAGTTCACTTGTGTCTGTTTCTTTAGTATGCTTCTGATCTTAAAGTAAGACTCCCTCCTCAAATGAGGACAAAATTGACGAAACTCCACTTGAGTCACAGCAATTACTTGAACAAGAGGAGGAGCGTCAATCCCAGCCTTTCAAAGATGAAATTGAAGTGGTAAACATTGGCACTGAAACTTTGATTCAGTGAATGCCGATTAAAAGTACATTACCCTCTGAAGAGTGTGAAGAATTGATAAACTTATTTCAAGAATAAGAAGATTGTCTAGAAAAGCTACAACCGATACCAGGGGCAAGACATAGATAGAAAGCTCAAGAGAATGAAGAAAGTGAAAGACATATGCTATACAAGGGGCATAGAGCGGAAACAACTTTCATATTTCCAATCAATGACCTCGGTTCTCAAATTCATAACATGAAGCCAACAAATTCAAGATAAGAAGTTCAAGAGCAAGTATTGAAAAGTGATCATCAAATATCAAGAGTTACAAATTCATAGATGGAGGATGTCAAAGAACACGTTTTGCTCTATGAAAGTCGAAAGCACAGATTAGAATCTTGAAAGAAGAAGATCAATTATCTCTTACCTGGAAATGCCGTCAAACTCTGAAAAAAGAAGAAATAAATAATCAGTACCAGAGGGACTCTAGTAACCTAGATCGATTCCCAATCTGAACATCGGAAGGCCTCCTTTGGCCGATTAAATCCCAAAATCAGAACCCAATGTCAAAAGAATACCGGTTTGCAAACCCTTCGAGCCTGAATCAAATTTTCTTGAAAACTCATCAAACTCGGGGCATTCGCCCCGAACTACGCGAGACCTGATCCCTACATTGGGGTATATAGGCAGCTCAGTTAAATCGAGTTCGGTCGATTCAAAAAGAAGGAAATAAATTCAATCCTTTCAGAAAAAAAGAAGGGACAAGTTCCAAAAGAAGAGAAGTCAATTATTCCAGAAAAAAAAATCAATTAACCTTCAAACAACTTATCTTCAAACTAGGGGCATTCGCCCTGAACTACGCACGACCTAATTCCTACCCTGGGATACGTAGGCAACCTGTTCACAGGTTCGGTCGAAATCTTTGTTCAACCGTAAGCCATTCTTTGAAAAGCCCTATCTTGCCTATAAAGTCCTTCAGATGTTCAGAATGAAAGATCTATTCCTAAAATATAAAAAAATGATGAATAAGAAAGAGAACGGAGTTTGAAGATCTGCTAGACTGAAAACCTGAAAGGGCAGTCTAGGCAAAATTTAAGATCATTCCCCTGCTAAGTTGAAAACCCGAAAGGGCAGGCTTAGGCAAAAGCTAAGGGGATGGCCTGCTGGATCAAAAACTTAGAAAGGTGGTTCAGGCAAAAGTCAAGGCTAACACGGTCCGCCAAGTTAAAAATCCCGAGGAGGTGACTTGGTCGCGATAAGAGAATCATTATAAGAAGGCTACAGCCGGTATCAAGACTGAAGATCAATTGGAGTTCAGGCAAATTCAAGTGGCATCCTCAAAACTGGGGGCATTGAAGCTAAGCAATCTTAGGGATCGTAATTAAATCCTTGAGGCATTACTGCTTTAAGGAAAAAGTCCAGTGTATACCAATTGAAAAAAACATTCCTTGAAAGGATAGACTTACTAAATAAAACGTTAACTAAGTCAGAAGCATTACTGTGTCTGTCAGTGTAGTTAGTCAATCTTTGTTATTCTATGTTCACTCCTTCAGGGCTGCTCAATCCTTTGAGTAGTGCCTTTTATCTAAGTTTTCTCTTTAGAAAGAGTCAATCGTCGTTCTTATGTCCAAACGATGCAACTGTCTTGGTGAAGGAGGCCCGGCCTCGGCAGCTCCCTGCGATCGTATGAAAGAGCTCGGTAATCTAGTCAAGCAGCCTCATTTCAAAGAAGATCAACTCAAAAAAAATCAAAAGTAGAAACATCAGAAAGCCCAGCTTCCGTAAAAAGATCATACCCCAGGAAGGCACCTTAAGCTTGGAAGAGCCTGAGATGCAATGGTGGTTGAGCCAATTTCTCAGAAAGATGAACCATTAAAATTCAGAATCTCCTTCCAGTTAGTTAAATACTATCCTGGTCAAGAAATATTTATCTAAACACCTGTCAAGTGGCAAATCCCACTTTTCCATGATTATATCCAAGAGAGCCGTTGTTCTAGATTACCAATTTTTAGTATCTTGTTCAAGGTTTCAGTTATCAAAATCCCCAGAAGATAAGACCAACAGTCTCTTTGAGAAAAATCTTGTTGAAGTTTCATAAAAGTGTTCCTAATCCATTCTTGTTAGTAATGGTTCTTCGTTCCTAAGGTTTGCCGTTTCATCATTCGTCAAAGTCCTAGCTTCCAATATCTTTGTCGGGCACGATCTATAATATCCCCGATTTCATTGAGTTCAAAAAATCAAAAATTCATCAAATCCAATCTTACGTCAAATTCAAGTTCATGAAAAATCTTTAAATTCTTCGTTGTTGAATTCATCAACCAAAGCTATCTCGTTTCTTTGAGCCCGTTTGGGAACGGTGCCTCTTTTCTCGAGTCCATTTGTGAATGGTCTCGTCTTCTCCTTGAACCCGTTTCTGAACGGTGTCTCTTTTCCTCGAGTCCATTTGTGAATGGTCTCATGTCCTCCTTGAGCCCGTTTGTGAACGGTGCCTCATTTCTCGAGTCCATTTGTGAATGGTCTCATATCCTCCTTGAGGCCGTTTGTGAACGGTGCCTCATTGTCTGAGTCCATTTGAAATTGGTCTTTTCTCTTTGAACATCATATAAATGTGATGTCTCATTCCTTGGAATTCGTATAAATATGATATTCTATTGTCCCTGAGTTATCCTTGAGCATCATATGAATATGGTGTCTCGTTTTCTAGAAATTCGTATAAGTACGTCATTTCATTCTCCCTGAGTCCATTTGAAAATGGTCTTTTCTCTTTGAACATCATATAAATGTGATGTCTCATTCCTTGGAATTCATATAAATGCGATATTCCATTATCCCTGAGTTATCTTTGAGCATCATATGAATATGGTGTCTCATTTTCTGGAAATCCGTATAAATACGTCATTTCATTCTCCATGAGTCCATTTGAAAGTGGTATTTTCTCTTTAAACATCATACGAATATGATGTCTCTTTTCCTTGGAATTCGTATAAATACAATATTCTATTATCTCTGAGTTATCTTTGAGTATCATATGAATATGGTGTCTCATTTTCCTTTGCATTCGTATAAATACGATGTTCCATTATCTCTGAGTTATCTTTGGACATCATATAAATGTGATGTCTCATTTCCGTGGAGTTCCTATAAATGCATTGATTCATTCTCTCCAGGTCCATTCGAAAATGGTCTCTTACTCTCTTGAGCACCATACAAATACGATATCTCATTCTTCCTTAGTCTATTAAAAAATAGTCTCTTATTCTTCTTTGGGATCCATAAAAATATGGTTGTCCATTCTTTGGGAAACCATACAAAGTCGGTGTCTCATTCTGATATCTCATTCGTTGTGGGCCTATACAAATACGAGGCCTCATTCTTGTTGAATCCATTCGAAATGATATCTAGTGTCCTTTGAATCCATATAAATATGTCTGAGCTCATTCAAAAATGATGCTTCGTTTTCATTAAAAATCTTTTGAAAGTCATCCATTATTCTCTCTAAGACCATTTGGGAATGGCGTCTCATTTCCTCGGAAACCGTTCAAAAATGGTATTCTTTTTTTCCTCCGAAAATCCGTTTGAAAATGGTATCCCATTCCTTCATTGCCCGTTTGAAAACGGCGCCGCATCATAATCATCTTTTGTTCTGGATTGCAAGATTTTTGCACCCAAAAGAAATCCGATTCTCTGTTATTCTAAACTGTCATCTCATGGTGTTTAGAGTAAATGATTTTGATATATGTTCAAATTCTAGGATATCATCTAGGGTCTTGCATTATGTTAGGTTGCATTGTGTCTAGAGAGTCCTTTGTCGATCAAAGCTACGCAAAATGGCACTGTCACTTTTGCTTTGGTGTTCGATGACTATGTCATCTCTACCAAAGAGGGGCATCTGTAGACACCCCCATTTTGCTAGGCTTTAAAAAGCAAAAGATTCGGTAGTATCATCAATTTTTATATCCGTATTCAGCATTAGATTAGGCATTCATGCATTTTAGGGTAGATTTCATTTCATTATGAGAGTTTTGAAGTTGATTCGCAATCCTGAAGGTCTCTAGGGGGTTCCTTTGGCCTCTGAAAGATGAAAGTTCAAGTTTCCAAGCAAATGAAAAAACCTGCTATTTTTAGAATTTTCAGGGTGTCCCTCATTTTTGGCTATTTTGCACTGCAGGGGTATTTTGGTCATTCCCAATGTGTCTCGTTGACCCCCGAGTTATATTTGAGAAATCTTGAGTGATTTTACAAATTTTGAAAAAGCTGCTATTTTTAGAAATTCATGGGGCTTCCACATTTTCATCATCTTATGGATATTTCAATCATTTCTCATATGTCCAAAACCATCTCGAGGGTACGGCTGATGGATTATGAGTAATTTCGTAAGCTTTGGGAAACCTGCTAAATTTAGAATACCATCTCTTAGTCTTGCACTTCGGGGGTATTTTAGACATTTCCAAACATATCATATTTGGTCATAAGTTATGTCTAAGAAATCTTGAGTCCGTTAATAAATTTTCGAAAATCTGCTATTTTTAGAATTTCTCAGGGTTTTCCCTAGTCTCACCAAAATTCTAGCACCTTAGGGTAATTTGGTCTTTTCCTGTGTAATTCTTTTGATCCCCGAAATATGTCTGAGAGATTATGAATGATTTCCTGAATTTTGGAAAACCTGCTAAATTTAGAATTTCTCAGGAATTTCGCTTAATTTGGAAATTTTAAGTGTTGAGGGCATTTTGGGTATTTTCAGGGGATATCAAATGATTCTGTTTAATATTGCTCACCGAAACGACCCAATTTTAAAAGTTTATATTTTTGAAGTTTGACCACAAAGACTTTCCATTTAAAAATTTTCCTTTTAGGGGTAAACCAATCTGAGGGTATTTTGGTCGCATTTGGATGTCTAATAGTCAAGTAGGGGCATTTTGGTCCGAAAAGTTATTTCCTAAAAAAGATGGTCCGATAATGTGTGAGGGATGCACCATAAATGTCAAATGGGTTGGGTCCATATATAGAATGTTGAATTTAGAAAGATTTTATTGATTTTTTTAGGAAAAACCCGAAACCCGTGTGAAATGGCCCATTGGGCTAAAGCCCGCAAAGATGGAGCTCATGTGGGTTCACCCATATGGGTCAACCACCATGGTGGGCGGTCCACATGGTTGACCCACATGAGTTGAGCACCCACCTTGATGATGTCACAATGGTGACATCATATTTGTTAAAAGAAAAATAAAAAGAATAAAAAATGAAAAGAAGGAAAGAAGGAAAAGAAGAATGATTGCTTAAAAAGGTTTTCTTCCAAAGAAGCAATGTGGAATGAGAATAACATGTCTTGATTGACAAGAAATTAAGATTGGAATCAAATCCAATTTGGAAACAAGAAAGAAAGAAAGCAAGAGGGGAAAATTGGGAATAAGCCAAAAAGAGAGCTCTCACATTGGAAATTGCTATTTCTCTCTTAACCCTAACTTTTTTTTAGATAAAAATCAAAGCAAACAATCCAGAAAAGGGGAAAAAATCCAAATTCATCCATTTTCTCTCTCCTCCCAAGAAATTTTCTTTTCTTTTCTCCCTTGAAGTGTGATCTCTCTCTCAAGTGTTCTTCAAAAAAGGAATTCTTGAATTCCTTCTTCTTCTCCAAGGCATGATACAATCAAGAATTATTTGAGTGTTCTTTGGGTCTTCTTCATCATAAAAAAGGGTGCGACAAAGCGTATACCTCGGATCTACGCACCCTAAAGACAAGGAGCGCGATCAACGTGGTGGAAATAAATAAAAAAAAGCAAAGAAAGAAAGGGAAGAAAGGACGCAGGATCGAGCGTCGGCGAGATTTTTCGGAATTTCGGCTTTTGGATTTAGCGAGGATCTCCATCACAGGTAGGTACACTATTCTCAGATTTTTCCAGGATTATTTGGTATCCTTTATATATTTGTGCATGGTTTTTAGCATTTAATTGAATTTAATTCGATATTATATGTGTGTGCTCAAAATCATGATCTACGTGAGTGTTTCAATTCCGATTCGTCCCGAAATTTAATATACTGATCTATTTAAATAGACTAAAATAACCATCGGATTGGATCGAACATTGAATCAAAGGATTTTGAAAATTTGAGTGAAGAGTGGAATTTCATTTAAAATAATGGGTGAGAAATTACAAAAGTTGAAAAATAGCTATCTCAGGATGATTTGTTTTGTAGAATTTCAAATTTTTCTTGTGTTCATCACATCAGAACAAGGTTAAAGGACATTTTCCGGAGTCGTAATTTTCTCGAGAATCGTGTTTTAAAAATAGAAAACTCTTCAAAAACATCTTTTTGACGAAGAAAAATAAAATATATACTAAACAGATTCTAAAATTAATGAAATTTCGTGGAAAATTAATATGATACTGATACATTCTACCATGAAGTTTTGAGAATTTTTGGACTTTTTTTGATATATTATTTAATGTTTTCTTTGAAAATGATCAGAGTTTATGAGAATTTTTACTGACATAAGATCACAATTAAAATCCTCAATATTTTTACGATAGTCTTATATTTCACATTTCTTTCTGCTGTAAAATTTTCAAGTGATTTGGATTTTTTTTCTTAAGGGTTGTAGAGTAAATCCATAATCTGGTCTTGAAATTGAAAAATCCGAAATTGGTAGTAAATGGTTTTTACAATTCATGAAAAACTCACAGCATGCTATTTTTACCCATATCTTATTTTGGTAGAACTTTCAATGAATTTAGATTTCTATTTCTAGTAGTTTCTATGTTATTTTAACAATCTGGTCATATTATTGTTAAATCAAAATTAAATAGGAGCTTAATGTAAAAATCTGTAAAACTTTTCGAGTAAGCTATGTACATTCCCATCTTGGTTCTGTAGAAATTTCAATCTATTTCAAATTCGTTTGCAATAAATTCACTTGTAAAATCACTCATGCGGTTTAAAATTGATAAAATCCACTCAAAATTGAAATTAATTAAAAATCATTATCAAAATTTCTAAAGAACTTTAAATTTTTGTTACATAATAATTCTTTAATCCATTGAAATAGAAATCTTAGGATCTTTAGATTTTCCTGGTAAAATGGTCAGTGCATTCATAATCGTATCACAATTGCAACCGATCTTTGACAATTTGAATATTTAAGCTATAGCATGTTATTGGCTCCGATGTTACTGTCCACGGAAATCCTGAGATATGCCAGGCAATAAGGTGCTATAACCTAAGTATTAAATTACACAAGGAAAGAGCGCACGATTCCCTTCCTTGGATGCCATTCGAGGCCGAAATTGGAGAACCCTAGAACCTTTGGTATTCCTTAAATGTCCAGAAACCGAAAATCCTTGAAATCTGAAATTAACTAACTTCAAGAACTTGAATCAATTTATCTCATGTCTTTCGGAACCATTGGATTATAGTTTCCGATATAAGAACCATTAGAGCCCAACTTAGGAACACTTATGTCAGGTCGTGTCCTAGGTCTTAGGGAGTCTTAGGTTTTAGGGAGTCCTAGAGTTAGTAGGCTAGCCTCATCACGGACGTTTGCTATGGATAGCAACCGTGCCATAGGTCTAGTTACACTAGTCACCCAAATTTTTCCTAGGACAAGCCTAGTTACCTAGGATGTAGGTTAACCTGCATTAGTCTAAGGGACAACTTGCACTTAGATAGGATCATATAGCATCTTAGATGAAATCCTAGGATAATAAAATCTTCAACTTGAATTAAATAACTTCTCTTAAAACTGTTGAAACAGTCAATCCAGTCTAGATCCGTGTCTTAGTTGAGTTAGGCATAAGTAGCTTAGCTTAGGTGCACCGAACTACGTCGACTCTTATCCCAGTGAGGCTTGGGTACATAGGCAGGTTGGATGCTTGATGGCATACCAATCACGAGTCGGCTCCACAACAAATTGTGGGGTTTTGTATATTAATTTTCTTGTAAATGCTTAATTAAATCACTTAGGATTTTTCCATGAAATTAGAATTTTAGGAGAACTTTCACTTAGATTGAATTCAAACAAATTAAGAAATCAAGATACACATTTAGGATCTACATTGAAATTAGATCATAGGATGCATGTCACATAGTTCGCACATTAACAAAGAGTTGAATGAGCCATTTAAAATAAATTTAAAAGAGTTAACTTTTGGAATTGAAGACCGATTATCGGGCAGGAATGGTGCATGTGGTGGATAACTCCCCATACCTTCCATTCTTGTAACCAGGTAACGAGTCTAGATTTCTGGTTAATTATGGGTCCTAGATCCCACATCTAGGTGGCGACTCTGTCACTCTCTTTTGTGTGGAATTCAGATTGCCTTAGTGATCCCAAGTTCACATAAAAGATGAATTAAAATCAATAATAAAAATGCACACGCCAATCGCGTGGGTACGAGAGACCAAGAGAGAGCGTGGCGGCTCGCGCCCCACCCCTCTCGCGGGATCGGGTCCCACACACGCGTACTGAGCCTGTTTTGCATTGCTTGCCAGGTAGTAAAATTGTGTCTAGGGATATGGCCTTTATTCCAGACTGTCTTGAACCAAGGGACCTCAGAGCATCTAATTCTACTTTGGTTCCAAGCTGATCTCAGAGAAAAATTCCCATTAGGGTTGTTCTTCCAAATGATTCTGTTAGCATCGTTGTTGGAGTAAAGCCCTGTTCTCATAATCTTATTGAGTTGGGGCATATGAGGCTGCTGAGTTATATGATCCCAACTTCCATCTTGCTTCATGTTTTCTATAGATATCTTCTTCGTTATGCAGAATAACTCCCCTTCAGATGTTAGAGATTGGACAGGTCCATCCGGATGCCAAGGGTCAGTCCAGAAATCAATGTCTCTGCCTTTTCCCACACAATAATAGCAAAGATAAGGCTTTGCCAAGTCTCTACAGTTAAAGATGCTTCTCACCCCCCAGGGCGATTTGGAAGGCATTGGTCTATTCCAGAAGCTACTTTTCTTTAAATATTTGACTTTAAACCAGCAAACCCACAGGGATCTCCGGTTATGAACAATGTGCCAGAGGAGTTTCAACTGGGAGGCTTTGATGATGTCAACTACTCTGTGAATCCCCACACAACCTTCTTTTTAAGGTCTACATAACGATTCCCAAGCAATCGGGTGGTACTTCTTCTGATGGTCATCCCCCCCCCCCCCAAAGAAAGTTCCGAAACATTTTCTCAATCTCGAGCAAAATTTCCTTGGGAATGTTGTAAGTGGCAAACCAGTATACCTGGAAAGAGGTGAGGACAGATTTGATCAGTTCAATTCTCCCTGCCCTGGATAGCTTTTTATTATTTCACATGCCCAATCTACTCCGAATTTTGCTAAACAATGGTTGGCAATCTTGGCTGGACAGCCTCTTGGTGATCAGGGGAAGGCCCAGGTATTTAATTGGGAGCATTCCTTCATTAATGCAGAGGCAGTCTTTAATACCTACAACAGATTCGATGTCTGGGATGATAAAAATCATTACATCATCAGCATACATGACATGGTTTATATAGAGATTTCCTTTAGAAAAAGGAGTTTTAATTTTACCCATGGCTTGAGCTTTATTCAGCAAGCAGGAGAAGATTTCCATTACCACACAGAATAGAAGCGGGGACAGGGGATCCCCTTGTCTTAGCCCATTAGTGGACTGAAAGAATCCCTTCGGGGATCCCATTGAGAAGCACGGAGAAGGAGGCTGAGGCAATGCACTTAGAAATCCAGTTGCACCACATAGGAGGGAACCCAATCTTGGTCATGAAACCAAGGAGGGCTCCATGAATAACATAATCATAAGCTTTTTTCAAGTCGAGCTTAATACACAGGGCTTTAGTGTTGGAGACCTTGTGGAAGTTGTGACACAGATCATAAGTGAGGAGAACATTGTCTTGGATTAATCTATCCTTGATGAAGGCAGACTGATGGGGACTGACAATCTGGTTCATAATTTTACTTAATCAATAAACCATAAGCTTGGTTATGATTTTATAGAAGAAGTTGCACAGGGAGATGGGTCTGAATTGGTTTGGGGAGGAGGCTCCACTACATTTGGGGATCAGAGCTATAAAAGTGGTGTTGAAGGCAGGAAGGAGGTTGCCAGATCGAAAGAAATACTGAATAGCTTCAGTAACCTCTTCCCCTATTAAGTACCAGAAGTGCTTAAAGAATGCCCCATTAAAACCATCTGGACCAGGGGCCTGATTACCATCACATTTGAACACCACCTCCTTAATCTCCTCGGCACTGAAAGGCTTTACTAGATCCTGTGCATCTTCAGTAGACAGCTTGTGCTTTGGTTCTGGGAGATCTCCTCTCCTGGGGATATTGTGATTCAGCAAGCAAGAAAAATGATTTAATAGAATTTCTTCAATAACTTGGGGTTCAGTACAGATCTCCCCGTTCTGGTCTTCAATCCCCTGAATCTGGTTCTGATTTCTTCTCATGGACATAGCAGAGTGAAAAAACTCAGTATTTGAGTCACCAAGATTTAACCAGTTGACTCTGGATTTTTGATGAAACAGACTTTCCTCCTGCTTTGCTATCCGGATGAACTTCTCCCGAAAGGCTTTTTCCTCATCTCTGAGGCTAATGTTCCGAGGATCAACCGCAATCTTTGTTTGGATCTCATCCAAAGTTTTTTTGATTTGAGGAGCTAGGATGTCCACCCTCCCGAAACTATTTTGATTCCAGTCTTTTATAGCTCTCTTGGTTCCTTGGAGTTTCTTGAAAATTTTGAACATTGGGTTCCCACTGATCTTCATGTTCCAAGCTCTCTCAACAACCTCATAGAGGGAAGTGTCAGAGAGCCACATATTATGAAATTTGAAAGGTTTCCCCCCTGTATTATGCACATGAGAAGTGGGAACAATGATAGGGGAATGATCGGACATGCCAGGGTTCTTGTAGTGAACATAAGAGATTGGAAATACTTGCAGCCATTCCTCATTTACTAAAGCTCTGTCAAGCCTTCGAAGTTTAAGGTTACCAGTGCGAGATCTGTTATTCCAAGAAAGGATTTGGCCTACAGATCTCAAGTCTATAAGAGAGCAGTCCTCAATACAATCGTTGAAATCATTCATGTCAGAGATGTTAGGATCAACTCCTCCCCATCTCTCCTCAGGAAATCTAGTGATATTAAAATCCCCCAAAGCAATCCAAGGCTGCTGTATAGCAGAAGAAAGCCCCACTAAAGAAGACCAGAGGTGTCTGCGCTCAATAGCATCATTAGAGGCATAGATAGCAGAGATCTTTATTGATTGACCAGTCAGGACAAAATGACATTCCCCATGAATTATTTGGAAAGACTTATAGAGGACTTGAAAGTTTATCACCTTGGGGTCCCAAAGGACCCAGATTCTTCCTTTGACACAGAAATCATAATTAGTTTGGGTTTCCCAATTTTTACAAATTTCTGAAGTAATCTGCTGCATATCATCTTTCATGGCTTTGGTTTCAGTCAGGCAAATAAGGGAGAGTTTGTTCTCTTGAATGATTCTCTTTATATCCCCCCTTTTAGTTTCGGAGCAAATGCCCCAAACATTCCATGCTCCCAGAACTACCATCAGGACAGGGTGGGATGATTTTGGTGGGCCTACCTGTTGGAGACATTTCGCGTTTCTGATTTGGAGAGCTAGCAGTGCCATTCAGGTCCTGTACCTCCTGGTTTTGACCTGCGACATTGGTTGTACTTCCATCAAGTTCTGTTTCATTTAGGTTCTCTAGAGCCATGTAGCTGTTCTGCATCTTAAGGCTGGGGCTATCAATGAGCGACTTAACAGAAGAAGAACTCTTGCTTAGTTCATTTTGCACATCTGGGGCACTTGAAGAAGAGACTAAGAATATTTGGGCCTCCTCCTCTGGAGTCTTATCTTTGTTATCAGTTTCTGCAACTTTGGGTGGTCCTTTTAAATCCCTTGTCACCGGCCTCCATACCTGAGTAGATTTATGCTCTCTGACTTGCAGATTGTTTTTGGGGCAAGCCTCTGATGAGTGTTTGAAGTTGTTACACTGCTTGGAAGCACTTGGTTTCCAATCATATTGGACTTCTTGATTGTGGACACCTTTGGTGATGTGAATGGGGATAACATCAAGGTATGGAGTCCCTGCTTCAACTTCAATGCAGCATCTTGCATAACTCAATCTGGTTGTTTCTGCAGTCTTAGTGTCCATGTATAGGGGGTTTCCAATGTAACTGGCAATTTTGCTAATCCCATTAGCACTCCAAAACTGAAGAGGAAGTCCTGGGAGCCGGATCCAAATTGGAACTGAGGTGAGGTTGAGTTTCTCTAAAGGAGTATCTGGGCTCCATTTTCGAAGTATTATAGGTCTGCCCCCATAGGAGTGATCACAAGATTCAAGGACATATTTATAGTCCTCCTCACAGGTGAACTGGAACAGATAGAAACCCTTATTCAGGGTGAACACCTGAAGATCACCCTTGATCTTCCATTTATTCAACAAATTTTCTCTAAGATTTACAAAATAAGGTCTTCGACCTATGAAGTAGCCCACCAAGGAATTGGTCCATTTTTTTCCAATCTCCATAACCTCTTCGTCTTCAAAGAAGATCTTTTTATTTCCTTCTTCAGTGAGGTCCGGTTGACGAAATCGTAGCTTAGTCGATTCTTTCTCCTCACTTCTAAAGAACAGAGACCTCCACGGATGTGTAGGGTTTTTTAAAGTTTCTTTCTTGTCTCCAATACTCCCCTGGGTAATAGCGGAGGTAACTCTAGGATCTTGCAAGTCTCTATGATGGTGACTTCTATCAGATTCTATTTCAAATTGACCAGCAAATATAACATTTAGACATCGAGGATTTCTTTCAAAAATAGAACCATTTTCTGGACGGGAAAGTATCTCCACCTTTCCCCCTTCAACAAGTTTGAGATTGATTTGTGGGCCCACACTAGTAGGGGAGTTTTTCATAGGTGGGCCATTAGATTGGAGGGATGATCTCACCGTATCTTCAAGGGCGGGAAATGTTTCATGTTCAAGTGGGTTTTCCTCTCTATTACCCAGAGGACAAAGAGAGATTCCAGATTTAGGGTTCTTCTTCATCCTCTCATTTTCCATTTTCAGAAAAAGTTGCAGGTTTTCCTTCAGCAGCTGAGAGAATATAATAATTTACTGTAGGGGCCTCAGGAGCCTTTTTAACTTGTAGATCTCCTACCAAAGGGGAAGTCTTCAGGATGGGAATACGAACTGCCTTCCTGGATTTCTTATGGGAGTTCTTCCCCTGAGCAACAGGGATAGCTTTTTCCTTCTCTGACCTTTTTGGGGGAGATCTGAATCCTGTCTACCTGCTCCAGAGATAGAAGACTCTGCTTTCGAGAAGACTGGGGACCTACCTCATTGAGAGGGAGGTATGAGGAGCTCCCACTAGCAGTAGTGCCTGAGAAGGAAGAAGAAAAGATTGCCATATCTTCCTTACATATTGAAGGAGAGATTCTCTGTTGAGGTCGTCTTAAGCTTTCTTCAAAGGCAGAGGATGAGCTGAAATCAATGATTTTAGTGATGCCTGGGTCAGGAGGTTCCATTTCCAAAGGGAGGAACAAGAAGGGCTTGGGCCCTTGCAGCTTTGCCGACCGCAGCTGGTTGTTGCCGGAGAGAGGGGGGAGAAAGAAGAAGACTTTTCTCTCTCCTCAGAGTTTCTCTCTCCTCCTGTCATCTCCCATCCAGGATTTTTAAACTACAATGCCTAACCATCTAGAACCGCTATCCTAGACTCGATCAACTAGACTCGACTGATTTTTAAAGCTTTTTTATACGATTGCTTAAATTTAAGTGAATTGTAATTTTTAGAACTCTCTATATGTCCTCACTAATGCAAGTTGGTTAGCCTGAAGCTAATGCAGGTGGGCCCTACATCCTATGTGTAACTACGCTGTGCATCGTAAGGAAAATCATAGCCTGACTAAATGCTTCCTAGTCTAGTCATCGGTTCGACTAAATGTCTAACCGACCATGACTCGAGGCCTCCTAACTCTAGGGACACTCACACGACAAGACACACCATATCAAACACAAACATGACAGCATCCTAACTCTAAAACATCCCAAATATCTAGGACAGACTTCTAACTCTAGGGAAAGATCTTTTTGAAAAGGTTTTGAAGAAGGTTTTGTATTTTTGGAAGGTTTGAAATGTTTATTTTTAAAGGTTTGGCTGGACTTGGGATGTGGATCCCAAGCTGCACTACGTACCTCATGGAAGAGGATCAAGCCAACGTAGTTCGGAACAGAACTTCCTAGCTACTCCTAATTACTCGAGATTTTTGAGAATTTTGATTTTTGAGATGTTTTTCAAGTGTTTTTGCTGTTTTTGACACAAGAGGACAGAATCCTATCATCATAAGGGTAGGACGGACTCCTGATATCCCGCAAAGGTTGGACAGCATCCTACGCTTTACGGGGGAGTTGGACAGAATCACGACTCTGCAAGGGTTGGACAACATCCTATGCCTTGCAAGAGTGGATAAAAAATCACATGACTTGACGAGAGGTTGGACTGAATCCTAACCCCTATGATGCTAAGACTGATTCCTGAAAGAAGGACTAACTCTTTAGCTAAGGATAGACTCCTATGCTAATGGAAAAGACTTTCTAAACTGGTAACTATATGGGAGGGTGCTATCTAGACAAAGCATGTCTTCTTGAAGAAGAGGAGAGAAGAAGGGCGCTAGTGAGATTGGGCAAGTCTCCTAAACACAGAGATGGGCTCCAAGTATCCTTATCATCGCCCCTGTAATGATATATCAGGATATTGTGGGATCCGATCCCGCGAGAGGGGTGAGGCGTGAGCCACCATGCTCTCTCTTGGTCTCTCGTACCCACGCGAATGGCGTGTGCTTTTTATTATTGATTTTAACTACCCAACCAAGCAGGCAGCAACCGAGCCATAGGATGCAAACAAACGTGCAACCCAGTACCCATAAGGGCAGGGGTAAGCCGCCGAGCCTAGCAAGGTGTGATTTAATTCATCTTTTTCGTGAACTTGGGATCACTAAGGCAATCCGAATTCCACACAAAAGAGAGTGACAGAGTCCCCACCTAGATGAGGGATCTATGACCCATAATTGACCAGAAATCTAGACTCGTTACCTGGTTACGAGAATGGAAGGTATGGGCAGTTACCACCACATGCACCATTCCTGCCCGATAATCGGTCTTCAATTCCAAAAGTTAACTCTTTTGAATTTCTTTTAAATGGCTCATTTAACTCTATATTAATGTGCAAACTACGTGACATGCATCCTAAGATCTAATTTCAGTGTAATTCCTAAATGTGTATCTTGATTTTCTTAATTTGTTTGAATTCAATCTAAGTGAAAGCTCTCCTAGAATTCTAATTTCATGGAAAGTCCTAAGTGATTTAATTATTTTTAATTTAAGGATTAATGTACAAAACCTCACCACTTATGTGTGGAGCCGACTCGGGCTTGGTATGCCACCCAAGTATCCAAGTTGCCTACATATCCCAGCCTCACTGGAATCAGAGTCAATCGTAGTTCGGTGCACCTGAACTAAGCTACTTATGCCTAACTCATCTAAGACACCGACCTAGACTGGATTGACTGTTTTAACAGTTTAAGAGAAATTATTTAATTCAAGTTGAAGATTTTATTATCCTAGGACTTCATCTAAGATGCTATATGGTCCTATCTAAGTGCAAGACGTCCCTTAGACTAATGCAGGTTAACCTACATCCTAGGTAACTAGGTTTGTCCTAAGGAAAAATTGTGTGACTAGTGTAACTAGATCTATGGCACGGTTGCTATCCATAGCAAACGCCCGTGATGAGGCTGGACTCTTAACTCTAGGACTCCCTAAAACTTAGGACACAACGAGACGTAAGTGTTCATAAGGGGCCCTAAAGGATCCTACGATAGGAGACCGTAATCCAACGGCTCCTAAGACGCGGATCGAGTTAATTCGATTTGTTAAACTTGATGATTTTTAATTTTTGTGGATTTTCGATTCCTAAACATCTAAGGAATACCAAAGGCTCTATGGTTCGCAAGTTTCGACCTCGAATCGCAACCATGGAAGGGAATCGTGCTCTCAACACTTGTATAATTTAGCACGTAAATTATAGTATCTTATTGCCTGGCATATTTCTCAGGATTTCCGTGAACAGTGGACCTCTCAGCCAATATCATACTATAATTTACGCACTCCAATTATGCAGGATTAATCACAATTAGTATACGATTACGGTTGCGATCTCGACAGTTAGACTATCGCGGTATAGCAAATTTACAATGGAGATCTATGAACCCTAAGGTTTCTGTTTCAAACAAGTTAGGAACTAAATTCAAGATGTAAAGTTAAGATTTGTTGCAGGTTTTTACTGACTTTGGTGTTGATTTGCTATTAAATTATGATTTATTAACATTAAGACCAGATTGCTAGGATTACACAGAAACCCTAAGCAATCAAATCCCAAATCAGCTGAAACTTTTCCAGTAACAAGATATGGATGATTGTGGCTTACTGAAAAATTTCATGAATTATCATTAAGATTTGATATCAATTTTCGATTTTCCAAAATTTAAATCAGATTATAGATTAACACAGTAACTTATAGCATATCAATTTTAAATTAATCCAAACTTTCACAGAATAGAGATCTAGATTATTATAGCTTATTGGAAAACTTATATGAGTTCTCATTAAGATTTAATATCAATTTCCAATTTCTCAAAATTCAAATCAGTTCATAGATTAACACAGTAACTTATAGCATATCAATTTCAAATTAATCCAAACTTTCACAGAATAAAGATAATCATGAGATTAGACTACAGTAAGACTTTCATACCATCTAATCATCATCCCAAAACTTGGCTAAAAGCTCATTGACACCATTCTTAGCTAAGAAACTTTCAATTTTTCAATCTCTATCCTTCATCAACTGAATCTAAGATTCAATGTCATCTTATCCTTATCTCAAAACATGGCTAACAGCTTCTTGACACCATTTCTAGGGTCCCAATGTCTATAAGACGGACGTTTTATAAAGTTTCTAAAATCAGATTCGATATCATCTCATCATCCTCCCGAAACCAGGCTAAAACCTCCTTGGCATCATCTCTAAGGTCTCTTATGTCTAAAAGATGGATGTTTTATAAAGTTTCTAAAATCAGAAACTTTCTATTTTTTCAATCTCCATCCCTTATCAACTATATCTAAGATTCAAAACCATCTCATCCTCACCTCAAAACTTGGCTAAAAGCTCGTCGACATCATCTATAGGGTTTCCTATGTGTAAAAGATGGATATTTTATAAAGTTTCTAAAATAAGAAACTTTCTGTTTTTTCAATCTCCATCCTTCATCAACTAAATCTAAGATTCAATACAATCCCATCCTCATCTCAAAACTTGGCTATAAGCACCTCAAGTCCATCACTAGGGTTTCGTATGTCTAAAAGATGGATGTTTTATAAAGTTTCTAAAATAATAAAATTACAAATTTTTCAATCACCATCCTCGATCAACTAAATCAAAGATTTAATACCATCTCATCCTAATCTCAAAACTTGGCAAAAAACACTTTCACTATATCTCTAGGGTGTACTAAGTCTAAAAGATTGATATTTTATAAAGTTTCTAAAATAAGAAACTTTCTATTTTTTCAATCTCAATCCCTCATCAACTAAATCTAAGATTCAAATACCATCTCATCCTCATGTCAAAACTTGGCTAATAGCTCCTTGACACCATATCTAGGGTTTACTAAGTGTAAAAGATTGATGTTTTATAAAGTTTCTAAGATAAGAAACTTTTTATTTTTTCAATCTCCATCCTTCATCAACTAAATCTAAGATTCAATACCCTCTCTTTCTCTTCTCAAAAATTAGCTGAAAGCTCGTTGACATCATTTCTAGGGTTTCCTTTGTCTAAAAGAATGATGTTTTACGAAGTTTCTAAAATAAGAAACTTTCTATTTTTTCAAACTCCATCCTTCATTAACTAAATCTAAGATTAAAAACCATCTCAACCTCATCTTAAAACTTGGCTAAAAGCTCCCTGAGGATGAGATGGTATTGAATCTTAGATTTAGTTGATGAATGATGGAGATTGAAAAAATAGAAAGTTTCTTATTTTAGAAACTTTATAAAACATCATTCTTTTAGACTTAGAAAACCTTAGAGATGGTGTCGGGAATCTTTTAGCCAAGTTTTGAGATTAGGGTGAGATAGTAGTGAATCTTAGATTTAGTTGATGAATGATGGATATTGAAAAATAGAAAGTTTCATATTTTAGAAACTTTATAAAACATCAATCCTTGAGACTTGGTAAACCTTAAAGATTTTGTCAGGTAAGTTTTTAGATGAGGATGACATGTTATTGAATCTTAGATGTAGTTGACGAAAGATGGAGATTGAAAAAATAAAAAGTTTCTTATTTTAGAAACTTTATAAAACTTCAATCTTTTAGACTTAGTAAACCGTAGAGATGATGTCAAAGAGCTTTTGGCTAAGTTTTGAGATAAGGATGAGATGTATTGAATCTTAGATTTAGTTGAAGATGGATGGAGATTGAAAAAATAGGAAGTTTCTTATTTTAGAAACTTTATAAAACATCAATCTTTTAGACATAGGAAACCGTATCGAATGTGTAAACGAGCTTTTAGCCAAGTTTTGGGATGAGGATGAAAGGGTATCGAATCTTAGATTTACTTGATGAAGGATGGAGATTGAAAAAATAAAAAGTTTCCAATTTTAGAAACTTTATAAAACATCCATCTTTTAGACACATGAGACTCTAGAGATGGTGTAAAGGAGCTTTTAGCCATGTTTGGGATGAGGATGAGATGGTATTAAATTTTAGATTTAGTTGATGAAGGATGGATATTGAAAAAATAGAAAGTTTCTCATTTTAGAAACTTTGTAAAACATCAGTCTTTTAGACATAACAGACCTTAGAGACAGTGTCAAGGAGCTTTTTGCTATGTTTTGTGATGCAGATGAGATGATATTGAATCTTAGATTTAGTTGGTAAAGGATTGAGATTGAAAAAATAGAATGTTTCTTATTTTTGAAACTTTATAAAATATCCATCTTTTAGACATAAGAAACCCTAGAGATGGTGTCATGGAGCTTTTAGTCAAGTTTTGAGATGATGATAAGATGGTACTTAATCTTAGATTTAGTTGATAAAGGATGGAGATTGAAAAAATAGATAGTTTATTTTGCTGGAAACTATATAAAACATCCATCTTTTAGAGATAGGAGACCCTAGCACGGCGTCAATGAGCTTTTAGCCTTGTTTTGGGATGAGGATAAGATGATATTGAATCTTAGATTTAGTTGATAAAGGATGGAGATTGAAAAAATAAAAATTTCTTATTTTAGAAACTTAATAAAACAACCATCTTTTAGACATAGGAAACCCTAAGGATGATGTTAACGAGCTTTTAACAAAGTTTTGGGTTGAGAATGAGAGGGTATTGAATCTTAGCATTTGTTGATGATGGATGGAGATTTAGAAAATAAAAAGTTTCTTATTTTAGAAACTTTATAAAACAAAAATCTTTTAGAGTTAGTATACTCTAGAGATGGTATCAAGGAGCTTTAAGCTATGTTTTGGGATGAGGATAAGAAGCTAAGTTTAAAAGATGGATGTTTTATAAAGTTTTTAAAATAAGAAACTTTCTATTTTTTCAATCTCCATCCTTCATTAACTAATTCTAAGATTCAATACCCTGTCATTCTCATCCCAAAACTTGGCAAAATACTCGTTCACATCATCTCTAAGGTTTACTAATTTTAAAAGAATGATGTTTTATAAAGTTTCTAAAATAAGAAACTTTCTATTTTCTCAATCTCCTTCATTCACCAACTAAATCTAAGATTCAATATCATCTCATCCTCATCTCAAAACATGGTTAAAAGCTCATTGACGCCATCTCTAAGGTTTAGTAAGTCTAAAAGATGGATATTTTAACATTTCTAAAATAAGAAGCTTTCTATTTTTTCAATCTCCATCCTTCATCAACTAAATCTAAGATTCAATACCACCGCATCGTCATCTCAAAACATGGCTAAAAGCTCATTGACACCATCTCTACGGTTTCATATGTCTTAAACATAGATGTTTTACAAAGTTTCTAAAATAAGAAACTTTTTATTTTTTCTCCATCCTTCATCAACTAAATCTAAGATTCAGGACCATTGCTAACTCGTACCAAAACTTGGCTCAAAGCACCATGACACCATCTCTAGGTTTACGAAGTGTAAAAGATTTATGTTTTATAAAGTTTCGAAAATATAAAACTTTCTATTTTCTCAATCTCCATCCTTCATCAACTAAATCTATGATTCAATACCCTCTCATTCTCATCCCAAAACTTGGCTAAAAGCTCGTTGACACCATCTCATCCTCATCCCAAAACTTGGTTAAAAGCTCCTTAACACCATTTATAGGGTTTCCTATGTCTAAAAGATGGATTTTTTTATAAAGTTTCTGAAATAAGAAAATTTCTTTTTTTTCAATCTCCATCCTTCATCAACTAAATCTAAGATTCAATACCATCTAAACCTCATCTCAAAACTTGAGTAAAAGCTCCTTCACATCATATAGATTGTTTCCTATGTCTAAAAGATGGATGTTTTTTAAAGTTTCTTTAGATCAGAAACTTCCTGTTTTTCAATCTCCATCCTTCCTCAACTAAATCTAAAATTCAATATCATCTCATCTTCATCCCAAAACATGGCTAAAAGCACCTAGACACCATCTCTAGGGTACACTAAGTCTAAAAGATTGATGTTTAATAAACTTTCTAATATAAGAAACTTTCTATTTTTTCAATCTGGATCCTTAATAGACTAAATCTAAGATTCTATACCCACTTATTCTCATCCCAAAACTTGGTTAAAAGCTCGTTGACCTCATCTGTTGGGTTTCCTATGTCTAAAAGGTGGATGTTTCATAAAGTTTTTAAAATAAGAAACTTTCTATTTCTTCAAACTCCATCCTTCACCAACTAAATCTAAGATTCAATATCATCTCATTATCATCCCAAAACATGGCTCAAAGCCCTTTGACACTGTCTCTAGGGTCTCCTATGTCTAAAAGATTGATGTTTTATAAAGCTTCTAAAATTAGAAACTTTCTATTTTTTCAATCATCATCCTTCATCAACGAAATCTAAGATGGTATTGAATCTTAGATTTAGTTGATCAAGAATGGAAATTGAAAAAATCGAAAGTTTCTTATTTTAGAAAGTTTAAAAAACCTCCATCTTTTAGACCTAGGAAACCCTATAGATGGTGTCAAGGAGCTTTTAGCCCAGTTTTGAGATGATGATGAGATGATATTGAATCGTAGATTTAGTTGATTAATTATAGATATTGAAAAATAGAAAGTTTCTTATTTTATAAACAATATTAAACATATAACTTTTAGACATAGGAAACCCTAGAGATGATGTCAACGAGCTTTTAGCCATGTTTTCGGATAAGAATGAGAGGGTATTGAATCTTAGATTTAGTTGATAAAAGATGGAGATTGAAAAAATAGAAAGTTTCTTATTTTAGAAACTTTATAAAACATCCATCTTTTAGACTTACTAAACCCTAGAGCTGATGTCAACGAGTTTTCATCCAAGTTCTGAGATGAAGATTAGATGGTACTGAATCTTAGATTTAGTTGATTAATGATGGAGATTGAATAAATATAAAGTTTCTTACTTTAGAAACTTCATAAAACATCCATCTTTTAGACATAGGAAACTCTCGAGATTGTGTTAAGGAGCTTTTAGCCAAATTTTGAGATGAGGATGAGATGGTATTGAATCTTAGATTTAGTTGATAAAGGATGAAGATTAAAAAATAAAACGTTTTCTACTGTAGAAACTCTATAAAACATCAATCTTTTAGACGTAGGAGACCGTAGAAATGGTGTGAAGGAGCTTTTAGCCCAATTTTAAGATTAGGATGAGATGGTATTGAATCTTTGATTTAGTTGATGAAAGACCTTCTTTTATGTTATTGAAACCCTATAGATGATGAAAACCAGCTTTTTGCCAAGTTTTGGGATGAGAATGAGAGGGTATTGAATCTTAGATTTAGTTGATGAAGGATGAAGATTGAAAAAATATAAAGTTTCTTCTTTTAAAAACTTTATAAAGCGTCCATCTTTTTTATATAGGAAACCCTAAAGACGTTGTCAATGAGCTTTTAGCCAAGTTTTAAGTTGGGAATGAGAGGGTATTAAATCTTAGATTTTGTTACTGAAGGATGGGGATTGAAAAAATAAAAAGTTTCTTATTTTAGAAACGTTATAAAGCATTAATCTTTTACACTTAGTAAACCCTAGAGATGTTGTCAAAATGCTTTTAGGCAAGTTTTGAGATGACGATTAGATGGTATTGAATCTTAGATTTTGTTGATTAAGGATGGAGATTGAAAAAATAGAAAGTTTCTTATTTTAGAAACTTTATAAAACATCAATTTTTTAGACATAGGGAACCCTTGAGATAGTGTGAAGGAGCTTTTAGCGAAGTTTTGAGATGAGCATGAGATGGTATTGAATCTTACATTTAGCTGATAAAGGATGAAAATAAAAAAATTGAACGTTTCTTACTTTATAAACTTTATAAAACATCTATCTTTTAGGCATAGGAAGCCCTAGAGATGGTGTGAAGGAGATTTTAGCCAAGTTTTGAGATGGGAATGAGATGATATTGAAACAGAGATTTAGTTGATAAATGACCTTCTTTTATGATATTTAAACCCTAAAGATGATGTCAACGAGCTTTTAGCTAAGTTTTAGGATGAGAATGAGAGGATTTTGAATCTTAGATTTAGTTAATGAAGGACGGAGATTGAAAAAATAGAAAGTTTCTTATTTTAGAAACTGTATAAAACATTTATCTTTGAGGTATAGTAAACCCTGGCGATGTTGTGAAGGTGCATTTAGCCAAGTTTTGACATGAGCATGAGAGGGTGTTTTGATTTAGTTGATGACGGATGGAGATTTAAAAAGTAGAAAGTTTCTTATTTTAGAAACTTTATGAAAGATTAATCAATTACACTTAGTAAACCCTAGAGATTGTATCAAGGAGCTTTTAGCCAGGTTTTGAGATGAAGATGAGATTGTATTGAATCAGAGATTTAGTTGATTAAGGACTATCTTTTATGGTATTGAAACCCCAGAGATTATGTCAACGAGCTTCTAGCAAAGTTTTAGGATGAGAATAGAGGGTATTGAGTTTTAGATTTAGTTGATTAAGGATGGAGATTATAAAACTAGAATGTTTCATATTTTAGAAACATTTTAAAACATCCATCTTTTAGACATAAGCAACCCTAGAGATGGTGTCAAGGTGCTTTTAACAAAATTTTGAGATGAGAATTAGAGGGTACTGAATCTTAGATTTAGTTGCTTAAGGATGGAGGTTGAGATTAGGATGAGATGGTATTGAATCTTTGATTTAGTTGATTAAAGGCCATCTATTGAAATCGTAGACATGATGTAAACTAGCATTTTGCCAAGTTTTGGGATGAGAATGAGAGGATATTGAATCTTAGATTTAGTTGATTAAGGACGAAGATTGAAAAAATAGAAAGTTTATTCTTTTAAAAACTTTATAAAACATCCATCTTTTAGACATATGAAACCCTAAAGACGATGTGAATGAGCTTTTAGCCAAGTTTTGAGTTGGGAATGAGAAGGTATTAAATCTCAGATTTAGTTGCTGAAGGAAGGGGATTGAAAAAATAAAATGTTTCTTATTTTTGAAACTTTATAAAACATCTATCTTTTCCACTTGGTAAACCCTACTGTAGACACCCCATTTTGACCTGACCCAATTTTCAAAATCGAATAAATTCCCGAAAGCTGAGTCCAGAAATTTTTGAAGAACCGAGCCCTGAATGCGAAGAAACCCCAAAATTTTATTGACCCACAGTGTTCACTAATTGATACAAATTTTCCCAGAATGGTTAACCTCTCCGAGAGCGTCCCTACAAATTTTAGAAGAATTGGACGAGCAATGGACATAGGCCATAAGATCAAAAGGAGAATGGATGGCTGAGATTAGGAGGAGGGTTTTAACCCTGGCTATAAAATAAATTAAAAAAAAAACAGAGGGGGGGGCTGGGCAGCCAAAACCCTCTTCCTTGCCTGGTACCACCACGATCCTCAACCTTCTCCACCAACACCAGCAGCAACCACCATCTCCTCCACCCCACCTCCAACTTCTTGTTCTTCATTCATTTTTTAAAAGAAAGGAGAGGAGACAGAACAAAAAAAAACCAGAGGGAGAGGAGAGAAGGAGCCGAGGCACCACCACCACCCTTCACCACCATCTACCCCCTCTCTTCACCTCCACCTCCACCTCCACCAACAGCAGCCACCAAGGGAGAGACCGCCATCTCCATTGATTCCGGCAAGCTTGCCGGAATCCGGCCTCGAACTCGAAACCCAAAACCCATCTCCATCTTGCCACCACCACCATCGGCCTCCCTCAAAACCCCATCACCACCACCACCACCACCCTTCACAAAACCCTCCTCATCTTCACCTTCCCCAACCACCGAAGCCCAAACCCATTTCTGCACCTCCAAAATCCGGCACCACCACCACCATCCTCCACCTCCATCTCCACCCCAACACCACCCTTCGAAAATCCTCCACCATCCCCCACCTTCACCTTCCTCAACCCCCAAAACCGAAACCCATTTTCCCCAACCCCAAAAACCGAAACCCATTTCTGCACCTCCAAAATCCGGCACCACCACCACCATCCTCTACCTCCATCTCCACCCCAACACCACCCTTCGAAAATCCTCCACCATCCTCCACCTTCACCTTCCCCAACCACCGAAGCCCAAACCCATTTTCCCCAACCCCAAAAACCGAAACCCATTTCTGCATTTCGAAAATCCTCCACCACCACCATCCTCCACCTCCAGCTCCACCACCACCCAACCCTTCGAAAACCCTCCTCCATCTCCACCTTCACTTTCCTCCAAACCCAAAACCGAAATCCCCTTTTCTGTCCCTCCAAAAATCGAAACCCACCTACACGAATCGCAGCCACCAAAGAAAACAGAGGGAGAACCAGAGAGAAAGAGAGAGAGATAGCAGAGAAGGAGGGAGGGAGAATCGGCTCCACCCTCATCTTCCTCAACCTCCATTTCTTCTCCTCCACCTCTTCTCCTCCACCTCCATCTCAGCCATTGCTACCTCTAAACCCTTTTTCTGCACCTTCAAACCCATAACCATCCACTACCTCCACTAGCCGCCGCCCTCTTCCTCTTCTACCCCTCTCCGACCACCATCTCCAACCTCCGACTGGATTTAGCTCAAACCCATTCCACCTCCCTTTCCATTGAATGGACCCCTCAAACCCTCTTTTTCTTTCTTTAAAAAAAAGGAAAAAAAAGAAAAAAGAAAGAAAACAGAGCAATAGAGAGAGAGAGAGGGGTTTTGTAGGTTCTCCTCTCCGGCAATCTCGCCGGTGTCGGATCCCCACCTCCACCATAGCCGAACACCATTACTTCCATAAATTTCTTTTCATTTTTCATTTCAGCAACCCTCCATTATCATCTTTTCCATTGTTGTTTGGGGAAAAATACACAGAGAGATCGAGAAAGGGGACTCTACCATTTTCTCGCCGAATCCAACCTTGCCACTATCATCCATGCCGATCATCGCTCTCACGGCCATTGAAAAGCAAGGATTAGAGGAGGCTAGAGCTCTGTCAAAGAGGTAAATCCATCATTTTCTTCCTCTCTAATTCCCTGCTGGCTCATTTTCATATCTGTAGGATATGCAAATACATGTGGGTTTGGTACTTGGCATATCAATTTCCATGATTTAAGTTCTGCATTTTTTTGCTTTGGTTTATGTTGTGTCTGTACTCCGTTTGAGTTGTCTGATCCTCTAATTAAGAGCAGTAGCAGCAAGGGCAAAGGGTTAGGGATTAATTTATTTCCTTCTTCGGGTTCATCTTTTCATACGTTCTTAGGGATCCTACTCGAGCTTCGGGATTCCCTTGATTTTGGGAACGTCTCGTCGGGTTTAGGCGATGACGGACGCCAACCTCTTGAGCCATAACCCCTTTCAATCGAAAGGGATAAAAAAAAAACTCATAAAAATCAAATAACAAAAATCCAAAAAACATCAAAAAGCACTCAAAGCGTTTTTCGAAAAGCTTTTCGAACTACGTTGGCTTGATCCCTTTCTACAGGGTACGTAGGCAGCTTGGGATCGTCATCCCAAGTTCAGTCAAACTTTTCAATAAAATCCTTTAAACCCTTCAAAAAATCATTTCAACATTTGAAAATATCTTTCAAGCTTTTCTCAAAAATACAAAAAACCAAAATGGGCAAGGATGGTGATTGCCAGGTCACTCGGAGCCTCCATTTCATTTCATTTTCGATTTCGATCGTGGTTTTCCGGTTTTATCGGTTTTCCGACGTTTTATCAGGTTTTGGGACGGGCGACGACGTGGCGTGGCCCCTTTACAGGGATTGTCCTCGCTGAGCCCAACGATAGGCTATGACGATCGTGAGACTTATCCGATCTTTAGCGGATCAGGATCGCTGAGCTTGATTCATTAGAATCGCTCCCTGAGCCTATCGTACGTTCCCTTTTATTTTCCCTGGCATTTTGGGGCCTACGCATACCATCTATTTTCTGATTCCTTTATTTCGTCGCATCTTTTAGCTTATTACGTGTTTGTCTTTGATTCCTTGTGTGTTTACTTTCAGCTTGCTTATTCCTTGTGCGTTTAGTTTCACATGCTTATTTACATGCTTAGCTGTGACATTTATTTGCTTATTTATCATGATCATATGCTTAGCTGTAGATGTTTACTGCTTTTCTGCTTACCATATCTGATATTGCTTGCTTAGCTGTAGCTGTGCATGCGGATGTTACTGCTTTCCTAGATGTGATGGGTTAGGAGTAGATGCGGTGAGTTAGGATTTGGATGTCTATTTTCTTTTGCCCATCCCCGGGTCATGCATGCTTAGATAGACGTCTCTTCGAGGATACTCGTTCCCATTTGACATGATTTTAGCCCAAAACTCTTCAAAATTAATTAAAAATGGCATAAGAGACCCGGTGCTTGCACTTGGGCGAATTGGGGGCGCTTAACACCTTCCTCATTCGTCATCAGGCACGGACTTTTGTATCTCTGGTTATCCGTTGCAACAGAGCATTTCATGGGATCCAGGGCCTACTTTCCTGGATGGCGACTCTTCTTTGTTATAGGTACATCTGGGTTCCGGGCTAGTCCTGGAATCGAGAGGTATCTCACTTATATCGCCACCCATGCTGTGAGTGGCACCATTTCGAGAGTTCCTTGGTAGAGCTCTCCTCCACATTGTGGAGATCTTAGAGGATCGGCGTGGGATCTCGTGTCCCTCGCCCATTCGTCCTCGGGATCGGGGTCCACACCTACAGATGGTGTCAAAAACCTTTTAGCCAAGTTCTGAGATAAGGATTATGTGGTATTGAATCTTAGATTTAGTTGATGATGGATGGAGATTGAAGAATTAAAAAGTTTCTCATTTTAGAAACTTTATAAAAAATCAATCTTTTAGACATAAGAAACCCTCATGTTGTGTTAATGACCTTTTTGCCAAGGTTTGAGATGAGGATGAGATGGTATTGAATCTTAGATTTAGGTTATAAAGTTTGAGATTGAAAAAATAGAAAGTTTCTTATCTTAGAAACTTTATAAAACATCCATCTTTTAGCAATTGGAGACCCTAGAGATGGTGTCAAGGAGCTTTTAGCCAATTTTTGAGATGAGGATGAGATGGTATTGAATCTTAGATTCAGTTGATAAAGGGCCATCTTTTATGGTATTGAAACCCCAGAGATAATGTCAACCAACTTTTAGCCAAGTTTGGGATGAGAATGAGAGAGTATTGAATCTTAGATTTAGTTGATAAATGATGGAGATTGAAAAAATAGCAAGTTTCTTATTTTAATACTTTATAAAATATCCTTCTTTTAGACATAGGAAACCCTAGAGATGGTGTGAAGGAGCTTTTAGCCATGTTTTGAGATTAGAATGAGATGGTATTTAATCTTAGATTTAGTTGCTGAAGGATTGAGATTGAAAAAATAAAAATTTTCTTCTTTTAGAAACTTTATAAAACATCAATTTTTTACTTTTAGTAAACCCTGGAGATGGGGTCAAAGAGCTTTTACCTAAGTTTTGACATGAGGGTTAGATGATATTGAATCCTTGATTTAGTTGATGAAGGATGGAGACTGAAAAAATTAAAAAAAAATTATTTACAAACTTTATAAAACATCCATCTTTTAGAATTAGGAAAACCGCGAGAACGTGTTAAGGGGCTTTTAGCCAACTTTTGAGCTGAGAATGAGATGATATTGAATCTTAGATTTGGTTAATGAAGGATGGAGTTTTAAAAAATAGAAAGTTTCTTATTTTAGAAACTTTATAAAACATCAATCTTTTACCCTAAGAATACTCTAGAGATGCTGTCAAGGAACTTTTTGCCATTTTTGAGATGAGGATTAGATGGTATTGAATCTTAGGTTTAGTTGATAAAGCCTGGAGATTGAAAAATAGAAAGTTTCTTATTTTAGAAACTTTATAAAACATACATCTTGTGGGCATAGGAAACCCTAGCGATGGTGTTAAGGAGTTTTTAGCCAAGTTTTGAGAAGATGATGAGATGGTATTAAATATTAGATTTAGTTGATGAAGGATGGAGATTGAAAAACTAGATAGTTTCTTATTTTAGAAACTTTATAAAACATCCATCTTTTAGACATAGGAGTCTCTAGAGATGGTGTCTAGGAGCTTTTAGCCGAGTTTTGAGATGAGGATGAGATGGTATTGAATCATAGATTTACTTGATGAAGGACCATCTTTTACGGTATGGAAACCCTAGAGATGATGTCAACAACCTTTTAGCCAAGTTTTGGGATGAGAATGAGAGGGTAATGAATCTTAGATTTAGTTGATGAATGATGGAGATTGAAAAAACAGAAAGTTTCTTATTTTAGAAACTTTATAAAACATCCATCTTTTAGACTTAGGACACCCTAGAGATGGTATCAAGTAACTTTTAGCTAAGTTTTGAGATGAGAATGAGAGGGTATTGAATCTTAGGTTTAGTTGTGAAGGATGGAGATTGAAAAAATAAAAAATTTCTTATTTTAGAAACTTTATAAAATATAAATCTTTTACACTTAGTAAACCCTAGAGAGGTGTCTAAGAGCTTTTAGCTAAGTTTTGAGATTTGGATTAGATGGTATTGAATCTTAGATTTAGTTGATGAAGGATGGAGATTGAAGAAATATAAAGTTTCTTATTTTAGAAACTTTATAAAACATCAATCTTTTAGACATAGGAAACCCTCGTGATTGTGCTAAGGAGCTTTTAGCCAAATTTTGAGATGGGGATAAGATGGTATTGAATCTTAGCTTTTAGTTGATAAAGGATGAAGATTGAAAAAATAAAAAGCTTCCTATTTTAGAAATTTTATAAAACATCAATATCTTAGACATAGGAGACCCTAGAGATGGTGTGAAGGAGTTTTTAGCCAAGTTTTGATATTATGATGAGATAGTATTGAATCTTAGATTTAGTTGATGAAAGACCATATTTTATGGTATTGAAACCCTAGAGATGATGTCAACCAGCTTTTTGCCATGTTTTGGGATGAGAATGAGAGGGTATTGAATCTTAGATTTTGTTGATGAAGGATGGAGATTGAAAAATTAAAAGTTTCTTATTTTAGAAACTTTATAGAACATCCATCTTTTAGACATAGGAAACCCTAGGATGATGTCATAGAGCTTTTAGCGATGTTTTGAGTTGAGAATGAGAGCGTATTAAATCTTATATTTAGTTGCTGAAGGATGGAGATTGAAAAAATAAAAAATTTCTTATTTTAGAAACTTTATAAAACATCAATCTTTTACACTTAGTAAACCCTAGAATTGGTGTCTCAGAGCTTTTAGCCAAGTTTTGAGAGTTGGATTAGATGGTATTGAATCTTAGATTTTGTTGATGAGGGATGGAGATTGAAAAAATAGAAAGTTTTCTATTTTAGAAACTTTATAAAACTTCCATCTTTAAGACATATGAAACCCTCGAGATTCTGTTAATGAGCTTTTAGCAAACTTTTGAGATGGGGATGAGATGGTATTGAATCTTAGCTTTAGTTGATAAGGGATGAAGATTGAAAAATTAAAAAGTTTCTTATTTTAAAAACTTTATGAAACATCAATCTTTCAGACATAGGAGACCCTATAGATGGTGTGAAGGAGCATTTAGCCAAGTTTTGAGATTAGGATGAGATGGTATTGAATCTTAGATTTAGTTGATGAAAGACCATCTTTTATCGTATTGAAACCCTAGTGATGATGTCAACCAGCTGTTTGCCAAGTTTTGGGATGAGAATGAGAGGGTATTGAATCTTAGATTTAGTTGATGAATGATGGAGATTGAAAAATATAAAGTTTTTATTTTTAGAAACTTTATAAAACATCCATCTTTTAGATATGGGAAACCATAGAGATGATATCTTGGGCCTTTTAGCCATGTTTTGAGTTGAGAATGAGAGAGTATTAAATCTTAGATTTAGTTGCTGAAGGATGGAGATTGAAATAATAAAAAGTTTCTTATTTTAGAAACTTTATAATACATCAATCTTTTACACTTAGTAAACCCTAGAATTGGTGTCTCAGAGCTTTTAGCCAAGTTTTGAGAGTTGGATTAGATGGTATTGAATCTTAGATTTTGTTGATGAGGGATGGAGATTGAAAAAATAGAAAGTTTCCTATTTTAGAAACTTTATAAAACTTCCATCTTTAAGACATATGAAACCCTCGAGATTCTGTTAATGAGCTTTTAGCAAACTTTTGAGATGGGGCTGAGATGGTATTGAATCTTAGCTTTAGTTGATAGGGGATGAAGATTGAAAAATTAAAAAGTTTCTTATTTTAAAAACTTTATGAAACATCAATCTTTTAGACATAGGAGACCCTAGAGATGGTGTGAAGGAGCATTTAGCCAAGTTTTGAGATTAGGATGAGATGGTATTTAATCTTAGATTTAGTTGATGAAAGACCATCTTTTATCGTATTGAAACCCTAGAGATGATGTCAACCAGCTGTTTGCCAAGTTTTGGGATGAGAATGAGAGGGTATTGAATCTTAGATTTAGTTGATGAATGATGGAGATTGAAAAATATAAAGTTTTTATTTTTAGAAACTTTATAAAACATCCATCTTTTAGATATAGGAAACCATAGAGATGATATCTTGGGCCTTTTAGCCATGTTTTGAGTTGAGAATGAGAGAGTATTAAATCTTAGATTTAGTTGCTGAAGGATGGAGATTGAAATAATAAAAAGTTTCTTATTTTAGAAACTTTATAATACATCAATCTTTTACACTTAGTAAACCTTAGAGATGGTGTCAAAGAGCTTTTAGCCAAGTTATGAGATTTGGATTAGATGATATTGAATCTTAGATTTAGTTGATGAAGGATGGAGATTGAAGAAATAGAAAGTTTCTAAAATTAGAAACTTTCTAAAACATCCATCTTTTAGACATATGGAACCCTCGAGATTGGGTTAAGGAGCTTTTAGCCAAATTTTGGGATGAGGATGAGATGGTATTGAATCTTTGATTTAGTTGATAAATGATGAAGATTGAAAAAAGAGAAAAGTTTCCTACTTTAGAAACTTAATAAAACATCAATCTTTTCAACATTAGAGACCCTCGAGATGGTGTGAAGGAGTTTTAGCCATGTTTTGAGATAGGATGAGATGGTATTGAATCTTAGATTTAGTTGGTGAAAGTCTATCTTTTATGGTATTGAAACCCTAGAGATGATGTCAACCAGCTTTTCGCCAACTTTTGAGATGAGAATGAGAGGGTATTTGAGGTACATGTGTGACAATCTAAGAGAGGGGAGTGAATTTGTCAATTAGAAATTTTAGGCTTAATTAAGGAAGATTAAAAATTAATCTTCTAATTAATCACTAATTAGTTTATCCGTTATTCAAATATGTATATAAATAAAAGCTAGGATTTAGACTTTCTAATCATACCATTTACTAACCCTTGTTCAAATGGATATCGTAATGCAATTAGGGTTTATAACATTTAACACAAGTGCATTTACTAACCCATGTTCAATTAAAGCATAACAAAAGTAGGGTTAGAAATTACCAATCACCACACGTGCAAGAGAGAGAAAGAGAGAAAAGAACAAGCATCCACAAGGCACAAGATTTATACTGGTTCGGTCACAACTTGACCTACTCCACTCTTCCAAGTTTACCTCATTGGGATCTCCACTAAAATTATCAAGCCGTACACCCGACTCCTTCATCTCCAAAGGGAACAAATCTTTTCTTTTCCATTCTCAAGGGCCAAAGCGAAGCCCCTCGCAAGAGCCTTGGTAAGGGAATCAAACCCTCACACATGATTCACCGTTCTTCACGGGCAGCATCAGAGACCCTTTTCTTCACCTTTCTTTACTGGCCGAAGAGAAGACCCTCTCATGAAGAACAAATTAAATATAAAACTCTCAATGCCTCTTAATAGGAGGATTACAACTATGTAAGCACACATTCACTCAAAGAAATAAACAAATAAAAGCGCTATGGAGTGCGTCTTGATAACATGTAGAAATGGAAGATCAAAAAGGTTTTTAGCATTTCAAATAGAATGTCGAAGCTCAAGGAGAAATGGGATTTGATCTTTCTCAAAAGGTTCAAAAGCTTATAGAGATAGATTTTAATGATGTATATATAGTGTATTTGAAAATATGACCATTTGGCGTAAAACTGTAAATAAACAGCTTGAAAAAGTCAAGCAGAAAATGCCCCAACGGCTAGTTTGCTCGACCGCAGGGATCTACCGGGCTACGGCTGTCGTCCACCTCTATCGGGTGCCCTATCCTATTTTCAAATTTCTTACCGTCGTGGTCGACCGGCCACACGACGGTCGCCTGGCGAAGGCTAACTGTTTGCTCAAAAAATTAGCTCAAAAACCTATCTCGGTTGACCGACCCGCGGCGTTCGTCCATCCAAACCATGTAGGATTATTCTGTTTTGAAAGAGACACATATCCGCGGTTGCCCGGCTTAACCCAGTCGACCGGCCCGATAAAATTCGAGATGGCCTGGATTTCTAGGTTCCATCCCGCGATAGCCTGGCCTGGTAAAAATTCCATTTTAACTTTAAAGATCAGGGGCTTTTGGGCTATGGTCTTTGGGCTTAAGTCCCAGGTTTTCAAACACATTTTTGGGTGTGGTGATGGTTTTCAAAGATGTAAAATGTTAAGTATAAAAACAATTTGAAAACCTTTTGAAAGTGCATTTAATCATAAAATCAAGAGGACTCTAAATACATTCTAAAAATATGAACCTTGAGTCTTCTTGTAATGTCTTGGCTCCTTTGCACTTTCTTGGTCTTCTTCAGCTTGGGTGAACATCTTGTCCTTGTCTTGGCGCTAGTGACTTGTCCTCCAATCTTCAATGCATGTTGAGGTACATGAGGTGTCACCATGGCATGTTCAACTCTAAGCTCCTTCTTGACACTTGCTTAGGGGACTTGTGGAATCTTCATGATGAGCTTCTTGATTCGAACATCTTCAAATGAGGATGTCTCTTCAATGTTGGTGCAAGCTCTTGGTTCCTTTGCTCCTTGATCCACAAGCCATGTGTAGTGAAGAGTTGTGTGATGACGACTATGACATGAAAATCCTGTATACAACACAACACCTCAAAGCAACACATCAGTCCATAAATGCTAATCAATTTAGTTTGCTATTATCAAAACAATAAGGTAAGGTGAATGATTAACACATGGAAACCCTTGGGCTTACAGTATTGAATCATAGATTTAGTTGATGAAGGATGGAGATTGAAAAAATAGAAAGTTTCTTATTTTAGAAACTTTATAAAACATCCATCTTTTAGACATAGGAAACCCTAGAGATGGTGTCAAGGAGCTTTAGCCAAGTTTTGAGTTGAGAATGACTGGGTATTTGTAAGCCCAATGGTTCCATCCTTGGCATTACCTTCTTGTTTTGATGATTCCATACATAAGTGATTTTATATCACTAATGTTCTTTTGATTGTCTAAGTTGTAGATCTCATTAGTGTGCAATCAAGGAAGCTTGGATCAAGGCATTGAAGCTAAATTGGAATGCATTTGGAGTGCCAAAGCTAGGACAATCCATGAAGCTTGGTGGACTTGAAGCCTTGAAGACCGAGAGAAGATTATAGAGCTTTTCAAGTCAATAGAGTTTGTACTTCTCTCTTTGTTTTTAGAGATGTCAAAGGCATTAAACATAGGATAAAATGTATTTGAAATTGTATTTGAAAATGTATGATTAAATCCCAAAGTCCATGGCCCAAAAGTCCCAAAAGTTTTTAAAGTAAAAAAGGAATTTCATATAGGGCCGGTCGACTGGGCTATGCCGGGCGAGCGCGAGATGGAACCTGGAATTCCAGGCAGCTCGTAACTTATAGGGGCCGGTCGACCGAGGTAGTCTCGGCTGACCGCGGATGTGTTGTTATTTCATACAGAAACAATCCAGCATGGTTGGGGCGGACAACCGCCAAGAGTCGGTCGACCGCGTAAAGGTTTTGAGCCGAATTTTTTGAGCAAACAGGTAGTCCTCGCCAGACGACCGCCATTGGGTCGGTCGACCTCGACGATAGAGAATTTGAAAATAGAAAAAGGCGCCCGATAAGGGCGGGCGACCACTGTGGCCCGGTCGACCGTAGCGACCTGGCAAAAGTGCTGTTGGGGCTTTTCTTGTTAACTTTTTCAACTCCATTTTTACAGTTTTACCCCCAAACGGTCATATTTTCAAATGGGCTTTATATACACTATCTAAACCTTTCTAAACCATCTTTGAACAATATTTTGAGCATTCTAAAGATCAAACAAAAGTGTTCTTAGTACCTCTCTCATCTCTAACCAAGGAAGTGGATTAGGCTTAAATTTGTACATTTACATCCATCCTTTGTAGCCCTTGTAAAGAGATTTTTAGTTTTCTTTCTTTGAAGAACATTGTATTTTTGGAGAGTGCGAAGAGAAGTGTAGCCATCTCAAGAGCGAGTGTTGGAGACGCAGAGCTTTCTCCAGTTCGTGGCGAGTCTTGCAAGGCGGAGCCGAACCATTGTAATTTGGTTGATTCCCCGCCATTAAGGGAATCCGTAGTGAAAGCACCAAGAGGTCTTGGCTGAGTGGAGTAGGTCCTTGAGTGACCGAACCACTATAAATCTCGGGTGTAATCTATGTATTTCTCTCACTCTCTTATTTTGTGATTGTGCATTTGGGGTTTATTTTCATTTGTGTTTAAAGTTTTAATTTGCCATTTAGTTTTTCATTTCAGCAAATTTTTTGGCAAAGTTTTTTTTTTTTAAAACCTAATTCACCCCCCCTCTTGGGTTGCCATCACCCCTGGGATTTCACTTGGTATCAAGGCACAAGGCTCTTATTTAGGTTTTTGAAAACATTTTCAAAAATAGAAGAGAAAAAGATAATGGCAAACCCATCCGGATATGTTGAAGGACAATCCGTTTATAGACCCACATACTTTAATGGTTCAAATTGTGGGTATTGGAAAACCCGGATGGATTTGTTTTTACAATCCTTAGGCTTTGAAATGTGGGAGTTAATTGAAGATGGATACATTCCTCCCACAAGTGATAGAAGTGAGTGGTCGGCCGCTTAAAAGAAGAGACCCGCATGGAATGCTAATGGAGTGAACACAATCTTTTGTTCTCTATCTCCCGATGAATTCAATCAGGAGTCTACTTGTAATACGGCTAAGGATATATGGACAATCCTTGAAACCACTCATTAGGGGACTTCACAAGTCAAAAAGTCTAATGTTAGTCTTCTTGTTAGTGATTTAGAAGCTTTAAAATGAACGAAAATGAATCCATTTTCGAAATGTATTCTCGTTTTACTAATATTGTTAATGAGCTTGAAGGTTTAGGTAAAACCTATGCAAATTTAGAATTGGTGACAAGGCTTCTCCGGTGTCTTCCATTTAGTTGGGACCCCAAGGTCACGGCGATCGAAGAATCTAAAGATCTTGATGTAGACACCCTATTTTGCTACGCTTTAAAAAGCAAAAGATTCGGTAGTATCATCGAGTTTTGAATCCGTATTCAGCATTAGATTAGGCATCAATGCATTTTAGGGTAGATTTCATTTCATTATTAGAGTTTTGAAGTTGATTCGCAATCCTGAAGGTCTCTAGGGGGTTCCTTTGGCCTCTGAAAGATGAAAGTTCAAGTTTTCAACCAAATGAAAAAACCTGCTATTTTTAGAATTTTCAGGGTTTCCCTCATTTTTGCCTATTTTGCACTGATGGGGTATTTTGGTCATTCCCGATGTGTCTCGTTTGACCCCCGAGTTATATTTGAGAAATCTTGAGTGATTTTACAAATTTTTGAAAAAAACTGCTATTTTTATAAACTCATGGGGCTTCCACATTTTCATCATCTTATGGATATTTTAATCATTTCTCATATGTCCAAAACCATCTCGAGGGTACGGCTGATAGATTATGAGTAATTTCGTAAGTTTTGGGAAACCTGCTAAATTTAAATCTCTTAAGATTTTCTCTTAGTCTTGCACTTCGGGGGTATTTTAGACATTTCCTAACATATCATATTTGGTCCCTAAGTTGTGTCTAAGAAATCTTGACTCCGTTCATAAATTTTCGAAAATCTGTTATTTTTAGAATTTCTCAAGGTTTTCCCTAGTCTCGCTAAATTCTAGCACCTCGGGGTAATTTGGTCTTTTCCTGTGTATTTCTTTTGATCCCCGAAATATGTCTGAGAGATTATGAATGATTTCCCGAATTTTGGAAAACCTGCTAAATTTAGAATTTCTCAGGAGTTTTGCTTAATTTGGAAATTCTAAGTGTTGAGGGTATTTTGGGTATTTTCAGGGGATACCAAATGATTCTGTTTAATATTGCTCACCGAAAAGACCCAATTTTAAAAGTTTCTATTTTTGAAGTTTGACCACAAAGACTTTCCATTTTTAATTTTTCCCTTTAGGGGTGAACCAATCTGAGGGTATTTTGGTCGCATTTGGATGTCTAACAATCAAGTAGGGGCATTTTGGTACGAAAAGTTATTTTCCAAAAAAGATGGTCCGATCATGTGTGAGGGATGCACCATAAATGTCAAATGGGTTGGGTCCATATATAGAATGTTGAATTTAGAAAGATTTTATTGATTTTTTACGAAAAACCCGAAACCCGTGTGAAATGGCCCATTGGGCTAAAACCCGCAAAGATGGAGCTCATGTGGGTTCACCCATATGGGTCAACCACCATGGTGGGCGGCCCACATGGTTGACCCACAGGAGTTGAGCACCCAACCTTGATGATGTCACAATGGTGACATCATATTTGTTAAAAGAAAAATAAAAAGAATAAAAAATGAAAAGAAGGAAAAAAGGAATGATTGCTTAAAAAGGTTTTCTTCCAAAGAAGTAATGTGGAATGAGAATAACATATCTTGATTGACAAGAAATTAAGATTGGAATCAAATCCAATTTGGAAACAAGAAAGAAAGAAAGCAAGAAGGGAAAATTGGAAAAAGCCAAAAATGGAGCTCTCACATTTGAAATTACTATTTTTCTCTTAACCCTAACTTTTTTGTATAAAAATCAAAGCAAACAATCCTAAAAAAGATTGGAAAAAGATCAAAATTCGTTTTTTTCTCTCTCCTCCCAAGAAGAAGAAAAAAAAAATCTATTTTCTCTTGAAGTGTGATCTCTCTCTCAAGTGTTTTTCACGAAAGGAATTCTTGAATTCCTTCTTCTTCTCCAAGGCATCACACAATCAAGAATTATTGGAGTGTTCTTTAGGTCTTCTTCATCATATAAAATGGTGCGACAAAGCGTATACCTCGGATCTACGCACCCTAGAGACAAGGAGCACAATCAACGGTAGGATCTTTATCTTTGTAATATCGAAAGTAGAAAAGCATGCTAGGGTTTTACTTTTGATAGATCAAATAAATGAATTTTTTCTTGAAATTCCAATATGTTATAATATAGATGATGAGTTTTCAAAATCCAAAATTTGATCCAAAAATTAAATTTCCTTCATTTAATAATGATTTTCTTTCGTTTTTTATTCAATATGGATTTAAATCGGATAATCAAAGCAAGTGTTAGAAAACGTGGGTTTCTTTAAAAACTGATATTTTTTGGGATTTCTATAAAATTAAATACTACTGGAAACATAATTTTCAATCATGGCTTGGCTGTTTTAATTTTCATTATAATTTTCAAACAATAACCCCGGGGTTATTTCTTGATGAACGAATCCAAAAGTATATCAAACCATATCCAAATTTTATAAAATTTTATCTCCAAACTAATGTTTTGATTTCCAGAATACCCAAAAAAGTTCGGATTTTTTTGAATTTCTTTATTTCGGTTTTAAATTATTTTAAATTTCGACCATTTTTAATAAATATCAAAATATTTTAAAAATTAATGAAACTCTCCAGAATTAATTTTCAATAATACATTGAATTGTTCATGAGATTTTTTTTTTGAAAAAATATTTTTCTATTTGTTTTCTAATCGCTTTTTTGTTTTACGTGCCGTAATTCTTTTTCGTATTATATTAGTAAATTTTTGAAATTTTTCTTTACAAACCAGTAACTTAGGTTACTGGAATGTTAGATAAAAATTTTAAATTGGTTTTGCAAATTTTTAATATGGTTTTGTAATTTATTTTAATAAATGGGTTTCAATTTCTAGGAAACAAATTCCCCTTTTCTATTTAAAAATCGCTTTTATGGAGGAGATTTAATTTTTAAGTCTTGAAATTTTGATAGAAAATTTTATAATCTATTATATATCTATCGAAATTTTTTATTTGATTTTAGGATACTATTAGGTTTGCTTTTTAAGTAATTCTTTGGTTTCATCCGATTTGTGTGTGAATTTCAATTGGCATCAAATCGTAATAAAAGTTCATTAAAAGTGATATAGTAGTCTAATCTCATGATTATCTTTATTCTGTGAAAGTTTCGATTAATTTGAAATTGATATGCTACAAGTTGATGTGTTAATCTATAATCTGATTTAAATTTTGGAAAATCAGAAATTGATATCAAATCTTAATGATAATTTATGAAACTTTTCCAGTAAGCTACAATTACCCACATCTTGTTACTGGAAAATTTTTAACTGATTTGGAGTTTGATTGCTTAGGGTTACTGTCGATTCCTAACAATCTGGTCTTAATGATATTAAATCACAATTTAATAGCAAATCCGTACAAAAGTCAGTAAAAATCTCCAAAAAACCTTAACTTTTCATCATAAATTCAATCCCTAAATTTTTGAAACAGAAACCTTAGGGTTCATAAATTGCCTTTGTAAATTGGCTATGCTGTGACAATTTAACTGTCGAGATCGTAACCATAATCGTATACTAATTGCGATCGATCCAGCATAATTGGAGTGCGTAAATTATAGTATGATATTGGCTCCGAGGTCCACTGTCCACGAAAATCCTGAGAAATATGCCAGGCAATAAGATACTATAATTTACGTGCAAAATTATACAAGGGTTGAGAGCACGATTCCCTTCCATGGTTGTGATTCGAGGCTGAAATTTGTGAACCATAGAGCCTTTGGTATTCCTTAAATGTTTAGGAATCGAAAATCCTTGAAATCTGAAATTCATTAACTATAAGAACTTGAATCAATTCATCTCATGTCTTTCGGAACCGTTGGATTACGGTTTCCGTCATAAGAACCATTAGAGCCCTATTTAGGAACACTTACGTCATGTCGTGTCCTAGGTTTTAGAGAGTCCTAGGTGTTAGGGAGTCGTAGAGTTAGGAGTCCACCCTCATCATGGGCGTTTGCTATGGATAGCAACCGTGCCATAGATCTAGTTACACTAGTCACCTCACTTTTCTCATAGGACAAGCCTAGTTACCTAGGATGTAGGTTCACCTGCATTAGTCAAAGGGATGTCTTGCACTTAGATATGACCATATAGCATCTTAGATGAAGTCCTAGGATAATAAAATCTTCAACTTGAATTAAATAATTTCTCTTAAAACTGTTGAAACAGTCAATCCAGTCTAGATCGGTGTCCTAGATGAGTTAGGCATAAGTAGCTTAGTTCAGGTGCACCGAACTACGTCGACTCTGATCCCAGTGAGGCTTGGGTACGTAGGCAGCTTGGATGCTTGATGGCATACCAATCACGAGTCGGCTCCACACATAAGTGGGGTTTTGTACATTAATCCTTAAATTAAAAGTAATTAAATCATTTAGGACTTTCCATGAAATTAGAAGTTTAAGAGAACTTTCACTTAGATTGAATTCAAACAAATTAAGAAAATCAAAATACACATTTAGGAATTACATTGAAATTAGATCTTAGGATGCATGTCACATAATTCACACATTAATATAGAGTTAAATGAGCCATTTAAAAGAAATTCAAAAGAGTTAACTTTTGGAATTGAAGACCGATTATCGGGCAGGAATGGTGCATGTGGTGGATAACTCCCCATACCTTCCATTCTTGTAACCAGGTAACGAGTCTAGATTTCTAGTTAATTATGGGTCTTAGATCCCACATCTAGGTGGCGACTCTGTCACTCTCTTTTGTGTGGAATTTGGATTACCTTAGTGATCCCAAGTTCACATAAAAGACGAATTAAAATCAATAATAAAAGAGCACACGCCAATCGCGTGGGTACGAGAGACCAAGAGAGAGCGTGGCGGCTCGCGCCCCACCCCTCTCGCGGGATCGGGTCCCACAGTTTGGCGACTCTGCTGGGGAACCACCTAACTTCATTAAAACTTCAAAGGATAACCCATTTGAATTTAATTTAACTGGCTCATGAAAACTCTATCTCTTATATACTTGTTAGATTAGTTTGTATGTTTTATTTTCTCATCACATTTTACTCAAATTTAATCTAACAAAACTTGAAGGCATCATAGATTGCGCAAACATATTGCACACACTTACATCACTTGCATCTAAACTCTTGCATCTCACATGCACACACATCCTATTTTAGGAACCCGGAGTGTTATCTAGCATGGTTGACTGGGATTTCATCACCTGGTGCCTCTGTGCTAGAGAAGCATTCCACTCTTAGCCTAGTACCTTCATGGTACGTAAACGGATCTCTTGTTCACGTACTGATACACCGGACACTGGTATAGTATATTGAGCACGAATTCGCGCTAAGGGAACTCTTGGCCTTACCCCTAGATTAACCCACACATGCATGTAGTATACGAACACACGTGCATCACGTGTGTGAGCCTAGTTTAGGATATCCTACCCATTTGTGTCTAGATTAGGCCGTGGTCCATCTTCCAATGGCTACGATCGGTCCTTAGGTACACAAACAAAGTCATGAGTCGAGATCCTCTCTCCACTCCGCTAGATTAGGATTAGGATTGATGCCTTCAGGTAACCCTTGTCAAAATGTAAAAGGATTAAAAAAACTTTCCCTTTGGAGTTAGATATAAATCCCATCATTTCCAAAGATCTCATAGGATTAGTCATTCCTGATCTATCTGTTGAAAGCAATCCTATGTAATCTCATCTAATCTTTTGATCGTGTGTCTTTCATTCTTCTGTCATACGATTCGATCGTATCTTCATGCCATCCCCTAACTGGCAGTAGCAGAATCTCACAATCTTTCAATTATGCAATCTCATAATCTAATCATACCTGGTCCAGATGATCCAATCTTGTTTATATCATTCGTCTCTTCTTACTCTAGGGGTAACCTGTTACAAGATTATTTCGATAAGCTTCTCAGAGTCTATTCCCATGACCCTTAAACTAGGGGCATCCCCTAATGCATTCGTGTCGCCATCATCGTGTCTCAGTTATTATGGGATTCATTCTGTCATTTCTATTGCTTGTTTAACCCATAACCATCTTTCAATCGTCAAGTATAGAGCGCACCTTGAATGTCAAGCTTACACTTTATATTCCTTGTTTCCATTCCAGGAACTGTCATAGCCATGTCTAATATTTTTCAGGTCCGGATCAATTCATTATTACAAATGAGGCCTGGCTCTCCACAACCTTCCGTTGTTGATCCAGATTCTGCACCACTTCCTCCGTCAGCTCCTTTGGCTGAAAGCTCGAGAAATACCCAGTCCAATACCACTGCTGATACCTTGGCTCTTATCCTCCAACAATTGTAAGAGCTTAAAGAAGAGAATCGTTGCATCAGAGCTCAATTGAATGAGATATTTGGCTCAGCTGATGTTACCTCTAAAGGCAAAAGCCCTAGCTTCTCCATGGCATATGGGTGTGCTCAAAGTTCCATGGCCACGGGTTCTGAAGGATTGATTCTGAATCTCTCTAGACAAGTGACCGCCCTCGCGCAGGAGATTCATCAAATGAAGCAACAAGTGACGACCAATTGTTTCCAACCGCAAGACTCCAAGCTCCAAGATGATAGAGAAGGAAGTTTTGTTATATGGAACTCGGCCAGTCAAAGCTCTAAGGAACCACTCAAGTCTCTGACTCATGAGCATGAACACGAAAGACCATCCAAACCAAATCCGATAATCGAGCTCAGTAGTAGCAGTGACGACGACAGTGACTCAGATGCCGGAGGAGATCTAAACGTAGTGTTGCCAGAAGGATTCCTTGATCCCCTGTCGCCGGATGATCTCAATGCTTAGACGACCTATGGTTAACAAAAGAAACAGGTCTAGTTATGAGCCAGCCCTTGCCGAGCCTCCAAAGCCAGACAGTTGCAGAAGTCTTAGTCATTTTGTTATTTTAATTAAGTCCAGTCATGATGTCAAGTCCAGATATTAAGTGCAGTCTTCTAAAAGTTTGAATAAATTTCTAGTCCAGTTGAGTCGTTTCTTACTTTTATTTTTGAGTCAAGAGTGTGAATTCTGAGTCTGTTCAGAATAAGTCTTATCAGATGTGGTCTTTTTCAATTCAATGAAACTTGCTTTCTCTATACATTCCAGTTTGCGCTTCTGACTTTAATAAACAATGAGAATAATACTCCCTCCTCAAATGAGGACAAAATTGACGAAACTCCACTTGAGTCACAACAATTACTTGAACAAGAGGAGGAGCGCCAATCCCAGCCTTTCAAAGATGAAATTGAAATGATAAACATTGGCATTGAAACTTTGATTCAGTAAATGCATGTTGGAAATACATTGCCCTCTGAAGAGTGTGAAGAATTGGTAAACCCATTTTGAGGATAAAGAGATGGTCCAGTAAGCGCTACCATTAATGCCAGGAGAAAGACCCAGATAGAAGGTTCAAGAAAGAATGAAGTGAATATCACATGCTATACAAGGGGCATGGATTCGAAACAACTTCCATATCTCCAGTCAATGGCCCTGGTCATAGGTTTCACCAGTGACAATGTAAAACCATCAAATTCAATATGAAAAGTGCAAGAGCAATCATCTCAGAGTGATCATCAAAATATCAAGGGCCACCGATTCAAGGATTAAAGGATGTCCAAAAAACCATTATGCACTCTCAAAGTCAAAGTACATCAATATCCAGAAGGAAGAAGAATCATTATCTCTTACCGGGAAATGCCGTCAAACTCCGTGAAAAAAAAAGAAAAAAAAAATAATCAGTACCAGAGGGACTCTAGTAACCTAGATCGATTTCCAATCTGAACATCGGAAGGCCTCCTTTGGCCGAATAAATCCCAAAATCATAACCTCGTGTCAAAGAATATCGGTTTGCAAACCCTTTGAGCCTGAATGAAATTTTCTTGAAAACCCATCAAACTAGGGGCATTTGCCCCGAACTACGCGAGACCTGATCCCTACACTCGGGTACGTAGGCAGCTCGGTTAAACCGAGTTCAGTCGATTCAAAAAAAGAAAAGAAATTTAATCCTTTCAGAAGAAAGAGGGACAAGTTCCAAAAGAAGAGAAGTCAATCATTCCAGAAAGAAACGAAAAAAGAAAAATCAATTAACCTTCAAACAATTAATCTTCAAACAGGGGCATTCGCCCTGAACTACGCACGACCTGATTCCTACCCTGGGATACACAGGCAACCTGTTCACAGGTTCAGTCGAAATCTTTGTTGAACCTTAAGCCATTCTTTGAAAAACCCTATCCTACCTATAAAGTCCTTCCGGTGTTCAGAATTAACGATATAGGTCCCGAAACACAAAAAGTGAAAAAAAAAAACGGAGTGGAGTTTGAAGATCTGCTAGACTGAAAACCTAAAAGGGCGGTCTAGGCAAAATTTAAGATCATTCCCCTACTAAGTTGAAAACCCGAAAAGGCGGCTTAGGCAAAAGCTAAGGGGATAGCCTGCTGGATCGAAAACCTAGAAAGGTGGTTCAGGCAAAAGTGAAGGCTAACACGGTCCGCCAAGTTAAAAATCCTGAAAATGTGACTTGGTCACAGTAAGAGAATCATTATAAGAATGCTACAGCCAGTATTAAGACTGAAGATCGAAAATAAGTTCAAGCGAGTTCAAGTGTCATCCTAGAAATTGGGGGCATTGAAACCAAGCAATCGAATGAGTTGTAATCAACTCCTTGAGGCTTTGCCGTTTTAAAGAAGAAGTCCATTGTTTATCGATTGAGAAACTACTCTTTGAAAGGCTAGACTTACCAAACAAAATGTTAATTAAGTCAGGAGCATCATTCTATATCAGTCCAGTCAATCCATTCATGTTCATTTTAGCTCATTCTTTCATAAACTTTCCGTTCCTCAAATAATGTCTTTACCATTTTTCCCTTTTGGGTAGAGTCGATCATTGTCCAGTTAGTCAAATGTTGCAACTGTCTCGGTAAAAGATGCCTGGTGTAGCTAACCCCCTGCAATTGTTCCAAAGCTAAGTTAATCCGCAGGCAAGGATTTCAGGAGTGAAGAAAAAAAATCCAGGTCAGTTCCAGAAGAATCCAGAAGTAGAAAAATCTGAAAAACCAGTTCCCATAAGAAGATCATACCCTAGAAAAGCACCTTGAGCTTGGAAGAGCCTTAGATACAATGGTGGTTGAGCCAGTTTCTCATAAAGATGAACCATTAAGAATCGGAATCTCCTTCCAATCAGTTGAATATTTGTCTGAATGCATGTCAAAAGAAGAATCCTCTGTACCAGTGTCCAAATATTCTGAGGTCCCAATTCATATCCCCGGTAAAGAAGATCTTGATCTAAGAAATTTCAAGCCCTGTGAGACTTTCTTGTTCATCCCCAGTAAACAATTCCAAATGCTAATAAACTTGTGTAAGAACCAGTTTAATAGTTCATCAATTACCAATTCCTAATTCGCCAGTACCAGTTCACCGATTCCAGTATTCTAGTTCTAGTTCCAGTATCCAGTATTCCAATATTCCAGTTCCAGTATCCAGTATTTTAGTATTCCAGTATTGCAGCATCCAGTATTCTAGTATTCCAGTTCCAGTTCCAGTATCCAGTATTCCAATATTCAAGTTCCAGTATCCAGTACTCTAGTATTCTAGTTCCAATATCCAGTATTCTAGTATTCCAGTTCCAATATCCAGTACTCTAGTATTCCAGTTCCAACATCCAGTATCCAGTTTCAATTCCAGTATTCCAGTATTTCACTATGCCAGTTCTAGTCTCCAGTTCCAGTATCCAATATTCCAGTATCACAGTTCTAGTGTCCAGTATCCCTATCACCAGTATTCCAGTGTTCCATTTTCCAGTACTCGTATTCCTGTTCCCAGTATTTCGACACTCCAATTCCAACACCCAGTTCCAGTGTCCGAAAATCCAGTGTTTCAGTATTCTAATTCTGGTATCCGGTATGTCTTCGTTCTAGAGTCCCAGTTCCCGATGTTTAGATTAAGATTCCAGTCTTCAGTTTTCAATCCTAACATCCAGTGATCAAATTCCAATCCCAATTGAATCAATCAAAATGTCAACCCAATCTAATCCCCAGTTTACCAATTATCAATTTTTGACTCTCCAGTTTTCCAGTAATCAAGTTCTACAATTCCCAGTGAACTAGCTCTTTAACTTCTCAGTTCTTTAATTCTTCAGTTATTCGACTATTGAGTCCCTTAATCATCCAGTTCTCCAATTTTCAGCTCTGCAAATATCTAGTCCCTAAATTTTCTACTTTTCAAGTTTTCCAATTCTTCAGTTCATCAAATCTTCAATTCTCCAGTTCCAAGTTATCCAGTCTTCCAATTCACTAGTCCACCCATTGTTTGATTATTCGGTATCTCAGTTCTCCGGTAATCGAGTCCTCCAATTTTTTTAAATTGTCATTTCCAGTCTCTTATCTTCGAGCCTGTTTGTGAACAGTGTCTCATTTTTCAAGTCCATTTGTGAATGGTCTCTTATCCTCTTTGAGCATCATATGAATATGGTGTCTCATTTCCTTGAAATCCGTATAAATACGTTATTTCATTCTCTCTAAGTCCATTTGAAAATGGTCTCTTCTCTTTGAACATCATGCAAATATGATGTCTCATTTTCTTGAAATCCGTATAAATATGGTATTCCATTCTCTTCAAACCATTCGAAAATGGTCTCTTATTCTCTTTGAGCATCATACAAATGTGATGTCTCATTTTCATGAACTCTGTATAAATATGGTATTTCATTCTCTCTTAGTCCATTCGGAAATGGTCTCTTAATTCTCTTTGAACATCATACAAATATGATGTCTCGTTTCCTTGGAATCCGTATAAATATGGTATTTCATTTTCTCTGAGTTCATTCAAAAATGGTCTCTTAATTCTCTTTGAACATCATACAAATATGATGTCTCGTTTCCTTGAAATCCGTAAAAATACGGTATTTCATTTTCTCTGAGTCCATTCAAAAATGGTCTCTTAATTCTCTTTGAACATCATACAACTATGACGTCTCCTTTCCTTGGAATCCGTAAAAATACGGTATTTCATTTTCTCTGAGTCCATTCAAAAATGGTCTCTTAATTCTCTTTGAACATCATACAAATATGATGTCTCGTTTCCTTGGAATCCGTAAAAATACGGTATTTCATTTTCTCTAGTCCATTCAAAAAGGTCTCTTAATTCTCTTTGAACATCATACAACTATGATGTCTCCTTTCCTTGGAATTCGTAAAAATACGGTGTTTTATTATTTCTAAATCCATTCAAAAAAAATAATCTCTTAAATCTCTTTGAACATCATACAAATATGATATCTCATTTTCTTGGAATCCGTAAAAATACGGTATTTCATCTTATCTGAGTCCATTCAAAAATGATCTCTTAATTCTCTTTGAGCATCATACAAATGTGATGTCTCATTTTCTTGGAATCTGTATAAATACGGTATTCCATTCTCTTCAAAACTATTCGAAAGTGATCTCTTATTCTCTTTGAGCGTCATACAAATTTGACGTCTCATTTCCTTGAAATCCGTACAAATACGGAGTTCCATTTTCTCTGAGTCCATTAAAAAATGGTCTCTTATTCCTCTTTGGGATCCATACAAATATGGTTGCTCATTTTCTTTGGGAAACCGTACAAATACGGTGTCTCGTTTCCTCTGGGTCTGTATAACTACAATGTCCTGTTCTCTTTGGAACAATACAGCTATGGTATCGCATTTTATCTAAGCCCGTGATGCTTCGTTTTCTTTAAAAAAAATCTTTCGAAAGTCATCCTTTATTCTCTCCAAGACCATTTGAAAATGGCGTCTCATTTCCTTTGAAACCGTTCAAAAACAGTATTCTTTTCCCTCCGAAAATCTGTTTGAAAGTGGTATCCCATTCATTCATTGCTCGTTCGAAAACGGCGCCGCTTCATAATCATCTTTTATTATGGATTGCAAGATTTTTGCACCCAGAGCAAATCTGATTCCCCGTTATTCTAAAACTGCCATCTCATGATGTTTAGAGTAAATGATCTTGATTATGTTCTAGGACTTCATCTGGGGTCTTGCATTAGGTTAGGTTGCATTGTCTAGTGAATCCATTGTTGATTAAAGCTACGCAAAACGGTTCTGTCACTTTTTGCTTTGGTATTCGATGACTACGTCGCCTCTACCAAAGAGAGGCATCTGTAGACACCCCATTTTGCTACGCTTTAAAAAGCAAAAGATTCGGTAGTATCATCGAGTTTTGAATCCGTATTCAGCATTAGATTAGGCATCCCATGCATTTTAGGGTAGATTTCATTTCATTATGAGAGTTTTGAAGTTGATTCGCAATCCTGAAGGTCTCTAGGGGGTTCCTTTGGCCTATGAAGGATGAAAGTTCAAGTTTCCAAGCAAATGAAAAAACCTGCTATTTTTAGAATTTTCAGGGTTTCCCTCATTTTTGCCTATTTTGCAGTGCTGGGGTATTTTGGTCATTCCCGATGTGTCTCGTTTGACCCCCGAGTCATATTTGAGAAATCTTGGGTGATTTTACAAATTTTTGAAAAAAGCTGCTATTTTTAGAAACTCATGGGGCTTCCACATTTTCATCATCTTATGGATATTTCAATCATTTCTCATATGTCCAAAACCATCTCGAGGGTACGGCTGATGGATTATGAGTAATTTCGTAAGTTTTGGGAAACCTGCTAAATTTAGATCTCTCAAGATTTTCTCTTAGTCTTGCACTTCGGGGGTATTTTAGACATTTCCAAACATATTGTATTTGGTCCCTAAGTTGTGTCTAAGAAATCTTGAGGCCGTTCATAAATTTTCGAAAATCTGCTATTTTTAGAATTTCTCAGGGTTTTCCCTAGTCTCGCCAAATTCTAGCACCTCGGGGTAATTTGGTCTTTTCCTGTGTATTTCTTTTGATCCCCGAAATATGTCTGAGAGATATGAATGATTTCCTGAATTTTTAAAAAAACCTGCTAAATTTAGAATTTCTCAGGAGTTTCGCTTAATTTGGAAATTCTAAGTGTTGAGGCCATTTTGGGTATTTTCAGGGGATACCAAATGATTCTGTTTAATATTGCTCACCGAAAGGACCCAATTTTAAAAGTTTCTATTTTTGAAGTTTGACCACAAAGACTTTCCATTTTTTATTTTTCGCTTTAGGGGTGAACCAATCTGAGGGTATTTTGGTCGCATTTGGATGTCTAACAGTCAAGTAGGGGCATTTTGGTCCGAAAAGTTATTTTCCAAAAAAGATGGTCCAATCATGTGTGAGGGATGCACCATAAATGTCAAATGGGTTGGGTCCATATATAGAATGCTGAATTTAGAAAGATTTTATTGATTTTTTACGAAAAACCCGAAACCCGTGTGAAATGGCCCATTGGGCTAAAGCCCGCAAAGATGGAGCTCATGTGGGTTCACCCATATGGGTCAACCACCATGGTGGGCGGCCCACATGGTTGACCCACAGGAGTTGAGCACCTAACCTTGATGATGTCACAATGGTGACATCATATTTGTTAAAAGAAAAATAAAAAGAATAAAAAATGAAAAGAAGGAAAGAAGGAAAAGATGAATGATTGCTTAAAAAGGTTTTCTTCCAAAGAAGCAATGTGGAATGAGAATAACATGTCTTGATTGATAAGAAATTAAGATTGGAATCAAATCCAGTTTGGAAACAAGAAAGAAAGAAAGCAAGAAGGGAAAATTGGAAACAAGCCAAAAATGGAGCTCTCACATTGGAAATTACTATTTCTCTCTTAACACAATATTTTTTTGTATAAAAATCAAAGCAAACAATCCTAAAAAAGATGGGAAAAAGATCAAAATTCGTTTTTTTCTCTCTCCTCCTAAGAAAAAGAAAAAAAAATCTCTTTTCTCTTGAAGTATGATCTCTCTCTCAAGTGTTCTTCACAAAAGGAATTCTTGAATTCCTTCTTCTTCTCCAAGGCATCACACAATCAAGAATTATTGGAGTGTTCTTTGGGTCTTCTTCATCATATAAAAGGGTGCGACAAAGCGTATACCTCGGATCTACGCACCCTAGAGACAAGGAGCGCGATCAACGATAGGATCTTTATCTTTGTAATATCAAAAGTAGAAAAGCATGCTAGGGTTTTACTTTTGATAGATCAAATCAATGAATTTTTTCTTGAAATTCCAGTATGTTATAATATAGATTATGATTTTTCAAAATCCAAAATTTGATCCAAAAATTAAATTTCCTCCATTTAATAATGCTTTTCTTTCCTTTTTTATTCAATATGGATTTAAATCGGATAATCAAAGCAAGTGTTAGAAAACGTGGGTTTCTTTAAAAATTGATATTTTTTGGGATTTCTATAAAATAAAATACTACTGGAAACTTAATTTTCAATCACGGTTTGGCCGTTTTAATTTTCATTATAATTTTCAAACAATAACCCCGAAAGGGGTTATTTCTTGATGAACGAATTCAAAAGTATATCAAACCATATCCAAAATTTATAAAATTTTATTTCCAAACTAATGTTTTGATTTCCAGAATACCCAAAAAATTTCGGATGTTTTTGAATTTTTTTAATCCGGTTTTAAATTATTTTAAATTTTGACCATTTTTAATAAATATCAAAATATTTTAAAAATTAATGAAACTCTCCAGAATTAATTTTCAATAATACATTGAATTTTTCATGAGATTTGTTTTTTGAAAAAATGTTATTTTTTATTTGATTTTAGGATACTATTATGTTTGCTTTTTAGGTAATTCTTTGGTTTCATCCGATTTTTGTGTGAATTTCAATTGGCATCAAATCGTAATAAACGTTCATGAAAGTCATACAGTAGTCTAATCCCATGATTATCTTTATTCTGTGAAAGTTTGGATTAATTTGAAATTGATATGCTAGAAGTTGATGTGTTAATCTATAATCTAATTTAAATTTTGGAAAATCAGAAATTGATATCAAATCTTAATGATAATTCATTAAAATTTTCCAGTAAGCTACAATTACCCATATCTTGTTACTGGAAAAGTTTTAACTGATTTGGAGTTTGATTGCTTAGGGTTACTGTCTATTCCTAATAATCTGGTCTTAATGATATTAAATCACAATTTAATAGCAAATCAATACAAAAGTCAGTAAAAATCTCCAAAGAACCTTACCTTTTCATCATAAATTCAATCCCTAACTTTTTGAAAAAGAAACCTTAGGGTTCATAGATTGCCTTTGTAAATTGGCTATGCTGTGACAATTTAACTGTCGAGATCGTAACCATAATCGTATACTAATTGCGATCGATCCAGCATAATTGAAGTACGTAAATTATAGTATGATATTGGCTCCGAGGTCCACTGTCCACGGAAATCCTGAGAAATATGCCAGGCAATAAGATACTATAATTTACGTGCTAAATTATACAAGGATTGAGAGCACGATTCCCTTCCATGGTTGTGATTCGAGGCTGAAATTTGTGAACCATAGAGCCTTTGGTATTCCTTAAATGTTTAGGAATAAAAAATCCTTGAAATCTGAAATTCATTAACTACAAGAACTTGAAGCAATTCATCTCATGTCTTTCGGAACCGTTGGATTACGGTTTTCGTCATAAGAACCATTAGAGCCCTATTTAGGAACACTTATGTCATGTCGTGTCCTAGGTTTTAGGGAGTCCTAGGTGTTAGGGAGTCCTAGAGTTAGGAGTCCAGCCTCATCATGGGCGTTTGCTATGGATAGCAACCGTGCCATAGATCTAGTTACACTAGTCACCTCACTTTTCTCATAGGACAAGCCTAGTTACCTAGGATGTAGGTTCACCTGCATTAGTCAAAGGGATGTCTTGCACTTAGATAGGACCATATAGCATCTTAGATGAAGTCCTAGGATAATAAAATCTTCAACTTGAATTAAATAATTTCTCTTAAAACTGTTGAAACAGTCAATCCAGTCTAGATCGGTGTCCTAGATGAGTTAGGCATAAGTAGCTTAGTTCAGGTGCACCGAACTACGTCGACTCTGATCTTAGTGAGGCTTGGGTACGTAAGCAGCTTGGATGCTTGATGGCATACCAATCACGAGTCGGCTCCACACATAAGTGGGGTTTTGTACATTAATCCTTAAATTAAAAGTAATTAAATCATTTAGGACTTTCCATGAAATTAGAAGTTTAAGAGAACTTTCACTTAGATTGAATTCAAACAAATTAAGAAAATCAAAATACACATTTAGGAATTATATTGAAATTAGATCTTATGATGCATATCACATAGTTCGCACATTAATATAGAGTTAAATGAACCATTTAAAAGAAATTCAAAAGAGTTAACTTTTGGAATTGAAGACCGATTATCGGGCAGGAATGGTGCATGGGGTGGGGCGCGAGTCTAGATTTCTGGTTAATTATGGGTCGTAGATCCCATATCTAGGTGGCGACTCTGTCACTCTCTTTTGTGTGGAATTTGGATTACCTTAGTGATCCCAAGTTCACATAAAAGACGAATTAAAATCAATAATAAAAGAGCACACGCCAATCGCGTGGGTATGAGAGACCAAGAGAGAGCGTGGCGGCTCGCGCCCCACCCCTCTCGCGGGATCGGGTCCCACACTTGACAATGTGAAGTAGGTGAGTTAGTTGGATCCCTCATTACACATGAAATGAAGATGAAGAGAAAGAAAAACCAACAAGCCGAGGCTTCAAAACTCAAGGAGAAAGACAAAGGAAAATCCATTGCCTTCACCGCCAGATCATCATCTTCTTCCTCAAGTTCCGATAGCGATGAATTGGAAGCTTTCAAGAAGTTTAAGAAGATGTGGAAGAAGAAAGGAAGAAAATATAAGAAGGAAAAGGAGGAAAAGAAGAAGGAGGAGGACCCATTAAAATGCTATGAATGTGGCAAATCCGGACACATAAAGCAAGAATGCCCTCCTTTCCTCAAGAACTAGAAAAAGAAATATGGGAAGAAGTTTAGAGCACACGTGACAAATTGGATTGGCTTAGTGATAGCACTAGTTCATCATCAAGTAAGAGCGCCAAGAAAGAAAAATCAAACTTCTGTATCTTAGCCCATGTTGAACCAACCGTATGTCTAATGGCCAACATCGAAGAAGATAAAAATGAGGTATGCTCCCATCCATCTTCTAGTTGAAGTTCTAATGATAATGAAATGACTTATAATGAAGTTTGTGAAACCTTGGATTTGCAAATGTCAAAAAATAAAGCTGTAAAGAAAATTCTTCTAAGTTTTCTTCTAAGTTTCAAGCCCAAGCCAAAATAGAAGGAGATTTAAAGTTTAAAAATGAGACCCTTAAGGGTCGCGTGTGTGAACTTGAGACTTATGTTTTGAGCTTTCAAACCATAGCAAGTTCATCCAAATCTTTTGAAGATGAAAGATTTGAGTTTTCAAACTATTTAAATCATCTTCAAAATGAAAATGAGAGGCTAAGGATGTGTCTATATGGTTTTATGAATGGAGACAAAATTATAGACATAATCCTTAGAAAGGCTACTGTAAGATCTAGAAGTGTATATCATAATGTAACTAGCCTAGCTAATTCGATGCCATTATTGCGGCCTTCATGGGCATTATCAATTCCAATGTGCATCAAAATTGAGTAGGGATAGCATTGGGACCAAAATTTCTTGGGTTCCCAAAGCCCCAACTTAATTTAATTTTGAAATTGGTTTTAGTATTAGGGGCTTGTGCTAAATCTTGAATTTCCATTGCATTTAATGATATAAAGCCCAAGGTTCAAATGTATTCTTGGTTATTTGCTTACCTTGGCAGGTTTTGTTTTATAAAAAAAAAAATCCCTCTTGTTTTGAGTGTTTGTCTTTGATAGGAAGAGTTTTTTTTATAAAAGGGGAGAGATTTAAACTTAGTTTGTATATTTTTTTCCAATCCCTCATTTATTATATTTGTCAATTAAATAGGGGGAGTTATATGTGTGCATGTTTTTCTTGATTTATGGGGAGTTTCCATATTGCATATCTTTTCCCTTGTTATTATCTCTTGCCCCATCTTTTTGTTGATGCCATAGGGGGAGAGAAATATATGTGCTTATTAGCAAATCTCTTGTGAATGCCACCATAAAAAAGGGGTTGAATGTAAACCCAATGGTTCCATTCTTGGCATTACCTTCTTGTTTTGATGATTCCTACACAAGTGATTTTATATCACTAATGTGCATTTGATTGTCTAAGTTGTAGATCTCATTAGTGTGCAATCAAGGAAGCTTGGATCAAGGCATTGAAGCTAAATTGGAATCATTTGGAGTACCAAAGCTAGGATGATCCAAGAAGCTTGGTGGACTTGAAGCCTTGAAGACCAAGTGAAGATTGTAATGCTTTTCAAGTCAATAGAGTTTGTACTCCTCTCCTTGTTTTTAGAGATGTCAAAGGCACTAAACATAGGATAAAATGTATTTGGAAATGTAGGATTAAATCCCAAAGTCCCTGGCCCAAAAGTCCCAAAAGTTTTTAAAGTAAAATAGGAATTTCATACAGTGCCGACCACGTATGTGTTGCTGTTTCATACAGAAACAATCCAGCATGGTTGGGGCGAACGACCGCAAAGGGCCGGTCGACCGCTGTAGACACCCCATTTTGACCGAACCCAAGTTCCCGTCGCTTGTGCGAAGCCTCGTCAAATCAGTGGGCTGAGGTCCCAAATTGAATCCTGGGGTAGCTTAAGGTTTCCCATAGGTCTCTGTAAAATTTCTTCCAGATCCGAACGTGTTTGCTCAGTGAACGAGCCAAGAGAGTGAGCGCAATGCAGACCAAAAGGAGGGTGAAACATCTGAAAAGGGGGTTGTCTGCGGAAGAAAAAGAGGCAAATGTGTTATTTGTTGCAAAGGGCGGGTGAATTAAAATGCTCTGGTCGTAGCCTTTTCGCGCGCTTATCAAAAGTCGTGGGACCATCAAAATGGGGAGTGCTAATATCAATAGCCGTATTTTCTGTATATAAGCTAAAAAAAAAATCAAAGGGAGCACTGTTCGTTCTCGTTCAAAACCAAGAAAAGAGAGAGCGAGAGAGAGAGAGATTTGGGGTTTTCTTCTTCGCCTTCTTCCTCCGCCGATCGTTTCCTCCGATCGTTCGTCGGAAATCTAACTTCCGATCCGAAGCATACACAGAGAGAAAAAGAGAGAGAGCGAGAGAAACCGTATTCCGGTAATCTTCACTTGCCAGACACTACCTCCGGCGAGCCTCCGTGGATTCTGATGATCTTTATAGGTTAGATTTCCTTCTCTCATCATCGTCTTTTCTTTCGTTACCCTAGAAAATCCAGATCTGCTCCTTTTCTCTATTTTTCCGGCAAGATCTGCCGTCTCCGATCAATCCTATTAATTTTTCGATCTATCTCTGGCTAACCTGAACCAGATCCGATCATCCCTACATCACAGCCATCATCGGTACCTCTAATTCCTTTATTCGTTGCAACCATTTCTACTAGATCTGAGAAACTTCATTAATTTCGCTGACTTCTTACGAAATCCGATCATCTGGTTCTTCTTCTTCTCTGATTGATCTCGCCTGAGATCTGATCTAATTTCCGATTTCTCCTCCTCTAATCTTTAGATCTGAGAGTGAAAGAGAGCTCAAACCGAAATCTGAGCAATACCGACTCAGATCTGTGCATTTGAAGCTCAGATTGGTACTCTCCAAGTATAAATTTGAGCATTGAGAGTAAAGCTTCCGATCATTTGTCTCTTGCCTGCATCATCTGTAAAAGAAATTCTTACATCAGGTATTTTATTTTATTTTTTATATACTAATGTTATCAAATCAAGGATCCAAGCCTACTTTCTTATTCACGCTTGTAGATAGCTTTGATTTTTCATTTTTGAACTTTTGAGCATATTTGTTAAATTTTGAGTCAGAGAATGAATTTACAAGTCCTAATTTGCTTTACCCTGTTTAGTTGATGATTTTGATATATAATAATGGGGTTATGACAGTAGTAGCACACCTATGTTTTGTTGAAGGCATTATGATAGTTTGTGTTTTCTTCTTCATGAGGATTGTCCCTTTCACAATAACCGTTCGAATCTGTTATCAGTCTTGTGAGCATTTAAAGGCAAACTGATGTGGTGTAGTTAGCAGAACCTGGTTGTGTGATGAAAATGGTGTTTAAGGCTTTGCATGTATGTCATTGTATCACCTCTTTTATATATGTTTTTACTAATGATTTGAAACTGTCTATATTTTCTTGGATGCTTTAATTATTGGCTAAGTGTTATCTCATTAGATTGTCTTTCTATTATTGATAATAGCTTGTCATTGATATCATGGACATGTTGTTATTCATTAGAGTATATCATTTGGATGTTAAAGGATGGGTTAAAGTGAGATGGTTGTCTTGAAAATATTAAAACCTGTTAATGTTACAGGTCATATATCAGTCACAATTCATGTCTTGTTAATATTTTCCAATGCTATGATTTCCAAAAAGATTGAAATTGTCATCAATTGATTCCGTCCCTCGCTGAAACTCCACAATTTATGCTTAGCAAACTTGGAAAAGGGGGTTTCCATCATTGATTTTGTATGTAACAGTGCTCATGATAACTTGTTAAGCTATGAATCTACATTTCTTCTAGTTTTGTTTTCATAACCTCAATAAGATCTGAACCCATGCATATTGGAGTTACTTTCCTTGATTTCATTTGCTCCAATTTTGTGAATACGTGTGATCAGGTTGACATGCGTCTTTAACTATTGAGTGTAAATACGATCAAATGCTTTCAAGATGATTACTCACCCATGTTGTAATGATAAGTTCATTTTCTTTCAACCTTTGGATTGTGAGTTATTCAGCCTATGTCATTTGCAGTTTAGCCATGTTTCCCGTGTCACAGTTTTAGTCCACATATCAGCCCCTGTATTACACTAAATCATTTCCTGTTTTGTTGAGTTCCTGTTTGAATTTCTTCAAAAAGAAAACAATGATTTTTAATTGCTGTAGATGATGGCATGCTTCAAATTTATATTCATTCATGACCGAAATCTTATAGATGTATTGCATGTGATAGTTACCCTATATTATTTAAATGAGTATGGTCATCTGTTGCTATTGTAATGTTTCGGTTTATTTAAGCCTGGCACTATCATGTTTTAATAGTAGCAAAGGTCCAAATGATGTTAAAAATCAAGGAGTATTCACTTTCAAATATGTCATTTCTTGGATCTGTAAAGAATGAAGACAGTTTATTGCATTCGTTGGTTTACCCACCAAATGCAACACTACTGTTCGAACCTTATTTATATATTGTAATCCTTGTAGAGGGGTTTTAGAAATAGACCCTGAGTGGTTATCAAAACAGTGCTTCTAAGAACTGTGTGTAATGCCCTTTTTCCTTTTGTGTTGCTTATACATATAGAAGTTGTTCATGGTACTTCTCCAGCATATAGAGAAATATGAATTTCCATGATAATTGTTCTTCTTTGTAATTTATTGAGTGATCTTGGCCTTTGAATTATAGCATAGTAACCCACAAAGCATGATGAGAAAATTTTTTAAGAAGGTTTCCTTGCTTATTACAGTTCACTCAAGAATGATGTCAGTGCTACCTGGTTGATTTGAGAATATCCAGTACACTAATTTCATATTATTTGAAATGGTGTAATAACTATAAGAATATTTTGATTTATAAATATGAATGTTGCCATGATTAGTCATTACTTAAGCTGTTTAAAATGGTACTACACGATCCAGTTAGGCACATCTGCTTGAGTTCATTGAGCTATGCATGTTCATTTGCAGGATTTGTATATTCCTTTTAGCATTGTCCTTATATCCTTTTAGTCTTATACTGTTAACAGTTAACACAATATTTGTATTACCATAAGTTTATGGTATGGCTCTATTACTTTGCATTTTTCTAAATCAGTTTCACTTTCTTTTGATAATGGTTGCAAATGCAATATATTTCTGATTAAGTTGATATCTGAACTGATTAAGATGCAGCAAGACAAGTGTGATGTTGTTGTGAGAATACTATAGTGTAAGTATCTGTAGCTCCTCTTTGTGATTCATATTATTTCTTTTGTTTTGCAAATATTCTTTACCATTGAAATTGTAAAATTTGTTTGGGTGATGAAGGCGCTAGCCCAAGCCCATTATTTTAGGGGACTTGCTCAGTCCAAGTGAAGCTCGCCTCCTTTGTATAGTAGACTTTACTAGTCTTTTAGGCGCCGGTAGAAATTAGACCCCTGCTAGGAGACATGCTATGTCTCATAAGGTCTTGCTCCTTTGGAGACAAGCCTCATTTAGAGTCTACCCTCGGGGAGATCACCTTGATTTTGATAGATAGTGTACCCGCAGGAGGCATACCTTGCCTCATTTCTAGAGTTCTTCTCCAAGTTGTATCCCAACTTGTACCCTTGCTAGTTGAAGATCAACTTGGTCTGTTAGTTGCCTTTGTCTTTAATCATTGTCAGGACAATGATAGAAGTGCTGGGAGCCTTTCTTAGGAGACTTACTTAGTCTCGTTAGCACTCTCCTTTCAGGAGATTTTATTAGAGAGTCTTTGACTCACTCATCTTTTAGTTGGTATTATTAGGGAGTTTTTGACTCATTTGTCGTTATTAGGGAATCTTTGACTCCATTGTTTTCTTTAGTTGTTTTATTAAAGAGTCTTTGATTCGTTTATTCTTATTAGGGAGTCTTTGACTCATTTGTCCTTATTAGAGAGTCTTTGACTCGCTCGTCCTTTGATAGCGGTATTAGAGAGTCTTTGACTCATTTCCTCATCCCTTTAATTGTTTTTAGGAGCTTCTCCTTAGTGTTGTCGTCGCTTTTATTTGTTTGAGACTTTCTCATTAGAGCTTCGCCTTTTGGATCTTAGATCATTTCGTCGTTCTTGATAGTTAGCTTGTTTGGTTTAGGGGTTTCCCCTGTTAGCCCTAGGGTTTGACCCTATGATGTTGCTTTGCATTTTCCTAGGGTCTTTGACCAAAAGGGTGAAATCAGAAATTAAAAATCTAAAAAAAAAAAAAAAACATCAGAAATTCGAAATCCAAAAACATTTGAAAAGTTTTAAAACCCAAAAACATTGAATACCTTAAAACTCAAAAACATGTTAAAACATATAAAACTCAAAAACATTAGAAATTTAAAACATCAAAAATATTTGAAAACCTTGAAAAAGTCTAAAGTGTTGAGTGTTTTTAGAAACAGTAATTATGAGAGTTCGTTTCGAACTACGTTGGCTTGATCCTCTTTCATGAGGTACGTAGTGCAGCTTGGGATCTTTATCCCAAGTCCAGCCAAACCTTAAAAAAATAAATTTGTCAAACCTTCCAAAAATGCAAAAACTTCTTCAAAACCTTTTTCAAAGAGATCCTCCCCTAGAGTTAGGAGTCTGTCCTAGTCGTTTGATTTGTTTTAGAGTTAGAAGTCTGTCCTGATTTGTTTGATATGGTGTGTCCTGTCGTGTGAGTGTCCCTAGAGTTAGGAGGCCTCCAGTCGATCGGTTAGACATTTAATCGAACCGATGGCTAGACTAGGAAGCATATAGTCAGCCCATGGTTTTTATTAGGTTGCACAGCCTAGATACACATAGGTTATAGGACCCACCTGCATTAGCTTAAGGCTAATCAATCTGCATTTAGTTAGGGCATATAGGGTGTCCTAAAATCCACAATTCACTGGAATTTAAATAATCGTATAAGAAACTTTAATAACTGGTCCGGTCTTTTAGATCAAGTCTAGGATAGAGGGCTAGGTGTCTTAGGCATCATAGCTTAGAATAGGTCATCGAACTACGTTGACTCTGATTCTTCCCGAGGCTGGGATACGTAGAGCAGCTGGGATGGACGGCCATCTTGGTCCGAGTCAAGTCGCATTAGAGTTAGGACTTGTTTTGTCCTGTCATATATAGGATTGATTTGTGTTGTATGTTTTGATATGTTTTCTTACTTCCTTGTACTGATCCTATACCTTTAGCTATAGCTTGCATGTATTTGCACATCAGAACTTAGATACCCATTAGGCATGTCACTCATAACCTAGCTATGCTTAGGTGACACATCTTTCATTTTATTTTATGTGTGCTTATTATCTTTATCCTCAGAAAATGCATGCTTAGGTAGACGACTCCTGAGGATTGTTCCCATTTCATATGATTTTTTACCCAAACTTCTTTGGAGTTAATAAAAATGGCATGAGAGACCAAGTGCTTGCACTCGGACGAATTGGGGGTGCTCTCAGACCTTCCCCATTCGTAACCAGGCACGAACCCATATAAAAATTGTGTGGTTATCCATTGCACAGAGGATTTGATTTTAGGGTTCCATGGCATATCCATGGTTGGTGACTCTGAGTTTATTTCAGGTATGTCTTGGTTTCGAGCCTTGGCTCCGGATTGAGACATATCTCTTTCTTTTTATATCGCCACTCGTGCTATGCTATGAGGGTGGCATTTGTTTTGAGAGTTCCTTGGTAGAGCTCTCCATTCACGTGGATGATCCAGAGAGGGTGTTAGGGACTCGTTCCCTCACTCGTACCTCGGATCGGGGTCCACAGGCTGGCGACTCTGCTGGAGATTTCTTGAAACATTGCCTAACTCTATAAAAATGCCATTTTTACTAACTTTAGAGAAATTTGAGGTAAAATCAATTTAAATGGGAACTCTATCGTTAGAATCCAGGGGCACCAGATAGGTGCATAATTAAAACGAGGGATTCACACACTGCACATCATATGTTATCATATTATTTTCTTTATTTTTCTCATTGTTTTTCATTATTCTTGGCTCTACGAAAATAGATACAGTGTGGGCCAGACTGGGTGTTCATTACCCTGACGGGACTGTTGTATCTATTTTCAAGCTATGCGCCGGTGCTGCAGCCGTAGACATTGGGCGTACTTTTGTCTACAGCAGCCAATGGGCAATGAAGCATACTATGTATAACATGGGGCGTACTTGTGTTATACATGTTAAGTATGTTTCATACGCATAGTACCCATTAGATTGAGTCCAGAGCCGTACTTTGTTTTATATATTATGTATATACGTACTGACTTAGTGAAATCGAACTAGGAAGTACCCATGTTTATATAAAGTATATTGCATTCATATAGGATCGAACATGTGTTGCTCACACATGTGGAGCCTAGAGTTAGGAGCTTTGCCCCATTTGTAGACTAGGGTAGCTCATTTTACATTGCTACATCACGGTCCTAGTACACTTATCAGTCTGTCTTGAGTCGAGATTTTCTTGACTCAGCTAGATTAGAATTAGGGCTGGTGCCCCTGGTTAAGATTTGTGTGGATGTGTATATACCTATATATACTGATTATGTATATTAGGGTTCTTCTCTTAGTTAGAGTTCCTTATTCGATTCAATCAGTTGTATCCATTCGTTATTCAGATCTAGATCTAGTCAGTGGCTTTTGATTGCCATTACCTTGGCCATGTTTAGTCCTTGATCTGTTGATTATAGGATTTGACCCGTTGTTGTATGATCTCACCCTTGGTCAGTCCTTCAGTTGATCCCCTTTCTCTGGTAACTATTATTCATATACCTTTGGTTGAGTTGTGAGAATCCTTTATAGCGTCGTCAGGCTGCCGGATTTTGTCCAGAATATTTTGAGCATGACCGCTATCTTTTAAAGTTAGTTGAACCATGAGTTTACCTTACCTTGACTTTCTTGTCTAGTCGTTATACTGCCGAATTTTTCAGAATATTTTGAGCATAACCGCTATCCTTTAGAGTTAGTTAAACCATGAGTTTACCTTACCTTGACTTTCTTGTTTAGTCGTTATGCTGCCGAATTTTTCGCAACATATTTTGAGCATAACGGCTACTCTTTAGAGTCAGTTCACTTAGTCTGGGCCTTGACCTCCTTGTATAGCCGTTATGCTGCTGGATTTTATCCAAAACATGTTAAGCATGATTGCTATCCTTTGGAGTCAGTCTACCTTGTCTTGATTCCCATGTATAGTCTGGATTAGCCTGGAACCCACTTTTAGTGAGAACTTCTGATTTGATCAGTTGTATTTATATCTTTTCAGTTTCACTTGGTCAGTGGCCTGTACATATTTTTCTCGTGGTCACAATTTATTTGTTACCCTGTGATTTTGTATTCACCTTTTTGTTGTATCATAAATTCATCTTATGTATACATCGCTCAATAGGATTAGATCCTTGCCTGTTTTGTCTTGAGATCTGGCCGATAGCTCATTTGTTGTCCCTATGACCATGGTCTATCATTTTGATCCTCTTGATCGCATAGTTGATTATATTCATCGCTAGATTTGGATCCGGTTTGCGACCTACTTTTATCATTTTATGGCCGCGGTCTATTGTCAGATCTCTTGGTGATCTCTCATCTTTGATGAAAAATCCAATGTCCCCGATTGTATCCTTCCTGTATATTTGATTGTCAAGTTTATTTTTATTATTTACTTAAAGGTTATCTTCCCTCCCTTATCATCTTGTTCTATCTGAGTGTCAGGTCTGATCATGGCGAACAATTTGTTAGACAAGTGGATAGCTGAGACTATTAAATCTTTTCCGCTGAGGTGTGAAGAATGGAGTGTGGCTGAGCGTTTCATCGGTTCATTTACCCATTTGAATAGTCGTGGTATAAATTGGAAGTTTCTTCAAGCAGCTGCTGGATGTTGGGATCCTGTTTTTCATGTCTTCCGATTTGGGTCTTTTCAACTTTTTCCTATATTTGAAGATTTGTGTGCCTTGTTAGAGCTTCCTCCTGAGGGACTTTGGATCCGACCTTCAAGCGTAGACTCCCCTCATGATCTTTTTTGCAAACTTTTTAAAAATAAAATCGTGAAAACTTTGCCATGCTTAACTGAGAAAAATGTGCAATTTCAAGCCCTCATTGAACTATTTTCTAAAAACGTCGATCCTACTAACTCCCGTTTTCAGGAGTGTCGACGTAATGCCTTAGTATTTGCTGTCTTTGCACGTCATGTTCTTCGCAGGGACTCTAGTGCCGCCCCTTTCACTTTGTTGACAATAATAGATCAGATAAATGAGGGAGAAATCTTATCCCTACAATGCTAGCTGAAACCTTTTATGGGTTAGACTTTATTGCTAGTAAAAAGGTGCAGGATAAATTTTTCGGATGTGCCAAGCTGTTATACGTGTGGTTATGTGAAAAACTCACTATCCTTCAACCACCAAACCGCATTGAGTACACCCTTAAGAGTTTTCATTCCTGGAAGGTAAAGATTAAGCAACCTCAGCTTAATGAATGGCACCATTGGTTGCAGAGCATAGGGGAAAACCTAATTCGTTGGGTGAGTCAATCATGTCCACAAATTATTACCAGTACTTGCCCATACTCATTTGTCCATCTTATGGGTTTAGAAAAATCATCTTTCTATGCACCTTTGTGTTTCCCTTCTCAGATTATTGGAATCTTGTGTCCTCCTAAAGTTATCACACTACCTTGTTGTGAAGACCTTACTCCTAATCTCATTGCATCCATAGTAGCTGCTTGGAGGGACAAAATCACGGAGAGGAGATCCGCTTTCATGTCTAAGCTTCGAAAAGGAGGAGTATTTGGAGAGCCAGCAAATCGATGAAAATTTAAAGAAAGAAATTTTACTTGATACATGTTATAGACAGTTGGCAATTCAGGGTTTCATCATTTTTCATGTAACCAATCGCTAACGTTGTAACCTGTCAATATGATCAATACAAAGGATGTTTGTTTTTCTTTTCTCTCTATTGGTGCAAACTATCTTATTTCATTTGTCAAATCATTTAATCTAGTTTGTTAACTTCCAAACAGGATTCTGAAAGATAGCAACCATCGCTCCAAAAAAAGACTCCCAAGCTAAACCCGCCTGGTCTAGACCTACCTCAGTGTCTAGACTTGTTCGTCATTTTGATTCTCCTGTGTCATCCACAGTACATTTACCTTCTTCAAATTCCTTTGAAGTAAACCAAATGGCTGACCCAACTGACCTTCTGTTGAGCATGCAAGAGATGATGAAGAATCTCACCCGAGACATGGCAGGGATGAAAGAGGAGATGGCCAATATGAAGACCTAGATAAGTGATAAGACTTCCACATCTAGACCTGTACTTCAGCCTCCTCGTGGTACATCTTCGGAAGCACGCAGACCTGTTATCCAGCCTTTCGAGGTTGATTTAGATGATGAGCAATACGCCGTAGAGTATTGCGCTCCGGGGGTTGATAGAGAAAAAGAGAAATTCGAAAAATTTGAAAAAGAGATGTCTGAAAAATTTAGTAAGATGGCTCACGAGATGGAGCAGATGAAAGTCCAGGGGCCAAAGAAATTTGACGTCTCTGAATTAATACTGTCTTCGACAGTATCTTTGCCACCTAACTTTAAAGCCCCGGATTATGATAAATATGACGGAACCGGATGTCCGCACAATCATATGAGATGGTTTATCATTCTATCCTAGCAGTACGGTTTGAGCCGTGACCAGATGGCCCAGTTGTTCCCTATCTCTCTGACAGGAATCGCCAAGAAGTGGTTTTTGAGGCTGAAGCCGGAAGAGGTGAGAACCTTGGAAGATATTTCTGAGAAGCTGATAGAGCAGTTCTCAATGGAGGAAGGTATTGAGATCACGAAGAGAGACCTAAAGCAGCTGAAGCAAGGTCCTCAGGAGACCTTCACTTTCTTTATCAGGCGTTGGAGACGCAAGTCTGCTCAGCTAAGCCAGAGAATGTCTGAATCAGAGCAGATAAAGCTGGTTCTGAAAAGTTTGTCTCCTCAGTACTTTCATTTTTTGGCACCTCAGCACTATCTGAGTTTTGACCATCTGATCAAGACGGGTACTCAGACAGAGGATGCTATAGCAAAAAGCTTGAGAGCCAAGGTTTCTTCTGAAATTCAAGAGGGTAAAAGACCTATGGTCCAGCCCAAAGAAATTCATGCTGTCAGTTACACGAGGCCTATGGCCAGAGTTGTTACAGAAGCTGCCAAGGCACCACCTACCTTTGACAGAAAGTTTGATCATCTTCCATATCCTATAATAATGATATTCAAGAGACTTATGAAGGACAGGAAGATCCGGCTCCCGGATATCAAACCTCCACCTAATCCCTTACCCGCATTCTGGAAAATGGATCAGTACTGTGAATATCACAGAGGTCATGGGCATTTAACTGAGAATTATTTGGCCTTGAAGCATGCCATTCAAAATATGATTGACAAAAACGTGTTGGCACCGGAGAGACCAAACGTTACTCAGAACCCACTTCCTAACCATCATGCCATGCCTCCTCCTACTACCAATGCAATTTTTGCTGATGAACCGTCACTCAACCCATCCACCCTCATTTGTGCCATTACCACAGAAAAAACCTATGTCATGAAGTTTGATGATAGGGAGGTGGATGCAGCAGAAAGGAAGGAGCGTTACGTGATTTCCTTCGATGACGACGAAGTTGCTGAGTCATTATCATCTCAGTCTTGTGTATTTCAGACTGACAGGGCCGGAAATAGAAGGACAGCTCCGTATGTCCTAAGGGCTGAGGACTTTGAAGAAAAGGATGGTAGAGAGCCATATTTTGTCCGAATGGAAGAAGACGAGATACTATTGTTAAATGACCATTGTGATGAGATGCGTCATATGACCCGTGGTGGGCGTATATTCAAACCTCAGGAATTATGTGTAGAAAATCCTGCAGAGGTTGCGCGAAATGCGGAGAATCTGAGGCAGAACAAGGTCAGCGCAGATGAAGAAGAAGAGAGCTTGTTGAAGCAGTTGAAAAAGACTCAAGCTAACATCTCTGTGTAGGGCTTACTCATGGCTTCATCCAAGCATAGGAAGTTAGTTCTTCGAGAACTTAACTCAGCACAGGTTTCAGTTGACACTACTCCTGATGAATTAGTGAGCTTGGTTGCCATGACAAGAGTGTCTAAGATCCTGTCTTTCACCGATGATGATCTGCCTTCTGAGGGCCGAGATCACACAAAATCTCTGAAGATCACAGTTGTCTGTAACAAGAAGAGAGTACCAGAGGTGTTGGTTGACAATGGCTCTGCTTTGAATGTCTGCCCGCTGAGTACTGCAGCAACCCTTGGATTTGGTCCTGCGGACTTCATCCCATCTGAACAGGGTATTCTGGCATACGATGGTACTCGTCGAGATGTGATCGGAACTCTGGTCACTAAAATACAAATCGGAGGAGAAGACTTCGAAATAGAGTTCCAGGTTTTGGACATCAAAGCCTCATTTCTGTTGTTACTTGGCCGCCCTTGGTTGCACAAGTTCGGGGTTGTTCCATCTTCTCTCCATCAAAAGCTGAAGTTTCTTCACAAAAACGGAGTGATAACTGTAAAGGGGGACCCGGACCTAGAAATAGGACTGATTACTCAGGACCTGACTATGGAGAAGGCTGAGGATATTAATTTGACTGGATTTTCATTAGAGGTGACTGCCATCACCTTTAAGGAAGCTATGAATGAGGAAATTTATTTCCTGACCAGTACAAACTCAAATGTCGTCAAGATGATTCGCCGACAGGGATACATGCCAGGTGCAGGGTTGGGTAAATACCATCAGGGTTTGACTGAATTCCCTGAGTTTAAATCATTCAATGGTCTATTTGGGCTGGGGTACAAACCCTCAAAGAAATAGGTTAAAGAGATGAAGCAGTTGATGCGGAAATGGGCTGAATGTCGCCGCAGGGGGTTAGAATTACCAATGGCGCCGATTAATTTGACAATGAACGGCCGGTTCCGACAAGAGGGCTCAGATGTCCCTTTCTGTGGCTTTGCCGAGACTTGGTTGGACGAGAGTTCAGGACAGAGGTTGCCGGGTTTTGAAATTTTCTTTGATATGGAATTAGAAGATAAGCAGACATGTGAGCAGATTGCAGAAGTTGAGTCAGAAGTTGATTGGGCAAAGCGTATAGAGCCAAGCCTGCTGAATTCAATGTTTCTTGAAGATTCATAGACTGTTGCCGTGATTGATCGGAGGGCCGTGATTCTGAATCCTACTCACTTAATCACTGAGGAACCATTGAATAACTGGACCTTTCAGGTCATACCTCAGGTTACTTTCCTAAACAGTCATGTCCCTTCAAAAGAGTCGGTTGTCCGTAAGTATGTGTCAGTCTCTGAGTCAGATTCGGAGTCTGTTTATTCTAACAATTCTTTTGATGCAGGTACTATAGAGGTCAAATCTCTTGAGGTCGATGGTGATTCTTCTTCTTATAGCGAGGTTGGGTCAGATGCTGAGTCAGATATTCTTTCAATACATAGTTCAGAGTCAATTGACACAAATGTCAATATATTCATTGAGTCTGTAAATTTGTTTCAAGAGTCTATTGTAAAGCCCGATGTGGGTAATTATTCATTTGATGTACTTGATTCAACATTCAATGAAATAAAAGATTCTTCTGTGTACGTTCCTGTCTCTACTTTTATTTCTAATGTTTCTGCTTCAGAATCTGATAATCTTAATAATAACAATCAAGACTCCCCCTCTGTTGAAGATGCCGACGACACTCCTCCTGAAATCAAATACATGATTCAACAGGATGAGAGTCGCCGAGCAAAACCACTCGAAGAGGAAATTGAAACTATGAATATAGGTGATGAAACCTTGATTCGGGAGATTCGAATTGGCAAAATTTTATCTCGTGAAGAACGTGAGGAATTAATCGCCCTACTTAAAGAGTTCAAGGAAGTTTTTGCTTGGTCATATGATGACATGCCAGGATTAAGTGAGGAAATTGTTCAGCATCGATTACCCTTAATCCCTGGTATTAAGCCAAAGAAGCAAAAGCTCCGAAAACTCAAAACTGAATGAGAGTTGAAGGTTTACGAAGAAGTTAAAAAGTTGTTAGAGGTAAAATTCATTCAAGTGGTTGAATACCCAGAATGGCTTGCGAGCATCGTACCGGTGCCCAAAAAGGACGGAAAAGTTCGAATGTGTGTCGATTTTCGAGACCTGAACAAGGCAAGTCCTAAAGATGACTTTCCTCTTCCGAACATTGATCTCCTGGTAGATAATACAGCTGGTCATGCTCTTCTATCTTTTATGGATGGATTCTCAGGCTACAATCAGATTAAGATGGCGCCGAGGACATGATGAAGAAAGCGTTCATTACTCAGTGGGGTACTTACTCCTACAGGGTGATGCCGTTTGGTCTGAAAAATGCTGGTGCTACATATCAGAGGGCTGCTACAACTCTGTTACATGATATGATCCATAAAGAGGTCGAAGTATATGTCGATGACATGATTGTAAAAGGCAAGACTCGACCTGAGCACATTGTCGCCCTGAGAAAGTTCTTTGAGCGAATCAGGAAATATCAGCTTCGCCTAAACCTGAGTAAGTGCGTCTTTGGTGTTACATCAGGAAAGCTCTTAGGGTTTATGGTCAGTGAAAGAGGGATCGAAGTGGACCCTCAAAAGATCAAGGCGATTCAAGAAATGCAGCCGGAGAAGACAGAAAGGCAGATCCGAGGTTTCCTTGGCAAAGTTCAGTATCTGAGAAGGTTCATAGCACATCTGACGATAACGTGTGAACCCATTTTCAAGAGGCTTTTGAAAAGGTTAAGCAGTGTCTATCCTTACTCCCTGTTCTATCACCTGTCACTCCAGGCCAGCCGTTGTTGTTGTACTTGTCTATCACAGATACAGCGATGGGTTGCATGCTTGCTCAGCAAGATTCAGAGTCTAAAAGGGAGAAGCCTATTTACTACATCAGTAAGAAGATGCTAGAATACGAGTTAAAGTACACGGTGTTGGAAAAGACATGTCTAGCATTAGTTTGGGCAACCCAGAGGCTTAGACATTATTTGCTTTCAAGCAAGATCCTTTTGCTTTCGCGGATGGATCCGTTAAAATACTTGTTTGAGAAACCCGCCCATACAGGTAGAACCACAAGGTGGTTATTGTTATTGTCTGAGTTTGACATTACCTATGTCACTCAGAAATCAATTAAAGGGCGTGTCGTTGCTGAACAGTTGGCTGATGCACCTGTTGAAGAGAATGCTTTTCTGAAGGCAAAATTTCCTGACGAAGAGATTATGGATATTGAAGAAGAAGCTTCGAGTACTAAGTGGCTTATGTACTTTGATGGAGCTGTCAACAGTCGAGGACAAGGAGTAGAAGCTGTACTTATATCCCCTCGGAAAGAGTATATTCCTGTTTCTATCAAGCTGCAGTTTGAGTGCACCAATAATATGGCTGAATGTGAAGCTTGCATCGCTGGCTTAGAAGCAGCCTTAGCTTTGGAGATTCAGGATATTGATGTGTTTGGGGATTCTATCTTGATCATTTGCCAGATTAATGGGCAATGGAAAACTCGAGAAGACAAATTGATCCCTTATAACATTTATTTGGAATCTTTGGTCAGAAAGTTCAAGAACATCACGTTCACTCACTTGTCAAGGACCAGAAATCATTTTGCTGACGCTTTGGCTACTTTGGCCTCGATGTTAGATATTTCTGTATCAATGGAGGTTCAGCCGCTGGTTGTTAGACTTCAGTGGGCCCCTTCGCATGTGAATGCAATAGAGATTTTAGCCAGGTGTCCAGATGGGAAGCCGTGGTATACAGATATAAAGAATCTTATTGCTGGTAAAGGACATCCTCCAGAAGCTTCAAGCAAAGAGAGGAAGACTCTTCAGAAGTTGGCTGCCAACTTTATTATTTGTGGTGAAGAGTTGTACAGAAGGTCATTTGATGGCATACAACTTCTCTGTGTTGATGAAGACAAAGCCGCAGAGCTTATTGAGCAGACCCATGAAGGAGTTTGTGGTCCTCATATGAATGGGAAAATGTTGTCAAGAAAGATTTTGAGACTTGGATTTTATTGCCCCACAATGGAAGCAGACTGCTTCGCATTTGTGAAGAAATGCCATAAGTGTCAAGTCTATGCAAATCTTATTCATGTCCCTCCTTCGGAGTTGCACTCTATGACTTCTCCATGGCCGTTTTCAGTATGGGGAATTGATATAATTGGGAAGGTTTATCCAAAGTCTTCGAGCGGGCATGAGTATATTCTGGTCACTATTGATTATTTTACGAAATGGATTGAAGCCGCTTCGTATGCTTCCATAACTTCAAACACCGTTGCGAAGTTCATCCGTGCCAACATTATTTGCAGATATGGAGTGCCTCATGAGCTAATTTCAGATAATGGGTCGCATTTCAAGAAAGATGTGTTACACCTGTGTGAAGAATTTAAAATAAGACATCACAAGTCATCTCCTTACAGACCTCAAACAAACGGGGCTGTAGAGGCGGCAAATAAGAATATTAAAGTCATTATTAGCAAGATGACTGAGACTTATAAGGATTGGTCGAATAAGCTTCCATATGCCTTATGGGCTTATCGGACATCGATCAGATCTTCAACAGGTGTAACTCCGTATTCATTGCTGTACGGAATGGAGGCAGTCCTCCTTGTTGAGCTGAGAATTCCTTCTTTGAGAGTGATGATGGAAGCTGACTTGCCAGAGTCTGAGTGGGCTAAAGCCAGACATGATGAGCTGCAGATGATAGATGAGAAAAGGCTAAGAGCCTTGTATCATATCCAGGGATATAAGAGACAAATTGAGAGAGCTTTCAACAAGAAAGTCCGTGTTCGAGATTTGAAGCCTGGAGATCTTGTTTTGAAGTCCTATAGGGCGCCGGTATTTGATCCGAGAGGTAAATTCAAGCCCAACTGGTCTGGTCCTTACATCGTAGATGAAGTCCTGCCTGGAAAAGCCGTAAGACTCCTCAATGAAAATGGAGAAAAATTAAATGAACCTATAAACCTGGATCAATTAAAGAAGTATTATGCTTAATACACCAGGAGGCCGTCTTTGATCGACCTGAGCTTTGAGCCAGCAACCTAAATGTTTTAAATCATTTTGCAAACCCCTTTGGGCCTATAAAACAACTTGTTTTCTTTAATAAACCCAAACTAGGGGCATTATATATATATATATATATATATATATATATATATATATAAAAGAGTAGTTTGAACTACGTTATGACCTGATCCCTTTTTAAGGGTACGTAGGTAGCCTGTTCAATTCAGGTTCGGTCACGTCTCTTGCAGTTTTTTGAAGGAAAATTCCTTGAAGTCCAAATAGGGCAAACTACGCTGACCTGATTCCCATTTTCTTCAGGGATACATAGGTAGTCTGGAGGGTCCAGATTCGGTCCAATTACATGCAAACACATTAGGGTTTAGCCTTTTTCGAACCTAAGCCTACCTGAAAGTCCTTCTGGTGTATTTTGGCCCAGGTTTGTAGAGAAACAGAAAAATAAAAAAATTGAGTCTTAGACCCGCTAAGCTGAAAACCCGAAAAGGCAGTTTAGGCAAAAATCAGGGCAAGGAGCCTGCTGGATGGAAAATCTGCAAGGGCAGACAGTACAGGCAAAAATTAAGGCATGCGGTCCGCTAAATCAAAAACCCAAAAAGGTGATTTAGTCATGGCAGGACTTCATGAAGGACGAAGCTTTTTGAAAGCCGGTTGAACTTTTATTTTCTCTTTGGCTCTTCTTTAATGTCTGAGTAAGTGCCATCAGAGCTTCTTTTGTTACTCTTTGAGTTAGGGAGATTGAAACTAAACGATCTGAAGGGATAATAACCATAATGGAGATCTTGAAAAGAGGTTGAAATATCTTTAAACATGGTATTTAAAAGACTGTAAGAGTGGTGGACCTTTAACCATTTTAAAACGTTTATCAGTTTAAGAAGCAAATTCAGTCTCTTTTGGAGTCTTGTTTAGAACTCGTCAAAGTCTTTGGTCATTGTCTATCAAAGTTCATTCTGTTGTCGAGTCAAAGTCAATTTTCAGAGTCCTGCGTAGTCAGTATTCCTCACAGAGCCAGGGTGATAAAAGCTCAGAGACTCAGGGGAAGCAGCGAATTTGTGGTTCCTGTGGATAATATAAAGCAGAGCAATGTTCAGATGTCGATAAGCTTTCAGCTCAATTCCGGTATCAGCAAATGACAGAGATGAGAAAATTTTGAATAGAACAAGTTTCTTGTACCTATGAAAAGCCTTGTAAACCCAAGTGTTTATCAGAAAAATTTGTTGTAATCTCAAATGTTCAGTAATAAAAGCCTTTGGCCCGTTCCTTTTGTGTTGCTCTCTAATGATTTTTGCCGTGGAAGTAATCATACTAGGGGCATCTTTTATAACTTACGTCATAAAAGATGTCAAGTAATCATTGATATTTGAGATAGATATTTTCATAAAATAGAGACTAGAGAAGTTCAAACGCTCTTTACATTGAGCTTCTTAGTCAGGTTATTCTCCTTTGGAGTTGAATTTCTTTGAAAAATCTTTATCCCAACGGAGTATAAAATTTATTCCAGCAATTTTAAACTTCAATAGAATGCTTTGCGTCTTTGAAAAAGGTTTGACCTTCAAAAATTCTTTCAAGTTACTTGAGTCCAGTCTTTGATCAAAATCGCGCATCTTAGTTACTCTTTGCAAAGAGATAACTGGTTCATCTTTGAAATCGTTAATAGTTGATCTTTTCTTTCAGTCATTGTAAGTTTCTCAGTTCCTGATGTTTTGAAAGATTTTACTAATGGTAGAAATTAACAGATTCCGTGTTCCACGATCTAGTCTTTCTTCTGTCGTTTTGAAGGTTTTCTTAAAAAAGATAGAGATTACTAGAATATGTGTTACTCAATCTGGTCTTTTCTTCAAGTGTTTTGAAGAGTGTTTTAATAGAATAAGAAATTATCGGATTTAGTGTTGCACTATCTGATTGTTCCTTCAATTTGTTTTTGAAAAGGTTTTACAAGGAGAAATTACCGAACTTGTGTTACACGGTTTGGTCCTTTTGAAAGAAGTTTTTAATAGAAATGGAAATTACCAAACCTGTGTTACACGGTTTGGTCTTTTTGAAAGGTTCTTAACAGAAATTGAAGTTACCGAACCTGTGTTACACGGTGTGGTCTTTTTGAGAGGTATTTAATAATGGAAGTTACTGAACCTGTGTTACGCGGTTTGGTCTTTTTGAAAGATTTTTAGCAAAAGGGAAATTACCGAACATGTGTTACACGGTTTGGTCTTTTTTGAAAGATTTTAACAGAGTTGGAAATTATCAAACTTACATTACGCGGTTTGGTCTTTTTGAAAGATTTTTAACCGAAATGGAAATTACCAAACCTGTGTTACACGGTTTGGTCTTTTTGAAAGATTTTTAATAGAAATTGAAATTACCTAACCTGTGTTACGCGGTTTGGTCTTTTTCGAAAGTTTTTAGCAGAGATAGAATTTACCGAACCTGTGTTACACGGTTTGGTATTTTTAAAAGGTTTTTAACAGAAAGGGAAATTGTCGAACCTGTGTTACGCGGTTTGGTCTTTTTGAAAGATTTTTAACGGAGGAACTCGCTGAACCTGTGTTACACGGTTTGAAATTTTCTTCGATCATTTTGAGGGTTGCAATAAGGAAAATATTTCCGATCCAGCGTTACGCAGATTGGTCTTTCCTTCCTTCGCCCGGGTATTTAGTACCCTAATGATTAGTAGTGCAATGTCAAGTAGTGACTTGCCTAATCATCGTTCCGCAATGTGCAGCTTCCTAACGTGTTAGGAGTCGTGCGTATCTACGAAGATGTTTGTATGAGACTGTTTAGCAGGACATACGAATTTGGGTTTATGTGGAACTGTTTAACAGAACCGCATGATCCGGAGTGATTCGCTACCTTGAAAGAGAGGAGTCAGAGTTACTCGGATAGTTAAACAGATTTATTTTCAGCAATGATCTGTATATCTATCGCCAGGCTTGAGACTTAGTTTCGCCTCGGTATTAGAAGTTTGAGTTTAGCTCAAGTATTCGAGTACCCTAATAATTGGTCAAGTTTTAGACTGATCGGCATGATATAAAAAAAATGGAAGCTCTTTGAGTGATTGAAGTGATTAATTTGTTTGTTTAGTTGGTGCTCTTTGAGCAATTGTTATGTTTACTTTGGTTAAGCCCTATATATAAAAAAAAAATATATATATATATATATATATATATATATATAATAGTGTGTTTGTGTTTTGTAATTGTTTGTTCATCTTTGCTAGCTAGTTTAAGCAGTTGAGTCATGAGTATTAGAGAGAGGCTATCTCTTTGAGATATCTTAGTTGTCGAGTTAAGAGTCGGTGAGAGGCTATCTCCCTATTATTGGTGGAGTCTTATCTTTGTGGATATCGTTTTAAAAACTGAAAACCCAAAAATTTACTTTGCTTTCGGGTCAGTCAAAATGTGTCGTCTGTTCAGCTTTGCCATTCGCGTGACAAGCACGCTCTGCCAAAGAGGGGCATCTATAGACACCCCATTTTGACCGAACCCAAGTTAGCATCGCTTGTGCGAAGCCTCGTCAAATTAGTGAGCTGAGGTCCCAAATTGAACCCTGGGGTAGCTTAAGGTCTCCCATAGGTGTCCATAAAATTTCTTCCAGATCCGAGCGTGTTTGCTCAGTGAACGAGCCAAGAGAGTGAGCGCAATGCAGACCAAAAGGAGGGTGAAACATCTGAAAAGGGGGTTGTCCGTGGAAGAAAAAGAGGCAAATGTGTTATTTGTTGCAAAGGGGGGGTGAATTAAAATGCTCTGGTCGTAGCCTTTTCGCGCGCTTATCAAAAGTCGTGCGCCCATCAAAATGGGGAGTGCTAATATCAATAGCCGTATTTTCTATATATAAGCTAAAAAAAATTCAAAGGGAGCACTGTTCATTCTCGTTCAAAACCAACAAAAGAGAGAGCAAGAGAGAGAGAGAGAGAGAGATTTGGGGTTTTCTTCTTCGCCTTCTTCCTCCGCCGATCGTTTCCTCCGATCGTTCGTCGGAAATCTAACTTCCGATTCGAAGCATACACAGAGAGAAAACGAGAGAGAGCGAGAGAAACCGTATTCCGGTAATCTTCTCCGGCCAGACACTACCTCCGGCGAGCCTCCGTGGATTCTGATGATCTTTATAGGTTAGATTTCCTTCTTCTCTCATCATCGTCTTTTCTTTCGTTAGCCTAGAAAATCCAGATCTGCTCCTTTTCTCTATTTTTTCGGCAATATCTACCGTCTCCGATCAATCCTATTAATTTTTCGATCTATCTCTGGCTAACCTGAACCAGATCCGAACATCCCTACATCACAGCCATCATCGGTACCTCTAATTCCTTTATTCGTTGCAACCATTTCCACTAGATCTGAGAAACTTCATTAATTTCGTTGACTTCCTACGAAATCCGATCATCTGGTTCTTCTTCTTCTCTGATTGATCGCCTGAGATCTGATCTAATTTCCGATTTCTCCTCCTGTAATCTTTAGATCTGAGAGTGAAAGAGAGCTCAAACCGAAATCTGAGCAATACCGACTCAGATCTGTGAATTTGAAGCTCAGATTGGTACTCTCCAAGTATAAATTTGAGCATTGAGAGTAAAGCTTCCGATCATTTGTCTCTTGCCTGCATCATCTGTAAAAGAAATTCTTACATCAGGTATTTTATTTTATTTTTTATATACTAATGTTATCAAATCAAGGATCCAAGCCTACTTTCTTATTCACGCTTGTAGATAGCTTTGATTTTTCATTTTTGAACTTTTGAGCATATTTGTTATATTTTGAGTCAGAGAATGAAATTTACAATTCCTAATTTGCTTTACCCTGTTTAGTTGATGATTTTGATATATAATAATGGGCTTATGACAGTAGTAGCACACCTATGTTTTGTTGAAGGCATTATGATAGTTTGTGTTTTCTTCTTCATGAGGATTGTCCCTTTCACAATAACCGTTCGAATCTGTTATCAGTCTTGTGAGCATTTAAAGGCAAACTGATGTGGTGTAGTTAGCAGAACCTGGTTGTGTGATGAAAATGGTGTATAAGGCTTTGCATGTATGTCATTGTATCACCTCTTTGATATATGTTTATACTAATGATTTGAAACTGTCTATATTTTCTTGGATGCTTTAATTATTGGCTAAGTGTTATCTCATTAGATTGTCTTTCTATTATTGATAATAGCTTGTCATTGATATCATGGACATGTTGTTATTCATTAGAGTATATCATTTGGATGGGTTAAAGTGAGATGGTTGTCTTGAAAATATTAAAACTTGATAATGTTACAGGTCATATATCAGTCTCAGTTCATGTCTTGTTAATATTTTCCAATGCTATGATTTCCAAAAAGATTGAAATTGTCATCAATTGATTCCGTCCCTTGCTGAAACTCCACAATTTATGCTTAGCAAACTTGGAAAAGGGGGTTTTCATCATTGATTTTGTATGTAACAGTGCTCATGATAACTTGTTAAGCTATGAATCTACATTTCTTCTAGTTTTGTTTTCATAACCTCAATAAGATCTGAACCCATGCATATTGGAGTTACTTTCCTTGATTTCATTTGCTCCAATTTTGTGAATACGTGTGATCAGGTTGACATTCGTCTTTAACTATTAAGTGTAAATACGATCAAATGCTTTCAAGATGATTACTCACCCATGTTGTAATGATAAGTTCATTTTCTTTCAGCCTTTGGATTGTGAGTTATTCAGCCTATGTCATTTGCAGTTTAGCCATGTTTCCCGTGTCACAGTTTTAGTCCACATATCAGCCCCTGTATTACACTAAATCATTTCCTGTTTTGTTGAGTTCCTGTTTGAATTTCTTCAAAAAGAAAACAATGATTTTTAATTGCTGTAGATGATGGCATGCTTCAAATTTATATTCATTCATGACCGAAATCCTATAGATGTATTGCATGTGATAGTTACCCTATATTATTTAAATGAGTAAGGTCATCTGTTGCTATTGTAATGTTTCGGTTTATTTAAGCCTGGCACTATCATGTTTTAATAGTAGCAAAGGTCCAAATGATGTTAAAAACCAAGGAGTATTCACTTTCAAATATGTCATTTCTTGGATCTGTAAAGAATGAAGACAGTTTATTGCATTCGTTGGTTTACCCACCAAATGCAATACTACTGTTCGAACCTTATTTATATATTGTAATCCTTGTAGAGGGGTTTTAGAAATAGACCCTGAGTGGTTATCAAAACAGTGCTTCTAAGAACTGTGTGTAATGCCCTTTTTCCTTTTGTGTTGCTTATACATATAGAAGTTGTTCATGGTACTTCTCCAGCATATAGAGAAATATGAATTTCCATGATAATTGTTCTTCTTTGTAATTTATTAAGTGATCTTGGCCTTTGAATTATAGCATAGTAACCCACAAAGCATGATGAGAAAATTTTTTAAGAAGGTTTCCTTGCTTATTACAGTTCACTCAAGAATGATGTCAGTGCTACCTGGTTGATTTGAGAATATCCAGTACACTAATTTCATATTATTTGAAATGGTGTAATAACTATAAGAATATTTTGATTTATAAATATGAATGTTGCCATGATTAGTCATTACTTAAGCTGTTTAAAATGGTACTACACGATCCAGTTAGGCACATCTGCTTGAGTTCATTGAGCTATGCATGTTCATTTGCAGGATTTGTATATTCCTTTTAGCATTGTCCTTATATCCTTTTAGTCTTATACTGTTAACAGTTAACACAATATTTGTATTACCATAAGTTTATGGTATGCCTCTATTACTTTGCATTTTTCTAAATCAGTTTCACTTTCTTTTGATAATGGTTGCAAATGCAATATATTTCTGATTAAGTTGATATCTGAACTGATTAAGATGTAACAAGACAAGTGTGATGTTGTTGTGAGAATACTATAGTGTAAGTATCTGTAGCTCCTCTTTGTGATTCATATTATTTCTTTTGTTTTGCAAATATTCTTTACCATTGAAATTGTAAAATTTGTTTGGGCGATGAAGGCGCTAGCCCAAGCCCATTATTTTAGGGGACTTGCTCAGTCCAAGTGAAGCTCGCCTCCTTTGTATAGTAGACTTTACTAGTCTTTTAGGCGCCGGTAGAAATTAGACCCCTGCTAGGAGACATGCTATGTCTCATAAGGTCTTGCTCTTTTGGAGACAAGCCTCATTTAGAGTCTACCCTCGGGGAGATCACCTTGATTTTGATAGATAGTGTACCCGCAGGAGGCATACCTTGCCTCATTTCTAGAGTTCTTCTCCAAGTTGTATCCCAACTTGTACCCTTGCTAGTTGAAGATCAACTTGGTCTGTTAGTTGCCTTTGTCTTTAATCATTGCCAGGACAATGATAGAAGTACTGGGAGCCTTTCTTAGGAGACTTACTTAGTCTCGTTAGCACTCTCCTTTCAAGAGATTTTATTAGAGAGTCTTTGACTCACTCATCTTTTAGTTGGTATTATTATGGAGTTTTTGACTCATTTGTCGTTATTAGGGAATCTTTGACTCCATTGTTTTCTTTAGTTGTTTTATTAAAGAGTCTTTGATTCGTTTATTCTTATTAGGGAGTTTTTGACCCATTTTTCGTTATTAGATAGTCTTTGACTCGCTCGTCCTTTGATAGCGGTATTAGAGAGTCCTTGACTCATTTCCTCATCCCTTTAATTGTTTTTAGGAGCTTCTCCTTAATGTTGTCGTCGCTTTTATTTGTTTGAGACTTTCTCATTAGAGCTTCGCCTTTTGGATCTTAGATCATTTCGTCGTTCTTGATAGTTAGCTTGTTTGGTTTAGGGGTTTCCCCTGTTAGCCCTAGGGTTTGACCCTAGGATGTTGCTTTGCATTTTCCCTTAGGTCTTTGACCAAAAGGGTGAAATCAGAAATTAAAAATCTAAAAATAAAAAAATAAAAAAAAAATCAGAAATTCGAAATCCAAAAACATTTGAAAAGTTTTAAAACCCAAAAACATTGAATACCTTAAAATTCAAAAACATGTTAAAACATATAAAACTCAAAAACATTAGAAATTTAAAACATCAAAAATATTTGAAAACCTTGAAAAAGTCTAAAGTGTTGAGTGTTTTTAGAAACAGTAATTATGAGAGTTCGTTTCGAACTACGTTGGCTTGATCCTCTTTCATGAGGTACGTAGTGCAGCTTGGGATCTTTATCCCAAGTCCAGCCAAACCTTAAAAAAATAAACTTGTCAAACCTTCCAAAAATGCAAAAACTTCTTCAAAACTTTTTTCAAAGAGATCCTCCCCTAGAGTTAGGAGTCTGTCCTAGTCGTTTGGTTTGTTTTAGAGTTAGAAGTCCGTCCTGATTTGTTTGATATGGTGTGTCCTCTCGTGTGAGTGTCCCTAGAGTTAGGAGGCCTCCAGTCGATCGGTTAGACATTTAATCGAACCGATGGCTAGACTAGGAAGCATATAGTCAGCCCATGATTTTTATTAGGTTGCACAGCCTAGATACACATAGGTTATAGGACCCACCTGCATTAGCTTAAGGCTAATCAATCTGCATTTAGTTAGGGCATATAGGGTGTCCTAAAATCCACAATTCACTGGAATTTAAATAATCGTATAAGAAACTTTAATAACTGGTCCGGTCTTTTAGATCGAGTCTAGGATAGAGGGCTAGGTGTCTTAGGCATCATAGCTTAGAATAGCTCATCGAACTACGTTGACTCCGATTCTTCCCGAGGCCGGGATATGTAGAGCAGCTGGGATGGACGGCCATATTGGTCCCAGTCAAGTCGCATTAGAGTTAGGATTGATTTGTGTTGTATGTTTTGATATGTTTTCTTACTTCCTTGTACTGATCCTATACCTTTAGCTATAGCTTGCATGTGTTTGCACATAAGAACTTAGATAGCTTTTAGCCATGTTTTGGAATGAGAATGATAGGGTATTGAATCTTATATTTATTGGATGAAGGATGGATATTGAAAAGACAGAAAGTTTCTGATTTTAGAAACTTTATAAAACATCAATCTTTTAGACATAGCAAACCCTAGAAATGATGCCAACCAGCTTTTAGCCAAGTTTTGGGATGAGAATAAGAGAATAATGAATCTTAGATACTTGTTGAATGATGGAGATTGAAAATAGAAAGTTTCTTATTTTAGAAACTTTGTAAAACATCAATCTTTTATACTTAGTAAACCCTAGAAATGGTGTCAAGGAGCTCTGAGCCAAGTTTTGGGATGAGTTAGCGATGGTATTGAATCTTAGATTTAGTTGATGAAGGATGGGGAGAAAATAAAAAGTTTCTTATTTTAGGAACTTTATAAAACATCTATCTTTTACACATATGAAACCCTAAAGATTATGTGAAGGAGCTTTTAGGCATGTTTTGAGATGAGGATGCGATGGTAATGAGTCTTAAATTTAGTTGATGAAGAATGGAGAAAGAAAAAATAGAAACATTAATCTTTTAGACATAAGAAACCCGGTAGATGGTGTCAATGAGTTTTTAGCCAAGTTTTAGGTTGAGGATGAGAATTGAAAAAACAGAAAGTTTCTGATTTTAGAAACTTTATAAAACATACATCTATTAGACATATAAAACCCTACAGATGCTGTCAAGGACCTTTTAGCCAAGTTTTGATATGAGGATGAGATGAATTTGAAACTTAGATTTAGGTGACGCAAGATGGTGATTGAAAAAATAGAAAGTTTCTTAATTTATAAACTTTTTAAGACATCCATCTTTTAGACATAGGATACTCTAGAGATAGTGTCAAAGAGCTTTTAGGCAAGTTTTGGGATGAGGATGAGATGAAATTTAATCTTAGATTTAGTTGATGAATGATGGAGATTGAAGAAATAGAAAGCTTCTTATTGTAGTAACTTTACAAAACATTCATCTTTTAAACATAGAAAACCCTAGAGATGCTGTTAAGGAGCTTTTAACCAAGTTTTGAGATGAGGATGAGATGATATTGAATCTTAGATTTAGTTGACGTATGATGGATATTGAGAAAAAAGAAAGTTTCTTAATTTAGAAACTTTATAAGACACCCATCTTTTAGACATAGAAAACCCTAGAGATAGTGTCTGGAGCTTTTTGCCAAGTTTTGGGATGGGGATGAGATGAAATTGAATCTTAGATTTAGTTGATGAAGGATGGAGATTGAAGAACTATAATATTTCTTATTTTAGAAACTTTACAAAACATTCGTCTTTTACACTTAGTAAACCCTAGAAATGTTGTGAAGGAGCTATGAGCCAAGTTTTGGGAGGAGTTAGGAGATGATATTAAATCTTACATTTACTTGATGAAGGATGGAGAAAAAACAAAAAGTTTCTTCTTTTAGAAACTTTATAAAACATCTATCCATTAGATATATGAAACTGTAAGCCCAATGGTTCCCACCTTGGCAATTCCCATCTTATTTTGATGATTCCAATAAACAAGTGATTTAGGATCACTAATGTGTTTGATTATCTAAGTTGTAGATCATAATTGTGCTAAGAAAATATTGCTTGGATTGAGGCCAAGAAGCTCTCATTGGACCGCTTATGAAGGCCAAAGACATTGGAGATCCAAGACGAATGAAGACTTGAAGAATCAATTGAAGCTCGAAGTCATATTAGAATGTATAAAATCCAATCCTAGCTTTAGATTTTAAGAGGCACAAAATAAGTTAATCTCACACACCCTAAATGTTTAAGTGATTGTCCTTGTGGTGTTCCAACACTTTGGAACCCTCATAACAATCCCAACTTGGTGTAAAGTTGGAAGCCCAAGAAACAGAATTGAAAATCTGCTGCTGATAGGCTTCTCTGAACTCTAAGAGAATTCTCGGAGCTCCGAGAAATCCTCGGAGCTCCGAAATTTGGTCCAGTAGAAATTTTTCAACTTATGTTTGTATTCCCGGAACTCCGAGAACACTATAACGGGAAGAAATTTGACCATTGGGAACTTTGCCCGATTTACGACAATGCCGCTCAAATGGTCATATTGGATTTTCCTATATATATGGGTATTCCAAACTTCCCAATTATCAATCCTAACACTCAAAAACTTCATTTGAACATACAAAGAGTGATTAAAGCTTGTTTATGCCTCTCATCCTCTAAGATTAGGATTTGGATCATTAGGCTCAAATTTGTACATCTTCTACAATTTGTAAACCCTTGTGAGGGATTGTTTTTAGTTCCTTCTGTAGACACCCCCATTTTTGAAAATCCGATATAGGGGGTCCCAAGTTATAATAGAAATGGCAACTATGAGGAGGGAGAATACGGTTGTTTAAGAAAACTAGAATTTACCAATTTGAAAAACTTAAACCGATTAAGAGATCAAAAACAATATTTTAAGCATACAAGTTAAATCTAATGGTGCAATGCAAATGAAAGAGCAAAGAGATAGAAGGAGTGCACCCGAGATTTAAAGTGGTTCGGTCCTCAAACTCGAGGCCTACTCCACTCCACCAACCAAACCCGTTGATGGCTTCACTATTTGATCTTCTTAACCTTGGCGAAGATCGGTTCCAATTACAATTGCTTTAACCTTGGTGGCAATCCTCACCACGGAGAAAAAAGGGCTCCGCTTCTCCGAATACTCGCCCGAATACAAATCTTGAAAGATGAAAGAAAGAACTAAAAGATCCCTTCACAAGGGTTACAAAAGATGTACAATTGAGAGCCTATGATCCAAATCCTAGAGTTGGTGATGAGAGGCACAATTGAAGCTTGATTCACTCTTGGGTATTCAAATGAAGTTTAAGAGTGTTAGGATTGATAGTTTGTATGTTTAGAACACTCATATTTATAGGAAAACCAAAATATGACCGTTCAATGGCATTGAGGTAATTCCAGCAAAATTCCAAACGGCTCTTTTTCAGACCGTTGGAGTGTTCTCGGAGTTCCGAGAATAATTCTCGGAGTTCCGAGAATTCTCGGAGTTCCGAGAAAAAATCTCGGAGTTCCGAGAAGCCTCACAGAAATTGGAAAAAGTCTACTGGACCATTTCTCGGAGTTCCGAGAATAATTCTCGAAGTTCCGAGAAAACCTCTCAGAGTTCCGAGAAGCCTATGCAGAGCAGATTTTCAATTCTGTTTTTGGGCTTCCAGTTCTCAACCAAGATGGGATTGCTATGAGGGTTCCAAGGTGTTGGAACTCCACAAATACAATCACTTGTCTATTTAGGGTGTGTGAGATTACCTTAATTATGCCTCTAAAAACCTAATCTAGGTTTGGATCAATTACATTAAAAAAAGGTCTTCAATATTAATTTCTTCATGTCTTCATGTCTTCATGACTTCTTGCTTGATGACTTTGGCCTTCCAATTAGTGGTCCAATGTGGGCTTCTTGGCCTTCAATCCAAGCATCCTTGATCTTACTTTATCAAGATCTACAACTTAGACAAACAAACACATTAGTGATAAATGATCACTTGTGTATTGGAATCATCAAAACAAGATGGGAATGCCAAGGTAAAAACCATTGGGCTTACAATCTCCCCCTTTTTGATGATGACAAGCACAAGAGATTTACAAATCAAAGCATATACTCTTTTCACATTTTTCTTACACTAGAGACTTTACTCTAGATTCTTCTCCCCCTTTGTCATCAACAAAAAGAAGGGGTAAGAAAAACAAGGGTTTAAAATTTACAATTTTAAAGCTCCCCCTTTTTCAAAGAAAAATTCAATTTTAACTCCCCCTAGTTAAAATAATTTTACAATACAAGAGGGGTTATCAAACAAAACATACAAATGAAATATATTCAATTTTAAGTTCAAAACCCCCTAATCTACACAATATGAATATCATCATATGGGGGTTTTGGGAACCCAAGATTTCTTGGTTCCACATCTAGCCCTACTCTTGGATGCACATTGGAATTGGTAATGACCATTCATTCCACAAAAATGGCATCTAACAAGAGGGTTAGATACACTAGTCCTATCATGATAAGCATGTTGAGGTCTAAGACTAGTTTTACTTAGGATTATGTCAATTATTTTATTTCCATTTAGAAATCCATGTAAACATAATCTAAGTCTTTCATTTTCATTATGAAGATGGGATGTTTGAACTAAAAGCTCATTTCTTTCATCTTCATAAGAGTTGGAGGAGCTTGCCATATTTTGAAATTTTAAAAGTTGGCAAGTTTTCTCATCCAAGCTACCCTTAAGGGTATTAATCTCAAGTTTATGATTTTCAAGTGTAACTTGTTCTTGAGATATGGAAGAAGATAAATCACTTTTCAAAAATTCAAGTTCTTTTTCTAACTTTAAAATGGATTTTTTAAGAACTTTGTTTTTGGAAATTTGGGTATGCAAGGTTTCACATAATTCATCATAAGGTATACTATCACTTTTACTACTAGATGAAGAATATGAGGGGTTAGAGTTTACCTCAACTTCATGGGTGATTGTCATGAAGCAAAGATCATCTTTTTTATTTTCTTCCCCTTCACTTGAGCTTTTGCCCGATGTGCTTAACGCATCCCAACCGGCGGCAAGAGCCTTATGCTTCTTCCAATCCTTCTTACCCTTGTACTTAGAGGAAGTTGATTTTAGAAGTGGACAATCCGGTCTTTTGTGTCCAATCTTCTTGCAATTGAAGCATCTTAAGGCTCTTTCAACATCACTTTCCTCTTTCTTCTTCTTATCTTTCTTATGCTTCTTTCTCCACAAGCTCTTGAATCTTCGTAAAGCTTCTTCTTCGTCACTATCCGCTTCACTTGATGAGTCTTCCTTGGAAGCCTTGAGTGCTAGGGATCTAAATTCCCTCTCCTTCTCCTTTGGCTTCTTTTCCTCTTGTCGGCTAGTAAGGAGCATCTCATGGGTGATGAGAGATCCTACGAGCTCCTCTATGGTTAGTGTCTTGAGATTTTTTGACTCTTGAATCGCGGTCACCTTTGGATCCCAATGTGGAGGAAGAGACCTAAGTAACTTACTCACAAGCTCATCGTTAGGATAAGATTTACCAAGATTAGCTAGTTCGTTAGAAATAATAGAAAAACGAGTATACATTTCTGAAATACTCTCGTTTGGACTCATTCTAAACATTTCATACTTGCTCTTTAACAAGTTTATTTTGGAATCCTTGACTTGTGATGTTCCCTCATGGGTAGTTGCAAGGGTATCCCAAATAGTCTTGGCGGAATCAAAAAGAGCAACTCTATTAAACTCCTCGGTAGCTAAGGCACAAAACAAGGAATTTATTGCTTTGTAGTTCAAATTAGCTTGCCTTTTCTCTACCACATTCCATTCTTCAAAAGGATTGGAAGGTACATTGTATCCATTTTCAACAATGTACCAAAGTTCCACATCTATCGAAAGAAGATAGATGCGCATCCTTGTTTTCCAATGTCCATAGTTTGACCCATTGAAGAAAGGAGGTCTAGTTGTGGAATGGCCTTCCGGAAGTCCGGTTCCAATTTGGTGTGCCATTTCACAATTAGAAGTTGCCAAATAAAATCTTTCCCTAGTTAGATTTTGAAATAACTTTTACAAAAATTTTAAAATCTTTTAAGAGCCAATGCTCTGATACCAAGTGAAAATCCGATATAGGGGGTCCCAAGTTATAATAGAAATGGCAACTATGAGGAGGGAGAATACGGTTGTTTAAGAAAACTAGAATTTACCAATTTGAAAAACTTAAACCGATTAAGAGATCAAAAACAATATTTTAAGCATACAAGTTAAATCTAATGGTGCAATGCAAATGAAAGAGCAAAGAGATAGAAGGAGTGCACCCGAGATTTAAAGTGGTTCGGTCCTCAAACTCGAGGCCTACTCCACTCCACCAACCAAACCCGTTGATGGCTTCACTATTTGATCTTCTTAACCTTGGCGAAGATCGGTGCCAATTACAATTGCTTTAACCTTGGTGGCAATCCTCACCACGGAGAAAAAAGGGCTCCGCTTCTCCGAATACTCGCCCGAATACAAATCTTGAAAGATGAAAGAAAGAACTAAAAGATCCCTTCACAAGGGTTACAAAAGATGTACAATTGAGAGCCTATGATCCAAATCCTAGAGTTGGTGATGAGAGGCACAATTGAAGCTTGATTCACTCTTGGGTATTCAAATGAAGTTTAAGAGTGTTAGGATTGATAGTTTGTATGTTTAGAACACTCATATTTATAGGAAAACCAAAATATGACCGTTCAATGGCATTGAGGTAATTCCAGCAAAATTCCAAACGGCTCTTTTTCAGACCGTTGGAGTGTTCTCGGAGTTCCGAGAATAATTCTCGGAGTTCCGAGAATTCTCGGAGTTCCGAGAAAAAATCTCGGAGTTCCGAGAAGCCTCACAGAAATTGGAAAAAGTCTACTGGACCATTTCTCGGAGTTCCGAGAATAATTCTCGGAGTTCCGAGAAAACCTCTCGGAGTTCCGAGAAGCCTATGCAGAGCAGATTTTCAATTCTGTTTTTGGGCTTCCAGTTCTCAACCAAGATGGGATTGCTATGAGGGTTCCAAGGTGTTGGAACTCCACAAATACAATCACTTGTCTATTTAGGGTGTGTGAGATTACCTTAATTATGCCTCTAAAAACCTAATCTAGGTTTGGATCAATTACATTAAAAAAAGGTCTTCAATATTAATTTCTTCATGTCTTCATGTCTTCATGACTTCTTGCTTGATGACTTTGGCCTTCCAATTAGTGGTCCAATGTGGGCTTCTTGGCCTTCAATCCAAGCATCCTTGATCTTACTTTATCAAGATCTACAACTTAGACAAACAAACACATTAGTGATAAATGATCACTTGTGTATTGGAATCATCAAAACAAGATGGGAATGCCAAGGTAAAAACCATTGGGCTTACAATTTTGCTCCGCCCTAGTCTACAAAGAAGGTAATATTTTTCTATCGGTTTTCCAATATTTTCTATTTCCGTGTCCGTCTCTTGTATTTTCTCAATCTTTTCAATCATTTCTGCCGTGTTTCGCATTTTCCCGATAAGTGTTGAGAAGGGTTATTCATGAGAATCTGAGCAAGAGAGAATTTGGACCCGTTTGGTGGGTCCGTAATGAACATTTGTTTAGATTAAACAGGGGGTCCGCATATTGTTTACTGAAAAATGAGTTTTGAATCTACTTCGATCTAATGCCTAAAGATGACTATCAAGGGAACGGTCAAGATCTCAGAGAAGTCATTCTAACAACTAATTTAGTTGCGACCATCAAGTTGAATTATTCGGATAACTCTCGGAAATAATTTTGAGGCACAGCTTTATAAATTATTGGTTTGGATCATCCCATAGGGGTGATATTTGGAAGATACAAGTTGCCCATGTGTGGGACCCGATCCCGCGACAGGGGTGGGGCGCGAGCCGCCACGTTCTCTCTTGGTCTCTCGTACCCACGCGATTGGCATGTGCTCTTTTAATATTGATTTTAATTCATCTTTTATATGAACTTGGGATCACTAGGGCAATCCGAATTCCACACAAAAGAGAGTGACAGAGTCGCCACCTAGATGTGGGATCTAGGACCCATAATTAACCAGAAATCTAGAGTCGTTACCTGGTTACAAGAATGGAAGGTATGGGGAGTTATCCACCACATGCACCATTCCTGCCCGATAATCGGTCTTCAATTCCAAAAGTTAACTCTTTTGAATTTCTTTTAAATGGCTCATTTAAGTCTATGTTAGTGTGCTAACTACGTGACATGCATCATATGATCTAATTTCAATGTAGATCCTAAATGTGTATCTTGATTTCTTAATTTGTTTGAATTCAATCTAAGTGAAAGTTCTCCTAAAATTCTAATTTTATGGAAGATCCTAAATGATTTAATTAAGAATTTACAAGAAAATTAATATACAAAACCCCACAATTTGTTGTGGAGCCAACTCGTGATTGGTATGCCATCAGACATCCAAGCTGCCTACGTAGAGTCAACGTAGTTCGGTGCACCTGAACTAAGTTACTTATGCCTAACTCATCTAGGACACCGATCTAGACTGGATTGACTGTTTCAACAATTTTAAGAGAAATTATTTAATTCAAGTTGAAGATTTTATTATCCTAGGACTTCATCTAAGATGCTATATGGTCCTATCTAAGTGCAAGACATCCCTTTGACTAATGCAGGTGAACCTACATCCTAGGTAACTAGGCTTGTCCTATGAGAAAAGTGAGGTGACTAGTGTAACTAGATCTATGGCACGGTTGTTATCCATAGCAAACGCCCGTGATGAGGCTGGACTCCTAACTCTAGGACTCCCTAAAATCTAGGACACGACATGACGCAAATGTTCCTAAATAAGGCTTTAATGGTTCTTACGATGGAAACCGCAATCCAACGGTTCCGAAAGACATGATGTAAATTGATTCAATTTGCTGAAGTTAATGATTTTCAGATTTCAAGGATTTTCGGTTCCTAAACATCTAAGGAATACCAAAGGCTCTATGGTTCGCAAGTTTTGACCTCGAATCACAACCATGGAAGGGAATCGTGCTCTCAACCCTTGTATAATTTAGCACGTAAATTATAGTATCTTATTGCCTGGCATATTTCTCAGGATTTTCGTGGACAGTGGACCTCGGAGCCAATATCATACTATAATTTACGCACTCCAATTATGCTGGATCAATCGCAATTAGTATACGATCTCGGCAGTTAAATTGTCACAGGATAGCCAATTTACAAAGGCAATCTATGAACCCTAAGGTTTATGTTTCAAAAAGTTAGGGATTGAATTTATGATGAAAAGTTAAGGTTTCTTGGATATTTTTACTGACTTTTGAACTGATTTGCTATTAAATTGTGATTTAATATCATTAAGACCAGATTGTTAGGAATACACGGTAACCCTAAGCAATCAAACTCTAAATCAGTTAAAACGTTTCCAGTAACAAGATATGGATAATTGTAACTTACTGGAAAAATTTCATGAATTAGCATTAAGATTTGATATCAATTTCTGATTTTTCAAAATTTAAATCAGATTATAGATTAACACATCAACTTGTAGCATATCAATTTCAAATTAATCCAAACTTTCAAAGAATAAACATAATCATGAGATTAGACTACTGTATGACTTTCATGAACTTTTATTACGATTTGATGCCAATTGAAATTCACACAAAAATCGGATGAAACCAAACAATTACTTAAAAAGCAAACCCAATAGTATCCTAAAATCAAATAAAAAATTCTAGTAGATATATAATAGATTATAAAATTTTCTATCAAAATTGCAAAACTTAAAAATTAAATATCCTCAATAAAATCGATTTTTAAATAGAAAAGGGGGATTTGTTTCCAAGAAATTGAAACCAATTTATTAAAATAAATTACAAAACCATATTAAAACTTTGAAAAACCAATTTAAAATTTTTATCTAACATTCCAGTAACCTAAGTTACTGGTTTGTAAAGAAAATTTTCAAAAATTTACTAATTTAATACGAAAAAGAATTACGGCACGTAAAACGAAAAAGCGATTAGAAAACAAATATAAAAAAATTTAAAAAAAAAATCTCATGAAAAATTCAATTTATTATTGAAAATTAATTCTTGAGAGTTTCATTAATTTTTAAAATATTTTGATATTTATTAAAAATGGCCGAAATTTAAAATAATTTAAAACCGGATTAAAAAAATTCAAAAAAATCCGAAAATTTTTACGTATTCTGGAAATCAAAATATTAGTTTGGGAATAAGATTTTATAAATTTTGGACATGGTTTGATATACTTTTGGATTCGTTCATCAAGAAATAACCCATTTCGAGGTTATTATTAGAAAATTAGAATGAAAATTAAAACGGCCAAACCGTGATTGAAAATTAAGTTTCCAGTAGTATTTTATTTTATAGAAATCCTAAAAAATATCAGTTTTTAGAGAAACCCACTTTTTCTAACACTTGCTTTGATAATCAGATTTAAATCCATATTCAATAAAAAATGAAAGAAAATCATTATTAAATGGAGGAAATTTAATTTTTGGATCAAATTTTGGATTTTGAAAACTCATAATCTATATTTTAACATACTGGAATTTCAAGAAAAAATTCATTAATTTGATCTATCAAAAGTAAAACCCTAGCATGCTTTTCAACTTTTGATATTACAAAGATAAAGATCATACCGTTGATCGCGCTCCTTGTCTCTAGGGTGCGTAGATCCGAGGTATACGCTTTGTCACACCCTTTTATATGATGAAGAAGATCCAAAGAACACTCCAATAATTCTTGATTGTGTGATGCCTTGGAGAAGAAGAAGGAATTCAAGAATTCCTTTTTGTGAAGAACCCTTGAGAGAGAGATCACACTTCAAGAGAATAGATTTTTTTTTTCTTCTTAGGAGGAGAGAGAAAAAAACGAATTTTGATCTTTTTCTCATCTTTTTTAGGATTATTTGCTTTGATTTTTATACAAAAAAAAAAAGCTAGGGTTAAGAGAGAAATAGTAGTTCCCAATGTGAGAGCTCTCATTTTTGGCTTGTTTCCAATTTTTCCCTCTTGCTTGCTTTCTTTCTTGTTTCCAAATTGGATTTGATTCCAATCTTAATTTATTGTCAATCAAGACATGCTATTCTTTATTCCACATTGCTTCTTTGGAAGAAAACCTTTTTTAAGCAATCATTCCTCTTTTCCTTCTTTCCTTTTCTTTTTTTTATTCTTTTTATTTTTCTTTTAACAAATATGATGTCACCATTGTGACATCATCAAGGTTGGATGCTCAATTCATGTGGGTCAGCCATGTGGGGCGCCCACCATGGTGGTCGACCCATATGGGTGAACCCACATGAGATCCATCTTTACGGGCTTTAGCCCAATGGCCCATTTCACACGGGTTTCGGGTTTTTCCGTAAAAATTCAATAAAATCTTTCTAAATTCAACATTCTATATATGGACCCAACCCATTTGACATTTATGGTGCATCCCTCACACATGATCGAACCATCTTTTTTGGGAAAATAATTTTTCGGACCAAAATGCCCCTATTTGACAATTACACATCCAAATGTGACCAAAATAACCTTAAATTGGTTCACCTCCAAAGGGAAATGTTAAAAATGGAAAGTCTTTATGATCAAACTTTAAAAATAGAAACTTTTAAAGTTGGGTCCTTTTGATGAGCAATATCAAACAGGATCATTTGGTACCCCCTGAAAATATCCAAAATGCCCTCAGCACTTAGAATTTCCAAATTAAGCGAAACTCCTGAGAAATTCTAAATTTAGCAGGTTTTCCAAAATTCAAGAAATCATTCATAATCTCTCAGACATATTTCGGGGATCAAAAGAATTACACAGGAAAAGACCAAATTACCCCGATGTGCTAGAATTTGGCCAGACTAGGGAAAACCTTGAGAAATTCTAAAAATAAAAGATTTTTGAAAATTTATGAACGGACTAACAACTTAGGGACTAAATATGATATGTATGGAAATGTCTAAAATACCCCCGAAGTGCAAGACTAAGAGAAAATCTTGAGAGATCTAAATTTAGCAGGTTTTCCAAATCTTACGCAATTACTCTTAATCCATCAGCCGTACCCTCGAGATGGTTTTGGACATATGAGAAATGATTGAAATATCCATAAGATGATGAAAATGTGGAAGCCCCATGAGTTTCTAAAAATAGCAGCTTTTTCAAAATTTGTAAAATCACTCAAGATTTCTCAAATATAACTCGGGGGTTAAATGAGACACATCGGGAATGACCAACATACCCCTGCAGTTCAAAATAGGCAAAAATGAGGGAAACCCTGAAAATTCTAAAAATAGCAGGTTTTTTTCATTTGCTTGGAAACTTAAACTTTCATCTTCCAGAGGCCAAAGGAACCCCCTAGAGACCTTCAAGATCGCGAATCAACTTCAAAACTCCCATAATAAGGAGAAATCTACGCTAAAATGCATAGATGCCTAATCTAATGCTGAATACGGACTCAAGACTCGATGATACTACCGAATCTTTTGCTTTTTAAAGCCTAGCAAAATGGGGCTGTCTACACCATGCCATGGCCTGTCATAGGGAGTGGCTCAAATCGATCTTTGGGAATAGTTCAAAGGGACGCAATCTAAATTACATTGTGGCCCATTGTTTGAGCAATTCGGATTGTATAGTAGCTTATCCGATTTTGCCCAAACAAGATTTGGTCAACTCAAATGGACCCGCCAGGTATTTTAAAGTTTTAATTTTCGAATAAATAGAATTCATTTTTGCATGGGGGTGTGCTAATGTTTTAAAAAAAAAAAAATTCAAAATCCATTGGGATGCATACTCGGCTAATATTTGATGGAGCTTACAATATTGCAAATCTTATAAAGTGATTCGTTTATACAACTAGGACCCACTGTGAGTGTTCAACTTTAAAGAAAAGGTTTTTTTTTTATGAAAGCAGCATTCTATCTATTATCTTGAAAAAGCAAGTTTTTTTTTAGAAGCCTTCTATGTTAGAATTCTACTGTTGGCCGAACTAGGCAAGTTGCAAAAATTACCAGGGAAGTGACGGAAATTGAAAGGCATTTTATTGAATTCCAATATCAACTGTTGCAAGATACGTAATGCCTTATCTGTGTGGTCTCAGTTGCTATTTTATACCTCAATTTCTTCTAGAAAATGGTTGCCATTCCTAAAGGGGTTGATTAGAAAAAAAGGTGATTGCTATATGAGATCGATCAAGAAAGGAAGGATGGATTGGTTTTAGGGAATGTCTTATTTTGTAAGGAGAAACAAAAAGGAGGAGGACATATAGCAACCGGGGCTCTCCACACTAAAGGGAGGAGAAAAAAACCGTGCTCTCTCCCCGAAGGCTCTCCACACTAAGAAGAAACCATTCTCTGAACAGCACTCTGGATCGCCCCATTCTCTCAACAGTTTCTCTCAATCTTACCCTCTCTCAAAAGCCTTCTTGTTCTTCCTCATCTCTCTGAATTTTCCCTACAAAAGTTGAAGCTCTATTTTAAAAAGAAAAACAGAGTTCTGGTATTCCACAGATCCCTCTCTCTCGATCCCTTTCTCGTGCTCTGTTTTCTTTTATCCCATCCTTCCCCACTCTCCCACACCCCTTAGTCTTCTCATCTCCTCATCTCTTTCACCCTCTTCAGCCCACAAAACGGAAAATAAACAAGAATAACAAAAACAGAGTGCCGTTTTTTTACTATCCTCTCCCTCTGTTTTTTATTCCCATCATCTCTTCCCCTGTTTTTTTATATCCCATCATCTCCCCCTCGGGTTTCTATCTCCCATCACCTCTCCCTCTGTTTTGTTCTCTCCTACACTCACCACCCTCGGTTTCTCTATCCTAATAGCAGGTTGCTCCCCATTGCAACTCACGACTCTATCTTCAAGCAACAGAACTCCTTCTCGTGCCCAATAGAGCAGTGGTTCCATCCCTCTCCCTACATCCCTCGGTTTTCTCGACTCCTCACTATCCTCTGTGTTCCCCTCTCACCCTCTGTTATCATCCCTCCCCCTCATCTCTCCATCTATCCACCCTATCTCTTATATCCCTATCCCTATATCCCTGTGTTTCTCTCGTTCTCACTTACTCTCACGATCACTCTCTTAATCTCACTCTCTCTCCCTCTTCACAGTGGTTTAAAAAAAAAAAAGAGAAAGAAATCAGATCGGATCGCACATCGGCGGGAATTTTCGGATTCTTCGGCTCTTGGATTTGGCGAGGATTTCAATTATAGGTAAGTGCACAATTCTCAGATTTTTTCAGGATTATTTGGTATTTTTTATATTTTTGCATGATTTTTAGCATTTATTTGAATTTAATTTAATATTATATGTGTGTGCTCAAAATCATAATCTACCTGAGTGTTTCGAGTCCGATTCATCTCAAAATTTAATACACTGATCTATTTAATTAGACTAAAATAACCATCGGATCGGATCGGACATTGAATCAAAAGATTTCGAAAATTTGACTGAAGAGTGGAATTTTATTTAAAATAATGGCTGAGAAATTACAAAATTTAAAAAAATAGCTATCTCAAGATGATCTGTTTTTTGGAATTTTAAATTTTTTTGTATTCAGCACATCAGAACAAGATTAAAGGATATTTTCCGGAGTCGTAATTTTCTCAAAAATCATGTTTTAAAAATAGAAAACTCTTCAAAAATGTTTTTTTGACGAAGAAAAATAAAATATATACTAAATAGATTCCAAAAATAATGAAATTTTGTGGGAAACTAAAATGGTACTGATACCTTCTACCATGAATTTTTAAGAATTTTTGGATTCTATTTGGTATATTATTTGATGCTTTCTTTGAAAACTATCAGATTTTGTGAGATTTTTTACTAACATCAAATCACCATTAAAATTCTCAACATTTTTACAGTAGTCTTATATTCCATATTTCTTACTGCTGTAACATTTTCAATTGATTTGGATCTTGTTTCCTAATGGATGTAGTGCAAATTCATAGTCTGGTTTGAAAATTGAAAAATCTGAAATTGATAGTAAATAGTCTCTAAAATTCATGAAAATCTCACAGTATGCTATGAATACCCATATCTTATTATTGTAGAAATTACAATGACTTTAAAGTTCTATTTCTAGTAGTTTCTGTCTTATTTTTACAATCTGGTCTCATTGTTGTTAAATCAAAAATAAATAGGAGCTTAATATAAAAATCTGTAAAACTCTCTGAATAAGCTACATACATTCACATCTTGTTGCTGTAGAAATTTCAATTCGTTTCGAACTCGTTCGCAATAAGTTCACTTGTAAAATCACTCATATGGTTTAAAATTGATAAAATCCAATAAAAATTGAAATTAATTAAAAATCATTATGAAAATTTCTAAAGAACCTTAAATTTTTTTCACATATTCACTCTTCAATCCATTGAAACAGAAATCTTAGGAACCTTAGATTTCCTTGGTAAAAGGGCCAGTGCATCCATAATCGTATCCCAATTGCAATCGATCTTAGACAATTTAAATATTTAAGCTATAGCATGTTATTGGCTCCGAGGTTACTGTCCACGGAAATCTTGAGATATGCCAGGCAATAAGGTGTTATAACCTAAATATTAAATTGCACAAGGGAAGAGCGCACGATTCCCTTCCTTGGATGCCATTTTAGGCCGAAATTTGTGAACCGTATAACCTTTGGTATTCCTTAAATGTTCAGAAACTGAAAATCCTTGAAATCTGAAATTCATTAACTTCAAGAACTTAAATCGATTTATCTCGTGTCTTTCGGAACCATTGGATTATGGTTTCCGTCTTAAGAACCATTAGAGCCATATTTAGGAACATTTACGTCATGTCGTGTCCTAGGTTTTAGGGGGTCTTATGTTTAGGAAGTCCTAGAGTTAGGAGTTCAGCCTCATCACGGACGTTTACTATGGATAGCAACTGTGCCGTAGGTCTAGTTACACTAGTCACCCAGTCTTTCCTAGGACAAGCCTAATTAACTAGGATGTAGGATAACCTGCATTAGTCTAAGGGACAACTTGCACTTAGATAGGATCATATAGCATCTTAGATGAAGTCCTAGAATAATAAAATCTTCAACTTGAATTAAATAACTTCTTTTAAAACTGTTGAAACAGTCAATCCAGTCTAGATCGGTGTCCTAGATGAGTTAGGCATAAGTAGCTTAACTTAGGTGCACCGAACTACGTCGACTCTGATCCCAGTGAGGCTTGGGTACGTAGGCAGCTTGGATGTCTGATGGCATACCAATCACGAGTCGGCTCCACAACAAATTGTGGGGTTTTGTATATTAATTTTCTTGTAAATTCTTAATTAAATCATTTAGGACATTCCATGAAATTAAAAATTTTAGGAGAACTTTCACTTAGATTGAATTCAAACAAATTAAGAAATCAAGATACACATTTAGGATCTACATTGAAATTAGATCATATGATGCATGTCACGTAGTTAGCACACTAACATAGAGTTAAATGAGCCATTTAAAAGAAATTCTAAAGAGTTAACTTTTGGAATTGAAAACTGATTATCGGGCAGGAATGGTGCATGTGGTGGATAACTCCCCATACCTTCCATTCTTGTAACTAGGTAACGAGTCTAGATTTTTTGTTAATTATGGGTCCTAGATCCCACATCTAGGTGGCGACTCTGTCACTCTCTTTTGTGTAGAATTCAGATTGCCTTAGTGATCCCAAGTTCATATAAAAGATGAATTAAAATCAATAATAAAAGAGCACACGCCAATCGCTGGGTACGAGAGACCAAGAGAGAGCATGGCGGCACGCGCCCCACCCCTCTCGCAGGATCGGGTCCCACAGTTTGGCGACTTTGCTGGGGATCACCTAACTTCACCAAAACTTCAAAGGATAACTCATTTGGATTTAATTTAACTGGCTCATAAAAACTCTATCTCTTATATACCTGTTAGATTAGTTTGTCTTTTTTTATTTTCTCATCACATCATACTCAAACTTAATCTAACAAGACCTGAAGGCATCATAGATTGCGCGAACTTATTGTACACACTTACATCACTTGCATCTAAACCCTTGCATTTCACATGCACACACGTCCTATTTTAGGAACCCGGAGTGTTATCTAGCATGGTTGACTGGGATTTTATCACCTGGTGCCTCTGTGCTAGAGAAGCATTCCACCCTTAGCCTAGCACCTTATGGTGCGTAAACGGATCTCTTATTCACGTACTGATACGCCGGACACTAGTACAGTATATCGAATACGGATTCGCGCTAAGGGAACTCTTGGCCTTACCCCTAGATTAACCCACACATGCATGTAGTATACGAACACATGTGCATCACGTGTGTGAGCCTAGCTTAGGATATCCTACCCATTTGTGTCTAGAATAGGCCGTGGTCCATCTTCCAATGGCTACGATCGGTCCTTAGGTGCACAAACAAAGTCATGAGTCGAGATCCTCTCTCCACTCCGCTAGATTAGGATTAGGGTTTGATGCCTTCAGGTAACACTGTTAAAATGTACGAAGATCAAAAAACTTTCCCTTTGGGGTTAGGATATAAATCCCATCATTTCCGAAGATCTCATATGATTAGTCATTCATGATCTATCCGTTAAAAGCAATCTTATGCTATCTCATCTCATCTTTTGATCGTACGTCTTTCAATCTTCTATCATGTGATTCGATCATGTATTCGTACTTTCTTTTACTGGCAGGAACTTATCCCAATCTCATGTTCATATAACCCTGATCATTCTTGTATCCTTTCTCTTGGCTTACAGGCACCATGTCTACTCGTACAATTCTTGATTGGATCCATGGTACATTAAGAGAATCTCACATCTATGCCATAAGTGAGCAAGAGAAAAATCTCTTCGGCTACGTGGCAACCATTAAGCTCGATTGGGGATTACTCTATGCCGCATCAGAGTGTTGGGATCCCGATCATCATGTCTTCCGTTTTGGCAACCAAGAAATGTGTCCCACCTTTGAAGAATGGTGTACCTTATTGGAATATCCTGTGGATGGCCCTCTAGTGAAGCCATCATGTGTTCCAGATTATCGTCCTTTGTTCCTTCGCTTAATGAATAATCCAGATGAATCCATGAACTCTTTCATGAAAGGCCAAGAGGTGTCCATGCAACAACTGATTGACATTTACCCTCCTATTGGACACATTGGTGCTGTTGATATTCAAAAAGCCCGACGTCGCGCTTTGAGATTCTGCTCCTTCGCCAGGTTCCTCACTGTCCAGCCTTCTCACTTTGCATCAGCTGTTCTTTTGGACTTCGTGGATCAAATGGATCGGGGCGCCAATCCAATTCCTACTATACTTGCAGAAACCTTCAATAGATTGGATGATATGGCTCGCCTTCGTGCCAGCTCAGGTCCAGGCTCTTATGTTCGCTCTTTCGTTGGGTCTTTCTCAGGATGTCCTGCATTACTCCAGGTGTGGTTGTGCCACAAGCTAAAAATTACAGCTCCTGTCCATTTCGATCATACGTTATACACCTTCAGTGAATGACGTCATGATGTTTCTTTCGATCATAAAAGCGATTGGGTGGAATGGTTAAATTCTCGCCAACAAGATCAGATTTATTGGCAAATTCCTGGAATCCAAGAAGCTGTCTTCAACACCGGAGGAGCTAACTATGTTCGCCTTCTTGCTCTAAAAAAGACTTCCTTTTATGTTCCTGCCAGGATCCTGCGTCAGTATGGAAGGGAGCAATCTATTGTGCCTCCGCTTCGTCATTTTTATCTGCCTGAGGATCTCAAGCCCAAGATTGTCAAAGCCGTTTCATCTGCTTGGGATGTCAGAATCATCAAACCTTTAAAAGAGTCAGCTGAGGAAGATTGTCGTCCGAAGAAGAAGTCTAAAAAGAATGCTGAGTTCCATGTTTAATCTTATCCGTTTATCTTTGAAAGAATGAACCCTGTACTCAAGCTTTAATGATTGATCAATAAAGTTCATCTTTCTCTCTCATTATCTTGGTCTATGCGTGTATCATTGTCTACTTCTTTCTGATTTTAAAATATGTCTTTCAAATATTTCAGGGCAGTAAACACCATAGCTAACCCCACTACTCCTTGGGTTCGGATCTCTTCACGATTGGAGAGGAAATCTGTATCCCCGCCACCTTCTCTGAGAACCCCAGCATCTCCTTATTTCTCATCCTCATCCTCGCCAATGGCAAATAACCAAGACAGTCTTCCACCCGCTGCTATTACCGATACTCTCACCTTGATTCTCCAGCAACTTCAAGACCTCAAAGAAGAGAACCAAGTTATCAAGGCTCAGCTTTCTGAGAAGTTGGGGCCGTTGTTGTCCAAAGATAAAGGGCTTATGCACCATACAGCTACTTCAGCCACACCTGCCCAGCCAGTATTCATCCCTATCCCTGATAAAACCGAAAAAGATTTGGAAAAAGAGCAGTACAGCGAGGATCGCAGTAGGCCTTCTCAGTCCGTGGTTGATAAGACAGTTATGGAGAAATTAGAAAGTCTTACCAGGAAAGTTCAAGACATCCAGTTTCAAGACCAGGGTGGTTTCAACCCAAGTGATCTTACATTGTTTCCCGAAATCCGTCTCCCTGCTAATTTTCAAATGCCAGATTTCGACAAATATGACGGTGTGGGTTGTCCGATCACACACTTGCAAATGTTCACTATCATGTGCCAGCCTCAAGGTCTATTAGCCGAACAAATGGCTCAGTTGTTCCCGGTTTCTCTAACCAAGGTTACTAGAAGGTGGTTCATGGTCTTGGACAAGACTCGTTATAAGACATGGAAGGATATCGGTGAATAGTTCATCAGACAATTCAAATATGATGATGGGACGGAAATCACTAGAAAGGATTTAGAGAGAACCAAGCAAGACTCGAGGGAATCCTTTCTAATTTTTGTGAAAAGATGGAGGAGGCTAGCAGCCCAGATGATGGAGCGCCCTTCTAAGGAAGAGCAGGTCCAAATAATCATGAAAAACATTTCTCCCCAACTCCAGTATCACATGTCATTGCAATATTATCCAGACTTCAAGCACTTCATCGTGGCAGGCACCCAGATAGAGGAGGCTATGGCTCAAGGTGTATTCAACCGTAGCAACCCAAACCCCAGAGATTTTAAAAAGTACCCTCCAGCCCAAGTCAATATCATTTCTCGTTCCAATGCTCAGTCCTCTAAGTCCCAGGAACCCCTAGTAATGGACTATGCCCAACCCGCGACCGCACCTCGCCAACGAACCCAGGTAGAATTTACCCCTCTTCCTATTCCATCTTCAGAAGTGCTTAAGCAGTGTCTCGCTTCAGGTCGCATAACCCTACCCGCCATCCGGCCTCCCCCCAATCCTCTACCTGCAAATTGGCGAGCTGACCTACAGTGTGAGTACCACAGAGGTCCTGGTCACCTTACTGACAACTGCATTGCCTTGAAATTTAGAATCCAGAAACTCATTGACGAGAAAGTCATTGCATTCCTGCCAAGACCCAATGTTACCCAAAACCTGCTACCTGGTCATGCTAACCCTCCTGCTGCCGTTAACGCCATAACCATAGGAGATTCTGAGTTTGACCCTCTCACCCTTATATGTGCCTTAGAACCCATTTCTGAACCCCAAATCATCTTCTGTGATGAATCATATCTAAGAGAGTCTGTACCTCCCTTGGTGATCACCTATGAGCCACAAGTCCCTCAAGTTATTACTTACGATGAGCCAGAATTGGATGAAGTTAGACATGTTACAAGGGGTGGAAGAATTTTCAAACCTGCTGAATTGAGAGTTGAAAATCCAGGGGCATTGGCTCGAGGAGAAGAGCCGCAATATATGAAAGACCCAGATGATGAAGTTGTGCAACAGTTGAAGAAAACTCAGGCTGTTATATCTGTTTGGGGGTTGTTGATAGCATCAAAGAAGCACAGAGAAGCTGTGTTAAAAGAATTAAATACAACACAGGTGTCCTCAGAAATATCTCCAGAGCAACTGGCTGAAGTTGTCGCTCTGACCCAGGCCACCAAAGTCATTAGTTTCTCAGATCAGGAGCTGCCTCCTCAAGGTCGGAATCATGCTAGAGCTCTTCATGTCACTATTGTCTGTGAAGGCAAGAAAGTACCATTTGTGTTGGTAGATAATGGATCCGCGTTGAATGTGTGTCCATTGAGAACTGCCATTACCTTGGGTTTCGGTCCCACTGATTTTGCCGAATCAACCCTTGGAATCCTCGCATATGACAACACCCGCAGAAATGTAGTCGGGGTCCTCACCACCAGGATCGTTATAGGCGGTCAAGAATTTGAGGTTGAGTTTCAGGTTATTGATATCAAGGCCTCGTTCAATATGCTTCTGGGACGTCCCTGGTTGCATAAGGAAGGTGCTGTTGCTTCAACCCTTTACCAAAAATTGAAGTTCATCAAAGATGGGAAGTTGTTCACTGTCAGAGGTGATGAAGAGCCAGAAATAGGATAGATAACAGGAGAAACTCTGATCCTTTCAGTTGCAAAAGCAGAAGACTACAACTTGAATGGTTTCGCGTTCGACGTTGCTACTATTTCCTATGAAGAGGCCTCTCGAGAGGAGTTGTGTTTACCTTTTGCCATCAGTCCTGTGGTTGCCAAGATGATGAGAAAAATGAATTACTTTCCTGGTATGAATTTGGGCCGTGATCCGAGCAAGGCATCTCACTGGCGCCCAATCAAAGCAAACCATGGAATTTTCGGTCTTGGATATGTACCTACTGAGGAGGAGCAAGAAGCCATGGAAGAATTGTTGAGATTGAAGGAAGAAATCCGCCGCACCGGAAGGGTACTCCCAATGGCTCCATATTCCTTATCGATGAATGATCACTTTATCAAAGAAGGCGAGACTTCTCCATACTATGGGTTTTCTCAACCATGGTATGACTCAGTGACAGGAATCATGATACCTGGTTTTGAAATATTTAGTGGCCTTGCTCTCCCAGAAACAGAACCACCGGTATGTTATGTTGAGAAAACTGTTGAGGATTGGTTAGTCTACCTTGAGCAGGATGTGTTGGGGCCCTTGTTTGAAGAAGATGAGCCTGATGTTGCTTGGCAGGAGTTGCCAGTTTTAGACCATTCTGAAGAACAAGAAGAGACAGACTGTGAAGATGTGCAAGTAGCAGTTATTCAGAGCAATGATACCTTTACTGAACCTCAGAGTCAGATTGCACCTGCAACAGAAAGTCTTTCAAACTGGAGTTTTGATGTTTTCGCTACTTATTTTATTGCTAAGTCGAGTCCAGTCAAGTCGCTTAAATCCGTGTCAGTGCCTAGTCCGGGCGAGTCATTTTCTGATTTTATTTTCAATGTGAATCCTGAGCCTGTTCAGGAGAAGTCCAATGATAATGATGTAATTTCTTTCCAGTCAATGAAATCTGATTCTCAGTATGTCTCTGTGTTTGCTTCTGACTTTAATAATGATAACACTCCCTCCTTAGATGAGGAAGAAGGGATCGATGAAACTCCCCTTGAATTGCAGCATATGCTCAAACAAGAGGAGCGCCGAGCCCAGCCTCTTAAAGATGAAATCGAAATTATAAACATCGGAACAGAAGATTTAATACAGAAAATACGAAGTGGAAATACTCTATCTCCTGAAGAGCGTGATGAATTAATAAACCTACTTAAGGAATATAAAGAAGTTTTTGCCTGGTCCTACAAAGATATGCCCGGGTTGAGTGAAGACATTGTTCAGCACAAGCTACATTTATTACCAGGAATTAAGCCTAAAAAGCAGAAGCTAAGGAGAATGAAGCCCGAATGGGTCTTGAAAGTAGAGGAAGAGGTTACTAAGCAGTTGAATGCTGGATTTCTGCAAGTAGTAGAATATCCAGAGTGGCTCGCAAATATAGTACCTGTACCAAAGAAAAATGGAAAGGTGAGAATGTGTGTAGATTTCAGGGATTTGAACAAGGCAAGTCCAAAAGATGATTTTCCTCTACCACATATCGATATCCTGGTAGACAATATGGCCGGGCATGAATTACTATCTTTCATGGATGGTTTCTCGGGCTACAATCAAATTAAGATGGCACCCGAGGACATGGCTAAAACCTCGTTCATTACACAATGGGGGACATATTGCTACAGCCTTACTCCATGACATGATACATAGAGAAGTCGAAGTTTATGTCGATGATATGATTGTAAAAGCTAAGGAAAGGAGAGATCATATCCCGAATCTTAAGAAGTTCTTTGAAAGAATACTCAAATACCAGCTTCGCTTGAATCCTAGCAAGTGTGTATTCGGGGTTACCTCTGGTAAGTTGCTAGGATTCATGGTGAGCCAAAGGGGCATAGAGGTAGATCCTCAGAAGATTAAGGCTATCCAGGAGATGCCGCCGCCTAAAACCGAGAAGGAAATTTGGGGATTCCTAGGACGGATACAGTTCCTAAGGCGATTCATCGCTCATCTGACATCAACTTGTGACCTATCTTTAAGCTCCTAAAGAAAAATACTTCCAAAGAATGGACGAATAAATGTCAACAGGCCTTTGAGAAGATAAAACAAAGTTTGGCTGAACCACCGATAGTAGCACCAGTAATACCGGGGCATCCATTGCTGCTTTACTTGTCAATAACAGAAACCACCATGGGTTGTATGTTAGCACAGCAAGATCCAAAAACCAAGCATGAAAAGGCTGTATATTATCTTAGTAAGAAGATGTTGGAGTATGAACAGAAGTACACTGTCCTAGAAAAAACCTGCTTAGCCTTGGTTTGGGCAACTTAGGAACTCAAGCATTACCTTTTGTCGCATAAGGTTCTGCTGTTGTCAAGAATGGATCCTCTGAAGTATCTCTTTGAAAAACCAGCCCTAACAGGCAGGACTGCCAGATGGTTATTATTGTTGTCTGAGTTCGACATCACCCATGTAACCCAAAAATCAGTAAAAGGCCGAGCCATTGCTGAGCAATTGGCGGAAGCACCCCAAGAAGAAAATCAGCCTTTCAAGCCGATGTTCCCAGATGAAGAGATCATGATGATAGAAGATGAATATCCAGAAACTGGTTGGACCCTCTATTTTGATGGAGCAGCAAACCAAACAGGGCAAGGAGTAGGGGCATTGCTTGTGTCACCTCGAAATGAGCATGTTCCCCTTGCCGTTAAGTTGCAATTTAATTGCACCAACAATATGGCAGAGTATGAAGCATGCATTGTTGAGCTTGAGGCCGCATTGGCCTTAGGCATAGAGAATCTTGACGTATATGGAGATTCGAAGCTAATCATTTGCCAAACTCAAGGAGAGTGGAGAACCAAAGAAGAAAAGCTACAGCCATATCATGAATACTTGGATGTTCTTGCTCGACAATTTTGGTGCATCACTTTCAGTTATTTACCAAGGTTGAAAAATAGATTCACCGATGCCTTAGCAACATTAGCTTCTAGGATTGACATACCTCACAATATGAAGATGAGGCCCATCACGGTTCAGGAGCAATGGGCTCCTGCATGTGTTGATGCTATAGAAATAACTGCAAGATGTCCCGATGGTAAGCCATGGTACACGGACATAAAGAACTACATCTCGGGCCAAGGGCATCCCAATGAGGCGTCGAATAAAGAAATAAGGACTTTGCAGAGATTAACAGCTAATTTTGTCATTTGTGGAGGGAATTCAACTGTTATGTGTCACTGAAGATCAGGCAGAAGAAATTTTCGCAGATATTCATGAAGGGGTGTGTGGGCCTCATATGAATGGGAAGATGTTGGCAAGGAAGATCCTACGTCTGGGGTACTATTGGCCAACATTGGAAGCAGATTGTCACACATTTGTGAAGAAATGCTATAAATGTCAAATACATGCGAATCTCATCCATGTACCACCCACCGAATTGCATTCTCTTACCTCTCCATGGCCGTTTTCGGTATGGGGAATTGACATCATTGGCAAGATTTCTCCTAGGTCGTCTAATGGTCACGAGTACATACTCGTTGCAATTGACTACTTCACCAAGTGGGTTGAGGCCGCTTCTTACGCAAAGCTTACATCCGCATCAGTTGCTAAATACATACGCACCAACATCATATGCAGATATGGAATTCCTCATGAACTTATCTCAGATAACGGATCTCATTTCAAGAAGGAAGTAATCACTCTTTGCCAAGAGTTCAAGATTAAGCATCATAAATCCTCACCTTATCGGCCGCAGACAAATGGAGCGGTAGAAGCTGCAAACAAGAATGTCAAGACTATCATTAGCAAAATGTCAGAAACTTATAAGGATTGGTCGAATAATTTACCGTACGCCTTGTGGGCTTACAGAACATCAATTAGAGCTTCAACTGGGACAACCCCTTACTCTCTTGTTTATGAAATGGAAGCAGTGCTACCTGTTGAGATCTGTGTACCTTCGCTTCGAGTATTGACTGAAGTCAAGTTGTCAGAAAATGAATGGGCAGATGCCAGATATAAAGAGCTGAACATGCTAGATGAGAAGAGGTTAAAGGCGCTTTACCATGTACAGGGTTACCAGCGCAGAATAGCCCGGGCTTTTAATAAAAAAGGTTAAAATCAGAGATCTAGAAGAAGGCAATCTTGTTCTGAAAGAGAACCGAGCACCGGTGTTTGACCCAAGGGGCAAGTTCAAACCAAATTGGTCAGGACCATACATTGTGGACCAAGTCTTACCCGGAAAAGCCGTCAAGCTCCGTAATTTAAATGGAGAAATATTGCCGGAACCAACAAATCTTGATCAACTCAAGAGGTTCTATGCTTGAACACCAGAAGGCCGTCTCGTGGCCGAATAAATCCCAAATTCATAACCCAAAGTTATAAAAAAATATATATATATATATATAACCTTTTGCAAACCCTTTTAAGCCTAAAGAAAATTTTCTTTCAAAAACACAATATACCAGGGGCATTCGTCCTGAACTACGCATGACCTGATCCCTACACTGGGGTACGTAGGCAGCTCGGTCAAACTGAGTTCGGTTGTTTCAAAAGAAGAAAATCAATTATTCAAAAAAAAAAAAAAAGAAGTTGAAAAGAAAAGAAAAAGAAAAAAAATATATCCATGCAAAAAGAAAAGAAAAGAAAAATTGAAATACCTTCAAACTAGGGGCATTCGCCCTGAACTACGCATGACCTGATTCCTACACTGGGATACGTAGGCAACCTATTCACAGGTTCGGTCGAAATTCTTGCAAAACTTTAAGCCATTCTTTGAATAGCGCTATCTCACCTATAAAGTCCTTTTGGTGTTCAAGTAAAAAAAAAGAAAAAAAGAAATAGAGCTTAAAGATCCGCTATATTGAAAACCTGAAAAGGCGATCTAGGCAAAATTTAGGATCATTCCCCTGCTAAGTTGAAAACCTGAAAGGGCGGCTTAGGCAAAAGTTAAGGGGGTGGCATACTGAGTCGAAAACCTGGAATGGCGATTCAAGCAAAAGTTAAGGCCGAGCGGTCCTCCAAGTTGAAAATCCAAAAAGAGAGACTTGGTCGTGGTAAGATTGGGTTCAAGCCAGAAGAATTACATCGATCTCTGAAATCACGGTAGGTCAAGCAAAAAAATAACAATGATTCCCGAAACTAGGGGCATTAATTTCAAAGCAATCCGAAAGTTGATAGAAAGATATATGAAGTATCACTGTCTTAAAAATAAGTGAAGATGTTTATCAAAGGATAAACATTCTTTAAAAGAGGCTAGCCTAACCCAAAAGAAAGTACTGATGAGTCAGAAGCATCACGAGATTACTTGAGTAATCTTTCTTATTTTGTCTTTTTATTACAAATGTCTGTGGTTCTATTTTTTAGAAAAAATTTACGAATGCTATTTTAAGAATTGTTGTAGGGTGCAATCACTCTGAAGGCAGGTTCATTAACAGGTTCCGAGAAACTTGGAGAAGGCGAGACTGTCATGAATGGTGAAAAGCCTTTGAAGAATGATCTCTAGTCAATGAATAGAAGAAGGTTCGAATGCCTCAAACTGGGGCAGGTTGCTAATGAAGTGGCATCTCATATTCAAGCCTTGAAAGTCCTTTGCTGCATGGTGTTATTAATTCCTTTGCTTCCAAAATTGTTAGTTGGAGATTTTGATTCCCTTTTTCTGATAAATCTTTGTCAAAACTCAAATTATCATATCTCTCTGAGTCCATTTGAAAATGATATTCTCTTCTCTTTGAGCATCATACAAATGTGATGTCTCATTTCCTTAGAATCTGTATAAATACGGTATTTCATTCTCTCTGAGTCCATTCAAAAGTGTTCTCTTATTCTCTTTGAGCATCATACAAATGTGATGTTTCATTTCCTTGGAATCTGTATAAATACGGTATTTCATTCTCTCTGAGTCCATTAAAAATATTCTCTTATTCTCTTTGAGCATCATACAAATGTGACGTCTCATTTCCTTGAAATCCGTATAAATACGATATTTCATTACCTCTGAGTCCATTTTGATAATAGTCTCTTCTCTTTCAACATCATACAAATGTGATGTCTCATTTCCTTGAAATCCGTATAAATACGATATTTCATTACCTCTGAGTCCATTTTGATAATAGTCTCTTCTCTTTCAACATCATATAAATATGATGTCTCATTTCCGTGGAGTTCATATAAATACGTTGACTCGTTCTCTCCAGGTCCATTCGAAAATGGTCTCTTACTCCCTTTTGAGCACCGTACAAATACGGTATCTCATCCTTCCTCAGTCTATTCAAAAATAGTCTCTTATTCCTCTTTGGGGTCCATACAAATATGGTTGCTCTTTCTTTTGGGAAACCGTACAAAGACGGTGTCTCACTCTAATATGTCATTCCTTATGGACCTGTATAACTATGGTGTCTCATTCTTATCAAGTCCGTACAGCTACGGTCTCTTAGCCCTTAGACCCCGTACCAATGCGAGGCCTCATTCTCGTTGAGTCCATTTGAAATGATATCCCGTGTCCTTTGAATCCATATAGATATGTCCGAGCTCATTCAAAAATGGTGCTTCGTTTTCATTAAAAATCTTTCGAAAGTCATCAATTATTCTCTCTAAGACCATTTGAAAATGGCATCTCATTTCCGCTGAAACCGTTCAAAAACGGTATTCCTTTCCGTCCGAAAATCCATTTGAAAATGGTATCCCATTCCTTCATTGCCCGTTCGAAAACGGTGCCGCATCATAACCATATTTTGTTCTGGATTGCAAGATTTTTGCATCCAGGGTAAATCCGATTCTCTATTATTCTAAATTGCCATCTCATGGTGTTTAGGGTAAATGATTCTGATATATGTTCAAATTCTAGGATTTCATCTAGGGTCTTGCATTGTGTTAGGTTGCATTGTGTCTAGGGAGTCCTTTGTCGATCAAAGCTACGCAAAATGGCACTATCACTTTTACTTTGGTATTCGATGACTACGTTGTCTCTACCAAAGAGGGGCATCTGTAGACACCCCCATTTTGCTCCGCCCTAGTCTACAAAGAAGGTAGTATTTTTCTATCGGTTTTCCAATATTTTCTATTTCCGTGTCCGTCTCTTGTATTTTCTCAATCTTTTCAATCATTTCTGCCATGTTTCGCATTTTCCCGATAAGTGTTGAGAAGGGTTATTCACGAGAATCCGAGCAAGAGAGAATTTGGCCCCGTTTGGTGGGTCCGTATTGAACATTTGTTTAGATCAAACAGGGGGTCCGCATATTATTTTACTGAAAAATGAGTTTTGAATCTACTTCGATCTAATGCCTAAAGATGACCATCAAGGGAACGGTCAAGATCTCAAAAATAATTTTAGTTGCGACCATCAAGTTGAATTATTCGGATAACTCTCGGAAATAATTTTGAGGCACAGCTTTATAAATTATTGGTTTGGATCATCCCATGGGGGTGATATTTGGAAGATACAAGTTGCCCATGCCATGGCCTGTCATAGGGAGTGGCTCAAATCGATCTTTGGGAATAGTTCAAGGGGACGCAATCTAAATTACATTGTGGCCCATTGTTTGAGCGGTTCGGATTGTATAGTAGCGTATCCGATTTTGCCCGAACAAGATTTGGTCAACTCAAATGGACCGGCCAGGTATTTTAAAGTTTTAATTTTCGAATAAATAGAATTCATTTTTGCATGGGGGTGTGCTAATGTTTTTTAAAAAAAAAAATTTCAAAATCCATTGGGATGCATACTCGGCTAATATTTGACGGAGCTTACAATATTGCAAATCTTATAAAGTGATTCGTTTATACAACTAGGACCCACTGTGAGTGTTCAACTTTAAAGAAAAGGTTTTTTTTTTATGAAAGCAGCATTCTATCTATTATCTTGAAAAAGCAAGTTTTTTTTTTAGAAGCCTTCTATGTTAGAATTCTACTATTGGCCGAACTAGGCAAGTTGCAAAAATTACCAGGGAAGTGACGGAAATTGAAAGGCATTTTATTGAATTCCAATATCAACTGTTGCAAGATACGTAATGCCTTATCTGTGTGGTCTCAGTTGCTATTTTATACCTCAATTTCTTCTAGAAAATGGTTGCCATTCCTAAAGGGGTTGATTCGAAAAAAAGGTGATTGTTATATGAGATCAATCAAGAAAGGAAAGATGGATTGGTTTTAGGGAATGTCTTATTTTGTAAGGAGAAAAAAAAAAGAAACAAAAAGGAGGAGGACATATAGCAACCGGGGCTCTCCACACTAAAGGGAGGAGAAAAAAACCGTGCTCTCTCCCCGAAGGCTCTCCACACTAAGAAGAAACCATTCTCTGAAAAGCACTCTGGATCGCCCCATTCTCTCAACAGTTTCTCTCAATCTTACCCTCTCTCAAAAGCCTTCTTGTTCTTCCTCATATCCCTGAATCTTCCCTACAAAAGCTGAAGCTCTATTTTAAAAAGAAAAACAGAGTTCTGGTATTCCACAGATCCCTCTCTCTCAATCCCTTTCTCGTGCTCTGTTTTCTTTTATCCCATCCTTCCCCACTCTCCCACACCCCTTAGTCTTCTCATCTCCTCATCTCTTTCACCCTCTTCAGCCAACAAAATGGGAAATAAACAAGAATAACAAAAACAGAGTGCCGTTTTTTTTATTATCCTCTCCCTCTATTTTTTGTATTCATCACATCAGAACAAGATTAAAGGACATTTTCCGGAGTCGTAATTTTCTGAAAAATCATGTTTTAAAAATAGAAAACTCTTCAAACATGTTTTTTTGACGAAGAAAAATAAAATATATAATAAATAGATTCCAAAAATAATGACATTTCATGGGAAAATAATATGGTACTGATACCTTCTACCATGAATTTTTAAGAATTTTTGGATTCTATTTCGTATATTATTTGATGCTTTCTTTGAAAACTATCAGATTTTTTGAGACTTTTTACTGACATCAAATCACCATTAAAATTCTAAAACTTTTTACAGTAGTCTTATATTCCATATTTCTTGCTGCTGTAAAAGTTTTAATTGATTTGGATCTTTTTTCCTAAGGTATGTAGTGTAAATCCATAATCTTGTCTGAAAATTGACAAATCCGAAATTTATAGTAAATAGTCTCTAAAATTCATGAAAATCTCACAATATACTATGTTTACCGATATCTTATTACTGTAGAAATTTCAATGAATTTCGAGTTCTATTTCTAGTAGTTTCTGTGTTATTTTTACAATCTGGTTTCATTGTTGTTAAATCAAAAATAAATAGGAGCTTAATATAAAAATCAGTAAAACTCTCTCAATAAGCTACATACATTCACATCTTGTTGCTATAGAAATTTCAATTCGTTTCGAACTCGTTCGCAATAAGTTCACTTGTAAAATCACTCATATGGTTTAAAATTGATAAAATCCAATAAAAATTGAAATTAATTAAAAATCATTATGAAAATTTCTAAAGAACCTTAAATTTTTGTCACATATTCACTCTTCAATCCATTGAAATAGAAATCTTAGGAACCTTAGATTTCCTTGGTAAAAGGGACAGTGCATCCATAATCGTATCCCAATTGCAATCGATCTTAGACAATTTAAATATTTAAGCTATAGCATGTTATTGGCTCCGAGATTACTGTCCACAGAAATCCTGAGATATGCCAGGCAATAAGGTGCTATAACCTAAATATTAAATTGCACAAGGGAAGAGCGCACGATTCCCTTCCGTGGATGCCATTTTAGGCCGAAATTTGTGAACCGTAGAACTTTTGGTATTCCTTAAATGTTCAGAAACCGAAAATCCTTGAATCTGAAATTCATTAACTTCAAGAACTTAAATTGATTTATCTCGTGTCTTTCGGAACCATTAGATTATGGTGTCCGTCTTAAGAACCACTAGAGGCCTATTTAGGAACATTTACGTCATGTCGTGTCCTAGGTTTTAGGGAGTCTTATGTTTAGGAAGTCTTAGAGTTAGGAGTTCAACCTCATCACGGACGTTTGCTATGGATAGTAACTGTGCCATAGGTCTAGTTACACTAGTCACCCAGTCTTTCCCTAGGACAAGCCTAGTTAACTAGGATGTAGGATAACCTGCATTAGTCTAAGGGACAACTTGCACTTAGATAGGATCATATAGCATCTTAGATGAAGTCCTAGGATAATAAAATCTTCAACTTGAATTAAATAACTTCTTTTAAAATTGTTGAAACGGTCAATCCAGTCTAGATCGGTGTCATAGATGAGTTAGGCATAAGTAGCTTAGCTTAGGTGCACCGAACTACGTCGACTCTGATCCCAATGAGGCTTGGGTACGTAGGCAGCTTGGATGTCTGATGGCATACCAATCACGAGTCGGCTCCACAACAAATTGTGGGGTTTTGTATATTAATTTTCTTGTAAATTCTTAATTAAATCATTTAGGACCTTCCATGAAATTAGAATTTTAGGAGAACTTTCACTTAGATTGAATTCAAACAAATTAAGAAATCAAGATACATATTTAGGATCTACATTGAAATTAGATCATAGGATGCATGTCACGTAGTTAGCACACTCTCTCTTATCTCATGCTCTATATTTTGCAAATGCACTTAGGATTTAAGTTGTGTGCTTGAATTTCATTGTTGATCTCTTAATCTTCTATTTTGGGTTTGAGTTTTTTAAAAGATTAAAACTTGTTATTAACCTAAAATTTTACCTCATCATAAGTTGTCGTACTCGGGACCACCCTTGGAATTTCAGAAACCCTAGAGAGTGTGTCAATGAGCTTTTAGCCAAGTTTTGAGATTCGGATCCGATGGTAATGAATCTTAAATTTAGATGATGAAGGATGGAGAATGGAAAACCAGAAACTTTCTGATTTTAGAAACTTTATAAAAGATCGATCTTTTAGACATATGAAACCCTTTAGAGTAGAGTCTGTTCTTAATAAGAGGGGATTCCCGCATTGAGGCTCTCGAGACTAGAGTAGAGAGCGCAAAGAGTGGTTTTGCCATAACCATGTTTTAATACTTCCACTCGTATGTTTTTTGCCATAACCTTGTCTCGGTACTTTCACCCATGTCTTTTATGAGCTACAGTATGGGGGGGCCACCTATTATGATGATTGAAACCATGTCATGGATGGACCATGCCCCCATAATCTCTCATGTGGATGATTTTTTGTCCCTTTTTATTTTCTAAAGCCATGTTTGGAAACCATTAAAAAATATTCCATGGAATATTTATCAGCTCATTTTTGTTTTCCAATAGGAAGAGAATTGAGCTGACGCAAGTTGATATATCATAAAAAATCCCTAAAAACCAACGAAAAAAATATTACCTACATTTTTTAACGCATAAAATACATTACCTACTCAGAATTGTTTTTTTTGTTTTCTCTCATTCTCGCCCTCTCAATTTCGCATATGGAAGGTACCTAACCAATATGCCGAAAGCTCTAGTGGCTATAGAACGCAACGGGCTAGGTCCTTTAAACATGTCTCATACTAGGTTGGCCCCACCTAGTCACATACTTAGGCAGACCCCACTCAAGACCCCAACATTCCACCACGCTTCCCACATCACCATCTTCAGCGGCCCTCTTTGTGACAGATTTTACTCTAGCCCTTTTTTTCAAGTACCCCGTGGTCACCCGACAACCATTCGTCAAAATTCAACATCAGGAATGTTAGTTTTGGCAACTGCGATCGAGCCTGAGATAATCAGGTTGCCTACGTACCCCAAAGAAGGATTGAGATCGGATCCGTGTAGTTCGAGACTTTCTGCGGGGAAAAGGATCGAAAGGGGATGATTTCTGTTGGCAGGCGAATGATAAAGAACCTTAGTAGTACCGCTTTAAATAACAAAAATGCATGCTTTTCCTACCTACAATTCATACATAAATGTGCTCATCAGATTTCCCCATACTTAAACTTTGCTTGTCCTCAAGCAAACAAAAAGAAAATATACAAAAATAAAAGTAAAAACAAAAACAAAATCCTAACTCACTTTCGTAAGAATCACGATTGTACTTAGCATGTGCAACAAGCCTTTAAACCCCTAGGTTACCCTAGTGGATGAGTTTTGTCTCGTGTGTGTTTGCTGTGAATATACACACAAAATTCTAAAAATAAACTTTTCTTTCCAAATCTCACTATAAAATAAAGCCAAAAAAATTCTAATCCTTTTCTTTGATAAATTACTCAAAATAGAAGAACAAGAATACCCCCATAAGTGAGAAGTTCAATAAAATCCAGGACGTCTTAATCCATAGAACTGTACAACAAGATTTTGGGGGGGGGGGGCGCATGTTTAAACCACTGTTCCCTTTTAATTAGAATGCCTAATTTTTATTGCTAGCCCTGCTATTCAAAAATTTAAAAACAAACAACAAACAAGCCCAAATACATAAGGGATTGGGAGCGACTGATAACGAAAAGCCAATAGTTCCATACATTGCTAGAAAAACACCCAAATTACTCGAAGTCGGTCGTTCAGTGTAAAAAGACAACCTTTATAGACTCATCCTAGATTCTTTGACCAAAAAAAAAAATCTATTTAACACCATAAAATTGACTTGCGTGCACTTCACATAAAAATGAACAGGATCTCGTCTCTTATGAACAAGATATCTCATTTTATGTTTTCAGATAAAATGAGAGTTTTTCTTTTTTTTTTGGAAAAAATTATCAAGTGGGGCCCACGAGGACCTCTTACACCCTATGGAAGACAAGAAAAGGTGGTAAAGGCAAAGAAGAGTATATGTGTCGTTTTGACTGGTTTGACCATAGTCATCCAGTTGTGGGTGTCGTGAATGAATCCAAGAAGGAGAATGAGAGAGCATAGAACTAACACCGTCCAGCAAAATTTTGTTCTACACCCTTTATGATATTAAATTATTAATCAAACTTACAAAAGTTGCAAGATTGTTGCTAAGTGAGACATTCAATAATTAATTACACCGTTGAGCACAATTCAATTCTATACCCTTTATGTTAATAAATTACTAACCAAACTTAAAAAAATTAGATGATTGCCGCTAAGTGAGAAGTTCAATAAAATCCAGGATGTCTTAATCCATAGAACTCTACAACAGATGTCCGGGGGTGGGGCGGGGGGTCATGTTTAAACCAATGTTCCCTTTTGATTAGAATGACTAATTTTTATTGCTAGCCCTGCTATTCAAAAATTAAAAAACAAAAATAAAACAAACAACAAACAAGCCCAACTACATAAGGGATTGGGAGCGACTGCCAACGAAAACCCAATAGTTCCATACGTTGCTAGAAAAACACCCAAATTACTCAAAGTCCGTCGTTCAGTGTAAAAAGACAACCTTTATAGACTCATCCTAGAATCTTTGACAAAAATGAACAGATCTCGTCTCTTATGAACAAGATATCTCATTTTATGTTTTCACATAAAATGAGAGTTATTTTTTTTGAAAAAATTATCAAGTGGGGCCCATGAGGACCTCTTACACCCTATGGAAGACAAGAAAAGGTGATAAAGGCAGAGAAGAGTATATGTGTCGTTTTGACTGGTTTGACCATAGTCATCCAGTTGTGGGTGTCGTGAATGAATCCAAGAAAGAGAATGGGAGAGCATAGAACTAACACCGTCCAGCAAAATTTTGTTCTACACCCTTTATGATATTAAATTATTAATCAAACTTACAAAAATTGCAAGATTGCTGCTAAGTGAGACATTCAATAATTAATTACACCATTGAGCACAATTCAATTCTATACCCTTTATGTTAATAAATTACTAATCAAACTTAAAAAAATTACATGATTGCCGCTAAGTGAGAAGTTCAATAAATCCAGGATGTTTTAATGAGGAATAAAATAGATATTAGATTCCTATATTTGTTCACACTTTCACCAGCTCCATCCATACTCTACAAGTTAAAACAGGACAATCCATCATTCTATCTTTCTAGAAAAGATAAAACCGAAGAAATGAGTAAAAGAGAAAAGACTTTAGGACATGAGGAGAAAAATTAACAAGATAATTTCACTGACTTCACATGGCAACTTTGATCCACTTCAGCTGAAACTTAGGATTTGATGTTTTAGGGAATTATTGGTTTTCGAATGTTGATCGCTTAACTTCGAGCAACTTTACGTTTTCGTTTTGTCCTCCAGATTCATTCAAGGTTATCAGTATTATGCATAGTTACCGAGAAACTACCCTTTTGGTCATCTTACTCGTTTCCCAGAAAACATAATGGAGACGGGTATAAAATAATTTTTTTATTTAGGAAACATGTTTATGCAGGATGGGTAAGGGAAGACAATTGGGTATGTAGCTCTGAAACCAATTGATGTAGGCCAACCAAGTAAAGGACTGCTTCAAGGTAGAGTCAGACTTTGGTTGGCTAATCTAAGGGAATATGGGGATAGAGTGACAAGATTAGGTAGGCTTGGGAGAATAGATGAATGAAAAGAAATAAAGAGAAGGAAAGAAGGAAAAGGGAAAGTACAGGGAAAAAAATAACCCGAAGTCACACTAGGTTCTCCTAGGCATCATACCTAAGGATATGAAGCATCACACTTCAGAAAAAGACCACACCCAATCAACATAAGAAAATATCAATTTCCACTCACATTCAACGGTTTTCAGGACCAATATGTCATTCATATTTATAGACTATGCAAGCCATACGAAATTTGAAAAAAAAATCCTAATCCTTATTAGAAACCAACTCCTAGTCTAAATAAGACTCCTACAATACTTAAACTGTGAACTCCTGACTAACCCGTACGGGTGCGGCTCTTTGGCTTAAAGATATGGGTTTCTTCCCCACTGATGCGAGTTCGAATCCAAGTTCTTTCACTAACTTTATTTCTTAAAATAGGAAAACAACTTTCTTTCTAAGAATATCAAGTTCTTTCTAAGAATATCAAGTTCTTTCTAATTTGAGAGAAATACCAAAAAACGAAAAGAAACTTTCTAACTTTAAATTATAGAAAAGACTAGAGAAGGAAAGTTTCTAAAAGCTACCCCCCATACTTGAATTATGCATTGTCCTCAATGCGTTAAAAATAGAAAGAAAAATATGAGGACTAAAAATACAAATGAGGGTACGTACCATATTTGTTTAGGCATGATTCGAAATAGGAATGGGCAATTACCTGAAGAATGTCCCAACAAACACTGCCATAGAGATCTACATTGGGATGGAAGCACAATGTCTTGAATTTCACCTTTGGAGGCTCGATTGGATATTCAATGGGAAAGGAAACAGAGACCTTGTAAGCCATTCCTTCTAGTGATTGTCCCTTTCCAACCATAGACGTTGTACCCTACAGGGAAAGCAAACCCTTTAGAATCCAGAGACATCTAAAAAAAATGTGGAAGAAATGAATATGAGTACTATACAGAATTCTTTCAGAAGCAAGGGTTACAATATTAGGTATAAGGGGTGTTGACGAGAAATTTTGGCATGCTTTTTACCATTAAGGCCATTACCTCAGGTTGTAGTCCGTTCCATCATAGATGAACATAAAAAAGAAGACCAACAGAAACAAGAATAACAAAATAAAATCAACTGAAGTCTGACAAGGCGAATGATGTGCTAACTTTAAGAAATAAAGTTAGTGGATATTTTAACCCATTCTCTATCTCCTATCAGCAACATTATCATCATCATCTCCAATTGAAGACGATAGGTCTTTACCTACCCATCCCCATCTCTCTCTTTCTTCCTCTCATTTTTCTCATTTTTATCCTCCTTAGTTTGAACTGAGTTGGTAAAACAAATTAGCACATCATTCGCCTTGTCAGACTTCAGTTGATTTTATTTTGTTATTCTTGTTTCTGATGGTCTTCTTTTTTATGTTCATCTATGATGGAACGGACTACAACCTGAGGTAATGGCCTTAATGGTAAGAAGCATGCCAAAATTTCTCGTCAATACCCCTTATACCTAATATTGTAACCCTTGCTTCTGAAAGAATTCTGTATAGTACTCATATTCATTTCTTCCACATTTTTTTTAGATTTCTCTGGATTCTAAAGGGTTTGCTTTCCCTGTAGGGTACAACGTCTATGGTTGGAAAGGGACAATCACTAGAAGGAATGGCTTACAAGGTCTCTGTTTCCTTTCCCATTGATTATCCAATCGAGCCTCCAAAGGTGAAATTCAAGACATTGTGCTTCCATCCCAATGTAGATCTCTATGGCAGTGTTTGTTGGGACATTCTTCAGGTAATTGCCCATTTCTATTTCGAATCATGCCTAAACAAATACGGTACGTACCCTCATTTCTATTTTTAGTCATCATATTTTTCTTTCTATTTTTAACGCATTGAGGACAATGCATAATTCAAGTATGGGGGGTAGCTTTTAGAAACTTTCCTTCTCTAGTCTTTTGTATAATTTAAAGTTAGAAAGTTTCTTTTCCTTTTTTTGGTATTTCTCTCAAATTAGAAAGAACTTGGTATTCTTAGAAAGAAAGTTGTTTTTCTATTTTAAGAAATAAAGTTAGTGAAAGAACTTGGATTCGAACTCGCATCAGTGGAGAGCAAACCAATATCTTTACGCCAAAGAGTCGCACCCGTACGGGTTAGTCAGGAGTTCGCAGTTTAAGTATAGTAGGAGTCTTATTTAGACTAGGAGTTGGTTTGTAATAAGGGTTAGGATTTTTTTTTTCAAATTTCGTATGGCTTGCATAATCTATAAATATAAATGACATATTGGTCCTGAAAACCGTTGAATGTGAGTGGAAATTGATATTTTCTTATGTTGATTGGGTGTAGTCTTTTTCTAAAGTGTGATGCTTCATATCCTTAGGTGTGATGCCTAAGAGAACCTAGTGTGACTTCGGGTTATTTTTTTCCCTGTACTTTTCCTTTTCCTTCTTTCCTTCTCTTTACTTCTTTTCATTCATCTATTCTCCCAAGCCTACCTAATCCTGGCACTCTATCCCCATATTCCCTTAGATTAGCCAACCAAAGTCTGACTCTACCTTGAAGCAGTCCTTTACTTGGTTGGCCTACATCAATTGGTTTCAGAGCTACATACCCAATTGTCTTCCCTTACCCATCCTGCATAAACATGTTTCCTAAATAAAAAAAATTATTTTATACCCGTCTCCATTATGTTTTCTGGGATACGAGTAAGATGACCAAAATGGTAGTTTCTCGGTAACTATGCATAATACTGATAACCTTGAATGAATCTGGAGGACAAAACGAAAATGTAAAGTTCCTCGAAGTTAAGCGATCAACATTCAAAAACCAACAATTACCTAAAACATCAAATCCTAAGTTTCAGCTAAAGTGGATCAAAGTTGCAATGTGAAGTCAGTAAAATTATCTTGTTAATTTTTCTCCTCATGTCCTAAAGTCTTTTCTCTTTTACTCATTTCTTCGGTTTTATCTTTTCTAGAAAGATTGAATGATGGATTGTCCTGCTTTAACTTGTAGAGTATGGATGGAGCTGGTGAAAGTGTGAACAAATATAGGAATCTAATATCTATTTTATTCCTCATTAAGACATCCTGGATTTTATTGAACTTCTCACTTAGAGGCAATCATGTAATTTTTTTAAGTTTGATTTGTAATTTATTAACATAAAGGGTATAGAATTGAATTGTGCTCAATGGTGTAATTAATTATTGATTGTCTCACTTAGCAGCAATCTTGCAATTTTTGTAAGTTTGATTAATAATTTAATATCATAAAGGGTGTAGAACAAAATTTTGCTGGACGGTGTTAGTTCTATGCTCTCCCATTCTCTTTCTTGGATTCATTCACGACACCCACAACTGGATGGCTATGGTTAAACCAGTCAAAACGACACATATACTCTTCTCTGCCTTTATCACCTTTTCTTGTCTTCCATAGGGTGTAAGAGGTCCTCATGGGCCCCACTTGATAATTTTTTCAAAAAAAAAAAAACTCTCATTTTATGTGAAAACATAAAATGAGATATCTTGTTCATAAGAGACGAGATCTGGTCTTCCATAAGAGACGAGATCCTGTTCATATTTATGTGAAGTGCACACAAGTCAATTTTATGGTGTTAAATAGAATTTTTTTTTTTCATTTTTGTCAAAGATTCTAGGATGAGTCTGTAAAGGTTGTCTTTTTACACTGAACGACGGACTTCGAGTAATTTGGGTGTTTTTCTAGCAACGTATGGAACAATTGGGTTTTCGTTGCCAGTCGCTCCCAATCCCTTATGTAGTTGGGCTTGTTTGTTGTTGGTTTTATTTTTATTTTTTGTTTTTTAATTTTTGAATAGCAGGGCTAGCAATAAAAATTAGTCATTCTAATCAAAAGGGAACAGTGGGTTAAACATGACCCCCCCGCCCCGCCCCCGGACATCTGTTGTAGAGTTCTATGGATTAAGACATCCTGGATTTTATTGAACTTCTCACTTAGCGGCAATCATCTAATTTCTTTTAAGTTTGGTTAGTAATTTATTAACATAAAGGATATAGAATTGAATTGTGCTCAATGGTGTAATTAATTATTGAATGTCTCACTTAGCAGCAATCTTGCAGCTTTTGTAAGTTTGATTAATAATTTAATATCATAAAGGGTGTAGAACAAAATTTTGCTGGACGGTGTTAGTTCTATGCTCTCCCATTCTCCTTCTTGGATTCATTCACGATACCCACAACTGGATGACTATGGTCAAACCAGTCAAAACGACACATATACTCTTCTCTGCCTTTACCACCTTTTCTTGTCTTCCATAGGGTGTAAGATGTCCTCGTGGGCCCCACTTGATAATTTTTTCAAAAAAAAAAAGAAAAACTCTCATTTTATGTGAAAACATAAAATGAGATATCTTGTTCATAAGAGACGAGATCCTGTTCATTTTTATGTGAAGTGCACACAAGTCAATTTTATGGTGTTAAATAGATTTTAAAATTTTTTTTTGTCAAAGAATCTAGGATGAGTCTATAAAGGTTTTCTTTTTACACTGAACGACCGACTTCGAGTAATTTGGGTGTTTTTCTACCAATGTATGGAATTATTGGGTTTTCGTTGGTAGTCGCTCCCAATCCCTTATGTATTTGGGCTTGTTTGTTGTTTGTTTTTTGTTTTTAAGTTTTTGAATAGCAGGGCTAGCAATAAAAATTAGGCATTCTAATTAAAAGGGAACAGTGGTTTAAACATGCGCCCCCCCCCCCCCCCCCCAAATCTTGTTGTAGAGTTCTATGGATTAAGACGTCCTGGATTTTATTGAACTTCTCACTTAGCGACATTCTTGTAGTTTTTTTAAGTTTGATTAGTAATATATTAACATAATGGGTATAGAATTGAATTGTGCTCAATGGTGTAATTAATTATTGAATGTCTCACTTAGCAGCAATCTTGCAATTTTTGTAAGTTTGATTAATAATTTAATATCATAAAGGGTGTAGAACAAAAGTTTTGCTGGACAGTGTTAGTTCTATGCTCTCCCATTCTCCTTCTTGGATTCATTCACGACACCCACAATTGGATGACTATGGTCAAACCAGTCAAAACGACACATATACTCTTCTCTACCTTTACCACCTTTTCTTGTCTTCCATAGGGTGTAAGAGGTCCTCGTGGGCCCCACTTGATAATTTAAAAAAAAAAAACTCTCATTTTATGTAAAAACATGAAATGAGATATCTTGTTCATAAGAGACGAGATCTGGTCTTTCATAAGCGACGAGATCCTCTTCATTTCTATGTGAAGTGCACACAAGTCAATTTTATGCTGTTAAATAGATTTTTTTTTTCATTTTTGTCAAAGAATCTAGGATGAGTCTATAAAGGTTGTCTTTTTACAGAACGTTTTTAAAGAACATTTTTTGCATTCTTTTTTTTAATTTTCGAATCAGAAAAGCTAAAAACATGTTTGGCAATGTCTTGGGAATCATTGTTATTGGTTTTCTTTTTGCTTCAGAAATGCTAAAAGGAAACGAAAAAACCACTACCACAGAAAAAGTCATCAATATACCAAAATCCAAAAATATCAAACGCTAAATTGGGTTTTTAGGGATTTCACGGAGGCCCTTTCTCTAATGCCCTAAACGCCGCCCCTCCTCTCTCTCTCGATGATCTTCTCAGGCCTGTACAAAACAACCGCCACAGACAGATTACAACATCTCAAGGAGATGTCGGCCAACAAGTGCCTCAAAACCCTAGAAATCTTCTGCTATTTTTTTCCTTCATTTGTTATTTTGCTTTGCCTTTCGTCCCTTTTTTATCTATATTGAGAGCGAAAACAAAGCTTACTCTTACCTTTTCAACACCTGTTTCTCTTTCAAACCCATTCTCTATCTCCTATCAGCAACATTATCATCATCATCTCCAATTGAAGAGGACAGGTCTTTACCTACCCATCCCCATCTCTCTCTCTCTTCCTCTCATTTTTCTCCTTTTTATCCTCATTAGTTTGAACTGAGTTGGGATGTGTTTTTTATTTATTTATTTTCAACCTCTATCTGCAGATCTGGCAGCGATAACCTAAGCGATGGATCTGGAGATGATCGGGCTGGGGTTTCCCACACAACTTCTCCTGTAATGGATGTGTTAGCCAGCAAACCATGGAGCTGGCTGGATCTATGAATTTCCCCCGAGTTCGTGCTTCTGGAGATGAGACGCAAAAACATGAAAAAGCTCTCCTCGACCTGACCCGCAATTCCTCGAAAGAAACATCAGTATTTTGAGTTTGTATGAAGCAAGGTATCAATTTAGGCTTTCATGTCTTGTTATGGGTTTTTGTTTTTTTCTTTTGAATTTCTGGAGTTTGCATTCCCACTGGGGTGGACGCTTTTAGGTTTATAAAACAAATTAGCACACCATTCGACTCCCCTGATACCTAATATTGTAATCCTTCCTTCTATAAGAAAGCTGTGTATACTTACATTATTTTCTTCCATGTTCTTTTTTCAGATCTTAGATTGTAAAGTGTATGCTTGCCTTGAAGGGGATAACATCTACTGTTGGAAAGGGACAAGGGACAATCACTGGAAGCCATGATACAACATGTGAAGGTTTGGTTTACAAGGTCCTTTCCTTTCCCATTGATTATCTATTCAAGCCTTCAAAGGTGTTGTACATTTATTGTTGTTTTACCGATTGTGAAGGGACACAGGTGGGTTTACATTCCAAATCAGATGGCCAACTGAGGATGGTTGGCCGGGTTAGGGAGGAACTCTGGAAACCGGGTGGTTGTTGGAGATAAAAAGTGGTTTTCGAGGGTAGCCATGTGATGCTCGAATCTGGCAACATCTACATCACAATCACCTGCAGGCCCACATTCGATGTGGTGGCACGTTCAATTGGGTATGGGAGTATTTTCTTTTCTTTTTTCAAATTTCTTGAGTTTTGCATTCCTAGTGGGGTGGATGTTTTTGGGTTTGTAAAACAAATTAGCACATCATTCGGCTTGTCAGACTTCAGTTGATTTTATTTTGTTATTCTTGTTTCTGATGGTCTTCTTTTTTATGTTCATCTATGATGGAACGGACTACAACCTGAGGTAATGGCTTTAATGGTAAGAAGCATGCCAAAAATTTCTCGTTAACACCCCTTATACCTAATATTGTAACCCTTGCTTCTGAAAGAATTCTGTATAGTACTCATATTCATTTCTTCCACATTTTTTTTAGATGTCTCTGGATTCTAAAGGGTTTGCTTTCCCTATAGGGTACAACGTCTATGGTTGGAAAGGGACAATCACTAGAAGGAATGGCTTACAAGGTCTCTGTTTCCTTTCCCATTGATTATCCAATTGAGCCTCCAAATGTGAAATTCAAGACATTGTGCTTCCATCCCAATGTAGATCTCTATGGCAGTGTTTATTGGGACATTCTTCATGTAATTGCCCATTCCTATTTCGAATCATTCCTAAACAAATACGGTACGTACCCTCATTTCTATTTTTAGTCCTCATATTTTTCTTTCTATTTTTAACGCATTGAGGACAATGCATAATTCAAGTATGGGGGTAGCTTTTAGAAACTTTCCTTCTCTAGTCTTTTCTATAATTTAAAGTTAGAAAGTTTCTTTTCCTTTTTTCGGTATTTCTCTCAAATTAGAAAGAACTTGGTATTCTTAGAAAGAAAGTTGTTTTCCTATTTTAAGAAATAAAGTTAGTGGATATTTTAATTTTGAAATTTGAAAAATTAGAAAGAACACTTTCCTTTCTTAGTTTTGTTATCTTTTGGAATCTTTCTTTTAAAAGGATTTGAATAAGAAATAGAAATAGAAACTTGCTTTTTGTATGGTATGGATAAAAAGGAAAGAAAGGTTGAAACAAAAGAAAGAAAGAATGATTTTTAGAAATTTTGCTTCTTGATTATAGTTTTGATTTGTAGCCTTTTTTACTTGAGCTATTAAGTCTGAAGGGTTTTTACGCCTAGTTCCTTAAAGCCAACTGGCTTGAGAGCAACTAACTGAAAACTCCATACATGGGTCAATTAGAAAGCTTAATAAATCAAAGCATTTGCACGTAATCAAAGGTAAAGTTTGAACTCATATGCATCAATGTCTATGACATATGCAAATCAAAGATTAGTCGGACACTGTTTAGTAGCCTGGGTGTCTGGTGCATGCCCTGCGTGTCAGTCACGCCAAAAGCAGTAGAGGATTACAAAAACTGGGTTCTATTCTTAGAAAGTAATGAAAAAGTGTAAAGGATGGTGGACCATATAAGATTGCAATTTTTCTATTAAGTTTCAAAATTAAATTTCTTTTATGGTACGATTACATTAGAGGCAAGTTTAAGGGAGCAAAGACGAATTTATGTGTGAATTGTAGGTAGAAAAAGCATGCATTTTTGTTATTTAAAGCGGTACTACTAAGGTACTTTATCATTCGCCTGCCAACAGAAATCATCCCCTTTCGATCCTTTTCCCCGCAGAAAGTCTCGAACTACACGGATCCGATCTCAATCCTTCTTTGGGGTACGTAGGCAACCTGATTATCTCAGGCTCGGTCACAGTTGCCAAAACTAACATTCCTGACGTTAAAAACATGTAGGTAATATTTTTTCGTTGGTTTTTAGGGATTTTTTATGATATATCAACTTGCGTCAGCTCAATTCTCTTCCTATCGGAAAACAAAAATGAGCTGATAAATATTCCCTGGAATATTTTTTCATGGTTTCCAAACATGGCTTTAGAAAATAAAAAGGGACAAAAAATCATCCACATGAGAGATTATGGGGGCATGGTCCATCCATGACATGGTTTCAATCATCATAATAGGTGGGCCCCCCATACTGTAGCTCATAAAAGACATGGGTGGAAGTACCAAGACAAGGTTATGGCAAAAAACCTACAAGTGGAAGTATTAAAACATGGTTATGGCAAAACCACTCTTTGCGCTCTCTACTCTAGTCTCGAGAGCCTCAATGCGGGAATCCCCTCTTATTAAGAACAGACTTAAAGAGCAAAACGAAGAGAAAATTTGAGCTAGGATTTGTGGAAGAAAAGAGCGCTTTTTCCAAAACTAGGGTTTCATCCTCTTCCAAAACTAGGGTTTCATTTTCCCCCTTTTATTATAAGTAAAACCCCATTCTCATCTCAAATCTCACTTCTACACTAGTTGATTCGTCTGGACATGTTTCTATTATCTTTTAGACATTATTGAGGCAATACTTTGAATCCTTCTCGCTTATGTGACTTTTTTTATGGACTTTGTTGAATAAAATGAACGAAAGAAAAATGAATTCTTACAGATCCTCTCTTTTGCATGTGTTTATGAAATTCCGAAGGGCAACAACCAAGAGGGGGGTGAATTGGTGTTTTCAAATTTTTCTATTTAAAAAGCTAGGGCAAGTGAGTTTGGCCTAATTAGTTCTAACCTTTGTTCAAGTTATATTAAAAATAGGGAAAGAGATTACCAACACTACAAGAGAGAGAAGAAAGAGTGAGGAGACCACACGATGATTTATAATGGTTCGGTCACAACTTGACTTACTCCACTACCCAAGTACTTCGCCTTTCCTTGGGATTTTCTCCACTAAGGTGAGACTCCTTGACGCCGTCTCACAAAGCGTATACACATTCACCCCCTCCACAAGGGGACAGACCCTTGGATTACAAATCCACCTCCAAAGATGTTCTTCTTCGTTGCACTCCGGCCTTGAAGCAAGAAACACCTCTTTGTAATCTCACATACACATGAACAGAAGAAGAAAGGAAAATGAAAAACACTCAAGCCTCTTATAGGCATAGACAACTGTCAAAGCTCACAAGACTCCCAATGATTAACACTAAAACCTTAGAGAGAACCTCTTGACAAGAAATGAATGCAAGTTTAAATGCTCAAGAGATTCGAAGAAGAATCCTTTTGATTTTCAAGAGAAAAGCTCTAAGTTTGATATTCAAATATTCAAAAGATGTTTAGAGAAGGTCTTTGATAGGGTTTAAATAGCCCTAGTTCATTTGGGAGAGAACAATGGCAAAACTGTAATAAAACCGGGTAGTTGCACCTACCCACTGTACACCCCAACGTCTCTTTTGTGAGTCTGTGGCTGTCGACCGAGCCACCGCGGTCGCCCGTCCTTACCGGGCGCCCTTTTTAAATTTCAAAATATTTATCGCTGCGGTCGACCGAGGTAGTCGCGGTTGCCCGCCGATAGCTTACTGTTTTAGAAATATTTTGGCTTAAAAAGGTTACGCGGTCGACTAGACCTTCACGGTCGCCCGCCATGGGCGTACTGTTTCTAAAATTCATTTTGCTTAAAAACTTTCCGCGGTCGACCAAGGGGTTGGCGGTCGACCGGCCCGATAAATTTCGAGATGTCTTGGAATTCCAGTAAGCATATTGCGGTCACCCGGCATGTCCCGGTCGACTAGCCCTAAGTGAAAATCTGTTTTTAACTTTGAAATTCAAGGGCTTTTGGGCCATGGTCTTTGGCTTTAAACATGTGTTTTCAAATACATTTATGCACTTAGAAAAATGGTTTTAGAGATTATTTGAAAATATTAAATATGCAAACACAAAATGCCAAGAGGACTCCCATGCATTCTACGAACTATAACCTTGGATCTTCTTGATCTTCAACCTTGTTTAGCGCTTGCACGATCTTCTCCTTGTCATGAGATAGTCTTCAAACATGTTCTTGCACTTGTGGATCCCTTGATTCTTCAATACACCAAACGGGTTAAAGGGAGACCACCAAGACTTGACTTTCTCCAAGACTAGCCCTTGATTTCTTGCTTCAAGTGTTGACATGAATGGACCATGTCTTAATCACAACACTTGAACAACCATTAGCAAACTACCATCAATTTGGGTTTGTTGATCATCGAAACAAGAGAGGGATGTACCCTTGGGCTTACAGTTTTTTCTGTTGTAGAACTTTTATTTAAGCTCAAAATCATGTATGGAGGTGGTGAGTACGATATATGTTTTTTCTTATTTATGTATTTATTGGTTTTTGATTTCCTCGTGTTGAATGTATGTTAAGTTACAGAATTTTAGTTTGGTTTCAGTAGTAGGGTTTTTAGTTGCAATGCGTGTTGAAAATTAAATGATTAAATGACACAAACTCTAAGGCCTTGTTCATTTTAGATTATGACAGTTGATTGTTAGTCCAAACCAATTAGTCGACTCAAAATTACATTTAACTTTCAGTTTAATAATTTGTTTGGGACTAACAATTAGTTTTCGTAATCTAAAACGAACATAGCCTAACAGCTTACGCTTTTGGCCTCATCTGTTGTAAAAATAAATGATTGAATAATACCAACTCTAAGACCCTGTTCGTTTAAGATTATGACAACCGATTATGAGTGCCAAACTGACTATTGGTCTCAAAATTATGTTTAAATTTGAGTCCAATTATTGTTTTGGCAATCACAATCAGTTTTCAGAATCTTAAACAAACAGGGCTTAACAGCTTAAGCTTTGGGAGCACTTGGTAGTTTTCATGCGATATCAGAGCTATTGCCTCACGGCAGGTCATGGGTTCAGTAACCAAAAGCTCCTTGCTGTTAAAAATCCATGTGTGCAGCCAACCCAAAAGAAAGAGGGGCCCACATGAGGAGTGTTGAAATATAAATGATTAAAAAATGCCAACTCTAACAACTTAAGCTTTTGGAGTAATTGGTTGTTTCGTACAGTATCAGAGCTATTGCCTCACGGCAGGTCTGGGGTTCAAATTCAAAACCCAACAACTCCTTCATAACAACTCCACATGTATGTTCAATCCCTACAAGAAGGGGGCACATGTGAGTTGGTGTTGAAACATAAATGATTAAATAAAACCAACTCTTTTACAGCTTAAGCTTTTGGAGTAATTAGTTGTTTCACAATGCAAGCTTGTTAGTTTTTTATGATTGCCTTTGTGTGCATAGATGAAGTGTCAGCTATAGTACTTGACTTGGGTTCTCACACATGCAAAGCTGGCGAAGATGCTCCTAAGGCTGTGTTTCCATCGGTAAGTGTGTGTTTCAATGACAATCACTTGTACTGTAAATGAGTTAAATATATAAATGTATATAGATATCTGATGACAGTATTCTCAAAAGACTTGCTTGGAAATCTTCCTGATTTTGTTATGTTTTAACTGATTTATTCAAATTTGAATTGTGATCTCTGCCATTTAATTCTAGCGACATGCTGCGGTAAACATTTGTTTCACTGGTTTCCAACTGGGTGTTTGGTCTTTCTATATCTTAATCCTGTAGTGATGTGTTTTGTGAAAAAAAATTTGATGCGTAGTTATCCTCATACAAGATATATTTTTGTTAAGGTTCTTGGATCCATTGATCATACGGGAGTTGACGATGGTGTCAAGTCTGAATCTGAATCTGTTATGGATTCCAAGAATATTGTCAGACCTTTCTCAGATTCGAAAAAAGCGAAGGGAGAACACAAATTATATGTGGGATCTCATGCCCTAGAATATCGTCGGGACCATGGAGGTTGGGCTGTGGATTTACTTATTCTATTTTCTTTTTTATGTGGTTTTTCTATATGTTGTATTAGAGGTCTTGTTTTCTATTCTTTCTAATTTTGTTCTTGACCTCTTATTTAGGTGCTTACGCCTATGAAGGATGGAGTGGTCGTTGATTGGGAAATTGTTGACAATATATGGACTTTGTTGAATAAAATGAAAGAAAGAAAAAGAAATTATTACAGATCCTCTCTTTTGCAGGTGATTATTCTGTTGTATAACTTTTATTTAAGCTCAAAATCATGTATGGTGGTGGTCAGTAGTAGATATGTTTTTCTTATACACATATAGTGGTTTTAGATTTTTGAAACCAGTTACAGACGGACGCATACAAAATGACGAAGTCTGGACATCCACGGTTGTAAAAATTAGTTTTTCAGCCCATTTTGTAAAATTCATATATCACTCGTTTTTCTTCAGATTTTGACGCTCTTATACTCGATTTGAATGGAAACGATGAGATTTATCTATTAAACATATTTGTAAAAATATTTAAAAATGTTTTTAACTAATTGAAGTATAAATAAGTTATGTTGTTCACTATGTAAGTGTTAGTTTGATGTCATTTCTGAACTTGGCAATTGAGCTTTGTGATGTTGGCTTTTGTTTTAACAGTGTTTAAGACCTTTGAAAATTATTTTCCATGAAATTAAAATAGGTCTCAAGGTTGGTTTTTAAAAAGGTTTGAAAACACTTTGAAATGCAAAAGCACTTGAAAGAGATCTCGAATACAATCTAGAAAGTTAAACTACTTAGCACCTTGATCGTATTGGCTTCAAAGGTCTTCCTTGGGCTCTTGGCTTGTAAGTGAACACTTGAGAATGCTTGGTTCATGTGACTTCCTCTCTTGAATGAATCTTCACTTTTGAGGCATGAGAAGGTCACCAACATTTTATTCAACTTCAAGCTCCTCTTGGCATTTGGTAGGCTTGCTTGTGGGATCCTCAACTTGAGCTCTATGCTTGAACATCTTCCATGGATGATGTCTTCATTGTGTGAAAGCTCTCTTGGTTCATTTGTACATGTTGATCCTCAAGCCATGTGTTATGTTGTATTGTGTAATGACGATATGACATGTCAAGTTCCTATCTAAGACACAACACTACAAAGCAACACAACACATTAGTCAATAAAAACTAATCAATTTAGGTTTGCTAACATCAAAACAACAAGAAAAATGTGATTAGTTGAACCCATGGGAAACCCTTGGGCTAACAATAGTTTAACACTTCAGCTCAGTACTTGATGCTTTTGTAGATCTAGACACAAAATAACAAGGGATTTGCTAGGCAATTTCATGGAAAGCCATTTTGCGGCTGACTTTTGCATGCGAGATCAACCACGCAGGCTCATGGCTTTATGCGAAATTGCCTAGCAAATCCCAAATAACAATATAAGTGATGTTGATGATAGGGCGTGGGAATCTCTTTAGGCCGCGTTTGGATTGCCGGTATTGAGAATTAGAATGAGAAAAAAAAAACTTTAATTTAAAAATTAAGAACAGACTTAAAGAGCAAAACGAAGAGAAAATTTGAGCTAGGGTTCGTGGAAGAAAAGAGCTCTTTTTTTGAAACTAGGGTTTCATCCTTTTGTAAAACTAGGGTTTCATTCTCCCCTTTTATTGTAAGTAAAACCCCATTCTCATCTCAAATCTCACTTCTACACCTTTTGATTCGTCTGCACATGTTTCTATTATCTTTTAGACATTATTGAGGCAATACTTTGAATCCTTCTCGTTTATGTAACTTTTTCACTTGCGTTATTGGGAAATTGAATCCCTGGAAAATACCCATTTTTTTCCCGAGAAAGCTAAAATATCGTTGTTCACTTGTTTTCCTGGGAAAAAAACAGAGCCTAGGTGGATAATGTAGAAAATGACATGGAAATGGTTGAAAATGACGTAGATACCCCTTTTTCCCACAAGAGTGGGAAACCAAATCCGACTAAAATCGGTGCGATTCCTTTTCTCGAGAAAACGAAGTCGCGTGGGGCAAAAAAAGGGCATTCCCCTCGCTGCAAAACCCAAACCAGTGACTTCGTCTTCCACCGAAACCCTAGCTTTTGCAGCCACTTCAACCCGGGAAAAAAGGGCATTCTCCTCAGGTACGCCATTCTCCCCCCGCTGTATCTCTCTCCTTCCTCCAGTTTAAAGCTAGGGTTTTTTTTTTTTCAATCCAGTTTAAAGATCCCCCACCCAGTTTGATTTTCGCCCCTGTTTAAAGCACCCCACCTGAGGTGGTTTTCAGAAAGATACCCTAAAAAAGCTAGGGTTTTTAATTTTGAAAGGCACACCACTTTGGCTTCATTTAAAGCTAGGGTTTTTATTTTTTCAGTTCTGAACTAGGGTTCTTAATTTGTTGCAGGTTTTGGAAGGAGGTGGTGGTGTTGAAGCTATATTGGTTCTACATTTCTCCCCCTCTCCCAGGTTCGAATTTGTAATCTAGGTTTTGTTTTGATTGGTTCATGTTAGGAGTTTTTCTGATAGAAATGGGTAAAAGTTTTTTTTAAAAAATAATAATATGAGAGTTGCAATGGGTTTGTTGACTGGAGAAAGAAGATTGCTGGTTAGGGTTCTTGGGGCTAAGGCAATGTGGTTTGAGAAGATAGATAGGGGTCGTGAGTATAGCAAAGAAGATAATGGCGGTTGTAGAGGGGTGTCCAAGAAGTTGATGGGGGTGCCGGATTCCGGTAGGTTGGTCGGAGAAGATGAGGAGTTGGGGGGTTTTTGAAAAATAGGGGTGAATGAAAAGGGGCCAACACTCCCAGCAATCCCATTTTAGCCAACACTCCTCAAAAAGTGAGCTGTTGTTGGATCCATTATCAAGGATGGGATGATGAGTACATGTTCATAAGGCCCTTCATATTATAATTTATCTTGCTATAGTTTATCAACAGATTAGAGGGTTAGGTAATCCAATGGCGATGGTTTTTGAGGCATAATGTATAAATATTGGGACCAAAACAACTGAATGGTTTGGATCTTTGAACAAGGTGGGCTTCATTGTATTTTTCAAAATATAGGCTCACCTACAAATGGCCGTAATACACACTGGGGCACACCTAAAAATCGTCTAATTAGAAAGAATTTTGGGATAACGTATCCTTGGTGTGGGCAAACAAATGAATAATATATATTGTAGACACAAATCCCACTTTTTGAAACAAATGACCATTTAACCCTCTCATTGATCAGTTGTGTTTTTTTTTCATCGTTTTATATTTTTTAATTTCATAAGCTTCAAATTATAAATTTCCCGGGATTTTCAGCGCAAGTGAACAAGCGCGGGAAACCTTTTCCTGCACAGCTTCCCGGGTTTTCCTGCGCAAGTGAACAGGCGTGGGAAACCTTTTCCTGCACAATTTCTCGGGATTTCTTTTCCTTTTTGCCACGTCAGATTCTTGGGAAACCTTTTCTTTTCCTTTCCCGAGAAAACAAGTGAACGGAGCCAAAGAGCAAAACGAAGAGAAAATTTGAGCTAGGATTTGTGGAAGAAAAGAGCTCTTTTCCGAAACTAGGGTTCATCCTTTTCCAAAACTAGGGTTTCATTCTCCCCCTTTTATTGTAAGTAAAACCCCATTCTCATCTCAAATCTCACTTCTACACCCTTGGATTCGTCTGCACATGTTTCTATTATCTTTTTAGACATTATTGAGGCAATACTTTGAATCCTTCTCGTTTATGTGACTTTTTTTATGGACTTTGTTGAATAAAATGAAAGAAAGAAAACGGAATTCTTACAGATCCTCTCTTTTGCAGGTGTTTATTCTGTTGTAGAACTTTTATTTAATCTCAAAATCATGTATGGAGGTGGTGAGTACGATATATGTTTTTCTTATTTATGTACTTATTGGTTTTTGATTTCCTCGTGTTGAATGTATGTAGTAAAGTTACAGAATTTTAGTTTGGTTTCAGTAGTTAGGGTTTTTAGTTGCAATGCGTGTTGAAAATTAAATGATTAAATGACACAAACTCTAAGGCATTGTTCATTTTAGATTATGACAGCTGATTGTTAGTCCAAACCAATTATTGGACTCAAAATTATGTTTAACTTTCAGTCCAATAATTGGTTTGGGACTAACAATTAGTTTTCATAATCTAAAACGAACATAGCCTAACAGCTTAAGCTTTTGGCCTAATCTGCTGTAAAAATAAATAATTGAATAATACCAACTCTAAGACCCTGTTCGTTTAAGATTATGACAACCGATTATGAGTGCCAAACTGACTATTGGTCTCAAAATTATGTTTAAATTTGAGTCCAATTATTGTTTTGGCAATCACAATCAGTTTTTAAAATCTTAAACAAATAGGGCTTAACAGCTTAAGCTTTGGAAGCAATTGGTTGTTTTCATGTGATATCAGAGCTATTGCCTCACGACAGGTCGTGGGTTCAGTAACCAAAAGCTCCTTGCTGTTAAAAATCCATGTGTGCGGCCAACCCAAAAGAAAGAGGGGCCCACATGAGGAGTGTTGAAATATAAATGATTAAAAAACACCAACTCTAACAACTTAAGCTTTTGGAGTAATTGGTTGTTTCATACGGTATCAGAGCTATTGCCTCAGGGCAGGTCTGGGGTTCAAATTCAAAACCCAACAACTCCTTCATATTAAAATATGTTCAATCCCTACAAGAAGGGGCCACATGTGAGTTGGTGTTGAAACATAAATGATTAAATAAAACCAACTCTTTTACAGCTTAAGCTTTTGGAGTAATTAGTTGTTTCACAATGCAAGCTTGTTAGTTTTTTATGATTGCCTTTGTGTGCATAGATGAAGTGTCATCTATAGTACTTGACTTGGGTTCTCACACATGCAAAGCTGGTTATGCTGTGAAGATGCTCCTAAGGCTGTGTTTCCATCACTAAGTGTGTGTTTTAATGACAATCTCTTGTGCTGTAAATGAGTTAAATATATAAATGTATATAGATATGTGATGGCAGTATGCTCAAAAGACTTGCTTTGAATTCTTCCTAATTTTGTTATGTTTTAACTGATTTATTCAAATTTGAATTGTGATATCTGCCATTTAATTCTAGCGACATGCTGCGGTAAACATTTGTTTCACTGGTTGCCAACTGGGTGTTTGGTCTTTCTATATCTTAAGCCTGTAGTGATGTGATTTGTGAAAAAAAATTTGCTGCGTAGTTATCCTCAGACAAGATATATTTTTGTTAAGGTTGTTGGATCCATTGATCAGACGGGAGTTGACGATGCTGTCAAGTCTGAATCTGAATCTGTTATGTATTCCAAGAATATTGTCAGACCGTTCTCAGATTCGGACAAAGCGAAGGGAAAATGCAAATTATATGTGGGATCTCAAGCCCTAGAATATCGTCGGGACCATATGGAGGTTGGGCTGTGGATTTACTTATTCTATTTTCTTTTTTTATGTGGTTTTTCTATATGTTGTATTGGAGGTCTTGCTTTTTATTCTTTCTAATTTTGTTCTTGACCTCTTATTTAGGTGCTTTCGCCTATGAAGGATGGAGTGGTCCTTGATTGGGAAATTGTTGACAATATACGGGACTATGCTTTCAAGTGAGTACCAAATCTGCACAGAATGTTTTTTATATCATTCTGCAGCCTCTTGGGCTAATTGTTGATTTTATAAAAACCATAACATGTAATTTGTAGCTTTGCTACATTTCTTTTTGCCATTCGAGATATGATAATTAGTGCTCCTCTATGGATTGGCTCTCTGCTACCAAATTACGATACAACTTATAACCGAAATAAAATCCAAAAGTCGTTGGTAGCTCTTGGTTATAAATATCAACAAGATACTTCTAATAGAAGAAGTTCAATTGCTATAGAAAATGTTGGAAACTAACCTTCAACTAATCAGTCCACAAGAATGAAATTTACAGCAAAAAAATATATCTAATCCAGTTCGATTACAATCATATATCAAACTGATGCAAATCTTGCAAAAATTGCTTTAAAAATCTCGCAATCTGAATTTTCTTCTCCAAGAAAATCCCACAAACAAGAAATAGGTAGTGAAACCCTAACTCCTTTCTTATTTCAAAGGATACAAAATCTGCCCAAGAATTGGGCGCCCTATAGTAGCTGGTTTTTGCATGGTGCCCTTCAGTTTAGCATTCATCTCTCCCTCCTTCCCTCTCTCTCTCTCTACACACACACACACATAGAGAATTAGAAAGCTCTAAAACCGTGAACTAAAAGCTTCCCATTTTTGATAAAAATACTCACTTAAAGCTCCCTGTGAAACCCTATGAGCAATGATACGAATGGTGACATTAATAGTGTCGCGGGAATGCTGTGAATCCTTTTTAATTGTGATTCACTTATCTAACTTAATTGAAACTTAAAAATAACTATCATGCCCCTATGACTTAAACTCTCATAAAAGGCTCATTTAGAACTCTGACTAAAATAAAAAGTCACTTTAGTATTAATTATGGGTTCATCTGCATCAAAACTTGTCTCAGAGCAGTACTTTTCCCTTCTTTGGCTCATATCGCTGGTCTAATTCTGGGTCATGAACAATCTATATCTTGGCTGTCCTTGTATTGGTTTTAACAACGTTTCGATGCTCCATCCTTTGCACATGCTCCACTTCATTTTCAACCTCTCATTGTCGTCCTACATAATGGTTGCCTTGGAGAAATTCTTATTTGTCATTGATATCTTAAGGTAAAATGACACAGACTAGGCCCGGGGATTGTTTCTCCTCCAAGATTCATTTACTAATCCAACATATGGAAGCATGCAATAGAGAGTTATTGCTATTGCATTAATGTCTTGGTCTTAGACTTGTCTATTACCCGCATGGGGTTGTATTATGTGTCTTTATACACAATAAATGACCAACAAAATGACACATTTCTATGCAGTTAAGCTTGACACATCTAAGCTATACATCCTTTCAAGAAGCAACCTGTTTGTGTAGCACACCTTGTCATTTTTTTGTCTTGTTTCCGAACACCTGCTATATGCCCTACCAAGACATTTATTTTTCTATTGTCTACTCTCTGGTTGCTTTTGCTTATATTTGGCATCATAAGCTCCTATTTGCTTCACACCTACAACTTACAACATGTATCTGAAGACTTATGTTGGCAGTTTGCTAACTATCAGAAGTTTGCAGTTGACCTCTCTGCCTTGATTGTAGCATTTTGTGTTGAAATCAGGGTTTAACCTTCATCATTACTTAAAATAAAAATGATGCACTCTAGTGTGTTATTCTGCTTTCATTTTGAATTCAGCATGCTCATAGGGTTTTGAATAGTAGAGTTTGATTACTATGAGAATAACAAAATATTGTGTTATATGACTTCTGTCTTCTGCAGGGAACGCTTGTTAATTGATCCTAAAGAGCATCCTATGCTGCCTGCAGAACCATCTACTAATACACCACTGCAAAGAGAAAGGTGATCTGGCAATGAATTTGACATTTAATGGGCTTTCTTTTATTAATTGAGAACTCACTGAAATTAGGAATTTGAATTCTTTTACGGACTATTATGTCATGTGTTTTTGTTTCCGAATAGTTCTGAAGTTTTTTCTATGGATTTTTTTTAATTGTATCCATATGTCTATCTCATGGCCTTAAGACACCTTCAAAGGTTTACCTATTCTAAGAGGTAAGCCGTGGTAGGGATTGAGCCTCGAGCCAATTAGTCAAGGATTATTATGTCAATGACACGGCTGAATCAGTCAAGGATTATTATGTCACATGTTTTCGTTTCCAAATAGTTCTGAAGTTTTTTCTTTAGGGATTGAGCCTCGAGCCAATTGGATGAGGATTCTGTTTAAATCTTGATCAACCAACATATCTGCCTCACATAGTATGACGAAAAGACACCTCTAACCTAGAAGATGCCTTAAATTTCTTCAAGAATGTGTGTCAATCTCCAAGAACCTGGATTCATTTACTAGGCTCAAGTAATAACATTGCTAGAGTCCCTTCCACTACCATGCAACTGTTTAGATTCTTAAATACAATTCTTATACTTTTTTTTAAAGAGCTGGCACCTTTAGCAGGTGTTACTGCACGAATGAGACTTTAACTGAGTCAGCCGTGTCATTGATATTAAAGTTGCGAGATTACCCATGGCCTACCATGGCTTACCTCTTAGCATAGGTAAACCTTTGAAGGTGTTGTAAGGCCATGAGGTAGACATATGGAGAAAAAAGTTGTCTCATTGGAAGAAGAGCCTTCTATTTTGGGGAAAGGGTTACCCTCATAAATGCGTTCTTTTTCAATATTGCTATTTAAAAACTTCCCGAGTCTAATCATCGACTTGTTTGAGTCTATTTTGTTGGTCGAATTGTGGTCCGGTTTTGTGTTTTGCTCTACCAATTCAATCAGAACTCATCTGACTCGCCTAAGTTAATGAAGACAGTGTGCCAATCATTGACTTGTCTACGTTGACTCTCTTTTGCCTAGGCCGGATTCTCATCCAAGTCAGAGTTTTTAAGCACTACTCCTTTTGGGAAGTGGTTATTGAGACTGGATGAAGAATAGAAGGACTTTTGAGGGAAATTGTCATAGGAAGTATAGGTAGGGATAGGGTGTTTGGTACTACTAGAGTGAGCTAAAGGAAAATGAAAGCATTTGTTTGGACATAGTTTTAAATTTCCACCGAAATTGACACAAAACCACCAAAATATTTCTCTTTCCATCCCCACCGAAACACATTTTGAATCCAAAACTTATACTAAAACCAAAACAGTAAGTGTATACAATAATTATAATATAATATATCAATATGTGTTATATAATTTAATAATTATATTTATATATATTGCATGTGAAATATAATATATGTATTTTGCGTAAATGTTTATATGAATTACATGTGAAATGTGATATTTGCTGAATTATTAGACATGCACGACAGTACATGTTATGGTTGTCTTTCTTATGTTATGGTTTCTAAGTGTGTATTTTTGCTTATTCTGTCATTTTCTGATGTTTCAAAGTTTAATCATCTGCATATGTTTCAAAATGTTTCCGCTATGATTTAGCCGTCACTTTGAATTTATTGCTGACACATGTGTCCTGCCGTGTTCGATACGACACGTGTGTCCACACGTGTCGACACTCCTTTGGACACTTTTAAATGCATTGCTTGGAGTATTAGAGTTAATGTGGGTTTGTGGGCACATATTTGTGTAATAATCAATAATTTTATGTGTATGAACGTGTCACAATTTCTAGATTTTTAGATGCTGCCATGTCAGACAACTCATATCCGTTTCAAAACTTGACACACTAATTCATATCGACAAATTATGATTATATATACTTTGTATTTTAGCCATGTCCCTGTTAATAAATTTTGGGGGTTTGCCGTGTCCGACACTCCGTGTCGATGTCGACATGCGACACTCGTGTCCGTGTCCACAAATCATAGCGTTTCCGTGATTTTACCATATTTCAGCTGAAATTTTCAATCCAATCCGAAACATTTTCGTTTCCATGGCAACTGAAATTGAAGCAAAAACCGAAATTAAAAAAAATAAAATGATTTCACTTTTTGGACATTCATTTGTTCAGTATTTCATATATTTCACGGAGGTTGTGTCCATAAAGCTTCATAAGGGCATCTTTTTTTTTTGGTTCGAAACAAGAGTTGATGTAACCTCCACCGGGAGGAATTAGTCGCACAAAAAATCAGAGGCTTGAAATGGTTGAGGCCAACCTTGTTTTCCTTTTGCTTCTAATCTCAGCCCATTTGATTATTTGAATGTCCAATTTTGTTGTAAGGAACTTCCTTTGCAGCTGAGGTTAGATGAAAGACATGGGATAGAAATGGAATAAGAGTGGGGGAGAATAGGAGTAGGTTTTCTCATTAGCGTTAAAAGTCAAATAACAGCTCATGTGTGTGTGTCTATATATATATATATATATATATAAAGTTGTATGATAGCAAAAGACCCAATTGCCCTTGATGAAAGACCCCTATTATAGGGATGTCTTAAGAAGACCACCTCTCTAAACAGTACCAACTATGAGATACCAACATTGTAGATATTGCTGTTTAACGTTATTGCATTTTGTTTGATTTTATTCTAATATCTTAATATGTTTTGATTGCCTTCCATGATTTATTGTTTAAAAAGTACATAACCTGTTGCTGTTTATGGAGAATGATATAACTTTTTCTCTGGCATATCTGACAGGACGGCGGAGCTTATGTTTGAAAAATACCAAGTCCCAACATTGTTTTTAGCCAAGAATGCTGTATGCTTTTGGTCCATCCTTGCTTGTTTATCTTTCTACCTGAACTTCAATTCAATTTGAATCACAATCACATGTTTGTTATTGTATTCTTCATTTTTCCATTCTTACCAGTCCATGATTGTTTCTAATCTTGGACCCTTAAACTTTTGTCTTTTCCATTGTCAGGTTCTCACATCTTTTGCTTCTGGACGTGCAACCTCATTGGTTGTTGACAGGTTGGAGTTAATTTACTTTAATACTTGTTCTAGTTTCATTTTTCTCCTTGGCATTTTATATTGTTATTCATGGACAATTTTTTCTTTTACATAAGTTGGTCTGGGCAGAACAAAACCTTTTAGGCTTTTACAAAGATAACTCAATGAATTTCAATCTTGTGACCTCATTATATGGTTTCTGCAAAGTGCTCTTGCTACTTGCTATCGAGGGCTTTGGCTATTCCTACACACAATTCTCAGTACTTGAATGCATTTCGTAGTCTGAATCAGTACATTCCTTTTGGTTTTGTTCTGTCAAATCTATATAATGTTATTCATTCTACTATATCTATATCTTATGGCCGTAATTATTTTGAATGATTCTGACAATCCTAATTTAACTTCTTGCTTTGATGCATTTAATTCTGTAGCACTGTATACATGGGATCATTTTACTTCAATTGTTTCCTAACCTCATAGGAAGTATTTTCTGAATAATACCACACAATATTAACCCCTGTTTAATTCACAATCAAGTCATTCTATCATCATTTACATTTATTGACTAGTCTAGCGCTCTCCAGAGTGGCTAGTGTGTGGACTATTCCAGTCCCTCCTAGAGTAGGTACTTTTGAACGGGCAGCAATAAAGGAAAGAATTAAGACGGTGGACTTTTTATTCATTCATTGCAAGTTTGCTAGAGACATTTGAAGCAAGCTGAATAACAGATTCGTCATATCCTGGGTTTTTCCTGAATCCCTTCTAGACTTGCTACTAAGTTGGAAGGCTAATCCGTGGAACAAAAGAGGCAAAATTCTATGGTACATGTCTTTTCTAGCCACATTATGGGTCATTTCGATGAGATCTCTGATTATGGTTCTGCTCCGCCGCCGTGGAGATTCCTCAGTATTATGGATGAGATCTCTGATTATGTTTCTGATTCGGCTACAGTTTTCTCACATATTCGGAGATCGGCAAATGACGAATCTGATTCCCTTGCCAAATTTGGGGTTAGCAGGGCTAGTTGAGAGCGGTTTGATTATCTCCCTCCGTAAATTGTATTTTCTTTTTCCTTTTCTTTGTATTTTGTGAACCTTCTCGGTTCCTTCCTTCAATATATTAATATTTCAAAAAAAAATAAAAATAATGGGTCATTTCGAAGGAAAGGAATGCCAGGGTTTTCAAAGGCAAATCGAAGAGCTCTTCCTCTTTCTATTTAGAATTGATGAAGAAAAGGTAAGTGATTGTGTCATCTATTTCTTGGGTAAAAATCTCTCCCATCATTTAAATTTATGTCTGCATATGACCTTGGGAGAGGTGGAAGGACATTGGTGTCAGCGGGGAGAGAATACAGAAGACGATTCAAGATTGGATACCCCCTCTGCCAGGTTCCTTAAAGCGTAACTTTGATGACTCAAGCTTGGGGAATCCTGGTCCTGCTGGTGTTGGGTGGAGTTCTTAGAAACGAGTTGGGAGCGGTTCTATGGGCTTATGCTGGGCCTATTGGGACGGTCGACGCTTCGGAGGCAGAAGTGCGCGCTGCATACCAAGGTCTGGAGCTAATTAAGAAAAACAACCTTGATAATATAGTGGTAGAAGGAGACTCATCAAATATTATTAGATATCTCAAAGGTGTGCATAAACCTCCTTGGAGATTTAAGAGGTTGTTCAATGAGATGTTTGACTGGGTGAGACCCATGAAGGTAGAGTTTATTCAAGTTCGGTTGTTCAATGAGATGTTTGACTGGGTGAGACCCATGAAGGCAGAGTTTATTCAAGTTCGGTGATCGGCTTATCAGGTTGCGGATAGTTTAGCTAGAGAAGGAGTCTTTAAGGATTTTCTTTTTTTAAAAAAAAGGAGTCTTTAAGGGTTCTCTAGCTCTCTTTGATTCTCTCCCACTAATGTTGTATTCTCTTTCTCTCTGTGTTCCTTGACCATCTCGGTCATTTCATTAATATATTTGGTAACCATTTAAAAATAAAATAAATCCTGCTTACCTCCATTTTTTTGAATGACAATAAAATATCAGTAAGAAATAGAGAAAATGAAATGACAAGGCCGAGGGGGACTCAAAAAAAGAAAAAGAAAAAGAAAAAGAAGATAAATCACAACCCCTAGAAAGAAAAGAAACAAACCTACCAAGACTACAAGGACTCAAGGAGGAAGAAAATACAAAACAGTAATATGATCTCTATCAATCCCAGAGTGGGCAATCTGGTCTGGCTCATTGGTAGCCGAATGCCAAACATGTCGACGATCCACATTTTGACTTGATCACATCCTAAATTTCTTCGATGGTGTTAGCGAATCTCCAAGGATAGAAATCATGTTACTCACACGCCTAATAGCATTGAGGGAATCCCCCTCTATGATGAGTTATGTCACAAATATCTCCGATATTTTCAAAATATCACGTTTTTATCGTGACATTTTGATAAAACGACAAAATACCGAAATAGATAAGTTATGTCACAAATATCTCCGATATTTTCAAAATATCACGTTTTTATTGTGACATTTTGATAAAACGACAAAATACTGAAATAATCACGAGATTTTAAAAATATAGCTATATTTTCATTTTTGTCATAAAATATCGTGATAATATCACTATATTAACCTGATATTTTTACAATATTTTTATTTTATATTTTTCTTAAATTTATATTTTATATATTTTTAAAATAGTTATATTTTTATCATTTTTCATGATATAAACCCGAAAAATAAAAATATTTAATATATCCCAAGATTTTCCCTTGCCGAGAAATTCCTGAGAACGATAAAAATAATTTGTGACATAGATGATGAGACGATCTATTGCATTTTAATCAAATAGCATACCACACAGAACAGCATGGACAAATTGCCTCATTAGGATCTTTCTCGCTGATGAGACCTAAGAAAGCCCATCTAACCTCACTCAAAGGGCTCTTTAGCAGACCTCCAATGCTAGCAGGGCCTGGATTTCCGAGACTTGACTCATCAAAGTTCAACTTCAAAATAGCAGGAGCATGATTTTGAATTTCCCAAAATTTCCCCAGAATGATCGAGATTTCAATTTCCATCCCCACTGAAACGAAATCTATATGACTTCCTTTCACATCATTATTTCTCTAGAATTTTGACTGAAATTTCTGAAAATTGACTAAAATGGTCGGAACGACAAAAAAATAAAAATAAAAAAAATGAAAAAGATGTCATTATTTGTATTTCATTTTATTTTATTAATGTAGAGAATGATATCTGGTAGGCAACATCATTGAACTACAGAACAAATAACCTCATCTTATGCATGGGATATTAGATCGGCATGGGATGATTAATATCTTGTAACTCTATGTGGTATTGACATAGAGTTGGGGTCCTTAAGTGGGAGACTAGTCATTGTACTCTTTTATACTTCACTTCATTATATTTCTCTATTTACTTTACTATGTTAGAGATCCACGACAATGCATGTCACTAGGTGTTCGATGTGATTTATTTTAGTCATAGGTATTCGATGAGATTAAGCCATTTTTTTGAATGATAACGATGGGATTAAGCCATTACGGATGGTTTTATTGGTTATGTGATGGTTTCTAAGTATGTATTTGTGCTTATTCTAGCATTTCCCAAAGTTTCATTTTAAAATTTCGTCATTTTCAGATGTTTCCATCTGTTTCTGTGATTTTACAACATTTCCACCGAAATTTCCACTGAAATCGAAATGTTTCCATTTCCATTCTGACGGAACCCGAAACCGGAATTTAAACCTTGCCCAGGAAGGATCCCATCCGGGGCAAGGGCGATCCTTGCCACAGCTGCTTAGTCGGATTTCTGTTTACCTCCATTGTGCTTGGTTTTCCTTCTCAAATGATCTACAAATTCTGGGACAAATGTCATTTCAACTAGAGGCAGATGCTAGGTTAAGTGGTTAACACACGCAAACCCTTTTAAGTTGCTCTAGGCCTTTTCACCATTACGATGTTCTAAGTCTTTCTTACCTCAAAATATCTTATTAGCATCTTAACGATTGAATTTGTTTTTCTTCTAGTCACATTTGTCATTGGCCTGCATATTTACTAATTCATTCTAGAAAAATAGATACCAAGTAGATTGTTGTAGGTAATTTATAAAATGTTATTGCATATATACTGTGTATTATGCCTTACTTTTGTTCTATACTTATCCCAACACTGCAAAAGAATCTTGTTATTGTTCATGTCTACATTTCCCTCATGTTTTTCTTGTGTCTGATTGTGTCTGTGGAACATGCAAGTTGTGGAGTGATTGATATAGTGTTTCTCGTACGGAAAAACCTTCACTGATGTACTGTTTACATCTAAAGTATCTTTGTATGATCTTTCTTCATCAACTTGTAGTCTAACTATCCTTTCTCTTTCATCCTTTTTTTTCCTTTTGTCTATTTTCTTTGATACTCTTCTACGTCATTTTGACTTGATTGCTCGTGCTTTCCCAATCAACTAGTGACTACATGGTCGTCTTCATATTAGTTATTTACTTTGATTGAAGATATATGAACATGTTTGTTTTCTTCTTTTTGTGTTATCTATTCTGCTTGCTTAACAAGAGATATAATGGCCAAACATGCTTGCCCATCATGGTTTCCTACTGATTTAACTACAATAATAATTTTACGGAGCTGATATATTCACCCCTTAATTTTATGATGGGCCCCCTTTCCATAGTTTCATGAATGATTGGGTAATGCCGCTCTGTGTGTGTGTGTGTGTGTGTCAAGTCTCAACTCTTTTTCCCTCTATTTCTCACTTAGCGGCAATCATGTAATTATTTTAAGTTTGATTAGTAATTTATTAACATAATGGGTATAGAATTGAATTGTGCTCAATGGTGTAATTAATTATTGAATGTCTCACTTAGCAGCAATCTTGCAATTTTTGTAAGTTTGATTAATAATTTAATATCATAAAGGTTGTAGAACAAATTTTTTGCTGGACAGTGTTAGTTCTATGCTCTCCCATTCTCCTTCTTAGATTCATTCACGACACCCACAACTGGATGACTATGGTCAAACCAGTCAAAACGACACTTATACTCTTCTCTGCCTTTACCACCTTTTCTTGTCTTCCATAGGGTGTAAGAGGTCCTCGTGGGCTCCACTTGATAATTTAAACAAAAAAAAAAAAAAAACTCTCATTTTATGTGAAAACATAAAATGAGATATCTTGTTCATAAGAGACGAGATCTGGTCTTCCATAAGAGACGAAATCCTGTTCATTTCTATATGAAGTGCACACAAGTCAATTTTATGCTGTTAAATAGATTTTTTTTTTTCATTTTTGTCAAAGAATCTAGGATGAGTCTATAAAGGTTGTCTTTTTACAGAACGTTTTTTGCATTCTTTTTTTTTAATTTTCGAATCAAAAAAGCTAAAAACATGTTTGGCAATGTCTTGGGAATCATTGTTATTGGTTTTCTTTTTGCTTCAGAAACGCTAAAAGGAAACGAAAAAACCACTGCCACAGATACCAAAATCCAAAAATATCAAACGCTAAATTGGGTTTTTGGGGATTTCACGGAGGCCCTTTCTCTAATGCCCTAAACGCCCCCCCTCCTCTCTCTCTCGATGATCTTCTCAGGCCTCTACAAAACAACCGCCACAGACAGATTACAACATCTCAAGGAGATGTCGGCCAACAAGTGTCTCAAAACCCTAGATATCTTCTGCTATTTTTTTCCTTCATTTGTTATTTTGCTTTGCCTTTCCCCCCTTTTTTATCTGTATTGAGAGCGAAAACAAAGCTTACTCTTACCTTTTCAACACCTGTTTCTCTTTTAAACCCATTCTCTACCTCCTATCAGCAACATTATCATCATCATCTCCAATTGAAGAGGACATGTCTTTACCTACCCATCCCCATCTCTCTTTCTTCCTCTCATTTTTCTTTTTTTTATCCTCATTAGTCTTTACGTACCCTCCTTTCTATTTTTAGTCCTCATATTTTTCTTTCCATTTTTAACGCATTGAGGACAATGCATAATTCAAGTATGGGGGGTAGCTTTTAGAAACTTTCCTTCTCTAGTCTTTTCAATAATTTAAAGTTAGAAAGTTTCTTTTCCTTTTGTTTTTGGTATTTCTCTCAAATTAGAAAGAACTTGGTATTTTTAGAAAGAAAGTTGTTATCCTATTTTAAGAAATAAAGTTGGTTGATATTTTAATTTTGGAATTTGAAAACTTAGAAAGAATACTTTCCTTTCTTAGTTTTGTTTTCTTTTGGAATCTTTCTTTTAAAATGATTTAAATAAGAAATAGAAATAGAAACTTGCTTTTTATATGGTATGGATAAAAAGGAAAGAAAGGTTGAAACAAAAGAAAGAAAGAATGATTTTTAGAAAGTTTGCTTCTTGATTATAGTTTTGATTTGTAGCCTTTTGACTTGAGCTATTAGGTCTGAAGGGTTTTTACGCCTACTTCCTTAAAGCCAAGTGGCTTGAGAGCAACTGACTGAAAACTCCTTACATGGGACAATTAGAAAGCTTAATAAATCAAAGCATTGCACGTAATCACAGGTAAAGTTTGAACTCATATGCATCAATGTCTATGACATATGCAAATCAAAGATTAGTCGGACACTGTTTAGTAGCCTGGGTGTCTGGTGCATGCCCTGCATGTCATTCACGCCAAAAGCAGTAGAGGATTACAAAAACTGAGTTCAATTCTTAGAAAGTAATGGAAAAGTGTAAAGGATGGTGGACCATATAAGATTGCAATTTTTCTATTAAGTTTCAAAATCAAATTTCTTTTATGGTACGATTACATTAGAGGCAAGTTTAAGGGAGCAAAGTAGGACAAATTCAAAAGAGGATTCCTTGATTAAAATATTTTTCTAATTTTTTTCAACTTGGGATAGGATGCAAAGTTTAAGTATGGGGGTATTCTTGTTCTTCTATTTTGAGTAATTTATCAAAGAAAAAGGATTATAATTTTTTTGGGTTTATTCTATAATGAGATTTGGAAAGAAAAGTTTATTTTTAGAATTTTGTGCGTATATTCACAGCAAACACACACGAGACAAAACTCGTTCACTAGGGTAACCTAGGGGTTTAAAGGCTTGTTGTACATGCTAAGTGCAATCGTGATTCCTACGAAAGTGAGTTAGGATTTTGTTTTTGTTTTTATTTTTATTTTTGTATATATTCTTTTTCTTTGCTTGAGGACAAGTAAAGTTTAAGTATGGGGAAATCTGATGAGCACATTTATTTGTGAATTGTAGGTAGGAAAAGCATGCATTTTTGTTATTTAAAGCGGTACTACTACGGTACTTTATCAGTCGCCTTGTCAGACTTCAGTTGATTATACTTTGTTATTCCTGTTTCTGATGGTCTTCTTTTTTATGTTCATCTATGATGGAACGGACTACAACCTGAGGTAATGGCCTTAATGGTAAGAAGCATGCCAAAATTTCTCGTCAACACCCCTTATACCTAATATTGTAACCCTTGCTTCTGAAAGAATTCTGTATAGTACTCATATTCATTTCTTCCACATTTTTTTTAGATGTCTCAGGATTCTAAAGGGTTTACTTTCCCTGTAGGGTACAACTTCTATGGTTGGAAAGGGACAATCACTAGAAGGAATGGCTTACAAGGTCTCTGTTTCCTTTTCTTCAGGTAATTGCCAATTTCTATTTCGAATCATGCATAAACAAATACGGTACGTACCCTCCTTTCTATTTTTAGTCCTCATATTTTTCTTTCCATTTTTAACGCATTGAGGACAATGCATAATTCAAGTATGGGGGGTAGCTTTTAGAAACTTTCCTTCTCTAGTCTATTCTATAATTTTAAGTAAGAAATTTTCTTTTCCTTTTGTTTTTGGTATTTCTCTCAAATTAGAAAGAACTTGGTATTCTTAGAAAGAAATTTTTTTTTCCTATTTTAAGAAATAAAGTTGGTGGATATTTTAATTTTGGAATTTGAAAAATTAGAAAGAATACTTCCCTTAGTTTTATTTTCTTTTGGAATCTTTCTTTTAAAAGGATTTGAATAAGAAATAGAAATAGAAACTTGCTTTTTATATGGTATGGATAAAAAGAAAAGAAAGGTTGAAACAAAAGAAAGAAAGAACGATTTTTAGAAAGTTTGCTTCTTGATTATAGTTTTGATTTGTAGCCTTTTGACTTGAGCAATGAAGTCTGAAGGGTTTTTACGCCTAGGTCCTTAAAGCCAACTGGCTTGAGAGCAAATGACTGAAAACTCCTTACATGGGACAATTAGAAAGCTTAACAAATCAAAGCATTGCACGTAATCACAAGTAAAGTTTGAACTCATATGCATCAATGTCTATGACATATGCAAATCAAAGATTAGTCGGACACTGTTTAGGAGCCTGGGTGTCTGGTGCATGCCCTGCATGTCATTCACGCCCAAAGCAGTAGAGGATTACAAAAACTGAGTTCTATTCTTAGAAAGTAATGGAAAAGTGTAAAGGATGGTGGACCATATAAGATTGCAATTTTTCTATTAAGTTTCAAAATCAAATTTCTTTTATGGTACGATTACATTAGAGGCAAGTTTAAGCGAGCAAAGTAGGACAAATTCAAAAGAGGATTCCTTGATTAAAATATTTTTCTAATTTTTTTCAACTTCGGATAGGATGCAAAGTTTAAGTATGGGGTTATTCTTGTTCTTCTATTTTGAGTAATTTATCAAAGAAAAATGATTAGAATTTTTTTGGGTTTATTCTATAGTGAGATTTGGAAAGAAAATTTTATTTTTAGAATTTTGTGCGTATATTCACAGCAAACACACACGAGACAAAACTCGTCCACTAGGGTAACGTAGGGGTTTAAAGGCTTGTTGCACATGCGAAGTGCAATCATGATTCCTACGAAAGTGAGTTAGGATTTTGTTTTTGTGTTTATTTTTATTTTTGAATATTTTCTTTTTGTTTGCTTGAGGACAAGCTAAGTTTAAGTATTGGGAAATCTGATGAGCACATTTATGTGTGAATTGTAGGTAGGAAAAGCATGCATTTTTGTTATTTAAAGCGGTACTACTAAGGTACTTTATCATTCGCCTTCTCAGACTTCAGTTGATTTTGTTTTGTTATTCTTGTTTCTGATGGTCTTCCTTTTTATGTTCATCTATGATGGAACGGACTACAACCTGAGGTAATGGCCTTAATGGTAAGAAGCATGCCAAAATTTCTCGTCAACACCCCTTATACCTAATATTGTAACCCTTGCTTCTGAAAGAATTCTGTATAGTACTCATATTCATTTCTTCCACATTTTTTTTAGATGTCTCTCGATTCTAAAGGGTTTGCTTTCCCTCTAGGTACAACGTCTATGGTTGGAAAGGGACAATCACTAGAAGGAATGGCTTACAAGGTCTCTGTTTCCTTTCCCATTGATTATCCAATCGAGCCTCCAAAGGTGAAATTCAAGACATTGTGCTTCCATCCCAATGTAGATCTCTATGGCAGTGTTTGCTGGGACATTCTTCAAGTAGTTGCCAATTCCTATTTCGAATCATTCCTAAACAAATACGGTACGTACCCTCTCTTCTATTTTTAGTCCTCATATTTTTCTTTCTATTTTTAACGCATTGAGGACAATGCATAATTCAAGTATGGGGGGTAGCTTTTAGAAACTTTCATTCTCTAGTCTTTTCTATAATTTAAAGTTAGAAAGTTTCTATTCCTTTTCTTTTTGGTATTTCTTTCAAATTTGGAAGAACTTGGTATTCTTAGAAAGAAAGTTGTTTTCCTATTTTAAGAAATAAAGTTAGTGGATATTTTAATTTTGAAATTTGAGAAATTAGAAAGAATACTTTCCTTTCTTAGTTTTGTTTTCTTTTGGAATCTTTCTTTTAAAAGGATTTGAATAAGAAATAAAAATAGAAACTTGCTTTTTATATGGTATGGATAAAAAAGGAAAGAAATCTTGAAACAAAAGAAAGGAAGAATGATTTTTAGAAAGTTTGCTTCTTGATTATAGTTTTGATTTGTAGCCATTTTGACTTGAGCTATTAAGTCTGACGGAGTTTTACTCCTAGTTCCTTAAAGCCAACTGGCTTGAGAGCAACTGATTGAAAACTCTATACATGGGACAATTAGAAAGCTTAATAAATCAAAGCATTGCACGTAATCAAAGGTAAAGTTTGAACTCATATGCATCAATGTCTATGACATATGCAAATCAAAGATTAGTCGGACACTGTTTAGTAGCCTGGGTGTCTGGTGCAAGCCGTGCATGTCATTCACGCCAAAAGCCGTAGAGGATTACAAAAACTGAGTTATATTATTTGAAAGTAATCGAAAAGTGTAAAGGATGGTGGACCATATAAGATTGCAATTTTTCTATTAAGTTTCAAAATCAAATTTCTTTTATGGTACGATTACATTAGAGGCAAGTTTAAGGGAGCAAAGTTGGACAAATTCAAAACAGGATTTCTTGATTAAAATATTTTTCTAATTTTTTTCAACTTGGGATAGGATGCAAAGTTTAAGTATGGGGGTATTCTTGTTCTTCTATTTTGTGTAATTTATCAAAGAAAAATGATTAGAATTTTTTTGGCTTTATTCTATACTGAGATTTGGAAAGTAAAGTTTAGTTTTAGAATTTTGTGTGTATATTCACAGCAAACACACACGAGACAAAACTCGTCCACTAGGGTAACCTAGGGGTTTAAAGGCTTGTTGCACATGCTAAGTGCAATCGTGATTTTTACGAAAGTGAGTTAGGATTTTGTTTTTGTTTTTATTTATTTTTTGTATATTTTCTTTTTGTTTGCTTGAGGACAAGCAAAGTTTAAGTATGGGGAAATCTGATGAGCACATTTATGTGTGAATTGTAGGTAGGAAAAGCATGCATTTTTGTTATTTAAAGCGGTACTACTAAGGTACTTTATCATTCGCCTTGTCAGGCTTCAGTTGATTTTATTTTGTTATTCTTGTTTCTGATGGTCTTCTTTTTTTTGTTCATCTGTGATGGAACGGACTACCACCTGAGGTAATAGCCTTAATGGTAAGAAGCATGCCAATGTTTCTCGTCAACACCCCCTATACCTATTATTGGAACGCTTGCTTCTGAAAGAATTCTGTATAGTACTCATATTCATTTCTTCCACATTTTTTTTAGATGTCTCTCGATTCTAAAGGGATTGCTTTCCCTGTAGGGTACAACGTCTATGGTTGGAAAGGGACAATCACTAGAAGGAATGGCTTACAAGGTCTCTGTTTCCTTTCCCATTGATTATCCAATCGAGCCTCCAAAGGTGAAATTCAAGACATTGTGCTTCCATCCCAATGTAGATCTCTATGGCAGTGTTTGCTGGGACATTCTTCAGGTAGTTGCCAATTCCTATTTCGAATCATGCCTAAACAATTACGGTACGTACCCTCTTTTCTATTTTTAGTCCTCATATTTTTCTTTCTAATTTTAACGCATTGAGGACAATGCATAATTCAAGTATGGGGGGTAGCTTTTAGAAACTTTCATTCTCTAGTCTTTTTTATAATTTAAAGTTAGAAAGTTTCTATTCCTTTTCTTTTTGGTATTTCTCTCAAATTTGAAAGAACTTGGTATTCTTAGAAAGAAAGTTGTTTTCCTATTTTAAGAAATAAAGTTAGTGGATATTTTAATTTTGAAATTTGAAAAATTAGAAAGAATACTTTCCGTTCTTAGTTTTGCTTTGTTTTGGAATCTTTCTTTTAAAAGGATTTGAATAAGAAATAGAAATAGAAACTTGCTTTTAATATTATACGGATAAAAAGGAAAGAAAGCTTAATAAATCAAAGCATTGCACGTAATCAAAGGTAAAGTTTGAACTCATATGCATCAATGTCTATGACATATGCAAATCAAAGTGTGGGACCCGATCCCGCGAGAGGGGGTTGGGCGCGAGCCGCCATGCTCTCCCTTGGTCTCTCGTACCCACGCGATTGGCGTGTGCTCTTCTATTTTTGATTTTAATTCATCTTTTATGTGAACTTGTGATCACTAAGGCAATCCGAATTGCACACAAAAGAGAATGACAGAGTCGCCACCTAGATGTGGGATCTAGGACCCATAACTAACCAGAAATCTAGACTTGTACCTGGTTACAAGAATGGAAGGTATGGGGAGTTATCCACCACATGCACCATTCCTGCTCGATAATCGGTCTTCGATTCCAAAAGCTAACTCTTTTAAATTTATTTTAAATGGCTCATTCAATTCTCTGTTAATGTGCGAACTAAGTGACATGCATCCTAAAATCTAATTTCAATGTCGATCATAAGTGTGTAACTTGATTTCTTTATTTGTTTGAATTCAATCTAAGTGAGAGTTCTCCTAAAATTCTAATTTCATGGAAAAAATCCTAAGTGATTTAATTAAGCACTTACAAGAAAATTAATATACAAAACCCCACAATTTGTTGTGGAGCCGACTCGCGGTTGGTATGCCATCAGACATCCAAGCTGCCTACGTACCCAAGCCTCACTGGGATCAGAGTCGACATAGTTCGGTGCACCTAAGCTAAGCTAATTATGCCTAACTCAACTAAGACACCGACCTAGACGGGATTGACTGTTTCGACAGTTTTAAGAGAAATCATTTAATTCAAGTTGAGGATTTTATTATCCTAGGATTTCATCTAATATGCTATATGATTCTTATCTAAATGCAAGTTGCCCCTTAGACTAATGCAGGTTATCCTACATCCTAGTTTACTAGGCTTGTCCTAGGGAAAGATTGGGTGACTAGTGTAACTAAACCTATGGCACGGTTGCTATCTATAGCAAACGTCCGTGATGAGGCTGGACTCCTAACTCTAGGACTCCCTAAAACCTAAGACTCCCTAGAACCTAGGACACGACCTGACACCAGTGTTCCTAAATTGGGCTCTAATGATTCTTATGACGGAAACCGTAATCCAATGGTTCCGAAAGACTCGAGACAAATCGATTCAAGTTCTTGAAGTTAATGAATTTCAGATTTCAAGGATTTTCAGTTTCTGGACATTTAAGGATTACCAATGGTTCTAGGTTCACCAATTTTGGCCTAGAATAACATCCAAGGAAGGGAATCGTGCGCTCTTTCCTCGTACAATTTAATAATTAAGTTATAGCATCTTATTGCCTGGCATATCTCAGGATTTCCGTGGACAGTAACCTCGGAGCTAACAACATGCTATAGCTTAAATGTTCAAATTGTCAAAGATCGAGTGCAATAGGGATACGATTATGGATGCACTGGCCATTTTTCCAGGGAAATCTCAAGATCCTAAAATTTCTGTTTCAATGGATTTAGGAATTAATATGTGACAAAAATTCAAGGTTCTTTAGAAACTTTATGATGATTTTTAATTAATTTCGAATTTTCAATGGATTTTATCAATTTTAAACCATATGAGTGATTTTACAAGTGAAATTATTGCAAATGAATTCGAAATGAATTGAAACTTCTACAGCAGCAAGACATGATGGGATGTAGGTTATTGGAAGATTTTTACAGATTTTTACATTTAACTCATATTTAAGTTTGATTTAACAATTAATTGATTAGATTGCAAAAATAACACAGAAACTATTAGAAATAGGAATCTAAAATCAATGAAATTTCTACAGTAACAATATATAAGTAAACATAGCATTCTGTGAGATTTTCATGAATTTTGCAAACCATTTACTATCAGTTCGGATTTTTTAATGTTCAGACAAGATTATGAATTAACAATACATCCCATATGAAACAAGATCTAAATCACTTGAAAATTTTACAGCAATAAGAAATATGGAATATAAGATTTCTGTAAAAATTTTGGGAATTTTATCTGTAAACTGATGTCTGTAAAAATCCACCCAAAATCTGATAATTTTCAAAGAAAGCATAAAATAATATACCAAACTAAATCCACAAATTCTCAAAAATTCATGGTAGAATATACCGGCCTCATATTATTTTCTTACGAAATTTCATTAATTTTAAAAACCGTTTAGTATATAATTTATTTTTCTTCGTCAAAAAGATATTTTTGAAGAGTTTTCTATTTTTAAAACACGATTTTCGAGAAAATTACGACTCCGGAAAACATCCTCCAACCTTGTTCTGATGTGATGAACACAAGAAAAATTCAAAATTCCAAAAAATAGATCTTCCTGGGATGGCTATTTTTTCGAATTTCGTAATTTCTCAGCCATTATTTTAAATAAAATTCCACTCTTCACTCAAATTCTAAAAAACCATTGATCCAATGTCCGATCCGATCCGATAGTTATTTTACTCTATTTAAGTAGAACATCGTATTAAATTTTGGGACGAAAGGGAATTGAAACACCCATGCATATCATGATTTTGAGCACACACATATAATATTCAATTAAATTCAATTAAATGTTTAAAAATCATGCAAAAATATAAAAAAATACCAAATCATCCGGGAAAAATCTGAGAATAATGTACTAACCTGTGATAGAAATTCTCGACGAATCCGAGAGCCGAAAAAATCCGAAAATCACGCCGACGGGCAATCCGCTCGCTTACTTCTCTTTCTTTCTTCTTTTTTTGTTTTGTTTTTTATCTTGCTTCTCTCACGATGGATGGGGAGAGAGAGGTAGGGATGTGCTGTGAGAGAGAGAGAGAGAGAGAGAGAGAGAGAAATAATAGATACGACACTCTTTTTTTTTTTTTTGTTTTTTGTTTTTTTTTTGTTTTCAATGAGGAGATGGACGGAGTGATAGGGAGAGAAGGGCAGAGAAACAGAGGGAGATGGACAGATCGTGAAACACAGAATAGGAGTAAGAAAATCGTAAAAAAAAACAGAGGTAGAGAGTAGAGAGTAGGGAAGAGGAGATAACAGAAGCTATGAGGTTGAGGTGGAGAGAGATAGGGAAGGAGAGTGTGAGGGAAAATGGAGATGGAGAGGGGAGATGTAGATGTGGAGAAAAACAGAGGGAGTGGGGAAGAGCAATGGAGGCTGCTGTTCTTCCTCACCACACAAAAAAAAAAAACAGAGTCACCGTGATGGGCTATTGTTCACGGTTTTTTTCTTTTTTTTCGAACCTCCCCCCCTGTTGATCGTGAGAGAATGAAGACTTAGCCAATCAAAATGGAAATCACTCTCCCTCTTTGCATAGAAAGAAAACTCTCCTCTTCATCCCCGCCTCCCAGCCACAGACCCCGGTCCTTTTTTCGTTCGGCCTTCCTTCTTTTTTCTTTTTTTTAGAATCTTCCAGCCGGTCCTCCCTTTTTTCTCTCCTTTTCTGCCCAGAGAGAATCCCCTTGTTATCCTTTTTCTTCCTTTTTTTAATACTGGAATTCCTTTTCCATTCTTTGACAGCCGTTTGGGAATGTTTCCCATACGAGAAGCATATTTTCCTTTTTATTTTTTAATAAGTAAAGAATCTTTCTTCACTATGCGTTTCCACTAGCATGATCTAAACTGTGCATTTGATGGGACCACCCGACAATCTTAACCGCTCAAATATTGGGCTGCGATGAATTGATTGACCGTACCTTAACCTCTTCTATAAGATGATCCTAGCTATTCAATTGATGGGCCGCAACAAGAATGGGTTGGGCCCACCAACCATTTTCATGGGAAGATCTAACCCGTTCAACCTGTGGGCCAAAATGTAAATCGGTCGTGCTCATTAAATCTATTCCATGGGGTGATCCAAATCATCCAATTTATTGATCTGTAATAAAAGCAATTTGTATTCCTCAAACCCTCTTCGTAAGATGATCTCAACCGGTCCAAATGGTGGGTTGATCCGAGCCATCCAACTCACGACCTATCAAGTGAGTGACTTGGATCATCATAATGTGGGCCCCATTCCATGCTAGATGAACTCATTTTTTTCTTAAAATTTGATCTTTGAAATCCATAGCGACCTTTTTAGATGACTCGAACGCTCTTTTAGCTGGGCCCACTTACTCGGTGTTTTTAACTTGGCGGACCGAAAAGATCGAGAAAACATACGAGGCGGACACGGGAATAGAAAACACTGAAAAATTGACAGCGAAACCCTAATTTCTTTGTTGATCAAAGCGGAGCAAAAATGGGGTGTCTACACAAAGATTAGTCGGACACTATTTAGTAGCCTGGGTGTCTGGTGCATGCCCTACATGTCATTCACGCCAAAAGTAGTAGAAGATTACAAAAACTGAGTTCTATTCTTAGAAAGTAATGGCAAAGTGTAAAAGATGATGGACCATATAAGATTGCAATTTGTCTATTAAGTTTCAAAATCAAATTTCTTTTATGGTACGATTACATTAAAGGCAAGTTTAAGGGAGCAAAGTAGGACAAATTCAAAAGTGGATTCCTTGATTAAAATATTTTTCTAATTTTTTTCAACTTGGGATAGAATGCAAAGTTGGGGGTATTCTTGTTGTTCTATTTTGAGTAATTTATCAAAGAAAAAGGATTAGAATTTTTTTGGCTTTATTCTATAGTGAGACTTGGAATGAAAAGTTTATTTTTAGAATTTTGTGTGTATATTTACAGCAAACACACACGAGACAAAACTCGTCCACTAGGGTAACCTAGGGGTTTAAAGGCTTGTTGCACATGCTAAGTGCAATCGTGATTCCTACGAAAGTGAGTTAGGATTTTGTTTCTGTTTTTTTTTTTTTTTTGTATATTTTCTTTTTGTTTGCTTGAGGACAAGCAAAGTTTAAGTATGGGGAAATCTGATGACCACATTTATGTGTGAATTGTAGGTAGGAAAAGCATGCATTTTTTTTATTTAAAGCGGTACTACTAAGGTACTTTATCATTCGCCTTGGCAGACTTCAGTTGATTTTATTTTGTTATTCTTGTTTCTGATGGTCTTCTTTTTTATGTTCATCTATGATGGAACGGACAACAACCTGAGGTAATGGCCTTAATGGTAAGAAGCATGCCAAAATTTCTCGTCAACACCCCCTATACCTAATATTGTAACCCTTGCTTCTAAAAGAATTCTGTATAGTACTTATATTCATTTCTTCCACATTTTTTTTAGATGTCTCAGGATTCTAAAGGGTTTCCTTTCCCTGTAGGGTACAACGTCTATGGTTGGAAAGGGACAATCACTAGAAGGAATGGCTTACAAGGTCTCTATTTCCTTTCCCATTGATTATCCAATCGAGCCTCCAAAGGTGAAATTCAAGACATTGTGCTTCCATCCCAATGTAGATCTCTATGGCAGTGTTTGCTGGGACATTCTTCAGGTAATTGCCAATTCCTCTTTCGAATCATGCCTAAACTAATACGGTACGTACCCTCCTTTCTATTTTTAGTCCTCTTATTTTTATTTCTATTTTTAACGCATTGAGGACTATGCATAATTCAAGTATGGGGGGTAAGCTTTTAGATACTTTCCTTCTCTAGTCTTTTCTATAATTTAAAGTTAGAAAGTTTCTATTCCTTTTCTTTTTGGTATTTCTCTCAAATTTGAAAGAACTTGGTATTCTTAGAACGAAAGTTGTTTTCCTATTTTAAGAAATAAAGTTAGTGGATATTTTAATTTTGAAATTTGAAAAATTAGAAAGAATACTTTCCTTTCCTAGTTTTATTTCCTTTTGGAATCTATCCTTTAAAAGGATTTGATAAGAAATAGAAATAGAAACTTGCTTTTTATATGGTACGGATAAAAAGGAAAGAAAGGTTGAAACAAAAGAAAGAAAGAATGATTTTTAGAAAGTTTGCTTCTTGATTATAGTTTTGATTTGTAGCCTTTTTGACTTGAGCTATTCAGTCTGAAGGGTTTTTACGCCTAGATCCTTAAAGCCAACTGGCTTGAGAGCAACTGACTGAAAACTCCATACATGAGACAATTAGAAAGCTTAATAAATCAAAGCATTGCACGTAATCAAAGGTAAAGTTTTGAACTCATATGCATCAATGTCTATGACATATGCAAATCAAAGATTAGTCCGACACTGTTTAGTAGTCTGGGTGTCTGGTGCATGCCCCGCATGTCATTCACGCCCAAAGCAGTAGAGGATTACAAAAACTGAGTTCTATTCTTAGAAAGTAATGGAAAAGTGTAAAGGATGGTGGACCATATAAGATTGCAATTTTTCTATTAAGTTTCAAAATTAAATTTCTTTTATGGTACGATTACATTAGAGGCAAGTTTAAGGGAGCAAAGTAGGACAAATTCAAAAGTGGATTCCTTGATTAAAATATTTTTCTAATTTTTTTAAACTTGGGATAGGATGCAAAGTTTAAGTATGGGGGTATTCTTGTTCTTCTATTTTGAGTAATTAATCAAAGAAGAAGGATTAGAATTTTTTTGGCTTTATTCTATAGTGAGACTTGGAAAGAAAATTTTATTTTTAGAATTTTGTGTGTATATTCACAGCAAACACACACGAGACAAAACTCGTCCACTAGGGTAACCTAGGGGTTTAAAGGCTTGTTGCACATGCTAAGTGCAATCGTGATTCCTACGAAAGTGGGTTAGGATTTTGTTTTTGTTTTTATTTTTATTTTTGTATATTTTTTTTTTGTTTTTATTTTTATTTTTGTATATTTTCTTTTTGTTTGCTTGAGGACAAGCAAAGTTTAAGTAAGGGGAAATCTGATGAGCACATTTATGTGTGAATTGTAGGTAGGAAAAGCATGCATTTTTGTTATTTAAAGCGGTACTACTAAGGTACTTTATCATTCGCCTTGTCAGATTTCAGTTGATTTTTTTTTTTTGAATGGTAACTGAATATATTAATAAGGGAGAGACCAAGATAGTCCCCCCACTAATCCCACTGAGCCAGAATTACACAAAGGAAAAGGAAAAAAGGCAAGAAAACAAAAAGAAATTAACGGGGGAGAAAGTCGAAGAGCTCTAATGACTGCTTGATCGCTCCCGCTTTAGCCAACTTGTCGGCGGCTTCATTGGCAGATCTCCTGATATTTTGGAACGCTACAGAGTGCCCGGCTGTTATATCCGATATTTCATTGAAGAATCGAAGAAATCTCCAAGGAGGAACCACCGAACCTTTGAGCCACCTAATGACATTTAACGAGTCTCATTCCACGATAGTGTTCGCTACCCTCTCGCTTCCTAAGAGAAGAATGCTTTGGTAAGTGGCTCTAACTTCCGCTTCATTTGAGTCAGCAACACCTATAGGCCCGGAATAGGCCTGCACCACTTCCCCTTCTGAATTCCTGAAGACCCCCTGATCCCGGCTGGACCTGGATTACCGAAGCTTGATCCGTCGAAGTTTAGTTTGGAAAAACCAGCAGGAGGATTAACCCATTTCTGAGAAATTCTAGAAAGGGGAATTTGACTATTGCAAACCACTATCCAGCCCACCCACAGATCGAAAGCCGAAACAAATTTGAACATGGGCAGAGACCTCGCCCATGAGATTGATAGCGCTACTGCCTTGATATATAGATAGTAAGGAGAGTTTGCGCGTCCAACAAAAATCCGATTGTTTCTTTCTGACCACAGAACCCACAGTGTTGCCATTAACGAAAGTGACCATAAAACTTTCCCTTTTTTACTCCATGGACTGAAAGCCCACCCATCGAAAAGATCCTTCACTGTGGAAGGGAAAACCCACGCGATACCGAATCTCGACAGAACCCTTCCCCAAACCTCTTGGGCTACTCTACAGTGAATAAATAGATGTTCAACTGATTCCCCCGCGTCTATGCACATAGCGCAATGATTGACTATGATCATATTCCTTGCTCTAAAAAAATCCACCGTTTGAATACGGCCTTGAATCACTGACCAACCAAAGAAGCCTATTCTGGGGGGTACCTTTATCTGCCACACTTTTGCAATAGAAAGATTGACCGCACCCGGATTCATTCCTTTGTAGAAAGATTTTACCGAAAAAAGACCCGAAGAATCCCACAGCCATATCCTTTTATCCACCCCTGAAGAGCATATGTAGTTACCTTCCAAGACCTGAAGTAACGAGACCATCGAGAGCAATTCCCTGTCAAAGAAATTTCTGCGGAATAGCGGCTTCCATATCACCTTCTTGTCTCTACGCTCGAAGTACTCCTGAACTAAAGCATGCTTGTCAACGGCCACGACATATAGATCCGGGAACATCTCTTTTAAAGGAATGACGGAACACCATACCATATTCCAAAAAGAGATTCTATCCCCCGAGTAAACTCTATGACTGATGCCGCGCTCGAAACAAGGATACAGACGCATAATAGCCCTCCACAGGGTCACCCCTTATTTATTGAATCGATTTAAGGATCTCCAATTACCCACATCTGAGCCGTATTTTCCGCGGATAACTTTCGCCCATAACTACGACTGTTCCTCTCCATACCTCCACAGCCATTTCCCCAAGAGGGCAGCATTAACCTCTTTGATCTTCCGGATACCCAAACCGCCGCTAAGTACCGGCTTGCATACATCATCCCAGGAGACTAAAGAGAAGCTCCTTTTTTCCTTTGATCCTCCCCACAAGAACCTCCTCTGAATCAATTCAATCCACTTTGCAATAGAAGAAGGGCACTTGAATAACGATAAATGGTAGATAGGAATATTAGACAACATAGCCTTAATTAAAGTCAACCTGCCCCCTTTGGACACCAAATTCCTTTTCCAGGTATCTAGTCTCCTTTCGATTCTTTCCACAATGGGGACCCATGAACCTATTTTTGGTCTGCCACCTCCCAAAGGGAGCCCAAGATAAGAAGAAGGGAACCAATCCAAAATGCAACCCATTAGGTTAGCCAAAATCTTTGCTTCCTCCTCTCCAATGTTTACAGCATACATTCGAGATTTTGAAAAGTTAGATCTTTGACCAGTGACTATTTCGTAGCACCTCAGCACCGGTTTAAGATTCAAAATTTTCGAAATCTGGGGGGAACTGAATAAAAGAGTATCATCTGCAAATTGTAGATGAGATACCTCAACTCCATTCTGACCACATTGGATCCCCTTGACAAGGCCCACTGATTTACCTTTCTCCATCAGGAGGCTCAGAGCTTCAGCGATGATAACGAACAAGAAGGGAGATAATGGGTCCCCTTGCCTCAAGCCTCGGGACGATCTAAAAAATCCTTTTGGAGACCCATTTATAAGGATGGAAAACCAAGCCAACGATAAACAACTTTTTATCCACCCTCGCCACCGATTCCCAAACCCCATTTTCCCAAGGAAATGATCCAAACAATGCCATTCAACTCTGTTATACGCTTTTTCCATGTCAAGTTTGCACACTACCCCTGCCGATCCCGTCTTGACCAACCAGTCCACCGTTTCATTCGCCACCAACGAGCAATCCAAAATCTGCCGCTGGCTTACAAAGGCACACTGATTCAGCGAAATAATCAGAGGAAGAACCACTTTTAATCTATCTGCCAAAATTTTTGACAGGACTTTATAAAGGCAACCAACTAGACTGATAGGTCTAAAGTCCGAGACCTTCACCGCGCCTTTAATTTTTGGCAGCAGAGCTATGAACGACACTCCAGTACCTCTATCCAACTCCATACCTTCAAAGAAGTCCTGGAAAAATTTAAAGATGTCCCATTTAACAAATTCCTAGCATGATTGGAAGAATGCCATACAAAAACCGTCTGGCCCAAGAGCTTTGTCGCGGGCCATCGAAAAGACCCCTATCTGTGACCTCTTCTTCCGAGAACGGCCTTTCCAGCGCCAGCCAACTGTTTTCATCGAGGACCTGAAAATGCACGTCATCTAATATCGGTCTCTCGAAGGCTTCCGACGAATATAACAATCGGAAGAAATCCAGAATTTCCTTGGTGATGACTTCCGGATTGAAAGATGGAACACTAGCGACCTCTAAAGCCGCTATATGATTGTTTCGCCTCCTTGCACTAGCTATACTATGAAAGTAAGCTGTGTTTTTGTCCCCCTCCTTTAACCACAAAGCTCTTGATTTCTGCCTCCACGATATTTCCTCCTGCAACAAAAGACGACTATGCTCTTCCTTGTAACGACCCAATTCTATCAACTTTTCCTCTGAAGCATTCCCTTCCTCGTCCTCCAATGAAATAGCTTGGATATTGTCGAGTAATCACAATTTTCTTGCGGATCTTTCTCCCTGTCTATTAGAGTTCCATTCTTTGAGTTTCTTTTTAACCTCTCTAAGTTTTTCCCCTATTACGAAGTCCGCCGCTCCTTCGGCCTTGTGCGCTACCCACCAGCCTCTCATTAACTCCTCCATCTTCGGGATTTCGAGCCAAGCTAGGTCAAACCTAAATGGAGAGGGACCCCAAGAATTCAATCTTGGATCCAATAATAGAGGGCAATGGTCCAATACAGAATGAGTTAGAGCCTTTTGAAATGAGGGCGGAAAGATGGATGACCACTCTGAGCAAAACAAAAACCAATCAATTCGACTCATCCTAGAGTTTCTAGACCATGTAAATTTAGCCCCCGACAAAGGAATATCAATCAATTCATGCCTAGCAATAAAATCTGAAAAGTCACCCATAAACAGATTGGATCTTCTGCATCCCTTCCTTTCTTCGACCCATCCAACTTCGTTAAAATCTCCCCCCAAGCACCACGGATGTCCCCATTTATTCTTGACTATGGCTAATTCTTCCCTTTAAAGAACTTTATCATTCCTCACTGTTGGGCCATATAAACCTGTGAAGGTTACCAGGATGGGATCCCCCACCTTCCTCAAGACAATTGAAACTGAAAACTTACTGTAAGCCCAATGGTTTCCACCTTGGCATTCCCATCTTATTTTGATGATTCCAATACACAAGTGATTAATGATCACTAATATGTTTGATTGTCTAAGTTGTAGATCACATTGGTGCTAAGACAACATTGCTTGGATTGAGGCCAAGAAACACTCATTGGACCACATCATGAAGGCCAAAGACAACGAAGTCCAAGACAAAATGAAGACTTGAAGAATCCATTGAAGATCAAGTTATATTAGATTGTATTAAGATCCAATCCTAGTTTAGGATTTTGAAAGGCATAATTAAGCAAATAAACACACACCCTAAATATATAAGTGATTGCCTTTGTGGAGTTCCAACACCTTGGAACCCTCATAGCAATCCCAACTTGGTGTTAAGTTGGAAGCCTAAAAACATGAAGTGAAAATCTGCTCAGCATAGGCTTCTCGGAACTCCGAGAGAAATTCTCGGAACTCCGAGAAATATTCTCGGAACTCCTAGAAATGGTCCAGTAGACTTTTTTCAACTTCTGTGTGTATTCCCGGAACTCCGAGAACACTACAACGGTCGGAAAAAGAGCCGTTTGGAATTTTGCTGGAATTACCTCAATGCCATTGAACGGTCATATTTGGTTTTTCCTATATATATGGGCATTCCAAACATTCAAATTATCAATCCTAACACTCTAAAAACCTACTTGAACATCCTTAGAGTGAATCAAACTTGTTTATGCCTCTCATCATCTAAGATTAGGATTTGGATCTTTAGGCTATATTTGTACATCTTCTACAAAGTTGTAAACCCTTGTGAGAGATTTTTGTTCTTTCTTTCTTATTCAAGAAATTGTATTCGGGCGAGTGTTCGGAGAAGCGTAGCCCATTCTCCGTGGTGAAGATTGCCACCAAGGTTAAAGGTAATCGGAATTTGTAATCGGCACCGATCTTCGCCGAAGTTAAGAAAATCACTTAGTGAAGCCATCAACGGGTCTTTGTTGGTGGAGTGGAGTAGGCCTCGCGTTTTGAGGACCGAACCACTTTAAATCTCGGGTGCACTCTCTCTTGAACTCTAGCTCTTTATTTTGCATTGCACCTCTAGATTTAACTTGTGTGCTCGAATTTCATTTTGATCTCTTAATCTCCAATTTAGGTTTGAGTTTTCAAAAGATTAAAACTTGATAGAAACCTAATTAATTTTCACTCCTCATAGTTGCCGTACTTGGGACCACCCTTGGATTTTTACTTGGTATCAGAGCAAAGGCTCTTAAAAGATTTTCTTTTCTGTAAATCTTTGGAAAATTTTTCTTTAAAAATTTCAACAAGGGAAAGATCATAAGATCTTTGGCAACTTTCTAATTGTGAAATGGCGGATAGAAATGGAACCGGACTTCCGGAGGGCCATTCCACAACTAGACCTCCCTTCTTTAATGGGTCCAACTATGGACATTGGAAGACAAGGATGCGCATATATCTTCTTTCGATAGATGTGGAACTTTGGCATATTGTTGAAAATGGATACATTTTGCCTTCCACACCATTTGAAGAATGGAATACGGTAGAAAAAAGGCATGCAAATTTAAATTACAAAGCTATAAATTCTTTGTTTTGCGCCTTCTTTACGGAGGAGTTTAATCGAGTTGCTCTTTTTTATTCCGCCAAGATTATTTGGGATACACTTGCCGTTACCAATGAGAGAACTTCTCAAGTTAAGGATTCCAAAATAAACTTGTTAAAGAGCAAATATGAAATGTTTAGAATGGATCAAAACGAAAGCATTTCCGAAATGTATACCCGTTTTTTTAAAATTTCTAATGAATTAGCAAATCTTGGTAAATCTTATCCTACTGATGAGCTTGTGAGTAAGTTGCTTAGGTCTATTCCTCCATATTGGGATCCAAAGGTAACCGCTATACAAGAATCAAAGAATCTCAAGACGCTAACCATGGAGGAGCTTGTAGGATCTCTCATCACCCATGAGATGCTCCTCACTAGCCGACAAGAGGAGAAGAAGCCGAAAGAGAAAGAGAAAGAGAGTCGATCTCTGGCTCTAAAAGCCTTCAAAGCAAACTCATCATCCTCTAGCGAGGCGGATAGCGATGAAGAAGAAGCTTTGAGAAAGTTTAAAAGCTTATGGAGAAAGAAACATAAGAAGGATAAAACGAAGAAGAAAGAAGAAAATGAAGTAGAAGGAAGAATAAGGTGCTATAATTGCAAGAAGGCCGGACACAAAAGACCGGATTGTCTACTTCTCAAGTCATCTTCCTCAAAATACAAGGGAAAGAAGGAATGGAAGAAACATAAAGCTCTTGCCGCCGGATGGGATGCTACTAGCACCTCAGGAAAGAGTTCAAGCGAAGGGGAAGAAAAGAAAGATGATCTTTGCTTCATGGCACTCACCCATGAAGACGAGGTAAACTCTAACCCTTCATGTTATTCATCTACTAGTGATAGTGAAAAAATATCATATGATGAATTGTGCTCAACCTTGCACTCTCAAATTTCCAAAAATAAAGTTCAAAAGAAATCCATTTCAAAATTAGAAAATGAACTTAATTTTTTGAAAAATGAATTTTCTTCCAAATCTCAAATACAACTTGAAAATTTTAAACTTGAGATTGAAACCCTTCAGGGTTGTTTGGATGAGAAAACTTGCCAAATTACAAAACTCCAAGCTATGGCAAGCTCTCCCAAATCTTATGAAGATGAATTTAATGATTCTCTAAATCAAATAACACATCTTCATAATGAAAATGAAAGATTAAGATTATGTCTCCATGGATTCTTAAATGGTGACAAAATTATTGACATAATCTTGAGGAAGACTAGTCAAAGACCTAAACATGCATATGATAGGACCAGCATATCTAACCCTCATGGTAGATGCCATTATTGTGGAATAAATGGTCATTACCAATTCCAATGTGCATCTAAGATAAGGGAAAATGTTGGAACCAAGAAATCTTGGATTCCCAAAGCCCCCATATGATTTTCATCATATGTGCTTAGATTAGGGGCTAATGCTTAAAATTGAATATCTTTTTTCAAAGTTAATTAAATATCCCCTCTTATATTGAATAAAAATTCTAAATAGGGGGAGTTCTAGGTTTGTCTTTTTCCTTGAAAAAGGGGGAGCTTTCAAATTGAATATTTCATCAATTTGTTTCTCTTTTACCCCAATCTTTTTGATTGATGCCAAAGGGGGAGAGAATTCTAGTGTAAGAAAATATGATTGCTTTTATTGGAAAATCTCTTGTGCTTGTCATCATAAAAAAGGGGGAGATTGTAAGCCCAATGGTTTCCACCTTGGCATTCCCATCTTATTTTGATGATTCCAATACACAAGTGATTAATGATCACTAATATGTTTGATTGTCTAAGTTGTAGATCACATTGGTGCTAAGACAACATTGCTTGGATTGAGGCCAAGAAACACTCATTGGACCACATCATGAAGGCCAAAGACAACGAAGTCCAAGACAAAATGAAGACTTGAAGAATCCATTGAAGATCAAGTTATATTAGATTGTATTAAGATCCAATCCTAGTTTAGGATTTTGAAAGGCATAATTAAGCAAATAAACACACACCCTAAATATATAAGTGATTGCCTTTGTGGAGTTCCAACACCTTGGAACCCTCATAGCAATCCCAACTTGGTGTTAAGTTGGAAGCCTAAAAACATGAAGTGAAAATCTGCTCAGCATAGGCTTCTCGGAACTCCGAGAGAAATTCTCGGAACTCCGAGAAATATTCTCGGAACTCCTAGAAATGGTCCAGTAGACTTTTTTCAACTTCTGTGTGTATTCCCGGAACTCCGAGAACACTACAACGGTCGGAAAAAGAGCCGTTTGGAATTTTGCTGGAATTACCTCAATGCCATTGAACGGTCATATTTGGTTTTTCCTATATATATGGGCATTCCAAACATTCAAATTATCAATCCTAACACTCTAAAAACCTACTTGAACATCCTTAGAGTGAATCAAACTTGTTTATGCCTCTCATCATCTAAGATTAGGATTTGGATCTTTAGGCTATATTTGTACATCTTCTACAAAGTTGTAAACCCTTGTGAGAGATTTTTGTTCTTTCTTTCTTATTCAAGAAATTGTATTCGGGCGAGTGTTCGGAGAAGCGTAGCCCATTCTCCGTGGTGAAGATTGCCACCAAGGTTAAAGGTAATCGGAATTTGTAATCGGCACCGATCTTCGCCGAAGTTAAGAAGATCACTTAGTGAAGCCATCAACGGGTCTTTGTTGGTGGAGTGGAGTAGGCCTCGCGTTTTGAGGACCGAACCACTTTAAATCTCGGGTGCACTCTCTCTTGAACTCTAGCTCTTTATTTTGCATTGCACCTCTAGATTTAACTTGTGTGCTCGAATTTCATTTTGATCTCTTAATCTCCAATTTAGGTTTGAGTTTTCAAAAGATTAAAACTTGATAGAAACCTAATTAATTTTCACTCCTCATAGTTGCCGTACTTGGGACCACCCTTGGATTTTTACTTGGTATCAGAGCAAAGGCTCTTAAAAGATTTTCTTTTCTGTAAATCTTTGGAAAATTTTTCTTTAAAAATTTCAACAAGGGAAAGATCATAAGATCTTTGGCAACTTTCTAATTGTGAAATGGCGGATAGAAATGGAACCGGACTTCCGGAGGGCCATTCCACAACTAGACCTCCCTTCTTTAATGGGTCCAACTATGGACATTGGAAGACAAGGATGCGCATATATCTTCTTTCGATAGATGTGGAACTTTGGCATATTGTTGAAAATGGATACATTTTGCCTTCCACACCATTTGAAGAATGGAATACGGTAGAAAAAAGGCATGCAAATTTAAATTACAAAGCTATAAATTCTTTGTTTTGCGCCTTCTTTACGGAGGAGTTTAATCGAGTTGCTCTTTTTTATTCCGCCAAGATTATTTGGGATACACTTGCCGTTACCAATGAGAGAACTTCTCAAGTTAAGGATTCCAAAATAAACTTGTTAAAGAGCAAATATGAAATGTTTAGAATGGATCAAAACGAAAGCATTTCCGAAATGTATACCCGTTTTTGTAAAATTTCTAATGAATTAGCAAATCTTGGTAAATCTTATCCTACTGATGAGCTTGTGAGTAAGTTGCTTAGGTCTATTCCTCCATATTGGGATCCAAAGGTAACCGCTATACAAGAATCAAAGAATCTCAAGACGCTAACCATGGAGGAGCTTGTAGGATCTCTCATCACCCATGAGATGCTCCTCACTAGCCGACAAGAGGAGAAGAAGCCGAAAGAGAAAGAGAAAGAGAGTCGATCTCTGGCTCTAAAAGCCTTCAAAGCAAACTCATCATCCTCTAGCGAGGCGGATAGCGATGAAGAAGAAGCTTTGAGAAAGTTTAAAAGCTTATGGAGAAAGAAACATAAGAAGGATAAAACGAAGAAGAAAGAAGAAAATGAAGTAGAAGGAGGAATAAGGTGCTATAATTGCAAGAAGGCCGGACACAAAAGACCGGATTGTCTACTTCTCAAGTCATCTTCCTCAAAATACAAGGGAAAGAAGGAATGGAAGAAACATAAAGCTCTTGCCGCCGGATGGGATGCTACTAGCACCTCAGGAAAGAGTTCAAGCGAAGGGGAAGAAAAGAAAGATGATCTTTGCTTCATGGCACTCACCCATGAAGACGAGGTAAACTCTAACCCTTCATGTTATTCATCTACTAGTGATAGTGAAAAAATATCATATGATGAATTGTGCTCAACCTTGCACTCTCAAATTTCCAAAAATAAAGTTCAAAAGAAATCCATTTCAAAATTAGAAAATGAACTTAATTTTTTGAAAAATGAATTTTCTTCCAAATCTCAAATACAACTTGAAAATTTTAAACTTGAGATTGAAACCCTTCAGGGTTGTTTGGATGAGAAAACTTGCCAAATTACAAAACTCCAAGCTATGGCAAGCTCTCCCAAATCTTATGAAGATGAATTTAATGATTCTCTAAATCAAATAACACATCTTCATAATGAAAATGAAAGATTAAGATTATGTCTCCATGGATTCTTAAATGGTGACAAAATTATTGACATAATCTTGAGGAAGACTAGTCAAAGACCTAAACATGCATATGATAGGACCAGCATATCTAACCCTCATGGTAGATGCCATTATTGTGGAATAAATGGTCATTACCAATTCCAATGTGCATCTAAGATAAGGGAAAATGTTGGAACCAAGAAATCTTGGATTCCCAAAGCCCCCATATGATTTTCATCATATGTGCTTAGATTAGGGGCTAATGCTTAAAATTGAATATCTTTTTTCAAAGTTAATTAAATATCCCCTCTTATATTGAATAAAAATTCTAAATAGGGGGAGTTCTAGGTTTGTCTTTTTCCTTGAAAAAGGGGGAGCTTTCAAATTGAATATTTCATCAATTTGTTTCTCTTTTACCCCAATCTTTTTGATTGATGCCAAAGGGGGAGAGAATTCTAGTGTAAGAAAATATGATTGCTTTTATTGGAAAATCTCTTGTGCTTGTCATCATAAAAAAGGGGGAGATTGTAAGCCCAATGGTTTCCACCTTGGCATTCCCATCTTATTTTGATGATTCCAATACACAAGTGATTAATGATCACTAATATGTTTGATTGTCTAAGTTGTAGATCACATTGGTGCTAAGACAACATTGCTTGGATTGAGGCCAAGAAACACTCATTGGACCACATCATGAAGGCCAAAGACAACGAAGTCCAAGACAAAATGAAGACTTGAAGAATCCATTGAAGATCAAGTTATATTAGATTGTATTAAGATCCAATCCTAGTTTAGGATTTTGAAAGGCATAATTAAGCAAATAAACACACACCCTAAATATATAAGTGATTGCCTTTGTGGAGTTCCAACACCTTGGAACCCTCATAGCAATCCCAACTTGGTGTTAAGTTGGAAGCCTAAAAACATGAAGTGAAAATCTGCTCAGCATAGGCTTCTCGGAACTCCGAGAGAAATTCTCGGAACTCCGAGAAATATTCTCGGAACTCCTAGAAATGGTCCAGTAGACTTTTTTCAACTTCTGTGTGTATTCCCGGAACTCCGAGAACACTACAACGGTCGGAAAAAGAGCCGTTTGGAATTTTGCTGGAATTACCTCAATGCCATTGAACGGTCATATTTGGTTTTTCCTATATATATGGGCATTCCAAACATTCAAATTATCAATCCTAACACTCTAAAAACCTACTTGAACATCCTTAGAGTGAATCAAACTTGTTTATGCCTCTCATCATCTAAGATTAGGATTTGGATCTTTAGGCTATATTTGTACATCTTCTACAAAGTTGTAAACCCTTGTGAGAGATTTTTGTTCTTTCTTTCTTATTCAAGAAATTGTATTCGGGCGAGTGTTCGGAGAAGCGTAGCCCATTCTCCGTGGTGAAGATTGCCACCAAGGTTAAAGGTAATCGGAATTTGTAATCGGCACCGATCTTCGCCGAAGTTAAGAAGATCACTTAGTGAAGCCATCAACGGGTCTTTGTTGGTGGAGTGGAGTAGGCCTCGCGTTTTGAGGACCGAACCACTTTAAATCTCGGGTGCACTCTCTCTTGAACTCTAGCTCTTTATTTTGCATTGCACCTCTAGATTTAACTTGTGTGCTCGAATTTCATTTTGATCTCTTAATCTCCAATTTAGGTTTGAGTTTTCAAAAGATTAAAACTTGATAGAAACCTAATTAATTTTCACTCCTCATAGTTGCCGTACTTGGGACCACCCTTGGATTTTTACTTGGTATCAGAGCAAAGGCTCTTAAAAGATTTTCTTTTCTGTAAATCTTTGGAAAATTTTTCTTTAAAAATTTCAACAAGGGAAAGATCATAAGATCTTTGGCAACTTTCTAATTGTGAAATGGCGGATAGAAATGGAACCGGACTTCCGGAGGGCCATTCCACAACTAGACCTCCCTTCTTTAATGGGTCCAACTATGGACATTGGAAGACAAGGATGCGCATATATCTTCTTTCGATAGATGTGGAACTTTGGCATATTGTTGAAAATGGATACATTTTGCCTTCCACACCATTTGAAGAATGGAATACGGTAGAAAAAAGGCATGCAAATTTAAATTACAAAGCTATAAATTCTTTGTTTTGCGCCTTCTTTACGGAGGAGTTTAATCGAGTTGCTCTTTTTTATTCCGCCAAGATTATTTGGGATACACTTGCCGTTACCAATGAGAGAACTTCTCAAGTTAAGGATTCCAAAATAAACTTGTTAAAGAGCAAATATGAAATGTTTAGAATGGATCAAAACGAAAGCATTTCCGAAATGTATACCCGTTTTTCTAAAATTTCTAATGAATTAGCAAATCTTGGTAAATCTTATCCTACTGATGAGCTTGTGAGTAAGTTGCTTAGGTCTATTCCTCCATATTGGGATCCAAAGGTAACCGCTATACAAGAATCAAAGAATCTCAAGACGCTAACCATGGAGGAGCTTGTAGGATCTCTCATCACCCATGAGATGCTCCTCACTAGCCGACAAGAGGAGAAGAAGCCGAAAGAGAAAGAGAAAGAGAGTCGATCTCTGGCTCTAAAAGCCTTCAAAGCAAACTCATCATCCTCTAGCGAGGCGGATAGCGATGAAGAAGAAGCTTTGAGAAAGTTTAAAAGCTTATGGAGAAAGAAACATAAGAAGGATAAAACGAAGAAGAAAGAAGAAAATGAAGTAGAAGGAGGAATAAGGTGCTATAATTGCAAGAAGGCCGGACACAAAAGACCGGATTGTCTACTTCTCAAGTCATCTTCCTCAAAATACAAGGGAAAGAAGGAATGGAAGAAACATAAAGCTCTTGCCGCCGGATGGGATGCTACTAGCACCTCAGGAAAGAGTTCAAGCGAAGGGGAAGAAAAGAAAGATGATCTTTGCTTCATGGCACTCACCCATGAAGACGAGGTAAACTCTAACCCTTCATGTTATTCATCTACTAGTGATAGTGAAAAAATATCATATGATGAATTGTGCTCAACCTTGCACTCTCAAATTTCCAAAAATAAAGTTCAAAAGAAATCCATTTCAAAATTAGAAAATGAACTTAATTTTTTGAAAAATGAATTTTCTTCCAAATCTCAAATACAACTTGAAAATTTTAAACTTGAGATTGAAACCCTTCAGGGTTGTTTGGATGAGAAAACTTGCCAAATTACAAAACTCCAAGCTATGGCAAGCTCTCCCAAATCTTATGAAGATGAATTTAATGATTCTCTAAATCAAATAACACATCTTCATAATGAAAATGAAAGATTAAGATTATGTCTCCATGGATTCTTAAATGGTGACAAAATTATTGACATAATCTTGAGGAAGACTAGTCAAAGACCTAAACATGCATATGATAGGACCAGCATATCTAACCCTCATGGTAGATGCCATTATTGTGGAATAAATGGTCATTACCAATTCCAATGTGCATCTAAGATAAGGGAAAATGTTGGAACCAAGAAATCTTGGATTCCCAAAGCCCCCATATGATTTTCATCATATGTGCTTAGATTAGGGGCTAATGCTTAAAATTGAATATCTTTTTTCAAAGTTAATTAAATATCCCCTCTTATATTGAATAAAAATTCTAAATAGGGGGAGTTCTAGGTTTGTCTTTTTCCTTGAAAAAGGGGGAGCTTTCAAATTGAATATTTCATCCATTTGTTTCTCTTTTACCCCAATCTTTTTGATTGATGCCAAAGGGGGAGAGAATTCTAGTGTAAGAAAATATGATTGCTTTTATTGGAAAATCTCTTGTGCTTGTCATCATAAAAAAGGGGGAGATTGTAAGCCCAATGGTTTCCACCTTGGCATTCCCATCTTATTTTGATGATTCCAATACACAAGTGATTAATGATCACTAATATGTTTGATTGTCTAAGTTGTAGATCACATTGGTGCTAAGACAACATTGCTTGGATTGAGGCCAAGAAACACTCATTGGACCACATCATGAAGGCCAAAGACAACGAAGTCCAAGACAAAATGAAGACTTGAAGAATCCATTGAAGATCAAGTTATATTAGATTGTATTAAGATCCAATCCTAGTTTAGGATTTTGAAAGGCATAATTAAGCAAATAAACACACACCCTAAATATATAAGTGATTGCCTTTGTGGAGTTCCAACACCTTGGAACCCTCATAGCAATCCCAACTTGGTGTTAAGTTGGAAGCCTAAAAACATGAAGTGAAAATCTGCTCAGCATAGGCTTCTCGGAACTCCGAGAGAAATTCTCGGAACTCCGAGAAATATTCTCGGAACTCCTAGAAATGGTCCAGTAGACTTTTTTCAACTTCTGTGTGTATTCCCGGAACTCCGAGAACACTACAACGGTCGGAAAAAGAGCCGTTTGGAATTTTGCTGGAATTACCTCAATGCCATTGAACGGTCATATTTGGTTTTTCCTATATATATGGGCATTCCAAACATTCAAATTATCAATCCTAACACTCTAAAAACCTACTTGAACATCCTTAGAGTGAATCAAACTTGTTTATGCCTCTCATCATCTAAGATTAGGATTTGGATCTTTAGGCTATATTTGTACATCTTCTACAAAGTTGTAAACCCTTGTGAGAGATTTTTGTTCTTTCTTTCTTATTCAAGAAATTGTATTCGGGCGAGTGTTCGGAGAAGCGTAGCCCATTCTCCGTGGTGAAGATTGCCACCAAGGTTAAAGGTAATCGGAATTTGTAATCGGCACCGATCTTCGCCGAAGTTAAGAAGATCACTTAGTGAAGCCATCAACGGGTCTTTGTTGGTGGAGTGGAGTAGGCCTCGCGTTTTGAGGACCGAACCACTTTAAATCTCGGGTGCACTCTCTCTTGAACTCTAGCTCTTTATTTTGCATTGCACCTCTAGATTTAACTTGTGTGCTCGAATTTCATTTTGATCTCTTAATCTCCAATTTAGGTTTGAGTTTTCAAAAGATTAAAACTTGATAGAAACCTAATTAATTTTCACTCCTCATAGTTGCCGTACTTGGGACCACCCTTGGATTTTTACTTGGTATCAGAGCAAAGGCTCTTAAAAGATTTTCTTTTCTGTAAATCTTTGGAAAATTTTTCTTTAAAAGTTTCAACAAGGGAAAGATCATAAGATCTTTGGCAACTTTCTAATTGTGAAATGGCGGATAGAAATGGAACCGGACTTCCGGAGGGCCATTCCACAACTAGACCTCCCTTCTTTAATGGGTCCAACTATGGACATTGGAAGACAAGGATGCGCATATATCTTCTTTCGATAGATGTGGAACTTTGGCATATTGTTGAAAATGGATACATTTTGCCTTCCACACCATTTGAAGAATGGAATACGGTAGAAAAAAGGCATGCAAATTTAAATTACAAAGCTATAAATTCTTTGTTTTGCGCCTTCTTTACGGAGGAGTTTAATCGAGTTGCTCTTTTTTATTCCGCCAAGATTATTTGGGATACACTTGCCGTTACCAATGAGAGAACTTCTCAAGTTAAGGATTCCAAAATAAACTTGTTAAAGAGCAAATATGAAATGTTTAGAATGGATCAAAACGAAAGCATTTCCGAAATGTATACCCGTTTTTCTAAAATTTCTAATGAATTAGCAAATCTTGGTAAATCTTATCCTACTGATGAGCTTGTGAGTAAGTTGCTTAGGTCTATTCCTCCATATTGGGATCCAAAGGTAACCGCTATACAAGAATCAAAGAATCTCAAGACGCTAACCATGGAGGAGCTTGTAGGATCTCTCATCACCCATGAGATGCTCCTCACTAGCCGACAAGAGGAGAAGAAGCCGAAAGAGAAAGAGAAAGAGAGTCGATCTCTGGCTCTAAAAGCCTTCAAAGCAAACTCATCATCCTCTAGCGAGGCGGATAGCGATGAAGAAGAAGCTTTGAGAAAGTTTAAAAGCTTATGGAGAAAGAAACATAAGAAGGATAAAACGAAGAAGAAAGAAGAAAATGAAGTAGAAGGAGGAATAAGGTGCTATAATTGCAAGAAGGCCGGACACAAAAGACCGGATTGTCTACTTCTCAAGTCATCTTCCTCAAAATACAAGGGAAAGAAGGAATGGAAGAAACATAAAGCTCTTGCCGCCGGATGGGATGCTACTAGCACCTCAGGAAAGAGTTCAAGCGAAGGGGAAGAAAAGAAAGATGATCTTTGCTTCATGGCACTCACCCATGAAGACGAGGTAAACTCTAACCCTTCATGTTATTCATCTACTAGTGATAGTGAAAAAATATCATATGATGAATTGTGCTCAACCTTGCACTCTCAAATTTCCAAAAATAAAGTTCAAAAGAAATCCATTTCAAAATTAGAAAATGAACTTAATTTTTTGAAAAATGAATTTTCTTCCAAATCTCAAATACAACTTGAAAATTTTAAACTTGAGATTGAAACCCTTCAGGGTTGTTTGGATGAGAAAACTTGCCAAATTACAAAACTCCAAGCTATGGCAAGCTCTCCCAAATCTTATGAAGATGAATTTAATGATTCTCTAAATCAAATAACACATCTTCATAATGAAAATGAAAGATTAAGATTATGTCTCCATGGATTCTTAAATGGTGACAAAATTATTGACATAATCTTGAGGAAGACTAGTCAAAGACCTAAACATGCATATGATAGGACCAGCATATCTAACCCTCATGGTAGATGCCATTATTGTGGAATAAATGGTCATTACCAATTCCAATGTGCATCTAAGATAAGGGAAAATGTTGGAACCAAGAAATCTTGGATTCCCAAAGCCCCCATATGATTTTCATCATATGTGCTTAGATTAGGGGCTAATGCTTAAAATTGAATATCTTTTTTCAAAGTTAATTAAATATCCCCTCTTATATTGAATAAAAATTCTAAATAGGGGGAGTTCTAGGTTTGTCTTTTTCCTTGAAAAAGGGGGAGCTTTCAAATTGAATATTTCATCAATTTGTTTCTCTTTTACCCCAATCTTTTTGATTGATGCCAAAGGGGGAGAGAATTCTAGTGTAAGAAAATATGATTGCTTTTATTGGAAAATCTCTTGTGCTTGTCATCATAAAAAAGGGGGAGATTGTAAGCCCAATGGTTTCCACCTTGGCATTCCCATCTTATTTTGATGATTCCAATACACAAGTGATTAATGATCACTAATATGTTTGATTGTCTAAGTTGTAGATCACATTGGTGCTAAGACAACATTGCTTGGATTGAGGCCAAGAAACACTCATTGGACCACATCATGAAGGCCAAAGACAACGAAGTCCAAGACAAAATGAAGACTTGAAGAATCCATTGAAGATCAAGTTATATTAGATTGTATTAAGATCCAATCCTAGTTTAGGATTTTGAAAGGCATAATTAAGCAAATAAACACACACCCTAAATATATAAGTGATTGCCTTTGTGGAGTTCCAACACCTTGGAACCCTCATAGCAATCCCAACTTGGTGTTAAGTTGGAAGCCTAAAAACATGAAGTGAAAATCTGCTCAGCATAGGCTTCTCGGAACTCCGAGAGAAATTCTCGGAACTCCGAGAAATATTCTCGGAACTCCTAGAAATGGTCCAGTAGACTTTTTTCAACTTCTGTGTGTATTCCCGGAACTCCGAGAACACTACAACGGTCGGAAAAAGAGCCGTTTGGAATTTTGCTGGAATTACCTCAATGCCATTGAACGGTCATATTTGGTTTTTCCTATATATATGGGCATTCCAAACATTCAAATTATCAATCCTAACACTCTAAAAACCTACTTGAACATCCTTAGAGTGAATCAAACTTGTTTATGCCTCTCATCATCTAAGATTAGGATTTGGATCTTTAGGCTATATTTGTACATCTTCTACAAAGTTGTAAACCCTTGTGAGAGATTTTTGTTCTTTCTTTCTTATTCAAGAAATTGTATTCGGGCGAGTGTTCGGAGAAGCGTAGCCCATTCTCCGTGGTGAAGATTGCCACCAAGGTTAAAGGTAATCGGAATTTGTAATCGGCACCGATCTTCGCCGAAGTTAAGAAGATCACTTAGTGAAGCCATCAACGGGTCTTTGTTGGTGGAGTGGAGTAGGCCTCGCGTTTTGAGGACCGAACCACTTTAAATCTCGGGTGCACTCTCTCTTGAACTCTAGCTCTTTATTTTGCATTGCACCTCTAGATTTAACTTGTGTGCTCGAATTTCATTTTGATCTCTTAATCTCCAATTTAGGTTTGAGTTTTCAAAAGATTAAAACTTGATAGAAACCTAATTAATTTTCACTCCTCATAGTTGCCGTACTTGGGACCACCCTTGGATTTTTACTTGGTATCAGAGCAAAGGCTCTTAAAAGATTTTCTTTTCTGTAAATCTTTGGAAAATTTTTCTTTAAAAATTTCAACAAGGGAAAGATCATAAGATCTTTGGCAACTTTCTAATTGTGAAATGGCGGATAGAAATGGAACCGGACTTCCGGAGGGCCATTCCACAACTAGACCTCCCTTCTTTAATGGGTCCAACTATGGACATTGGAAGACAAGGATGCGCATATATCTTCTTTCGATAGATGTGGAACTTTGGCATATTGTTGAAAATGGATACATTTTGCCTTCCACACCATTTGAAGAATGGAATACGGTAGAAAAAAGGCATGCAAATTTAAATTACAAAGCTATAAATTCTTTGTTTTGCGCCTTCTTTACGGAGGAGTTTAATCGAGTTGCTCTTTTTTATTCCGCCAAGATTATTTGGGATACACTTGCCGTTACCAATGAGAGAACTTCTCAAGTTAAGGATTCCAAAATAAACTTGTTAAAGAGCAAATATGAAATGTTTAGAATGGATCAAAACGAAAGCATTTCCGAAATGTATACCCGTTTTTCTAAAATTTCTAATGAATTAGCAAATCTTGGTAAATCTTATCCTACTGATGAGCTTGTGAGTAAGTTGCTTAGGTCTATTCCTCCATATTGGGATCCAAAGGTAACCGCTATACAAGAATCAAAGAATCTCAAGACGCTAACCATGGAGGAGCTTGTAGGATCTCTCATCACCCATGAGATGCTCCTCACTAGCCGACAAGAGGAGAAGAAGCCGAAAGAGAAAGAGAAAGAGAGTCGATCTCTGGCTCTAAAAGCCTTCAAAGCAAACTCATCATCCTCTAGCGAGGCGGATAGCGATGAAGAAGAAGCTTTGAGAAAGTTTAAAAGCTTATGGAGAAAGAAACATAAGAAGGATAAAACGAAGAAGAAAGAAGAAAATGAAGTAGAAGGAGGAATAAGGTGCTATAATTGCAAGAAGGCCGGACACAAAAGACCGGATTGTCTACTTCTCAAGTCATCTTCCTCAAAATACAAGGGAAAGAAGGAATGGAAGAAACATAAAGCTCTTGCCGCCGGATGGGATGCTACTAGCACCTCAGGAAAGAGTTCAAGCGAAGGGGAAGAAAAGAAAGATGATCTTTGCTTCATGGCACTCACCCATGAAGACGAGGTAAACTCTAACCCTTCATGTTATTCATCTACTAGTGATAGTGAAAAAATATCATATGATGAATTGTGCTCAACCTTGCACTCTCAAATTTCCAAAAATAAAGTTCAAAAGAAATCCATTTCAAAATTAGAAAATGAACTTAATTTTTTGAAAAATGAATTTTCTTCCAAATCTCAAATACAACTTGAAAATTTTAAACTTGAGATTGAAACACTTCAGGGTTGTTTGGATGAGAAAACTTGCCAAATTACAAAACTCCAAGCTATGGCAAGCTCTCCCAAATCTTATGAAGATGAATTTAATGATTCTCTAAATCAAATAACACATCTTCATAATGAAAATGAAAGATTAAGATTATGTCTCCATGGATTCTTAAATGGTGACAAAATTATTGACATAATCTTGAGGAAGACTAGTCAAAGACCTAAACATGCATATGATAGGACCAGCATATCTAACCCTCATGGTAGATGCCATTATTGTGGAATAAATGGTCATTACCAATTCCAATGTGCATCTAAGATAAGGGAAAATGTTGGAACCAAGAAATCTTGGATTCCCAAAGCCCTCATATGATTTTCATCATATGTGCTTAGATTAGGGGCTAATGCTTAAAATTGAATATCTTTTTTCAAAGTTAATTAAATATCCCTTCTTATATTGAATAAAAATTCTAAATAGGGGGAGTTCTAGGTTTGTCTTTTTCCTTGAAAAAGGGGGAGCTTTCAAATTGAATATTTCATCCATTTGTTTCTCTTTTACCCCAATCTTTTTGATTGATGCCAAAGGGGGAGAGAATTCTAGTGTAAGAAAATATGATTGCTTTTATTGGAAAATCTCTTGTGCTTGTCATCATAAAAAAGGGGGAGATTGTAAGCCCAATGGTTTCCACCTTGGCATTCCCATCTTATTTTGATGATTCCAATACACAAGTGATTAATGATCACTAATATGTTTGATTGTCTAAGTTGTAGATCACATTGGTGCTAAGACAACATTGCTTGGATTGAGGCCAAGAAACACTCATTGGACCACATCATGAAGGCCAAAGACAACGAAGTCCAAGACAAAATGAAGACTTGAAGAATCCATTGAAGATCAAGTTATATTAGATTGTATTAAGATCCAATCCTAGTTTAGGATTTTGAAAGGCATAATTAAGCAAATAAACACACACCCTAAATATATAAGTGATTGCCTTTGTGGAGTTCCAACACCTTGGAACCCTCATAGCAATCCCAACTTGGTGTTAAGTTGGAAGCCTAAAAACATGAAGTGAAAATCTGCTCAGCATAGGCTTCTCGGAACTCCGAGAGAAATTCTCGGAACTCCGAGAAATATTCTCGGAACTCCTAGAAATGGTCCAGTAGACTTTTTTCAACTTCTGTGTGTATTCCCGGAACTCCGAGAACACTACAACGGTCGGAAAAAGAGCCGTTTGGAATTTTGCTGGAATTACCTCAATGCCATTGAACGGTCATATTTGGTTTTTCCTATATATATGGGCATTCCAAACATTCAAATTATCAATCCTAACACTCTAAAAACCTACTTGAACATCCTTAGAGTGAATCAAACTTGTTTATGCCTCTCATCATCTAAGATTAGGATTTGGATCTTTAGGCTATATTTGTACATCTTCTACAAAGTTGTAAACCCTTGTGAGAGATTTTTGTTCTTTCTTTCTTATTCAAGAAATTGTATTCGGGCGAGTGTTCGGAGAAGCGTAGCCCATTCTCCGTGGTGAAGATTGCCACCAAGGTTAAAGGTAATCGGAATTTGTAATCGGCACCGATCTTCGCCGAAGTTAAGAAGATCACTTAGTGAAGCCATCAACGGGTCTTTGTTGGTGGAGTGGAGTAGGCCTCGCGTTTTGAGGACCGAACCACTTTAAATCTCGGGTGCACTCTCTCTTGAACTCTAGCTCTTTATTTTGCATTGCACCTCTAGATTTAACTTGTGTGCTCGAATTTCATTTTGATCTCTTAATCTCCAATTTAGGTTTGAGTTTTCAAAAGATTAAAACTTGATAGAAACCTAATTAATTTTCACTCCTCATAGTTGCCGTACTCGGGACCACCTTGGATTTTCACTTACCGATCCATGATTCTTGCACTTCCCACCTTGATTGATCCCACATCACTAGGACGCCCCCTGCAGCTCCAATGGCATCCAGGGCTAGGAAGTTCCAATTCGCATTCGCTCCTAAACTCTTAATTAGAGTCCTATTCACCGCCCCCAACGTAGTTTCTTGAATACACACTACCACAGGTTTATTATGTCTGACAACTGCTTTAACTTGAGCCTTTTTTTCCAAAAGCCCCAACCCATTCACATTCCAAGAGATTATTTTCATGGGCACACCGATTGGAGAGCTACATGACCCCTTGAACCTTCTCTTCTACTACTTTTCCTATTTGAAGATTTGGGTATGCGACCATGAGACCCATCATAATTAACATCGGATTTAAGTTTAGCTAATTCCCGCAACATTTTCTTGATCCCCTCCAAGCTGGAAGGGTCGGATAACATTCTCTGGTCTAATTCTCTTCCCTCTGCGACCCTGAATAAATTTATAAACTGATCCTCGGATCCGGAATAAGTCAATCCCAATGCTCATAGAGATAACGTTGTTCACAAACACTTCCAGAATTTGATCTTTAGGATCAACCCAGGATATGGGTTTAGGATCTTCCTCCTGAGTAATAACCATGGCCAGGTTATTGCAACTGTTCTCGGACCAAAAGGATGCTTCATTGTCCCTACTGTCCTTTCCTCTGATACCCTCCCGCCTTTCCATCTCCACATAATTACCTGTAGGAACTTTTGATGAAGGAATAACATCATTCGCCTCCGCAATTTGTAACAATAACTGATCTGGCATCCCTCCTGAAAAACAGAATTCCCCCTGAATACCTTCCTTGCAGTTACTTGTCTCCAGGGAAGCTGCGGCAAACTCGTCCAGAAGATTAGAAATAATATTAGATTCACCTGAAAGCCTTTCTTCCCCTCGGTACCTCAAAGTCGGGGTTAGAAAGGGAGAAAAACCCATTGTTTGCACGGACTAAGAGGTTAGAAGAGAAGGAGAAGAATTCTCCAAGGCTTCCAACTGACAATGGGGATCGACCGCGCTTTCGACCCCGCAAGGATAAGCTAAAGAGAGCCCATGGACCAAAAAATCTAACGAGTCCATCAAATCCCGTGGGCTTTGGGCCTCCAAACAACATATATTATAAGGGTCCATCGAACGAGATAACTCGAAAATTCCCAACGGAGATGATTCAAGAGAGAGGAATTGACGGCTGGATCCACAGATCCGATGGGAAAGAATCTGCGGAAAAGGGTCCATCTGCAGAAATTGTTCATCCAACGGCTGAGAATGCTCAAAGCTTATCAGAGGGATAAGCGACTTCACCAAATTCGAGAAACCAACTTCTGACATTCGCCGCACTGTAGGCGAATGGGAGCCTTCCACGTTTACCCTCTGCATGGCAATCTTCTCAACGTTCAAATCGCCACCAGCTACCCCCTTATAGCTATAGCTACCGGCCTGTGAAGAGGACACGTTGCATGGAATGCTAAAAGAGGAAGATGCGCACAGAAGATTTTCTCCCCCTTGATAGCTAAGCTGCGCACCCCTCTTCTCCGACGAAACTCCGCCATTAAAAAAGAGCGAACCAGATCCAGGTTGAACAAAAAGATCTGCCGACTCTTCTGCTTCACGAACTTCAGATAGTCGAGGACGCGAAGAACATCGTGACACCACCACCCAGAATATTGTTTCATTAATACACACTGGAAGTTTGATTTCTTCGGGAGCTGAATTAGACACTATTAATAATATCAAAGCCGTTTCATATCCATTTCCTTGTTCGCAAGACCCATCTGTCGCTCGCACTCTCCCGATTCTACATCCCACTTTTCTAAAATTGACCACCGACCAAGCATGCGGAGGCAAGCCTTTAATCGACCACCAAGAAGATAAGAACTTCCCTGAAAATCTATTCTTCCAGGCAGAGATTTTAACGAATGGGCTATCTTCAGCTCTTTCCCATACAGCCATAAACGAGTCCAGTAAGAGAATTTGTGATGAGGAAACCGCAAACTCCTGAGGAGCCACCTCAGTTACCTTTAAGCTTCCGGTGTTTCCTGACATTTTGTCCATCCACATTTGCAACTCCTCTGCACTAAGAGTTATTCCCCCTTTCGTTTCCCCCCATAGAGTGCTATCAATACTGAACTGGGAGGCCAAAGCGATGGAGTCCGCCCAGATTTCCTTGGGACAAACATCTGTAACCACATTACATTCTGGCTCATCGGCATAACCTGCAGAGCCCTCCTCATTACGATCTGCGCCGGAGACAACTCCTGGATACGTAGCCTCTTCCACGAAAGCATCTATCTGGTACGACGGTTCTATTAGCTTCGCCTTAGATGAGCTGGCTACGGAGAATTTTGAAAAAGAAGAGGGAACGTTCATGTCGAACCCCGACCAAACTTTCCGGCCCCTGTAACATTCTACCCATCTTCTAAAGTTGATAAACTTACACTTAGAGCATTTCCAATCCCCTAAATTACTATCTTTTCTTCTTTTTGCCACCCTATCCAATCTCTCATCTCTTTTACTACGTTTGACTGTCCAAAACTCCTGTAATCTTTTTCTCCCAGTTAGGTAATCTTTTGCCATCGAATCCCTGTTAGTATTCCAGATTCAGGGGTGGAAAGCATTCCGACCCAAATTCCGCTCAGGCCCATTGGAGTTCATGTTCTTCACAAATTCTTCCATCAATAGAAGTTGCAGGCGAAACCGCCACCAGTTTAGCAATGTGTAGACCAATCACACCACTCACCTCTGAGAATGAAACGGATGCAGAAGAAGATAATGATATGGACACAGAAGAAGGAAATGACATGGAAGACGAGACAGAGACAGAAAGAGAATATGATGAACCAGAAGTGTATACAGTGGAGGAAACGGACACAGAAACAGAGAGATCTCCCACTAGCACAGAGGAGGACAAAGAAGATGACGAGGACAAGGAAGACGAAGAAGCAACCGAAGAAACCGAGACAGCAGGAGCGGAGACAGAGGAAGAAGGAAGAGACAATCAAAACACAATAGGAAGACCCCGCACCAGAACGACTCGGGCGCGCCGGAGAATACGCACCTCGACAGACACCCACAGCTCAGAGGTTTTTTCTGGCACCACTCAGTTGATTTTATTTTGTTATTCTTGTTTCTGATGGTCTTTTTTTTATGTTCATCTATGACAGAACGGACTACAACCTGAGGTAATGGCCTTAATGGTAAGAAGCATGCCAAAATTTCTCGTCAACACCCCTTATACCTAATATTGTAACCCTTGCTTCTGAAAGAATTATGTATAGTACTCATATTCATTTCTTCCACATTTTTTTTATATGTCTCTGGATTCTAAAGGGTTTGCTTTCCCTGTAGGGTACAACGTCTATGGTTGGAAAGGGACAATCACTAGAAGGAATGGCTTACAAGGTCTCTGTTTCCTTTCCCATTGATTATCCAATCGAGCCTCCAAAGGTGAAATTCAAGACATTGTGCTTCCATCCCAATGTAGATCTCTATGGCAGTGTTTGCTGGGACATTCTTCAGGTAATTGCCAATTCCTATTTCGAATCATGATTAAACAAATACAGTACGTACCATCCTTTCTATTTTTAGTCCTCATATTTTTCTTTCTATTTTTAACGCATTGAGGACAATGCATAATTCAAGTATGGGGGTAGCTTTTAGAAACTTTCCTTCTCTAGTCTTTTCTATAATTTAAAGTTAGAAAGTTTCTTTTCCTTTAGTTTTTGGTATTCCTCTCAAATTAGAAAGAACATGGTATTCTTAGAAAGAAAGTTATTTTCCTATTTTAAGAAAGAAAGTTAGTGGATATTTTAATTTTGGAATTTAAAAAATTAGAAAGAATACTTTCCTTTCTTAGTTTTGTTTTCTTTTGGAATCTTTCTTTTAAAAGGATTTGAATAAGAAATAGAAATAGAAATTTGCTTTTTATATGGTATAGATAAAAAGAAAAGAAAGGTTGAAATAAAAGAAAGAAAGAATGAGTTTTAGAAAGTTTGCTTCTTGATTATAGTTTTGATTTGTAGCCTTTTTGACTTGAGCTATTAAGTCTGAAGGGTTTTTACGCCTAGTTCCTTAAAGCCAACTGGCTTGAGAGCAACTGACTGAAAACTCCATACATGGGTCAATTAGAAAGCTTAATAAATCAAAGCATTGCACGTAATCAAAGGTAAAGTTTGAACTCATATGCATCAATGTCTATGACGTATGCAAATCAAAGATTAGTCCGACACTGTTTAGCAGCCTGGGTGTCTGTTGCATGCCCTGCATGTCATTCACGCCAAAAGCAATAGAGGATTACAAAAAACTGAGTTCTATTCTTAGAAAGTAATGGAAAAGTGTAAAGGATGGTGGACCATATAAGATTGTAATTTTTCTATTAAGTTTCAAAATCAAATTTCTTTTATGGTACGATTACATTAGAGGCAAGTTTAAGGGAGCAAAGTAGGACAAATTCAAAAGAGGATTCCTTGATTAAAATATTTTTTTAATTTTTTTCAACTTGGGATAGGATGCAAAGTTTAAGTATGGGGGTATTCTTGTTGTTCTATTTTGTGTAATTTATCAAAGAAAAAGGATTAAAATTTTTTTGGCTTTATTCTATAGTGAGATTTGGAAAGAAAAGTTTATTTTTAGAATTTTGTGTGTATATTCACAGCAAACACACACTAGACAAAACTCGTCCACTAGGGTAACCTTGGGGTTTAAAGGCTTGTTGCACATGCTAAGTGCAATCGTGATTCTTACGAAAGTGAGTTAGGAATTTGTTTTTATTTTTATTTTTATTTTTGTATATTTTCTTTATGTTTGCTTGAAGACAAGCAAACTTTAAGTATGGGAAAATCTGATGAGCACATTTATGTGTGAATTGTAGGTAGGAAAAGCATGCATTTTTGTTATTTAAAGCGGTACTACTAAGGTACTTTATCATTCGCCTTGTCAGACTTCAGTTGATTTTATTTTGTTATTCTTGTTTCTGATGGTCTTCTTTTTTATGTTCATCTATGATGGAACAGACTACAACCTGAGGTAATTGCCTTAATGGTAAGAAGCATGCCAAAATTTCTCGTCAACACCCCTTATACCTAATATTGTAACCCTTGCTTCTGAAAGAATTCTGTATAGTACTCATATTCTTTTCGTCCACATTTTTTTTAGATGTCTCTCGATTCTAAAGGGTTTGCTTTCCCTGTAGGGTATAACGTCTATGGTTGGAAAGGGACAATCACTGGAAGGAATGGCTTACAAGGTCTCTGTTTCCTTTCCCATTGCTTATCCAATCGAGCCTCCAAAGGTGAAATTCAAGACATCGTGCTTCCATCCCAATGTAGATCTCTATGGCAGTGTTTGCTGGGACATTCTTCAGGTACATGCCCATTCCTATTTTAGTTCTTGTTCACTTGTTTTTTAAAAAAAATCTATGCTTGTATACACCCCCTTTTGCTCTTTCATATCCCAATTTGAATAAAAACTTGTATTTGATCTTAAAACATTGTTTATGCTTTGGCCATCTACAAAACAACACATATTTTATCTTTACTTTCTTTTTATACCAATCAAAGTCGGAAGGAGAAACTCCATGTTTTGTTTTTTGGAATTGCAGGATAAATGGATAATATACAAGACTAAATCTTCCGGCCCTTCTTTTATTTATTTTCTTCCTTAAGTTTTACTTTATTGTTTATGGTTTGACATCCAGTCATGATGATGCTAAATTTTTTATGTATGAGTATTGGCCTTAGCTATTTGAGGGCACCCTTGTAGGATGACAGTAGGTCTGCCAGTCTCTGGGTGTCTTGTATGTAAGCTAGACTAGCAGTCACGACCTTGCCAATGATACAAGGGCATCTTCTACCACTCCTCTTTAGATTATTATAGGTTGTAGGAAATTAAAGTTGTTGTTACGTTCCATTGGAGATGAAGACGATGGAGATAGAGATAGAGAAGAGAAAAACGAGTGAATGAGGTGAGTCTCACCCCACGCACTGTTTTTATTGACATATGTGTGTGTATGTGTATACATGGGAAAAGACAGAACTGCCCCTATAAAGAGGGGGGGTGCGCACATACACAGCCTTATTCAACAGTTATGTATTTTGACAATGGTTTTTCGAACTCGTGCAATTTTTTTCTTCGTAACTACTTAATAAGGCCTTTTCTTATGCTTGTGGTACATGTAAATTGTGGTCATTTGAAGTTATGGCATTTTAGTTTTATGTAACTTTTTGATGCCTATGTGTAATCTATATTGAATCATTATTGGTTCTATTATAATTCAGGGTTTCATAGTTATTGCATGCTTATTTTACCTTTCAGTGAGAATTGAAGAATTATAAGAAAATTTCTGTTAAAAAAGCCGTGTTATCAACACTTTTGGATGAGAACCATACTCATGTTTTACCCATATTGGGTACTGGTATCTGTGTCATGCATGTTCATTATAAGAAGCTCTATTTCCTTGTTAGAGTTAAGAAAAGAAAATGTTTGAGATGGTAGACATAAAAATGCGTTTATTTAGTAGTTGATAAAATAATATTTTATTCTGCAATGGATTTGCTTTTAGAGTTCTAGCATGTAAAACCATCAATTGTCTTCAGCATTTTTCATGAAGGAAATGCTCAAGATTGGTGAATAGTAATAGTTAATATCAATTATGAGAAGTCTCACTGTTGTTGGTATGAAATTGGTTCATACTTGTCAATTATTGACATCTCTAGTATACAAAAATTATAGTATTTAATATATAGGCTTGTTGAGTATTGTCTCCTTCGTCCTATACATTAGTATTAAATTGGTTCTTACTTACCAATAGTTGATGTTTCTATTATATGAAAAATTATACTCATATATGTGTTTGTTGGGTATTGACTCTTTCGTCCTACATTCGCTTTGTTGTCATAACTTCTCTCTCTAAATTTCAAATCACTCTTGTCAATGAAATTCAGTACTAGTTATATCTGTGTCAGGCCGCTCTTCCGATGATATCCATTGGATGGGCATCTGCATTTGCTTCTCCTCCTCTGTTGGCATTGGCAATAATTGCTGGTAGTGAAACTGTGACACTTGCAACTTAGACGTGACAATTCATTGCTTCAGAGAAAAACAATTAGGCTGCACACTTTTAAAGCTTTCAGAAGCCCCCTGACACACCTAAAAAGTCATCATCTGTTCCTAATGACAGGTATCTTAAGTTATTCATTGTTTAACAATATGTTTTCAGATTAGTTCACACAATTCTGCATTCGATTTTAATTTTCTGTTGAAGGCTTCAGGGTGTGCTGTTTACTTCACTTATGCAGGTTTTCTGGAAGTTGGATTTTATGGAAAGTTCTGTGAGAATGAGAAGATGTTTGAGAAGGAACTACGAACGATCTGACTATTTGGCCGCTGCTGCTAATTCTAGAGATCATCTACTGCAACTTAAACATCACTTGTCATACAAATGACCCTGAGGGTTTTTGAACTGCTTCTATTCTGATGGCAGAAACAATCTCAAGGGATGAAGGGAATGAAGAAGATAAGTAGACAAAACCTGATAATTATGAGGGTGAAACACATGATACGGAACAGTCAGGAAAATCAGCTAGTGTCGAGTGAACCTTTGCCTGGCCCAATAGATTTTACAGAATCTGAAGGTGCAAATGATAGGAATTTTGTTCAAAATGCATCAGCAGTAGCCCCTTGGTTGATGCTAAGTGAATTTGATGAAAGAATTTTTCTTTAACTTTCCTCATTGATGGTCTGGCCATTGAGGATTATACGAGCAATCTTTCAAGTAAGTGCACTACTTAAAGTTTTTTCTAATGGGAAATTCTTCTATTATTCGTGCATTGAATACTTTGTGCTTCATCTGTTTCTCTCAGCCTTAGTGTTTAAAGGGTACTTCGGCTCAAAATTCTTTGCAGTTGTGACATCAATAGCTATGTCATATATAATGTGATGGAGAACTAAGAAAATTTCAAATTTTAAAATTCTAACATACTTCCATGTATTCTTTTTGTTGAGAAACAGTCTGAGCCAAATAAGCTCAGGAGTAGTGATAGTGGTTCACTATACTATAGTCCCACACTAGATTGCAAAACCATATTATTTGTTAATCCATCCTATTCTAAAAGCCTAAATCGTGTAATTTCATCAACCATCTTCCTTTGTAATTCCTACTGTATCCTACCACGTCTAACTCTCACTGCCCTAGATTTCCAAGTTCAATCATAAAAATCATCTCATGCGTCCGCTGTGTATGCCCATTTTCGTCTTTTCATCCGTTGAACTACCCCCCACAAAGACACAACACGTATTGCTCGGTTCTCCTCCAGCATCACACTTGTCGATCGAACCGCCTAAATTACCCGTGAAGAAGAAGCACACTTGTTGCTCATTTTCAGTCAAGCACCCCACTTGTTGATCGAAATCGAACCCTCCATCCATCGTCAAAATGGTTTTCCCCTGGAGCAGAGGCAAGCTTACATCAAACGAGAGAGAGAGAGAGAGAGAGAGAGAGAGAGAGAGAGACAATTTTCTTTTGCATCTGTTCCTCTGTTTCTCACATAGAGACCTTGATTAGGGGTTTGTTCTTCCTCTCTTCTCAGATAATTTTCCTTTGCATTATTAAAATTGTGTTCTGAAATCTCAGGGTTTTTTAGTTTCATGTTGGCAGGTAGAGAAATTTTTCTGGGGTTTTGGGTGTCTTGAAGGTTTTTTGAACTTTTTCTCTTGTTTTTTCAAGGATGGTAGTTTTTTGTATGATTTGAGATGGGGACTTGAGGAGATGGATGGTAGAGAGTCTTCATTAGCTCCTGTTACTCAAAGCAGGTTGGGCTTTTTAGATCATTTTTTTCCTACTCGTTTTGACACTTCACAAACTTTTTTGTTCCAGTGGTGCAGGTCGGTGTTCATCCCTCTCAAATCAATTAAACCCCATTGCTAATTTCTTGTGCCAGACAACATAAAACCCTTCATATTTATACAGGGTTTTTTTTCCTTATGTAGTTACGGACTTAGGGTTTCTGTTTGGATATCTATGTTTTATCCTTTGATTTGTTTCTTTAACATTTTTGGTTGGTTTTGGATACAGTGGTTGAGCCATACATTGACACTCTTTGTGTTCATCAGCTGGGGAGAAGGCCAATGAGTGCATGGTTCTAGATAACGAGGCCCTCTATGATATAATTTACATGTTTGTACGCCCTGTCATCATATAATTTCTCCTGCTTCAAAACTCTCATTGTTTCCATTTTTTGGGTTTCTTCCTGTAAGCAAATAGATGGGCGAGAATCCAAGGATTTCATCTCTGTAGTAAGTTCTGAAACATAGGAATTGCTCTGGCATTGCCCTACTACCGCTTATTCTTCGTCTTCTTCTTAAGATTCTTTAGAAAGTGTGATCCATATGATTTCTCTGCTTACATGATTTCTATTTATCATAACTATCTCTAGCAATCCCGAAGTTACACTAATAGAGATAATGACCAGTTTCGAGTAAGTTCCTCCATCACTTGAAGTTGTATGCAGACAATAGATGATGAGACTTGGAGATATAGTGCTCCATATAATTTGGTGAAAAATGCGTGATTTTTTCTCATTTTTAATCACAGGCGGAGGCAACAATGGATGAGATTTACGCCCAGGTCTCTGGTTCGTGAAAGTGAGGTTGTAGATTTGGCTCCACAACTACCGTCCTGATTCTACAATTTTCTAACTCTTATTTTTGGTCTTTGAAATAGGTTTTCTATCTGCGTCTCTCTTCAATAATTTTCTACTATGTAACCCCTGTTTCTTTCTTTAATTCCATGCTTTACTAATTTTGCATGTTGTGATTCCTATTCTCAAAAAAATTACAGTTGGAAAGAACTCCTATTATGCATAGGGGACTGATATTTGCACTGCCATCTGTTGATAACTGGGCAACACCTAATTATTAGCACTCTTCCAAGTCCCATGTTAAAATTATGGTATTTTCTATTCTCTAATACAAACATAAATTGTGTGGAAGTTTTCTACTAGAATGAAAATGAATTGACCACCCTGTATTATGAATGTATTTTTAGATTGATTTTTGTTCATTGTTAGTAAGAATGACTGCTCAAAATGCTGCCCCTTTAACACCTCTAAAGGAGGGCTCTTCCATGAGTCACCACAAAGGGAAGATTTTGGAAAATCTGATAATAGAGGTCCACATGTCATATTGGAAATTATTGGTTTATGGCTTTACATTTTCCATAATTTAGAAACTCAAAAACTCTACTCGACCAGAAAGTGTGTCTGATTCAAGTCACCTTGAGGAAGTGATTCATTAAAGCTTATATTCTGTTATTTTCTAAAGCTTTGAAAAGTTAGTTGATGTTACCTTTGAAAACTTAGTGTAAAAAGTTAAAAAAATTATCTATATGTTTTAGAGATATGTTCCTCTCGAGTTGTGTTTTTTAGTTGTTGACGGCTATGATTTCTCGACATGGGTTCGGTTGGGGGATAGTTTTTTTATCAACAAAATGTTATTCCCTTTTTTGGGGTTTTTGGTATTTGGTCAATGGGTTTATCAACAAAATGTTCTTCCCTTTTTTGGGTTTTTGGTATTTGGTCAATGTGTTTAAGGGGTTGGATGTGATTATGCAATGACAGTTCCTATGGTTTTTTAAAGTGTTTCTCATAACAATACCATGTGTTTTATGCTTAAAAGTGTGAAATAGGTCTTTTAAGTTAGGCAGTGAGTGTTAGTGTGGTGAACTTGCATAATGGCAATAGGGTTTCATTGCATAATTGAGTGTTCTTTTTGATGTCTTGATATTCTTTCCCACATTGTTGGTTTCTGAATTAATGGGAACATTTGACTGCTCATCTATTAGGTAATCTCCAAGAATTAACATGTTCCTTTGTGCAGATACATTACTATCCATATTCGCTTCTATTGATTTATACCTTGCATGTAGAACGGTCATTTGGCTTCTTATTCATAGGAACAAAGTGAAGATTACCTTTTCTAAATTATTCTCATTAGACATATTGCTATTGGGAAATCAAATTTCCTTGCAAGATTTGCTACAGATGAGTCCTACCCCAATTCCAAATGAACAATCGCTATTGCTCACAGGGATTGCTTGAGAATTGGGACAAACCTCCCAATGAAACCCGTCAAAGAGAACTTCCTCATGACCTAAGAACTCAAGTCAATCCCTACCTATGCCATCAATTTCCCTCCAAGTTTATGTACTTCAATAAGTTGTAATTGCCTAGAATGCTTCCAAAAGGTTTTTTTAATTTAACAACCATGAAAACCAAGCACGTGTAAATTGAACACTCATTTCAATTTCTCTGTTCTTTCTAGGTTTGAGGCAAGATCTTGAAGAGGCATGGAAGCGTGATGAAATTGAATGCTCAATTTTTATTTTATTAGATTGGGGATACTTCAGTATTGACGTGAAATTTCAGTTATCAGCACTAAATTCGCTTTAGTTTCTTCAGGTTCATTGATGGAGAAAGTATCCAACAACCATCCAAATGGGGTGGGAGGCTGACTTGCTGATGGTTTTTCAAGTTGTTGCATAAGTTCCACTCCAATGTTTTTTATATTGTTTTGTCTACGTAAATCCATGATCTAGATGCTTAAATAAATTTTTTCCCTGGAACATGGATATAAGTTTATTTTATTTACAAATAAATTTTTTTTATTTTCAGTTTGTTTGAATTTTGTAGTAATTTTCATGCCCATATTTTTGTTTTACCCAGGAGATCAATTGTTGCTTCTTCTTTGTTGCGATGCACTGGGTTTTGTCTTTTACCCAGGAGATCAATTGTTGCTTCTTCTTTGTTGCGATGCACTGGGTTTTGTTGCTGCTACTTTGTTGCCCGTGCATCGCACGGGGTTTCTTACTAGTATATATATATATATATATATATATATATATAAATATATATATCTACTACTATAAGCTGGGAGGAAAAGCCCAGGCTTTTCTGATTTTTCTGAAAATTCTGTGGGATTTACACCTCACCAAAAATAGGAAAATATCTCAATTGCCCTCAATATCCCACGAAGCTATATAAAAATACCTTCTATGCCCTACAATTCGCACGCGTCTAAGTAGTCTCTCTATCCCTCTTCTCCAATTCTCTCTCTTTTCCTCCATGCTTTTCCTTTTCCTTTTTCGATTCAGAAAAACCCAGTTGTTTCCTATCACTCTCTCTCTCTGTAACCTGGTCTTCAAAATCTCTCTTTTTTTGTAAAATTAAAACCCCATAAGAGGTCTCTCTGGAACTCACAGACATCTCTTTCTCTCCTCTTCTGATTTTGTAGTTTGATTCTGCACTTTCCAGTTCTTCTAAGGTTTCCACGGTTAGTTTTTTCATCATCTTCCCTGTATGTGTGAGGTAAAACCCTTATGATCTTTTATCTTTGTTCTTCTATTTTGGATTTTCTCCCCTATTGTATGCTATTTTCCTGGTTTGGGGTTTTCCCCTTTTATCTGATATGAATTTCTTAGGGTTTGCAATGTAATTTTCTAAATCTGTTTAAGAACCAGTTTGGATAATCTGTGATTCTCTTTTTTCTTTTTATATATATATTTTTACTTTGGTTTGGGGTTTGGGTTTCTTTTCTTTTTCATTTTTCAGCAGTGCGGTTTGCCCAGTCCAACCAAACCCTCATCCCATTTGTATTCAAATCCAAGTCGTGCTCTTTTTTTTTTTTGCGAAGTTGGTCTTCTATGGGCAACCCAAATGCATTTCCCTTGCCTTTCTTTTTCTTTTCTTTTTTATTTTTTTTCATTCGATTTAAGCTGGTCTCTCTTTAGATTTACATTCCCTTTTTTCTTCTTATTCTTTTGGCGATTGATTACGGGAATCAGTGACTTGGGCTGGATTTGCAGAGATTTCTGCAACATGAAAGGTGATTTTACAATTTCTAATCTTAAGTCCTGCGAAATCTATCTCAAGGATTGGTTTCGGGCTCTCTTCGTTCATCGGCTGGGGAGTTCTCAAGTTTCATTTATTTCCGTACTTCAACTACATTATTTCCATTCTTCAGTTGGATTATGTTTTATGTTTTTAACGACTAATTATGGGTCATTACATCCTGACTGTAGGGGTTGTCAAGCCCAGGATGAGGAGTAAGATATGGCACAATAAAGGCATGCTTATTCTTTCTTGAATACATGTACTGTATAATTGTGTTTTTTGGGCTTTTCAGGCTTATAGTTACTGCATTTTAATTTTTTTTATAGACTTGGTTCTTGGCTTTACATATTTTTTCCTATATGGCTGTGGATATTTGGGTTTCAACTCTAAAACTATTAAAGAGCTTTACGTGGATGTTTCCTTTTCTCTATAATCTGTAGAGGAATTTGTCCGACTCATCTTACTTTGGTTTACAATTTCCAATTAGCTTCTCACTGCCATGTAATGCTCAATGTGCACAGTCCTTTAAGCGAAATGTATACCACAATGTCAGATGAAATTAGCCAGCTGGATTTCGCGGACGTCTCTAGCTTGGTTGTATTTTTGAAGAGATGACAGCATCATTGTGGTTAACGTCGAAATAAATGTATTGTATACCTCTGTTTTGATACTTAAGGATCTTATGGTATATAAATTTAGTTATTTATTGACTTTGGTTCTTAGGTTTAGATACTTTGTTTTTTCTGTATGTTTGTAGATATTTTCATTTTTTCTAACAAGATCAAATCAAATATAGCAGCTGAAATTTGGTTAAACTCCAACTTTCGAGAAGGACTTCTCATTGATGTTTCCTTTCCTTTGTAATTTTTTTTGAGTTTTAGTTAAGTTCCTCACTATTTTTATTTTCTACTTATGCCGTTGTTTACTTACTGGACCCATAGGTCATCTTCAGTATTATTATTACACACTGACCATTCATTTCCCGTAGCTTTTCGACGAGAAATATCTCACTCCACGGGAAATATCTCAAACCCACCTCTTTCTTCACAAAACCTCTCTCTCCCCAACCCACCAAAACCCTAATTCGTTTCTTCTAGAAAGAAATCCCCCCCATCCTCCGATTCCTCACCACAATCACCTTCTCCTACTTTAGGCCGGACGTCGGGTATCCTTTAGGGCCTATTTGTTTTAGATTGTGGAGTCCCTAACTGATTATTGGACTATATATATATATATATATATATATATATGAAGGAAAGATGGGAACATGGAGAAAACTACCAAGTATGGTAGTTCGTCCAAAATTTTGGTCGTCCAAAGCCGTTCGGGATATAACGCGTTCCGCTAAAAGACAAAATTCTGGTCGTCCAAAGCCGTCTGGGATATGACGCGTTCCGCTAAACGAAAAAATTCTGGTAGTCCAAAGCCGTCTAGGATATGACGCGTTTCGCTAAACGACAAAATTCTAGTCGTCCAAGGGCGTCCAGGATATGACGCGTTCCGCTAAACGACAAAATTTTGGCCGTCCAAAGCCGTCCAGGATATTTCACTTCAAAACTCTGGTCGTCCTAAGCCGTACAGAACCTTTGGCAAGGCAGGATATTTTACTTCAAAATTCTAGCCGTCCAAAGCCGTCCAGGATATTTCACTTCAAAACTCTGGTCGTCCTATGCCGTGCAGAATTTTTGGCCAAGCGGAGCATATGCACCCGAACTAAACATCTACCCGAAAATTTTGCCCATCTAACCCCTGGACACGACCTCTCATGCTTCCCCAAGTCATCAAAATGACCTGAGGAATCAGGGGGGAAATGATGGGGTATAAAAAGTCACCCCCAATTAGCTGTCGACAGGTGGCCCGCAAGAGGCAGGACCCACTAACAAGTTAACACTAGCCCCAAGGGTAACCTGGTAATCTGCCAAGGGTAGGTAAAACTTGGTCCAATCACGGACTGACACCTGTCTTGGCGCAGGTAATCCAACTATCCAAGGCCCTCACTATAAATAGCCTCCACAAAGGCTAAGGAAAAGGACCAAATCCCTAAGAAAGTTACAATCCCTAGTTTCAGCTTTTCTCTTCTGCTCATACTAACTGGAGTGTCGAAGAGCCCATCCGGAGCCATGACTCCGGGTTGGTCTTCTGACCTCTTGTTCTCCTGTGCAGCACCCAATCATTTGGCCAAGTCAGGAGCTTGGACCCACCAGATCAGCTCTTCTGTCACTACCTCATCTGTTACCAATCTTGGGCGTAACATGTGTCAACAATAAATTCAAAGTGTCAGCTAAAACATAGCAAAAGACACCTCTAAAACTTAGAACACTGTTCATGGTTTACAATTATCGTAGGTTTTTGCTGATATCGTCAGCTGTTTGATCGGGATACTATTAAAAGTTATTGCAACTTATTCGAATAACTTGTGAGATTTTCAACAGTTTTGTGAATTTTCCTCTTTTAAAATTTTCATAAAAATATCCACGAATAATTCACCAACTAATTGAATAAGCCAAATTTTTGTACTCTTGTTTATCTGGGGTTAATCTATCTAGAACAGACTTATCCTGCAACCCTTTATGTGTGTAATCTACCACCTTTTATCATAGGATGCCCATTGCCCCTTTTTGTTAAGATTCTTTAGTCTGAAGTTCCAAGTCATCTTTGTTCATCATTTGCTGTGATCATGCCGTTTGGTAAATTTTAAATCATTTAAGCATGGAATTCAATTTCATGGTCAACCTGCAAATATGTTGTTTGTTTTCTGGACTAAATACTTTTAAAACCTTCTTTCTGATTTTTGGTAGGTTTTCTGAAGTACGTACATGAGTTTGAGAAGTCCAATGATGAGCGCACATTGAATCTAATGAATTCATGTGCGATGTTTATGCTAGAGAAGTTCCGTGACATTGTTTTCTCATACGGTGTTAGTGATGAGTACAGGTATTGGATTTGCTACATGAATTTCTTATGTCCTATCAGATGAACTTGGATATTTTGTATAACATCACATCTTATAGCCTTGTATTATCTCTCTTACTAGGTAGTGCAAATGTGAAATCGCTTTATGATTAAATATTTTAAAATAAAGTTGAATTGTTGATCTTGGAGGTCGGCAAACAAAAAGGCTGATGTGTTAGCCAAGCAGGGAGTTGGGGGGGAGAGTATTCTCTGGTTCGATCATCTTCCCCCATAGTATAAGTTTGTAATTCTTGTTGTCTCTTTTATTCTTCTTTCCTGTTTCTTCTTTCTTGTTTTTGTTCTCTGGGTTGCCCCTTCTCGGGTGCTCCCTTTTCATTTAAGTCAAATCGCTATTTTTTTTAAAAAGGTATCATACACTTTATAATTGGTCCTTTACAATTTGAGGCTTCTTACATTCTAGTTATTTTAATGTTTCAGTTTTATTTTGAAGAAGAAAGCTCAATTATACAAAAGACGTGCCAGGTTTTCTCTCCGTTCTTACCTTTTCGCTTTTTGCTTCTTCAATTTCTTCTAACCAAGATTCAACAAAAAATCTATATTTTATCCATTTTTATTTAGTTGATACAAAAGACTAACGATCATCAAAACTCAAACTCTGTGATTGGTTTACTAATCATTCACATACTTGAATCAATTTTGACCTGCTCATATTCATATTGAACATGCAGCAAAATACTATCTCTCATTGTTTCATTCTTCTCTTCCAAGTACATCATGAAGTGGAAAGAGTTTTTCCCAAGTAAAGAATTGAAATATCCACCTTATTTTGATGGGCGTGTAATATGCTATCCACCAACTAAAATTCATCGCGATTATCTGGCATGGAGGCAAGTAGATTGTGAGTATTCCTGTTGAGAAAATCCGCCGGGCAATCCGATCCGATCGTGCACAAATTAAATGGAAGAGATAAAAGTAATAAATAAGCCACAAGATGAACACCAAGATTTTACGTGGTTCGGCAAAGCCTACTCCACGGGCGAGAAACACGATCTTCCACTATGAGGAAAACAATATACAAGGATTACAATGGATTAATCTCAAACCCACAAACCCGCAACCCTTTCCTTGCTTCTCAAACCTAAGATCGTACCCAAGAGAAAACCAGAGAGAAAACCCCAAGAGAAACCCAAGAGAATACCGCAAGACGAAAACCCAAATAGAAAACCCTCTATTCTTCTTCTTCTCCCCTTGTCTCTCTCTCTCTCTCTCTCTCTCTCTGTCTCTTCACTTCTCTTTTTTCTTTTTCTCTCTTTCCCTCTCTTGATTTTTCCACAGAAGAAACCCCACTCTCTTTTTAGTATTTAGGTTTTCCCCCAAAACCTAAAAAGATGGCTTTCCTTTTTGCCTCAAACGAATCCCACTGCAATTGAGAAACAAGGCTAGAAATAAGGCAACTTTCCAACAATCTCCACCTTGGCTTATTTCGCAGCCACCTGAAGATTTTCCGTTGATGTCACCACCGGTCAGCTGTCACTACAAACTACCATTGACCTTCTGAAGTACCAGCTACACACCCCTCGAATCACCTTGGTTCTGACTCCTCCCCATTCGATCAACACGGCCAATGCACATGTGTAGCTGCCAACCCGTTGACTCACCCAGTCAACCCTGGAGAGGGATCTCGATCCATCCTCCCCAGCGCAGGTACTGTCATCCTCTCACCATCCCCTGCAACCTGGAAACTCATCTCTGCACCAACTGCGAAAGAGACCCAACGTGTGCACACACAATTACCCAGTTTCCAACTAGCCATCGAGATCTTAAGAACATTAGCTACTGTGTCCTCGACCAGACGATATAATCTACCACACTCCTCTCCTTTCATCAGAACCATACAACCGCGTGTGATTTTCATGGCTCCACGTGCAGCTGAAGTCCTGCAACCTTTGGAGTTCAACCGGCCAAGAGACACTAGATTCCTTCGCATCTTTGGCACATACGCCACACTACCCAAAGTACGAACCACTCCATCAAACATCTTGATCTTCACCGTCCCAACTCCTGTGACGTCACAAGTAGACCCGTCACCGAAGGAAACTACACCTGCCCTTGTCTTTTGGAACGTATTAAAATATTCCCTCCTGGAGCATACATGAACAGAGCACCCTGAATCTAGAATCCACTCATGAGGAAAACAATATACAAGGATTACAATGGATTAATCTCAAACCCACAAACCCGCAACCCTTTCCTTGCTTCTCAAACCTAAGATCGTGCCCAAGAGAAAACCAGAGAGAAAACCCCAAGAGAAACCCAAGAGAATACCCCAAGAAGAAAACCTAAATAGAAAACCCTCTATTCTTCTTCTTCTCCCTTTGTCTCTCTCTTCACTTCTCTTTTTTTCTTTTTCTCTCTTTCCCTCTCTTGATTTTTCCATACAAGAAAACCCACTCTCTTTTTAGTATGTAGGTTTTCCCCCAAAACCTAGAAAGATGGCTTTCCTTTTTGCCTCAAATGAATCCCACTGCAATTGAGAAACAAGGTTGGAAATAAGGCAACTTTCCAACAATTCCGATTTGCAATCACTTAGGCCCTATTCGTTTAAGATTATGGCAACCGATTGTGAGTCCAAAACCAATTATTGGACTAAATTATGAGTCCAATAATTGGTTTTGGACTCACAATCGGTTGTTATAATCTCAAACGAACGGGGCCTGAAATAGTAGAACTAACCGGCATCAACATTTTTCAAGTGAATGGATCACGAAATTGATGTATTTTCTTTCAGTTCCAGGAGTTTTTACAAAATATGGCACAAATCCCTGCCATTTATATCTTTCAGTTTTCAGGTCACATCAACAATCAATACAACACTTGTTTCTGGATGTTGGTCAAGTCTGGAAAGAGCAAAATGGAATCATAAAACCTTTTAAAGATGTCCAATGCTGTTTAACTTTTATCTTCAAATGGTTGTTTCCTTTATGTAGATTACTATTGTTTCTATACCAAATCAGTGTCTCAACCTTATGATTATTTGCATTGTTTGCATCCTCGTTGTTCCATCATTATGTTATTGTTTTCTCTGTCATTTGGCATCATAATGCCTTCATGGAATTATCATCTAAGGTTTGAGGGAACTTCTATGTCAGTCCCTTAGTTAAGCTTTTTTCATATTACGGTACGGTTGTGGTGTTGGCTATTTCTTAAATAATAAATGCTCACTTTTTTAAAACTATAAATGCACTATAATTTGTATTTGAGTATATCATGTTTTCATTAAGTAAACTATTTGATTCAAGGGAATTTTTTCCCATTAAAACTAGTTTTTTTTTCCCAATACAATCTTATATCAACCTTTTGTGAAGAATTTTGTAAAGGGGGCTGGTTTGGGCACCCAGCAATTCACCGTTTTCTTTTGGTGTGCTGTGACTTTTGACTGCAACAGGCTGGACTCCAAGTTGACAATGATAAAACAAAGAACTAATGAAAAGACAATGTGAAAAGAGTGGAAAGAGAGAGCAAGGGTATCATACCTCTCTCTCTGATGACAACACCACCCCCTTCGTCATTTGTTCTTAATGACTCACCATCACCTTCTTCTCCTAATTACACAACAACATGATCGTCTGATATAGGGAGATGCATATAAGCTTTAGTTTATCTACCAGGGCTGAAGACTCTTGGTAGATTCATCGATACTCTTGTTCAACTCCATCGATTTCGTTCCGATAAGGAGAGACTCTCTGTATTGGTGTAGTCCTCTCCAACATACAAATCTCGTGAAACTCCATCTCGTGATATCGAGGCTTCGTCCTCTATATACGACTGTCCCGGATAGAACTCTTGATGATCAGGTGATCACCTCGTGGCGCCAAGAGCTATGGTCCTTAAGGTGGCAGGTCCGAGTTGATGAAACATTGCAAACTGTCATTGGTCTCATGTACCTCCATTTCTCCATTGCCATGTCCATCATCTACCGTAGCATAACCTGCTCTATAATATTCATCAGCCTAGATAAATATGAGCTCTTCATTTCATAAAAAAAGAAAAAAAAGAAAAAGAAAATGATAATGTGAGCTCTTTCTCTTTAAACTTCTAACACCTCAGTGGCCAATCCCTCTGTGCGACATGAATGAACATGAGCAGTCATCCTATGTTATCTTCAGTGGCTTTGGAATCTCTCCTTGGATTGCAAACTTCTATGCACAACACTCTTTTTTCGTAAGTCTATTCTCCTTCATTTGTCTTCTTCATGTACTTAGGGCGCATCATCTTGAAACTATGGATTGAATGGAACTCCATTGCCTTTGTTTAAGTTGTTGTCAAAAAATCAGCTTTCTCCATTCGAGGATAGGATCCGTGTTTGGATTCTTTCTCTTTTGGAGCAAACTTCTCCAAGACGGTTCATCGATAGGGAATTCTCCATAGCTGTTGGCACTCCAGTGGAAGTTCTTGGAAGGAGGTTGGTAGTCATATAACGAAAAACAAAAACATGGGTGCCAATATCCGCACCATTTGTAAATTAGAATCACTGTTATGCCAACCCTAACCCACTCCCCCACTCCCCCACCTCTCTCTTTTTCGCTCTCCAAAGGAAAGATAGAAAAGGTGCGGAGCAAATTCGAACCATTGTACTTGCAATTTTTTCTTTATTTTTCCAAGCCATTGGTTCAGAAACTTTATTGCCTTAAAGCAGTTTTCTTAGTTTACACATTCAGCTTTTCTCATCCTCTTGTTCCAATGATCTGCAAGTACCTATTTTTTTAGTGTTAGTTGGCATATTTGCCCCAGAGATGTAGTATCTTTAATTTACAGAAATTAGGCGAGGAAAACTTGAAGATTGAAATTGTGAAGAAAAGTATTTTTCAAAAAAAAATAAAATTGTGAAGAATAGTAATGTTCATCAACTAGACTATATTTATCATATTCAATTCCTTTACAACATAGAAGATAGTCCAGAGGAGAGCATCATAAATCAAAAGATTTACTTTTATAATACCGTTTATGGGGAGTTATTCTCATGACGCAAGATAACAAAGGGCCAAATAAAGATGAAGGTCATGGGGTCTAGTTTACAAAGGGAAAGAGAATCAGACCCTAGTGGAGCGGAACAGATGGTGACATTCGGACCTTCTACACACTCTAATTGGCGAAATCCCAAGTTCGAACCTTCTCTTATTTTCCTTTGAGTATATATATCAAAAACTAAGAATTTAGAATAAGAAAATACATTCTACATCAGCATTGCACCTTTATGATTAACACAACACAAGAAGCCCATCTAAAGTAATAGGAAACGGTTAATTATATGTAATGTTCGAGGTTGATTTAGGCATTACACACCATAAAGAGGACCTGAATTGCTACTCTGGACATAAAAAAAATGCTCCATATTGGATAGAATTGTGACACCATTAAATCTGAAAAGAATTAAGTATAAGGAGAGATTACCAATATCTAAGCACCTCTATCACACAAAACACACATGATTCAATTTGTGCTTCAGTTTTTATCTAATCCCCTATAGATTATCACAGATCTCAATTTACTAAATCCAAAATTTAATCCAAGAAAAAAATAGAAAACATTCTTATCTTGGTCAATAGAGACAAAAATCCAACGTTGAGGATTAACCACCAAAAGAACCCTGAAGCTTCAATTTGCAGGTTTTTCATGCTTACTTCTTTTTTTCTTTTTTTTTAAATGACAGATGATAACCAAACAAGAAGTGAAATCCATTAACAAAAGGGTAGAGATATCAATTTTGGAAATCAAAAGAAAAGATGGAAAAAATTTGACCGAATGATGAAAATAACAAATGAAGGACCATTTTTCATCCGAAGAACTAGAATTAGGAAATTAAGAGTACACAGAAATCAAAGGGGCAACGAATAATACCTGTTTAATGATCTCTTAATCTCTTCTTGCTCCAGTTACAATTTGATGGCTCGTGATGACAGGATTTGAATGATGGATCTTAGCAAAGATGATACCGATGGCAAAATACAGAATCTGATGGCAAAGCTTCTTCTCCTTCGCAACTTTTGCTTTTTGAAATCTCTGTAACTTTCAAACCACAAAGAAGAAGAAAACTCCTTTCTTATAACCTATGCTAATAAAGATCTCTGTGTGATGTATGGGCCGAGAAAATCAAAGAGAGAAAAGGCGAAGATGATGATGATAACCGGAATCCATGGAGATTCGCCGGATTTAGGATCACAATGACCGGATCTAAGGTTTCACTACTCGAATCTAGAGTTTTTTAGGGTAGAAATAGGTTTTAAATGAGATGGAAATGGAGATAGTGGCTGCGGCTTGCGGTGGATGTAATGGAAGCAAGGGCAGAGGGGCCTTAGGAGCAATGATGATGCGATTTGGGGATGGATTCCGGCACTACTCGTCGGAGAAGATGGAATTCCGACCGGACAAAAAGGGTTTGGGTTTTTCGCGAGATCTCCTTTCTCTCTCTCTCTCTCTAGATTTAAGAAAAATCTCCTCCTTCTAAATGAAGGCTTAATCTGATATTTATGGGTAAAAAGGGGGTTGATAATGGCACAAAAAGTGGATTAGGCGCGCGGAAATTGATAAATGCGCGCGCGCAATCCGTGTCTTTTTCGGCCCAAGCTCGTCCTTCACAGGATAAACTCACCCCTCCTTCAGGATAAATTCACACCCCTTTCTGGTTTATACTACGGCTTCCACTCGGCTCGTTCGCTAGGCAAACGTGTTCGGATTTTGACGAAATTTTGCAGGGACCTTGGTGGGATCCTACCCTAGCTTAGGGTGAATTTTGGGACCCTAGCTGATTGATTTGGTGGGTTTTTGCATAAAATTGGAAGGTTAAGGGCACGGTCAAAATGGGGTGTCTACACCGCCACACTCTCTCTTGGTCTCTCGTACCAACGCGGTTGGCGTGTGCTCTTTTAGTATTGATTTTAATTCGTCTTTTATGTGAACTTGGGATCACTAAGGCAATCCGAATTCCACACAAAAGAGACTGACAGAGTCGTCACCTAGATGTGGGATCTAGGACCCATAATTAACCAGAAATCTAGACTCGCTACCTGGTTACAAGAATGGTAGGTATGGGGAGTTATCCACCACATGCACCATTCCTGCCCAATAATCGGTCTTCGATTCTAAAAGTTAACTCTTTTGAATTTCTTTTAAATGGCTCATTCAACTCTCTGTTAAAGTGCGAACTAAGTGACATGCATCCTAAAATCTAATTTCAATGTGAATCCTAAATATGTATCTTGATTTCTTAATTTGTCTAGATTCAATCTAAGTTAAAGTTCTCCTAGAATTCTAATTTCAGGAAAAGTCCTAAGTGATTTAATTAAGAATTTACAAGAAAATTAATATCAAAACCCCACAATTTGTTGTAGAGCCGACTCGCGATTGGTATGCCATCAGACATCCAAGCTGCCTACGTACCCAAGCCTCACTGGGATCAGAGTCGACGTAGTTCGGTGCACCTAAGCTAAGCTACTTATGCCTAACTCAACTAAGACACCGACCTAGACGGGATTGACTGTTTCAACAGTTTTAGGAGAAGTTATTTAATTCAAGTTGAAGATTTTATTATCCTAGGATTTCATCTAAGATGTTATATGATTCTTATCTAAATGCAAGTTGTTCCTTAGACTAATGCAGGTTAGCCTACATCCTAGTTTACTAGGCTTGTCCTAGGGAAAGATTGGGTGACTAGTGTAACTAGACCTATGGTACGGTTGCTATACACAGCAAACATACGTGATGAGGCTGGACTCCTAACTCTAGGACTTCTAAAACCTAAGACTCCCTAAAACTTAGGACAAGACACGACACAAGTGTTCCTAAATTGGGCTCTAATGGTTCTTATGACGGAAATCGTGATCCAACGGTTCCGAAAGACACGAAGTAAATCGATTCAAGTTCTTGAGGTTAATTAATTTCAGATTTCAAGGATTTTCGGTTTCTGGATATTTAAGGAATACCAATGGTTCTAGGGTTCACCAATTTCGGCCTAGAATAGCATCCAAGGAAGGGAATCGTGCGCTCTTTCCTTGTGCAATTTAATACTTAGGTTATAGCACCTTATTGCCTGGCATATCTCAGGATTTCCGTGGACAGTAACCTCGGAGCTAATAACGTGCTATAACTTAAATATTCAAATTGTCAAAGATCGGTTGCAATTGGGATACGATTATGGATGCGCTGGCCATTTTTCCAGGGAAATCTAAAAAACCTAAAATTTCTATTTCGATGGATTAAGGAATTAATATGTGACAGAATTTTAAGGTTCCTTAGGATCTTTGTGAAGATTTTTAATTAATTTCGAATTTTCAATGAATTTTATCAGCTTTATACCATAAGAGTGATTTTACAAGTGAAATTGTTGCAAACGAATTCGAAATGAATTGAAACTTCTACAGCAGCAAGATATGATGAGATGTAGCTTATTGGAAGATTTTTACAGATTTTTACATTAAGCTCATATTTAATTTTGATTTAATAATTAATTGACCAGATTGCAAAAATAACACAGAAACTACTAGAAATAGAAATCTAAATTCAATGAAATTTCTACAGAAATAAGATATGAGTAAATATAGCATGCTGTGATATTTTCATGAATTTTAGAAACTATTTACTATCAATTTCGGATTTTTCAATTTTCAGCCTAGATTATGAATTAACACTACATCCCATATGAAACAAGATCCAAAGCACTTGAAACTTTTACAAAAACAATAAATATAGAATACAAGACTACTGTAAAAATTTAGAGAATTCTATCTCTGATCTGATGTCTATAAATATTCTCCCAAAATCGGATAATTTTTAAAGAAAGCATAAAATAATATACCAAACCAAATCCAAAAATTCTCAAAAATTCATGGTAGAATGTACCAGTATTATATTATTTTCTCACGAAATTTCATTAATTTTCGAATCCGTTTAGTATATAATTTATTTTTCTTCGTCAAAAACATATTTTTGAAGAGTTTTCTATTTTTAAAACACGATTCTCGAGAAAATTACGGCTCCAGAAAATGTCCTCCAACCTTGTTCTGATGTGATGAACACAAGAAAAATTTAAAATTCCAAAAAATAGATCATCCTGAGATGGTTATTTTTTCAAATTTCGTAATTACTCAGCCATTATTTTAAATAAAATACCACTCTTCACTCAAATTCTAAAAAACCGCTGATCCAATGTCCGATCCGATCCGATAGTTATTTTACTCCATTTAAGTAGAACATTGTATTAAATTTCGAGACCGAACGGAATTGAAACACCCATGCAGATCGTGATTTTGAGCACACACATTTAATATTGAATTAAATTCATTTAAATGCTTAAAAATCATGCAAAAATATAAAAAAATACCGAATCATCCGGGAAAAATCTGAGAATAGTATACTAACCTGTGATGGAGTTCCACGCCGAATCCGAGAGCCGAAAAAATCTGAAAAATCTCACTGACGTGCAATTCGCTCCGCTTTCTTTCCTTTTTTTTTTCTTTTTCCTTGTTTTTTTCTTTTCTTTGCTTTCCCACTGTGAATGAGGAAGAGGGAGGTAGGGAGAAAGAGTGATTGGGAATTGTGAGAGTGGTAGAGTGTTTGAGAGACACGGAGAGTGTGAGTAGCGGGAGGATGAAGAAAAACAAAACAAAAAACGGATGCTCTGTTTTTCTTTAAAACATAACTTGAGCCCTTGTGGAGATAGAGGGAAGAGAGTGAGAGAACGAAACAACAGAGAGGGTTCGAGAGAGAGAGATACAGAGGGAGTGAGTGAGGTTAGGCTGCTGTGTGAGAGGTGAGAGGGATGAGAGATAGAGTGATGAGAGTGGGGGTAGGCCGCTGTGTGAGAGGTGAGAGGGATGAGAGATAGAGTGATGAGAGTGGGGGTAGGCTGCTGTGTGAGATGTGAGAGGGATGAGAGATAGAGTGATGAGAGTGGGGGTAGGCTGCTGTGTGAGAGGTGAGAGGGTGAGAGGGATATAGAGAGTAAGAGGGTGAGAGAGAGAGAGAGAGAGAGAGAAAGAACGTGGAAAAAACAGAGCATGCGATGCTCTGTTTTTTTCATGTTTTTTCCTTTTTTATTTTTTATTTAAAAAACTGCTGTTGGAGGTAGTAGATGAAGGAGAGTGTGGGAGAAGAGTTAGAGGGATGGAGGAGAGTGATAGACACAGAGTGGGAGGGAGATGAGAGGGAGAATCAGAGATCGACCAGGAAAATGAGAATACCGAAGTTCTCAAGGGGAGAAGAAAAACTAAGAGATGGACGTGGGCTATATCCGAGGGAGCCCTCGTTTCATTTTTTTCTCCAGAACAAGAGGTGGGAATCCCCCGTCCTACCGTCTGCCCTCCTCGTTTCTAAAAAAAATTCATCGTCCCTCTTCTGAGAGAGAGCCTTTTCCTTTTTCAAACGTGGGTTACTAAAAAAAAATCCTTCGAGAGATCTACCTTGCCCCTCTTAACATTATTGCCCTCTAATCCAGAAGCAGAATTTAAGAATTGATTTCCTAAGAAAGAAGGCAGCCGAATACTGTTTCTAATCCAAGCTAAGCATTTCCAAAACTAAATACATATAGCAGAGAGAGTTAACGATCATAACCTATTCACAAAAATTGCTATATATATATATATATATATATATATATATATATATATATATATATATAAAAGAAAAATCTCCTACGTGAACTATTTTCTAATACGGAGGGATGGACCAATGGAAATGCGGTCTACATTGTAAGTTGATCTCCACCATCCATTTAGCATGCCACGATGTAGATTAGTTGCGCTCTCAACTCATTGGTGTAAAATGATCTGGATCGTCCATTTAAATAAGCCACATTGAATGAAACAATGAGAGGCCCCACTTAAATTTGGTCGAACATGTCTCTCTTCCAAAATTGCGATTTTAAACATTAGTGGGCCCACTTTTTCTCCCACGCACGCCCATTCCAGTTTACATACCCATTTCAGTTAGATGATCAAAACCGTTCATTTGATGGGCCCACAGAAATTGCATCCCAAAATATTTCCATTGGATGATCTCAGCCGCCCGATTTATGGGTCACGGCCCAAATAGATTGCGCGCCCCAAATCACTTCCACAGAATGGTCTGAACTGTTCATTTGATACAACATAATGTAGATTGGTTGCGCCCCTCTAAATCATTTCTGTAGGCTTATCCGAATAACTTAACTTGATGATCGTAACAACATTGGTTGTTAAAACAATGTCTCTGAGATCCTGACCGCTCCCTTGATGGACATCTTCATTCATTAGATCGAAGCAGGCTCAAAACTTATTTTTCATTAAAACCATATGCGGGCCTCCTGATTGATCAGAATTTAAACAAATGTTCAATGCGGGCCTACCGACGGGTCCAAGTTCTCTCTTGTTTGGGATTCTTCCGAACAACCCTTCTCAATCACTTAGCGGGAACATGCAAAACACGACGAAAACGACCAAAATATTTAGAAATGTAACAGACGGATGCGGAAAGGAAAGACATTGGAAAACCGATAGAAAAACACTAATTTCTTTATCGATTAAGGCAGAGCAAAATGGGGGTGTCTACACATATCCGTAGAATATAAGAACATCGAAATCCGATGCGAAACGAAGGAGATATGAATTTTTCAAATGAGACACTGTTTGCTGGAAATCCAGTCTCGGAACTCCGAGAATTATTCTCAGCGCTCCGAGCTCGGAACTCCGAGAACATTCTCGGAGCTCCGAGAAATGATCTAGGTTCTAAAAATAAAAGCTCTGTTTGAATTCTCGGAACTCCGAGAATTTGCTCGGAACTCCGAGAAGTTTTTTTGTTCAAAAAAATACAGCCGTTGTGGTCCAACGGCTAGTTGACTATTTGACCCAGTTTTGACTGTTTTGCCCCCCAAACGGTCACATGGAGTTGGGACACCATATATACCCATCTAATGGGTCTAAAACAAGAGAGGAACATTGTCCAACTCTAACAAACCCTAGAAAATCATTTGTGAATCATTTTGGGGTAATTTCTCTCACCAACCTCTTGTGCCTTGATTTGAGAAAATCATTTGAGATTGGTTTAGGCTTAAACTTGTTTATTCTTGAGAACATCCTTGGAGCTTTAACTTGCATTGTAGCCTACATAGAGGCAAAGCTTTTATCTTCTTCTTTATTAGATCGGTGGCAAAGGCATCCGTTGTTTTTAATTCCCTTGGGTGAAGCGCTTAAAACTCAGCGGAGAAGGAGAGTCATTGTAAAGGTGGAATGGCATCCTTATTTAATTCCCTTGGATTGTAAAAGCCTTGGAGCCCGGCATCGTTGATGACTCAATAGTGGAAATCCTCAAGTGCGACCTTGAGAAGAGTGGAGTAAGCCGTTTGCCGAACCACTATAAATCTTTGTGTCACTTTTGTGATTGGTATTTCTCTCACTCCCTCTCACTCTCTTATTTGATTATTTGTGCTTAGAATTGAGTGAGTAGTTAGCATTGATAATCAACCTAAATATCTTTACCTTGCTAACTAGGCTATTAAAATTACCTAATTAAGTTTGCTAATCAACAAGGGTTTTGAACTTATATTAATTTGTAATATTGATTAACTTCAACTATTTCAAACTTAATTAAACAAGGGATAAGTCTTGGGTGAAATCTTAGGAAAAGTTTTTAAAAGGTAAAGGTTATATAAACATCCTATTCACCCCCCCTCTAGGTTGCCAAACCAAGTCACTACTTGGATTTCAATAACTCTAAAGGCCTAAAGACAAAAATCAAAACCCTTTTCTTACCTTCGACGATTGGTTTGATTTCCAAAGTGGCTTTTCTTCTCTCCACACAATTTCCTCCCTCTGCTATGTTTTATAAAGAGGAAAAATAACACACTTAAGTATTTATAGGCAAATTAGAAAGCCCTGATACAGATTTTGGGCGGAAAGACAAAAATACCCCTTTCTTATTTGTTATTCTTGTTTGGGGTATTTCAAATTATGTTTCTATTAAAATTTTGGGAAGTGATATATCCGCCCACGGTCAACTCATTAGTGCTATAGTCTATCCCATCTAAAGAATGCTTAAGGGTGTGTAATCCATGTAAGAAAACCCCCAAAGTCAAATCAAAACAGAAGTTTCCACAAAATCCAGACCCCGCGTCCAGAATCGCTCATTGTCGGCCGTGGATGTTCCATGGAATTTTTGTCCACGAACAAAGTCTTCTACGGTTGACCGTGGACGTTCCATGGAATTTTTTCTGCGAACAGTCTTCCATGGCGACCGTGGACGTTCCATGGACGTCTCGTTGGGTTTTTTAAAGTAGTTCCGATTTTTCCCCAAAAACTTCAATCTAAAAGATCTTTCTCGTTTCTCTTCAGATCGAAGCGTGGTTGGGTTCGTTGGAAAGCTTGTGAGACAAGTGTCACAGGCCAAATGTTTGAGCAGTGGAATAACCCGTGCGGCCCCCCAACATGCACGAATGCTAGGGCAACCCTTCAATCGTGCAAGGCTCTGAAAGCCCTACATGCCAACAACCCTTGATGCTTCGAATGTGCACACAGTCTCTAAGCTGTTCAACAAGCTATTTGGCTCAGATCTTGACATGCGCTTCTAGATACCCACTCTCATGATCAACCTGCATCATGAGTTCATCAAACATCAGGCCTTGGAACCAAATGCAAAGTCCATCGAATACGAGGCATGACGATGCCACGTACCAATTCGCCAAGCGCTGGGCTTGGTCATCCAAGAAGCAAGATGCCCCATGGACTGATCCGCAAGGTGTACACCTCGCGAGGGCAACAGAGGTCGCCCCGGCACTAACTCATGGAAGGCCTGGAGATTGGCCTGCCCACACGAGGTACCGCGGTGTAGGAGGCAAACAATATAGCTAGCCCCTTGCACCGGTCCGTACGCGCAATGCGTGTGGGAACCCAACTCAACATGCACTGTCTTTGGCCCCCATCCTTGACCAAAGAAACTGGAGCATACCTGTGGATAGCTCGCAGTCCGCACCCAAAGCTCCCTTAGGGCACGTTCACGAGTTGTAGTATGATTTCCTGCTGTGTGCGTCACATGCACAAGCAAGTCCTCTTGCAACCCATATGCAATCCACCAAGGTTCCGGCTTACACCTGCTAGGCCTAACAAGGGAGGAGTCAGATTGTCACAGGGTCGACTCCCCCTATGGAGTTTGGCCTACCAACCCTCTCAACGAGGAGTGCCAACCAAAAGTGCTGTTAGGTACATACCCCTGGAAATTTCCATGATGTTGATGGACCGAAATGCCAATTGCGTCCCCATGACACGGAGCACGCTGCGAAGGTGATGTTTCCCCGTGACACTCCCCACCTGATAACATCGACGTCCTCGTCGACACTCAGTAATCAGCAAAGCTCAATTCCACAATAGCAATGACTTCACAATCTTGAAAACAGCTGCCACTGATACTTCGACAATCAGCTCATCCTGATTTCTACTGCATACTAGTCTGCCTCAAGTTCTGTCAACCACTGCGTTAGATCTGCTAGAGTTATCTTCAACATCGATGGTTTTCTCGGACTACATCAAACTAGGCGAAGGTTTTTTGACGGTGCCTACAAACGATGAAGAAGGTTTTGGATAACCTACAACCGGATAGAGCGCAATCACTTTCGGCATAGAAAGTTTTTCCTAACCTACAACCGGATAGCGTGCCATCACTTTCGGAACGGCATGGCATTTGACACTTGTTGGCCAAGTGCGAATGAGCTCGAGGAAGTAGCTTATGTTTCTGGGCGAGGGACCGTCATAGGTTCCGCCTCCTGGTGAGGCAAAGCATCCCCTAGTGGGATTGACTGCTGCGACAGCCACGCAAAGTGTGAACATTCACGGGAAACAACTTATATCCCCAGGTGAAAGCAACCGCGATAGGTCCCGCCTCCTGGTGAGGCCAAGAATCCCCTGTTGGGATCGATCAGCACAACGCACCCGCTACTCTGAACTGCCCTTTCAGCTTCAACAAACATAGAAATTCCAAAGTAGCAAGAAACACACAAACATCCCATGTCGTCCCATACCAACATAGTCTGCCCATATGCCATCTGAACTCACCACACTGTCCCATATCAACACAGCAAACCCATTATTGATCTAAGCGGCCTTGGCGTCCGTTCCAAGGTCTTTCGTAGGTGAACATCTTGCATGCTCCGTAATGATTGTGAACCGCTATCCAAGTAATGTAGTCATTAACCAGCTCTTCATCCTGAGCATGTCTGCTAGTTCGTCGAGGTCATGAACACACCTTCACCTTACTGGCCCCTAGTATGGACACCCTTCTCGTGGGTGATATCTTGACCTTTGTTCGTTGGTGCTCTCTTCACCCTGACAGCATACTACTAGTTCGTCAAACTGGTTATGCCATCACACTGAGCAAGCAAATTCACTTCTGTGAGCGCTTTGGTGCCGACATGTTCAGCACCTCATCTGGTAGGGAAAGGCTTCTGCCAGCAAGCCAACCCTTTGTCATAGAGAGCGCTTAAGGCCAAATGCAAACACATCGATGTTTAGCCAACACTGCAACAAAGCATTCACAACTCCCCAACTGCCACTTCCTATCTCACACACCGATGGGTCATTGAAACATGCCACAACCCATTCGCTGATGGTTCCTGGTCTTCTACTATATCTAGCTTCGAGCAAATCCATTGAACGCTGCTTAACCAAACACTGATGGTACAAGTCTTTCCAGGCCATCGCGCTTCTGTTGCGCGACTCAAGTAGAATAGGGGAGAGTTCAAACTTCTAAGCTGCCATACTTTGCCACTTTGTTTGCCGAGCTTACAAAGTAACCCATGCCACCAACACGGCTCAATGACATCCCACACGGAACACTGAGTAAGTTTTGTATCACTTTTCAGAAAGAAACATCCCCACACAATTTCAGCTCTTCTTCGGCTGATTAATGGACTTTCAAAGTATTATATTCAAAGACATCCGCGACTTAGCACACCAAGCTGCAACCACTTGGTTAACATTCAAGCTCTTTCCAACTCTACCACAACTGAAAGCGTTTCCCATTCTTTTGTGCATAGCAACATGCACTAGAGATGCACTAACCATAGCCAGAAACACTGCAACTTGCTGCAACTATGCCAGCACAGACACCAACTGTATCATAGCTCCTTGACAAACTCTTGCATTCACAACCTGCTCTGATCTGTCACTTGATACCATCTAAGACCAATTCTCAAAGAACACTCTGAATTCATAGCTTGGACATTTTGCTTTGATACCAACTATCACGGGCCTAATGTTCTCCCAGCGGAAGAACCCATGTGGTGCCCCAACATGCATGAATGCTAGGGCAAGCCTTCAATCGTGCAAGGCTCTGAAGGCCCTACACGCCAACACCCCTTGATGCTTCGAATGTGCACACAGTCTCTAAACTGTTCAACAGGCTACTTGGCTCAGATTTTGACATGGGCTTCTAGATACCCACTCTCATGATCAGCCTGCATCATGAGTTCATTGAACATCAGGCCTTGGAGCCCAATGCAAAGTCCATCGAGTAGGAGGCATGATGATGCCACGCACCAATCTGCCAAGTGCTTGGGCTTAGTCATCCAAGAAGCAAGATGCCCCATAGACTGATCCGCAAGGTGTCCACCTCGCGAGGGCAACAAAAGTCGCCCCAGCACGAACTCATGGAAGACCTAGAGATTGGCCTGCCCACAAGAGGTACTGTGGTGCATGAGGCAAACAGTATAGCTAGCACCGGTTCGTACGCGCAATGCATGTGTGAACCCAACCCAACATTCACTGCCTTTGGCCCCCATCCTCGACCAAAGAAACTGGAGCATCCCTGTGGATAGCTCGCAGTCCGCACCCAAAGCTCCCTTAGGGCACGCCCACAAGTTGTAGGATGATTTCCTGCTATGTGCGTCACATGCACAAGCAAGTCCTCTTGCAACCCATAACAAACCACCAAGGTTCCGGCCTACACCTGCTAGGCCTAACAGGGGAGGAGTCAGCATGTCACAGGGTCGACTCCCCCTATGGAGTTTGGCCTACCAACCCTCTCAACCAGGAGTGCCAACCAAAAGTGCTGTTAGCTACGTACCCCTGAAAATTTCCATGATATTGATGGCCCGAAATGCCAATTGCCCATGATACGGAGCACGCTGCGAAGGCTATGTTTCCCCGTGACACAAGGATCCCAAGGAATCTGAGATAAGGATCCCAAGGAATCTGTGGATCATGTTGGAATCTCGTCATAGATCCGCCGGAAAACGGGAAAACGGGAAAACGGAAAAAAGTTCCATCCTACAACCGTATTCATGGTGAAATCGAAATATATAACTCTAAAGGCCTAAAGACCACAATCAAAACCCTTTTCTTACCTTGGATCCGGTGCTTCGACGATTGGTTTGATTTCCAAAGTGGCGTTTCTTCTCTCCACACAATTCCCTTCCTCTGCTATGTTTTCTAAAGAGGAAAAATAACACACTTAAGTATTTATAGGCAAATTAGAAAGCCCTGATACAGATTTTGGGTGGAAAGACAAAAATACCCCTTTCTTATTCGTTATTATTGCTTACAATGCCCTCTCCAACCGCCCACCCATCCACTCACGCACACACGAGAGGAGGCTGTCCCAAGTAAAAACTGGGGCATATATATATATATATATATATATATATATATATATATATATATATATATATCATTTAACAATTTTTTTTTTTGGAGACTTTAGGCATAATTATAAACTCTCAATTTATTGTTGAATTTATGCTGATTTTAAAATTGCAGCAGCAACTTCATGATTGGTGATCCCTTTCTAGCTGTTTTGGAATGTACTCATTGTTATTTGCATGTAGTTTTGTTCTTTGATTTGCAATTTGATTGTTTTTTCCGTTGATTTCAAGGAATCTAATTGTTTAATCATTCAACTTTCAAGGTTACTCAGACCCAAGTCCTCATTGAGTGTAGATCAAGTTTTTTCCGATTCGAAGGCTTGGTTTCTATTCCTCTCTTTCCAGCATGGATGGGATACATTTGCTTTGTGTTGTTCTTTTAGCTTTTCTTATTGCACACAGCAAGCTAATATATTTTAACATCAGGTAGAGGATGTTGTGAAGTTCAACGAGGATGGCAATCCCATTAAAAGGTATCAAAAGAAGGTGATCATGGACCATTGTGATATAATAGGGGAAAGCTTTTGGACTGAACACCCTAGCATCCTTGCCGAATTGTTCATATAATTGAGGTAGTGTGCTCACAAATTACTTAGGTATTCATTTATTCAGATTCCAGGAAAAAGCCTTGTGAGACGTTGCGGGTTGCTGTTGTACACAAACGTGTGATAAGACAAGGTTGTGAAATTATTATTTTTTATTTTTATTATTATTATTATTATTATTTTAGTGGGCCTTAAAATTTGTTATGTTAGGTTAGGACACAGAAACTAGGAAATTGAAAGCTAGAATTGATTAAGGCTTTTTTATAGCTACTTTACTTTCCCATTTGGGGTGATTCCATTTTATAGTTATTGTTAATTCTTGCTTGTTTTATTTACTTGTTGATGATATTAAAATCTTGGGATCTGAACAGTACCGGATGCCTTGCCCGCCTCATCCATCAACTTAAGAAGCTGACGAATGACTTAAACCAAGTTCATTGGACATGCTAAACATGATCACATGACCAATTATGAAGAGAGGACCATTGTCCTTGTGGGCTTGTTTATCATCAAATGTTGATGGTCAGTTTTGTTTTGCCTCACGTCAAACAAGTCAGAATCATGAAACAAGCATTGGAAAATCATAAAGGCAAATGTATGATCGAATCACAATGTACGGGGTATTGTGCAATGGCTGATATGCTAGCTGGAGAGCATTGATGGCTGTCAGGGGTAGATGGAGTCATGGAACTGGAAGGGTGGATGGCTGGTTTGTCTATGAAAATGGTGTTGATGTTGCTGGGTGGAGGCATGACATGGAGAGGTAGAGGTATGGTGGTTACATTTGGCATGATGTGGAGAGGTAGTGGGATGTTGTCCGATTGTTTAGAGATTAGGCACAGAGAGTTTCTGCTCTTGGGATGTTGGAAGGGTATTTTGGCCATATTGTAACTTTCACACACACACATATCTGTGTGTATATATCTCATAGATTGCGAGAGGCTCTTAAGGGACTCTCATCTTCTCCCTCGCAACTTCTTCTTCTCCTTATCTAACATGGTATAAGAGAAGGATTGAGTTAGAAGTTAAAAAAAAAGAGAAAAACGCAAGAAAAGAAGAGAAAAGAAAAAGGAAAAAAATCCATGGTAACAGATATCTGAAGAAAGCTCCTTGTAAATGACCGTTCTTCAGAAAGCATAGTAACATGAGGATTGATGGGTATTCAGATGTAGACTGGGCAAGATTCTTGTAGATAGAAGGTCTATTATGTTAGAAAGGTTGAAAAATCCTGAGCAAAATTGCTACACATAGCGGAAGAATAAATCGTTTAGAACGAAATTTTTGCTTTTACCCAGGATTCCGAGGGAAAAATTGATTTTATTGTGATTTAATAAACACAAATATAAATATCTTTAGTTGCTGTGGAAAAGAACACGTCCGCTTGATCTACTCCTCGAAAATTCGTCGACGATCTAATCGACGCGAAACCGCAAGTTGAATCGATGAATTCCTTTTGTTGCGCAAAGGAACATGTGTACGACTCTTTGTTCACTTTACAATCTTATCTAAATCAGATTATAATATGAGAATATGCGTTTAGAATAATGGAGCTTAGTTGGATGATTATTTTTTACCTTCAAAAACCAAAACTAATTGATGGAATTGAGAGAAAAGAAGAAGATAAAGACTTTGGGGTGTCTCTACCAATTTTCAGCATATGGAATTATGGAAGAGCTATAGAAAACTCTAGCAATATGTCTTGTATTTATAGAGTTTTCAATTTCCATATGAACAATTCAAAGTTTATAAAGAAATCCCCAAAAATAAGGAAACTAATCACAATTGGGAAAACAAGCTACCCCACTTTGGGAAACCCACATGGGGCGCCCAAGGGGGGATTACTTGTTGCCCAAACAACCTTGGGTTGCCTTGTGTGGTTTTCTTAGTTTTCAATTTTATTTGGTCAATGTTCCCTTCTCTCTCTCATTCCAATTTTATCACATGTGTTGCTTTAATTTGTCAAAACAAATCTAGCACTAATATTTGAAATATTATTTGAATTCCAAATTGATAATGGCACATCACATGGGGCGTGTGGGCATGGGTCCCACCCAAATTCCTCCCTTGTGGGTCCACTTATCCAATTCAAATTCCCACTGCATTCTTTATTTAATTCCCAATTAAATTAATGCAATCCAATCCTATCTAATATGATTAAAGCTCTAACATAATTTATGATGTTCCCAAAATACCCTTATGGTTAATACTTAACCATTTTGGTATTCCCAATGTATCCCATAGCGCATATACACTATATACATTGTGTATATCCTTTCAATACATCAAATGCCACGAAACTAGTTCGTGTATGCAACTAAATAAATGTGGAACATCTATCGAATAGATTATAGGGCAATCGAGTAGTGAGTAGGATCGTAGCAGGAATTTAAAGGTAGATCCTGCAAAATCCACAAGTGGGTCCCACTGCGATTATTGCTCCGTAGCTAATGCTACAATCGCATTGAGTCAGTGGCATCCATCGAGACGTAACCTTAAAGATAACCGTCAAATCATCATACCCCTAATCACATCAAATGTGCAAGTCCTTTCTCCGAGTACACATCTACCGAGTTGAGTTCTACGGGGAGTGGACATTAATTACCCTCTGAGCTCACTCATGATGTACCTTTCAATCAAGCAGTGTCGGCCCGCAAATGCATTTGCTAAAACCATTTCAAAACTTATTTTGTGAAATCTTTTTGATAGACATCTTATCAAATCCACCTGGCTATGTATTTTTCTAGTCCTACTACTCTGACCAAAACTGTAGATGTTATCCTATTATATACGCGGAAAAGTTCATGTCGGGTATCATTATTGGCCTCGAAGGTTTGTCCAACACTTAAGTACTATCCTCTGGTGATTCCAATAAGAACCACGGTTAAATAGACAAAAAATGAGAGACTCGCCAACAGACTAATATGACTCCTCAAGTCAAAGGACATGTAAAGGGTCCTGTCTTGTAGAATAGCTCAACGTTCTCTTGTCCACAAGCTATTCTAATGTGATCCTGTTCAATACACAATCTCATTGTCGTACCCATTCTATCTTGCTTAGGGTCCACTACCCAAGTGATTGAGATAAGTCACTCCACATCTCGTGCATGTAGGCAAGATAGATGCTAGTTGTGTACAGAAGGAGGTGTCCAACCTCAACCCCAAGTAGGAACTACTAAGGTCTGCAAAGAACCAGAATCTCATATCTCCTTGCTCCTTAGGATCTGTGAATCCATGAGCATGGGTTTCCTACTTTGCTACCCAAGGACAAATACGTGTCAATAACAAGTAACATATCACACATATTTAACTTTTAGTACCCATAAATGTCATGATAAAGAAACTTTTATTGATTAACATGCGAAATATACCGGATTTTAGGGCACCAACTCTAACATATTACTGGTTATTGTACTTTAATCGGAGGTAATTTGGCATCGTGGAAGAGCAAGAAGCAGAATGTAGTAGTTAGGTCAGGTACAGAGGTAGAATATAGAGCCATGGCCTATACATGATGCGAGTTGATATGATTGAGATCATTTATGTTAGAGATTGGGTTGCCTTACTCATCACCTGCTTCACTACATTGTGACAACATTGCAGCTGTTCATATAGCATTGAATCCAGTCTTTCATGAGAGGACATAGCACATAAAGGTGAACTGCCACTTTATCCGTCATAGGATTCAAAAGGGGGGGGGGGGGGGGGCTCTATACCGGTTTCACAAGGTCGAATGACCAGATAGCAGACATGTTCACTAAACCTCTAAATAGAGCAAGGTTGAGTGATTTGTGTATCCAGCTTGAGGGGGAGTGTTAAGAGTAATCATGTAATTACATACCTACGTAGGGGGTATTCTTGTCATTCTTGTAAACCTAACATGCGCGCGCGCCACACACACAGATATTATATATATATATATATATATATATATATATATATATATATATATATATATATATATATATATATATAGAGAGAGAGAGAGAGAGAGAGAGAGAGAGAGAGAGAGAGAGAGAGAACTGTTCATGCACAAGTGTGCAAGTAAGTTACCTGCACACGAGTGCAGAAACAAGGTGGGGGCCCTCATTTTTGGGGGGATCAAAACCATTCATTTGGAAGGCCCTTCCATGGATAGGGTGTAGCTAAAAATAAAGCCTATTGAATCGTCCTAACCCAATCAAAGGTGTTGGGGGGGGAGGGGGGGAGGCACTGTGTGTCCATGTTTCTGCCCATTTTTCCCCTTAAAAAATGGCAGGGTTTGGTTGATCTAATGGGGCTGATTTTTGGGCCACACCCTATCCATGGAAGGGCCTTCCAAGTGAATGCTTTGGACCCCCCAAAAAATGTGGTTCCCCATTTCTGCACTCATGTGCATGTAAGCTTACCTGCACACTTGTGCAGGAACAATATATATATATATATATATATATATATATATATATATATATATATATATATATATTCGTGTGGGAGAGAGTAGATAACTCTCTCATCTCTTCTCCTGTACGTATTCTTCTTCTCTCATTCATGGATGTGTTATGAACAGTTACCAAACATGCTCTAATCCTCAAACATCTAACTCTTTTTTTTCCAACTATCTCCACCTTTTTATAAGAGTTGGCCCATTTGGTTCACTTATTAGCGGATAAGATCCTGATAGACAACTGCTTATTATTGATAAATGCGCAAGTACATGTATAAATTCAATCAAAATATGTATATCTAAGATTCAAGGATGTAGAGATTAGGAACATTTTTTTTTTTGAAAATATAGAGATTAGGAACATGACTATATGCAATTATTTTGCAATTGGAAAAAAATATATGAAAAATGAATTCGCCTTTGAAAAAAAAAACCCCAAATTCAAATAGTGGTGGAGGTGTTTGGGGAGAAAGAACACAGTCAGAGACAGTACAAGAAGCCGTGGGAAGAATCAATGCCTTAGAGTCTCTCTCTCACAAGTCCTCTACTCTTTTTTTAAATGGGTAAGATGGGGTTAGGCGGACCCATACCAGTGAATTGAATAAAGAAAAGATAAAACATTTGGGATTACAAAACACCTCCCGATCCATAGTACAATGACTACTGACTAAAGGAGAAGGAAGAGCAAGTAGGGAATGGGATCCTTGATAGCAAACTTAACACAAGAAAAAGGAATAGGAAATATTTGTGCTGATTGGTTACAGTTGGTGGGGGAATACAACTTTATTGTGAGCATCTCTACTAGAGAGCATGAAGGTGCTTCTTCTTTCGAACCTCCTGCCATGGCTCGTTGTGAGAGGTTTGGGGCTTTTCTGCCTCTTTCTAGTGTGGGGCCTGGCTCAATTTGGCTTTGCTGCTATCTGTTTCCAAATTGCTCTTCTTGTCCTCTGTTTTCCTATCTTCATTGTACTCAGGTATCTGAAGGGTGTGAGTCTTCACTATTGTACTCATTGTCATCGTGCCCAGGTTCCTCATCTAGAGCTGAGGAGCTATTTTTGTAGGGTGATAGTTGATTTCTAGGGAGGCTTCTCCTTGTTAGACTTCTGAGTTGAGATCTCTAGGATCTGATTTCCTTCCTCTGTGCTGTTTTGTACTAGACATTTGTTTTTATGGGTGATTGGCTTCCACTTCTGGCACTTCCTTTTCCTGGTTTCTTTCTACCTATTTGGGCAAGCTATGGTTGGCCGATGGTCTCCATTTGTACTCTATTTTCTTCTTAATTGTTCTCCTTAGGGTTTCGATAGTGATGAAGTCTGGGAGATTGGCTTTGGCTTCAACTTCTATGCACAGACAGGCGTAGCTTAGCCTTGTTGCTTCAGAGGTTTAGGTATCCATGTACAGAGGGATACCTATTCCACTGGCGATCTTGCTGAGGCCCTTTGGGTTCTAGAATTGCAGGGACGAATCGGCATTTTTATCCAGACTTGCACCGAGGTTAAATTTAGTTTTTCCATTGTGATTCCTGGTGACCATTTTTGAAGGATGAGAGTTTGCCGCCATAAGAGTGATTGTTCTTCTCGAGAACTTGCAGGCAATCCTCTGGGCAACTAAACTTGAATAAAAAGAAGCCAGCAGAGTGTAGAGTGTTAGAAAACTGATGTGCAAATCTGTAATTTAGGATTCGAGAATACCATATAACAAACTAACCTCACAACTAGAAGACAGAGATCAATAATACTATTTTCTGCAATAATAATCTGTAAAGAAAAAGAGAAATCGTTAGATCACTTATCGAGTTGAGGCACGAAGAATCTTCGCTGTTCTTAAGGCAAATCTCACCCCCACTATGACGAATCAACGGTGCAAATGAGTGTCTCGGCGTATGCCTCTAGGATACAACAACTCTCGCTCCAGGGGTGTGCACTCACGCAGCCCGGATGCCTAAGAACTCCCTTATATTTGCCAAAAGCCTTAAGCAGAAAACCAAAGAAAAAGCCAGAGAAGAGAAAGAGCAGAAGAAGAATCCGTCAAGGATATCTTTCTGTTTTCTCTAAAACCGATTTTTTAGGGTGAAACGTCGCACTCTTTTAGTACGTGAGAGATGTTTTCCAAACGGTCACTAAACCACGATTAAGGAATCTCAAATGGTAAAAAAGAGTTCAAACAAAATAAATAAATTCTTAACTGTTAAAAGGAAAAAATAAATAATAGAAAAAGAAAAGCCTTAAGTCGACGTGCGCGGCCGGCCGAGCCACGCCGGGCCGGGCGGCGCGCGTGTGTGGTAAGATCAAAAGCCCACCAGACCCAAGTGGGCGATCTGTGCGCGTAGGATCCCCATGACCTCTTGCTCATTCACAAGGCTAAGAGAGTGAAAGTATATATATATGGCCACTCTCATCCTTTCACACTTCTCATCTAGGACTAAAGTTTTCTCATGACTTTAGTCTTTTTGGAGGGAAGCCCAAGTAATTTGAATGAGAAGCCCAAAAGCATACATATAATGACTAAAAACACCCCATTGTAAGTTTGAATTACAAAAAGACTTTTTTCACATAAAAAGTCAACAATGAGTTGGAGCCTCCTCAGAGTTTCCATTTCCACGCTAGGTGATCTTGTAATGCTGGGAATTAGGGGCGTCTACCCAAGAAGTAGCCCACTAGGCAGTTGCTCCATCTGTTTTCTGCTTCACTGATCTCCTCTTCCTCAAAATGGATGATTTTATTGCCTTTATCATCTGTCTTTGGCTTCACAAACCTTAAGGTGGGTGTTGCTTGGTTACTTTATTTGGCGAACAGGGCGCTCCAAGGACATTTGGTAGGGATGTGGTTACCTGCTTTTTTATGGGCTTGGCGTTCAAAATTTGAATTTAACTTTTGCAAGGTGGAGTTTTCCCTCTTGTTGGGGTCTGCTAATGCGTTTGCTGTGTTGCAGAGAATTGGTCGGCTCTGACCAATTGTGATTGGAGTAGCGATTTTGCTTCATTGCAAGGCAGGGTTTTCTCAATTGGTTAATGACTCATTTTTGAATTTCGTTCCTCTTCCCGCCCATTTTTTCGAAACCTTTTGCTGCTGCTCAGTCGTGGGTTGACAAGTTTTTAATGCCCAGCACCTGGGAAATGCTGTCAAGCTGCCCTTCGTTCCCCTCTGGTACGCTGAACCGACTGATAGTGGAATTCGTCCTCAACCTTCCGATTCTTTCTGTGACTTCTTATGAGATGGAGAGCTCCATCCTTTGTTGGCTCGCGTCAAGCTCATCTTCTTCAATATCTTTCTGCAGGAGAGCTTTTAGCTTGCGCCTGTTCCCTCATTCTTTCTTGCTCGAGGAGCTATTATCTTTTTGTTGGATTTGGGGGCTTCTTTGAATCGGGTGGGGTGTTGAATTCGGCTTCGATTTCTTTGAGGAGTTGGATCTTTTCATGCTCAGCCAGTAGCACATCCAAGTTCCTGTTTTGAGCAATTGCCTTCAACCTTTGCATTAGACAGCTCAACTCTGGGCAAGTGTACGATTTTAGTCCGTGGCTGATACCCAGAACAATTTACAGTACTGTAGGGGAGTTCTCCTGCATAAAAGTTCTCCATCTGGATGGCCCTCTACCTTGCCTGAACAAATATTCATTGAATGTTATTTTCACGGTTGCCAAAAATTCCCCAAGGCCCTGTTTGGATTGCAAGAAAACCATTTCTGATGGAAAACTTTGCTTGGCAATTTTTTTTTTCTTTCCAAAATTTAGTAGGAAATGATATGAATATGTTTAATTTAGAGGGATAATATCTCAAATTAAAGGTCCCTCTAAGTAAAAATTAATAGGGTTGGTTCAAGTTTTCTTCTTTCGTGTGTAAAAAAAAGCAAGAGCTTTAAGAAGTATTTTTCCTTTCCAAACTTTTTCATTAAAATCTTGCAATCCGAAACAGGGCATAAGCTTTCATGGAAGAGGAACACCGCCCAGCATGGGGCTTCAACTTACGGTCACAAGGTTAACAGCCTCTTGCTCTACCAACTGAGCTTGACTGGCACTTGTTTCTAGTGTCAAAATAAGTAAGATTCATTATAAATAATTTTCAAAGAGAATAGTGTTTCCGAGCTCTAGCTCAGATAGCTTATTTGAGCTAGAGTGTCAAAAACTCATGTGGGCCCATGTTTTTAGGGGAATCTAAAGCATTCATTTAAAAGGCCCTATCATGGATAGGGTGTGTACCAAAAATCAGGTCTATAGGATCCTAACGTTTCCATCTATAGAGGGAAAAATGGACAGATAATGTTTCTCACAAATCTGCCCATTTTCTCCTCCACAAATGGAAGTATTAGGATGATCCTATGGACCTGATTTTTCGTGGACACCCTATCCATGATAGGGGGATCCAAATGAATGCTTTGGATCCCCCAACAATGTGGGCCCACACATGTTTCTTAGCTCGAGCTCATATAAGATTATCTGAGCTCTAGCTCAGAAATACTGTTCTCATTTTCAAATATGGCACTCCTCACTTTACTAAACCTTTTATTCAATATGTGATATTTCGTCTGAAGTGTATAGTACAGAAAAATTTTCATGGAAAAAGAATTTTCCAGTATTTCACTAACTATTTTTCATGAAAAAGTTTTTCTAAATAAAAGAATATTCCTTGTTTTGAAGTAAAATTGCATGGAAATTTTTTCCATGGGTTAGGATTATTAATTTTAGAACGTGCACCACAGCTAAAACATGGGAATGCAGATATCATCTTCCTTTTGTAGAGTTTCGCATACTAATAAAGATTGCATTTTATTAGGGATGCAAAACCTTTTGAGCGAAAAAATACATGCTCCTAGAGTTATTCAAAGGGCGTTTTTGTTAAAAAAATATATCTAAAATAAATCTATCTTATGAGGGAGAGATGGGCTCGGATTCTTCTGTTTTGCCATTAAAGAGGATTCAAAGGCTTTTCTTTGTTCGGCTGTACTCTTGGTCATGGATATAAGCATGGTTTTAAATTTTGACCGAAATCCGAAATCACTTAAAACCGAAATGGTTTATTATTTCGCCAAAATTTTGGTAATTTTGGAATTTGTACCCAAATTTCGGTTTGCTATGTGGTGAACCCAAAAAACTTATTTTTTTTAAAAACTATTGGTTGAACCCCACAGCATATTATCCTCGCCGGTTGCTTCCTCCATTTTTCCGGCGAATCGAATCTTGAGGATGACTGAGAGTAGCAGATTTTGCATTCCGTTGTTTTCTATGCTTATCCAGTGTCGTTACCCACGAAGCTTGAGAAAGAGGAGTCTTGTACACGTAAGTCTTGACTCTTGAGGTGTCACAATTAATTAAAATATAAAAGAGAGAGTTGGTTGAGTGTTGTACACGGAAGTCTTATAAAAGAGAAAGTGGGTTGTAAACTTGTAATATTTCACCGAAATTTCAACCGAAATTACCTAAATTTCGGCAATTTTGGAGGAAATTTTGTATTGAATAAAATAATCATTTCGTTTGAGTACCAGATTTTGACCGAAATTTCAAAATTTCAGGGGTCCGAAACTGGTACCGAAACTGAAATTTTAAACCATGGATATGAGAGAGATATGGGTGTGATTAGCGTGATTTGTAAAGAGGACGGTTTGGATCATCCTATTTGAATTTGTAGAGGGCGTGATTTGCATGATTTGCATGAATAAGTGTGGTTGCATAGGTAAGTTATCTATTAAAACGCTTAGATTCCTTGTATGCATGTATTGTTGGTATTTTAATACAAAGTGGCTTTTGTTGGTGTTTTACGAAGTTTGTTGAGCAACCAGCCCAACTCGGAGAGTTATCCCTCGGTTGGAGGCAGGTTGAGCTTCATTCCCCGCATATCCGGTGAGGAGATTCCAGGACTAGCTGGTAGGCCCTTATTAGCCCCTCTTAGCCCTATTAGTAAGTGAACAAGTAGTAAGGAGCGCGCAAGCTTACGTTTTGAAGCATACTATACTAATAAGGGCGCGCGAGGGCCCCTCTCACGTAAGGCGCTGGAAAACCCGGCTTAGCGAATCGCTTCCAGATTGGCTTGCTTCAATCTCGAAAGCCAACGGCGTCTTGTGTGCCTCGTTTATGCTCTCGGCAATCCCTGCAGTAGTTCGAAGCACTAAGAATAATTGGCTGCACTGGAGGTTCGCTACTGGTTTTACCAACTATAATTATAGGGCCCTTACTTCGCTACCGCTTGGTCCTTGCCGCTGACGCCTATCGTTTCCAAGACCTGAATTGAGAAAGCTGCCAGGGATTCGAGAAAGATTGAATAGCTAACCGCATTCTGAGATCTCAGGTCTTGCCGCGATTCCGGGAGCTGATGAAGAATCTTCGAGAAAGAAATGCCACCCAGGCTCCAGCAACGCGATCGTAACAGGTGCATAAGAGTACAAAAGGGGATAAGAAGGGGGGAGCGCCCCAATATAATGCTATGAAAGCATTTTTTAGGTATAGTCAAGCCCCTTGACTCTATCAGTTTGAAAAATATTGAATTATCTTCACTTGCCAACACTTGCCCGCTTACTAAATAGGCTAGCGTTGGTGCTCTTAGTGCTCTACTTGCAAACAAATTTCGGCCTTACCTATGATGAAAGAGCAAATTATAAAAATATTTATAATTTAATCTTTTCATAATTTGCTTTTTTTGTACGCGTTCCGTCTTTCTCATTCTTGTTCTTGTACTATACTACTTTATTTGTTCGGATTTTGAACCAGAGCATCTTAAGGCTCGATGACTACGTCTTGTAGATGCTACCTACAAGGGAAGAGAATCCACGCTTCAACGCGATAGAAGCCCTAAGCTATAGCAATAGCGCGCTACTCAACAAAGATTTCAAGTATACCGCGAAAGAAGGGCGGTGAGTCGGTCTAGATGGCAAAAGAAGGTAACCGTAGGGAAGGTGGCTAGCTTCTTTTCAGTTTCGCTTGTCTTTTCAGCTTGTTCAAAAGCGTTTTCAGTGCGCTATTGGTGGAGCTGCTCGACTGAAAGAAAGGAAAGGGGTGACTTTTCTGATTCTTGGCGTCAGAGAAAGCAGAATCAGACTGCCAACGATCTTACGATAGAGAGTCTTCACCTTGCTCCTGTGCTTGGCTAAAGCCTATTATGCGCTTTAGCTTTATGCGAGCTAGCTTGACGAGATGCACGCACACAAGAAGGCAACGATGGCTAGGCAAATCCGAGTGGTTATCGGATACACGCAATAGCTAGGAATAGGAAAGGAGGCGGATTAGTGAGGAATATATCATAACAATCTCAAGAATTGCTTTGCTTTTGTTGAGGGCATTACGGGCCGACTACAAGAAGCAAAGCTTCGTAGACTCGACAAGGTGGAAAAACTGGTAAGGTTTCTGAAGCTTAGGAGAGGAGACACGTGTTAGCTGTAGGAAGTATGGTTCTGAAAGTGACTTCGGTTCGCCAGTTCAGGCTCAACTCCTCGCTTTACGTTAGCGGACCTACAGGTCGGGCCGGGGCTCCGCGCTCTTTCTTTCTGTGTGGGACGATGCCGGGGAGATAAAGGAATGCGTCGAGGAGGCAGCCAATATGAAGAGGTAAGGGGAAAGTGGATCACCTTGGCGCAGACCTCGAGAGCTGGCGACCCTTCGGCTGGCCTTTAACTAGAAGTGAGAAAGGGGCAGTGGATATACATTGCCAGATCCAGTTTCTCCATGTCTGGTTGAATCCATACAGACTGAGCACTTTCTCCAGGAAGCCCCATTCTAGCCCTATATTAGTAAGTCATACGCATACGCCTTTAGCATGTCGAGCTTGAGCTTAAGACACCAGCCCCCCCCGCCTCGGTATCATTCATTGGCCTCTCGGATACCTACCTGGGTGGGGCTCCTTGGTATTCTTATCTAGGCTCTGATTCGGGTGCTTCCGATAACGCATTGACGGGTTCATTCAATGCGGAAGGATGTGACCGATTAAGGGCCTTAAGAAGTGAATTGATGGAGTAGATGCTTATCTTCATTCATACGCGATCGCTGCCCTTCCTACCCCACCCACCGCCCTGATCCTGAATCCACTTTAGACTCGCTTTACATATGGCTCTACTACCAGATACCGGAAGATTGGCTTCTACTCCTTAGGATAGTCTAGTTTTCATACCAGCTCCAATGCTATAACTTCCTTCAGCTTTCAAAGCACAGAGATAGCTAGTGATTACAATTAGGATATTTTCTTTACCCGGCCGCTCGTGGTAGCCTTGGTTGGCTGTACCTGTACAGAACTAAGCTATATAGCAGCTCTCTGTAGCTAACCGAAAAACCAACCATTCTCCGCATACAACTAATTCTCCGGTGATCATAACTGATTTTCCGGACTCAAACTTATTTTATTCTCCGCGCTCTTCCGCCGAGCTTTCGATGTTTTGATCCTTCTTCTCGTTCTCGCCGGACGGGGACCGCCGCCCGAAAAAGAAAGAAAAAGGCTTCAATGCCATGATGCCCATGCCGTACCAACAAGCACCCTTACTAGTAAAGGGAGCGCCTAGCGCGAAACTTGAGTTCTCAATAAGGGGCGCTCACGTTTTTTGGCTCCCTGTTACAACTATAGCACTCCTGATTTTGCTTTTCAAACTTCCTACTCCGAATACGAGGTAGCAGTTCTTGCTATGCTGCTGTATCCGACGTAGCCCCAGATACAATGCACCTACCAACCCCCCGTCGTCGTGATGGTGAACAGATGAACCTATGACCTAACCAATAGTACCCACTAATAGCATTAGGGAAGGGAGGAAAAAGGCACGAACCTCCCCCTACCGGACACTATACCTCGTAGGTACGAGAGGTAGAACCATCATAAGTCGGGACAGCAGCCGACGCAACGAATCCAGCCGCAGATTATTCAATTGGACTCCTTATTTACGTGGGAGCCATAAATGACAGTTTATTGCATCGAGCCCCAGGACATTAACATTCAGGATATATAAAAAGGTATATAAGGTGGATAGGGAAAAACAACCCATAGAGTTCGTCTACCAAGGGTATGTCCATGCTCTTCGGATCCAAAGGCAGGTGGTAATCGAATCATTAATACTCTTTATTTATTTTACCTCTTTATCTATTCATTTAAAAAAAAGAAATCTAACAAATGGAATCCAGCTTTGACCGAGCTGGGCAAGGAAGGCGGGGAAAGGAAAAGAGGCTGCTTTCATCACATCAATAAGGGGCTTGCTTAGAAAAAGAGAGAAAAGTGACTCTCCATCGCCCCCAGCCCAGGTGGAACAGTCAAGGTTGAAGATCTCAAATGCTATTTCAAGGTGCGAGCCAGAGTGACCTTCGATACCATCTCGGGACCTCCTCCTTCATTTACGGTGGTCCCACTAAACAATGTTCGAAGAGAGAGCAATGGACTGGGAAATGGTTGAGATCACACTCATAACTTGCTTATTGGATCGTAGCGCGGCTAGGCCTTGATAAGGAGCAGAGAAAAATGAACTCCTAATTATTAAGAACTAGCCCAGGATGACCCTAGTTTTCTTTTCGGAGAATTTCATTCTACTTCTGCTAATGATGAATTTGGCAAATCTGTGGACCAAAAGATGTATACGGGTATGATAGGTAGCCTACTCTATTTGACAGCCAGCAGACCAGACATTATGTTTACTGTCTGTCTCTGTGCTCGATTTCAATCGGATCCAAAGGAGTCTCACCTATCGGCAGTCAAGAAGATCTTCAAGTACTTAAGAGGAACCCAAAGTCTGGGACTATGGTATGAAAGATCTACTGCCTTCACTCTCATTGGATATTCGGATGCAGACTTTGCTGGATGTAAAGTGGATAGAAAAAGCACTAGTGGGACTTGTCAATTGTTGGGCAAATCACTTGTTTCATGGTTTAGCAAGAAACAAAATTCAGTAGCTCTGTCCACAACAGAAGCAAAATATGTGGTAGCTGGAGCTTGCTGTGCACAAGTCCTATGGATGAAAAGCACATTGATGGACTATGGAATTAAAATGGAAAATATTCTCATCCAATGTGACAATACTAGTGCTATAAACCTGACAAAGAACCCCATACAACACTCTAGAACCAAACATATTGAGATAAGGCACCACTTCATTAGAGATCACTCACAAAAATGGGATATTTGTTTAAAATATATCAACATTGAGGAACAATTGGCTGATATCTTTACAAAACCCCTCAATGATGATAGAATATGTTATATCTGAAGTGCCTTGAACATTTGGAGTGCGGATCAAGTCAAAGAAATTGCCAGATAAATACTTTGTGCCTTTCACCAGCTTATCTATAAAGTATATATATATATATATCATCCCTGTTTGGTAGTATCTGCATGAATGTGATGTCAAACATTAATCTTAAAAATCACTCAATCGGTACTCTTAGCCTTCTTAGTTCTCTAAGAATGGAGAGGTACCTTCACCTTAATTAAAATACCTAACAATTTGACAAGTATGTCAACATCTCGATCATGAACAGGTATATGTGCATTACTTCGCTACATATTTTATACTATTGATTTAGGGGGAGTACCTAACTCAATCTTCATTCACTCCTATTTACTATACATTTTAGTTCGCCCTTTCTGTGGATGACAAAAGGGGGAGAAGTTTGAAATTGATTATCTATTCACTTGCCTATATGCACTATATGCTTTTACTTGCTATCATTTATCATTGTGCATATATTGAGGGGGAGTTCCTGCAATCACTTGCCTATTATGTCACTCCACACACACCTCATAATCAATTTTGTTTGTCATCATAAAAAAGGGGGAGATTGTAAGCCCAAGAGTCTACTCTCCTATTTTGTTTTGATGATTCTAAACATAATTGATTATGTTCTTGAATACTAATCAATTTGCCTTGAAGTGTTGTGTTAAGATAAGTTGATCATTGAAGGAACCAACACACCACATGGTCATGCTTGAAGATGTACCACACAAGAGTCAAAAGAGCTAAGTGGAGCTCACATTATCTCTCAAGCAAGCATACACAAAATGGAAGACCAATTGAAATCAAGGCTAAAGAGAAGTTGAGGGTCACCTAGATTTCATTATACATCTTTTTCTCTTTAAATTTCTAAGTCAAGGCAAGGTTTTCAAAATAGTTTCCAAAACCACTTAAGAACTTAAATGGTTAAGTGAATGGTTATGTGGTGGACCAACATGTTGGGACCCTCATAAACATTCCAAATTATCATAGGAATTGAGTTCCAAAAGCCCAAAATCAAATAGCAACAAAAACAGAAAAGTCATGCTGATTTTAGACTTCTCGGAACTCCGAGATTTTTCTCGGAGCTCCGAGCCCGGAACTCCGAGAAATGGTCCAGTAGTATTTACAACTTCTGGCCATTCTCTCGGAACTCCGATAAATTTTCTCAGAACTCCGAGAAATGGTCCAGTAGTATTTTTCATATTCTGGCCGTTCTCTCGAAACTCCGAGAATTTCTCGGAGCTTCGAGAATGGTTCTCGAAATTCCAAGAAAGTCGCGACAGCACAGGAAAGAGCCGTTGGTTTTTGAATTAAAATTTGGTTTTTTGATATCTACACCCCCAAACGGTCATATCTTCTCAAGTGCTATAAATACTCATTCAAAATGATTATTTTCTCTCTCTTGAATATTTGGAAAATTATCCTTAAGCATTCAAAAACACTTGCAACTCATTTTAGCTTAAGCTTTTGTTTTCTCCACCAAGCTTGCCTTGCACTTGCAAATCAATTGAGTTTGGATTTAGGCCTTTCATTTGCAACCTATCGTGGAGACCACTCAAAGGGACAGTATTGTGCATCAAGCTTTCAAGAGAAGCCAAGCTAGTCTTCATCTTCTATTCTTGTAAAGGTGACTAGGGCATCCTACTTTAATACCCTAAGGAGTAGCGCTTAGAACTCGGCGGAGAAGGAGAGTCATTGTAAAGGGTGTGAAGGGCATCCTTATTTAATACCCCTTGGAAGTGTAATCGCCTCGGAGCCGAGCATCGTGGAGGTCTCACATAGTGGAAATCCTTAAGGACGATCTTAAGAAGAGTGGAGTAGGGCTTTGCCCGAACCACTATACATCGGTGTGTTCCTTTCTTGTCTTGCACTTTCATTCTTATTTTGGTTTGGTATTTCCTTTTGATTTGATCTTAGTTGAACTAACCAAAATCTAATTAAGAAAAGAAAAATCAAATTAGGTTCACTACTTAAATTTAAAAAGGTATAAATTGTTGTTAAAATTAATTCACCCCCCCTCTTGCATATTTCAGATTCGCGTGTGGAGATGTGTCGACATGGATTCGGCATATGGGTGCAAAGAATCCATGCAACACATCCTATGATACTAGGACTAAAGGGTCAAAAATGGGTTTGCTCTGCAGGTGTTGAACAATCTACTCCACATAGATGTGGGCTAACAGGGCTAGGGCTGATAAACACTTTCTTAAATCTTCGATTTCCTCCCACATTTTCAATCTACAAAAAATGGAGGAAGAGAAAGTAGCATGCTCCGATGGAGGAATAGGTTGAGGTTACACCATAATTCTTTTGTCGGATTCACTTTGAATTAACGAGTAGACCATATCAAGGTCGGGAAGCTCATCCCTTCCAAAGATCTGCACAGTTGCATCTCAAATTCAGAATAAAGTCCAACTAAGAATTTAGAAATCATATTTTGCTTAACGTGTTTTCGATGTTTCTCTCCATCAGGGTATCCCATTCCAGCAATTAGTAGTGATCTAATTCTTCCCACAGTCCTGAAGAATGGAATAATGACTAGCAAGACCCTTCTCCCCGTGAATAAGAGTCATCTCCAACCGAAGCCAATACAAAAGGGAAATATTGTTCTTTTGCTAATAGGATTGAGCTGCCAGCGTGTATCCGTAGGGACTAGTCCTACTCCCGAAGGGGGTGGGGACATCCTACGTCATCAAAAAAAAAAAGAAGGATTGAGCTGCCTTATCTCAAACATCTTTTGTAGTCTATAGGAATAAATATACATGACTGATATGAGGTTGCATTGAATGCAACAGCCTACACAACACCATTAAAATTTTGCATTGCCATTTATCATAAATCAAACCACGACTCTTTGGTGCCTTAGTTTGCATGTGACATTCTAGTTTGTGATGATCACCAATGTCAACTCAACTAGTGTGATCTGCACATTTGGGAATTATCTAAATAGCTACCCATGGTAGAACTAGTTCTTGGGTCTCTATGTATTGCAGAGGTGACCTTCCAAAGCATTATTGATTAACATGTTCTTTTTTAAGAAACCAATTACATAACACACATGAATTACGGATCAATATCTAACTATCTTTATCAAGGAACATATCCCGGTGATAGACACTGAACACGAAAAAACTAAGATATGTACAACAAATCGCCACATCTGATTGAAAAAAAAGAGGACAGATCTAACTATCTTGCCTACATCTGATACATCCGGTATGCACGGACCTCCAGATCTGAAAAGAAAACCATGATAGAGAGACAATAAATTCCAGATCTAAAACAAAACTTCTAGCTCTAAGATTTTCACCCCCTTTATTCAAACTTCGAATATTCAACAACTCAACTCAACTAAACTCAACAAAGCCTTCGTCCCAAACTAGTTGGGGTCGGCTAAATGAATCATTTAGAAAAAATTCATGAAGAAGGTGAAAGGAATCTACCCGGCTCTAATCCTGGCTCTAGTTGGGTTCTTCTACGTGGATCATTTTCTTCCATTCTATCCTATCCAAAGTCATGTTCTCTGTTATGTTCCTAGCTATCAAATCTTTCCTCACTGTTTCTACCCAAGTTGTTTTTGATCTGCCCCTACCTCTTTTTACTCCATCAATTTGGCACGAGTCGCCTCTTCTCACCGGAGCATCCAAAGGCCTACGTTGGATATGTCCAAACCAAGGAAGCAGGATTCTTCCCTGGGAGTCTCCGATTCCCGCTCTGGCAACCTTGAGTAGGATTCTTCCCTGGGAGCCTTTGATTCCCGTTTCGATTCCCGCTCTGGCAACCTTGGTCCAAACCATCTTAAGCGGTGCTCTCTCATCCTCCCCTCAATTGGTGCCACCCCCACCTTTTTACGAATGTCTTCATTTTTAATTCTATCTAACCTTGTGTGGCCGCACATCCATCTAAGCATTCGCATCTCCGCTACACTCATCTTATGCACATGCTGCTTCTTGGTGGCCAAACATTCTGAGATGTACAACATGGCTAGCCTCACAGCTGTCTTATAAAACTTTCCCTTCAACTTGGTAGAGATTTTACGGTCGCACAAAACTCCTGAGGCAAGCTTCCACTTCAACCAACCTGCTCTTATTCTATGGTTAACATCCTCTTCAATCTCTCCTTCCTTATGTAGAATTGAACCAAGATAGCGAAAGATATCCCTCTTAGGTACCTCCTATCCAGTCATGTTTACTACATCCTCGTCCCGCCTCCTTACATTACTAAAGTTGCATTCTATATATTCTGTCGTAGTCCTACTCGGTCTAAAACCTTTGGATTCCAAAGTAGTTCTCCATAACTCTAACTTAGCATTTACTCCTGCTTTGATTTCATAATTTAATACTATGTCATCTGCAAATAACATACACCACGGCACCTCATCCTGGATACCCTCCGTAAGCTCATCCATAACTAGCGTAAAAAGATAAGGGCTCAGAGCTGATCCTTGGTGCAGTCCTATTGTAATTTTTTTTTTTGAAAGATGACTTTTTTCATTGATATTAAAAAAGCATTGGGGACCAGAAGTCCCGTCCTACATTACAAGATATCAATAAAACTGGACCGGGCATACCCGGAACCAGGGAAGCGTAAAACCTAACAAAATTACTTCAACTACACTAACATTTTCCTTTCTTCCTTCACCATGCCATTGATAAACTTTACTTTGGAGGCCCCCAAAAGCATCTCTTTATATTATCAGTTATTTTTTGCAAGCCAAATCCCATTAATCTTGTTAGCACCAATATTAACAAAGCATCAATTGTCCGTAAAACCAAGGACAAGAATGCCCAAAAAGCTCCTTTCCCATTAGGTATAATCAATCCAACTCCCAAAAAATCTTAAGGGCTGGGACCAGGGGTCTAACTATTAGGCACAATCAGTCAGCTCCACTGAAAGGGCTCCAATGTCCAGCTCCAATTCCATATCCTCAGGTCAGTAGTATGCGGCAAACTGCAGAAACGGGATCTCTACCACAGGATTCCTTCGAATTGAAATTCATTCAGCTATCTTCTGAAGGCAGAGATTTTTCTTTGCCTCCCATTCCAATCGCCTTAGTTCATTTGTATACTCCAGCCAACCTTGAAAGAAGGGAAATTTGTAGATTGGTATGCAAATGTCCTTTAAATTATACGTACCAGTAACAGGGACGTACCAGTAGAGTTTGATAATCTGCTTGGAATTGTCTCCATTGATGCTTAAGTTTGCTTTTAACTAATTCGGGAGTGGTGGGAGCCTATTGTAATTGGAGTTTCCAGTCCTATTGTAATTGGAAACTCACTAGACGTGCCATCCGTGGTTCTGACACTAGTTACTGCTTCATTATACATATCCTTAATCACATCAATATATTTAGTAGGCACTTTTTTCCTTTCAAGGTCCCACGAGATAACACTCCTGGGAACCCTATCATACGCTTTCTCCAAATCAATGAAAACCATATGAAGGTCCTTCTTATTTTCTCTAAATCTCTCCATTAACAGCCTAATCAAGAAGATAGGTTCCATAGTCGATCATCCGAGCATGAAGCCAAACTGATTTTCTGACACCTTAGTTTCTTTTCTTAGTTTATGCTCAATTACCCTCTCCCAAAGCTTCATGGTGTGACTCATTAGCTTTAATTCCCCGGTAATTAGTGCAACTCTAAATGTCCATTTATTCTTATAAATAGGTACTAATGTACTCTTCCTCCACTTATCAGGCATCTTCTTAGTCTTCAAAATATTGTTAAACAATCTAGTTAACCAAACCAAGCCCACATCACCCAAGCATCTCCAAGTCTCAATAGGAATATCGTCAGGCCTCCTAGCCTAACCTAATTTCATATTTTTCATAGCTACTCTTACCTCTGATGTTTGGATTCTACGAACAAACCTCCGGTTGGTATCATCAAAAGCGTTATCAAGTTCTCCCAAATTCACTACAGGTTCTCTATTAAACAACTTATCGAAGTAACTTCTCCATCTCTCTTTAACCTCGCTTTCTTTTACTAACAATCTTTGATTCTCATCTTTGATGCATTTTATATGATTCAAGTCCCTGCTCTTTCTTTCTCTTATCTTAGCAAGCTTGTAGACATCCTTTTTACCCTCTTTCTTTCCTAACCTGTGGTACAAATCCTCATATACCTTGCCTCTGGCTTCCCTTACTGCTTTCTTAGCTTCTTTTCTAGCCAATTTATACTTCTCAATGTTCTCCTCATTTATACACTTATGCAAACATTTATAACACTCTTTTAGACTTAATCACCTTTTGGACCTCCTCATTCCACCACCATGTGGAATATTAAACGACCAAAAAAAAAAAAACTACTTCACAACAATTCAAGAACAAAAAAAAAACAAAAAACTACACCATACCTCTCTGCAAGAAGGAAGGCTATCTCCTACATGGCCATACAGTTGCTGATGTTAGCAGTACATCTAGATGAATTCGTGGGAGTTAACTACAGCAGAGACAACAAAAGAATTTTCTCCTGCTTTGATTCCAAGTTGAGTTTCACACTATGATAGAGAAGAGAGATAACGTGGAGGGAGCAGAGAAGAAAGGAAGGGAAATGTTGCTAGGGTGTGGGTGCGTGGGTGTTGTGTGTGTGTGGGGGGGGGGGGTAGTGATTTGCGAGTAATCCTCCCCTCCTAGACTTTTATTAAAACATAATTCATACTTGTCATTATGGCCTTGAATAGATAAGGATATACAAGTCAAGAGGAATATACATGCATAGATAGTGACAAATATTGTTCTTGAGAATTTCTCAATTGATTTTCAAAGTTTGATTTTCTTATCAGATATTACACAAAATCTACCGGAAAATAAAATAAATAAAAGATGCAAAATGAAAAATAAAAAAGGAAATTAAAGTAAAAGACTACTTATGTGCACTCTCTGGAAAACATCTGAATGAGAAATCTCAAAAAATGCAATTCTTTTATACAATTGAGAAAAAAAATATTGTTGAAAATATAGTGAAATATAAGATATACAAAATCTCAAAAAAGAAAAAAAAGAAAGAAAAAGGTAATACTCTTTTAGAAGATTGTGAAAAAATAACATTGTTGAAAATATTGTGAAAATATTAGATCTTCGAAAGCCCGGATATCCTTCGGTAAAAAGGGAGAGAGACTAATGTGTGAGCCCATAATTAACTGGAAAGCAACATATATTTTATCACCAAGAAGAGGCAATTATTCATCTACAGCATCAATATTTTTAGATTCCTAATGTCCATGTTATGCAAGGTAGCTGAAGAGACCTAGATCATATATTTCTCAATTGTCGTTTTTCTCATAGGAAATGGACCTTCAATTGATTGTAGGTATTCTGGGTGACATTGACTTCAGTGGCAGATTTCCTAGAGTGTTTGTACTCCGCACCCATCCTTACCATACTTTATGGGGAATTTGTCGGTTGGCTATGATGGGGATCCAGACTCAGGATTTCAAGTATACCAGCGACGGAGGAGACATAGGGACAGGGAGTTGACTTCGATATGGATAGACGACCAGTTTTTTTGATCCAGATGTTTCAGATCGACGTTCCGACGGCACAGATGATTCACAGATGTTGCAGACACATTTCAGATGCCCGACCGATCCACATACATTTTTAGAGATGATTCATATATCATGCGGGCCCTTTTGAGTCTTAGATTTTTATTTTTTTAAAAGTTTTTCTTTTAGTTTTACGGTGTTAAAAGAGTCTTTTATGAGTTGTTTTAGTTATAGGGGTAATGTGGTCTTTTTGCATCAAAATAACTCAAGTTATGTGAGTTATGGTTGTTTTAAATTAGCCCCACACATGTATTACAGGATTTTAAGTGGGAGCATATCTTTAAGTCATTAGAAAGGGTAGTTTGGCCCTTAGGGTATTTTTATTGGTTTGATATAAATAGTTTATGTTGGGTTTGTAAAAGAGAACATTACTTTCATTTTGCTATGAGAAATGGAGAGCTTATTGGAGAAAAAGGTTTCATCTTCTTCTTCATCTTCTTTGGTGAGATGCCAAAGAAACTCCATCCCGGCATCCTTTGACAACTACCCGGTTTGTGTCTACACAACTAGAAACCTACCCAAAGCCCCTTTTGAAGAGACCAAAACCTTCCACATAGGCATACTAGTATTGTGTGAGACCTGGTGAAATTCAGTAAATGGGATTGGAATACATTTTGTGGGGTTAACGAAATTTCTTATTTGTCAGAATTGTGACTTCTTGGAATTCTTGCTATTTACATGCATATGTATATATTGATTACATATTTAAATTTACTCATGGATAATCTTAAAATCTCAATCATTTAATCAAATTTCCATGGTCGAATCATAGAAGTTGTTCCCGTCGTAAGTCAGGCTATATTTTGGAGCATTAGGGAAAAAATGCTATCACATGATCTTCAAAATCCTAGAATCTATATATGGGTTCAAGTTGCAAAAGAAAATTATGAAGTAAGTCATTTCCTGGGTGTGGATGCATGAATGATGAGGTCGACATGACCAGAAAGTGGAAGCCCTCTGACAATCAAGGAAAAGCTACATGGAAGAAACCACTCCAAGCAGGCTTTAAGTATTAGGAACACTGTACTACCTGAGATTCGAAAGGGCCCTATTTGGACAGTGGCGTCGTTATCCCTCAGATCATCTTCCTCACTAATATGCAATAAGAATCAGCTCTTTTCTTCTAACTTGTTGATTCAATATGCAATAAGAATCAGCTCTTTTCTTCTAACCTTACTAATGGGAGATCCTATTATTGGAGAAGTATGATTTTGTTCTAATAAAAAAATAAAAAAATAAATTTGTTACTTGTTAGGAACAAAAAAGAAATGGCTTATATCGTGTAGAGCAAAACTGAAGTCCAAGCAGCAATATGAAATGAGAAAATATATGAATAAACGCCAACAAAGAAAACAATACAAAAGCATAAGATAAGAGGTTTGGCTCAAGAAGCAAAAACAAATGGCTACCTGTCCCACGAACACGGACAATAGAATTAGAAGCTTCTTGGATTGCTTTTATGGTTGCTCCCTGTTTTCCTATCAAGCTTGCGGCGTGTGTAGCATGCACCAGGAGCCGTTTTGAGGCAGCGGCCCCAGGATTTGGAGCATGAGACTCATTATCAATACCATCAACAATACGTTTATGAACCCTCAGCAGACCATCAATAGCAGGCAGAATAGAAATATCTGGCTCCTCCTTTGCTGAAATCATTACCTGTTAAAAGATTGAGAAAGAGCAAACAATCAGTGTCTGATAGTAATTTTTTAAAGATAGTCTGATAGTAATTTAAATTAAAGTCTTAAGCACTGAACAATATCCAATATCTAGTTACTAGAAGTTAGATGAATAGTTACCTAAAAAGATAATTATATTAAGCATGGCCGTGGTGCCTTAAAACATGAAATAAATACTATTACAAGAAAAAGCAAGATCAAATGACACTGATAAATATTTACATTATTATAACACATTCCTATAAGAATAATTTAGTGCATGCATGGACTTGTTGCTACTCGCCAATTATAATTTTCGAAAGTGCACTTGGCAAAATTTTGCCAAATGCAACTCAGAGATGCTATAACCTGCAACTAGAAACACCTTAATACATGGTAGCTACGATGCAGTACAAAAAAAAAATCTTTTGTAATTCAGGTGGAGAAAAATCATTTCGTTCTCTAGGCCAGTAGGCATATGCGATGCAAATGAAGTTGAAGCCATTGCTTTACTATGGGGATTGAAATTATATCCAAAATCAAGATGGGAACCATTGATTATTGAAGGAGACTCCTCCAAAGCAATTGCCAAGGCTACCAGCAAATCTCTCGGGCCTTGGAAGCTTGTTGATGTAATATCAGAAATAAGAGACATAGTTGCTGTCATTAACACATCACTAATTCATATGAGAAGATCGGCCAATGACGAAGCCAACAAGCTTGCCAAAGAAGGGGCTGACATGAAGGGGGAAGTACTTTTCACCATTAGCTAAAGCATGCCGTTTCCTTGATCTTATCTAGTAATTGATTTTGCAGGGAGTTAAGTGGCGTTTCTGCCACTTTGTTGGTTTGTTTTTAGCCAAGTTTTGGGATGAGGATGAGATGGAATTAAATCTTATATTTAGTTGATAAATGATGAAGATTGAAAAAATAGATAGTTTCATATTTTAGAAACTATATAAAACATCCATCTTAGATATAGGGGACCCTAGACACGGTGTCAAAGAGCTTTTAACCATGTTTAGGGATTACGATGAAATGATACTGAATCTTAGCTTTAGTTGATGAAGGATTGAGATTGCAAAAGAGAAAGTTTGTTCTTTTAGAAACTTTATGAAATATCCATCTTTTAGACATTAGAAGCCCTAGAGTGGATGTGAACGAGCTTTTAGCTAAGTTTTGGGATGGGAATGAGAGGGTATAAAATCTTAGATTTAGTTGATGAAAGATAGAGATTGAAAAATAGAAAGTTTCTTATTATTTAGAAACTTTATCAAACATCCATCTTTTAGACTTAGAAAGCCCTAAATATGATATCATCGATCATTTAGCCAAGTTTTGGGTTGAGAATGAGAGGGTATTGAATCTTAGATTTAGTTGATGAAGGATGAAGATTGAAAAAATAGAAAGTTTCTTATTTTAGAAACTTTATAAAATATCAATCTTTTAGACTTAGTAAACCGTAAAGATGGTGTCAAGGAGCTTTTAGTTAAGTTTTGAGATGAGAATGAGATGGTATTGAATCTTAGATTTAGTTGATGAAGGATAGATATGAAAAAAATAGAAAGTTTCTTATTTTAGAAACTTTATAAAACTTACATCTTTTAGACATAACAAACCCTAGAGATGGTGTCAAGGTGCTTCTAGCCAAGTTTTGGGATGAGGATGAGATGATATTGAATCGTAGATTTAGTTGGAGAAGGATAGAGATTGAAAAATAGAAAGTTTCTTATTTTAGAAACCTTATAAAACATCCACCTCTTAGCCAAGTATTGAGATTAGGATTAGATGGTATTGAATCTCAGATTTAGTTGATCAATGATGGAGATTGTAAATTAGAAAGATTCTTATTTTAGAAACTTTATAAAACATCAATCTTTTAGGCATAGGAAACCTCGTTGATGGTGTGAAGAACTTTTAGCCAAATTTGAGATGAGGATTAGATGGTATTGAATCTTTGATTTATTTGAACAAGGATGGAGATTGAAAAAATATAAAATTTCTAATTTTAGTAACTTTATAAAACATCTAACTTTTAGACATTAGAAACCCTAGAGATGGTGTGAAGGAGCTTTTAGCTAAGTTTTGAGATGATGATGAGATGATATTGAATCTTAAATTTAGTTTATAAAGGATGGAGATTGAAAAAATAGAAAGTTTCTTATTATTAAAACATTGTAAGAAATAAATCTTTTAGACATAGGAAACCCAAAAGTTGGTGTCCAGGAGGTTTTAGACAAGTTTTGAGATGAGGATGAGATAGTATTGAATCTTAGATTTAGTTTATAAAGGATGAAAATTGAAAAAATAGAAAGTTTATTATTTTAGAAACTTTACAAAACATCAATCTTTTAGAGGTAGGAGACCTTAGACAGTCAAGGAGCTTTTAGCTACGTTTTTGGATGAGGATGAGATGATATTGAATCTTAGATTTAGTTGATGAATGATGGAGATTGAAAAAATAGAAAGTTTCTTATTTTAGAAACTTTATAAAATATCTATCTTTTAGACATACGAAGCCCTAGAGGGGATACCAATGAGCTTTTAGCTAAGTTTTGGGATGAGAATGAGAGGGTATTGAATTTAGATTTAGTTGATGGATGATGGAGATTGAAAAAATAGAAGGTTTCTTATTTTAGAAACTTTACAAAATATCAATCTTTTAGACTTTATAAACCCTAGAGATGGTGTCATAGAGCTTTTAGCCAAGTTTTGTGATGAGGATGATATGGTATTGAATCTTAGATTTAGTTTACGACGGATGGAGATTGAAAAATTGAAAGTTTCTTATTTTAGAAACTTTATAAAAATCCATCTTTTAGACATATGAAACCTTAGAGATGATGTCAACGAGTTTTTAACCAAATTTTGGGATCAAAATGAGAGGGTATTGAATCTTAGATTTCGTTGATGAAGGATGGAGATTGAAAAATAGAATGTTTTTTTACTTTTGAAACTTTATAAAACATCAATATTTTAGACTTAGTAAACCCTAGAGATGGTGTAAAGAAGGTTTTTGCCAAGTTTTGAGATGAGGAAGTATTTGTTTTCATTCTTAGATTTAGTTGATGATGGATGGAGATTTAAAAAATAGAAAGTTTCTTATTTTAAAAACTTTATAAAGCATTCATCTTTTAGACATTGGAAACCCTAGAGATGGTGTCATCGAGTTTTTTGCCAAGTTTTTAGGTGAGGATGATATGGTATTGAATCTTAGATTTAGTTGATAGAGAATGGAGATTGAAAAAAATAGAAATTTTTTTATTTTAGAACTTAAAAAAATATCCATCTTTTAGACATAGGAGACCCTAGATATGGTGTCAAGGAGCTTTCAGCCTAGTTTTGGGATGATGATGTGATGGTATTGAATCTTAGATTTGGTTGATGAAGGATGGAGGTTGAAAAAATTGAAAGTTTCTTATTTTTAAAACTTTATAAAACATCAATCTTTTAGACATAGGAAACCCTAGAGATGATGTCAACGAGCCTTTAGCCAAGTTTTGGGATGAGAATGAGAGGGTATTGAATCTTAGATTTAGTTTATGATGGATGGAGATTGAAAAAATAGAAAGTTTCTTACTTTTGAAACTTTATAGAACATCAATCTTTTAGTTTTAGTAAAGCCTAGAGATGGTGTGAATGAGCTTTTAGCCAAGTTTTGAGATAATGATGAGATGGTATTGAATCTTAGATTTAGTAGATGAATGATGGAGATTGAAAAAACAGAAAGTTTTTTATTTTAGAAACTTTATAAGGCATCTATGTTTTAGACATTACTAGAGATGGTGTCCACACATCACATCTAACATATCTGCCTAAAAAGAGTTAGTATCAATATCATCTGTCATCAGAATGAGCACTAGAATCAACCGTCTCTCAGGGAAGCAGAGAAGACTAGAGCCAATCCAATGTCAAATAACCCTGCTACCTGTCTCCACATATCACATCTAATCCTAACTCATCACATCTAAGAAAGCGGTAAACAAACGCATGCATAGCTATAGCTAAAGAGACAAACATGTACTGTGAGCAAATGCCAGTTGGTGATAGCAAAAGTAATAATCAGTAATAGTAAAGAGCTACAGCTAAGCATGTGAGAGCTACAGCTAAACATGTGAGTAATCAAATAAGAAAATAATCCTAGTATGAAAGAAGACATACTGTCATGGTCTTATACAAGAAACAATAACAACTACAAACACAAACACTATAGCACTAACAACAAACCCTAAGACTAATTATTTTTTTGCCTGAATCTTGGATAGTCTGATGTTGATCTGAAGCAGCCTACGCATCCTCACCTCTACAGGAATTAAGGCCACATAGTTCTCGCACCTATTCTAAACAACAATGCCTAACAAATCTAAGACTGCTATCCTAGACTCAATCAACTAGACTTGACTAATTGTTAATAACTTATTGCATATGATTAGTTAGGTTCCACTTCTTTGTGAGTTTTAAGACTCCCTATACGTCCTAACTAATGCTAGTTAGCCCTAAACTAATGCAGGTGGGCCCCACATCCTATGTGCACTGGGCTGTGATCCTAAAGAAGATAATGAGCTATGGAGCTTTTAGCCAAGTTTTGAGATGATGATGAGATGGTAGTGAATCTTAGATTTAGTTTACTACGGATGGCGATTGAAAAATTGGAAATTTCTTATTTTAGAAACTTTATAAAACATCAATCTTTTAGACATCGGAGATGATGTCAACGAGCTTTTAGCCAGGTTTTAGGATCAGAATGAAAGGGTATTGAATCTTAGATTTAATTGATGAAGGATAGAGACTGAAAAGTAAAAAGTTTCTAATTTTTGAAACTTTATAAGACATCCATCTTTTAGACATACAAAACCCTAGAGATGGTGTCAAATGGCTTTTACCTAAATTTTAAGATGAGGATGGGATGGTATTAAATCTTAGATTTAGTTGACAAAGGATGGAGAATGAAAAAATAGAAAGTTTCTTATTTTAGAAACTTCATAAAACATCTATCTTTTAGACATAAGAGACCATAGAGAAGGTGTCGAGGAGCTTTTAGCCATGTTTTGGGCTGAAGATGAGATGATATTGAATCTTAGATTTAGTTGATGAATGATGGAGATTGAAAAAATAAAAAGTTTCTTATTATAGAAACTTTATAAAACATCCATCTTTTAGACATAGGAAACCCTAGAGATGATGTTAACGAGCTTTTAGCAAAGTTTTTGGATGAGAATGAGAAAGTATTGAATTTAATATTTAGTTGATGAAGGATGTAGATTGAAAAAATAGAAAGTTTCTTATTTTAGAAACTTTATAAAACATCAATTTTTTAGACTTAATAAACCCTAAAGATGATGTCAATGAGCTTTTAGGTAAGGTTTGAGATGAGGATGAGATGGTATTGAATCATATATTTAGTTGATAAAGTATGGAGATTGAAAAAATAGAAAGTTTCTTATTCTAGAAACTTTATAAAACATCCATCTTTTAGACGTATGAAACCTTAGAGGTGGTGACAAAGAGCTTTTAGCCAAGTTTTGAGATGAGGATGAGATGGTATTTAATCTTAGATTTAGTTGATAAAGTATGGAGATTGAAAAAATATGAAGTTTTTTTTTTAGAAAGGTTATAAAACATCCATATTTTAGGAATAGGAGACCCTAGAGATGGTGTGAATGAGCTTTTACCTAAGTTTTGGGATGATAATAAGATGGTATTAAATCGTAGATTTAGGTGATGAAGTTTGGAGATTGAAAAAATAGAAAGTTTCTTATTTTAGAAACTTTATAAAACATCAATCTTTTTGACATAGGAAACTCTAGAGATGGTGTGAAGGAGCTTTCGGCCAAGTTTTGAGATGAGGATCAGATGATATTTAATCTTATATTTAGTTAATGAATGATAAAGAATGAAAAAATATAAAGTTTCTTATTTTAGACACTTTATAAAACATCAATCTTTTACACTTAGTAAATCCTAGAGATGGTGTCAAGGAACTTTGCCAAGTTCTGGGAAGAGGATGAGATGGATAAAAGCTCCTTGACACGATGTCTAGGGTTTCTAATGTCTAAAAGATAGATGTTTTATAAAGTTTATAAAATCTGAAACTTTTTGTTTTTTTCAAAATTCATCCTTCATCAACTAAATCTAAGATTCAATACCCTCTCATTCTCATCCCAAAACTTAGCTAAAAGCTCGTTGACATCATCTCTAGGGTTTTAATACCATAAAAAATTGATGTTATATAAAGTTTAAAAAATAAGAAACTTTATATTTTGTCAATCTCCATCCATCATCAACTAAATCTAGGATTCAATAACATTTCATCGCCATCCCAAAACTTGGTTAAAAGCTCATTGACACCATCTTTAAGGTCTCCTATGTTTAAAAGGTGGATGTTTTACAAAGTTTCTACAATCAGAAACATTATGTTTTTTCAATCTCAATCTTTTATCAACTAAATCTAAGATTTAATGCTATCTCATTCTTATCTCAAAATTTGGCTAAAACCTCATTGACACCATCTGTAAGGTTTCCTATGTCTAAAAGACGGATGTTGTATAAAGTTTCAAAAATCAGAAACTTTATATTTTATCAATCTCCATCCTTCATCAACTAAATCTAAGATTCAATACCATATAAACCTCTTCTCAAATCTTAACTAAAAGCTCCTTGACACTGTATAGATGATTTCCTATGTCTAAAAGATGGATGTTTTATAAAGTTTCTTTAGATCAGAAACTTCCTATTTTTCAATCTCCATCATTCCTCAACTAAATCTAAAATTCAATACTATCTCATCCTCATATCAAAACTTGGCTCAAAGCTCCTTGACACCATCCCTAGGGTTTCTTATGTCTAAAAGATAGATATTTAAGAATCAACTAAAAGATGGATGTAGGGTCTCATTTGTCTAAGAAACTTTTTATTTTTTCTCCATCCTTCATCAACTAAATTTAAGAATCAATACCATCGCTACCTCATCCAAAAACATGGCTAAAAGATGGATGTAGGGTTTTATTTGTCTAAAAGATGGATGCTTCATAAATTTTCTAAAATAACAAATTTTCTATTTTTTCAATCTCCATCCTTTATCAACTAAATCTAAGATTCAATTCCCTCTCATTCTCACCTCAAAACTTTGCTAAAAATTCATTGACATGATCTTAGGGTTTAGATACCCTAAAAGATGAATCTAGAAGCTCCTTGACACCATCTCTATGGTTTGCTAAGTCTAAAATATTGATGTTTTATAAAGTTTATAAAATAAGAAACTTTCTATTTTTTCAATCTCCATTCTTCATCAACTATATCTAAGATTCAATACCCTCACATTCTCATCTCGAAACTTGGCTAAAAGTTCCTTAACATCATCTCTAGAGTTTCTTAAGTGTAAAAGATGAATGTTACGTAAAGTTTCTAAAATAAGAAACTTTCTATTTTTTCAATCTCCATCCTTGATCAACTAAATAAAAGATTCAATATCATTTCATCATTATCTCAAAAGTTGGCTAAAAGCTCTATGACACCATCTGTAGGGTTTCCTATGTATAAAAGATATTTGTTTTATAAAGTTTTTTCTAAAATCAGAAACTTTCTGTTTTTTCAATTCTCATCCTCATCCTAAAAATTAGCTAAAAGCTCCTTCACACCATCTATAGGGTTTCCTATGACTAAAAGATTGATGTTTTAGAAATTATCTAAAATCACAAAGTTCTATTTTTTCAGTCTCCATACTTCATCAACTAAATCTAAGATTCATTACCATCGCATCCTAATCTCAAAACTTGGCTAAAAGATCCTTTACACCATTTCTACGGTTTCATATGTGTAAAAGATAGATGTTTTATAAAGTTTCTAAAATAAGAATTTTTTTATTTCTTCCTCATCTTTCATCAACTAAATCTATTATTCAATATCATCGCTAACTAATCCCAAAATTTGGCTCAAAGCTCCCTGACACCATCTCTAAGGTTTACTAAGTGTAAAAGATTATTGTTTTCTAAAGTTTCAAAAATAAGAAATTTTATATTTCTTCAATCTCCATCCTTCATGAAGTAAATCTAAGATTCAATACCGTCTCATTCTTATACAAAAACTTGGCTAAAAGCTCGTTGACACCATCTCATCCTAATCCCAAAACTTGGCGAAATGCTCCTTAACACCATCCTAGGGTTTCCTATGTTTAAAAGATAGATGTTTTATAAAGTTTCTAAAATCAGAAACTGTCTATTTTTTCAATCTCCATCCTTCGTCAACTAATTCTAAGATTCAATACCCTCTCATTCTCATCCCAAAACTAGGCAAAATGATCGTTGACATCATCTCTAGAGTTTACTAATTTTAAAAGATTGATGTTTTATAAAGTTTCTAAAATAAGAAACTTTCTATTTTCTCAACCTCCATCATTCACCAACTAAATCTAAAATTCAATATCATCTCATCCTCGTTGCAAAACATGGTAAAAAGCTCATTGACACCATATCTAAGGTTTAGTAAGTAAAAAAGATGGATATTTTAACGTTTCTAAAATAAGAAGCTTTCTATTTTTTCATTCTCCATCCTTCATCAACTAAATCTAAGATTCAATACCACCGCATCGTCATCTTAAAATATGGCTAAAAGCTCATTGACACCATCTATACGGTGTTATATGTCTTAAACATAGATGTTTTATAAAGTTTCTAAAATAAGAAATTTTTATTTTTTCTCCATCCTTCATCAACTAAATCTAAGATTCAATCCCATCGCTAACTCATCCCAAAACTTGGCTCAAAGCTCCATGACAACATCACTAGGTTTACGAAGTGTAAAAGATTTATGTTTTATAAAGTTTCTAAAATATGAAACTTTCTATTTTCCCAATCTCCATCCTTCATCAACTAAATCTATGATTTAATATCCTCTCATTCTCATCCCAAAACTTGGCTAAAAGCTCATTGACACCATCTCATCCTCATCCCAAAACTTGGCTAAAAGCTCCTTAACATCATTTCTAGGGTTTCCTATGTCTAAAAGATGGATTTTTTTATAAAGTTTCTGAAATAAGAAACTTTTTTTTTTCAATCTCCATCCTTCATCAACTAAATCTTATATTCAATACCATCTAAATCTCATCTCAAAACTTGAATAAAAGCTCCTTCACACCATATAGACGATATCCTATGTCTAAAAGATGGATGTTTTATAAAGTTTCTTTAGATAAGAAACTTCCTGTTTTTCAATCTCCATCCTTCCTCAACTAAATCTAAAATTCAATATCATCTCATCCTCATCTCAAAACATGGCTAAACGCACCTTGACACCATCTCTAGGGTTTAATAAGTCTAAAAGATTGATATTTAATTAAGTTTCTATTATAAGAAACTTTCTATTTTTTCAATCTGGATCCTTCATCAACTGAATCTAAGATTCTATACCCCCACTTATTCTAATCCCAAAACTTGGTTAAAAGCGCATTGAGCTCATCTGTAGGGTTTCGTATGTCTAAAAGGTGGATGTTTTATAAAGTTTTTAAAATAAGAAACTTTCTATTTTTTCAATCTCCATTCTTCATCAACTAGATCTAAGATTCAATACCCTCACATTCTCATCTCGGAACTTGGCTAAAAGTTCATTGACATCATCTCTAGGGTTTCTTATGTCTAAAAGATGAATGTTACGTAAAGTTTCTAAAATAAGAAACTTTCTATATTTTCAATCTCCATCCTTGATCAACTAAATCAAAGATTCAATATCATTTCATCATTATCTCAAAAGTTGGCTAAAAGCTCCATGACACCATCTGTAGGGTTTCTTACGTATAAAAGATATTTGTTTTATAAAGTTTTCAAAATCAGAAACTTTCTGTTTTTTCAATTCTCATCCTCATCCTTAAAATTAGCTAAAAGCTGCTTTACACCATCTATAGGGTTTCCTATGACTAAAAGATTGATGTTTTAGAAATATTCTAAAATCACAAAGTTTCTATTTTTTCAGTCTCCATACTTCATCAACTAAATCTAAGATTCATTACCATCGCATCCTCATCTCAAAACTTGGCTAAAAGATCCTTTACACAATTTCTACGGTTTCATATGTCTAAAAGATAGATGTTTTATAAAGTTTCTAAAATAAGAATTTTTTTATTTCTTCCTCATCTTTCATCAACTAAATCTATTATTCAATATCATCGCTAACTAATCCCAAAATTTGGCTCAAAGCTCCCTGACACCATCTCTAAGGTTTACTAAGTGTAAAAGATTATTGTTTTCTAAAGTTTCAAAAATAAGAAATTTTATATTTCTTCAATCTCCATCCTTCATAAAGTAAATCTAAGATTCAATACCATCTCATTCTTATCCAAAAACATGGCTAAAAGCTCGTTGACACCATCTCATCCTAATCCCAAAACTTGGCTAAATGCTCATTAACACCATCTCTAGGGTTTCCTATGTTTAAAAGATAGATGTTTTATAAAGTTTCTAAAATCAGAAACTGTCTATTTTTTCAATCTCCATCCTTCGTCAACATTTTCTAAGATTCAATACCCTCTCATTCTCATCCCAAAACTAGGCAAAAATGATCGTTGACATCATCTCTAGAGTTTACTAATTTTAAAAGATTGATGTTTTATAAAGTTTCTAAAATAAGAAACTTTCTATTTTCTCAACCTCCATCATTCACCAACTAAATCTAAGATTCAATATCATCTCATCCTCATCTCAAAACATGGTTAAAAGCTCATTGACACCATATCTAAGGTTTAGTAAGTCTAAAAGATGGATATTTTAACGTTTCTAAAATAAGAAGCTTTATATTTTTTCATTCTCCATCCTTCATCAACTAAATCTAAGATTCAATACTATCGCATCGTCATCTTAAAATATGGCTAAAAGTTCCTTGACACCATCTCCACGGTGTCATATGTCTTAAACATAGATGTTTTATTAAGTTTCTAAAATAAGAAATTTTTATTTTTTCTCCATCCTTCATCAACTAAATCTAAGATTCAATCCCATCGCTAACTCATCCCAAAACTTGGCTCAAAGCTCCATGACAACATCTCTAGGTTTACGAAGTGTAAAAGATTTATGTTTTATAAAGTTTCTAAAATATGAAACTTTCTATTTTCCTAATCTCCATCCTTCATCAACTAAATCTATGATTCAATACCCTCTCATTCTCATCCCAAAACTTGGCTAAAAGCTCATTAACACCATCTCATCCTCATCCCAAAACTTGGCTAAAAGCTCCTTAACACCATTTCTAGGGTTTCCTATGTCTAAAAGATGGATTTTTTTATAAAGTTTCTGAAATAAGAAACTTTCTTGTTTTTCAATCTCCATCCTCCATCAACTAAATCTAATATTCAATACCATCTACACCTCATCTCAAAACTTGACTAAAAGCTTCTTCACACCATATAGACGGTTTCCTATGTCTAAAAGATGGATGTTTTATAAAGTTTCTTTAGATAAGAAACTTCCTGTTTTTCAATCTCCATCCTTCCTCAACTAAATCTAAAATTCAATATCATCGCATCCTCATCCCAAAACATGGCTAAACGCACCTTGACACCATCTCTAGGGTTTAATAAGTCTAAAAGATTGATATTTAATAAAGTTTCTATTATAAGAAACTTTCTATTTTTTCAATCTGGATCCTTCATCAACTATATCTAAGATTCTACACCCCCACTTATTCTCATCCCAAAACTTGTTTAAAAGCGCGTTGAGCTCATCAGTAGGGTTTCGTATGTCTAAAAGGTGGATGTTTTATAAAGGTTTTAAAATAAGAAACTTTCTATTTTTTCAATCTCCATTCTTCATCAACTAGATCTAAGATTCAATACCTTCACATTCTCATCTCGAAACTTGGCTAAAAGTTCATTGACATCATCTCTAGGGTTTCTTATGTCTAAAAGATGAATGTTACGTAAAGTTTCTAAAATAAGAAACTTTCTATTTTTTCAATCATCATCCTTCATCAACGAAATCTAAGATGGTATTGAATCTTAGATTTAGTTGATCAAGGATGGAGATTGAAAAAATCGAAAGTTTCTTATTTTCGAAAGTTCAAAAAACCACCATCTTTTAGACATAGGAAACCCTATAGATGGTGTCAAGGAGCTTTTAGCCCAGTTTTGAGATGATGATGAGATGATATTGAATCGTAGATTTAGTTGATGAATTATGCATATTGAAAAAATAGAAAGTTTCTTATTTTACAAATAATATAAAACATACAACTTTTAGACATAGGAAGCCCTAGAGATGATGTCTACGAGCTTTTAGCCATGTTTTGGGATAATAATGAGAGGGTATTGAATCTTGATTTAGTTGATAAAAATTGGAGATTGAAAAACTAGAAAGTTTCTTACTTTAGAAACTTTATAAACATCCATCTTTTATACTTACTAAACCCTATAGCTGATGTCAACGAGCTTTTATCCATGTTTTGAGATGAGGATTAGATGGTATTGAATCTTAGATTTAGTTGATGAATGATGGAGATTGAGTAAATAGAAAAATTCTTATTTTAGAAACTTTATAAAACATCCATGTTTTAGACGTAGGAAACTCTCGAGATTGTGTTAAGGAGCTTTTAGCCAAATTTTGAGATGAGGATGAGATGGTATTGAATCTTAGATTTAGTTGATAAAGGATGAAGATTAAAATATAAAAAAGTTTTCTACTGTAGAAACTTTATAAAACATCAATGTGTTAGATGTAGGAGACCGTAGAAATGGTGTGAAGGGCTTTTAGCCCAGTTTTGAGATTAGGATTAGATGGTATTGAATCTTTGATTTAGTTGATGAAAGACCATCTTTTATGGTATTGAAACCCTAGAAATGATGTAAACTAGCTTTTTGCCAAGTTTTGGGATGAGAATGAGAGGGTATTGTATCTTAGATTTAGTTGAAGAAGGATGACGATTGAAAAAATTGAGATGGTATTGAATCTTACATTTAGCTGATAAAGGATGGAAATAAAAAAAATAGAAAGTTTCTTAAATTAGAAACTTTATAAAACACCCATCTTTTAGACATAGGAAGCCCTAGAGATGGTGTGAATGAGCTTTTAGCCAAGTTTTGAGATGAGAATGAGATGGTATTGAAACAGAGATTTAGTTGATGGAGGACCATCTTTTATGATATTTAAACCCTAAAGATGATATCAACGAGCTTTTAGCTAAGTTTTGGGATGAGAATGAGAGGGTTTTGAATCTTAGATTTAGTTAATGAAGGACGGAGATTGAAAAAATAGAAAGTTTCTTATTTTAGAAACTGTATAAAACATCTATCTTTTAGAGATAGTAAACCCTGGAGATGTTGTGAAGGTGCATTTACCCAAGTTTTGAGATGAGAGTGAGAGGGTGTTGAATCTTTGATTTAGTTGATGAAGGATGGCGATTTAAAAACTAGAAAGTTTCTTATTTTAGAAACTTTATGAAAGCTTAATCTTTTACACTTAAAAAACCCTAAAGATTGTGACAATGAGCTTTTAGCCAAGTTTTGAGAAGAAGATGAGATGGTATTGAATCATAGATTTAGTTGATGAAGGACTATCTTTTATGGTATTGAAACCCTAGAGATAATGTCAACGAGCTTCTAGCAAAGTTTTAGGATGAGAATAGAGGGTATTGAATTTTAGATTTAGTTGATTAAGGATGGATATTGAAAAATAGAAAGTTTCATTTTTTAGAAACTTGATAAAACATGCATCTTTTAGATATAGGAAACCATAGAGATGATGTCATGGGCCTTTTAGCCATGTTTTGAGTTGAGAATGAGAGCGTATTAAATCTTAGATTTAGTTGCTGAAGGATGGAGATTGAAAAAATAAATAATTTCTTATTTTTAATAACTTTATGAAACATCAATCTTTTACACTTAGTAAACCCTATAGATAGTGTCAAAGAGCTTTTAGCCAAGTTATGAGATTTGGATTATATGATATTGAATCTTAGATTTAGTTGATGAAGGATGGAGATTGAAGAAATATAAAGTTTCTTATTTTAGAAACTTTATAAAACATCCATCTTTTGGACATAGGGAACCCTCGAGATTGTGTTAAGGAGCTTTTAGCCAAATTTTGGGATGAGGATGAGATGGTATTGAATCTTAGATTTAGTTGACAAAGGATGAAGATTGAAAACAGAAAAAAGTTTCCTACTTTAGAAACTTCATAAAACATCAATCTTTTCGACATTAGAGACCCTCGAGATTGTGTGAAGGAGTTTTAGCCATGTATTGAGATTAGGATGGGATGGTATTGAATCATAGATTTAGTTGGTGAAAGACCATCTTTTATAGTATTGAAACCCTAGAGATGATGTCAACCAGCTTTTTGCAAACTTTTGGGATGAGGATGAGAGGGTATTTGAAGTACAGGTATGACAATCCAAGACGGGGGTGAATTGGTCAATTAGAAATTTTAGGCTTAATTAAGGAAGATTAAAAATTAATCTTCTAATTAATCACTAATTAGTCTAACCCTTGTTCAAATATGTATATCAATAAAAGCCAGGATTTAGAGTTTCTAATCATGCACATTTACTAACCCTTGTTCGAAGGGATATCATAATGCAATTAGGGTTTATAACATTTAACACAAGTGCATTTACTAACCCATGTTCAATTAAAGCATAACAAAAGTAAGGTTAGAAATTACCAATCACCACACGTGCAAGAGAGAGAGAGAGAGAGAGAGAGAGAGAGAAAAAAGAGCAAGCATCCACAAGACACAAGATTTATACTGGTTCGGTCACAACTTGACTTACTCCACTCTTCCAAGTTTACCTCATTGGGATCTCCACTAAAATGATCAAGCCTTACACCCGACTCCTTCATCTCCAAAGGGAAAAAACCCTTTCTTTTCCATTCTCAAGGGCCAAAGCGAAGCCCCTCGCACGAAGCATTGGCAAGGGTATCAAACCCTCACACATGATTCACCGTTCTTCATGGGCCGAATCAGAGACCTTTTTCTTCACCTTTCTCTACGTGCCGAAGAGAAGACCCTCTCATGAAGAACAAATTAAATGTAAAACTCTCAATGCCTCTTAATAGGCAGATTACAACTTTGTAAGCACACATTCACTCAAAGAAATAAACAAATAAAAGCGCTATGGAGTGCCTCTTGATAACATGTAGAAATGGAAGATCAAAGATATTTTTAGCATTTGAAATAGAATGTTGAAGCTCAAGGAGAAATGGGATTTGATCTTTCTCAAAATATTCAAAAGCTTATAGAGATAGATTTTAATGATGTATATAGTGTATTTGAAAATATAACAATTTGCGGTAAAACTGTAAATAAACGGCTTGAAAAAGTCAAGCAGAAAACGCCCCAACGGCTAATTTGCTCGACCGTGGCGGTCAACCGGGCTACGGTGGTCGTCCACCTCTATCGGGCGCCCTATTCTATTTTCAAGTTTCTTACCGTCGCGGTCGACTGGCCACACGGCGGTCACCCGGCGAAGGCTAACTGTTTGCTCAAAAAATTAGGCTCAAAAACCTATCCCGGTTGATCGACCCGCGACGTTCGTCCGTCCAAACCATGTAGGATTGTTCTGTTTTGAAACAGACACATATCCGCGGTCGCCCGGCTTAACCCTGTCGACCGGCCCAATAAAATTCGAGATGGCCTGGATTTCTAGGTTCCATCCCGCGGTCGCCCGGCCTAGCCCGGTTGACCGGCCCTGGTAAAAATTCCATTTTAACTTTAAAGATCAGGGGCTTTTGGGCTATGGGCTTTGGGCTTAAGTCCAAGGTTTTCAAACACATTTTTGGGTGTGTTGATGGTTTTCAAAGATGTAAAATGTTAAGTATAAAAACTATTTGAAAACCTTTTGAAAGTACATTTAATCATAAAATCAAGAGGACTCCAAATACATTCTAAAAATAAGAACCTTGAGTCTCCTTGGAATGTCTTGGCTCCTTTGCACTTTCTTCGACTTCTTCAGCTTGGGTGAACATCTTGTCCTTGTCTTGGCACTTGTGACTTGTCCTCGAATCTTCAAGGCATGTTGAGGTATATGAGGTGTCACCATGGCATGTTCAACTCCAAGCTCCTTCTTGACACTTGCTTAGGGAACTTGTGGAATCTTCATGATGAGCTTCTTGATTCGAACATCTTCAAATGAGGATGTCTTCAATATCGGTGCAAGCTCTTGGTTCCTTTGCTCCTTGATCCACAAGCCATTTGTTGTGAAGAGTTGTGTAATGACGACTATGACATGAAAATCCTGTATACAACACAACACCTCAAAGTAACACATCAGTCCATAAATGTTAATCAATTTAGTTTGCTAGTATCAAAACAAGAAGGTAAGGTGAATGAATAACACATGGGTTCCTTAGGCTTACAGTATTAAATCATAGATTTAGTTGATGAAGGATGGAGATTGAAAAAATAGAAAGTTTCTTATTTTTGAAACTTTATAAAACATCTATCTTTTAGACACAGGAAACCCTAGAGATGGTGTCAAGGAGCTTTTAGCCAAGTTTTGAGTTGAGAATGAGAGGGTATTTACAAGCCCAATGGTTCCATCCTTGGCATTACCTTCTTGTTTTGATGATTCCATACACAAGTGATTTTATATCACTAATGTGCTTTTGATTGTCTAAGTTGTAGATCTCATTAGTGTGCAATCAAGGAAGCTTGGATCAAGGCATTGAAGCTAAATTGGAATGCATTTGGAGTGCCAAAGCTAGGATGATCCAAGAAGCTTGGTGGACTTGAAGCCTTGAAGACCAAGAGAAGATTGTAGTGCTTTTCAAGTCAATAGAGTTTGTACTCCTCTCTTTGTTTTTAGAGATGCCAAAGGCATTACACATAGGATAAAATTTATTTGAAATTGTATTTGAAAATGTAGGATTAAATCCCAAAGTCCATGGCCCAAAAGTCCCAAAATCCCAAACTCCATGGCCGGTCGACTGGACTATGCCGGGTGAACGCGAGATGGAACCTGGAATTCCAGGCATCTCGAAACTTATCGGAGCCGGTCGACTGAGTTAGTCCTGGCCGACCGCGGATGTGTTGTTGTTTCATACAGAAACAATCCAGCATGGTTGGGGCGGACGACCGCCAAGAGTCGGTCGACCACGTAAAGGTTTTGAGCCAAAATTTTTGAGCGAACACGTAGTCCTCGCCAGACGACCGCCATTGGGTCGGTCGACCGCGACGATAGAGAATTTGAAAATAAAAAAAGGCGCCCAATAAGGGCGGGCGACTGCTGTGGCCCAGTCGACCGTAGCGGCCTGGCAAAAGTGCCGTTGGGACTTTTTCTGGTTGACTTTTTCAACTCCGATTTTTATAGTTTTACCCCCAAACGGTCATATTTTCAAATGGGCTTTATATACACTATCTAAACCTTTCTAAACCATCTTTGAACATTCTAAAGATCAAACCAAAGTGTTCTTAGTGCCTCTGTCATCTCTAACCAAGGAAGTTAATTAAGCTTAAATTTGTACATCTACATCCATCCTTTGTAACCCTTGTAAAGGGATTTTTAGTTTTCTTTCTATGAAGAACATTGTATTTTTGGCGAGTGCAAAGAGACGTCTAGCCATCTCAAGAGCGAGTGTTGGAGACGCAGAACTTTCTCCAGTTCGTGGCGAGTCTTGCAAGGCGGAGCCGAACCATTGTAATTTGGTTGATTCCCTGCCATTAAGGGAATTCGTAGTGAAAGCACCAAGAGGTCTTGGTGGAGTGGAGTAGGTCCTTGAGTGACCGAACCACTATAAATCTCGGGTGTACTCTCTGTATTTCTCTCACTCTCTTATTTTTTAATTGTGCATTTGTGGTTTATTTTTATTTGTTTTTAAAGTTTTAATTTGCCATTTAGTTTTTCATTTCCGCAATTTATTTGGCAAAGTTTTTTTTAAAAAAAACCTAATTCACCCCTGTAGACACCCCATTTTGACTAAGCCCTAAATCTTCCCGGCTCATACCAAATCCATTCGAATCTCAGCATTAGGGTCCCAAACTTCACCCTAGGCTGGATTGGGTCTCTTTTAACCCCCTGCAAAATTTCATCATGATCTGAGCGCGTTTGCCCAGCAAACGGGTTGAAATGGTATGTGTAGTGTAATGGGGGATGGCCCACTAGGTTTTCATTTTACCCTAAAAACCTTGTATTTTAGGGAAAATTCAAGTTATCCAAAGACCCTAAGTATCCATAAATACATTTTTGGAAACCTTAAGACCCCAGAAAAATCCCTGCAAAATTCCAGAAAGATCCGACGAAAAAATTCGAAAAAGACAAGTGGAGTTAGTGCAGTTATCAAGCGTGGGGAGGGTGCATTAGCCAGCTGGGGTCGCGCATGTGTGCGCTTATCAAATGGGAGTGCCGATATCAACTGCCCAAATTTCTATAAATATCAGCTTAAGCTCTCATTTTCAGAATTAAGGGTTTTTTCTATTTTTTTAGAGAGAGAAAATCTGAGGTGAGAGAAAGCAGATCTCGCCGAAACCCTCCTTTTCCGATCGTCTTCTCCGCTGATTTTTCTCTGCTCTGTCCATTAATTTCCGGCGGATCTGCAGATCTGCTATTATAAACCCTAGATTTGGTGATCTCCGATCACGATTTTTGTCCTTCTTTCTTTGTAGTTTAAATTTTCGATCTCTGTTTCTTCTCTTTGTATTTCTTCTTACCCAATTCTTCATTGAAACCCTAATTCGAGCTCTTAGATCCATATTTCAAGCTTTACATCTCATCAGAAATCTTAGATCCTTCTCCTTTTTCAATAGATCTGATCAGTTTCTATTTTTTTCAATCATATCACCAGAATTTGTTTAATCTAGTAATCTCTTAGATCTGAAGATAGAAAGAGGTTTTTCTTGAAAAAGATAATAGATCGGAGAGTAATAAAGACAAGTTCAAGCAAAAAGAGGTTTCGGATCCTTGTTCTGTTAATTTTGCTGGAGCTCCAATCTATTTCCTCCATTGCCGATCTAAGCTACATCCGAATCCTGGCAGAGATTGAGAGGAAGAATGAAATTTGTCATCAAGCTTGATTAAGAGATCATCGCAAACAGGTTCATTTTATATTTTCTTTTATGATTGATCTGTTTTGATGCCTTTCTAGGGAATGATTCGAAATATTTCAAAAAATCAAATGATTTTAGAGGTATTTTTTGTTTTTGTTTTTTGACAAGTGCGGCCTTAGGAAATTGATGAGAATAATAATCTCAATGTCTGCTTGATAGAAAAGCTAATTTTGTAGAATTCTTTGGTTATCATGTTGCTATATGATTGTAGGTGTTGTTTTGCATAGAGTCTATATGATGAGAAATTCTACTATTTGTATTTTTGTTGCGTCTTGCTTGTTTACTGTGTGATTTTTGGTTCAAATCAATTAATGGAAGTCAATTGTTGAGATTTATGGGTAAGGAGGGGTATGATTTAGATTCAAAATAAATTCTTAAGTCTTGCAGATAAGATTTACAGGTCATGTGTGTTGTATTCAATCATAGTTTATGAACTTGTAACTTGTTCCATGTTGTGATGGTGACTATCTTTGGAGCTTTGGGCCTGTGTTCTTCTGTTTTGATTTGGGGGATTTTCATTTTTATTGTTCAAGTTGTGCTTGATCTATAGTCCGCTAACATGATTTCACCATATGCTTTCTAGCCAGTGTATATGGTGAAATCATTTTCTTTGGAATTGCTCTCAAGATACAATGTGTTGGTGGTCAACCGATAGAAATCTTTTTATAATTTACAATTGTTTTGGACATAATGTCATCCTCATTACGCAATCTAAAAGATTTATTACAACACTTTCTTTTTTATGATTAGAAATAGTTGTGTTATTTTGCATGGAATATATCAAATGGTTATGACTTGTCTGAGCATATTGTTTAGGTCATGGGAAATTGAACTCTAGGCCAAAGATAAAATGTACTCTTTAAGGCTACTCACCTTGATTTCTTTTTTGGAAATGACTGAATTAGAGTAAAGGTAGAAGATTTCTTTGTAAAAAAATGATTTAGCTCTTAGAAATTATTCTTCCTTCTTTATTACTAAGGGCGATGAAGGCGGTAGCCCAAGCCCATCCTTAGAGGGATTTATTGGATCATGATAATACCCTCTCCCCTTTTCTTTCCTCTTATTTAGGTAAAGAATCCTCAGTCTTTTAGATACCCTGAAACTTTTAGTTCTTCATTACATAGGTAATGAAAGAGTTATCTAGAGTCCCTGTTTAGGGAGACAAGCTATGTCTTATGTAGAGAAAATCATTTTTCTTTGTCTTGATAAATATAAAAAAAAAAACTGAATAAAGAGTACTTTGAAATAAAATTTGAGAAGATTTCGATAAGGATTTCCAAAATTAAGCCTATAGTCCAGTATTTATAAATTTAATACTTCTCTTTCATACTAAGCTTTGAGTTAGGGTTCGAAGACGGTAATAAATGGATTGTTCAGGTGAGATTATCTCAAAGCTTATTATACTCATTCCTTTTTATTTAAATAAATTATTTAATAGGAAGAAGGAGATCAGATGACTACTCTATTCGATATTATTGACATGAGTACTGTCTGATTTCAAGGCGGGATATAGAAATATTATCATGTGTATATGATATCAGATGATTACTTTACCATCATCTGATTTCATCCCCATATTGGGGTGGTGTTTGTGGTTGGGCATAGAAGTGTTTGATATTGTTTTCTTTTACTTTATTAGGCTATCCAGCGGCTGGTCTGGACTAATTAATGTTGTTTATCATTTTATGATTGCTATAGATTTTTTTTATTATTTATTGAAAATTCTTCTTTGCTTAGCAGTTGATTTATTTTTATAAGAATAGAATGGAATTTGCGATTATCTGGTAGTCTTTTCTTCTCTCTTTGATAGACTAACACAGTCTTATAGATTTCTGTTAATTTTCTTTAGATACTAGAATCCCCTCTCATTGCAAGGGCTATGAAGGAGTCATGCTGAGCCCATTATTTTAGAGGACTTGCATAGTCCTAGTAATATTTTCCCTTCTAATCTTTTCTTCATTTTATGAGACTGTTTAAGTCTTTCAGGTTTCTTTCCTTTGTCATTTCAAGCCCATCTCTAGGGGGACTTGCACAGTCCAAATAGCGTTCCATTTTCTCAAAAGACTTGCCTAGTCTTTTAGATCCAAATCTTTGGAGACAGGCATTGTCTCATTAATGAATCAACCTGAGTCAACCCCTAGGAGACTACCTCTAGTCTCACAGGTCTTAAACCCTCTTCTAGTCGAAGACCAACTTGGTCTGTCAGTTATCTCATTTTCTTATCATTGTTTAGGCAATGATAAGGTTTCTTGGAGCCCATCCTTATGCTTAGAAGACTTGCCCAGTCTTGCTAGCATTTTTCTCTATCCTACCTCTGTGTCTAAGGGACTTACCCAGTCTCATTCTCTTGCTAAACCTCCTCTTTGTGCGTCGTTTGGTTTTGGGAGAACACCTTACTCGACTTGGCAACATACCCCTACCCTTATGGGTATTGGGTTGCACATTTGTTGCACCCTAGGGCTAGGTAGTTGTCCGGCCCGGCTGGGTGTTTTTCCTTTGCCAAATATGCACAGAGTCTTTTTTTTCCTTATTACTTGTGAGCTTTATTTTGGTTTGATAGTCCACTAGCATAGGAATCCGTCCTTAGTCTAGAGAGTCAGTCATCTTGTTCAGGAATCAAATTCTATCATCATAGGGGTTAGGATTCTTTCCAACCTTTCATCAGATCATGTTCTTCTATCCGCTCTTGCAAGGTATAGGATGCTGTCCAACCCTTGCAGAGTCGTGTTTCTGTCTTTTTCCCCAGCAAAGCATAGGATGCTGTCCAACCTTTGCGAGATATCGGGAGCCTGTCCTCCCCTTATGATGATAGGATTTTGTCCTCTTGAGTCAAAAAACATCAAAAAGATCTGAAAATCCAAAAATCTCAAAAATCTTGAGTCATTTAGGAGTAGTTAGGAAAATCATTTCCGAACTACGTTGGCTTGATCCCTTTCAACAGGGTACGTAGTGCAGCTTGGGATCCACATCCTAAGTCCAGCCAAACCTTTAAAAATAAACATTTCAAACTTTCAAAAATATATAAAATTCTTCAAAACCTTTTCAAAAAGATCTTCCCCTAGAGTTAGGAGTCTGTCGTAGCTGTTTGGGGTGTTTTAGAGTTAGGAGTCTGTCCTGATTTGTTGATATGATATGTCCTGTCGTGTGAGTGTCCCTAGAGTTAGGAGGCCTCAAGTCGATCGGTTAGACATTCAGTCGAACCGATGGCTAGACTAGGAAGCATATAGTCAGCCCATAGTTTTCCTTAGGTTGCATAGCCTAGTTACACATAGGATATAGGGTCCACCTGCATTAGCTTAAGGCTAATCAACTTGCATTATTTAGGGCATATAGAGAGTCCTAAAAATTACAATTCACTTGAATTTAAGCAATCATATAAAAAGCTTTAAAAAAATCAGTCGAGTCTAGTGGATCGAGTCTAGAATAGCGGTTCTAGATGGTTAGGCATCGTAATTTAGAATAGGGCATCGAACTACGTTGACTCCGATTCTTCCCGAGGCCGGGATACGTAGAGCAGATGGGATGGACGGCCATCTTGGTCCGGGTCAGGTCGCATTAGAGTTAGGACTCATTTTGTCCAGTCGTGTATAGAATTGAATTGTGTTGTGTGTTTTGCTGTGTTTTCTTACTTTCATGTACAGATCCTATACCTTTAGCTGTAGCATGCATGTGTTTACACACCAGAACTTAGACACCCATTAGGCATGTCACTCATAACCTAGTTTTGCTTAGGTGAGACATCTTTCATTTATTTTGTGTGTGTTTATTATTCATCTCTGAGACATGCATGATTAGGTAGACGTCTTCTCAGAGATATATGTTCCCATTTCATATGACTTTCGCTCAAAACTCTTCAAAATCAATAACAAATGGCATAAGAGACCAGGTGTTTGCACTTGGGCGGATGAGGTGCTCTTTCGACCTTCCGAATTCGTAACCAGGCACGAACCCTCTTTTTATAATCTCTGGTTATCCGTTGCAACAGAGCATAGTATGGGATCCTTGGCCCACTTCCTTGGATGGCGACTCTTCTTTGTTTAAGGTACGCCTCGAATCTGGGCTAGTCCCCGAATCGAGAGGTATCTCACCTTATATCGCCACTCATGCTGTGAGAGGCATTCTTCTTTCGAGAGTTCCTTGGTAGAGCTCTCCATTCACGTGGATGATCCTGAGACTTAGCACGTGGGGGCTCTGTCTCGCCGCGACTCTCTCGGATCGGGGTCCACAACCCCCCTTTTGGGTATTGGAAAACCCGGATGGATTTCTTTTTACAGTCCTTAGACTTTGAAATGTGGGAGTTAATTGAAGATGGATACATTCCTCCCACAAGTGATAGAAGTGAGTGGTCGGCCGCTCAAAAGAAGAGAGCCGCATTGAATGCTAAAGGAGTGAACACAATCTTTTGTTCTCTATCTCCCGACGAATTCAATCGGGTGTCTACTTGTAATACGGCTAAGGATATATGGACAATCCTTGAAACCACTCATTAGGGGACTTCACAAGTCAAAAACTCTAATGTTAGTCTTCTTGTTAGTGATTTAGAAGCTTTTAAAATGAACGAAAATGAATCCATTTCCAAAATGTAATCTCGTTTTACTAATATTGTTAATGAGCTTGAAGGTTTAGGTAAAACCTATGCAAATTTAGAATTGGTGATGAGGCTTCTCCGGTGTCTTCCATTTAGTTGGGACCCCAAGGTCACGGCGATCGAAGAATCTAAAGATCTTGAAAATGTGAAGTTAGATGCGTTAGTTGGATCCCTCATTACACATGAAATGAAGATGAAGAAAAGGAAAAACCAACAAGCCGAGGCTTCAAAACTCAAGGAGAAAGACAAAGGAAAATCCATTGCCTTCACCACCAAATCATCATCTTCTTCCTCAAGTTCCGGTAGCGATGAATTGGAAGTTTTCAAGAAGTTTAAGAAGATGTGGAAGAAGAAAGGAAGAAAAGATAAGAAGAAAAAGGAGAAAAAGAAGAAGGAGGAGGACCCAATAAAATGCTATGAATGTGGCAAACCCGGACACATAAAGCCGGAATACCCTCTCCTCAAGAACAAGAAGAAGAAATATGGGAAGAAGTTTAGAGCACACGTGGAAAATTGGGATTGGCTTAGTGATAGCACTAGTTCATCATCAAGTAAGAGCTCTAAGGAAGAAAAATCAAACTTCTGTATCTCGGCCCATATTGAACCTACCGTTATGTCCAATGGCCAACATCGAAGAAGATAAAAATGAGGTATGCTCCCATCCATCTTCTAGTTCAAATTCTAATGATAATGAGAAGACTTATAATGAAATTTGTGAAACCTTGGATTTGCAAATGTCAAAAAATAAAGCTTTAAAGAAAAATCTTTCTCATGTTAAAAAAGAACTTGAATCTTTAAATCAAAACTTTTCTTCTAAGTTTCAAGCCCAAGCCAAAATGGAAGGAGATTTAAAGTTTGAAAATGAGACCCTTAAGGGTCGCTTGAGTGAACTTGAGACTCATGTTTTGAGCTTTCAAAACATGGCAAGTTCATCCAAGTCTTTTGAAGATGAAAGATTTGAGTTTTCAAACTATTTAAATCATTTTCAAAATGAAAATGAGAGGCTAAGGATGTGTCTATATGGTTTTATGAATGGAGACAAAATTATAGACATAATCCTTAGGAAGGCTAGTGTAAGATCTAGAAGTGTATATCATAATGTAACTAGCCTAGCTAACCCCTCAATTCGATGCCATTGTTACGGCCTTCATGGGCATTATCAATTCCAATGTGCATCAAAATTGAGTAGGGATAGCATTGGGACCAAAATTTCTTGGGGTCCCAAAGCCCCAACTTAATTTCATTTTGAAATTGGTTTAGTATTAGGGGCTTGTGCTAAATCTTGAATATCCATTGCCTTTAATGATATAAAGCCCAAGGTTCAAATATATTCTTGGTTATTTGCTTACCTTGGCAGGTTTTGTTTTATAAAAGAAAATAAAAATCCTTCTTATTTTGAGTATTTGTCTTTGATAGGAAGAGTTATTTTCATAAAAGGGGAGAGATTTAAACTTAGTTTGTATATTTTTTCCAATCCCTCATTTATTATATTTGTCAATTAAATAGGGGGAGTTCTATGTGTGCATGTTTTCCTTGATTTAGGGGGAGTTTTCATATTGCATATCTTTTCCCTTGTTATTGTCTTTTGCCCCATCTTTTTGTTGACGCCATAGGGGGAGAGAAATGTATGTGCTTATTAGCAAATCTCTTGTGAATGCCACCATAAAAAATGGGTTGAATGTAAACCCAATGGTTCCATCCTTGGCATTACCTTCTTGTTTGATGATTCCATACACAAGTGATTTTATATCACTAATGTGCTTTTAATTATCTAAGTTGTAGATCTCATTAGTATGCAATCAAGGAAGCTTGGATCAAGGCATTGAAGCTAAATTGGAATGCATTTGGAGTGCCGAAGCTAGGATGATCCAAGAAGCTTGGTGGACTTGAAGCCTTGAAGACCAAGAGAAGATTGTAGTGCTTTTCAAGTCAATAGAGTTTGTACTCCTCTCCTTGTTTTTAAAGATGTCAAAGGCACTAAACATAGGATAAAATGTATTTGAAATTGTATTTGAAAATGTAGGATTAAATCCCAAAGTCCATGGCCCAAAAGTCCCAAAAGTTTTTAAAGTAAAATACGAATTTCATACAGGGCCGGTTGACCGGGCAACCGTGAGATGGAACCTGGAATTCCAGGCATCTCGAAACTTATCGGGCCGGTCGACCGAGGTAGTCCTGGCCGACCGCGGATGTGTTACGGTTTCATATAGAAACAATCCAGCATGGTTGGGGCGGACGACCGCAAAGGGTCGGTCGAGTACGTAAAGGTTTTGAGCTAAATTTTTTGAGTGAACAGGTAGTCCTTGCCGGACGACTGCCACTGGGTCGATCGACCACGACGATAGAGAATTTGAAAATAAAAAAAGGCGCCCGATAAGGGCGAGCGACCGTTGTCGCTCGGCCGACCGCTGCGGCCTGGCAAAAGAGCCGTTGGGGCTTTTTCTCGTTGACTTTTTCAACTCCGTTTTTTACAGTTTTACCCCCAAACGGTCATATTTTCAAATGGGCTATATATACACTATCTAAACCTTTCTAAACCATCTTTGAACATTATTTTGAACATTCTAAAGAACAAACCAAAGTGTTCGTAGTGCCTCTCTTATCTCGAACCAAGGAAGTAGATTAGGCTTAAATTTGTACATCTACATCCATCCTTTGTAACCCTTGTAAAGGGATTTTTAGTTTTCTTTCTTTGAAGAACATTGTAATTTTGGCGAGGGCGAAGAGATGCGTAGCCATCTCAAGAGCGAGTGTTGGAGACGCAGAGCTTTCTCTGGTTCGTGCTGAGTCTTCCGAGGTGGAGCCGAACCATTGTAATTTGGTTGATTCCCCGCCACTAAGGGAATCCATAGTGAAAGCACCAAGAGGTCTTGGTGGAGTGGTGCAGGTCCTCGAGTGACCGAACCACTATAAATCTCGGGTGCACTCTCTCTATTTCTCTCACTCTCTTTATTTTGTGATTGTGCATTGGTGGTTTATTTTCAGTTGTGTTTAATATTTTAAATTGCCATTTAGTTTTTCATTTCGACAATGTTTTCGGCAAAGTTTTTTTTAAAAAAAACCCAATTCACCCCCCTCTTGGGTCGTCATCACCCCTGGAAAATCAGTATTAAATCTTAGATTCAGTTGCTGAAGGATGTAGATTGAAAAAATAAAAAGTTTCTTATTTTAGAAACTTTAAAAAACATCAATCTTTTACACTTAGGAAACCCTAGAGATGGTGACAAAGAGCTTTTAGCCAAGTATTGAGATTTGGATTAGATGGTAATGAATATTTGATTTAGTTGATGAAGGATGGAGATTGAAGAAATAGAAAGTTTCTTATTTTAGAAACTTTATAAAACAGCCATCTTTTAAACATAGGAAACCCTCGAGATTGTGTTAAGGAGCTTTTAGCCAAAATTTTGAGAAGGGGATGAGATAGTATTGAATCTTAGATTTAGTTGATACAGGTTGAAGATTGAAGAAACAAAATATTTTCTATTTTAGAAACTTTATAAAACATCAATATTTTAGACAAATGAGACCGTAAAGACGGTGTGAATGAGCTTTTAGCCATGTTTTGAGATTAGGATGAGATGGTATTGAATCTTTGATTTAGTTGATGAAAGACCATCTTTTATGGTATAGAAACCCTAGAGACGATGTCAACCAGCATTTTGCCAAGTTTTGGGATGAGAATGAGAGGGTATTGAATCTTAATTTAGTTGATAAAAGATGGAGATTGAAAAAAATAGAAAGTTTCTTATTTCAGAAACTTTATAAAGCATCCGTCTTTTAGACATAGGAAACCCTAGAGATGGTGTAAAGGAGCTTTTAGCTAAGTTTTGAGTTGAGAATGAGAGGGTATTAAATCTTAGATTTAGTTGCTGAAGGATGAAGATTGAAAAATAAAAAATTTCTTATTATAGAAACTTTATAAAATATCAATCTTTTACACTAAGTAAACCCTAGAGATGTTGTGGAAGAGATTTTAGCCAAGTTTTGAGATAAGGATTAGTTGGTATTGAATCTTAGATTTTGTTGATTAAGGATGGAGATTGAAAAAATAGAAAGTTTCTTATTTTAGAAACTTTATAAAACATCCATCTTTTAGACATAGGAAACCCTCGAGATGTTGTTAAGGAACTTTTAGCGAAGTTTTGAGATGAGGATGAGTTTGTATTGAATCTGACATTTAGTTGATAAAAGAAGGAGATTAAAAAAATAGAAAGTTTCTTATTTTAGAAACTTTATAAAACATCCATCTTTTAGATATAGGAAACCCTCTAGATGGTGTCAATGAGCTTTTAGCCAAGTTTTGAGATGAGGATTAGATGGTATTGAATCTTAGATTTAGTTGATCAAGGATGGAGATTGAAAAAATAGAAAGTTTCTGAGTTTAGAAACTTTATAAAACATCAATCTTTTAGACATAGGAAACTCTATAGATGGTGTCAAGGAGCTTTTAACCAAGTTTTGTGATGAGAATGAGAGAGTACTGAATCTTAGATTTAGTTGCTGAAGGATGGAGATTGAAAAAATAAAAAGTTTCTTATTTTAGAAACTTTATAAAACATCAATCTTTTACACTTAATAAACCCTAGAGATGGTGTCAATGAGCTTTTACCCAAGTTTTGAGATAAGGATTAGTTGGTATTGAATCTTTCATTTAGTTGATGAAGGATGGAAATTCAAAAAATAAAATGTTTTTTTATTTTTGAAAATTTATAAATATCCATCTTTTAGATATAGGAAACGCTAGAGATTGTGTTATGGAGCTTTTAGCCAAGTTTTCAGATGAGGAGGAGATGCGATTGAATCTTAGAATTAGTTGATGAAAGATGGAGATTGAAAAAATAGAAAATTTCTTATTTTAGAACCTTTATAAAACATCAATCTTTTAGGCAAAAGAGACTCTTGAGATAGTGTGAAGGAGCTTTTAGGCAAGTTTGGGGATGAGGATGAGATGGTATTTAATCATAGATTTCGTTGATGAAGGACAATCTTTTATGGTATTGAAACCCTAGAGATGATGTAAAGTTGCTTTTAGCCAAGTTTTGGGAAGAGAATGAGAGGGTATTGAATCTTAGATTTAGTTGTTAAAGGATGGAGAGATTAAAAAATAGAAAGTTTATTATTTTAGAAACTTTATAAAACATCCAAGTTGTAGACAAATGAAACCCTAGAGATGTTGTGAACGAGCTTTTAGCAAAGTTTTGAGATGAGAGTGAGAGTACTAAATCTTAAATTTAATTGCTGAATGATGGAGATTGAAAAAATAAAAAGTTTCCTATTTTAGAACCTTTATAAAACATCAATTTTGTACACTTAGTAAACCATAGAGATGATATCAAATGTCTTTTAGCCAAATTTTGAGATGAGGATTAGATGGTTTTGAATCTTAGATTTAGTTGATGAAGGATGGAGAATGAAAAAATAAAAAGTTTCTTATTTTAGAAAGTTTATAAAACATCAATATTTTAGACATAGTAAACCACAGAGATGGTGTCAAAGTGCTTTTAGCCATGCTTTGGGATAAGAATGAGACGGTATTGAATCTTAGATTTACTTGTTGAATGATGGAGATTGAAAAAATAGAGAGTTTCTTATTTTAGAAACTTTGTAAATATCAATCTATTACACTTAGTAAACCCTAGAAATTGTGTCAAGGAGAACTGAGCCAAGTTTTGGGATGAGTTAGCGATGGTATTGAATCTTAGATTTAATCGATGACGGATGGGGAGAAAATTAAATGTTTCTTACTTTAGGAACTTTAAAAAAGCAACTATTTTTTATACATATGAAACCCTAGAAATTGAGACAAGGAGCTTTCAGCCAAGTTTTGAGTTGAGGATGTGATGGTAATAAATCTTAAATTTAGTTGTTGAACGATGTAGAATGAAAAAATAGAAAGTTTCTGATTTTAGAAACTTTATAAAACATTCATATTTTAGACATAGGAAATCCTATAGATGGTGTCAAGGAGTTTTTAGACAAGTTTTAGGTTGAGGATGAGAATTGAAAAAACATAAAGTTTTTTATTTTGGAAACTTTAAAAAAGATACATCTATTAGACATAGAAAACCCTAAAGATACTGTCAAGGAGCTTTTATCCAAGTTTTCAGATGAGGATAAGATGATGTTGAAGCTTAGATTTAGTTGACGCCTGATGGAGATTGAAAAAATATAAAGTTTCTTAATCTATAAACTTTATAAGACATTAATCTTTTAGACGTAGGAAACCCTAGAGATAGTGTCAAGGAGCTTTTAGCTAAGTTTTGGGATGGGGATGAGATGAAATTGAATCTTAGATTTAGTTGATGAATGATGGAGATTGAAGAAATAAAAAGTTTCTTATTTTAGAAACTTTACAAAACATTCAGCTTTTAGACATAGGAAACCCTAGAGATGGTGTGAAGGAGCTTTGATCCAAGTTTTGGGATGACTTAGCGAGGGTATTAAATCTTAAATTTAGTTGATGAAGGATGGCGAAAAAATCAAAGTTTCTTATTTTAGAATTTCTAAAAATCGTCTATCTTTTTTACATATGATGCCCTAAAAGATGGTGTCATGGAGCTTTTAGCCAAGTTTATAAGATATCCATTGTTTGGACATAAGAAACCCTGGAGAAAGTGTCAAGGAGCGTTTAGCCAAGTTTTGGGATAAGGATAAGATGAAATTTAGTCTTAGATTTAGTTGATTAAAGATTAAGATTGAAGAAATAGAAAGTTTCTTATTTTAAAAACTTTACAAAATATTCATCTTTTAGACATAGGAAACCTTAGAGATGGTGTCAATGAGCTTTTAACCAAGTTTTGAGATGAGAATGAGATGATATTGATTTTTAGATTTAGTTAACGGAGGATGGAGATTGAAAAAATAGAAAGTTTCTTAATTTAGAAACTTTAGAAGACATCCATCTTTTAGACGTACAAAACCCTAGAGATGGTGTCAAGGAGCTTTTAGCCAAGTTTTTGGATGAGGATGAGATGAAATTGAATCATAGATTTAGTTGATTAATGACGGAGATTGAAAAAATAGAAAGTTTCTTATTTTTGAAACTTTACAAAACATCCATCTTTTAGACATAGGAAACCCTAAAGATAAAGTCAATGAGCTTTTAACTAAGTTTTGAGTTGAGAATGAGAGTGTATTGAATCTTAGATTTAGTTGATGAAGAATGAAGATTGAAAAAATAGAAAGTTTCGTCTTGTAGAAACTTTATAAAACATCAATCTTTTAGACTTACTAAACCCTAGAGATGTTGTCAAGGAGCTTTTAGATTGATCTTTTATAGGATTGAAACTCTACAGATGATGTCAACGAGCTTTTAGCCATGTTCTGAGATGAGAATGAGGGGGCAATGAATCTTAGATTTAGTTGATAAAAGATGGAGATTAAAAAAATAGAAAATTTCTTATTTTAGAAACTTTATAAAACATCCACCTTTTAAACATATGAAACCCTATAGATGGTGTCAATGACCTTTTAGCCATGTTTGGGATGATGATAAGAAGATTTTGATTCTTAGATTTAGGTGATGAAAAATGGAGATTGAAAATATAGAAAGTTTCTTATTTTAGTAACTTTATAAAATATCCACCTTTTAGACATAGGAAACCCTAGAGATGGTGTCAAGGAACTTTGAGCCAAGTTTTGGGATGAGTTAGCAATGGTATTGAATCTTAAATTTAGTTGATGAAGGATAGCAAAAAAATAAAAAGTTACTTATTTTAGAAAGTTTATAAAAAATCTATCTTTTAGACATATGAAACCCTAGGAGATGGAGTGAAGGAGCTTTCAGCCAAGTTTTGATACGAGGATGAGATGGTATTGAATCTTAGATTTAGTTAATGAAGGATAGAGATTGAAAAATAGAAAGTTTCTAATCTTTGAAACTTTATAAAACATCCATCTTTTAGACATACGAAACCCTCTAGATGGTGTCATGGAGCTTTTAGCTAAGTTTTGAGATAAGGATTAGATGGTATTGAATCTTAGATTGAGTTGATGAATGATGGAGATTTAAAAAATATAAAGTTTCTAATTTTAGAAATTTTATAAATACATCCATCTTTAAGACATAAGAAATCCTAAAGATGGTGTGAATGAGCTTTTTGTCAAGTTTTGAGAAAATGATGAGATGGTATTGAATCTTAGATTTAATTGATGGAGAATGGAGAATAAAAAAATAGGAAGTTTCTTATTTTAGAAACTTTAAAAACTATCTATCAATAGACATAGGAGACCCTAGAGATAGTGTTAAAGAGCTTTTAGCCTAGTTTTGAAATGATGATGAGATGGTTTTAAATCTTAAATTTAGTTGATGAAAGATGGAGAATGAAAAAAAAGAAAACTTCTTAATTTAGAAACTGTATAAAATATCTAATTTTTAGACATAAGAAACCCTATAGATGGTGTGAAGTAGCTTTTAGCCAAGTTTTGAGATTAGGATGAGATGGTATTGAATCTTAGAATTAGTTGATGAATGATTGAGATTGAAATAACAGAAAGTTTCTAATTTTAAAAACTTTATAAAACATTCATCTTTTAGACATAGGAGACCCTAGAGATGGTGTTAGTATGCTTTTAGCTAAGTTTTGGATGACGATGAGATGGTATTGATTCTAAGATTTAGTTGAGGAAGGATGAAGATTGATAAAATAGAAAGTTTCTTATTTTAGAAACTTTATAAAACATCCATCTTTTAGAAATAGGAAACCCTAGAGATGATGGGAACAACCTTTTAGCCAAGTTTTGGCATGAGAATGAGAGGATATTGAATCTTAGATTTATTTGATTAAGGATGGAGCATGAAAAAATAGAAAGTTTCTTATTATTGAAACTTTATAAGACATCCTTCTTGTACACATTGTAAACCCTAGAGAAGGTGTCAAACAGCTTTTAGCCAAGTTTTGAGATGATGATTAGATGGTATTGAAACTTAGATTTAGTTGATGAAGGATGGAGAATGAAAAAATAGAAAGTTTCTTATTTTAGAAACTTTATAAAACATTAATCTTTTAGACTTTGTAAACCATAGAGATGGTGTCAAGGAGCTTTTAGCCAAGTTTTGGGATAAGAATGAGACGGTATTGAATCTTAGATTTACTTGTTGAATGATGGAGATTGAAAAAATAGAAAATTTCTTATTTTTGAAACTTTGTAAAACGTCAATCTTTTACACCTAGTAATTCCTAGAAATGGTGTGAAGGAGCTCTGAGCTAAGTTTTGTGATAACTGATTGAGATATTAAATAACCGCAAGTGCACGGATCGTGTAAATACGGGTCGAACTCAGGGAAGAGAAATCTAGTTGTCAATCCTATTCTTTTACCGATTAGAATACTAGCTATGATATAATGTTGCCTGGAATGGACTCAGGATTTCCGTGGACTTACACCTCGGAGTCAACACTATATATAAGCGTATATTCTATTCAATCTAAGAATCAAATTCAACTAAGATCTTTTTTATTTAAAATCTTAATTTAGGCAAAGTGTACCAAATTCTAATGATCTCTTTTAACCTAATTTAATTAGAAAAACAAAATTCTAAAGGCCTAAGTTAATTGGAAAAAATTGTAAAAGTAATTTGGAATAGTGTAAAAAACTTAATTCAATATAAAAGATTACTTAGGGTTAGAATCCACCATGGGTTCGGATAAAATTGATTAATTAAAACAATCCTTTGAATTAGATTGAAAATCCAACTAAACAGTAAATAAATAATAAGATCTAAAAGATGTCATTATTTATGAGTATTTAATCGAATTAACCCTCTAATTTATATTAATTATATAAAATTTAATCTTTGTTAATCATCAATCATCCATACGAAAGGGGAAAGCCAATGGCATGGATGATTGAGATTTGTACAAAAATAAAACCCTACATAATTTGTTATATAAGCCATTTTTCGTGAAATTCGAGAATATCCCTGAAACATAAAAAATAAGGAAAACACAGCAAATAACACTGCTCTAACAGTAAAAGATAATCTTTTCCTACCTACAATTCACACATAAATGTGCTCATCAGATTCCCCCATACTTGTTCTTTTTTTATCCTCAAGCAAACAAGAAAAAATAACAAAATCGAAACAATAAAAATAAAATCCTAACTCACTTTCGTAGGAATCACGTTTGCACTTAGCATGTGCAACAAGCCTTTAAACCCCTAGGTTACCCTAGTGGACGAGTTGTGTCTCGTGAGTGTTTGCAGTGAATATACACACAAAATTCTAAAAATAAACTTTTCTTTCCAAATCTCACTGTAGAGTAAAGCCAAAAATTTCTAATCCTTTTGCTTTGATAAATTGCTCAAAATAGAAGAACAAGAATACCCCAATACTTAAACTTTGTATCCTATCCCAAGTTGAAAAAATTAGAAAAATATTTTAATCAAGGAATCCTCTTTTGAATTTGTCCTACTTTGCTCCCTTAAACTTGCCTCTAATGTAATCGTACCATGAAAGAAATTTGATTTTGAAACTTAATAGAAAAATTGCAATCTTATATGGTCCACCATCCTTTACACTTTTCCATTACTTTCTAAGAATATAACTCAGTTTTTGTAATCCTCTACTGCTTTTGGCGTGAATGACATGCAGGGCATGCACCAGACACCCAGGCTACTAAGCAGTGTCCGACTAATCTTTGATTTGCATATGTCATAGACATTGATGCATATGACTTCAAACTTTACCTTTAATTACGTGCAATGCTTTGATCTATTAAGCTTTCTAATTGGCCCATGTATGGAGTTTTCAGTCAGTTGCTCTCAAGCCAGTTGGCTTTAAGGAACTAGGCATAAAAACCCTTCAGACTTAATAGCTCAAGTCAAAAAGGCTACAAATCAAAACTATAATCAAAAGGTAAACTTTCTAAAAATATTTTTTCTTTCTTTTCTTTCAACCTTTCTTTCCTTTTTATCCATACCATATAAAAAGCAAGTTTCTATTTCTATTTCTTATTCAATTCCTTTTAAAAGAAAGATTCAAAAAAAAAAAAAACTAAGAAAGGAAAGTATTCTTTCTAATTTTTCAAATTCCAAAATTAAAATATCCACTAACTTTCTTTCTTAAAATAGAAAAACAACTTTCCTTTGAAGAATACCAAGTTCTTTCTAATTTGAGAAAAATACCAAAAACAAAAGAAAAAGAAAATTTCTAACTTTAACTATAGAAAATATTAGAAAAGAAAGTTTCCAAAAGCTACCCCCCATACTTGATTTATGCATTGTCCTCAAGGCATTAAAAATAGAAAGAAAAATATGAGGACTAAAAATAGAAAGGAGGGTACGTACCGTATTTGTTTAGGCATGATTCGAATAGGAAGGTTCATGGAGATCCATGACCTCTTCCATATCCGGCTTTGACAACTCAATAAACGGCTTTAATCTTTGACCATTAACTTTAAACAACTCACCATTGTTTGGATTTAGAACCTCAACTGCACCATGAGAGAAAACTTTATGCACAATGTATGGTCCATCCCAACGGGACCTTAACTTACCTGGAAAGATATGCAATCTTGAATTGTAGAGAAGCACTTTTTCGCCCTCTTGAAATGATTTTCTCAAAATATATTTGTCATGAAAAGCTTGTCTTTTCTTTATAGATCTTTGCATTCTCGTACGCTTCATTGCGCAACTCCTCCAATTTGGAAAGTTGTAATCTCCTTTGAACACCTGCAGAAGACAAGTCAAAGTTTAGTTTCTTAATAGCCCAAAAAGCTTTATGTTCCAATTCAACCGGGAGGTGACAAGCTTTGCCATACACAAGGCGGTAAGGAGACTGACCAAGATCAGTCTTGAATGCCGTCCTATGAGCCCACAAGGCATCTACTAATCTAATGGACCAATCCTTGCGGTTTGGATTCACTGTCTTCTCCAAAATTTGCTTAATTTGCCTATTTGAAACCTCTACTTGACCACTCATTTGAGGATGATAAGGGGTGGCCAACTTATGAGTAATACCATATTTCTTCATAAGAGCTTCAAACGGTCTATTACAAAAGTGTTTACCCCTATCACTAAGGATGGCACGAGGTGTATCGAAGCGCGAAAAAATATTTTCCTTAAGAAACTTGACCACCACCTTGTGGTCATTGGATTTGCAAGCAATGGCTTCAATCCATTTAGACACGTAATCTACACCTAACAAAATATACAAGTTTTCAAAAGAGTTGGGAAACGGTCCCATAAAATCAATACCCCACACATCGAAGATTTCTACCACTAAGATCGGGTTGAGGGGCATCATATTTCGCTTTGTAACTCTTCCTAACGACTAACAAGATCTATATGCCTTACAAAACTCAAAAGCATCCCTAAAAAGACTAGGCCAATAGAAACGACATTGTAAAACTTTGTGCGCGGTTTTCTTTGCACTAAAGTGGCCACCACAGGATTGATCATGGCAAAAAGATAAAATCGATTGGTGCTCATGATCGGGCACACATCGTCGAACAATCTGATCCGAACAAGTTTTGAACAAATAGGGATCATCCCAAAAGAAATACTTTACCTGCGAGTAAAACCGGTATTTGTCTTGGTTGGACCAATGATCCGGTGTGGCACATGTAACCAAGTAATTCACAATATCTGCATACCATGGCTCACTAGAAAGAGCAAACAATTGCTCATCAGGGAAGTTTTCATTAATTGGACCTTCGTCATTCTTTGCATTAGGAAGTCTAGACAAGTGATCGGCAACCAAGTTTTCCGTACCCTTTTTTATCTCTAATCTCCAAATCAAACTCTTGAAGAAGTAAAACCCACCTAATGAGGCGAGCTTTAGCATCCTTCTTTCCAACAAGATACTTGATTGCCGAATGGTCGGTATAAATTATCACATGCGATCCAATCAAGTAGGACCGAAACTTCTCTAATGCAAACACAACCACTAGAAATTCTTTCTCGGTAGTGGTGTAGTTGAGTTGTGCATCGTTGAGAGTTCTACTTGCATAATAGATTACATGTGGTAATTTATTGAATCTTTGACCCAACACGGCTCCTATTGCAAAGTCGAAAGCATCACACATAATTTCAAACTGTTCGGTCCAATTAGGTGCTCGAATGATGGGAGCCGTAGCTACCTCCTTTTTCAAACACTTAAAAGAATCGAAGCATTCTTTGGAAAACTCAAATTTTTGATCTTTTGCTAATAAGTTGGTTAGAGGCCTAGCAATTTTAGAAAAATCTTTTATAAAACGTCGGTAAAAACCCGCATGGCCCAAAAATGACCGGATATCCTTCACACTTTTGGGTGGTGGAAGATGAACAATGAGATCCACCTTGGCTTTATCTATCTTAATTCCCTCTTTAGAAATCACATGACCTAGAACTATACCCTCTTTTACCATAAAATGACACTTTTCCCAATTAAGGACAGGGTTCTTTTCTCTACTCCTTTCTAAGACCAATTTTAAGTGATGTAAACATTCGGCATAGGTGGAGCCATGAATAGAAAAATCATCCATAAAAACCTCTAAGAAGGTCTCCACCATGTCAGAAAAGATACTCATCATGCATCTTTGGAAAGTTGCCGGTATATTGCATAACCCAAAAGGCATGCGTCTATGAGCAAACGTTCCAAAGGGGCATGTGAATGTCGTTTTCTCTTGATCTTCAGGAGCTATGGGGATTTGGTTGTAACCAGAATATCCATCAAGAAAGCAATAATACTCATGACCTGCTAACCTTTCTAACATTTGATCAATAAAAGGCAAAGGAAAGTGATCCGTCCAAGTAGCGGCATTAAGCTTTCGGTAGTCAATACAAACCCGCCAACCCGTTTGAATGCGAGTAGGTATAAGCTCATTGGTGGCGGATTGTATAACCGTGACTCCCGACTTGTTAGGCACTACTTGGACGAGACTCACCCATTGGCTATCCGAGATGGGATAAATGATCCCATTATCTAACCATTTTAAAATCTCTTTTTGGATGGCTTCCTTCATCACAGGATTAGCCCTTCTTTGATGTTCCCTTGAAGGTTTGGCACCCTCAACGAGATGAATGTGATGTTGCACAATCGAAGGGCTAATTCCTTTGATGTTGGCCGTTGTCCAACCTATGGCTTCCTTGTTATCTTTTAGCAATTTAATGAGTTCCTCCTCTTGAGGGGAGGTTAGGTCCGCATCAATTATTACAGGCAAAGTACAATTATCACCCAAAAATGCATAACGTAAATGAGAAGGCAAGGGCTTCTACTCCAACTGTGGCGCTTCTTCGATTGATGTCTTTGGAAGAGATGTTACGAGTGGTCCAACGGGCTCCGCATTTTGAATGGCACATGCATCGGCAAAGAAATCGCTTCCTCCATAGCCTCCTAGTGCATCCAAGCATTCTTGGAATCCTGCATCAAAATCAATTTCAAAGTTAGAAATAATATCGTCAGGAAAGGAATGCAACATATTGATTTCTTCATGAAAATTTGGTTGCTTACCTAATCTAAAGACAATAAAATCAACCGATGTGTTTCCAAAAGACAATTTCATTAATCCATTTCTACAATTAATTAGAGCGTTGCTAGTGGCAAGGAACGGCCTGCCAAGGATGATAGGAATTTGATCCTTGATATTAGCAACAGGCTCCGTGTCCAAAACCACAAAATCCACAGGAAATAAGAAATCACCTACTTTTACTAGGACATCCTCAACCATACCTTTTGGTGTTTAATGGATCTATCCGCCAATTGGAGTGTGACGGTGGTAGGTTTGAGGTCACCTAGTCCTAATTGCTTGAAAACCGAAAATGGTATGAGATTCACACTAGCTCCAAAATCTAACAAGGCATGGTCAATTTGAGTGTTTCCAATAGTACATGATATGGTGGGACATCCCGGGTCCTTATATTTTGCTACCATTTGATGGGACAAAATAGAACTAACGTTTGCGGCCAAGAAAGCTTTCTTGGGCACATTCGTTGTTCTCTTTTGTGTACATAGATCTTTCAAAACTTTAGCATATGTGGGGACTTGGGAAATCGCATCAAGCAAAGGAATATTCACATGCACTTGTTTAAAAACATTTAGAATTTTATCAATTTGATCTACCTTTTTATTATTAGCAAGTCTCCTTGGAAAAGGAACTTTAGGAATGAAATCTCTTGCAGGGGGAGAAGTTACATCTTCTAGACTTACCTGTTTGGGCTCCTCTTCTGAGCCAATGGAGGGAGGTTCTTCACTTACCTCTTTTGGAAGATCTTGAGTATTTTTAGAAGGTTCGGTGCTGACCTCCTCTTTTTGATATTCTTTTCCACTTCTCAAAGCATAAACCACATTGCATTGATTCGCAGGGTCCTGCTGCGGCAAACTAGCTTGCATGGCATTCTACTGATTCACCTGTGGTTATTGATTCCCATTCATGGCCACATTCCTTGGGTTAGGAATGGATTGACTCGGCATCTTTCCTTTTTCCCTTTCACTTAGGGCCGTAGCAAGCTGAGAAATTTGCTTTTCTAAGTTGTGTTGGCCCGTCATGAAGGTACTCATTAGAAGCTCCATGTTCTTCTCTATAGATGAAATTCGTGCCGACTCCCCTTGTTTTTGAAAACCTGGAGGGAGCTGATTTGAAACATTATTAATCATGGGGTTTTGAAAAGTAGGAGGGGAAAGGGATGGCCGAACAAAAGTGGGAGGGAAGGTGGGCCTAGGTTGGCCGAATTGGCCTTGGCCTTAGAAATTAGATGGCCCACTTTGACTCCATGAAAAGTTGGGATGATTTCTCCATCCCGGATTATAAGTGCTAGAATAAGGATTATTAGCATAAAGAGCACTCACATTCTCATTAGAATTACCAAATTTAGCAAAAGTTGGGCACTCTTCCATGACATGGTCCGTGGCTTGACACCAACTACACATAGGAACACTATGTGCAATTTGATTGACTTGTGAAGGTCATTTGACAACTATTGCTTCTAGCCTTTTGATTAAGCTATCAAGATGAGCCTCTTTTGTCACGGCACCCTCTATTAGAAATCCCTTACTTGAAGTGGCTCTCTCACCGTCTTCAGTGGATTCCCACTCTCTTGTTTTTTCTGCCAAATCAAGTAAGAAATTCCATGCTGCGGCCTCATCCGTGAAAGATGTAAAACCGTTAGGACACATGGATTCAAGAAGTTGCTTTGTTTGGTAATCTATGTCCTCATAAACAATTTGGCATAAGTGCCACAAATCAATTCCATGGTGAGGACACTCTTGGAGTAGGTCTTTGAACCTCTCCATAAACTTAGAAAATGACTCTAATGGCTTTTGTTTGAATTGTAAAATATCGTTCCTAAGCTTATTAGTTTTCTATAATGAAATTTTTTTTTTAGGAAAGCGACGGCGAACTCCTCCCAAGTGGTGATGGAGTTCGTTGGTAAGCCATAGAGCCACTTTTTGGCTCCATCCTTGAGTGAAAACGTAATAAACCGCACTTTACCACATTATTTGTAAGTTGTTGCAACTTAATCAAAGCACATACATCTTCAAACTCACGCAAAAATAAATAAGCATCCTCCGAAGGGAGGCCATGAAAATGAGGAAGCAAAGAGATAAATTATGATTTTAGCTCAAAATTATTGCCCTGTGCAATCGGCAATCTAATGCAAGAAGGTTGCGCGGTTCGGGCCGGATAGAAGCGATCACGCAAACTCTTGGGCGGCTCTTGTTCTTTCGCCATGACTACTTGATTTGGATTTGGTGTGATGTCTTCCGCCGTCTCTAACCGGTTTGATCTTTCTAGTCGATTGGCCAAGTTCCGTACCCAACCTGCACTCATAAACACAAGAAAACCAAGTAAGAGAGATGGATAGGCAAGAAACCAAAATTATAACTAAATTAAAAATAACTACTAATCTAACACTTCGAATAATTAAGATTCTAATGCAACTCTCTTCCCCGGCAACGACGCCAAAAACTTGATTGAGATATTAAATAACCGCAAGTGCACGAATCGTGTAAATACGGGTTGAACTCAGGGAAGAGAAATCTAGTTGTCAATCCTATTCTTTTACCGATTAGAATACTAGCTATGATAGAATGTTGCCTGGAATGGACTCAGGATTTCCGTGGACTTACACCTCGGAGTCAACACTATATATAAGCGTATATTCTATTCAATCTAAGAATCAAATTCAACTAAGATCTTTTTTATTTAAAATCTTAATTTAGGCAAAGTGTACCAAATTCTAATGATCTCTTTTAACTACTTATCTAATTTAATTAGAAAAACAAAAATCTAAAGGCCTAAGTTAATTGGAAAAATTGTAAAAGTAATTTGGAATAGTGTAAAAATCTTAATTCAATATAAAAGATTACTTAGGGTTAAAATCCATCATGGGTTCAGATAAAATTGATTAATTAAAACAATCCTTTGATTAGATTTAAAATCCAACTAAACAGTCAATAAATAATAAGATCTAAAAGATGTCATTATTTATGAGTATTTAATCGAATTAACCCTCTATTTTATATTAATTATATAAAATTTAATCTTTGTTAATCATCAATCATCCATACGAAAGGGGAAAGCCAATGGCATGGATGATTGGGATTTGTACAAAAATAAAACCCTACATAATTTGTTATATAAGCCATTTTTCGTGAAATTCGAGAATATCCCTGAAACATCAAAAATAAGGAAAACACATCAAATAGCACTGCTCTAACAGTAAAAAGATAATCTTTTCCTACCTACAATTCACACATAAATGTGCTCATCAATAACTTAGCGATAGTATTGAATCTTAGATATAGTTGATGACGGATGGGTAGAAAATAAAAAGTTTCTTATTTTAGGAACTTTATAAAATATCTATCTTTTAGACATACGAAAGACTAGAGATTGTTTCAATGAGCTTTTAGCCAAGTTTTGAGATGAGGATGCGATGATAATGAATCTTAAATTTAGTTGATGAAAGATGGAGAATGAAAAAGTAGAAAGTTTTTAATTTTAGAAACATTGCAAAACATTCATCTTTTGCGCATAGGAAACCCTATAGATGGTGTCAATGAGCTTTTAGCCAAGTTTTAGGTTAATGATAAGAATTGAAAAAACAGAAAGTTTCAGATTTTAGAAACTTTATGAAACATACATCTATTAGACATAGAAAACTCTACAAATGCTGTCAATGAGCTTTTAGCCAAGTTTTGAGATGAGGATAAGAAAATGTTGAATCTTAGATTTAGTTGACGCATGATGGAGACTGAAAAAATAGAAAGTTTCTTAATTTAAAAACTTCATAAGACATCCATTTTTTAGACATAGGAAACCTTAGAGATAGTGTGAAGGAGCTTTTAGGCAAGTTTTGGGATGAGGATGAGATGAAATTTAATCTTCGATTTTGTTGATGAAGGATGGAGAATGAAGAAATAGAAAGTTTCTTATTTTAGAAACCTTACAAAATATTAATCTTTTAGACATAGAAAACCCTAGAAATGCTGATAATGAGCTTTTAGCCATGTTTTGAGATTATGATGAGATGATATTGAATCTTAGATTTAGTTGACGCATGAGGGAGATTGAAATTTAGATACTTTATACGTCATTCATCTTTTAGACATCGAAAACCCTAGAGATAGTGCCAAGGAGCTTTTAGCCAAGTTTTGGGATGGGGATGAGATGAAATTGAATCTTAGATTTAGTTGATTAAGGATGGAGATTGAAGAAATAGAAAGTTTCTTATTTTAGAAACTTTACAAAACATTCATCTTTTAGACATAGGAAACCGTAAAGATGGTGTGAATGAGCTTTGAGACAAGATTTGAGATGAGTTAACGATGGTATTGAATCTTAAATTTAGTTAATGAAAGATAGCGAAAACGTAAAAAATTTCTTATTTTAGAAGTTTAATAAAAGATCCATCTTCTAGATATAAGAAACCCTCTAGATGGTGTCAAAAACCTTTCAGACAAGTTTTGAGAAGAGGGTTAGATGTTACTGAATCTTAGATTGAGTTGATGAAGGATGTAGATTGAAAAAATAAAAAGTGTCTTATTTTAGAAACTTTATAAAACATCCATATTTTAGCCAAAGGAAACCAAAGAGATGATGACAAAGAGCTTTTAGCCAAGTTTTGATATGAGAATGGGATGGTGTGAAGGAGCTTTTAGCCAAGTTTTAGAATAAGAATGAGACGGTATTGAATCTTAGATTTATTTGTTGAATGATGGAGATTAAAAAAATAGAAAGTTTCATATTTCAGGAACTTTGTAAAACATCAATCTTTTACACTTAGTAAACCCTAAAAATGGTGTCAAGGAGCTCCGAGCCATGTTTTGGGATGTGTTAGCGATGGTAGTGAATCTTAGATTTAGTTGATGAAGGATGGGGACAAAATAAAAAGTTTATTATTTTAGAAACTTTATAAAATATCTATCTTTTAGACATATGAAACCCTAGAGATTGTTTGAAGGAGCTTTTAGCCAAGTTTTGAGATGAGGATGCGATGGTAATGAATCTTAAATTTAGTTGATGAAGGATGGAGAATGAAAAAACAGAAAGTTTCTGATTTTAGAAACTTTATAAAACATCCATCTTTTAGACATAGGAAACCCTATAAAACTTACATGAGGATGCAATGGTGTCAAGAAGCTTTTAGCCAAGTATTAAGATGAGGATGAGAATTGAAAAAACAGAAAGTTTCTGATTTTAGAAACATTATAAAACTTACAACTTTTTGACGTAGAAAATTCTAGACATGCTGTCAAGGAGCTTCTACCCAAGTTTTGAGATGAGGATGAGATGATATTGAATCTTAGATTTATTTGACGCATAATAGAGATTGAAAAAATAAAAAGTTTCTTAATTTATAAACTTTATAAGACATCCATCTTTTAGACGTAGGAAACCCTAGAGATGTTGTGAAAGAGCTTTTAGCTAAGTTTAGGGGTGAGGATGAGATGAAATTAAATCTTTGATTTAGTTGATGAATGATGGAGATTTCAAAAAATAGAAAGTTTCTTATTTTAGAAACTTTATAAAACATCTATCTTTTAAACTTAACAAACCCTAGAGATGATGTCAATGAGCTTTTAGCTAAGTTTTGACTTGAGAATAAGAGGGTATTGAATCTTAGATTTAGTTGATGAATAATGGAGATTGAAAAAAAAGAAAGTTTTGTATTTTAGAGACTTTTAAAAACATCAATCTTTTAGACTTAGTAAACCGTGGAGATGTTGTCAAGGAGTGATGCAGTACCAACATGGCAGTCATGTCATGCCTAGGTGGTTTTGGTGGAGTTCCAAGGTGCAGTCCCTCATTAATGTTGCTGGCCCATTTTAAACCTGATTTTTGAGCTTCTAAATGGAAGAATTATGAAAAGTGGTAAACTACAAAGTTGTAGGTCTCTTTGAGATCTTTCCAACAAGTATTTATGCTTAAAAATTGGACAACAGGGAAGAAAGTTATGGCAGGTTTTGTGGAATGTATCTGTGGGTTCCCAAAACAGTCAAAGTTTGTGAGTTCCATTGCAATTAATGTTATGTTAGCCCCTAAGCTAGCTAGTGGAGGATCTTGAACGAATTTGCTTTGGTTTTTTTTTATTTAAAGAGTTAGAAATCATCTTTAGAGGGGATTTTAGATGTTGATAAACTTATGTAATTGATGGAATATCAATTGGGTTGAGCTTTGCTCCCATTTTCTTCTTCTTTTCTTGTTGTGTTCTTGAGTTGTAATTTTCTTCTTCTTCCCTCTTAAGCACCCGCATTATCTGGTATCAAAGCCAACGTTACTCTCTTGGGCTAGCTTCAATTTGATTTTCATGGCGGCACGAAGAGGTAGAGGAAGGCGTGGTAACTAAATGATGGAAGATTTGAGAGATGAAGAGATGAAGAGATTGAAATCCAAGTAGTGACTTGGTTTGGCAACCTAGAGGGGGGGTGAATAGGATGTTTATAAAACTTTTACCTTTTGAAAACTTTTACTAAAATTTCACCCAAGACTTATCCCTTGTTTAATTAAGTTTGAAATAGTTGAACTTAAACAATATTACAAATTAATATAAGTTCAAAAACCCTTGTTGATTAGCAAACTTAATTAGGTGATTTATAGCCTAGTTAGCAAGGTACCAATATTCAATCAAAACCAAAATGCTAACTACTCACTCAATTCCAAATATGTAAGAATGCAAGCACAAATAAATAAGAAAGTGAGAGGGAGAGAAAGATAGAGAAATACCAACACAAGTGACACAAAGATTTATAGTGGTTCGGCAAACGGCCTACTCCACTCTACTCAAGGTCGCACTTGAGGATTTCCACTATTGAGACCTCCACGACGCCCGGCTCCGAGGCTTTTACACTCCAAGGGAATTAGATAAGGATGCCCTTCCACCTTTACAATGACTCTCCTTCTCCGCCGAGTTCTAAGCGCTTTCTCCCAAGGGAATTAAACACGGATGCCCTTGCCACCGATAGAATAAAGAAGAAGATAAAAGCTTTGCCTCTATGTAGGCTACAATGCAAGTTGAAGCTCCAAAGATGCTCTCAAGAATAAACAAGTTTAAGCCTAAACCAATCTCAAAAGATTTTCTCAAATCAAGGCACAAAGAGTTTGGTTGGTGAGAGAATTTAACCAAAAATAGTTCACAAATGATTTTCTATGGTTTGTTGAAGTTGGACAATGTTCCTCTCTTGTTTTAGACCCATTAGATGGGTATATATGGTGTCCCAACTCCATGTGACCGTTTGGGGGGCAAAACAGTCAAAACAGGGTCAAAAATTCAACTAGCCGTTGGACAACAACGGCTATATTTTTTTGAATTCATAGTGTTTTCGGAGTTCCGAGACATTCTCGGAGTTCCGAGCAAATTCTCGGAGTTCCGAGCGAATTTCTCGGAGTTCCGAGAATCCAAACAGAGCCTTTATTTTTAGAACCTGGACCATTTCTCGGAGCTCCGAGAATGGTCTCGGAGTTTCGAGCTCGGAGCTCCGAGAATAATTCTCGGAGTTCCGAGCCTGGATTTCCAGCAAACAGTGTTTCATTTGAAAAATTCATATCTCCCTCATTTCTCGTCAGATTTCGATGTTCTTATACTCTACGGATATGAGAAAAATGAGAGCTATCTGGTAAAAATATTTTCAAAAATATTTGAAAATGTTTTAAATAAGTTTTGATAGGATTTAGTTGCTGGTCCAGGTTGTTGCTTCGGAACTCTGTTTTGTTCTTTCTTGTGTTGAATGCCATATGGGTCCCAACATGTTGGTACACCACCATGGCCATTCACTTATCCATTTAAGTCCTTAAAGGGTGTGTTAGTCTCTTTGAAAAATATATTTTAGGGGTTTTAAGATGTGCCTTGATCAAGAGAAAACACAAGAGAGAAAGGTGATACATACTACCCTTTTGAACACTCTCTTGAATGAACTCTTGAGCCAATCTTCATTTGATCTTCAATGTGGTTCTTGGATTGCTTGTGGGATCTTCACTTGAGCTCCTTGCTTTAACATCTTCCAAGGATGATGCCACCAATGTGTTCAAGCTCCTTTGCATGTTGATCCTCAAGCATGTGTTGTGTTGCATTGTGTAATGGCGATATGACATGTCAAGCATGTCAAGTTCCTGTCTAAGACACAACACTCAAGGCAACTAATCAGTCCATAAACGACTAATCAATTTGTATTTGTTAATCATCAAAACAAGGTGATTGACTGAACCCATGGGGAACCCTTGGGGAACCCTTGGGCTTACAATCTCCCCCTTTTTGATGATGACAAACCAAATTGATTAGATAGGTGGGAGGAACCTCTTATGAGGATTAGATGGACAATTTAATCATGACTACTCCCCCTCAACATATGCATGAGATATATTCAACAAGGTATAATACAAGAATGCATATGATAATGGATCTAATCAATTATACAAATTCTCCCCCTTTTGGCATAAGCAAAAAGGAAGAATTAAGCACTTAAGCACAATACATAAAGCATCAAGATATACAATGAGAATATGATGCTCCCCCTAGTTTCTTGTCATGATTTACCAATTAAATTAATGTATATATGGCATGATAAGAGATAATCAACATAGGAAAGGAATGACACAAAACAAATCAAGCCTATGTTGGAAAAACAAAGAGACATTCCAAATTTAGCACAACTTTTTAGGGTATATCTTAGTATATATATAATTCCAATATAAATCTACCCTATGACCCATAATATAGTAATAGATTAGAAAGTTAAAGCTTATATTTTACTTATCATGAAAGAAATTAAGCAAGTTTTAGACTTAGCATGATAAGCCCCCTTTTGTTTTTAAAATTCCTATTAGAATCTTATCATGAGGTGATGTGTAAGTATAGACTCATCATGATAAGCAAGAATATATATATTTCAAGTTAAAAATATATTCTTAAATTGTCATGCATAGAAATGGACATTTGATCCTAATATGGCTAACTATTAGGATATATGGCATGACAATGAAACTTATCATGAAAATACAAATTTTCAAGTGAAAGTACACATGATAAGCAATCAAATTCATAGAGATTAAGATTACAAAGTATAATTTTCTCCTATGAATGGGAAACAAGAAAGATATTCAAGATTGAGCACAAAATTCAAAAAGATGAACATTTAAGCCTTTTTTTTTGTTTGTTTTTTTGTTAAAGTATGAACATATAAGCACATATAGGTGGGGAATGAAAAAAATGAACTATATAAGCAAGTCATTATAGTCATTTTAAACATGAATATAGCAAAGGTAATCTCTCCCCTTGGTATTTGTCATTTGCCTTATATAAAAACAAGGTATGACATTACACAATAGGCCAAAGATATGACAATTGAATGCTTGGCCATCAAAACTTATTCTTGGAATAGATGATACCAATCTAGATCATCCAAGATAAGTCTAAAAGCCTAAAAGATATGACTTTAAGTCCTAGGCTATGGGCTTTTTGTCTTAAAACAGTCACATGCTAGATGATACCAATTTAGGAGCATAAGACAAGCCCGAACTAACCACATATGGAGCAATCATGGCTCCTAATGGGTGTACTTATCATAATCCAAATGATATATACATTGAGTATCATATGATAAGCCACTAAGGACAAATCTTGACCTTTAAGCTCCCCCTTTGAAAATGAATCATGCAATGCATGAATCCAAAGGGATGTCCTTGCATAGACTCCAAAGGTTTTTGGATATATTTTCTAAAAGATACCAAGTTAAACTCAACCCTTGGGCTACAATGACACTTACTCTCCAAGTGTCGGTTTATCATGATAAAATGATAGACATAGTTTAGCTCATCATGATAAACATGCATAGCACAAAAGATTTTCAATCTTTGGCTCATGCTCCCCCTAAATGTGATATCATATTTTCAAATTCACGCTTTACTTCCTTAAGTATGTAACATACATAACTAGCTAGGGAGATCACATATAAATGTATACCTATTCATGTTTGAGATGTTGGCACAAGGCCAATTTGTTAGATATTTTAATTAAGGTGAATGTACCATCTCCCTCTTAGAATCTAAGAAGGCTAAGGGCACCAATTGAGTGACTTTTAAGATTAATGGTTTAACATCTCATACGTGTAGATATTATCAAACAAGGGGTGATAACTATAGAATATATATATATACCAATTTGAGTTCAATTCTATAGGACTAAGACATAGTGAGAATGGTTAATAAAATACCATGTCTTAGAGAGACATCCATGATTCATGAAGGTGAGAGTATACCTTATGAGAAAGATATGATCATCAAGGTTTCCATGGATAATCTACCATGTTTGGACACAAAGGGCATAACACATAATGTGCATGGTCCAAACATTACATCTACATCCACAACCACATGTAAAATGACAAGGCATTAGGCACAAGGTGCATAAGCCCTATTGAAAACCAAAAATGTGTGGGAGGCACATGTTCCCATCACAATCTAATGTATACAACCACCTTAATGAATTTTAATTTTACTCAAGTGAGTAAATGCCCAAATATGATTCTAGATATCTATGATATTGTCATTTCAAGTCATACATTGAATCTAGATTCATGTTTCAACTTCCCTACATATTATATCATTTTGTGATTCTAGGGAAAGATCTAAGGAAAATAGAGTTTAAAGAATAATATTTTGGCATATTCACAACTTTCACTTAAAAACTATTTAATTGCCAAAAAAAAATTTCCATTTAAGTTCAAGTCTTTAAACCTATGGGTTTCTTCTCTTTTTGGTTTTGCTAGAGAGATGTGATAGATCGTATAACCTAGCTTCTAGCAACTACCAAAATAATGTTCAAATATGATGATATACTTGTGAGTACAATTTGAACACAAGGGCACAAATGTGTGGTTGAATATCCTGTAAGCACAATTTATGGTTTTCACATTAATGCTCTATTGTGGTTGTCATGTGGATGAAAGACATATTCTAAGTGCGATAAGATTTAAGTCATAGTGTGTGCACTTAGCAAAAATACATATAGATACATACAAGTCAAACAATATAAGTATATTGTATATATAGGTTGTTTCGTCACAAATGATTTGATCATGAAGCACATATCAACTAGATATTAAACATAAAATATCTAGGGGACCTCTTCCAATAGATATAACATTTTAGTGCAAGATATCAAAGCCTTATCAAGTTTCAAGCATAAAGACTTTGGATTTTCAAGGATGATCATTTGAAGCACAAAATATGGATACATGGCATTCAAGCAAGACAAGTATATTGTATCCAAACAAATTTTCATATGATATAAAATTAAAGCACATCCCCTAATCTAAGATAAACACAATACATATCATGTTGGGGTTTTTGGAACCCAAACTATCTTGGTTCCAAGCAAGTTTGCTCTAGGTGATAAGTCCTTTTTAACCCAAACAAACTTACTGCTTTTTACAAATCTAAACATACATTTAGATTTGTAATGTCCAAATCTACCACAAAAATCACAAGACATATATGAGTAGGTAGATGGACGGGATGAACATGATGATCTACAAGAATGGTCATGGTGGCAATTATGTTTTACACTTTCTTGTAGTTTGTAATTTTCCAACTCAAGTTTCTCATTCTTGATTTTCAAATCATTGATTTCCATTTTGAAGTTATTTGTTTCAAGAGATGAGGAATTCTTGATTTTATCTTCTTCTTCTTTAAGGAGTTCATTTTCTTCTCTTAGTGATTTAATGGTTTCACTTAGTTCGATAAAATTATTTTCAAACATTTCATTCTCTTCACTAAGATGTGCATGGTCTATTTCTAGTGACCTAAACTCCTTGTGAATACTAGCTAAATTATTTTTCAAGTTTGAATTCTTAGCTAGTTGATCCTCAAGTTTCTTATGTAATTCTTGGACATTTTCAACAAGTTCTTCAAGTGTGAATTCGGCATTATTCAAGGGGTCTTCATTAGATAATCCCATTAAGCACATGTTTTGATTTTGAAGATTTTCAATAGAGTCCAAAACATTTTTAGCATTTTTACAAGAGGATACTTTCTCATAAATGTGTGGTGGTAATGCACAACATGTTGCAATTAGGGCTTTTGTATTTAGTAAAGATAATTTTTTATTATATTCATTTAATCCTTTAGATTTAGCATTTAACATAAATCCATTTTCAATTATCTTTACCATATCTTTATCTAGACCTTTTAAGTATGTCTTCATATGGATCAACCATGATCCATAATCCGAACCATCCAAAATAGGTAGTCTAGATCCCATCTTTTGAGTTGCCAAAAAGTTTGATCTTTTAACTCTTAACCGGTTAGGGTCTTAATCAAGAGCCCAAGCTCTGATACCAATTGAAATCCAAGTAGTGACTTGGTTTGGCAACCTAGAGGGGGGGTGAATAGGATGTTTATAAAACTTTTACCTTTTGAAAACTTTTACTAAAATTTCACCCAAGACTTATCCCTTGTTTAATTAAGTTTGAAATAGTTGAACTTAAACAATATTACAAATTAATATAAGTTCAAAAACCCTTGTTGATTAGCAAACTTAATTAGGTGATTTATAGCCTAGTTAGCAAGGTACCAATATTCAATCAAAACCAAAATGCTAACTACTCACTCAATTCCAAATATGTAAGAATGCAAGCACAAATAAATAAGAAAGTGAGAGGGAGAGAAAGATAGAGAAATACCAACACAAGTGACACAAAGATTTATAGTGGTTCGGCAAACGGCCTACTCCACTCTACTCAAGGTCGCACTTGAGGATTTCCACTATTGAGACCTCCACGACGCCCGGCTCCGAGGCTTTTACACTCCAAGGGAATTAGATAAGGATGCCCTTCCACCTTTACAATGACTCTCCTTCTCCGCCGAGTTCTAAGCGCTTTCTCCCAAGGGAATTAAACACGGATGCCCTTGCCACCGATAGAATAAAGAAGAAGATAAAAGCTTTGCCTCTATGTAGGCTACAATGCAAGTTGAAGCTCCAAAGATGCTCTCAAGAATAAACAAGTTTAAGCCTAAACCAATCTCAAAAGATTTTCTCAAATCAAGGCACAAAGAGTTTGGTTGGTGAGAGAATTTAACCAAAAATAGTTCACAAATGATTTTCTATGGTTTGTTGAAGTTGGACAATGTTCCTCTCTTGTTTTAGACCCATTAGATGGGTATATATGGTGTCCCAACTCCATGTGACCGTTTGGGGGGCAAAACAGTCAAAACAGGGTCAAAAATTCAACTAGCCGTTGGACAACAACGGCTATATTTTTTTGAATTCATAGTGTTTTCGGAGTTCCGAGACATTCTCGGAGTTCCGAGCAAATTCTCGGAGTTCCGAGCGAATTTCTCGGAGTTCCGAGCGAATTTCTCGGAGTTCCGAGAATCCAAACAGAGCCTTTATTTTTAGAACCTGGACCATTTCTCGGAGCTCCGAGAATGGTCTCGGAGTTTCGAGCTCGGAGCTCCGAGAATAATTCTCGGAGTTCCGAGCCTGGATTTCCAGCAAACAGTGTTTCATTTGAAAAATTCATATCTCCCTCATTTCTCGTCAGATTTCGATGTTCTTATACTCTACGGATATGAGAAAAATGAGAGCTATCTGGTAAAAATATTTTCAAAAATATTTGAAAATATTTTAAATAAGTTTTGATAGGATTTAGTTGCTGGTCCAGGTTGTTGCTTCGGAACTCTGTTTTGTTCTTTCTTGTGTTGAATGCCATATGGGTCCCAACATGTTGGTACACCACCATGGCCATTCACTTATCCATTTAAGTCCTTAAAGGGTGTGTTAGTCTCTTTGAAAAACATATTTTAGGGGTTTTAAGATGTGCCTTGATCAAGAGAAAACACAAGAGAGAAAGGTGATACATACTACCCTTTTGAACACTCTCTTGAATGAACTCTTGAGCCAATCTTCATTTGATCTTCAATGTGGTTCTTGGATTGCATGTGGGATCTTCACTTGAGCTCCTTGCTTTAACATCTTCCAAGGATGATGCCACCAATGTGTTCAAGCTCCTTTGCATGTTGATCCTCAAGCATGTGTTGTGTTGCATTGTGTAATGGCGATATGACATGTCAAGCATGTCAAGTTCCTGTCTAAGACACAACACTCAAGGCAACTAATCAGTCCATAAACGACTAATCAATTTGTATTTGTTAATCATCAAAACAAGGTGATTGACTGAACCCATGGGGAACCCTTGGGGAACCCTTGGGCTTACAGAGATGATGAACTTCAAGCACTTCGAAGACAAGTTGCGCAACTTACCATGGGACTTAAACGCCAAGAGGCTCGTAGTGAGCATGGTAGATCAAACCGTGGAGGTTCTAGTATCCGATGTGAATCCCTTCGCCAATACTCGTGAAGAGGCTAGGTTGGGAAGGTTCTATCGTGATTTCGACACTGTCAAGATTGACTTGCCGGAGTTCCATGGTCGTCTACAACCCGAAGAGTTTCTTGAATGGCTTAGTGCCATTGAGAAGTTCTTTGATTACAAGGAGACACCCGAAAGCCAACGTGTGAAGCTTGTGGCTACAAGGCTTCGTGGCTACGCTTCAACATGGTGGGATAAGGTTCAAGAGATGAGAATCCGCAAAGGAAAGCGTAAGATCTCTTATTGGGAGAAAATGAAGTCAAGGCTTAAGGAGAAATTTATTTCGTTGGATTTTTCCCAAATTATCTTTTCTCAATTCAACAACCTACGCCAAGAATCAAAGAGTGTGTTAGACTACACCGAAGAATTCTACAAACTCATGGCTCGTAATGATATTCAAGAGAGTGAAGATCAACTTATGGCAAGGTATGTTGATGGTTTGAAGTTTTCCATTCGTGATGAGGTGGAAATGCACCGATCATTGAGCGTCAATGATGCTTATCAACTAGCCTTGAAGGTGGAGGCTAAGCTTTCTCGTCGTGGTGCTAAAAAGTATGTGGATGCTCGTAGTCTCTATCCTTCTTCTAAAGGTGAATCTTCACATGGTGGAGGTACAAAGTCAAGGTCCGAATATTTCAACAAAAATTCTACAAAATCAGCCCCTACACATCAAGTTGGAAATCAGCTCAATCGCCCCAACAATTCAAATGCTTGTTTCAAGTGTGGTCAAGTTGGCCATCGTTTCAAAGATTGTCCAACGAGGCAAGTAGTTGCCTTCAGTGATGAAGAAAATTATGATAATTTTGTTGATGATTCAAATCAGCCCATATATGATGAGGATAGTATTGACTATTCAAATCAACCCATATATGATGAGGAAGATGGCATACAAAATGAAGAAATCGAATCCGAAGAAGGAGAAAGTTTGGTGATCCAAAGAGCACTTGCTACACCAAAGGTTGAATCTGATGATGATTGGCTTCGTTCTGATATTTTCAAGACTCGATGGTGGGAGTTGTGAGAACATCGTATCTCATAAAATGGTGAACAAGCACAAGCTCAAAACCGAACAACATCCAAAGCTGTATCGGATTGCATGGTTCAAGAAAGGGTATGAGAGTAAATTTTTTATTTCCAAGAATGAATTTGATCAAGAGACCAATGATAATGGTAAATTCAATGCTCTACTTGTTGTTGAAACTAAACGAGGAGTACGAGGATCTTCAACGGCAATTCAATGAATTCATCACCAAAAAAATTGGATCCGAATACATATTAGGTGAATCGATGGATATTGAAGTGATGGGTGAATGGAAAAATATTACATCGATTTTTTCATCCAATTACATCGATCGATTTTTATTCCATCCTACATTGAAGCTCACAGTTGATATTTATATATTCAAACATGTTCAAAATCTAGACAAATTATCACTTCTTCATGGAGATTATAAAGCGGAGTTTAATCTTGGAAAGTTTCAATTGATGATCATTCTTCGATACTTCAAGGTTCGAGGGCAAGTTTTCTTGAACCAAAGAAGTTTAGCAAATTTCAAGATCGTGTGGATGCCCCTTTTCAAGTGCTTAAGAAAATTGGGGATAATGCATTCAAGGTTGAGCTCCCTCCAAATATCAATACTCACCCAAAATGTTAAAGACTTGACAACTTATCATGGAGAGCTTGATGAGAACTCGTGGGCAAGTTCTTTCTCACCCGGAGATAATCATGCAGTGCCAACATGGCAGCCATGTCATGCCTAGGTGGTTTTGGTGGAGTTCCAAGGTGCAGTCCCTCATTAATGTTGCTGGCCCGTTTTGAACCTGATTTTTGAGCTTCTAAATGGAAGAATTATGGAAAGTGGTAAACTACAAAGTTGTAGGTCTCTTTGAGGTCTTTCCAACAAGTATTTGTGCTTAAAATTTGGACAAGAGGGCAGAAAGTTATGGTAGTTTTTGTAGAATGTGTCTGTGGGTTCCCAAAACAGTCAAAGTTAGTGAGTTCCAATGCAATTAATGTTATGTTAGTCCCTAAGCTAGCTAGTGGAGGATCTTGAACGAATTTGCTTTGGTTTTCTTTTATTTAAAGAATTAGAAATCATCTTTAGGGGGATTTTGGATGTTGATAAACTTATGTAATTGATGGAATATCAATTGGGTTGAGCTTTGCTCTCATTTTCTTCTTCTTTTCTTGTTGTGTTCTTGAGTTATAATTTTCTTCTTCTTCCCTCTTAAGCACCCGCATTAAGGAGCTTTTAGAATTATCTTTTATAGTATTGAAACTCTACAGATGATGTCAACGAGCTTTTAGCCAAGTTTTGATATGAGAATGAGAGGGTAAAGAATCTTAGATTTAGTTGATAAAGGATGAGATTGTAAAAATAGAAAATTTCTTATTTTAGAAACTTTATAAAACATCCATTTTTGAGACATATGAGACCCTATAGATAGTGTCAATGAGCTTTTAGCCATGTTTTAGGATGAAGATAAGATGATTTTGAATCTTAGATTTAGTTATTGAAAAATGGAGATTGAAAAAATAGAAAGTTTATTATTTTAGAAACTTTATAAAACTTCCACCTTTTAGACATCGGAAACCCTAGAGATGGTGTCAAGGAGCTTTGACCCAAGTTTTGGGATGAGTTAGCAATGGTATTGAATCTTAAATTTAGTTGATGAAGGATAGCGAAAAAATAAAAAGTTTCTTATTTTAGAAACTTTAGAAAAAATCTATCTTTTAGACATATGAAACCCTAGGAGATGGTTTCAAGGAGCTTTTAGCCAAGTTTTGATCATAGGATGAAAATGTATTGAATCTTAGATTTTGTTGATGAAGGATGAAGATTGAAAAACAGATAGTTTCTAATCATAGAAACTTTATAAAACATCCATCTTTTAGACATATGAAACTTTAGAGATGGTGTGAAGGAGCTTTTTACCAAGTTTTGAGAAGATGATGAGATGATATTGAATCTTAGGTTTAGTTGTTGGAGGATGGAGAATGAAAAAATAGGAAGTTTCTCATTTTATAAACTTTATAAAACATCCATATTTTAGACATATGAGACCCTAGAGATGGTGTCAAAGAGCTTTTTGCCTGGTTTTGGGATGATGATGAGATGGTTTAAAATCTTAGATTTTGTTGATGAAGGATGAAGATTGAAAAATAGAAGTTACTTATTTTAGAAACTTTGTAAAACATCCATTTTTTAGACATAGGAAACCCTAGAAATGGTGTTAAGGAGCGTTTAGCCAAGTTTTGAGATTAGGATGAGATGGTATTGAATCTTAGAATTAATTGATGAAGGATTGATATTGGAAAAACCGAAAGTTTCTAATTTTAGAAACTTTATAAAACATCCATCTTTTAGACATAGGAGACCCTAGAGATGGTGTTAATGTGCTTTTGGCCAAGTTTTGGGATGATGATGAAATGGAATTGAATCTTACATTTAGTTGATGAAGGATAGAGATTGACGAAATAGAAACTTTCTTATTTTTGAAACTTTATGAAACATCCATCTTTTATGGTATTGAAACCCTAGAGATGACGTCAACGAGCTTTTAGCCATGTTTTGGGATGAGAAAGAGAGGGTAATGAATCTTAGATTTAGTGGATGAATGATGGATATTGAAAAGACAGAAAGTTTCTGATTTTTGAAACTTTAAAAAACATCCATATTTTAGACATAGGAAACCCTAAAGATGATTTCAACTAGCTTTTATCCAAGTTTTGGGATGAGAATGAGAGGATATTGAATCTTAGATTTACTTGATGAATGATAGAGATTGAAAAAATAGAAAGTTTCTTATTTTGACGATAACTCACTCAATTCAACTTAGACTTCTTTGAAATTTGTTCCATTTTGAAGGTATCGAAGTGTAGCTTACAACGGAAGAGTATTTTGAGAGTTTTGATGGAAATAGTTAGACTCGCGCTTTAGTCTAGTAGTTTACAGACCTACCTCCGATTGAATGACCATAATTCACTCAATTCAACTCGGAATTCATTGAAATTTCTTCCATTTCGAAGGAGTCGAAGTGTAGTTTAAGACGGAAGAAACACAGATGAAAAACTCCATGTAATTTGAGAGTTATGATGGAAATAGTTAGACTCGCGCTTTCGCCTAGCAGTTTACAGACCTACTTCCGATTGATTGACCATAACTCACTCAATTCAACTCGGAATTCATTGAAATTTATTCCATTTCGAAGGAGTCGAAATGTAGTTTGAAACGGAAGAAACGAAGACGAAAAAAGCCAAGTATTTTGAGAGTTAGGGTGAAAATAGTTAGACTCGCACTTCGGTCTAGTAGTTTACAAACCTACCTCCGATTGATTGACCATATCTCACTCAATTCAACTCGAAATTGACTCAAATTCATGCCATTTCGAAGATGTCGAAGTGTAGTTGAAAACGGAAGAAACGGAGATGAAAAACTCCAAGTATTTTAAGAGTTATGATGGAAATAGTTAGACTCGCGCTTTCGCCTAGCAGTTTACAGACCTACCTTCGAATGAATGACCATAACTCACTAAATTAAACTCGTAATTCGTTTAAATTTCTTCCATTTCGAAGGAGTCGAAGTGTAGTTTAAATTGGAAGAAACGGAGATAAAAAACCAAGTATTTTGAGCGTGATAGTGAAAATAGTTAGACTCGCACTTTGGTCTAGTAGTTTAATGACCTACCTCCGATTGATTGACGTTAACTCACTCAATTCAACTTGGACTTCTTTGAAATTTGTTCCATTTCCAAGGTATCGAAGTGTAGTTTACAACGAAAGAGTATTTTGAGAGTTTTGATGGAAATAGGTAGACTCGCGCTTTGGTCTAGTAGTTTACAGACCTACCTCCGATTGAATGACCATAATTCACTCAATTCAACTCGGAATTCATTGAAATTTCTTCCACTTCGAAGGAGTCGAAGTGTAGTTTAAGACGGAAGAAACTGAGATGAAAACCTCCATGTATTTTGAGAGTTATGATGCAAATAGTTAGACTCGCGCTTTCGCCTAGCAGTTTACCGACCTACCTCCGATTGATTGACCATAACTCACTCAATTAAACTCGGAATTCATTGAAATTTGTTCCATTTCGAAGGAGTCGAAGTGTAGTTTGAAACGAAAGAAACGAAGACGAAAAAAGCCAAGTATTTTGAGAGTTAGGGTGAAAATAGTTAGACTCGCACTTCGGTCTAGTAGTTTACTGACCTACCTCCGATTGATTGACCATAACTCACTCAATTCAACTCGGAATTGATTCAAATTCATGCCATTTTGAAGATGTCGAAGTGCAGTTCAAAATGGAAGAAACGGAGAAGAAAAATTCCAAGTATTTTAAGAGTTATGATGGAAATAGTTAGACTCAGACTTTTGCCTAGCAGTTTACAGACCTACCTCCGATTGAATGACCATAACTCACTCAATTCAACTCGGAATTCATTGAAATTTGTTCCATTTCGAAGGAGTCGAAGTGTAGTCTAAAACGGAAGAAACTAAGACGAAAAAAGCCAAGTATTTTGAAAGTTACGGTGGAAATAGTTAGTCTCGCACTTTGGTCTAGCAGTTTACAGACCTACCTCCGATTGATTGACCATAACTCACTCAATTCAACTCGGAATTGATTCAAATTTATGCCATTTCAAAGATGTCGAAGTGTAGTTGAAAATGGAAGAAACGGAGATGAAAAACTCCAAGTATTGTAAGAGTTATGATGGAAATAGTTAGACTCGCGCTTTCGCGTACCAGTTTACAGACCTACCTCCGATTGAATGACAATAACTCACTAAATTAAACTCGAAATTCGTTGAAATTTGTTATATTTTGAATGAGTCAAATTGTAGTTTAAAATGGAAGAAACGGAGATGAAAAAATCCAAGTATTTTGAGAGTTATGGTGGAAGTAGTTAGACTCGCAGTTTGGTCTAGCAGTTTACTCTCCAAGTATTTTGAGAGTTTTGATGAAAATAGTTAGACTCGCGCTTTGGTCTAGCAGTTTACAGACGTACCTCCGATTGAATGACCATAAGTCACCCAATTCAACTCGGAATTCATTGAAATTTGTTCCATTTCGAAGGAGCCAAAGTGTAGTTTAAGACTGAAGAAACGAAGACGAAAAACTCCAAGTATTTTGAGAGTTATGATGGAAATAGTTAGACTCGCGCTTTGGTCCAGCAGTTTACAGACCTACCTCCGACTCAATGACCATAACTCACTCAATTCAACTCAGACTTCATTGAAATTTGTTCCATTTCGAAGGAGTCGAAGTGTTGTTTAAAACGGAAGAAACGGAGATGAAAAATTCCATGTATTTTGAGAGTTATCATGGAAATAGTTAGACTCGCGCTTTGGTCTAGCAGTTTACAGACCTACCTCCGACCCAATGACCATAACTCACTCAATTCAACTCGGACTTCATTGAAATTTGTTCCATTTCGAAGGAGTCGAAGTGTAGTTTAAAACGGAAGAAATGGAGATGAAAAACGCCAAGTATTTTGCGAGTTATGATGAAAATAGTTAGACTCTCGCTTTCGTCAGCAGTTTACAGACCTACCTCCGATTGATGGACCATAACTCATTCAATTCAACTCGGAATTCATTGAAATTTGTGCCATTTCGAAGGAGTGGAAGTGTAGTTGAAAACGGAAGAAATGGAGATGAAAAGCTCCAAGTATTGTAAGAGTTATGATGGAAATATTTAGACTCGCGCTTTCGCCTAGCAGTTTACAGACCTACCTCCGATTGATTGACCATAACTCACTCAATTCAACTCGGAATTCATTCAAATTTGATCCATTTCGAAGGAGTCGAAGTGTAGTTCAAAACGGAAGAAACGGAGATGAAAAAAGCTTAGTATTTTGAGAGTTATGGTGGAAATAGTTAGACTCGTACTTTGGTCTAGCTGTTTACAGACCTACATCCGATTGATTGACCATAACTCACTCAATTCAACTTGGAATTCATTGAAATTTGTTCCATTTCGAAGGAGTGGAAGTGTAGTTGAAAACGGAATATACGGAGATGAAAAACTCCAAGTATTCTAAGAGTTATGATGGAAATAGTTACACTCGCGCTTTCGCCTAGCAGTTTATAGACCTACCTCCGATTGATTGACCATAATAACTCACTCAATTCAACTAGGAATTCATTGAAATTTGATCCATTTCGAAGGAGTCGAAGTGTAGTTCAAAATGGAAGAAACGGAGATGAAAAAAGCTTAGTATTTTGAGAGTTATGGTGAAAATAGTTAGACTCGTACTTTGGTCTAGCTGTTTACAGACCTACCTCCGATTGATTGACCATAACTCACTCAATTCAACTCGGAATTCATTGAAATTTGTTCCATTTCGAAGGAGTGGAAGTTTAGTTGAAAACGCAAGAAACGGAGATGAAAAACTCCAAGTATTGTAAGAGTTATGATGGAAATAGTTAGACTCGCGCTTTCGCCTAGCAGTTTACAGACCTACCTCCGATTGATTGATCATAACTCACTCAATTCAACTCGGAATTCATTCAAATTTGATCCATTTCGAAGGATTCGAAGTGTAGTTCAAAACGGAAGAAACAGAGATGAAAAAAGGTTAGTATTTTGAGAGTTATGATGGAAATAGTTAGACTCGTACTTTGGTCTAGCTGTTTACAGACCTACCTCCGATTGATTGACCATAACTCACTCAATTCAACTCGGAATTCATTGAAATTTGTTCCATTTTGAAGGAGTGGAAGTGTAGTTGAAAACGGAAAAAACGGAGATGAAAAACTCCAAGTATTGTAAGAGTTATGATGGAAATAGTTAGACTCGCGCTTTCGCCTAGCAGTTTACAGACCTACCTCCGATTGATTGATCATAACTCACTCAATTCAACTCGGAATTCATTCAAATTTGATCCATTTCGAAGCAGTCGAAGTGTAGTTCAAAACGGAAGAAACAGAGATGAAAAAAGGTTAGTATTTTGAGAGTTATGATGAAAATAGTTAGACTCGTACTTTGGTCTAGCTGTTGACAGACCTACCTCCGATTGATTGACCATAACTCACTCAATTCAACTCGGAATTCATTGAAATTTGTTCCATTTCGAAGGAGTGGAACTGTAGTTGAAAACGCAAGAAACGGAGATGAAAAACTCCAAGTATTGTAAGAGTTATGATGGAAATAGTTAGACTCGCGCTTTCGCCTAGCAGTTTACAGACTTACCTCCGATTGATTGATCATAACTCACTCAATTCAACTCGGAATTCATTCAAATTTGATCCATTTCGAAGGAGTCGAAGTGTAGTTCAAAACGGAAGAAACAGATATGAAAAAAGGTTAGTATTTTGAGAGTTATGATGGAAATAGTTAGACTCGTACTTTGGTCTAGCTGTTTACAGACCTACCTCCGATTGATTGACCATAACTCACTCAATTCAACTCGGAATTCATTGAAATTTGTTCCATTTCGAAGGAGTGAAAGTGTAGTTGAAAATGGAAGAAACGGAGATGAAAAACTCCAAGTATTGTAAGAGTTATGATGGAAATAGTTAGACTCGCGCTTTCGCGTACCAGTTTACAGACCTACCTCCGATTGAATGACAATAACTCACTAAATTAAACTCGAAATTCGTTGAAATTTGTTATATTTCGAATGAGTCAAATTGTAGTTTAAAATGGAAGAAATGGAGATGAAAAAATCCAAGTATTTTGAGAGTTATGGTGGAAGTAGTTAGACTCGCAGTTTGGTCTAGCAGTTTACTCTCCAAGTATTTTGAGAGTTTTGATGAAAATAGTTAGACTCGCGCTTTGGTCTAGCAGTTTACAGACGTACCTCCGATTGAATGACCATAAGTCACCCAATTCAACTCGGAATTCATTGAAATTTGTTCCATTTCGAAGGAGCCAAAGTGTAGTTTAAGACTGAAGAAACGAAGACGAAAAACTCCAAGTATTTTGAGAGTTATGATGGAAATAGTTAGACTCGCGCTTTGGTCCAGCAGTTTACAGACCTACCTCCGACTCAATGACCATAACTCACTCAATTAAACTCAGACTTCATTGAAATTTGTTCCATTTCGAAGGAGTCGAAGTGTTGTTTAAAACGGAAGAAACGGAGATGAAAAATTCCATGTATTTTGAGAGTTATCATGGAAATAGTTAGACTCGCGCTTTGGTCTAGCAGTTTACAGACCTACCTCCGACCCAATGACCATAACTCACTCAATTCAACTCGGACTTCATTGAAATTTGTTCCATTTCGAAGGAGTCGAAGTGTAGTTTAAAACGGAAGAAATGGAGATGAAAAACGCCAAGTATTTTGCGAGTTATGATGAAAATAGTTAGACTCTCGCTTTCGTCAGCAGTTTACAGACCTACCTCCGATTGATGGACCATAACTCATTCAATTCAACTCGGAATTCATTGAAATTTGTGCCATTTCGAAGGAGTGGAAGTGTAGTTGAAAACGGAAGAAATGGAGATGAAAAGCTCCAAGTATTGTAAGAGTTATGATGGAAATATTTAGACTCGCGCTTTCGCCTAGCAGTTTACAGACCTACCTCCGATTGATTGACCATAACTCACTCAATTCAACTCGGAATTCATTCAAATTTGATCCATTTCGAAGGAGTCGAAGTGTAGTTCAAAACGGAAGAAACGGAGATGAAAAAAGCTTAGTATTTTGAGAGTTATGGTGGAAATAGTTAGACTCGTACTTTGGTCTAGCTGTTTACAGACCTACATCCGATTGATTGACCATAACTCACTCAATTCAACTCGGAATTCATTGAAATTTGTTCCATTTCGAAGGAGTGGAAGTGTAGTTGAAAACGGAATATACGGAGATGAAAAACTCCAAGTATTCTAAGAGTTATGATGGAAATAGTTAGACTCGCGCTTTCGCCTAGCAGTTTATAGACCTACCTCCGATTGATTGACCATAATAACTCACTCAATTCAACTAGGAATTCATTGAAATTTGATCCATTTCGAAGGAGTCGAAGTGTAGTTCAAAATGGAAGAAACGGAGATGAAAAAAGCTTAGTATTTTGAGAGTTATGGTGAAAATAGTTAGACTCGTACTTTGGTCTAGCTGTTTACAGACCTACCTCCGATTGATTGACCATAACTCACTCAATTCAACTCGGAATTCATTGAAATTTGTTCCATTTCGAAGGAGTGGAAGTGTAGTTGAAAACGCAAGAAACGGAGATGAAAAACTCCAAGTATTGTAAGAGTTATGATGGAATTATTTAGACTCGCGCTTTCGCCTAGCAGTTTACAGACCTACCTCCGATTGATTGACCATAACTCACTCAATTCAACTCGGAATTCATTCAAATTTGATCCATTTCGAAGGAGTCGAAGTGTAGTTCAAAACGGAAGAAACGGAGATGAAAAAAGCTTCGTATTTTGAGAGTTATGGTGGAAATAGTTAGACTCGTACTTTGGTCTAGCTGTTTACAGACCTACATCCGATTAATTGACCATAACTCACTCAATTCAACTCGGAATTCATTGAAATTTGTTCCATTTCGAAGGAGTGGAAGTGTAGTTGAAAACGGAATATACGGAGATGAAAAACTCCAAGTATTCTAAGAGTTATGATGGAAATAGTTAGACTCGCGCTTTCGCCTAGCAGTTTATAGACCTACCTCCGATTGATTGACCATAATAACTCACTCAATTCAACTAGGAATTCATTGAAATTTGATCCATTTCGAAGGAGTCGAAGTGTAGTTCAAAATGGAAGAAACGGAGATGAAAAAAGCTTAGTATTTTGAGAGTTATGGTGAAAATAGTTAAACTCGTACTTTGGTCTAGCTGTTTACAGACCTACCTCCGATTGATTGACCATAACTCACTCAATTCAACTCGGAATTCATTGAAATTTGTTCCATTTCGAAGGAGTGGAAGTGTAGTTGAAAACGCAAGAAACGGAGATGAAAAACTCCAAGTATTGTAAGAGTTATGATGGAAATAGTTAGACTCGCGCTTTCGCCTAGCAGTTTACAGACCTACCTCCGATTGATTGATCATAACTCACTCAATTCAACTCGGAATTCATTCAAATTTGTTCCATTTCGAAGGATTCGAAGTGTAGTTCAAAACGGAAGAAACAGAGATGAAAAAAGGTTAGTATTTTGAGAGTTATGATGGAAATAGTTAGACTCGTACTTTGGTCTAGCTGTTTACAGACCTACCTCCGATTGATTGACCATAACTCACTCAATTCAACTCGGAATTCATTGAAATTTGTTCCATTTTGAAGGAGTGGAAGTGTAGTTGAAAACGGAAAAAACGGAGATGAAAAACTCCAAGTATTGTAAGAGTTATGATGGAAATAGTTAGACTCGCGCTTTCGCCTAGCAGTTTACAGACCTACCTCCGATTGATTGATCATAACTCACTCAATTCAACTCGGAATTCATTCAAATTTAATCCATTTCGAAGCAGTCGAAGTGTAGTTCAAAACGGAAGAAACAGAGATGAAAAAAGGTTAGTATTTTGAGAGTTATGATGAAAATAGTTAGACTCGTACTTTGGTCTAGCTGTTGACAGACCTACCTCCGATTGATTGACCATAACTCACTCAATTCAACTCGGAATTCATTGAAATTTGTTCCATTTCGAAGGAGTGGAACTGTAGTTGAAAACGCAAGAAACGGAGATGAAAAACTCCAAGTATTGTAAGAGTTATGATGGAAATAGTTAGACTCGCGCTTTCGCCTAGCAGTTTACAGACTTACCTCCGATTGATTGATCATAACTCACTCAATTCAACTCGGAATTCATTCAAATTTGATCCATTTCGAAGGAGTCGAAGTGTAGTTCAAAACGGAAGAAACAGAGATGAAAAAAGGTTAGTATTTTGAGAGTTATGATGGAAATAGTTAGACTCGTACTTTGGTCTAGCTGTTTACAGACCTACCTCCGATTGATTGACCATAACTCACTCAATTCAACTCGGAATTCATTGAAATTTGTTCCATTTCGAAGGAGTGAAAGTGTAGTTGAAAATGGAAGAAACGGAGATGAAAAACTCCAAGTATTGTAAGAGTTATGATGGAAATAGTTAGACTCGCGCTTTCGCGTACCAGTTTACAGACCTACCTCCGATTGAATGACAATAACTCACTAAATTAAACTCGAAATTCGTTGAAATTTGTTATATTTCGAATGAGTCAAATTGTAGTTTTAAAATGGAAGAAATGGAGATGAAAAAATCCAATTATTTTGAGAGTTATGGTGGAAGTAGTTAGACTCGCAGTTTGGTCTAGCAGTTTACTCTCCAAGTATTTTGAGAGTTTTGATGAAAATAGTTAGACTCGCGCTTTGGTCTAGCAGTTTACAGACGTACCTCCGATTGAATGACCATAAGTCACCCAATTCAACTCGGAATTCATTGAAATTTGTTCCATTTCGAAGGAGCCAAAGTGTAGTTTAAGACTGAAGAAACGAAGACGAAAAACTCCAAGTATTTTGAGAGTTATGATGGAAATAGTTAGACTCGCGCTTTGGTCCAGCAGTTTACAGACCTACCTCCGACTCAATGACCATAACTCACTCAATTCAACTCAGACTTCATTGAAATTTGTTCCATTTCGAAGGAGTCGAAGTGTTGTTTAAAACGGAAGAAACGGAGATGAAAAATTCCATGTATTTTGAGAGTTATCATGGAAATAGTTAGACTCGCCCTTTGGTCTAGCAGTTTACAGACCTACCTCCGACCCAATGACCATAACTCACTCAATTCAACTCGGACTTCATTGAAATTTGTTCCATTTCGAAGGAGTCGAAGTATAGTTTAAAACGGAAGAAATGGAGATGAAAAACGCCAAGTATTTTGCGAGTTATGATGAAAATAGTTAGACTCTCGCTTTCGTCAGCAGTTTACAGACCTACCTCCGATTGATGGACCATAACTCATTCAATTCAACTCGGAATTCATTGAAATTTGTGCCATTTCGAAGGAGTGGAAGTGTAGTTGAAAACGGAAGAAATGGAGATGAAAAGCTCCAAGTATTGTAAGAGTTATGATGGAAATATTTAGACTCGCGCTTTCGCCTAGCAGTTTACAGACCTACCTCCGATTGATTGACCATAACTCACTCAATTCAACTCGGAATTCATTCAAATTTGATCCATTTCGAAGGAGTCGAAGTGTAGTTCAAAACGGAAGAAACAGAGATGAAAAAAGCTTAGTATTTTGAGAGTTATGGTGGAAATAGTTAGACTCGTACTTTGGTCTAGCTGTTTACAGACCTACCTCCGATTGATTGACCATAACTCACTAAATTCAACTCGGAATTCATTGAAATTTTTTCCATTTCGAAGGAGTGGAAGTGTAGTTGAAAACGGAAGAAACGGAGATGAAAAACTCCAATTATTCTAAGAGTTATGATGGAAATAGATAGACTCGCGCTTTCGCCTAGCAGTTTATAGACCTACCTCCGATTGATTGACCATAATAACTCACTCAATTCAACTAGGAATTCATTGAAATTTGATCCATTTCGAAGGAGTCGAAGTGTAGTTCAAAATGGAAGAAACGGAGATGAAAAAAGCTTAGTATTTTGAGAGTTATGGTGGAAATAGTTAGACTCGTACTTTGGTATAGCTGTTTACAGACCTACCTCCGATTGATTGACCATAACTCACTCAATTCAACTCGGAATTCATTGAAATTTGTTCCATTTCGAAGGAGTGGAAGTGTAGTTGAAAACGGAAGAAACGGAGATGAAAAACTCCAAGTATTGTAAGAGTTATGATGGAAATAGTTAGACTCGCGCTTTCGCCTAGCAGTTTACAGACCTACCTCCGATTTATTGATCATAACTCACTCAATTCAACTCGGAATTCATTCAAATTTGATCCATTTCGAAGGATTCGAACTGTAGTTCAAAAAGGAAGAAACAGAGATGAAAAAAGGTTAGTATTTTGAGAGTTATGATAGAAATAGTTAGAGTCGTACTTTGGTCTAGCTGTTTACAGACCTACCTCCGATTGATTGACCATAACTCACTCAATTCAACTCGGAATTCATTGAAATTTGTTCCATTTTGAAGGAGTGGAAGTATAGTTGAAAACGGAAGAAACGGAGATGAAAAACTCCAAGTATTGTAAGAGTTATGATGGAAATAGTTAGACTCGCGCTTTCGCCTAGCAGTTTACAGACCTACCTCCGATTGATTGATCATAACTCACTCAATTCAACTCGGAATTCATTCAAATTTGATCCATTTCGAAGGAGTCGAAGTGTAGTTCAAAACGGAAGAAACAGAGATGAAAAAAGGTTAGTATTTTGAGAGTTATGATGAAAATAGTTAGACTCGTACTTTGGTCTAGCTGTTTACAGACCTACCTCCGATTGATTGACCATAACTCACTCAATTCAACTCGGAATTCATTGAAATTTGTTCCATTTCGAAGGAGTGGAACTGTAGTTGAAAACGGAAGAAACGGAGATGAAAAACTCCAAGTATTGTAAGAGTTATGATGGAAATAGTTAGACTCGCGCTTTCGCCTAGCAGTTTACAGACTTACCTCCGATTGATTGATCATAACTCACTCAATTCAACTCGGAATTCATTCAAATTTGATCCATTTCGAAGGAGTCGAAGTGTAGTTCAAAACGGAAGAAACAGAGATGAAAAAAGGTTAGTATTTTGAGAGTTATGATGGAAATAGTTAGACTCGTACTTTGGTCTAGCTGTTTACAGACCTACCTCCGATTGATTGACCATAACTCACTCAATTCAACTCGGAATTCATTGAAATTTGTTCCATTTCGAAGGAGTGAAAGTGTAGTTGAAAATAGAAGAGACGGAGATGAAAAACTTCAAGTATTGTAAGAGTTATGATGGAAATAGTTAGACTCACGCTTTCGCCTAGCAGTTTACAGACCTACCTCCGATTGATTGACCATAACTCACTCAATTCAACTAGGAATTCATTGAAATTTGATCCATTTCGAAGGAGTCGAAGTGTAGTTCCAAACGGAAGAAACGGAGATGAAAAAAGCTTAGTATTTTGAGAGTTATGGTGGAAATAGTTAGACTCGTACTTTGGTCTAGCTGTTTACAGACCTACCTTCGATTGATTGACCATAACTCACTCAATTCAACTCGGAATTCATTGAAATTTGTTCCAATTTCGAAGGAGTGGAAGTGTAGTTGAAAACGGAAGAAACGGAGATGAAAAATTCCAAGTATTGTAAGAGTTATGATGGAAATAGTTAGACTCGCGCTTTCGCCTAGCAGTTTACAGACCTACCTCCGATTGATTGACCATAACTCACTCAATTCAACTAGGAATTCATTGAAATTTGAACCATTTCGAAGGAGTCGAAGTGTAGTCAAAACGGAAGAAACAGAGATGGAAAAAGCTTAGAATTTTGAGAGTTATGTTGGAAATAGTTAGACTCGTACTTTGGTCTAGCTGTTTACAGACCTACCTTCGATTGATTGACCATAACTCACTCAATTCAACTAGGAATTCATTGAAATTTGATCCATTTCGAAGGAGTCGAAGTGTAGTTCAAAACGGAAGAAACGGAGATGAAAAAAGCTTAGTATTTTGAGAGTTATAGTGGAAATAGTTAGACTCGTACTTTGGTCTAGCTGTTTACAGACCTACCTTCGATTGATTGACCATAACTCACTCAATTCAACTCGGATTTCATTGAAATTTGTTCCAATTTCGAAGGAGTGGAAGTGTAGTTGAAAACGGAAGAAACGGAGATGAAAAATTCCAAGTATTGTAAGAGTTATGATGGAAATAGTTAGACTCGCGCTTTCGCCTAGCAGTTTACAGACCTACCTCCGATTGATTGACCATAACTCACTCAATTCAACTAGGAATTCATTGAAATTTGATCCATTTCGAAGGAGTCGAAGTGTAGTTCAAAACGGAAGAAACGGAGATGAAAAAAGCTTAGTATTTTGAGAGTTATGGTGGAAATAGTTAGACTCGTACTTTAGTCTAGCTGTTTACAGACCTACCTCCGATTGATTGACCATAACTCACTCAATTCAACTCGGAATTCATTGAAATTTGTTCCATTTCGAAGGAGTGGAAGTGTAGTTGAAAACGGAAGAAACGGAGATGAAAAACTCCAAGTATTGTAAGAGTTATGATTGAAATAGTTAGACTCGCGCTTTCGCCTAGCAGTTTACAGACCTACCTCTGATTGATTGATCATAATTCACTCAATTCAACTCGGAATTCATTCAAATTTGATCCATTTCGAAGGAGTCGAAGTGTAGTTCAAAACGGAAGAAACAGAGATGAAAAAAGGTTAGTATTTTGAGAGTTATGATGGAAATAGTTAGACTCGTACTTTGGTCTAGCTGTTTACAGACCTACCTCCGATTGATTGACCATAACTCACTCAATTCAACTCGGAATTCATTGAAATTTGTTCCATTTCGAAGGAGTGAAAGTGTAGTTGAAAATGGAAGAAACGGAGATGAAAAACTCCAAGTATTGTAAGAGTTATGATGGAAATAGTTAGACTCGCGCTTTCGCCTAGCAGTTTACAGACCTACCTCCGATTGATTGACCATAACTCACTCAATTCAACTAGGCATTCATTGAAATTTGATCCATTTCGAAGGACTCGAAGTGTAGTTCAAAACGAAAGAAACGGAGATGAAAAGAGCTAAGTATTTTGAGAGTGAAGGTGGAAATAGTTAGACTGACACTTTGGTCTAGCTGTTTACAGACCTACCTCCGATTGATTGACCATAACTCACTCAATTCAACTCGGAATTGATTCAAATCCATGCGATCTCGAAGATGTCGAAGTGTAGTCGAAAACGGAAGAAACGAAGATGAAAAACTCCAAGTATTTTAAGAGTTATGATGGAAATTGTTAGACTCGCTCTTTTGCCTAGCAGTTTACAGGCCTACCTCCGATTGATTGACCATAACTCACTGAATTCAGATTGGAATTTAATCAAATTCATGCCATTTCGAAAATGTCGAAGTGTAGTTGAAAATGAAAGAAATGAAGATGAAAAACTCCAAGTATTTTAAGAGTTATGATGGACTTAGTTAGACTCGCGCTTTCGCCTAGCAGTTTACAGACCTACCTCCGATTGATTGACCATAACTCACTCAATTCAACTCGGAATTCATTGAATTTTTTTTCATTTCGAAGGAGTCGAAATATAGTCTAAAACTGAAGAAACGAAGATGAAAAAAGCCAAGTATTTTTAGAGTTACGGTCGAAATAGTTAAACTCGCACTTTGGTCTAGCAGTTTACAGACCTACTTCCGATTGATTGACGATATCTCACTCAATTCAACTCGGAATTGATTCAAATTCATGCCATTTCGAAGATGTCGAAGTGTAGTTGAAAACGGAAGAAACGGAGATGAAAAACTCCAAGTATTTTAAGAGTTATGATGGAAATAGTTAGACTCGAGCTTTCGCCTAGCAGTTTACAAACCTACCTTCGAATGAATGACCATAACTCACTAAATTAAACTCGGAATTCGTTTAAATTTTTTCCATTTCGAAGGAGTCGAAGTGTAGCTTAAAATGGAAGAAACGGAGATAAAAAAGCCAAGTATTTTGAGCGTGATAGTGAAAATAGTTAGACTCGCACTTTGATCCAGTAGTTTACTGACCTACCTCCGATTGATTGACGATAGCTCACTCAATTCAACTTAGACTTCTTTGAAATTTGTTCCATTTCCAAGGTATCGAAGTGTAACGCGAGTCAAAAAGGAAGAAACGGAGATGGAAAAAGCTTAGAATTTTGAGAGTTATGGTGGAAATAGTTAGACTCGTACTTTGGTCTAGCTGTTTACAGACCTACCTCCGATTGATTGACCATAACTCACTCAATTCAACTCGGAATTCATTGAAATTTGTTCCAATTTCGAAGGAGTGGAAGTGTAGTTGAAAACGGAAGAAACGGAGATGAAAAATTCCAAGTATTGTAAGAGTTATGATGGAAATAGTTAGACTCGCGCTTTCGCCTAGCAGTTTACAGACCTACCTCCGATTGATTGACCATAACTCACTCAATTCAACTAGGAATTCATTGAAATTTGATCCATTTCGAAGGAGTCGAAGTGTAGTTCAAAACGGAAGAAACGGTGATGAAAAAAGCTTAGTATTTTGAGAGTTATGGTGGAAATAGTTAGACTCGTACTTTGGTCTAGCTGTTTACAGACCTACCTCCGATTGATTGACCATAACTCACTCAATTCAACTCGGAATTCATTGAAATTTGTTCCATTTCGAAGGAGTGGAAGTGTAGTTGAAAACGGAAGAAACGGAGATGAAAAACTCCAAGTATTGTAAGAGTTATGATGGAAATAGTTAGACTCGCGCTTTCGCCTAGCAGTTTACAGGCCTACCTCCGATTGATTCATCGTAACTCACTCAATTCAACTCGGAATTCATTCAAATTTGATCCATTTCGAAGGAGTCGAAGTGTAGTTCAAAACGGAAGAAACAGAGATGAAAAAAGGTTAGTATTTTGAGAGTTATGATGGAAATAGTTAGACTCAAACTTTGGTCTAGCTGTTTACAGACCTACCTCCGATTGATTGACCATAACTCACTCAATTCAACTCGGAATTCATTGAAATTTGTTCCATTTCGAAGGAGTGAAAGTGTAGTTGAAAATAGAAGAAACGGAGATGAAAAACTCCAAGTATTGTAAGAGTTATGATGGAAATAGTTAGACTCGCGCTTTCACCTAGCAGTTTACAGACCTACCTCCGATTGATTGACCATAACTCACTCAATTCAACTAGGCATTCATTGAAATTTGATCCATTTCGAAGGAGTCGAAGTGTAGTTCAAAACGAAAGAAACGGAGATGAAAAGAGCTAAGTATTTTGAGAGTGAAGGTGGAAATAGTTAGACTGGCACTTTGGTCTAGCTGTTTACAGACCTACCTCCGATTGATTGACCATAACTCACTCAATTCAACTCGTAATTGATTCAAATCCATGCCATCTCGAAGATGTTGAAGTGTAGTCGAAAACGGAAGAAACGAAGATGAAAAACTCCAAGTATTTTAAGAGTTATGATGGAAATTGTTAGACTCGCACTTTGATCCAGTAGTTTACTGACCTACCTCCGATTGATTGACGATAGCTCACTCAATTCAACTTAGACTTCTTTGAAATTTGTTCCATTTCCAAGGTATCGAAGTGTAACGCGAGTCAAAAAGGAAGAAACGGAGATGGAAAAAGCTTAGAATTTTGAGAGTTATGGTGGAAATAGTTAGACTCGTACTTTGGTCTAGCTGTTTACAGACCTACCTCCGATTGATTGACCATAACTCACTCAATTCAACTCGGAATTGATTCAAATCCATGCGATCTCGAAGATGTCGAAGTGTAGTTGGAAACGGAAGAAATAGAGATGAAAAAATACGATTATTTTATGAGTTATGATGTAAATACTTAGACTCAAACTTTGGTCTAGCAGTTTACAGGCCTACCTCCGATTGATTGACCATAACTCACTGAATTCAGATTGGAATTTAATCAAATTCATGCCATTTCGAAAATGTCGAAGTGTAGTTGAAAATGAAAGAAATGAAGATGAAAAACTCCAAGTATTTTAAGAGTTATGATGGACTTAGTTAGACTCGCGCTTTCGCCTTGCAGTTTACAGACCTACCTCCGATTGATTGACCATAACTCACTCAATTCAACTCGGAATTCATTGAATTTTTTTTCATTTCGAAGGAGTCGAAATGTAGTCTAAAACTGAAGAAACGAAGATGAAAAAAGCCAAGTATTTTTAGAGTTACGGTCGAAATAGTTAAACTCGCACTTTGGTCTAGCAGTTTACAGACCTACTTCCGATTGATTGACGATATCTCACTCAATTCAACTCGGAATTGATTCAAATTCATGCAATTTCGAAGATGTCGAAGTGTAGTTGAAAACGGAAGAAACGGAGATGAAAAACTCCAAGTATTTTAAGAGTTATGATGGAAATAGTTAGACTCGCGCTTTCGCCTAGCAGTTTACAAACCTACCTTCGAATGAATGACCATAACTCACTAAATTAAACTCGGAATTCGTTTAAATTTTTTCCATTTCGAAGGAGTCGAAGTGTAGTTTAAAATGGAAGAAACGGAGATAAAAAAGCCAAGTATTTTGAGCGTGATAGTGAAAATAGTTAGACTCGCACTTTGGTCCAGTAGTTTACTGACCTACCTCCGATTGATTGACGATAGCTCACTCAATTCAACTTAGACTTCTTTGAAATTTGTTCCATTTCCAAGGTATCGAAGTGTAACGCGAGTCAAAAAGGAAGAAACGAAGATGGAAAAAGCTTAGAATTTTGAGAGTTATGGTGGAAATAGTTAGACTCGTACTTTGGTCTAGCTGTTTACAGACCTACCTCCGATTGATTGACCATAACTCACTCAATTCAACTCGGAATTCATTGAAATTTGTTCCAATTTCGAAGGAGTGGAAGTGTAGTTGAAAACGGAAGAAACGGAGATGAAAAATTCCAAGTATTGTAAGAGTTATGATGGAAATAGTTAGACTCGCGCTTTTGCCTAGCAGTTTACAGACCTACCTCCGATTGATTGACCATAACTCACTCAATTCAACTAGGAATTCATTGAAATTTGATCCATTTCGAAGGAGTCGAAGTGTAGTTCAAAACGGAAGAAACGGAGATGAAAAAAGCTTAGTATTTTGAGAGTTATGGTGGAAATAGTTAGACTCGTACTTTGGTCTAGCTGTTTACAGACCTACCTCCGATTGATTGACCATAACTCACTCAATTCAACTCGGAATTCATTGAAATTTGTTCCATTTCGAAGGAGTGGAAGTGTAGTTGAAAACGGAAGAAACGGAGATGAAAAACTCCAAGTATTGTAAGAGTTATGATGGAAATAGTTAGACTCGCGCTTTCGCCTAGCAGTTTACAGGCCTACCTCCGATTGATTCATCGTAACTCACTCAATTCAACTCGGAATTCATTCAAATTTGATCCATTTCGAAGGAGTCGAAGTGTAGTTCAAAACGGAAGAAACAGAGATGAAAAAAGGTTAGTATTTTGAGAGTTATGATGGAAATAGTTAGACTCAAACTTTGGTCTAGCTGTTTACAGACCTACCTCCGATTGATTGACCATAACTCACTCAATTCAACTCGGAATTCATTGAAATTTGTTCCATTTCGAAGGAGTGAAAGTGTAGTTGAAAATAGAAGAAACGGAGATGAAAAACTCCAAGTATTGTAAGAGTTATGATGGAAATAGTTAGACTCGCGCTTTCACCTAGCAGTTTACAGACCTACCTCCGATTGATTGACCATAACTCACTCAATTCAACTAGGCATTCATTGAAATTTGATCCATTTCGAAGGAGTCGAAGTGTAGTTCAAAACGAAAGAAACGGAGATGAAAAGAGCTAAGTATTTTGAGAGTGAAGGTGGAAATAGTTAGACTGGCACTTTGGTCTAGCTGTTTACAGACCTACCTCCGATTGATTGACCATAACTCACTCAATTCAACTCGTAATTGATTCAAATCCATGCCATCTCGAAGATGTTGAAGTGTAGTCGAAAACGGAAGAAACGAAGATGAAAAACTCCAAGTATTTTAAGAGTTATGATGGAAATTGTTAGACTCACTCTTTTGCCTAGCAGTTTACAGACCTACCTCCGATTGAATGACCATAACTCACTCAACTCAACTCGGAATCGATTCAAATTCATGTCATTTCGAAGATGTCGAAGTGTAGTTGAAAACGGATGAAACGGAGATGGAAAACTCCAAGTATTTTGGGAGTTATGATGGAAATAGTTAGACTCGCGCTTTGGCCTAGCAATTTCCAGACCTACCTACGACTGATTGACCGTAACTCACTCAATTAAACTCAAAATTCATTGAAATTTGTTCTATTTCGAATGAGTCGAAGTTTTGGTTAAAATGGAAGAAACAAAGATGAAAAAAGCTAAGTATTTTGAGAGTTATGGTGGAAATAGTTTGACTCGCACTTTGGTCTAGCTGTTTACAAACCTGCCTCCGATTGATTGACCATAACTCACGCAATTCAACTCGAAATTGATTCAAATTCATGCAATTTCGAAGATGTCGAAGTGTAGTTGGAAACGGAAGAAACATAGATGAAAAATACAATTATTTTATGAGTTATGATGTAAATACTTAGACTCAAACTTTGGTCTAGCAGTTTACAGGCCTACCTCCGATTGATTGACCATAACTCACTGAATTCAAATTGGAATTTAATCAAATTCATGCCATTTCGAAAATGTCGAAGTGTAGTTGAAAATGAAAGAAATGAAGATGAAAAACTCCAAGTATTGTAAGAGTTATGATGGAAATAGTTAGACTCGCGCTTTCTCCTAGCAGTTTACAGACCTACCTCCGATTGATTGACCATAACTCACTCAATTGAACTAGGCATTCATTGAAATTTGATCCATTTCGAAGGAGTCGAAGTGTAGTTCAAAACGAAAGAAACGGAGATGAAAAGAGCTAAGTATTTTGAGAGTGAAGGTGGAAATAGTTAGACTGGCACTTTGGTCTAGCTGTTTACAGACCTACCTTCGATTGATTGACCATAACTCACTCAATTCAACTCGGAATTGATTCAAATCCATGCCATCTCGAAGATGTCAAAGTGTAGTCGAAAACGGAAGAAACGAAGATGAAAAACTCCAAGTATTTTAAGAGTTATGATGGAAATTGTTAGACTCGCTCTTTCGCCTAGCAGTTTACAGACCTACCTCCGATTGAATGACCATAACTCACTCAACTCAACTCGGAATCGATTCAAATTCATGTCATTTCGAAGATGTCGAAGTGTAGTTGAAAACGGATGAAACGGAGATGCAAAACTCCAAGTATTTTGGGAGTTATGATGGAAATAGTTAGACTCGCGCTTTGGCCTAGCAATTTCCAGACCTACCTACGACTGATTGACCATAACTCACTCAATTAAACTCAAAATTCATTGAAATTTGTTCCATTTCGAATGAGTCGAAGTGTTGGTTAAAACGGAAGAAACAAAGATGAAAAAAGCTAAGTATTTTGAAAGTTATGGTGGAAATAGTTTGACTCGCACTTTGGTCTAGCTGTTTACAAACCTGCCTCCGATTGATTGACCATAACTCACTCAATTCAACTCGGAATTGATTCAAATTCATGCAATTTCGAAGATGTCGAAGTGTAGTTGGAAACGGAAGAAATAGAGATGAAAAATACGATTATTTTATGAGTTATGATGTAAATACTTAGACTCAAACTTTGGTCTAGCAGTTTACAGGCCTACCTCCGATTGATTGACCATAACTCACTGAATTCAGATTGGAATTTAATCAAATTCATGCCATTTCGAAAATGTCGAAGTGTAGTTGAAAATGAAAGAAATGAAGATGAAAAACTCCAAGTATTTTAAGAGTTATGATGGACTTAGTTAGACTCGCGCTTTCGCCTAGCAGTTTACAGACCTACCTCCGATTGATTGACCATAACTCACTCAATTCAACTCGGAATTCATTGAATTTTTTTTCATTTCGAAGGAGTCGAAATATAGTCTAAAACTGAAGAAACGAAGATGAAAAAAGCCAAGTATTTTTAGAGTTACGGTCGAAATAGTTAAACTCGCACTTTGGTCTAGCAGTTTACAGACCTACTTCCGATTGATTGACGATATCTCACTCAATTCAACTCGGAATTGATTCAAATTCATGCCATTTCGAAGATGTCGAAGTGTAGTTGAAAACGGAAGAAACGGAGATGAAAAACTCCAAGTATTTTAAGAGTTATGATGGAAATAGTTAGACTCGAGCTTTCGCTTAGCAGTTTACAAACCTACCTTCGAATGAATGACCATAACTCACTAAATTAAACTCGGAATTCGTTTAAATTTTTTCCATTTCGAAGGAGTCGAAGTGTAGCTTAAAATGGAAGAAACGGAGATAAAAAAGCCAAGTATTTTGAGCGTGATAGTGAAAATAGTTAGACTCGCACTTTGATCCAGTAGTTTACTGACCTACCTCCGATTGATTGACGATAGCTCACTCAATTCAACTTAGACTTCTTTGAAATTTGTTCCATTTCCAAGGTATCGAAGTGTAACGCGAGTCAAAAAGGAAGAAACGGAGATGGAAAAAGCTTAGAATTTTGAGAGTTATGGTGGAAATAGTTAGACTCGTACTTTGGTCTAGCTGTTTACAGACCTACCTCCGATTGATTGACCATAACTCACTCAATTCAACTCGGAATTGATTCAAATCCATGCGATCTCGAAGATGTCGAAGTGTAGTTGGAAACGGAAGAAATAGAGATGAAAAAATACGATTATTTTATGAGTTATGATGTAAATACTTAGACTCAAACTTTGGTCTAGCAGTTTACAGGCCTACCTCCGATTGATTGACCATAACTCACTGAATTCAGATTGGAATTTAATCAAATTCATGCCATTTCGAAAATGTCGAAGTGTAGTTGAAAATGAAAGAAATGAAGATGAAAAACTCCAAGTATTTTAAGAGTTATGATGGACTTAGTTAGACTCGCGCTTTCGCCTTGCAGTTTACAGACCTACCTCCGATTGATTGACCATAACTCACTCAATTCAACTCGGAATTCATTGAATTTTTTTTCATTTCGAAGGAGTCGAAATGTAGTCTAAAACTGAAGAAACGAAGATGAAAAAAGCCAAGTATTTTTAGAGTTACGGTCGAAATAGTTAAACTCGCACTTTGGTCTAGCAGTTTACAGACCTACTTCCGATTGATTGACGATATCTCACTCAATTCAACTCGGAATTGATTCAAATTCATGCAATTTCGAAGATGTCGAAGTGTACTTGAAAACGGAAGAAACGGAGATGAAAAACTCCAAGTATTTTAAGAGTTATGATGGAAATAGTTAGACTCGCGCTTTCGCCTAGCAGTTTACAAACCTACCTTCGAATGAATGACCATAACTCACTAAATTAAACTCGGAATTCGTTTAAATTTTTTCCATTTCGAAGGAGTCGAAGTGTAGTTTAAAATGGAAGAAACGGAGATAAAAAAGCCAAGTATTTTGAGCGTGATAGTGAAAATAGTTAGACTCGCACTTTGGTCCAGTAGTTTACTGACCTACCTCCGATTGATTGACGATAGCTCACTCAATTCAACTTAGACTTCTTTGAAATTTGTTCCATTTCCAAGGTATCGAAGTGTAACGCGAGTCAAAAAGGAAGAAACGGAGATGGAAAAAGCTTAGAATTTTGAGAGTTATGGTGGAAATAGTTAGACTCGTACTTTGGTCTAGCTGTTTACAGACCTACCTCCGATTGATTGACCATAACTCACTCAATTCAACTCGGAATTCATTGAAATTTGTTCCAATTTCGAAGGAGTGGAAGTGTAGTTGAAAACGGAAGAAACGGAGATGAAAAATTCCAAGTATTGTAAGAGTTATGATGGAAATAGTTAGACTCGCGCTTTCGCCTAGCAGTTTACAGACCTACCTCCGATTGATTGACCATAACTCACTCAATTCAACTAGGAATTCATTGAAATTTGATCCATTTCGAAGGAGTCGAAGTGTAGTTCAAAACGGAAGAAACGGAGATGAAAAAAGCTTAGTATTTTGAGAGTTATGGTGGAAATAGTTAGACTCGTACTTTGGTCTAGCTGTTTACAGACCTACCTCCGATTGATTGACCATAACTCACTCAATTCAACTCGGAATTCATTGAAATTTGTTCCATTTCGAAGGAGTGGAAGTGTAGTTGAAAACGGAAGAAACGGAGATGAAAAACTCCAAGTATTGTAAGAGTTATGATGGAAATAGTTAGACTCGCGCTTTCGCCTAGCAGTTTACAGGCCTACCTCCGATTGATTCATCGTAACTCACTCAATTCAACTCGGAATTCATTCAAATTTGATCCATTTCGAAGGAGTCGAAGTGTAGTTCAAAACGGAAGAAACAGAGATGAAAAAAGGTTAGTATTTTGAGAGTTATGATGGAAATAGTTAGACTCAAACTTTGGTCTAGCTGTTTACAGACCTACCTCCGATTGATTGACCATAACTCACTCAATTCAACTCGGAATTCATTGAAATTTGTTCCATTTCGAAGGAGTGAAAGTGTAGTTGAAAATAGAAGAAACGGAGATGAAAAACTCCAAGTATTGTAAGAGTTATGATGGAAATAGTTAGACTCGCGCTTTCACCTAGCAGTTTACAGACCTACCTCCGATTGATTGACCATAACTCACTCAATTCAACTAGGCATTCATTGAAATTTGATCCATTTCGAAGGAGTCGAAGTGTAGTTCAAAACGAAAGAAACGGAGATGAAAAGAGCTAAGTATTTTGAGAGTGAAGGTGGAAATAGTTAGACTGGCACTTTGGTCTAGCTGTTTACAGACCTACCTCCGATTGATTGACCATAACTCACTCAATTCAACTCGTAATTGATTCAAATCCATGCCATCTCGAAGATGTTGAAGTGTAGTCGAAAACGGAAGAAACGAAGATGAAAAACTCCAAGTATTTTAAGAGTTATGATGGAAATTGTTAGACTCACTCTTTTGCCTAGCAGTTTACAGACCTACCTCCGATTGAATGACCATAACTCACTCAACTCAACTCGGAATCGATTCAAATTCATGTCATTTCGAAGATGTCGAAGTGTAGTTGAAAACGGATGAAACGGAGATGGAAAACTCCAAGTATTTTGGGAGTTATGATGGAAATAGTTAGACTCGCGCTTTGGCCTAGCAATTTCCAGACCTACCTACGACTGATTGACCGTAACTCACTCAATTAAACTCAAAATTCATTGAAATTTGTTCTATTTCGAATGAGTCGAAGTTTTGGTTAAAATGGAAGAAACAAAGATGAAAAAAGCTAAGTATTTTGAGAGTTATGGTGGAAATAGTTTGACTCGCACTTTGGTCTAGCTGTTTACAAACCTGCCTCCGATTGATTGACCATAACTCACGCAATTCAACTCGAAATTGATTCAAATTCATGCAATTTCGAAGATGTCGAAGTGTAGTTGGAAACGGAAGAAACATAGATGAAAAATACAATTATTTTATGAGTTATGATGTAAATACTTAGACTCAAACTTTGGTCTAGCAGTTTACAGGCCTACCTCCGATTGATTGACCATAACTCACTGAATTCAAATTGGAATTTAATCAAATTCATGCCATTTCGAAAATGTCGAAGTGTAGTTGAAAATGAAAGAAATGAAGATGAAAAACTCCAAGTATTGTAAGAGTTATGATGGAAATAGTTAGACTCGCGCTTTCTCCTAGCAGTTTACAGACCTACCTCCGATTGATTGACCATAACTCACTCAATTGAACTAGGCATTCATTGAAATTTGATCCATTTCGAAGGAGTCGAAGTGTAGTTCAAAACGAAAGAAACGGAGATGAAAAGAGCTAAGTATTTTGAGAGTGAAGGTGGAAATAGTTAGACTGGCACTTTGGTCTAGCTGTTTACAGACCTACCTTCGATTGATTGACCATAACTCACTCAATTCAACTCGGAATTGATTCAAATCCATGCCATCTCGAAGATGTCAAAGTGTAGTCGAAAACGGAAGAAACGAAGATGAAAAACTCCAAGTATTTTAAGAGTTATGATGGAAATTGTTAGACTCGCTCTTTCGCCTAGCAGTTTACAGACCTACCTCCGATTGAATGACCATAACTCACTCAACTCAACTCGGAATCGATTCAAATTCATGTCATTTCGAAGATGTCGAAGTGTAGTTGAAAACGGATGAAACGGAGATGCAAAACTCCAAGTATTTTGGGAGTTATGATGGAAATAGTTAGACTCGCGCTTTGGCCTAGCAATTTCCAGACCTACCTACGACTGATTGACCATAACTCACTCAATTAAACTCAAAATTCATTGAAATTTGTTCCATTTCGAATGAGTCGAAGTGTTGGTTAAAACGGAAGAAACAAAGATGAAAAAAGCTAAGTATTTTGAAAGTTATGGTGGAAATAGTTTGACTCGCACTTTGGTCTAGCTGTTTACAAACCTGCCTCCGATTGATTGACCATAACTCACTCAATTCAACTCGGAATTGATTCAAATTCATGCAATTTCGAAGATGTCGAAGTGTAGTTGGAAACGGAAGAAATAGAGATGAAAAATACGATTATTTTATGAGTTATGATGTAAATACTTAGACTCAAACTTTGGTCTAGCAGTTTACAGGCCTACCTCCGATTGATTGACCATAACTCACTGAATTCAGATTGGAATTTAATCAAATTCATGCCATTTCGAAAATGTCGAAGTGTAGTTGAAAATGAAAGAAATGAAGATGAAAAACTCCAAGTATTTTAAGAGTTATGATGGACTTAGTTAGACTCGCGCTTTCGCCTAGCAGTTTACAGACCTACCTCCGATTGATTGACCATAACTCGCTCAATTCAACTCGGAATTCATTGAATTTTTTTTCATTTCGAAGGAGTCGAAATGTAGTCTAAAACGGAAGAAACGAAGATGAAAAACGCCAAGTATTTTCAGAGTTACGGTCGAAATAGTTAAACTCGCACTTTGGTCTAGCAGTTTACAGACCTACTTCCGATTGATTGACGATATCTCACTCAATTCAACTCGGAATTGATTCAAATTCATGCAATTTCGAAGATGTCGAAGTGTAGTTGAAAACGGAAGAAACGGAGATGAAAAACTCCAAGTATTTTAAGAGTTATGATGGAAATAGTTAGACTCGCGCTTTCGCCTAGCAGTTTACAAACCTACCTTCGAATGAATGACCATAACTCACTAAATTAAACTCGGAATTCGTTTAAATTTTTTCCATTTCGAAGGAGTCGAAGTGTAGTTTAAAATGGAAGAAACGGAGATAAAAAAGCCAAGTATTTTGAGCGTGATAGTGAAAATAGTTAGACTCGCACTTTGGTCCAGTAGTTTACTGACCTACCTCCGATTGATTGACGATAGCTCACTCAATTCAACTTAGACTTCTTTGAAATTTGTTCCATTTCCAAGGTATCGAAGTGTAACGCGAGTCAAAAAGGAAGAAACGGAGATGGAAAAAGCTTAGAATTTTGAGAGTTATGGTGGAAATAGTTAGACTCGTACTTTGGTCTAGCTGTTTACAGACCTACCTCCGATTGATTGACCATAACTCACTCAATTCAACTCGGAATTCATTGAAATTTGTTCCAATTTCGAAGGAGTGGAAGTGTAGTTGAAAACGGAAGAAACGGAGATGAAAAATTCCAAGTATTGTAAGAGTTATGATGGAAATAGTTAGACTCGCGCTTTCGCCTAGCAGTTTACAGACCTACCTCCGATTGATTGACCATAACTCACTCAATTCAACTAGGAATTCATTGAAATTTGATCCATTTCGAAGGAGTCGAAGTGTAGTTCAAAACGGAAGAAACGGAGATGAAAAAAGCTTAGTATTTTGAGAGTTATGGTGGAAATAGTTAGACTCGTACTTTGGTCTAGCTGTTTACAGACCTACCTCCGATTGATTGACCATAACTCACTCAATTCAACTCGGAATTCATTGAAATTTGTTCCATTTCGAAGGAGTGGAAGTGTAGTTGAAAACGGAAGAAACGGAGATGAAAAACTCCAAGTATTGTAAGAGTTATGATGGAAATAGTTAGACTCGCGCTTTCGCCTAGCAGTTTACAGACCTACCTCCGATTGATTCATCGTAACTCACTCAATTCAACTCGGAATTCATTCAAATTTGATCCATTTCGAAGCAGTCGAAGTGTAGTTCAAAACGGAAGAAACAGAGATGAAAAAAGGTTAGTATTTTGAGAGTTATGATGGAAATAGTTAGACTCAAACTTTGGTCTAGCTGTTTACAGACCTACCTCCGATTGATTGACCATAACTCACTCAATTCAACTCGGAATTCAGTGAAATTTGTTCCATTTCGAAGGCGTGAAAGTGTAGTTGAAAATGGAAGAAACGGAGATGAAAAACTCCAAGTATTGTAAGAGTTATGATGGAAATAGTTAGACTCGCGCTTTCACCTAGCAGTTTACAGACCTACCTCTGATTGATTGACCATAACTCACTCAATTCAACTAGGCATTCATTGAAATTTGATCCATTTCGAAGGAGTCGAAGTGTAGTTCAAAACGAAAGAAACGGAGATGAAAAGAGCTAAGTATTTTGAGAGTGAAGGTGGAAATAGTTAGACTGGCACTTTGGTCTAGCTGTTTACAGACCTACCTCCGATTGATTGACCATAACTCACTCAATTCAACTCGTAATTGATTCAAATCCATGCCATCTCGAAGATGTTGAAGTGTAGTCGAAAACGGAAGAAACGAAGATGAAAAACTCCAAGTATTTTAAGAGTTATGATGGAAATTGTTAGACTCGCTCTTTTGCCTAGCAGTTTACAGACCTACCTCCGATTGAATGACCATAACTCACTCAACTCAACTCGGAATCGATTCAAATTCATGTCATTTCGAAGATGTCGAAGTGTAGTTGAAAACGGATGAAACGGAGATGGAAAACTCCAAGTATTTTGGGAGTTATGATGGAAATAGTTAGACTCGCGCTTTGGCCTAGCAATTTCCAGACCTACCTACGACTGATTGACCGTAACTCACTCAATTAAACTCAAAATTCATTGAAATTTGTTCTATTTCGAATGAGTCGAAGTTTTGGTTAAAATGGAAGAAACAAAGATGAAAAAAGCTAAGTATTTTGAGAGTTATGGTGGAAATAGTTTGACTCGCACTTTGGTCTAGTTGTTTACAAACCTGCCTCCGATTGATTGACCATAACTCACGCAATTCAACTCGAAATTGATTCAAATTCATGCAATTTCGAAGATGTCGAAGTGTAGTTGGAAACGGAAGAAACATAGATGAAAAATACAATTATTTTATGAGTTATGATGTAAATACTTAGACTCAAACTTTGGTCTAGCAGTTTACAGGCCTACCTCCGATTGATTGACCATAACTCACTGAATTCAAATTGGAATTTAATCAAATTCATGCCATTTCGAAAATGTCGAAGTGTAGTTGAAAATGAAAGAAATGAAGATGAAAAACTCCAAGTATTGTAAGAGTTATGATGGAAATAGTTAGACTCGCGCTTTCTCCTAGCAGTTTACAGACCTACCTCCGATTGATTGACCATAACTCACTCAATTGAACTAGGCATTCATTGAAATTTGATCCATTTCGAAGGAGTCGAAGTGTAGTTCAAAACGAAAGAAACGGAGATGAAAAGAGCTAAGTATTTTGAGAGTGAAGGTGGAAATAGTTAGACTGGCACTTTGGTCTAGCTGTTTACAGACCTACCTTCGATTGATTGACCATAACTCACTCAATTCAACTCGGAATTGATTCAAATCCATGCCATCTCGAAGATGTCAAAGTGTAGTCGAAAACGGAAGAAACGAAGATGAAAAACTCCAAGTATTTTAAGAGTTATGATGGAAATTGTTAGACTCGCTCTTTCGCCTAGCAGTTTACAGACCTACCTCCGATTGAATGACCATAACTCACTCAACTCAACTCGGAATCGATTCAAATTCATGTCATTTCGAAGATGTCGAAGTGTAGTTGAAAACGGATGAAACGGAGATGCAAAACTCCAAGTATTTTGGGAGTTATGATGGAAATAGTTAGACTCGCGCTTTGGCCTAGCAATTTCCAGACCTACCTACGACTGATTGACCATAACTCACTCAATTAAACTCAAAATTCATTGAAATTTGTTCCATTTCGAATGAGTCGAAGTGTTGGTTAAAACGGAAGAAACAAAGATGAAAAAAGCTAAGTATTTTGAAAGTTATGGTGGAAATAGTTTGACTCGCACTTTGGTCTAGCTGTTTACAAACCTGCCTCCGATTGATTGACCATAACTCACTCAATTCAACTCGGAATTGATTCAAATTCATGCAATTTCGAAGATGTCGAAGTGTAGTTGGAAACGGAAGAAATAGAGATGAAAAATACGATTATTTTATGAGTTATGATGTAAATACTTAGACTCAAACTTTGGTCTAGCAGTTTACAGGCCTACCTCCGATTGATTGACCATAACTCACTGAATTCAGATTGGAATTTAATCAAATTCATGCCATTTCGAAAATGTCGAAGTGTAGTTGAAAATGAAAGAAATGAAGATGAAAAACTCCAAGTATTTTAAGAGTTATGATGGACTTAGTTAGACTCGCGCTTTCGCCTAGCAGTTTACAGACCTACCTCCGATTGATTGACCATAACTTGCTCAATTCAACTCGGAATTCATTGAAATTTTTTTCATTTCAAAGGAGTCGAAATGTAGTCTAAAACGGAAGAAACGAAGATGAAAAAAGCCAAGTATTTTCAGAGTTACGGTCGAAATAGTTAAACTCGCACTTTGGTCTAGCAGTTTACAGACCTACTTCCGATTGATTGACGATATCTCACTAAATTCAACTCGGAATTGATTCAAATTCATGCAATTTCGAAGATGTCGAAGTGTAGTTGAAAACGGAAGAAACGGAGATGAAAAACTCCAAGTATTTTAAGAGTTATGATGGAAATAGTTAGACTCGCGATTTCGCCTAGCAGTTTACAAACCTACGTTCGAATGAATGACCATAACTCACTAAATTAAACTCGTAATTCGTTTAAATTTTTTCATTTCGAAGGAGTCGAAGTGTAGTTTAAAATGGAAGAAACGGAGATAAAAAAGCCAAGTATTTTGAGCGTGATAGTGAAAATAGTTAGACTCGCACTTTGGTCCAGTAGTTTACTGACCTACCTCCGATTGATTGACGATAGCTCACTCAATTCAACTTAGACTTCTTTGAAATTTGTTCCATTTTCAAGGTATCGAAGTGTAACGCGAGTCAAAACGGAAGAAACGGAGATGGAAAAAGCTTAGAATTTTGAGAGTTATGGTGGAAATAGTTAGACTCGTACTTTGGTCTAGCTGTTTACAGACCTACCTCCAATTGATTGACCATGACTCACTCAATTCAACTCGGAATTCATTGAAATTTGTTCCAATTTCGAAGGAGTGGAAGTGTAGTTGAAAATGGAAGAAACGGAGATGAAAAATTCCAAGTATTGTAAGAGTTATGATGGAAATAATTAGACTCGCGCTTTCGCCTAGCAGTTTACAGACCTACCTCCGATTGATTGACCATAACTCACTCAATTCAACTAGGAATTCATTGAAATTTGATCCATTTCGAAGGAGTCGAAGTGTAGTTCAAAACGGAAGAAACGGAGATGAAAAAAGCTTAGTATTTTGAGAGTTATGGTGGAAATAGTTAGACTCGTACTTTAGTCTAGCTGTTTACAGACCTACCTCCGATTGATTGACCATAACTCACTCAATTCAACTCGGAATTCATTGAAATTTGTTCCATTTCGAAGGAGTGGAAGTGTAGTTGAAAATGGAAGAAACGGAGATGAAAAACTCCAAGTATTGTAAGAGTTATGATGGAAATAGTTAGACTCGCGCTTTCGCCTAGCAGTTTACACACTTACCTCTGATTGATTGACCATAACTCACTCAATTCAACTCGGAATTCATTCAAATTTGATCCATTTCGAAGGAGTCGAAGTGTACTTCAAAACGGAAGAAACGGAGATGAAAAAAGCTTAGTAATTTGAGAGTTATGGTGGAAATAGTTAGACTCGTACTTTGGTCTAGCTGTTTACAGACCTACCTCCGATTGATTGACCATAACTCACTCAATTCAACTCGGAATTCATTAAAATTTGTTCCATTTCGAAGGAGTGGAAGTGTAGTTGAAAACGGAAGAAACGGAGATGAAAAACGCCAAGTATTGTAAGAGTTATGATGGAAATAGTTAGACTCGTACTTTCGCCTAGCAGTTTACAGACCTACCTCCGATTGATTGACCATAACTCACTCAATTCAACTAGGAATTCATTGAAATTTGATCCATTTTGAAGGAGTCGAAGTGTAGTTCAAAACGGAAGAAACGGAGATGAAAAAAGCTAAGTATTTTGAGAGTGAAGGTGGAAATAGTTAGACTGGCACTTTGGTCTAGCTGTTTACAGGCATACCTCCGATTGATTGACCATAACTCACTCAATTCAACTCGGAATTGATTCAAATCCATGCCATTTCGAAGATGTCGAAGTGTAGTCGAAAACGAAAGAAACGAAGATGAAAAACTCCAAGTATTTTAAGAGTTATGATTGAAATTGTTAGACTCGCGCTTTCGCCTAGCAGTTTACAGACCTACCTCCGATTGAATGACCATAACTCACTCAACTCAACTCGGAATTGATTCAAATTCATGTCATTTCGAAGATGTCGAAGTGTAGTTGAAAACGGATGAAATGGAGATGGAAAACTCCAAGTATTTTGGGAGTATTGATGGAAATAGTTAGACTCGCACTTTAGCCTAGCAATTTCCAGACCTACATACGACTGATTGACCATAACTCACTCAATTAAACTCAAAATTCATTGAAATTTGTTCAATTTCGAATGAGTCGGAGCGTTGGTTAAAACGGAAGAAACAGAGATGAAAAAAGCTAAGTATTTTGAGAGTTATGGTGGAAATAGTTAGACTCGCACTTTGGTCTAGCTGTTTACAAACCTGCCTCCGATTGATTGACCATAACTCACTCAATTCAACTCGGAATTGATTCAAATTCATGCAATTTCGAAGATGTCGAAGTGTAGTTGGAAACGGAAGAAATAGAGATGAAAAAATACGATTATTTTATGAGTTATGATGTAAATACTTAGACTCAAACTTTGGTCTAGCAGTTTACAGGCCTACCTCCGATTGATTGACCATAACTCACTGAATTCAGATTGGAATTTAATCAAATTCATGCCATTTCGAAAATGTCGAAGTGTAGTTGAAAATGAAAGAAATGAAGATGAAAAACTCCAAGTATTTTAAGAGTTATGATGGACTTAGTTAGACTCGCGCTTTCGCCTAGCAGTTTACAGACCTACCTCCGATTGATTGACCATAACTCACTCAATTCAACTCGGAATTCATTGAATTTTTTTTCATTTCGAAGGAGTCGAAATGTAGTCTAAAACTGAAGAAACGAAGATGAAAAAAGCCAAGTATTTTGAGAGTTACGGTCGAAATAGTTAAACTCGCACTTTGGTCTAGCAGTTTACAGACCTACTTCCGATTGATTGACGATATCTCACTCAATTCAACTCGGAATTGATTCAAATTCATGCCATTTCGAAGATGTCGAAGTGTAGTTGAAAATGAAAGAAATGAAGATGAAAAACTCCAAGTATTTTAAGAGTTATGATGGAAATAGTTAGACTCGCGCTTTCGCCTAGCAGTTTACAAACCTACCTTCGAATGAATGACCATAACTCACTAAATTAAACTCGGAATTCGTTTAAATTTTTTCCATTTCGAAGGAGTCGAAGTGTAGTTTAAAATGGAAGAAATGAAGATGAAAAAAGCCAAGTATTTTCAGAGTTACGGTCGAAATAGTTAAACTCGCACTTTGGTCTAGCAGTTTACAGACCTACTTCCGATTGATTGACGATATCTCACTCAATTCAACTCGAAATTGATTCAAATTCATGCCATTTCGAAAATGTCGAAGTGTAGTTGAAAATGAAAGAAATGAAGATGAAAAACTCCAAGTATTGTAAGAGTTATGATGGAAATAGTTAGACTCGCGCTTTCTCCTAGCAGTTTACAGACCTACCTCCGATTGATTGACCATAACTCACTCAATTCAACTAGGCATTCATTGAAATTTGATCCATTTCGAAGGAGTCGAAGTGTAGTTCAAAACGAAAGAAACGGAGATGAAAAGAGCTAAGTATTTTGAGAGTGAAGGTGGAAATAGTTAGACTGGCACTTTGGTCTAGCTGTTTACAGACCTACCTCCGATTGATTGACCATAACTCACTCAATTCAACTCGGAATTGATTCAAATCCATGCCATCTCGAAGATGTCAAAGTGTAGTCGAAAACGGAGGAAACGAAGATGAAAAACTCCAAGTATTTTAAGAGTTATGATGGAAATTGTTAGACTCGCTCTTTCGCCTAGCAGTTTACAGACCTACCTCCGATTGAATGACCATAACTCACTCAACTCAACTCGGAATCGATTCAAATTCATGTCATTTCGAAGATGTCGAAGTGTAGTTGAAAACGGATGAAACGGAGATGGAAAACTCCAAGTATTTTGGGAGTTATGATGGAAATAGTTAGACTCGCGCTTTGGCCTAGCAATTTCCAGACCTACCTACGACTGATTGACCATAACTCACTCAATTAAACTCAAAATTCATTGAAATTTGTTCCATTTCGAATGAGTCGAAGTGTTGGTTAAAACGGAAGAAACAAAGATGAAAAAAGCTAAGTATTTTGAGAGTTATGGTGGAAATAGTTTGACTCGCACTTTGGTCTAGCTGTTTATAAACCTGCCTCCGATTGATTGACCATAACTCACTCAATTCAACTCGGAATTGATTCAAATTCATGCAATTTCGAAGATGTCGAAGTGTAGTTGGAAACGGAAGAAATAGAGATGAAAAATACGATTATTTTATGAGTTATGATGTAAATACTTAGACTCAAACTTTGGTCTAGCAGTTTACAGGCCTACCTCCGATTGATTGACCATAACTCACTGAATTCAGATTGGAATTTAATCAAATTCATGCCATTTCGAAAATGTCGAAGTGTAGTTGAAAATGAAAGAAATGAAGATGAAAAACTCCAAGTATTTTAAGAGTTATGATGGACTTAGTTAGACTCGCGCTTTCGCCTAGCAGTTTACAGACCTACCTCCGATTGATTGACCATAACTCGCTCAATTCAACTCGGAATTCATTGAAATTTTTTTCATTTCGAAGGAGTCGAAATGTAGTCTAAAACGGAAGAAACGAAGATGAAAAAAGCTAAGTATTTTCAGAGTTACGGTCGAAATAGTTAAACTCGCACTTTGGTCTAGCAGTTTACAGACCTACTTCCGATTGATTGACGATATCTCACTCAATTCAACTCGGAATTGATTCAAATTCATGCCATTCCGAAGATGTCGAAGTGTAGTTGAAAACGGAAGAAACGGAGATGAAAAACTCCAAGTATTTTAAGAGTTATGATGGAAATAGTTAGACTCGCGCTTTCGTCTAGCAGTTTACAAACCTACCTTCGAATGAATGACCATAACTCACTAAATTAAACTCGGAATTCGTTTAAATGATTTTCATTTCGAAGGAGTCGAAGTGTAGTTTAAAATGAAAGAAACGGAGATAAAAAAGCCAAGTATTTTGAGCGTGATAGTGAAAATAGTTAGACTCGCACTTTAGTCCAGTAGTTTACTGACCTACCTCCGATTGATTGACGATAGCTCACTCAATTCAACTTAGACTTCTTTGAAATTTGTTCCATTTTCAAGGTATCGAAGTGTAACGCGAGTCAAAACGGAAGAAACGGAGATGGAAAAAGCTTAGAATTTTGAGAGTTATGGTGGAAATAGTTAGACTCGTACTTTGGTCTAGCTGTTTACAGACATACCTCCGATTGATTGACCATAACTCACTCAATTCAACTCGGAATTCATTGAAATTTGTTCCAATTTCGAAGGAGTGGAAGTGTAGTTGAAAACGGAAGAAACGGAGATGAAAAACTCCAAGTATTGTAAGAGTTATGATGGAAATAGTTAGACTCGCGCTTTCGCCTAGCAGTTTACAGACCTACCTCTGATTGATTGACCATAACTCACTCAATTCAACTCGGAATTCATTCAAATTTGATCTATTTCGAAGGAGTCGAAGTGTACTTCAAAACGGAAGAAACGGGGATGAAAAAAGCTTAGTAATTTGAGAGTTATGGTGGAAATAGTTAGACTCGTACTTTGGTCTAGCTGTTTACAGACCTACCTCCGATTGATTGACCATAACTCACTCAATTCAACTCGGAATTGATTCAAATTCATGCAATTTCGAAGATGTCGAAGTGTAGTTGGAAACGGAAGAAATAGAGATGAAAAATACGATTATTTTATGAGTTATGATGTAAATACTTAGACTCAAACTCTGGTCTAGCAGTTTACAGGCCTACCTCCGATTGATTGACCATAACTCACTGAATTCAGATTGGAATTTAATCAAATTCATGCCATTTCGAAAATGTCGAAGTGTAGTTGAAAATGAAAGAAATGAAGATGAAAAACTCCAATTATTTTAAGGGTTATGATGGACTTAGTTAGACTCGCGCTTTCGCCTAGTAGTTTACAGACCTACCTCCGATTGATTGACCATAACTCACTCAATTCAACTCGGAATTCATTGAAATTTTTTTCATTTCGAAGGAGTCGAAATGTAGTCTAAAACGGAAGAAACGAAGATGAAAAAAGCCAAGTATTTTCAGAGTTACGGTCGAAATAGTTAAACTCGCACTTTGGTCTAGCAGTTTACAGACCTACTTCCGATTGATTGACGATATTTCACTCAATTCAACTCGGAATTGATTCAAATTCATGCCATTTCGAAGATGTTGAAGTATAGTTGAAAACGGAAGAAACGGAGATGAAAAACTCCAAGTATTTTAAGAGTTATGATGGAAATAGTTAGACTCGCGCTTTCGCCTAGCAGTTTACAGACCTACCTCCGATTGATTGACCATGACTCACTCAATTCAACTAGGAATTCATTGAAATTTGATCCATTTCGAAGGAGTCGAAGTGTAGTTCAAAACGGAAGAAACGGAGATGAAAAAAGCTTAGTATTTTGAGAGTTATGGTGGAAATAGTTAGACTCGTACTTTAGTCTAGCTGTTTACAGACCTACCTCCGATTGATATACCATAACTCACTCAATTCAACTCGGAATTCATTGAAATTTGTTCCATTTCGAAGGAGTGGAAGTGTAGTTGAAAACGGAAGACACGGAGATGAAAAACTCCAAGTATTGTAAGAGTTATGATGGAAATAGTTAGACTCGCGCTTTCGCCTAACAGTTTACAGTCCTACCTCTGATTGATTGACCATAACTCACTCAATTCAACTCGGAATTCATTCAAATTTGATCCATTTCGAAGGAGTCGAAGTGTACTTCAAAACGGAAGAAACGGGGATGAAAAAAGCTTAGTAATTTGAGAGTTATGGTGGAAATAGTTAGACTCGTACTTTGGTCTAGCTGTTTACAGACCTTCCTCCGATTGATTGACCATAACTCACTCAATTCAACTCGGAATTCATTAAAATTTGTTCCATTTCGATGGAGTGGAAGTGTAGTTGAAAATGGAAGAAACGGAGATGAAAAACTCCAAGTATTGTAGGAGTTATGATGGAAATAGTTAGACTCGCGGTTTCGCCTAGCAGTTTACAGACCTACCTCCGATTGATTGACCATAACTCACTCAATTCAACTAGGAATTCATTGAAATTTGATCCATTTCGAAGGAGTCGAAGTGTAGTTCAAAACGGAAGAAACGGAGATGAAAAAAGCTAAGTATTTTGAGAGTGAAGGTGGAAATAGTTAGTCTCGCACTTTGGTCTAGCAGTTTACAGACCTACCTCCGATTGATTGACCATAACTCACTCAATTCAACTCGGAATTCATTAAAAAATTTTTCATTTCGAAGGAGTCGAAGTGTAGTCTAAAACGGAAGAAACGAAGATGAAAAAAGCCAAGTATTTTGAGAGTTACGGTCGAAATAGTTAAACTCGCACTTTGGTCTATCAGTTTACAGACCTACGTCCGATTGATTGACGATATCTCACTCAATTCAACTCGGAATTGATTCAAATTCATGCCATTTCGAAGATGTCGAAGTAGAGTTGAAAACGGAAGAAACGGAGATGAAAAACTCCAAGTATTTTAAGAGTTATGATGGAAATAGTTAGACTCGCGCTTTCGCCTAGCAGTTTAGAGACCTACCTTCGAATGAATGACCATAACTCACTCAATTCAACTAGGAATTCATTGAAATTTGATCCATTTCGAAGGAGTCGAAGTGTAGTTCAAAACGGAAGAAACGGAGATGAAAAAAGCTTAGTATTTTGAGAGTTATGGTGGAAATAGTTAGACTCGTACTTTAGTCTAGCTGTTTACAGACCTACCTCCGATTGATATACCATAACTCACTCAATTCAACTCGGAATTCATTGAAATTTGTTCCATTTCGAAGGAGTGGAAGTGTAGTTGAAAACGGAAGACACGGAGATGAAAAACTCCAAGTATTGTAAGAGTTATGATGGAAATAGTTAGACTCGCGCTTTCGCCTAACAGTTTACAGTCCTACCTCTGATTGATTGACCATAACTCACTCAATTCAACTCGGAATTCATTCAAATTTGATCCATTTCGAAGGAGTCGAAGTGTACTTCAAAACGGAAGAAACGGGGATGAAAAAAGCTTAGTAATTTGAGAGTTATGGTGGAAATAGTTAGACTCGTACTTTGGTCTAGCTGTTTACAGACCTTCCTCCGATTGATTGACCATAACTCACTCAATTCAACTCGGAATTCATTAAAATTTGTTCCATTTCGATGGAGTGGAAGTGTAGTTGAAAATGGAAGAAACGGAGATGAAAAACTCCAAGTATTGTAGGAGTTATGATGGAAATAGTTAGACTCGCGGTTTCGCCTAGCAGTTTACAGACCTACCTCCGATTGATTGACCATAACTCACTCAATTCAACTAGGAATTCATTGAAATTTGATCCATTTCGAAGGAGTCGAAGTGTAGTTCAAAACGGAAGAAACGGAGATGAAAAAAGCTAAGTATTTTGAGAGTGAAGGTGGAAATAGTTAGTCTCGCACTTTGGTCTAGCAGTTTACAGACCTACCTCCGATTGATTGACCATAACTCACTCAATTCAACTCGGAATTCATTAAAAAAATTTTCATTTCGAAGGAGTCGAAGTGTAGTCTAAAACGGAAGAAACGAAGATGAAAAAAGCCAAGTATTTTGAGAGTTACGGTCGAAATAGTTAAACTCGCACTTTGGTCTATCAGTTTACAGACCTACGTCCGATTGATTGACGATATCTCACTCAATTCAACTCGGAATTGATTCAAATTCATGCCATTTCGAAGATGTCGAAGTAGAGTTGAAAACGGAAGAAACGGAGATGAAAAACTCCAAGTATTTTAAGAGTTATGATGGAAATAGTTAGACTCGCGCTTTCGCCTAGCAGTTTAGAGACCTACCTTCGAATGAATGACCATAACTCACTCAATTCAACTAGGAATTCATTGAAATTTGATCCATTTCGAAGGAGTCGAAGTGTAGTTCAAAACGGAAGAAACGGAGATGAAAAAAGCTTAGTATTTTGAGAGTGAAGGTGGAAATAGTTAGACTGGCACTTTGGTCTAGCTGTTTACGGACATACCTCCGATTGATTGACCATAACTCACCCAATTCAACTCGGAATTGATTCAAATCCATGCCATTTCGAAGATGTCGAAGTGTAGTCGAAAACGGAAGAAACGAAGATGAAAAACTCCAAGTATTTTAAGAGTTATGATGGAAATTGTTAGACTCGCGCTTTCGCCTAGCAGTTTACAGACCTACCTCCGATTGAATGACCATAACTCACTCAACTCAACTCGGAATCGATTCAAATTCATGTCATTTCGAAGATGTCGAAGTGTAGTTGAAAACGGATGAAACGGAGATGGAAAACTCCAAGTATTTTGGGAGTTATGATGGAAATAGTTAGACTCGCACTTTGGCCTAGCAATTTCCAGACCTACCTACGACTGATTGACCATAAGTCACTCAATTAAACTCAAAATTCATTGAAATTTGTTCCATTTCGAAAGAGTCGAAGCATTGGTTAAAACGGAAGAAACAGAGATGAAAAAAGCTAAGTATTTTGAGAGTTATGGTGGAAATAGTTAGACTCGCACTTTGGTCTAGCTGTTTACAAACCGGCCTCCGATTGATTGACCATAACTCACTCAATTCAACTCGGAATTGATTCAAATTCTTGCAATTTCGAAGATGTCGAACTGTAGTTGGAAACGGAAGAAACAGAGATGAAAAATACAATTATTTTATGAGTTATGATGTAAATACTTAGACTCAAACTTTGGTCTAGCAGTTTACAGGCCTACCTCCGATTGATTGACCATAACTCACTGAATTCAAATTGGAATTTAATCAAATTCATGCCATTTCGAAAATGTCGAAGTGTAGTTGAAAATGAAAGAAATGAAGTTGAAAAACTCCCAGTATTTTAAGAGTTATGATGGAATTAGTTAGACTCGCGCTTTCGCCTAGCAGTTTACAGACCTACCTCCGATTGATTGACCATAACTCACTCAATTCAACTCGGAATTCATTGAAATTTTTTTCATTTCGAAGGAGTCGAAGTGTAGTCTAAAACGGAAGAAACTAAGACGAAAAAAGCCAACTATTTTGAAAGTTACGGTGGAAATAGTTAGTCTGGCACTTTGGTGTAGCAGTTTACAGACCTACCTCCGATTGATTGACCATAACTCACTCAATTCGACTCGGAATTGATTCAAATTTATGCCATTTCGCAGATGTCGAAGTGTAGTTGAAAACGGAATAAACGGTGATGAAAAAGTCCAAGTATTTTAAGAGTTTTGATGGAAATAGTTAATTTTGCGCTTTCGCCTAGCAGTTTACAGACCTACCTCCGATTGAATGACCATAACTCACTCAATTCAACTCGAAATTCAATAAAATTTATTCCATTTTGAAGGAGTCGAAGTGTAGTCTAAAATGGAAGAAACTAAGACGAAAAAAGCCAAGTATTTTGAAAGTTACGGTGGAAATAGTTAGTCTCGCACTTTGGTCTAGCAGTTTACAGACCTACCTCCGATTGATTGACCATAACTCACTCAATTCAACTCGGAATTCATTGAAATTTTTTTCATTTCGAAGGAGTCGAAGTGTAGTCTAAAACGGAAGAAACGAAGATGAAAAAAGCCAAGTATTTTGAGAGTTACGGTCGAAATAGTTAAACTCGCACTTTGGTCTATCAGTTTACAGACCTACGTCCGATTGATTGACGATATCTCACTCAATTCAACTCGGAATTGATTCAAATTCATGCCATTTCGAAGATGTCGAAGTAGAGTTGAAAACGGAAGAAACGGAGATGAAAAACTCCAAGTATTTTAAGAGTTATGATGGAAATAGTTAGACTCGCGCTTTCGCCTAGCAGTTTAGAGACCTACCTTCGAATGAATGACCATAACTCACTCAATTCAACTAGGAATTCATTGAAATTTGATCCATTTCGAAGGAGTCGAAGTGTAGTTCAAAACGGAAGAAACGGAGATGAAAAAAGCTAAGTATTTTGAGAGTGAAGGTGGAAATAGTTAGACTGGCACTTTGGTCTAGCTGTTTACGGACATACCTCCGATTGATTGACCATAACTCACCCAATTCAACTCGGAATTGATTCAAATCCATGCCATTTCGAAGATGTCGAAGTGTAGTCGAAAACGGAAGAAACGAAGATGAAAAACTCCAAGTATTTTAAGAGTTATGATGGAAATTGTTAGACTCGCGCTTTCGCCTAGCAGTTTACAGACCTACCTCCGATTGAATGACCATAACTCACTCAACTCAACTCGGAATCGATTCAAATTCATGTCATTTCGAAGATGTCGAAGTGTAGTTGAAAACGGATGAAACGGAGATGGAAAACTCCAAGTATTTTGGGAGTTATGATGGAAATAGTTAGACTCGCACTTTGGCCTAGCAATTTCCAGACCTACCTACGACTGATTGACCATAACTCACTCAATTAAACTCAAAATTCATTGAAATTTGTTCCATTTCGAAAGAGTCGAAGCGTTGGTTAAAACGGAAGAAACAGAGATGAAAAAAGCTAAGTATTTTGAGAGTTATGGTGGAAATAGTTAGACTCGCACTTTGGTCTAGCTGTTTACAAACCGGCCTCCGATTGATTGACCATAACTCACTCAATTCAACTCGGAATTGATTCAAATTCTTGCAATTTCGAAGATGTCGAACTGTAGTTGGAAACGGAAGAAACAGAGATGAAAAATACAATTATTTTATGAGTTATGATGTAAATACTTAGACTCAAACTTTGGTCTAGCAGTTTACAGGCCTACCTCCGATTGATTGACCATAACTCACTGAATTCAAATTGGAATTTAATCAAATTCATGCCATTTCGAAAATGTCGAAGTGTAGTTGAAAATGAAAGAAATGAAGTTGAAAAACTCCAAGTATTTTAAGAGTTATGATGGAATTAGTTAGACTCGCGCTTTCGCCTAGCAGTTTACAGACCTACCTCCGATTGATTGACCATAACTCACTCAATTCAACTCGGAATTCATTGAAATTTTTTTCATTTCGAAGGAGTTGAAGTGTAGTCTAAAACGGAAGAAACTAAGACGAAAAAAGCCAACTATTTTGAAAGTTACGGTGGAAATAGTTAGTCTGGCACTTTGGTGTAGCAGTTTACAGACCTACCTCCGATTGATTGACCATAACTCACTCAATTCGACTCGGAATTGATTCAAATTTATGCCATTTCGCAGATGTCGAAGTGTAGTTGAAAACGGAATAAACGGTGATGAAAAAGTCCAAGTATTTTAAGAGTTTTGATGGAAATAGTTAATTTTGCGCTTTCGCCTAGCAGTTTACAGACCTACCTCCGATTGAATGACCATAACTCACTCAATTCAACTCGAAATTCAATAAAATTTATTCCATTTTGAAGGAGTCGAAGTGTAGTCTAAAATGGAAGAAACTAAGACGAAAAAAGCCAAGTATTTTGAAAGTTACGGTGGAAATAGTTAGTCTCGCACTTTGGTCTAGCAGTTTACAGACCTACCTCCGATTGATTGACCATAACTCACTCAATTCAACTCGGAATTCATTGAAATTTTTTTCATTTCGAAGGAGTCGAAGTGTAGCCTAAAACGGAAGAAACGAAGATGAAAAAAGCCAAGTATTTTGAGAGTTACGGTCGAAATAGTTAAACTCGCACTTTGGTCTATCAGTTTACAGGCCTACGTCCGATTGATTGACGATATCTCACTCAATTCAACTAGGAATTGATTCAAATTCATGCCATTTCGAAGATGTCGAAGTAGAGTTGAAAACGGAAGAAACGGAGATGAAAAACTCCAAGTATTTTAAGAGTTATGATGGAAATAGTTAGACTCGCGCTTTCGCCTAGCAGTTTAGAGACCTACCTTCGAATGAATGACCATAACTCACTAAATTAAACTCGGAATTCGTTTAAATTTGTTCCATTTCGAAGGAGTCGAAGTGTAGTTTAAAATGAAAGAAACGGAGATAAAAAAGCCAAGTATTTTGAGCGTGATAGTGAAAATAGTTAGACTCGCACTTTGATCCAGTAGTTTACTGACCTACCTCCGATTGATTGACGATAACTCACTCAATTCAACTTGGACTTCTTTGAAATTTGTTCAATTTCCAAGGTATCGAAGTGTAGTTTACAACGGAAGAGTATTTTGAGACTTTTGATGGAAATAGTTAGACTCGCGCTTTGGTCTAGTAGTTTACAGACCTACCTCCGATTGAATGACCATAATTCACTCAATTCAACTCGGAATTCATTGAAATTTCTTTCATTTCGAAGGAGTCGAAGTGTAGTTTAAGACGGAAGAAACTGAGATGAAAAACTCTATGTATTTTGAGAGTTATGATGCAAATAGTTAGACTCGCGCTTTCGCCTAGCAGTTTACCGACCTACCTCCGATTGATTGACCCTAACTCACTCAATTAAACTCGGAATTCATTGAAATTGGTTCCATTTCGAAGGAGTCGAAGTGTAGTTTGAAACGGAAGAAACGAAGACGAAAAAAGCCAAGTATTTTGAGAGTTAGGGTGAAAATAGTTAGACTCACACTTCGGTCTAGTAGTTTACAGACCTACCTCCGATTGATTGACCATAACTCACTCAATTCAACTCGGAATTGATTCAAATTCATGCCATTTCGAAGATGTCCAAGTGCCGTTTAAAACGGAAGAAACGAAGAAGAAAAATTCCAAGTATTTTAAGAGTTATGATGGAAATAGTTAGACTCACACTTTTGCCTAGCAGTTTACAGACCTACCTCCGATTAAATGACCATAACTCACTCAATTCAACTCGGAATTAATTGAAATTTGTTTCATTTCGAAGGAGTCGAAGTGTAGTCTAAAACGGAAGAAACTAAGACGAAAAAGCCAACTATTTTGAAAGTTACGGTGGAAATAGTTAGTCTCGCACTTTGGTTTAGCAGTTTACAGACCTACCTCCGATTGATTGACCATAACTCACTAAATTCAACTCGGAATTGATTCAAATTTATGCCATTTTGAAGATGTCGAAGTGTAGTTGAAAACGGAATAAACGGTGATGAAAAATTCCAAATATTTTAAGAATTTTGATGGAAATAGTTAATCTCGCGCTTTCGCCTAGCAGTTTACAGACCTACCTCCGATTGAATGACCATAACTCACTCAATTCAACTCGTAATTCAATAAAATTTATTCCATTTCGAAGGAGTCGAAGTGTAGTCTAAAACGGAAGAAACGAAGACGAAAAAAGCCAAGTATTTTGAAAGTTACGGTGGAAATAGTTAATCTCGCACTTTGGTCTAGCAGTTTACAGACCTACCTCCAAGTATTTTAAGAGTTATGATGCAAATAGTTAGACTCACACTTTTGCATAGCAGTTTACAAACCTACCTCCGATTGAATGACCATAAGTCACTCAATTCAACTCGGAATTCATTGAAATTTATTCCATTTCGAAGGAGTCGAAGTGTAGTTTGAAACGGAAGAAACGGAGATGAAAAACTCCAAGTATTTTAAGAGTTATGATGGAAATAGTTAGACTCGTGCTTTCGCCTAGCAGTTTACTGACCTACCTCCGAATGAATGACCATAACTCACTAAATTAAACTCGGAATTCGTTTAAATTTGTTCCATTTCGAAGGAGTCGAAGTGTAGTTTAAAATGGAAGAAACGGAGATAAAAAACCAAGTATTTTGAGCGTTATAGTGAAAATAGTTAGACTCGCACTTTGGTCTAGTAGTTTACTGACCTACCTCCGATTGATTGATGATAACTCACTCAATTCAACTTGGACTTCTTTGAAATTTGTTCCATTTCCAAGGTATCGAAGTGTAGTTTACAACGAAAGAGTATTTTGAGAGTTTTGATGGAAATAGTTAGACTCGCGCTTTGGTCTAGTAGTTTACAGACCTACCTCCGATTGAATGACCATAATTCACTCAATTCAACTCGGAATTCATTAAAATTTCTTCCATTTCGAAGGAGTCGAAGTGTAGTTTAAGACGGAAGAAACTGAGATGAAAAACTCCATGTATTTTGAGAGTTATGATGCAAATAGTTAGACTCGCGCTCTCGCCTAGCAGTTTACGGCCTACCTCCGATTGATTGACCATAACTCACTCAATTCAACTCGGAATTCATTGAAATTTGTTCCATTTCGAATGACTCGAAGTGTAGTTTGAAACGGAAGAAACAAAGACGAAAAAAGCCAAGTATTTTCAGAGTTAGGGTGAAAATAGTTAGACTCACACTTCGGTCTAGTAGTTTACAGACCTACCTCCGATTGATTGACCATAACTCACTCAATTCAACTCGGAATTGATTCAAATTCATGCCATTTCGAAGATGTCGAAGTGCCGTTTAAAACGGAAGAAACGGAGAAGAAAAATTCCAAGTATTTTAAAAGTTATGATGGAAATAGTTAGACTCACACTTTTGCCTAGCAGTTTACAGACCTACCTCCGATTGAATGACCATAACTCACTCAATTCAACTTGGAATTCAACAAAATTTATTCCATTTCGAAGGAGTCGAAGTGTAGTCTAAAATGGAAGAAACTAAGACGAAAAAAGCCAAGTATTTTGAAAGTTACGGTGGAAATAGTTCGTCTCGCACTTTGGTCTAGCAGTTTACAGACCTACCTCCAAGTATTTTAAGAGTTATGATGGAAATAGTTAGACTCACACTTTTGCATAGCAGTTTACAGACCTACCTCCGATTGAATGACCATAAGTCACTCAATTCAACTCGGAATTCATTGAAATTTATTCCATTTCGAAGGAGTCGAAGTGTAGTTTGAAACAGAAGAAACAGAGATGAAAAACTCCAAGTATTTTAAGAGTTATGATGGAAATAGTTAGACTCGCGCATTCGCCTAGCAGTTTACAGACCTACCTTCGAATGAATGACCATAACTCACTAAATTAAACTCGGAATTCGTTTAAATTTGTTCCATTTCGAAGGAGTCGAAGTGTAGTTTAAAATGGAAGAAACGGAGATAAAAAACCAAGTATTTTGAGCGTGATAGTGAAAATAGTTAGACTCGCACTTTGGTCTAGTAGTTTACTGACCTACCTCCGATTGATTGATGATAACTCACTCAATTCAACTTGGACTTCTTTGAAATTTGTTCCATTTCCAAGGTATCGAAGTGTAGTTTACAACGGAAGAGTATTTTGAGAGTTTTGATGGAAATAGTTATACTCGCGCTTTGGTCTAGTAGTTTACAGACCTACCTCCGATTGAATGACCATAATTCACTCAATTCAACTCGGAAGTCATTGAAATTTCTTCCATTTCGAAGTAGTCGAAGTGTAGTTTAAGACGGAAGAAACTGAGATGAAAAACTCCATGTATTTTGAGAGTTATGATGCAAATAGTTAGACTCGCGCTTTCGCCTAGCAGTTTACGGCCTACCTCCGAATGATTGACCATAACTCACTCAATTAAACTCGGAATTCATTGAAATTTGTTCCATTTCGAAGGAGTCGAAGTGTAGTTTGAAACGGAAGAAACAAAGACGAAAAAAGCCAAGTATTTTGAGAGTTAGGGTGAAAATAGTTACACTCACACTTCGGTCTAGTAGTTTACAGACCTACCTCCGATTGATTGACCATAACTCACTCAATTCAACTCGGAATTGATTCAAATTCATGCCATTTCGAAGATGTCGAAGTGCCGTTTAAAACGGAAGAAACGGAGAAGAAAAATTCCAAGTATTTTAAAAGTTATGATGGAAATAGTTAGACTCACACTTTTGCCTAGCAGTTTACAGACCTACCTCCGATTGAATGACCATAACTCACTCAATTCAACTTGGAATTCAATAAAATTTATTCCATTTCAAAGGAGTCGAAGTGTAGTCTAAAATGGAAGAAACTAAGACGAAAAAAGCCAAGTATTTTGAAAGTTACGGTGGAAATAGTTCGTCTCGCACTTTGGTCTAGCAGTTTACAGACCTACCTCCAAGTATTTTAAGAGTTATGATGGAAATAGTTAGACTCAGACTTTTGCATAGCAGTTTACAGACCTACCTCCGATTGAATGACCATAAGTCACTCAATTCAACTCGGAATTCATTGAAATTTATTCCATTTCGAAGGAGTCGAAGTGTAGTTTGAAACGGAAGAAACGAAGACGAAAAAAGCCAAGTATTTTGAGAGTTAGGGTGAAAATAGTTGGACTCGCAGTTCGGTCTAGTAGTTTACAAACCTACCTCCGATTGATTGACCATATCTCACTCAATTCAACTCGGAATTGATTCAAATTCATGCCATTTCGAAGATGTCCAAGTGTAGTTGAAAACGAAAGAAACGGAGATGAAAAACTCCAAGTATTTTAAGAGTTATGATGGAAATAGTTAGACTCGCGCTTTTGCCTAGCAGTTTACAGACCTACCTTCGAATGAATGACCATAACTCACTAAATTAAACTCGTAATTCGTTTAAATTTGTTCCATTTCGAAGGAGTCGAAGTGTAGTTTAAAATGGAAGAAACGAAGATAAAAAAGCCAAGTATTTTGAGCGTGATAGTGAAAATAGTTAGACTCGCACTTTGGTCCAGTAGTTTACTGACCTACCTCCGATTGATTGACGATAGCTCACTCAATTCAACTTAGACTTCTTTGAAATTTGTTCCACTTCCAAAGTATCGAAGTGTAGTTTACAACAGAAGAGTATTTTGAGAGTTTTGATGGAAATAGTTAGACTCGCGCTTTGGTCTAGTAGTTTACAGACCTACCTCTGATTGAATGACCATAATTCACTCAATTCAACTCGGAATTCATTAAAATTTCTTCAATTTCGAAGGAGTCGAAGTGTAGTTTAAGACGGAAGAAACAGAGATGAAAAACTCCATGTATTTTGAAAGGTTATGATGGAAATAGTTAGACTCGCGCTTTCGCCTAGCAGTTTACAGACCTACCTCCGATTGATTGACCATAACTCACTCAATTGCGCTCGGAATTCATTGAAATTTATTGCATTTCGAAGGAGTCGAAGTGTAGTTTGAAACGGAAGAAACGAAGACGAAAAAAGCCAAGTATTTTGAGAGTTAGGGTGAAAATAGTTAGACTCGCACTTCGGTCTAGTAGTTTACTGTAAGCCCAAGGGTCTACTCTCCTATCTTGTTTTGATGATTCTAAACATAATTGATTGTGTTTTTGAATACTAATCAATTTGCTTTGAAGTGTTGTGTTTAAGATAGGATTGATCATTGAAGAAACCAACACACAACATGGTCATGCTTGGAGATATCCCATACAAGAGTCAAAGGAGCTAAGTGAAGCTCACCTCATCTCTCAAGCAAAGCATACACAAGATGGAAGATCAATTGAAGACCAAGACTAAAGAGAAGTTGAAGATTGCATAGGTATCATTGTACATCCTTTCTCTTTAGATTTTCAAGTCAAGGCAAAACGTTTTCAAAGTGCTTTCAACTTGGTTTTCAAAGAACACTTAAGAACTTAAAATGGATTAGTGAATGGTTATGTGGTGGACCAACATGTTGGGACCCTCATAAACATTCCAAAATAACCATAGGAGTTGAGTTCCAAAAGCTAAAAATCAAATTTGCAATAAAAATCAAAAAGTGCGGATTTTTAGGCTTCTCGGAACTCCGAGAATTTTTCTCGGAGCTCCGAGCTCGGAACTCCGAGAGTTCCCTCGGAACTCCGAGAAAAGGTCCAGTAGCATCTGGACACTTTCTCGGAACTCCGAGAAATGGTCCAGTAGAAATTTTATTTCTTCTGGCCGTTGTCTCGGAACTCCGAGAATATTTCTCGGAACTCCGAGAATTCTCGGAACTCCGAGAATTCTCGGAACTCCGAGAATGGTTCTCGGAACTCCGAGAACCTCGCGACAGACTAAAAAATAGCCGTTGGGATTCAAATTAATCTTTGGTTTTTTATATTACCACCCCCAAACGGTCATATTCTTTGGTGTGGTTATATATACAACATGTAGAGAAGTTTTTCACTCCTTCTTGATCTTTGAAAAACATCCTTAAGCATCAAAAACATTTGCAATCCATTTTAGCTTGAGTTTTTGTTTTTCATCCCAAACTTGCCTTTCACTTGTGAATCTTTTGAGTTTGGATATAGTAGTGCTTTCACTTGCAAATCACCATCTTTGAAGAGCAATCAAGGGTCTACAAAGAGCATCAAGCTTTCAAGAAGAAGCCAAGCTATTCTCTTTCAAATCTAGTGTAGGTGGCTAGGGCATTCCCTTTTTAATTCCCTAGAGAGCAACCGCTTAGAACTCGGCGGAGAAGGAGAGTCTTTGTAAAGGTGTAAGGGCATCCTTGTTTAATATCCCTTGGATTTGTAACCGCCTCGGAGCCGGGCATCGTGGAGGTCTCCTATAGTGGAATCCCTCAAGTGCGACCTTGAGTAGAGTGGAGTAGGCCGTTGGCCGAACCACTATATATCGGTGTGTCAATTTCTCACTCTTGCATTTCCATTATTGTTTTGGTTTGGCATTTCACTTTGTTCTTTCAATTATATTTGCACTAACCAAATATTTATTTAAGTGAAGAAAAATTCCAATTAGGGTTTATAGATAATTTTCAAAAGGCCTAATATTGAGTTAAATTCAATTCACCCCCCCTCTTGAGTATTTCATTTACAAACCTACCTCCGATTGATTGACCATATCTCACTCAATTCAACTCGGAATTTATTCAAATTCATGCCATTTCGAAGATGTCGAAGTGTAGTTGAAAACGGAAGAAACGGAGATGAAAAATTCCAAGTATTTTAAGAGTTATGATGGAAATAGTTAGACTCGCGCTTTCGCCTAGCAGTTTACAGACCTACCTTCGAATGAATGACCATAACTCACTAAATTAAACTCGTAATTCGTTTAAATTTGTTCCATTTCGAAGGAGTCGAAGTGTAGTTTAAAACGGGAAGAAACGGAGATAAAAAAGCTAAGTATTTTGAGCGTGATAGTGAAAATAGTTAGACTCGCACTTTGGTCTAGTAGTTTATTAACCTACCTCCGATTGATTAACGATAACTCACTCAATTCAACTTGGACTTCTTTGAAATTTGTTCCATTTCGAAGGTATCGAAGTGTAGTTTACAACGGAAGAGTATTTTGAGTGTTTTGATGGAAATAGTTAGACTCGCACTTTGGTCTAGTAGTTTACAGACCTACCTCCGATTGAATGACCATAATTCACTCAATTCAACTAGGAATTCATTGAAATTTCAGCCATTTCGAAGGAGTCGAAGTGTAGTTTAAGACGGAAGAAACTGAGATGAAAAACTTCATGTATTTTGAGAGTTATGACGGAAATAGTTAGACTCGCGCTTTCGCCTAGCAGTTTACCGACATACCTCCGATTGATTGACCATAACTCACTCAATTAAACTCGGAATTCATTGAAATTTGTTCCATTTCGAAGGAGTCGAAGTGTAGTTTGAAACGGAAGAAACGAAGATGAAAAAAGCCAAGTATTTTGAGAGTTAGGGTGAAAATAGTTAGACTCGCACTTCGGTCTAAGAGTTTACAGACCTACCTCCGATTGATCGACCATAACTCAGTCAATTCAACTCAGAATTGATTCAAATTCATGCCATTTCGAAGATGTCGAAGTGCAGTTGAAAACGGAAGAAACGGAGAAGAAAAATTCCAAGTATTTTAAGAGTTATGATGGAAATAGTTAGACTCACACTTTTGCCTAGCAGTTTACAGACCTACCTCCGATTGAATGACCATAACTCACTCAATTCAACTCGGAATTCATTGAAATTTTTTTCATTTCGAAGGAGTCGAAGTGTAGTCTAAAACGGAAGAAACTAACACGAAAAAAGCCAACTATTTTGAAAGTTACGGTGGAAATAGTTAGTCTCGCACTTTGGTTTAGCAGTTTACAGACCTACCTCCGATTGATTTACCATAACTCACTCAATTCAACTCGGAATTGATTCAAATTCATGCCATTTCGAAGATGTCGAAGTGTAGTTGAAAACGGAAGAAACGGAGATGAAAAAATCCAAGTATTTTAAGAGTTACGATGGAAATAGTTTGACTCACACTTTTGCCTAGCAGTTTAAAGGCTTACCTCCGATTGAATGACCATAACTCACTCAATTCAACTCGGAATTCAAATTTGTGCTCTATCTCCCGGAGAATTCAATAGAGTATCAAATTTGAATTCGGCTAAGGAAATTTGGGACACTCTAGAAGTCACCCATGAAGGAACCAATCAAGTTAAAGAATCTAAAATGAACCATATTTTTCGGCAATACGAACTTTTTCAAATGACACCCGATGAAACAATTGCCGACATGTACACTAGATTCACCAACCTTGTAAATGGATTAAGGGGACTTGGAAAACAATTTTCCAATAGAGATTTAGTAACTAAAATTCTTAGGTCCCTACCTTTGTCTTGGGAATCCAAAACCTCCGCAATCACCGAAGCCAAGGACATGAACACTTTGAACCTAGATGAACTTATAGGGTCCTTGATCACACATGAAATGATTTTCAAAACAAAAGCACCCGAAATCGAAACTAAAATCGAAAAAGGAAAAGGAATTGCTTTTGCGTGTAATGTAGGTGAAAGTGAAGATGCAAAGGAAGACATCGAGGATGAAGTAGCTCTCCTAACAAGAAGGATCAAGTTCTTGCAAAGAAACATGGGAGGCATGAGAAATAGAAGGACCAATCCTCCATTCAAGAAGAAAGAAGAAGTTGGTGATGGATCTTCTCAACCCCGATGTTACGGTTGCAAGAAGCTTGGACACATTCGCCCGGATTGTCCACTCAACAATGAACCTACTTCAAACAACCGCTTCAAGAGAAGAGAAGGCAAGAAAGGAATGTCCGCCACATGGGATGAGGAGATTGAAAGCGAAGGCGAACAAAATGATGGGGAAGATTGCCTATTAGCAAGAAATGTGTGCTTCATGGCCTCAACAAATGACAACAATGAGGTAAACACTTTAAATGATGTCATTATCTTACAAGAAGTTTTAGATTCCTTACAAAGTGCAAATGATGAACTTGAAATTCAATTTGATAAAATTGCATCACTTGAAAATTCTCTTGCTAACATGACAAAAGAATTTGGTTGGTTAAAAAAGGATCATGAATTCTTAGATAATGAAAATGAAAAATGCAAAGTAGAGATTCATGAGCTAAATGCTACCATTAAGACTTTGAATGAAAATCGACAAAATCTTTCCATTGAAAATAACAAACTAAAGCATGAAAACGGTAAACTATCTTTTGAATATGATGAACTCAAGAAACTCTTTGAAAAATTTGAAAATAGTTCATTAAAATTGGATAAACTTGTAAATCTTCAAAGAATGTCAAGTGACAAAAGTGGACTTGGACATAGATGGAATACCACAATATCTAACTATAAAAACAAACTTGAAAAGACCTCCTCTAGTAGTACCAAAATTTGCTTTTATTGTGGATTGTTAGGTCATTATAAAGTTGCTTGCTTGCATGCTAAACAAGATAAGATCAAATTGAACTCTAAAGTGAAAACAAATGAACATAGCAAGATTAGGAAGATTTGGGTACCTAAGGGATCTCACTTGCCTATTCCTATGTAGGTATGCCTTAAAAGCCACAACAAGAGGAACACATGGTACCTTGATAGTGGATGCTCTAGACACATGACCGGAGATCTCACTCAATTCGCATCCCTATCACTCAAGGATGGTGGAGAAGTTACCTTTGGAGATGACAAGAAAGGAAAAGTCAAAGGTGAAGGCACCATAGGTAACTCTACCTCTCCCATACATGATGTACTCTTTGTTGATGGCTTGTCCCATAATCTTATTAGCATTAGTCAATTATGTGATAATGGTTTTGAAGTTGTTTTCAATCCCGACAAATGCATTGTTAAAAATAAGATAAATGGAGAAGTAAAATTCATAGGGTCTAGAGACAATAACATTTATACAATTGGACTAGATGATCTTAGACTCCAAAAAGTGACTTGTCTAAATGCCATTAGTGAGGATTCTTGGCTATGGCATAGGAGGTTGGGTCATGCCGGAATGGATCTCATTTCGACCCTCTCCTCAAAAGAAAGTGTTAGAGGATTGCCTAAGTTCAAATTCATCAAGGATCACATTTGTAGAACTTGTCAATTAGGAAAACAATTGAAAAGCTCTTTTGCACCTAAAAATATGATTTCAACTTCCTACCCTTTGGAGCTACTTCATATGGATCTTTTTGGACCAATGAAGACTAGTAGCCTAGGTGGAAAGAGGTACGTGTTTGTAGTTGTTGATGACTACTCACGATTCACATGGGTCATATTTCTAGGACATAAAGATGAAACTTATGAAAACTTCCTAACATTATGCAATCAAATTCAAAATGAAAAAGGTGTTGCCATCTCCCACATTAGAAGTGATCATGGAACGGAATTTGAAAATGTACACTTTGACACTTACTGTAATGAACATGGCATTAAACATAATTTTTCCGCACCTAGAACACCTCAACAAAATGGAGTAGTAGAAAGAAAGAATCGAACTCTCCAAGAAATGGCTAGAACAATGTTGCATGAAAATGATCTCCCTAGATATTTTTGGGCGGAAGCGGTTAGCACCGCTTGCTATATCATAAACAGGGTATACTTAAGGCCAATCTCTAAGAAAACACCTTATGAGCTTTGGAAAAACTTGAAACCAAATATAAGCTATTTTAGAGTGTTTGGATGTAAATGCTTCATTTTGAACATTAGAGATAATTTACATAAATTTGATAAGAAGTCGGATGATGGAATATTCTTAGGGTATTCTTCTCATAGCAAAGCATATAGAGTATTTAATAGGAGAACCCTAGTAGTAGAAGAATCCATGCATGTGACATTTGATGAAAGAGAGCCAACACCTCAAGAAATGCCACATGATGAGGATGAACCCGTTGAACATCTTTTTCCAAAATTGAGTGCTCCTCCTCATGCATCTACTAGTCATACACCACCTAGTGAGGAAGTAGAAAATGAAGATGATGCCTCATTACCTAGGGATAGGAGAACATTGGTTGATCATCCTGAATCCCAAATCTTAGGTGATGCCACATTGCCAGTAAGAACTAGATCATACTATCGTAGTGTGAGCAATAATTTGGCATTCCTATCCGAATTAGAACCAAAATCCATCAAGGAAGCAGAAAAGGATGAATATTGGTTGATGGCCATGCAAGAAGAGTTGAGTCAATTCGAAAGGAACAAGGTATGGAGGCTAGTACCTAGACCTAGTGATCATCCAGTCATTGGCACGAGATGGGTGTATAGAAATAAATTGGATGAAAATGGAATTATCACTAGGAATAAAGCTAGGCTTGTAGCCCAAGGGTACAATCAGGAGGAAGGGATAGATTATGATGAGACATTTGCTCCTGTTGCCCGTATGGAGGCTATTAGGATACTTTTGGCATATGCATCTCATAAAGGATTTAAACTATATCAAATGGATGTCAAAAGTGCCTTCCTAAATGGCTATATCCAAGAGGAAGTGTATGTTGAGCAACCTCCAGGTTTTGAAGACTTCAAACATCCAAATCATGTCTTCAGGCTTGATAAAGCTTTATATGGATTAAAGCAAGCTCCTAGAGCTTGGTATGAGAGGCTTTGCACTTTCTTAGTTGAAAAGGGATTCGAGATGGGAAAGGTGGATAAAACCTTATTTATCAAAAGAGAAAATCATGATATCCTCCTTGTCCAAATCTATGTGGATGATACCATCTGTGGCTCAACTAATCAAAAATTGTGTGATGAATTTGCAACCTTAATGAAAAATGAATTTGAAATGAGCATGATGGGAGAGTTAACCTACTTCTTAGGACTCCAAATTAAACAATACAAAAATGGAATATTTTTAAATCAAGAAAAATATACAAAGGAGTTATTAAAGAAGTATGGCATGGATAGCAGTAAGACATCAAGAATTCCCATGAGTACTACTGCTAAGCTAGAAAAAGATGAATTTGGCAAATCTGTGGATAAGAAATTGTATAGGGGTATGATAGGTAGTTTGCTCTATTTGACAGCCAGCAGACCAGACATTATGTTTACTGTCTGTCTCTGTGCTCGATTTCAATCGGATCCTAAAGAATCTCACCTATCGGCAGTTAAGAAGATCTTCAAGTACTTAAAAGGAACCCAAAGTCTAGGACTGTGGTATGAAAGATCATCTTCCTTCACTCTCATCGGATATTCAGATGCAGACTTTGCTGGATGTAGAGTAGATAGGAAAAGCACTAGTGGGACTTGCCAATTCTTGGGTAAATCACTTGTTTCATGGTTTAGCAAGAAGCAAAATTCAGTAGCTCTGTCCACAACAGAAGCAGAATATGTGGCAGCTGGAGCTTGCTGTGCTCAAGTCCTATGGATGAAAAGCACATTGATGGACTATGCAATCAAAATGGATAATATTCTCATCCAATGTGACAATACTAGTGCTATAAGCTTAACAAAGAACCCCATACAACACTCAAGAACAAAACACATTGAGATTAGGCACCACTTCATCAGAGATCACTCACAAAAAGGGGATATTTGCTTAAAATATATCAACACTGAAGAACAATTAGCGGATATCTTTACAAAACCCCTTAGTGATGATAGAATTTGCTATATCCGAAGTGCCTTAAACATATGGAGTGCGGATCAAATCAAAGAAATTGCCAAATAAATACTTTGTGCCTTTAACCAGCTTATCTATATAGTATTTATATATATAATCTTTGTTTGGTAGTATCTGCATGAATGAGATGTCAAATTTTTAATCTTAAAAATCACTCAATTGATATTCTTAGCCTTCTTAGTTTTTCTAAGTTGGAGAGGTATCTTCACTTTAATTAAAATACCTAACATCTTGACATATGTCAACATCTCGATCATGAACAGGTATATGTGCATTACTTGGTTATATAATTTTATACCATAAGCATTGATTCAGGGGGAGTTATCCACTCCTATTTTTTTTACACCCTTTCTGTCGATGACAAAAGGGGGAGAAGTTTGAAATTGATTATCTATTCAATTGACTATATGCACCACTTGCTTATAACTTGTATCATTTATATGTGTGCATATATTGAGGGGGAGTTCTAGTATTCACTTGCCTACTATGTCACTCCACACACACCTCATAATCAATTTTGTTTGTCATCATCAAAAAGGGGGAGATTGTAAGCCCAAGGGTCTACTCTCCTATCTTGTTTTGATGATTCTAAACATAATTGATTGTGTTTTTGAATACTAATCAATTTGCTTTGAAGTGTTGTGTTTAAGATAGGATTGATCATTGAAGAAACCAACACACAACATGGTCATGCTTGGAGATATCCCATACAAGAGTCAAAGGAGCTAAGTGAAGCTCACCTCATCTCTCAAGCAAAGCATACACAAGATGGAAGATCAATTGAAGACCAAGACTAAAGAGAAGTTGAAGATTGCATAGGTATCATTGTACATCCTTTCTCTTTAGATTTTCAAGTCAAGGCAAAACGTTTTCAAAGTGCTTTCAACTTGGTTTTCAAAGAACACTTAAGAACTTAAAATGGATTAGTGAATGGTTATGTGGTGGACCAACATGTTGGGACCCTCATAAACATTCCAAAATAACCATAGGAGTTGAGTTCCAAAAGCTAAAAATCAAATTTGCAATAAAAATCAAAAAGTGCGGATTTTTAGGCTTCTCGGAACTCCGAGAATTTTTCTCGGAGCTCCGAGCTCGGAACTCCGAGAGTTCCCTCGGAACTCCGAGAAAAGGTCCAGTAGCATCTGGACACTTTCTCGGAACTCCGAGAAATGGTCCAGTAGAAATTTTATTTCTTCTGGCCGTTGTCTCGGAACTCCGAGAATATTTCTCGGAACTCCGAGAATTCTCGGAACTCCGAGAATGGTTCTCGGAACTCCGAGAACCTCGCGACAGACTAAAAAATAGCCGTTGGGATTCAAATTAATCTTTGGTTTTTTATATTACCACCCCCAAACGGTCATATTCTTTGGTGTGGTTATATATACAACATGTAGAGAAGTTTTTCACTCCTTCTTGATCTTTGAAAAACATCCTTAAGCATCAAAAACATTTGCAATCCATTTTAGCTTGAGTTTTTGTTTTTCATCCCAAACTTGCCTTTCACTTGTGAATCTTTTGAGTTTGGATATAGTAGTGCTTTCACTTGCAAATCACCATCTTTGAAGAGCAATCAAGGGTCTACAAAGAGCATCAAGCTTTCAAGAAGAAGCCAAGCTATTCTCTTTCAAATCTAGTGTAGGTGGCTAGGGCATTCCCTTTTTAATTCCCTAGAGAGCAACCGCTTAGAACTCGGCGGAGAAGGAGAGTCTTTGTAAAGGTGTAAGGGCATCCTTGTTTAATATCCCTTGGATTTGTAACCGCCTCGGAGCCGGGCATCGTGGAGGTCTCCTATAGTGGAATCCCTCAAGTGCGACCTTGAGTAGAGTGGAGTAGGCCGTTGGCCGAACCACTATATATCGGTGTGTCAATTTCTCACTCTTGCATTTCCATTATTGTTTTGGTTTGGCATTTCACTTTGTTCTTTCAATTATATTTGCACTAACCAAATATTTATTTAAGTGAAGAAAAATTCCAATTAGGGTTTATAGATAATTTTCAAAAGGCCTAATATTGAGTTAAATTCAATTCACCCCCCCTCTTGAGTATTTCATTTACAAACCTACCTCCGATTGATTGACCATATCTCACTCAATTCAACTCGGAATTTATTCAAATTCATGCCATTTCGAAGATGTCGAAGTGTAGTTGAAAACGGAAGAAACGGAGATGAAAAATTCCAAGTATTTTAAGAGTTATGATGGAAATAGTTAGACTCGCGCTTTCGCCTAGCAGTTTACAGACCTACCTTCGAATGAATGACCATAACTCACTAAATTAAACTCGTAATTCGTTTAAATTTGTTCCATTTCGAAGGAGTCGAAGTGTAGTTTAAAACGGGAAGAAACGGAGATAAAAAAGCTAAGTATTTTGAGCGTGATAGTGAAAATAGTTAGACTCGCACTTTGGTCTAGTAGTTTATTAACCTACCTCCGATTGATTAACGATAACTCACTCAATTCAACTTGGACTTCTTTGAAATTTGTTCCATTTCGAAGGTATCGAAGTGTAGTTTACAACGGAAGAGTATTTTGAGTGTTTTGATGGAAATAGTTAGACTCGCACTTTGGTCTAGTAGTTTACAGACCTACCTCCGATTGAATGACCATAATTCACTCAATTCAACTAGGAATTCATTGAAATTTCAGCCATTTCGAAGGAGTCGAAGTGTAGTTTAAGACGGAAGAAACTGAGATGAAAAACTTCATGTATTTTGAGAGTTATGACGGAAATAGTTAGACTCGCGCTTTCGCCTAGCAGTTTACCGACATACCTCCGATTGATTGACCATAACTCACTCAATTAAACTCGGAATTCATTGAAATTTGTTCCATTTCGAAGGAGTCGAAGTGTAGTTTGAAACGGAAGAAACGAAGATGAAAAAAGCCAAGTATTTTGAGAGTTAGGGTGAAAATAGTTAGACTCGCACTTCGGTCTAAGAGTTTACAGACCTACCTCCGATTGATCGACCATAACTCAGTCAATTCAACTCAGAATTGATTCAAATTCATGCCATTTCGAAGATGTCGAAGTGCAGTTGAAAACGGAAGAAACGGAGAAGAAAAATTCCAAGTATTTTAAGAGTTATGATGGAAATAGTTAGACTCACACTTTTGCCTAGCAGTTTACAGACCTACCTCCGATTGAATGACCATAACTCACTCAATTCAACTCGGAATTCATTGAAATTTTTTTCATTTCGAAGGAGTCGAAGTGTAGTCTAAAACGGAAGAAACTAACACGAAAAAAGCCAACTATTTTGAAAGTTACGGTGGAAATAGTTAGTCTCGCACTTTGGTTTAGCAGTTTACAGACCTACCTCCGATTGATTTACCATAACTCACTCAATTCAACTCGGAATTGATTCAAATTCATGCCATTTCGAAGATGTCGAAGTGTAGTTGAAAACGGAAGAAACGGAGATGAAAAAATCCAAGTATTTTAAGAGTTACGATGGAAATAGTTTGACTCACACTTTTGCCTAGCAGTTTAAAGGCTTACCTCCGATTGAATGACCATAACTCACTCAATTCAACTCGGAATTCATTGAAATTTATTTCATTTCGAAGGAGTCGAAGTGTAGTTTGAAACGGAAGAAACGAAGACGAAAAAAGCCAAGGATTTTGAGAGTTAGGGTAAAAATAGTTAGACTCGCACTTCGGTCTAGTAGTTTACAAACCTACATCCGATTGATTGACCATATCTCACTAAATTCAACTCGGAATTGATTCAAATTCATGCCATTTCGAAGATGTCGAAGTGCAGTTGAAAACGGAAGAAACGGAGATGAAAAACTCCAAGTATTTTAAAAGTTATGATGGAAATAGTTAGACTCGCGCTTTCGCCTAGTAGTTTACAGACCTACCTTCGAATGAATGACCATAACTCACTAAATTAAACTCGTAATTCGTTTAAATTTGTTCCATTTCGAAGGAGTCGAAGTGTAGTTTAAAACGGAAGAAACGGAGATAAAAAAGCTAAGTATTTTGAGCGTGATAGTGAAAATAGTTAGACTCGCACTTTGGTCTAGTAGTTTACTGACCTACCTCCAATTGATTGACGATAACTCACTCAATTCAACTCGGAATTGATTCAAATTTATGTCATTTCGAAGATGTCGAAGTGTAGTTGAAAATGGAATAAACGGTGATGAAAAAGTCCAAGTATTTTAAGAGTTATGATGGAAATAGTTAGAATCACACTTTTGCCTAGCAGTTTACAGACCTACCTCCGATTGAATGACCATAACTCACTCAATTCAACTCGGAATTCATTAAAATTTGATCTATTTCGAGGGAGTCGAAGTGTAGTTCAAAACGGAAGAAACGGAGATGAAAAAAGCTAAGTATTTTGAGAGTGAAGGATGAAATAGTTAGACTGGCACTTTGGTCTAGCTGTTACAGACCTACCTCCGATTGATTGACCATAACTGACTCAATTCAGCTCGGAATTGATTCAAATTCATGCCATTTCGAAGATGTCGAGGTGCAGTTGAAAACGGAAGAAACGGAGAAGAAAAATTCCAAGTATTTTAAGAGTTATGATGGAAATAGTTAGACTCACACTTTTGCCTAGCAGTTTACAGACCTACCTCCGATTGAATGACCATAACTCACCCAATTCAACTCGAAATTCATTGAAATTTGTTCAATTTCGAAGGAGTCGAAGTGTAGTCTAAAACGGAAGAAACTAAGACGAAAAAGGCCATCTATTTTGAAAGTTACGGTGGAAATAGTTAGTCTCGCACTTTGGTTTAGCAGTTTACAGACTTACCTCCGATTGATTGACCATAACTCACTCAATTCAACTCGGAATTGATTCAAATTTATGCCATTTCGAAGATCTCGAAGTGTAGTTGAAAACGTAATAAACGGTGATGAAAAAGTCCACGTATTTTAAGAGTTTTGATGGAAATAGTTAGACTCGCGCATTCGCCTAGCAGTTTACAGACCTACCTCCGATTAAATGACCATTACTCACTCAATTCAACTCGGAATTCATTGAAATTTATTCCATTTCGAAGGAGCCGAAGTGTAGTCTAAAACGGAAGAAACTAAGACGAAAAAAGCCAAGTATTTTGAAAGTTACGGTGGAAATAGTTAGTCTCGCACTTTGGTCTAGCAGTTTACAGACCTACCTCCGATTGATTGACCATAACTCACTCAATTCAACTCGGAATTCATTGAAATTTTTTTCATTTCGAAGGAGTCGAAGTGTAGTCTAAAACGGAAGAAACGAAGATGAAAAAAACCAAGTATTTTGAGAATTACGGTCAAAATAGTTAAACTCGCACTTTGGTCTATCAGTTTACAGACCTACTTCCGATAGATTGACGATATCTCACTCAATTAAACTCGGAATTGATTCAAATCAATGCCATTTCGAAGATGTCGAAGTGTAGTTGAAAACGGAAGAAACGGAGAAGAAAAATTCCAAGTATTTTAAGAGTTATGATGGAAATTGTAAGACTCGCGCTTTCGCCTAGCAGTTTACAGACCTACCTCCGATTAATTGACCATAACTCACTCAATTCAACTCAGAATTCATTGAAATTTATTCCATTTCGAAGGAGTCGATGTGTAGTTTGAAACGGAAGAAACGAAGACGAAAAAAGCTAAGTATTTTGAGAGTTAGGGTGAAAATAGTTAGACTCGCACTTCGGTCTAGTAGTTTACAAACCTACCTCCGATTGATTGACCATATCTCACTCAATTCAACTCGGAATTGATTCAAATTCATGCCATTTCAAAAATGTCGAAGTGTAGTTGAAAACAGAAGAAACGGAGATGAAAAACTCCAAGTATTTTAAGAGTTATGATGGAAATAGTTAGACTCGCGCTTTCGCCTAGCAGTTTACAGACCTACCTTCGAATGAATGACTATAACTCACTAAATTAAACTCGGAATTCGTTTAAATTTGTTCCATTTCGAAGGAGTCGAAGTGTAGTTTAAAATAGAAGAAACGGAGATAAAAAAGCCAAGTATTTTGAGCGTGATAGTGAAAATAGTTCGACTCGCACTTTGGTCTAGTAGTTTACTGACCTACCTCCGATTGATTGACGATAACTCACTCAATTTAACTTGGAGTTATTTGAAATTTGTTCCATTTCCAAGGTATCGAAGTGTAGTTTACAACGGAAGAGTATTTTGAGAGTTTTGATGGAAATAATTAGACTCGCGCTTGAGTATAGTAGTTTACAGACCTACCTCCGATTGAATGACTATAATTCACTCAATTCAACTCGGAATTCATTAAAATTTCTTCCATTTCGAAGGAGTCGAAGTGTAGTTTAAGACGGAAGAAACAGAGATGAAAAGCTCTAAGTATTTTGAGAGTTATGATTGAAATAGTTAGACAGGCGCTTTGGTACAGCAGTTTACAGACCTACCTCCGATTGATTGACCATAACTCACTCAATTCAACTCGTAATTCATTGAAATTTGTTCCATTTCGAAGGAGTCCAAGGGTTGTTTAAAACGGAAGAAATGGAGATGAAAAACTCAATGTATTTTGAGAGTTATCATGGAAATAGTTAGACTCGCGCTTTGGTCTAGCAGTTTACAGACCTACCTCCGACTCAATGACCAAAACTCACTCAATTCAACTCGGACTTCATTGAAATTTGTTCCATTTCGAAGGAGTCGAAGTCTAGTTTAAAACGGAAGAAACGGAGATGAAAAACTCCAAGTATTTTGCGAGTTATGATGGAAATAGTTAGACTCTCGCTTTCATCTAGCAGTTTACATACCTACCACTGATTGATTGACCATAACTCACTCAATTAACCTCGGAATTCATTGAAATTTGTGCCATTTCGAAGGAGTGGAAGTGTAGTTGAAAACGGAAGAAATGGAGATGAAAAACTCCAAGTATTGTGAGAGTTATGATGGAAATAGTAAGACTCGCGCTTTCGCCTAGCAGTTTACAAACCTACCTCCGATTGATTGACCATAACTCACTCAATTCAACTCGGAATTCATTCAAATTTGATCCATTTCGAAGGAGTCGAAGTGTAGTTCAAAACGAAAGAAACGGAGATGAAAAAAGCTTAGTATTTTGAGAGTTATGGTGGAAATAGTTACACTCGTACTTTGGTCTAGCTGTTTACAGACCTACCTCTGATTGATTGACCATAACTCACTCAATTCAACTCGGAATTCTTTGAAATTTATTCCAGTTCGAAGGAGTGGAAGTGTAGTTGAAAACGGAAGAAACGGAGATGAAAAAATCCAAGTATTGTAAGAGTTATGATGGAAATAGTTAGACTCGCGCTTTCGCCTAGCAGTTTACAGACCTACATCCGATTGATTGACCATAACTCACTCAATTCAACTAGGAATTCATTGAAATTTGTTTCATTTCGAAGGAGTCGAAGCGTTGTTTAAAACGGAAGAAACGGAGATGAAAAACTCCATGTATTTTGAGAGTTATCATGGAAATAGTTAGACTCGCGCTTTGGTCTAGCAGTTTACAGACCTACCTCCGACCCAATGACCATAACTCACTCAATTCAACTCGGACTTCATTGAAATTTGTTCCATTTCGAAGGAGTCGAAGTGTAGTTTAAAACGGAAGAAACGGAGATGAAAAACTCCAAGTATTTTGCGAGTTATGATGGAAATAGTTAGACTCTCGCTTTCGTCTAGCAGTTTACAGACCTACCTCCGATTGATTGACCATAACTCACTCAATTCACCTCGGAATTCATTGAAATTTGTGCCATTTCGAAGGAGTGGAAGTGTAGTTGAAAACGGAAGAAATGGAGATGAAAAACTCCAAGTATTGTGAGAGTTATGATGGAAATAGTTAGACTCGCGCTTTCGCCTAGCAGTTTACAAACCTATCTCCGATTGATTGACCATAACTCACTCAATTCAACTCGGAATTCATTCAAATTTGATCCATTTCGAAGGAGTCGAAGTGTAGTTCAAAACGAAAGAAACAGAAATGAAAAAAGCTTAGTATTTTGAGAGTTATGGTGGAAAGAGTTAGTCTCGTACTTTGGTCTAGCTGTTTACAGACCTACCTCCGATTGATTGACCATAACTCACTCAATTCAACTCGGAATTCTTTAAAATTTATTCCATTTCGAAGGAGTGGAAGTGTAGTTGAAAACGTAAGAAACGGAGATGAAAAACTCCAAGTATTTTAAGAGTTATGATGGAAATAGTTAGACTCACGCTTTCGCCTAGTAGTTTACAGACCTACCTTCGAATGAATGACCATAACTCACTAAATTAAACTCGTAATTCGTTTAAATTTGTTTCATTTCGAAGGAGTCGAAGTGTAGTTTAAAACGGAAGAAACGGAGATAAAAAAGCTAAGTATTTTGAGCGTGATAGTGAAAATAGTTAGACTCGCACTTTGGTCTAGTAGTTTACTGACCTACCTCCAATTGATTGACGATAACTCACTCAATTAAACTCGGAATTGATTCAAATTTATGTCATTTCGAAGATGTCGAAGTGTAGTTGAAAATGGAATAAACGGTGATGAAAAAGTCCAAGTATTTTAAGAGTTATGATGGAAATAGTTAGAATCACACTTTTGCCTAGCAGTTTACAGACCTACCTCCGATTGAATGACCATAACTCACTCAATTCAACTCGGAATTCATTAAAATTTGATCCATTTCGAGGGAGTCGAAGTGTAGTTCAAAACGGAAGAAACGGAGATGAAAAAAGCTAAGTATTTTGAGAGTGAAGGATGAAATAGTTAGACTGGCACTTTGGTCTAGCTGTTTACAGACCTACCTCCGATTGATTGACCATAACTGACTCAATTCAGCTCGGAATTGATTCAAATTCATGCCATTTCGAAGATGTCGAGGTGCAGTTGAAAACGGAAGAAACGGAGAAGAAAAATTCCAAGTATTTTAAGAGTTATGATGGAAATAGTTAGACTCACACTTTTGCCTAGCAGTTTACAGACCTACCTCCGATTGAATGACCATAACTCACCCAATTCAACTCGAAATTCATTGAAATTTGTTCAATTTCGAAGGAGTCGAAGTGTAGTCTAAAACGGAAGAAACTAAGACGAAAAAGGCCATCTATTTTGAAAGTTACGGTGGAAATAGTTAGTCTCGCACTTTGGTTTAGCAGTTTACAGACTTACCTCCGATTGATTGACCATAACTCACTCAATTCAACTCGGAATTGATTCAAATTTATGCCATTTCGAAGATCTCGAAGTGTAGTTGAAAACGTAATAAACGGTGATGAAAAAGTCCACGTATTTTAAGAGTTTTGATGGAAATAGTTAGACTCGCGCATTCGCCTAGCAGTTTACAGACCTACCTCCGATTAAATGACCATTACTCACTCAATTCAACTCGGAATTCATTGAAATTTATTCCATTTCGAAGGAGTCGAAGTGTAGTCTAAAACGGAAGAAACTAAGACGAAAAAAGCCAAGTATTTTGAAAGTTACGGTGGAAATAGTTAGTCTCGCACATTGGTCTAGCAGTTTACAGACCTACCTCCGATTGATTGACCATAACTCACTCAATTCAACTCGGAATTCATTGAAATTTTTTTCATTTCGAAGGAGTCGAAGTGTAGTCTAAAACGGAAGAAACGAAGATGAAAAAAACCAAGTATTTTGAGAGTTACGGTCAAAATAGTTAAACTCGCACTTTGGTCTATCAGTTTACAGACCTACTTCCGATAGATTGACGATATCTCACTCAATTAAACTCGGAATTGATTCAAATCAATGCCATTTCGAAGATGTCGAAGTGTAGTTGAAAACGGAAGAAACGGAGAAGAAAAATTCCAAGTATTTTAAGAGTTATGATGGAAATTGTAAGACTCGCGCTTTCGCCTAGCAGTTTACAGACCTACCTCCGATTAATTGATCATAACTCACTCAATTCAACTCAGAATTCATTGAAATTTATTCCATTTCGAAGGAGTCGATGTGTAGTTTGAAACGGAAGAAACGAAGACGAAAAAAGCTAAGTATTTTGAGAGTTAGGGTGAAAATAGTTAGACTCGCACTTCGGTCTAGTAGTTTACAAACCTACCTCCGATTGATTGACCATATCTCACTCAATTCAACTCGGAATTGATTCAAATTCATGCCATTTCAAAAATGTCGAAGTGTAGTTGAAAACGGAAGAAACGGAGATGAAAAACTCCAAGTATTTTAAGAGTTATGATGGAAATAGTTAGACTCGCGCTTTCGCCTAGCAGTTTACAGACCTACCTTCGAATGAATGACTATAACTCACTAAATTAAACTCGGAATTCGTTTAAATTTGTTCCATTTCGAAGGAGTCGAAGTGTAGTTTAAAATAGAAGAAACGGAGATAAAAAAGCCAAGTATTTTGAGCGTGATAGTGAAAATAGTTCGACTCGCACTTTGGTCTAGTAGTTTACTGACCTACCTCCGATTGATTGACGATAACTCACTCAATTTAACTTGGAGTTATTTGAAATTTGTTCCATTTCCAAGGTATCGAAGTGTAGTTTACAACGGAAGAGTATTTTGAGAGTTTTGATGGAAATAATTAGACTCGCGCTTGAGTATAGTAGTTTACAGACCTACCTCCGATTGAATGACTATAATTCACTCAATTCAACTCGGAATTCATTAAAATTTCTTCCATTTCGAAGGAGTCGAAGTGTAGTTTAAGACGGAAGAAACAGAGATGAAAAGCTCTAAGTATTTTGAGAGTTATGATTGAAATAGTTAGACAGGCGCTTTGGTACAGCAGTTTACAGACCTACCTCCGATTGATTGACCATAACTCACTCAATTCAACTCGTAATTCATTGAAATTTGTTCCATTTCGAAGGAGTCCAAGGGTTGTTTAAAACGGAAGAAATGGAGATGAAAAACTCAATGTATTTTGAGAGTTATCATGGAAATAGTTAGACTCGCGCTTTGGTCTAGCAGTTTACAGACCTACCTCCGACTCAATGACCAAAACTCACTCAATTCAACTCGGACTTCATTGAAATTTGTTCCATTTCGAAGGAGTCGAAGTCTAGTTTAAAACGGAAGAAACGGAGATGAAAAACTCCAAGTATTTTGCGAGTTATGATGGAAATAGTTAGACTCTCGCTTTCATCTAGCAGTTTACATACCTACCACTGATTGATTGACCATAACTCACTCAATTAACCTCGGAATTCATTGAAATTTGTGCCATTTCGAAGGAGTGGAAGTGTAGTTGAAAACGGAAGAAATGGAGATGAAAAACTCCAAGTATTGTGAGAGTTATGATGGAAATAGTAAGACTCGCGCTTTCGCCTAGCAGTTTACAAACCTACCTCCGATTGATTGACCATAACTCACTCAATTCAACTCGGAATTCATTCAAATTTGATCCATTTCGAAGGAGTCGAAGTGTAGTTCAAAACGAAAGAAACGGAGATGAAAAAAGCTTAGTATTTTGAGAGTTATGGTGGAAATAGTTACACTCGTACTTTGGTCTAGCTGTTTACAGACCTACCTCTGATTGATTGACCATAACTCACTCAATTCAACTCGGAATTCTTTGAAATTTATTCCAGTTCGAAGGAGTGGAAGTGTAGTTGAAAACGGAAGAAACGGAGATGAAAAAATCCAAGTATTGTAAGAGTTATGATGGAAATAGTTAGACTCGCGCTTTCGCCTAGCAGTTTACAGACCTACATCCGATTGATTGACCATAACTCACTCAATTCAACTAGGAATTCATTGAAATTTGTTTCATTTCGAAGGAGTCGAAGCGTTGTTTAAAACGGAAGAAACGGAGATGAAAAACTCCATGTATTTTGAGAGTTATCATGGAAATAGTTAGACTCGCGCTTTGGTCTAGCAGTTTACAGACCTACCTCCGACCCAATGACCATAACTCACTCAATTCAACTCGGACTTCATTGAAATTTGTTCCATTTCGAAGGAGTCGAAGTGTAGTTTAAAACGGAAGAAACGGAGATGAAAAACTCCAAGTATTTTGCGAGTTATGATGGAAATAGTTAGACTCTCGCTTTCGTCTAGCAGTTTACAGACCTACCTCCGATTGATTGACCATAACTCACTCAATTCACCTCGGAATTCATTGAAATTTGTGCCATTTCGAAGGAGTGGAAGTGTAGTTGAAAACGGAAGAAATGGAGATGAAAAACTCCAAGTATTGTGAGAGTTATGATGGAAATAGTTAGACTCGCGCTTTCGCCTAGCAGTTTACAAACCTATCTCCGATTGATTGACCATAACTCACTCAATTCAACTCGGAATTCATTCAAATTTGATCCATTTCGAAGGAGTCGAAGTGTAGTTCAAAACGAAAGAAACAGAAATGAAAAAAGCTTAGTATTTTGAGAGTTATGGTGGAAAGAGTTAGTCTCGTACTTTGGTCTAGCTGTTTACAGACCTACCTCCGATTGATTGACCATAACTCACTCAATTCAACTCGGAATTCTTTAAAATTTATTCCATTTCGAAGGAGTGGAAGTGTAGTTGAAAACGTAAGAAACGGAGATGAAAAACTCCAAGTATTTTAAGAGTTATGATGGAAATAGTTAGACTCACGCTTTCGCCTAGTAGTTTACAGACCTACCTTCGAATGAATGACCATAACTCACTAAATTAAACTCGTAATTCGTTTAAATTTGTTTCATTTCGAAGGAGTCGAAGTGTAGTTTAAAACGGAAGAAACGGAGATAAAAAAGCTAAGTATTTTGAGCGTGATAGTGAAAATAGTTAGACTCGCACTTTGGTCTAGTAGTTTACTGACCTACCTCCAATTGATTGACGATAACTCACTCAATTAAACTCGGAATTGATTCAAATTTATGTCATTTCGAAGATGTCGAAGTGTAGTTGAAAATGGAATAAACGGTGATGAAAAAGTCCAAGTATTTTAAGAGTTATGATGGAAATAGTTAGAATCACACTTTTGCCTAGCAGTTTACAGACCTACCTCCGATTGAATGACCATAACTCACTCAATTCAACTCGGAATTCATTAAAATTTGATCCATTTCGAGGGAGTCGAAGTGTAGTTCAAAACGGAAGAAACGGAGATGAAAAAAGCTAAGTATTTTGAGAGTGAAGGATGAAATAGTTAGACTGGCACTTTGGTCTAGCTGTTTACAGACCTACCTCCGATTGATTGACCATAACTGACTCAATTCAGCTCGGAATTGATTCAAATTCATGCCATTTCGAAGATGTCGAGGTGCAGTTGAAAACGGAAGAAACGGAGAAGAAAAATTCCAAGTATTTTAAGAGTTATGATGGAAATAGTTAGACTCACACTTTTGCCTAGCAGTTTACAGACCTACCTCCGATTGAATGACCATAACTCACCCAATTCAACTCGAAATTCATTGAAATTTGTTCAATTTCGAAGGAGTCGAAGTGTAGTCTAAAACGGAAGAAACTAAGACGAAAAAGGCCATCTATTTTGAAAGTTACGGTGGAAATAGTTAGTCTCGCACTTTGGTTTAGCAGTTTACAGACTTACCTCCGATTGATTGACCATAACTCACTCAATTCAACTCGGAATTGATTCAAATTTATGCCATTTCGAAGATCTCGAAGTGTAGTTGAAAACGTAATAAACGGTGATGAAAAAGTCCACGTATTTTAAGAGTTTTGATGGAAATAGTTAGACTCGCGCATTCGCCTAGCAGTTTACAGACCTACCTCCGATTAAATGACCATTACTCACTCAATTCAACTCGGAATTCATTGAAATTTATTCCATTTCGAAGGAGTCGAAGTGTAGTCTAAAACGGAAGAAACTAAGACGAAAAAAGCCAAGTATTTTGAAAGTTACGGTGGAAATAGTTAGTCTCGCACATTGGTCTAGCAGTTTACAGACCTACCTCCGATTGATTGACCATAACTCACTCAATTCAACTCGGAATTCATTGAAATTTTTTTCATTTCGAAGGAGTCGAAGTGTAGTCTAAAACGGAAGAAACGAAGATGAAAAAAACCAAGTATTTTGAGAGTTACGGTCAAAATAGTTAAACTCGCACTTTGGTCTATCAGTTTACAGACCTACTTCCGATTGATTGACGATATCTCACACAATTAAACTCGGAATTGATTCAAATCAATGCCATTTCGAAGATGTCGAAGTGTAGTTGAAAACGGAAGAAACGGAGAAGAAAAATTCCAAGTATTTTAAGAGTTATGATGGAAATAGTAAGACTCGCGCTTTCGCCTAGCAGTTTACAGACCTACCTCCGATTAATTGACCATAACTCACTCAATTCAACTCAGAATTCATTGAAATTTATTCCATTTCGAAGGAGTCGATGTGTAGTTTGAAACGGAAGAAACGAAGACGAAAAAAGCTAAGTATTTTGAGAGTTAGGGTGAAAATAGTTAGACTCGCACTTCGGTCTAGTAGTTTACAAACCTACCTCCGATTGATTGACCATATCTCACTCAATTCAACTCGGAATTGATTCAAATTCATGCCATTTCAAAAATGTCGAAGTGTAGTTGAAAACGGAAGAAACGGAGATGAAAAACTCCAAGTATTTTAAGAGTTATGATGGAAATAGTTAGACTCGCGCTTTCGCCTAGCAGTTTACAGACCTACCTTCGAATGAATGACTATAACTCACTAAATTAAACTCGGAATTCATTTAAATTTGTTCCATTTCGAAGGAGTCGAAGTGTAGTTTAAAATAGAAGAAACGGAGATAAAAAAGCCAAGTATTTTGAGCGTGATAGTGAAAATAGTTCGACTCGCACTTTGGTCTAGTAGTTTACTGACCTACCTCCGATTGATTGACGATAACTCACTCAATTTAACTTGGAGTTATTTGAAATTTGTTCCATTTCCAAGGTATCGAAGTGTAGTTTACAACGGAAGAGTATTTTGAGAGTTTTGATGGAAATAATTAGACTCGCGCTTGAGTATAGTAGTTTACAGACCTACCTCCGATTGAATGACTATAATTCACTCAATTCAACTCGGAATTCATTAAAATTTCTTCCATTTCGAAGGAGTCGAAGTGTAGTTTAAGACGGAAGAAACAGAGATGAAAAACTCTAAGTATTTTGAGAGTTATGATTGAAATAGTTAGACAGGCGCTTTGGTACAGCAGTTTACAGACCTACCTCCGATTGATTGACCATAACTCACTCAATTCAACTCGGAATTCATTGAAATTTGTTCCATTTCGAAGGAGTCCAAGGGTTGTTTAAAACGGAAGAAATGGAGATGAAAAACTCAATGTATTTTGAGAGTTATCATGGAAATAGTTAGACTCGCGCTTTGGTCTAGCAGTTTACAGACCTACCTCCGACTCAATGACCAAAACTCACTCAATTCAACTCGGACTTCATTGAAATTTGTTCCATTTCGAAGGAGTCGAAGTCTAGTTTAAAACGGAAGAAACGGAGATGAAAAACTCCAAGTATTTTGCGACTTATGATGGAAATAGTTAGACTCTCGCTTTCGTCTAGCAGTTTACATACCTACCACTGATTGATTGACCATAACTCACTCAATTAACCTCGGAATTCATTGAAATTTGTGCCATTTCGAAGGAGTGGAAGTGTAGTTGAAAACGGAAGAAATGGAGATGAAAAACTCCAAGTATTGTGAGAGTTATGATGGAAATAGTAAGACTCGCGCTTTCGTCTAGCAGTTTACAAACCTACCTCCGATTGATTGACCATAACTCACTCAATTCAACTCGGAATTCATTCAAATTTGATCAATTTCGAAGGAGTCGAAGTGTAGTTCAAAACGAAAGAAACGGAGATGAAAAAAGCTTAGTATTTTGAGAGTTATGGTGGAAATAGTTAGACTCGTACTTTGGTCTAGCTGTTTATAGACCTACCTCTGATTGATTGACCATAACTCACTCAATTCAACTCGGAATTCTTTGAAATTTATTCCAGTTCGAAGGAGTGGAAGTGTAGTTGAAAACGGAAGAAACGGAGATGAAAAAATCCAAGTATTGTAAGAGTTATGATGGAAATAGTTAGACTCGCGCTTTCGCCTAGCAGTTTACAGACCTACATCTGATTGATTGACCATAACTCACTCAATTCAACTAGGAATTCATTGAAATTTGTTTCATTTCGAAGGAGTCGAAGCGTTGTTTAAAACGGAAGAAACGGAGATGAAAAACTCCATGTATTTTGAGAGTTATCATGGAAATAGTTAGACTCGCGCTTTGGTCTAGCAGTTTACAGACCTACCTCCGACCCAATGACCATAACTCACTCAATTCAACTCGGACTTCATTGAAATTTGTTCCATTTCGAAGGAGTCGAAGTGTAGTTTAAAACGGAAGAAACGGAGATGAAAAACTCCAAGTATTTTGCGAGTTATGATGGAAATAGTTAGACTCTCGCTTTCGTCTAGCAGTTTACAGACCTACCTCCGATTGATTGACCATAACTCACTCAATTCACCTCGGAATTCATTGAAATTTGTGCCATTTCGAAGGAGTGGAAGTGTAGTTGAAAACGGAAGAAATGGAGATGAAAAACTCCAAGTATTGTGAGAGTTATGATGGAAATAGTTAGACTCGCGCTTTCGCCTAGCAGTTTACAAACCTATCTCCGATTGATTGACCATAACTCACTCAATTCAACTCGGAATTCATTCAAATTTGATCCATTTCGAAGGAGTCGAAGTGTAGTTCAAAACGAAAGAAACAGAAATGAAAAAAACTTAGTATTTTGAGAGTTATGGTGGAAAGAGTTAGTCTCGTACTTTGGTCTAGCTGTTTACAGACCTACCTCCGATTGATTGACCATAACTCACTCAATTCAACTCGGAATTCTTTAAAATTTATTCCATTTCGAAGGAGTGGAAGTGTAGTTGAAAACGTAAGAAACGGAGATGAAAAATTCCAAGTATTTTAAGATTTATGATGGAAATAGTTAGACTCACACTTTTGCCTAGCAGTTTACAGACCTACCTCCGATTGAATGACCATAACTCACCCAATTCAACTCGAAATTCATTGAAATTTGTTCAATTTCGAAGGAGTCGAAGTGTAGTCTAAAACGGAAGAAACTAAGACGAAAAAGGCCATCTATTTTGAAAGTTACGGTGGAAATAGTTAGTCTCGCACTTTGGTTTAGCAGTTTACAGACTTACCTCCGATTGATTGACCATAACTCACTCAATTCAACTCGGAATTGATTCAAATTTATGCCATTTCGAAGATCTCGAAGTGTAGTTGAAAACGTAATAAACGGTGATGAAAAAGTCCACGTATTTTAAGAGTTTTGATGGAAATAGTTAGACTCGCGCATTCGCCTAGCAGTTTACAGACCTACCTCCGATTAAATGACCATTACTCACTCAATTCAACTCGGAATTCATTGAAATTTATTCCATTTCGAAGGAGTCGAAGTGTAGTCTAAAACGGAAGAAACTAAGACGAAAAAAGCCAAGTATTTTGAAAGTTACGGTGGAAATAGTTAGTCTCGCACTTTGGTCTAGCAGTTTACAGACCTACCTCCGATTGATTGACCATAACTCACTCAATTCAACTCGGAATTCATTGAAATTTTTTTCATTTCGAAGGAGTCGAAGTGTAGTCTAAAACGGAAGAAACGAAGATGAAAAAAACCAAGTATTTTGAGAGTTACGGTCAAAATAGTTAAACTCGCACTTTGGTCTATCAGTTTACAGACCTACTTCCGATTGATTGACGATATCTCACTCAATTAAACTCGGAATTGATTCAAATCAATGCCATTTCGAAGATGTCGAAGTGTAGTTGAAAACGGAAGAAACGGAGAAGAAAAATTCCAAGTATTTTAAGAGTTATGATGGAAATTGTAAGACTCGCGCTTTCGCCTAGCAGTTTACAGACCTACCTCCGATTAATTGATCATAACTCACTCAATTCAACTCAGAATTCATTGAAATTTATTCCATTTCGAAGGAGTCGATGTGTAGTTTGAAACGGAAGAAACGAAGACGAAAAAAGCTAAGTATTTTGAGAGTTAGGGTGAAAATAGTTAGACTCGCACTTCGGTCTAGTAGTTTACAAACCTACCTCCGATTGATTGACCATATCTCACTCAATTCAACTCGGAATTGATTCAAATTCATGCCATTTCAAAAATGTCGAAGTGTAGTTGAAAACGGAAGAAACGGAGATGAAAAACTCCAAGTATTTTAAGAGTTATGATGGAAATAGTTAGACTCGCGCTTTCGCCTAGCAGTTTACAGACCTACCTTCGAATGAATGACTATAACTCACTAAATTAAACTCGGAATTCGTTTAAATTTGTTCCATTTCGAAGGAGTCGAAGTGTAGTTTAAAATAGAAGAAACGGAGATAAAAAAGCCAAGTATTTTGAGCGTGATAGTGAAAATAGTTCGACTCGCACTTTGGTCTAGTAGTTTACTGACCTACCTCCGATTGATTGACGATAACTCACTCAATTTAACTTGGAGTTATTTGAAATTTGTTCCATTTCCAAGGTATCGAAGTGTAGTTTACAACGGAAGAGTATTTTGAGAGTTTTGATGGAAATAATTAGACTCGCGCTTGAGTATAGTAGTTTACAGACCTACCTCCGATTGAATGACTATAATTCACTCAATTCAACTCGGAATTCATTAAAATTTCTTCCATTTCGAAGGAGTCGAAGTGTAGTTTAAGACGGAAGAAACAGAGATGAAAAGCTCTAAGTATTTTGAGAGTTATGATTGAAATAGTTAGACAGGCGCTTTGGTACAGCAGTTTACAGACCTACCTCCGATTGATTGACCATAACTCACTCAATTCAACTCGTAATTCATTGAAATTTGTTCCATTTCGAAGGAGTCCAAGGGTTGTTTAAAACGGAAGAAATGGAGATGAAAAACTCAATGTATTTTGAGAGTTATCATGGAAATAGTTAGACTCGCGCTTTGGTCTAGCAGTTTACAGACCTACCTCCGACTCAATGACCAAAACTCACTCAATTCAACTCGGACTTCATTGAAATTTGTTCCATTTCGAAGGAGTCGAAGTCTAGTTTAAAACGGAAGAAACGGAGATGAAAAACTCCAAGTATTTTGCGAGTTATGATGGAAATAGTTAGACTCTCGCTTTCATCTAGCAGTTTACATACCTACCACTGATTGATTGACCATAACTCACTCAATTAACCTCGGAATTCATTGAAATTTGTGCCATTTCGAAGGAGTGGAAGTGTAGTTGAAAACGGAAGAAATGGAGATGAAAAACTCCAAGTATTGTGAGAGTTATGATGGAAATAGTAAGACTCGCGCTTTCGCCTAGCAGTTTACAAACCTACCTCCGATTGATTGACCATAACTCACTCAATTCAACTCGGAATTCATTCAAATTTGATCCATTTCGAAGGAGTCGAAGTGTAGTTCAAAACGAAAGAAACGGAGATGAAAAAAGCTTAGTATTTTGAGAGTTATGGTGGAAATAGTTAGACTCGTACTTTGGTCTAGCTGTTTACAGACCTACCTCTGATTGATTGACCATAACTCACTCAATTCAACTCGGAATTCTTTGAAATTTATTCCAGTTCGAAGGAGTGGAAGTGTAGTTGAAAACGGAAGAAACGGAGATGAAAAAATCCAAGTATTGTAAGAGTTATGATGGAAATAGTTAGACTCGCGCTTTCGCCTAGCAGTTTACAGACCTACATCCGATTGATTGACCATAACTCACTCAATTCAACTAGGAATTCATTGAAATTTGTTTCATTTCGAAGGAGTCGAAGCGTTGTTTAAAACGGAAGAAACGGAGATGAAAAACTCCATGTATTTTGAGAGTTATCATGGAAATAGTTAGACTCGCGCTTTGGTCTAGCAGTTTACAGACCTACCTCCGACCCAATGACCATAACTCACTCAATTCAACTCGGACTTCATTGAAATTTGTTCCATTTCGAAGGAGTCGAAGTGTAGTTTAAAACGGAAGAAACGGAGATGAAAAACTCCAAGTATTTTGCGAGTTATGATGGAAATAGTTAGACTCTCGCTTTCGTCTAGCAGTTTACAGACCTACCTCCGATTGATTGACCATAACTCACTCAATTCACCTCGAAATTCATTGAAATTTGTGCCATTTCGAAGGAGTGGAAGTGTAGTTGAAAACGGAAGAAATGGAGATGAAAAACTCCAAATATTGTGAGAGTTATGATGGAAATAGTTAGACTCGCGCTTTCGCCTAGCAGTTTACAAACCTATCTCCGATTGATTGACCATAACTCACTCAATTCAACTCGGAATTCATTCAAATTTGATCCATTTCGAAGGAGTCGAAGTGTAGTTCAAAACGAAAGAAACAGAAATGAAAAAAGCTTAGTATTTTGAGAGTTATGGTGGAAAGAGTTAGTCTCGTACTTTGGTCTAGCTGTTTACAGACCTACCTCCGATTGATTGACCATAACTCACTCAATTCAACTCGGAATTCTTTAAAATTTATTCCATTTCGAAGGAGTGGAAGTGTAGTTGAAAACGTAAGAAACGGAGATGAAAAACTCCAAGTATTTTAAGAGTTATGATGGAAATAGTTAGACTCACGCTTTCGCCTAGTAGTTTACAGACCTACCTTCGAATGAATGACCATAACTCACTAAATTAAACTCGTAATTCGTTTAAATTTGTTTCATTTCGAAGGAGTCGAAGTGTAGTTTAAAACGGAAGAAACGGAGATAAAAAAGCTAAGTATTTTGAGCGTGATAGTGAAAATAGTTAGACTCGCACTTTGGTCTAGTAGTTTACTGACCTACCTCCAATTGATTGACGATAACTCACTCAATTAAACTCGGAATTGATTCAAATTTATGTCATTTCGAAGATGTCGAAGTGTAGTTGAAAATGGAATAAACGGTGATGAAAAAGTCCAAGTATTTTAAGAGTTATGATGGAAATAGTTAGAATCACACTTTTGCCTAGCAGTTTACAGACCTACCTCCGATTGAATGACCATAACTCACTCAATTCAACTCGGAATTCATTAAAATTTGATCCATTTCGAGGGAGTCGAAGTGTAGTTCAAAACGGAAGAAACGGAGATGAAAAAAGCTAAGTATTTTGAGAGTGAAGGATGAAATAGTTAGACTGGCACTTTGGTCTAGCTGTTTACAGACCTACCTCCGATTGATTGACCATAACTGACTCAATTCAGCTCGGAATTGATTCAAATTCATGCCATTTCGAAGATGTCGAGGTGCAGTTGAAAACGGAAGAAACGGAGAAGAAAAATTCCAAGTATTTTAAGAGTTATGATGGAAATAGTTAGACTCACACTTTTGCCTAGCAGTTTACAGACCTACCTCCGATTGAATGACCATAACTCACCCAATTCAACTCGAAATTCATTGAAATTTGTTCAATTTCGAAGGAGTCGAAGTGTAGTCTAAAACGGAAGAAACTAAGACGAAAAAGGCCATCTATTTTGAAAGTTACGGTGGAAATAGTTAGTCTCGCACTTTGGTTTAGCAGTTTACAGACTTACCTCCGATTGATTGACCATAACTCACTCAATTCAACTCGGAATTGATTCAAATTTATGCCATTTCGAAGATCTCGAAGTGTAGTTGAAAACGTAATAAACGGTGATGAAAAAGTCCACGTATTTTAAGAGTTTTGATGGAAATAGTTAGACTCGCGCATTCGCCTAGCAGTTTACAGACCTACCTCCGATTAAATGACCATTACTCACTCAATTCAACTCGGAATTCATTGAAATTTATTCCATTTCGAAGGAGTCGAAGTGTAGTCTAAAACGGAAGAAACTAAGACGAAAAAAGCCAAGTATTTTGAAAGTTACGGTGGAAATAGTTAGTCTCGCACTTTGGTCTAGCAGTTTACAGACCTACCTCCGATTGATTGACCATAACTCACTCAATTCAACTCGGAATTCATTGAAATTTTTTTCATTTCGAAGGAGTCGAAGTGTAGTCTAAAACGGAAGAAACGAAGATGAAAAAAACCAAGTATTTTGAGAGTTACGGTCAAAATAGTTAAACTCGCACTTTGGTCTATCAGTTTACAGACCTACTTCCGATTGATTGACGATATCTCACTCAATTAAACTCGGAATTGATTCAAATCAATGCCATTTCGAAGATGTCGAAGTGTAGTTGAAAACGGAAGAAACGGAGAAGAAAAATTCCAAGTATTTTAAGAGTTATGATGGAAATAGTAAGACTCGCGCTTTCGCCTAGCAGTTTACAGACCTACCTCCGATTAATTGACCATAACTCACTCAATTCAACTCAGAATTCATTGAAATTTATTCCATTTCGAAGGAGTCGATGTGTAGTTTGAAACGGAAGAAACGAAGACGAAAAAAGCTAAGTATTTTGAGAGTTAGGGTGAAAATAGTTAGACTCGCACTTCGGTCTAGTAGTTTACAAACCTACCTCCGATTGATTGACCATATCTCACTCAATTCAACTCGGAATTGATTCAAATTCATGCCATTTCAAAAATGTCGAAGTGTAGTTGAAAACGGAAGAAACGGAGATGAAAAACTCCAAGTATTTTAAGAGTTATGATGGAAATAGTTAGACTCGCGCTTTCGCCTAGCAGTTTACAGACCTACCTTCGAATGAATGACTATAACTCACTAAATTAAACTCGGAATTCATTTAAATTTGTTCCATTTCGAAGGAGTCGAAGTGTAGTTTAAAATAGAAGAAACGGAGATAAAAAAGCCAAGTATTTTGAGCGTGATAGTGAAAATAGTTCGACTCGCACTTTGGTCTAGTAGTTTACTGACCTACCTCCGATTGATTGACGATAACTCACTCAATTTAACTTGGAGTTATTTGAAATTTGTTCCATTTCCAAGGTATCGAAGTGTAGTTTACAACGGAAGAGTATTTTGAGAGTTTTGATGGAAATAATTAGACTCGCGCTTGAGTATAGTAGTTTACAGACCTACCTCCGATTGAATGACTATAATTCACTCAATTCAACTCGGAATTCATTAAAATTTCTTCCATTTCGAAGGAGTCGAAGTGTAGTTTAAGACGGAAGAAACAGAGATGAAAAACTCTAAGTATTTTGAGAGTTATGATTGAAATAGTTAGACAGGCGCTTTGGTACAGCAGTTTACAGACCTACCTCCGATTGATTGACCATAACTCACTCAATTCAACTCGGAATTCATTGAAATTTGTTCCATTTCGAAGGAGTCCAAGGGTTGTTTAAAACGGAAGAAATGGAGATGAAAAACTCAATGTATTTTGAGAGTTATCATGGAAATAGTTAGACTCGCGCTTTGGTCTAGCAGTTTACAGACCTACCTCCGACTCAATGACCAAAACTCACTCAATTCAACTCGGACTTCATTGAAATTTGTTCCATTTCGAAGGAGTCGAAGTCTAGTTTAAAACGGAAGAAACGGAGATGAAAAACTCCAAGTATTTTGCGACTTATGATGGAAATAGTTAGACTCTCGCTTTCGTCTAGCAGTTTACATACCTACCATTGATTGATTGACCATAACTCACTCAATTAACCTCGGAATTCATTGAAATTTGTGCCATTTCGAAGGAGTGGAAGTGTAGTTGAAAACGGAAGAAATGGAGATGAAAAACTCCAAGTATTGTGAGAGTTATGATGGAAATAGTAAGACTCGCGCTTTCGTCTAGCAGTTTACAAACCTACCTCCGATTGATTGACCATAACTCACTCAATTCAACTCGGAATTCATTCAAATTTGATCCATTTCGAAGGAGTCGAAGTGTAGTTCAAAACGAAAGAAACGGAGATGAAAAAAGCTTAGTATTTTGAGAGTTATGGTGGAAATAGTTAGACTCGTACTTTGGTCTAGCTGTTTACAGACCTACCTCTGATTGATTGACCATAACTCACTCAATTCAACTCGGAATTCTTTGAAATTTATTCCAGTTCGAAGGAGTGGAAGTGTAGTTGAAAACGGAAGAAACGGAGATGAAAAAATCCAAGTATTGTAAGAGTTATGATGGAAATAGTTAGACTCGCGCTTTCGCCTAGCAGTTTACAGACCTACATCCGATTGATTGACCATAACTCACTCAATTCAACTAGGAATTCATTGAAATTTGTTTCATTTCGAAGGAGTCGAAGCGTTGTTTAAAACGGAAGAAACGGAGATGAAAAACTCCATGTATTTTGAGAGTTATCATGGAAATAGTTAGACTCGCGCTTTGGTCTAGCAGTTTACAGACCTACCTCCGACCCAATGACCATAACTCACTCAATTCAACTCGGACTTCATTGAAATTTGTTCCATTTCGAAGGAGTCGAAGTGTAGTTTAAAACGGAAGAAACGGAGATGAAAAACTCCAAGTATTTTGTGAGTTATGATGGAAATAGTTAGACTCTCGCTTTCGTCTAGCAGTTTACAGACCTACCTCCGATTGATTGACCATAACTCACTCAATTCACCTCGGAATTCATTGAAATTTGTGCCATTTCGAAGGAGTGGAAGTGTAGTTGAAAACGGAAGAAATGGAGATGAAAAACTCCAAGTATTGTGAGAGTTATGATGGAAATAGTTAGACTCGCGCTTTCGCCTAGCAGTTTACAAACCTATCTCCGATTGATTGACCATAACTCACTCAATTCAACTCGGAATTCATTCAAATTTGATCCATTTCGAAGGAGTCGAAGTGTAGTTCAAAACGAAAGAAACAGAAATGAAAAAAGCTTAGTATTTTGAGAGTTATGGTGGAAAGAGTTAGTCTCGTACTTTGGTCTAGCTGTTTACAGACCTACCTCCGATTGATTGACCATAACTCACTCAATTCAAGTCGGAATTCTTTAAAATTTATTACATTTCGAAGGAGTGGAAGTGTAGTTGAAAACGTAAGAAACGGAGATGAAAAATTCCAAGTATTTTAAGAGTTATGATGGAAATAGTTAGACTCACACTTTTGCCTAGCAGTTTACAGACCTACCTCCGATTGAATGACCATAACTCACCCAATTCAACTCGAAATTTATTGAAATTTGTTCAATTTCGAAGGAGTCGAAGTGTAGTCTAAAACAGAAGAAACTAAGACGAAAAAGGCCATCTATTTTGAAAGTTACGGTGGAAATAGTTAGTCTCGCACTTTGGTTTAGCAGTTTACAGACTTACCTCCGATTGATTGACCATAACTCACTCAATTCAACTCGGAATTGATTCAAATTTATGCCATTTCGAAGATCTCGAAGTGTAGTTGAAAACGTAATAAACGGTGATGAAAAAGTCCACGTATTTTAAGAGTTTTGATGGAAATAGTTAGACTCGCGCATTCGCCTAGCAGTTTACAGACCTACCTCCGATTAAATGACCATTACTCACTCAATTCAACTCGGAATTCATTGAAATTTATTCCATTTCGAAGGAGTCGAAGTGTAGTCTAAAACGGAAGAAACTAAGACGAAAAAAGCCAAGTATTTTGAAAGTTACGGTGGAAATAGTTAGTCTCGCACTTTGGTCTAGCAGTTTACAGACCTACCTCCGATTGATTGACCATAACTCACTCAATTCAACTCGGAATTCATTGAAATTTTTTTCATTTCGAAGGAGTCGAAGTGTAGTCTAAAACGGAAGAAACGAAGATGAAAAAAACCAAGTATTTTGAGAGTTACGGTCAAAATAGTTAAACTCGCACTTTGGTCTATCAGTTTACAGACCTACTTCCGATTGATTGACGATATCTCACTCAATTAAACTCGGAATTGATTCAAATCAATGCCATTTCGAAGATGTCGAAGTGTAGTTGAAAACGGAAGAAACGGAGAAGAAAAATTCCAAGTATTTTAAGAGTTATGATGGAAATTGTAAGACTCGCGCTTTCGCCTAGCAGTTTACAGACCTACCTCCGATTAATTGATCATAACTCACTCAATTCAACTCAGAATTCATTGAAATTTATTCCATTTCGAAGGAGTCGATGTGTAGTTTGAAACGGAAGAAACGAAGACGAAAAAAGCTAAGTATTTTGAGAGTTAGGGTGAAAATAGTTAGACTCGCACTTCGGTCTAGTAGTTTACAAACCTACCTCCGATTGATTGACCATATCTCACTCAATTCAACTCGGAATTGATTCAAATTCATGCCATTTCAAAAATGTCGAAGTGTAGTTGAAAACGGAAGAAACGGAGATGAAAAACTCCAAGTATTTTAAGAGTTATGATGGAAATAGTTAGACTCGCGCTTTCGCCTAGCAGTTTACAGACCTACCTTCGAATGAATGACTATAACTCACTAAATTAAACTCGGAATTCGTTTAAATTTGTTCCATTTCGAAGGAGTCGAAGTGTAGTTTAAAATAGAAGAAACGGAGATAAAAAAGCCAAGTATTTTGAGCGTGATAGTGAAAATAGTTCGACTCGCACTTTGGTCTAGTAGTTTACTGACCTACCTCCGATTGATTGACGATAACTCACTCAATTTAACTTGGAGTTATTTGAAATTTGTTCCATTTCCAAGGTATCGAAGTGTAGTTTACAACGGAAGAGTATTTTGAGAGTTTTGATGGAAATAATTAGACTCGCGCTTGAGTATAGTAGTTTACAGACCTACCTCCGATTGAATGACTATAATTCACTCAATTCAACTCGGAATTCATTAAAATTTCTTCCATTTCGAAGGAGTCGAAGTGTAGTTTAAGACGGAAGAAACAGAGATGAAAAGCTCTAAGTATTTTGAGAGTTATGATTGAAATAGTTAGACAGGCGCTTTGGTACAGCAGTTTACAGACCTACCTCCGATTGATTGACCATAACTCACTCAATTCAACTCGTAATTCATTGAAATTTGTTCCATTTCGAAGGAGTCCAAGGGTTGTTTAAAACGAAAGAAATGGAGATGAAAAACTCAATGTATTTTGAGAGTTATCATGGAAATAGTTAGACTCGCGCTTTGGTCTAGCAGTTTACAGACCTACCTCCGACTCAATGACCAAAACTCACTCAATTCAACTCGGACTTCATTGAAATTTGTTCCATTTCGAAGGAGTCGAAGTCTAGTTTAAAACGGAAGAAACGGAGATGAAAAACTCCAAGTATTTTGCGAGTTATGATGGAAATAGTTAGACTCTCGCTTTCATCTAGCAGTTTACATACCTACCACTGATTGATTGACCATAACTCACTCAATTAACCTCGGAATTCATTGAAATTTGTGCCATTTCGAAGGAGTGGAAGTGTAGTTGAAAACGGAAGAAATGGAGATGAAAAACTCCAAGTATTGTGAGAGTTATGATGGAAATAGTAAGACTCGCGCTTTCGCCTAGCAGTTTACAAACCTACCTCCGATTGATTGACCATAACTCACTCAATTCAACTCGGAATTCATTCAAATTTGATCCATTTCGAAGGAGTCGAAGTGTAGTTCAAAACGAAAGAAACGGAGATGAAAAAAGCTTAGTATTTTGAGAGTTATGGTGGAAATAGTTAGACTCGTACTTTGGTCTAGCTGTTTACAGACCTACCTCTGATTGATTGACCATAACTCACTCAATTCAACTCGGAATTCTTTGAAATTTATTCCAGTTCGAAGGAGTGGAAGTGTAGTTGAAAACGGAAGAAACGGAGATGAAAAAATCCAAGTATTGTAAGAGTTATGATGGAAATAGTTAGACTCGCGCTTTCGCCTAGCAGTTTACAGACCTACATCCGATTGATTGACCATAACTCACTCAATTCAACTAGGAATTCATTGAAATTTGTTTCATTTCGAAGGAGTCGAAGCGTTGTTTAAAACGGAAGAAACGGAGATGAAAAACTCCATGTATTTTGAGAGTTATCATGGAAATAGTTAGACTCGCGCTTTGGTCTAGCAGTTTACAGACCTACCTCCGACCCAATGACCATAACTCACTCAATTCAACTCGGACTTCATTGAAATTTGTTCCATTTCGAAGGAGTCGAAGTGTAGTTTAAAACGGAAGAAACGGAGATGAAAAACTCCAAGTATTTTGCGAGTTATGATGGAAATAGTTAGACTCTCGCTTTCGTCTAGCAGTTTACAGACCTACCTCCGATTGATTGACCATAACTCACTCAATTCACCTCGGAATTCATTGAAATTTGTGCCATTTCAAAGGAGTGGAAGTGTAGTTGAAAACGGAAGAAATGGAGATGAAAAACTCCAAGTATTGTGAGAGTTATGATGGAAATAGTTAGACTCGCGCTTTCGCCTAGCAGTTTACAAACCTATCTCCGATTGATTGACCATAACTCACTCAATTCAACTCGGAATTCATTCAAATTTGATCCATTTCGAAGGAGTCGAAGTGTAGTTCAAAACGAAAGAAACAGAAATGAAAAAAGCTTAGTATTTTGAGAGTTATGGTGGAAAGAGTTAGTCTCGTACTTTGGTCTAGCTGTTTACAGACCTACCTCCGATTGATTGACCATAACTCACTCAATTCAACTCGGAATTCTTTAAAATTTATTCCATTTCGAAGGAGTGGAAGTGTAGTTGAAAACGTAAGAAACGGAGATGAAAAATTCCAATTATTTTAAGAGTTATGATGGAAATAGTTAGACTCACACTTTTGCCTAGCAGTTTACAGACCTACCTCCGATTGAATGACCATAACTCACCCAATTCAACTCGAAATTCATTGAAATTTGTTCAATTTCGAAGGAGTCGAAGTGTAGTCTAAAACGGAAGAAACTAAGACGAAAAAGGCCATCTATTTTGAAAGTTACGGTGGAAATAGTTAGTCTCGCACTTTGGTTTAGCAGTTTACAGACTTACCTCCGATTGATTGACCATAACTCACTCAATTCAACTCGGAATTGATTCAAATTTATGCCATTTCGAAGATCTCGAAGTGTAGTTGAAAACGTAATAAACGGTGATGAAAAAGTCCACGTATTTTAAGAGTTTTGATGGAAATAGTTAGACTCGCGCATTCGCCTAGCAGTTTACAGACCTACCTCCGATTAAATGACCATTACTCACTCAATTCAACTCGGAATTCATTAAAATTTATTCCATTTCGAAGGAGTCGAAGTGTAGTCTAAAACGGAAGAAACTAAGACGAAAAAAGCCAAGTATTTTGAAAGTTACGGTGGAAATAGTTAGTCTCGCACTTTGGTCTAGCAGTTTACAGACCTACCTCCGATTGATTGACCATAACTCACTCAATTCAACTCGGAATTCATTGAAATTTTTTTCATTTCGAAGGAGTCGAAGTGTAGTCTAAAACGGAAGAAACGAAGATGAAAAAAACCAAGTATTTTGAGAGTTACGGTCAAAATAGTTAAACTCGCACTTTGGTCTATCAGTTTACAGACCTACTTCCGATAGATTGACGATATCTCACTCAATTAAACTCGGAATTGATTCAAATCAATGCCATTTCGAAGATGTCGAAGTGTAGTTGAAAACGGAAGAAACGGAGAAGAAAAATTCCAAGTATTTTAAGAGTTATGATGGAAATTGTAAGACTCGCGCTTTCGCCTAGCAGTTTACAGACCTACCTCCGATTAATTGATCATAACTCACTCAATTCAACTCAGAATTCATTGAAATTTATTCCATTTCGAAGGAGTCGATGTGTAGTTTGAAACGGAAGAAACGAAGACGAAAAAAGCTAAGTATTTTGAGAGTTAGGGTGAAAATAGTTAGACTCGCACTTCGGTCTAGTAGTTTACAAACCTACCTCCGATTGATTGACCATATCTCACTCAATTCAACTCGGAATTGATTCAAATTCATGCCATTTCAAAAATGTCGAAGTGTAGTTGAAAACGGAAGAAACGGAGATGAAAAACTCCAAGTATTTTAAGAGTTATGATGGAAATAGTTAGACTCGCGCTTTCGCCTAGCAGTTTACAGACCTACCTTCGAATGAATGACTATAACTCACTAAATTAAACTCGGAATTCGTTTAAATTTGTTCCATTTCGAAGGAGTCGAAGTGTAGTTTAAAATAGAAGAAACGGAGATAAAAAAGCCAAGTATTTTGAGCGTGATAGTGAAAATAGTTCGACTCGCACTTTGGTCTAGTAGTTTACTGACCTACCTCCGATTGATTGACGATAACTCACTCAATTTAACTTGGAGTTATTTGAAATTTGTTCCATTTCCAAGGTATCGAAGTGTAGTTTACAACGGAAGAGTATTTTGAGAGTTTTGATGGAAATAATTAGACTCGCGCTTGAGTATAGTAGTTTACAGACCTACCTCCGATTGAATGACTATAATTCACTCAATTCAACTCGGAATTCATTAAAATTTCTTCCATTTCGAAGGAGTCGAAGTGTAGTTTAAGACGGAAGAAACAGAGATGAAAAGCTCTAAGTATTTTGAGAGTTATGATTGAAATAGTTAGACAGGCGCTTTGGTACAGCAGTTTACAGACCTACCTCCGATTGATTGACTATAACTCACTCAATTCAACTCGTAATTCATTGAAATTTGTTCCATTTCGAAGGAGTCCAAGGGTTGTTTAAAACGGAAGAAATGGAGATGAAAAACTCAATGTATTTTGAGAGTTATCATGGAAATAGTTAGACTCGCGCTTTGGTCTAGCAGTTTACAGACCTACCTCCGACTCAATGACCAAAACTCACTCAATTCAACTCGGACTTCATTGAAATTTGTTCCATTTCGAAGGAGTCGAAGTCTAGTTTAAAACGGAAGAAACGGAGATGAAAAACTCCAAGTATTTTGCGAGTTATGATGGAAATAGTTAGACTCTCGCTTTCATCTAGCAGTTTACATACCTACCACTGATTGATTGACCATAACTCACTCAATTAACCTCGGAATTCATTGAAATTTGTGCCATTTCGAAGGAGTGGAAGTGTAGTTGAAAACGGAAGAAATGGAGATGAAAAACTCCAAGTATTGTGAGAGTTATGATGGAAATAGTAAGACTCGCGCTTTCGCCTAGCAGTTTACAAACCTACCTCCGATTGATTGACCATAACTCACTCAATTCAACTCGGAATTCATTCAAATTTGATCCATTTCGAAGGAGTCGAAGTGTAGTTCAAAACGAAAGAAACGGAGATGAAAAAAGCTTAGTATTTTGAGAGTTATGGTGGAAATAGTTAGACTCGTACTTTGGTCTAGCTGTTTACAGACCTACCTCTGATTGATTGACCATAACTCACTCAATTCAACTCGGAATTCTTTGAAATTTATTCCAGTTCGAAGGAGTGGAAGTGTAGTTGAAAACGGAAGAAACGGAGATGAAAAAATCCAAGTATTGTAAGAGTTATGATGGAAATAGTTAGACTCGCGCTTTCGCCTAGCAGTTTACAGACCTACATCCGATTGATTGACCATAACTCACTCAATTCAACTAGGAATTCATTGAAATTTGTTTCATTTCGAAGGAGTCGAAGCGTTGTTTAAAACGGAAGAAACGGAGATGAAAAACTCCATGTATTTTGAGAGTTATCATGGAAATAGTTAGACTCGCGCTTTGGTCTAGCAGTTTACAGACCTACCTCCGACCCAATGACCATAACTCACTCAATTCAACTCGGACTTCATTGAAATTTGTTCCATTTCGAAGGAGTCGAAGTGTAGTTTAAAACGGAAGAAACGGAGATGAAAAACTCCAAGTATTTTGCGAGTTATGATGGAAATAGTTAGACTCTCGCTTTCGTCTAGCAGTTTACAGACCTACCTCCGATTGATTGACCATAACTCACTCAATTCACCTCGGAATTCATTGAAATTTGTGCCATTTCGAAGGAGTGGAAGTGTAGTTGAAAACGGAAGAAATGGAGATGAAAAACTCCAAGTATTGTGAGAGTTATGATGGAAATAGTTAGACTCGCGCTTTCGCCTAGCAGTTTACAAACCTATCTCCGATTGATTGACCATAACTCACTCAATTCAACTCGGAATTCATTCAAATTTGATCCATTTCGAAGGAGTCGAAGTGTAGTTCAAAACGAAAGAAACAGAAATGAAAAAAGCTTAGTATTTTGAGAGTTATGGTGGAAAGAGTTAGTCTCGTACTTTGGTCTAGCTGTTTACAGACCTACCTCCGATTGATTGACCATAACTCACTCAATTCAACTCGGAATTCTTTAAAATTTATTCCATTTCGAAGGAGTGGAAGTGTAGTTGAAAACGTAAGAAACGGAGATGAAAAACTCCAAGTATTTTAAGAGTTATGATGGAAATAGTTAGACTCACGCTTTCGCCTAGTAGTTTACCGACCTACCTTCGAATGAATGACCATAACTCACTAAATTAAACTCGTAATTCGTTTAAATTTGTTTCATTTCGAAGGAGTCGAAGTGTAGTTTAAAACGGAAGAAACGGAGATAAAAAAGCTAAGTATTTTGAGCGTGATAGTGAAAATAGTTAGACTCGCACTTTGGTCTAGTAGTTTACTGACCTACCTCCAATTGATTGACGATAACTCACTCAATTAAACTCGGAATTGATTCAAATTTATGTCATTTCGAAGATGTCGAAGTGTAGTTGAAAATGGAATAAACGGTGATGAAAAAGTCCAAGTATTTTAAGAGTTATGATGGAAATAGTTAGAATCACACTTTTGCCTAGCAGTTTACAGACCTACCTCCGATTGAATGACCATAACTCACTCAATTCAACTCGGAATTCATTAAAATTTGATCCATTTCGAGGGAGTCGAAGTGTAGTTCAAAACGGAAGAAACGGAGATGAAAAAAGCTATGTATTTTGAGAGTGAAGGATGAAATAGTTAGACTGGCACTTTGGTCTAGCTGTTTACAGACCTACCTCCGATTGATTGACCATAACTGACTCAATTCAGCTCGGAATTGATTCAAATTCATGCCATTTCGAAGATGTCGAGGTGCAGTTGAAAACGGAAGAAACGGAGAAGAAAAATTCCAAGTATTTTAAGAGTTATGATGGAAATAGTTAGACTCACACTTTTGCCTAGCAGTTTACAGACCTACCTCCGATTGAATGACCATAACTCACCCAATTCAACTCGAAATTCATTGAAATTTGTTCAATTTCGAAGGAGTCGAAGTGTAGTCTAAAACGGAAGAAACTAAGACGAAAAAGGCCATCTATTTTGAAAGTTACGGTGGAAATAGTTAGTCTCGCACTTTGGTTTAGCAGTTTACAGACTTACCTCCGATTGATTGACCATAACTCACTCAATTCAACTCGGAATTGATTCAAATTTATGCCATTTCGAAGATCTCGAAGTGTAGTTGAAAACGTAATAAACGGTGATGAAAAAGTCCACGTATTTTAAGAGTTTTGATGGAAATAGTTAGACTCGCGCATTCGCCTAGCAGTTTACAGACCTACCTCCGATTAAATGACCATTACTCACTCAATTCAACTCGGAATTCATTGAAATTTATTCCATTTCGAAGGAGTCGAAGTGTAGTCTAAAACGGAAGAAACTAAGACGAAAAAAGCCAAGTATTTTGAAAGTTACGGTGGAAATAGTTAGTCTCGCACATTGGTCTAGCAGTTTACAGACCTACTTCCGATTGATTGACCATAACTCACTCAATTCAACTCGGAATTCATTGAAATTTTTTTCATTTCGAAGGAGTCGAAGTGTAGTCTAAAACGGAAGAAACGAAGATGAAAAAAACCAAGTATTTTGAGAGTTACGGTCAAAATAGTTAACCTCGTACTTTGGTCTATCAGTTTACAGACCTACTTCCGATTGATTGACGATATCTCACTCAATTAAACTCGGAATTGATTCAAATCAATGCCATTTCGAAGATGTCGAAGTGTAGTTGAAAACGGAAGAAACGGAGAAGAAAAATTCCAAGTATTTTAAGAGTTATGATGGAAATAGTAAGACTCGCGCTTTCGCCTAGCAGTTTACAGACCTACCTCCGATTAATTGACCATAACTCACTCAATTCAACTCAGAATTCATTGAAATTTATTCCATTTCGAAGGAGTCGATGTGTAGTTTGAAACGGAAGAAACGAAGACGAAAAAAGCTAAGTATTTTGAGAGTTAGGGTGAAAATAGTTAGACTCGCACTTCGGTCTAGTAGTTTACAAACCTACCTCCGATTGATTGACCATATCTCACTCAATTCAACTCGGAATTGATTCAAATTCATGCCATTTCAAAAATGTCGAAGTGTAGTTGAAAACGGAAGAAACGGAGATGAAAAACTCCAAGTATTTTAAGAGTTATGATGGAAATAGTTAGACTCGCGCTTTCGCCTAGCAGTTTACAGACCTACCTTCGAATGAATGACTATAACTCACTAAATTAAACTCGGAATTCATTTAAATTTGTTCCATTTCGAAGGAGTCGAAGTGTAGTTTAAAATAGAAGAAACGGAGATAAAAAAGCCAAGTATTTTGAGCGTGATAGTGAAAATAGTTCGACTCGCACTTTGGTCTAGTAGTTTACTGACCTACCTCCGATTGATTGACGATAACTCACTCAATTTAACTTGGAGTTATTTGAAATTTGTTCCATTTCCAAGGTATCGAAGTGTAGTTTACAACGGAAGAGTATTTTGAGAGTTTTGATGGAAATAATTAGACTCGCGCTTGAGTATAGTAGTTTACAGACCTACCTCCGATTGAATGACTATAATTCACTCAATTCAACTCGGAATTCATTAAAATTTCTTCCATTTCGAAGGAGTCGAAGTGTAGTTTAAGACGGAAGAAACAGAGATGAAAAACTCTAAGTATTTTGAGAGTTATGATTGAAATAGTTAGACAGGCGCTTTGGTACAGCAGTTTACAGACCTACCTCCGATTGATTGACCATAACTCACTCAATTCAACTCGGAATTCATTGAAATTTGTTCCATTTCGAAGGAGTCCAAGGGTTGTTTAAAACGGAAGAAATGGAGATGAAAAACTCAATGTATTTTGAGAGTTATCATGGAAATAGTTAGACTCGCGCTTTGGTCTAGCAGTTTACAGACCTACCTCCGACTCAATGACCAAAACTCACTCAATTCAACTCGGACTTCATTGAAATTTGTTCCATTTCGAAGGAGTCGAAGTCTAGTTTAAAACGGAAGAAACAGAGATGAAAAACTCCAAGTATTTTGCGACTTATGATGGAAATAGTTAGACTCTCGCTTTCGTCTAGCAGTTTACATACCTACCACTGATTGATTGACCATAACTCACTCAATTAACCTCGGAATTCATTGAAATTTGTGCCATTTCGAAGGAGTGGAAGTGTAGTTGAAAACGGAAGAAATGGAGATGAAAAACTCCAAGTATTGTGAGAGTTATGATGGAAATAGTAAGACTCGCGCTTTCGTCTAGCAGTTTACAAACCTACCTCCGATTGATTGACCATAACTCACTCAATTCAACTCGGAATTCATTCAAATTTGATCCATTTCGAAGGAGTCGAAGTGTAGTTCAAAACGAAAGAAACGGAGATGAAAAAAGCTTAGTATTTTGAGAGTTATGGTGGAAATAGTTGGACTCGTACTTTGGTCTAGCTGTTTACAGACCTACCTCTGATTGATTGACCATAACTCACTCAATTCAACTCGGAATTCTTTGAAATTTATTCCAGTTCGAAGGAGTGGAAGTGTAGTTGAAAACGGAAGAAACGGAGATGAAAAAATCCAAGTATTGTAAGAGTTATGATGGAAATAGTTAGACTCGCGCTTTCGCCTAGCAGTTTACAGACCTACATCCGATTGATTGACCATAACTCACTCAATTCAACTAGGAATTCATTGAAATTTGTTTCATTTCGAAGGAGTCGAAGCGTTGTTTAAAACGGAAGAAACGGAGATGAAAAACTCCATGTATTTTGAGAGTTATCATGGAAATAGTTAGACTCGCGCTTTGGTCTAGCAGTTTACAGACCTACCTCCGACCCAATGACCATAACTCACTCAATTCAACTCGGACTTCATTGAAATTTGTTCCATTTCGAAGGAGTCGAAGTGTAGTTTAAAACGGAAGAAACGGAGATGAAAAACTCCAAGTATTTTGCGAGTTATGATGGAAATAGTTAGACTCTCGCTTTCGTCTAGCAGTTTACAGACCTACCTCCGATTGATTGACCATAACTCACTCAATTCACCTCGGAATTCATTGAAATTTGTGCCATTTCGAAGGAGTGGAAGTGTAGTTGAAAACGGAAGAAATGGAGATGAAAAACTCCAAGTATTGTGAGAGTTATGATGGAAATAGTTAGACTCGCGCTTTCGCCTAGCAGTTTACAAACCTATCTCCGATTGATTGACCATAACTCACTCAATTCAACTCGGAATTCATTCAAATTTGATCCATTTCGAAGGAGTCGAAGTGTAGTTCAAAACGAAAGAAACAGAAATGAAAAAAGCTTAGTATTTTGAGAGTTATGGTGGAAAGAGTTAGTCTCGTACTTTGGTCTAGCAGTTTACAGACCTACCTCCGATTGATTGACCATAACTCACTCAATTCAACTCGGAATTCTTTAAAATTTATTCCATTTCGAAGGAGTGGAAGTGTAGTTGAAAACGTAAGAAACGGAGATGAAAAACTCCAAGTATTTTAAGAGTTATGATGGAAATAGTTAGACTCACGCTTTCGCCTAGTAGTTTACAGACCTACCTTCGAATGAATGACCATAACTCACTAAATTAAACTCGTAATTCGTTTAAATTTGTTTCATTTCGAAGGAGTCGAAGTGTAGTTTAAAACGGAAGAAACGAAGATGAAAAACTCCAAGTATTTTGCGAGTTATGATGGAAATAGTTAGACTCTCGCTTTCGTCTAGCAGTTTACAGACCTACCTCCGATTGATTGACCATAACTCACTCAATTCACCTCGGAATTCATTGAAATTTGTGCCATTTCGAAGGAGTGGAAGTGTAGTTGAAAACGGAAGAAATGGAGATGAAAAACTCCAAGTATTGTGAGAGTTATGATGGAAATAGTTAGACTCGCGCTTTCGCCTAGCAGTTTACAAACCTATCTCCGATTGATTGACCATAACTCACTCAATTCAACTCGGAATTCATTCAAATTTGATCCATTTCGAAGGAGTCGAAGTGTAGTTCAAAACGAAAGAAACGGAAATGAAAAAAGCTTAGTATTTTGAGAGTTATGGTGGAAAGAGTTAGTCTCGTACTTTGGTCTAGCTGTTTACAGACCTACCTCCGATTGATTGACCATAACTCACTCAATTCAACTCGGAATTCTTTAAAATTTATTCCATTTCGAAGGAGTAGAAGTGTAGTTGAAAACGTAAGAAACGGAGATGAAAAACTCCAAGTATTGTAAGAGTTATGATGTAAATAGTTAGACTCGCGCTTTCGCCTAGCAGTTTACAGACCTACCTCCGATTGATTGACCATAACTCACTCAATTCAACTAGGAATTCATTGAAATTTGTTTCATTTCGAAGGAGTCGAAGTGTTGTTTAAAACGGAAGTAACGGAGATGAAAAACTCCATGTATTTTGAGAGTTATCATGAAAATAGTTAGACTCGCGCTTTGGTCTAGCAGTTTACAGACCTACCTCCGACCCAATGACCATAACTCACTCAATTCAACTCGGACTTCATTGAAATTTGTTCCATTTCGAAGGAGTCGAAGTGTAGCTTAAAACGGAAGAAACGGAGATGAAAAACTCCAAGTATTTTGCGAGTTATGATGGAAATAATTAGACTCTCGCTTTCGTCAGCAGTTTACAGACCTACCTCCGATTGATGGACCATAACTCACTCAATCCAACTCGGAATTCATTGAAATTTGTGCCATTTCGAAGGAGTGGAAGTGTAGTTGAAAACGGAAGAAATGGAGATGAAAAGCTCCAAGTATTGTAAGAGTTATGATGGAAATAGTTAGACTCGCGCTTTCGCCTAGAAGTTTACAGACCTAGCTCCGATTGATTGACCATAACCCACTCAATTCAACTCGGAATTCATTCAAATTTGATCCATTTCGAAGGAGTCGAAGTGTAGTTGAAAACAGAAGAAACGGAGATGAAAAAAGCTTAGTATTTTGAGAGTTATGGTGGAAATAGTTAGACTCGTACTTTGGTCTAGCTGTTTACAGACCTACCTCCGATTGATTGACCATAACTCACTCAATTCAACTCGGAATTCATTGAAATTTGTTCCATTTCGAAGGAGTGGAAGTGTAGTTGAAAACAAAATAAACGGAGATGAAAAACTCCAAGTATTGTAAGATTTATGATGGAAATTGTTAGACTCGCGCTTTCGCCTAGCAGTTTACAGACCTACCTCCGATTGATTGACCATAACTCACTCAATTCAACTAGGAATTCGTTGAAATTTGAACCATTTCGAAGTAGTCGAAGTGTAGTTCAAAACAGAAGAAACGGAGATGAAAAAAGCTAAGTATTTTGAGAGTGAAGGTGGAAATAGTTAGACTGGCACTTTGGTCTAGCTGTTTACAGACCTACCTCCGATTGATTGACCATAACACTCTCAATTCAACTCGGAATTGATTCAAATCCATGCCATTTCGAAGATGTCGAAGTGTAGTAAAAAACGGAAGAAACGAAGATGAAAAACTCCAAGTATTTTAAGAGTTATGATGGAAATTGTTAGACTCCCGCTTTCGCCTAGCAGTTTACAGACTTACCTCCGATTGAATGACCATAACTCACTCAACTCAACTCGGAATCGATTCAAATTCATGTCATTTCGAAGATGTCGAAGTGTAGTTGAAAACGGATGAAACGGCGATGAAAAACTCCAAGTATTTTGGGAGTTATGATGGAAATAGTTAGACTCGCGCTTTGGCCTACCAATTTCCAGACCGACCTACGACTGATTGACCATAACTCACTCAATTAAACTCAAATTCATTGGCATTTGTTCCATTTCGAATGAGTCGAAGTGTTGGTTAAAACGGAAGAACCAGAGATGAAAAAAGCTAAGTATTTTGAGAGTTATGGTGGAAATAGTTAGACTCGCACTTTGGTATAGCTGTTTACAAACCTGCCTCCGATTGATTGACCATAACTCACTCAATTCAACTCGGAATTGATTCAAATTCATGCAATTTCAAAGATGTCGAAGTGTAGTTGGAAACGGAAGAAACAGAGATGAAAAATACAATTATTTTATGAGTTATGATGTAAATACTTAGACTCAAACTTTGGTCTAGCAGTTTACAGGCCTACCTCCGATTGATTGACCATAACTCACTGAATTCAAATTGGAATTTAATCAAATTCATGCAATTTCGAAAATGTCGAAGTGTAGTTGAGAATGAAAGAAATGAAGATGAAAAACTCCAAGTATTTTAAGAGTTATGATGGAATTAGTTAGACTCGCGCTTTCGCCTAACAGTTTACAGACCTACCTCCGATTGATTGACCATAACTCACTCAATTCAACTCGGAATTCATTGAAATTTTTTTCATTTCGAAGGAGTCGAAATGTAGTCTAAAACGGAAGAAACGAAGATGAAAAAAGCCAAGTATTTTCAGAGTTACGATCGAAATAGTTAAACTCACACTTTGGTCTAGCAGTTTACAGACCTACTTCCGATTGATTGACGATATCTCACTCAATTCAACTCGGAATTGATTCAAATTCATTCCATTTCGAAGATGTCGAAGTGTAGTTGAAAATGGAAGAAACGGAGATGAAAAACTCCAAGTATTTTAAGAGTTATAATGGAAATAGTTAGACTCGCGCTTTCGCCTAGCAGTTTACAAACCTACCTTCGAATGAATGACCATAACTCACTAAATTAAACTCGGAATTCGTTTAAATTTGTTCCATTTCGAAGGAGTCGAAGTGTAGTTTAAAATGGAAGAAACGGAGATAAAAAAGCCAAGTATTTTGAGCGTGATAGTGAAAATAGTTAGACTCGCACTTTGGTCCAGTAGTTTACTGACCTACCTCCGATTGATTGACGATAGCTCACTCAATTCAACTTAGACTTCTTTGAAATTTGTTCCATTTCCAGGGTATCGAAGTGTAGTTTACAACAGAAGAGTATTTTGAGAGTTTTGATGGAAATAGTTAGACTCGCGCTTTGGTCTAGTAGTTTACAGACCTACCTCTGATTGAATGACCATAATTCACTCAATTTAACTCGGAATTCATTAAAATTTCTTCCATTTCGAAGGAGTCGAAGTGTAGTTTAAGCCGGAAGAAACAGAGATGAAAAACTCCATGTATTTTGAAAGGTTATGATGGAAATAGTTAGACTCGCGCTTTCGCCTAGCAGTTTACAGACCTACCTCCGATTGATTGACCATAACTCACTCAATTCAACTCGGAATTCATTGAAATTTATTCCATTTCGAAGGAGTCGAAGTGTAGTTTGAAACGGAAGAAACGAAGACGAAAAAAGCCAAGTATTTTGAGAGTTAGGGTGAAAATAGTTTGACTCGCACTTCGGTCTAGTAGTTTACAAACCTACCTCCGATTGATTGACCATATCTCACTCAATTCAACTCGGAATTGATTCAAATTCATGCCATTTCGAAGATGTCGAAGTGTAGTTGAAAACGGAAGAAACGGAGATGAAAAACTCCAAGTATTTTAAGAGTTATGATGGAAATAGTTAGACTCGCGCTTTCGCCTAGCAGTTTACAAAGCTACCTTCGAATGAATGACCATAACTCACTAAATTAAACTCGTAATTTGTTTAAATTTGTTCCATTTCGAAGGAGTCGAAGTGTAGTTTAAAACGGAAGAAACGGAGATAAAAAAGCCAAGTATTTTGAGCGTGATAGTGAAAATAGTTAGACTCGCACTTTGGTCTAGTAGTTTACTGACCTACCTCCGATTGATTGACGATAACTCACTCAATTCAACCTGGACTTCATTAAAATTTGTTCCATTTCGAAGGTATTGAAGTGTAGTTTACAACGGAAGAGTATTTTCAGAGTTTTGATGGAAATAGTTAGACTCGCGCTTTGGTCTAGTAGTTTACGGACCTACCTCCGATTGAATGACCATAATTCACTCAATTCAACTCGGAATTCATTGTAATTTCTTCGATTTCGAAGGAGTCGAAGTGTAGTTTAAGACGGAAGAAACTGAGATGAAAAACTTCATGTATTTTGAGAGTTATGATGAAAATAGTTAGACTCGCGCTTTCGCCTAGCTGTTTACCGACATACCTCCGATTGATTGACCATGACTCACTCAATTCAACTCGGAATTCATTGAAATTTGTACCATTTCGAAGGAGTCGAAGTGTAGTTTGAAACGGAAGAAACGAAGAAGAAAAAAGCCAAGTATTTTGAGAGTTAGGGTGAAAATAGTTAGACTCGCACTTCGGTCTAGTAGTTTACAGACCTACCTATGATTGATTGACCATAACTTACTTAATTCAACTCGGAATTGATTCAAATTCATGCCATTTCGAAGATGTCAAAGTGCAGTTGAAAACGGAAGAAACGGAGAAGAAAAATTCTAAGTATTTTAAGAGTTATGATGGAAATAGTTAGACTCAGACTTTTGCCTAGCAGTTTACAGACTTACCTCCGATTGAATGACCATAACTCACTCAATTCAACTCGGAATTCATTGAAATTTATTCCATTTCGATAGAGTCGAAGTGTAGTTTGAAACGGAAGAAACGAAGACGAAAAATGCCAAGTATTTTGAGAGTTAGGATGAAAATAGTTAGACTCGCACTTCGGTCTAGTAGTTTACAAACCTACCGCCGATTGATTGACCATATCTCACTCAATTCAACTCGGAATTGATCCAAATTCATGCCATTTCGAAGATGTCGAAGTGTAGTTGAAAACGGAATAAACGGAGATGAAAAACTCCAAGTATTTTAAGAGTTATGATGGAAATAGTTAGACTCGCGCTTTTGCGTAGCAGTTTACAGACCTACCTTCGAATGAATGACCATAACTCACTAAATTAAACTCGTAATTCGTTTAAATTTGTTTCATTTCGAAGGAGTCGAAGTGTAGTTTTAAACGGAAGAAACGGAGATAAAAAAGCCAAGTATTTTGAGCGTGATAGTGAAAATAGTTAGACTCGCACTCTGGTCTAGTAGTTTACTGACCTACCTCCGATTGATTGATGATAACTCACTCAATTCAACTTGGTCTTCTTTGAAATTTGTTCCATTTCGAAGGTATCGAAGTGTAGTTTACAACGGAAGAGTATTTTGACAGTTTTGATGGAAATAGTTAGACTCGCGCTTTGGTCTAGTAGTTTACAGACCTACCTCCGATTGAATGACCATAATTCACTAAATTCAACTCGGAATTCATTGAAATTTCTTCCATTTCGAAGGAGTCGAAGTGTAGTTTAAGACGGAAGAAACAGAGATGAAAAACTCCATGTATTTTGAGAGTTATGATGAAAATAGTTAGACTCGCGCTTTCGCCTAGCAATTTACAGACCTACCTCCGATTGAATGACCATAACTCACTCAATTCAACTCGGAATTCATTGAAATTTGTTCTATTTCGAAGCAGTCGAAGTGTAGTCTAAAACGGAAGAAACTAAGACGAAAAAAGCCAAGTATTTTGAAAGTTACAGTGGAAATAGTTAGTCTCGCAGTTCGGTCTAGCTGTTTACAGACCTACCTCCGATTGATTAACCATAACTCACTCAATTCAACTCGGAATTGATTCAAATTCATGCCATTTCGAAGATGTCAAAGTGTAGTTGGAAACGGAAGAAACAGAGATGAAAAATACAATTATTTTATGTGTTATGATGTAAATACTTAGACTCGCGCTTTGGTCTAGCAGTTTACAGGCCTACCTCCGATTGATTGACCATAACTCACTGAATTCAAATCGGAATTTAATGAAATTCATGCCATTTCGAAGATGTCGAAGTGTAGTTGAAAATTAAAGAAACGAAGATGAAAAACTCCAAGTATTTTAAGAGTTATGATGGAATTAGTTAGACTCGCGCTTTGCGTAGCAGTTTACAGACCTACCTTCGAATGAATGACCATAACTCACTAAATTAAACTCGTAATTCGTTTAAATTTGTTTCATTTCGAAGGAGTCGAAGTGTAGTTTAAAATGGAAGAAACGGAGATGAAAAAAGCCAAGTATTTCGAAAGTTACGGTCGAAATAGTTAAACTCGCACTTTGGTCTATCAGTTTACAGACCTACTTTCGATTGATTGACGATATCTCACTCAATTCAACTCGGAATTGATTCAAATTCATGCCATTTCGAAGATGTCAAAGTGTAGTTGAAAACGGAAGAAACGGAGATGAAAAACTCCAAGTATTTTAAGAGTTATGATGGAAATAGTTAGACTCGCGCATTCGCCTAGCAGTTTACAGACCTACCTTCGAATGAATGACCATAACTCACTAAATTAAACTCGGAATTCGTTTAAATTTGTTCCATTTCGAAGGAGTCGAAGTGTAGTTTAAAATGGAAGAAACGGAGATAAAAAAGCCAAGTATTTTGAGAGTGATAGTGAAAATAGGTAGACTCGCACTTTGGTCTAGTAGTTTACTGACTTACCTCCGATTGATTGACGATAACTCACTCAATTCAACTTGGACTTCTTTGAAATTTGTTCCATTTCGAAGGTATCGAAGTGCAGTTTACAACGGAAGAGTATTTTGAGAGTTTTGATCGAAATAGTTAGACTCGCGCTTGGGTCTAGTAGTTTACAGACCTACCTCCGATTGAATGACCATAATTCACTCAATTCAACTCGGAATTCATTAAAATTTCTTCCATTTCGAAGGAGTCGAAGTGTAGTTTAAGACGGAAGAAACTGAGATGAAAAACTCCATGAATTTTGAGAGTTATGATGCAAATCGTTAGACTCGCGCTTTCGCCTAGCAGTTTACCGACCTACCTCCGATTGATTGACCATAACTCACTTAATTAAATTCGGAATTCATTGAAATTTGTTCCATTTCGAAGGAGTCGAAGTGTAGTTTGAAACGGAAGAAACAAAGACGAAAAAAGCCAAGTATTTTGAGAGTTAGGGTGAAAATAGTTAGACTCGCACTTTGGTCTAGTAATTTACAGACCTACCTCCGATTGATTGACCATAACTCACTCAATTCAACTCAGAATTGATTCAAATTCATGTCATTTCGAAGATATCGAAGTGCAGTTGAAAATGGAAGAAACGGTGAAGAAAAATTCCAAGTATTTTAAGAGTTATGATGGAAATAGTTAGACTCACACTTTTGCATAGCAGTTTACAGACCTACCTTCGATTGAATGACCATAACTCACTCAATTCATGTCCGAAATCATTGAAATTTGTTCCATTTCGAAGGAGTCGAAGTGTAGTCTAAAACGGAAGAAACTAAGACGAAAAAAGGCAACTATTTTGAAAGTTAGGGTGAAAATAGTTAGTCTCGCACTTTGGTTTAGCAGTTTACAGACTTACTTCCGATTGATTGACCATAACTCACTCAATTCAACTCGGAATTGATTCAAATTTATGCCATTTTGAAGATGTCGAAGTGTAGTGAAAACGGAATAAACGGTGATGAAAAAGTCCAAGCATTTTAAGAGTTTTGATGGAAATAGTTAGACTCGCGCTATCGCCTAGCAGTTTACAGACCTACCTCCGATTGAATGACCATAACTCGCTCAATTCAACTCGGAATTCAATGAAATTTATTCCATTTTGAAGGAGTCGAAGTGTAGTCTAAAACGGAAGAAACTAAGACAAAAAAAACCAAGTATTTCGAAAGTTACGGTGGAAATAGTTAGTCTCGCACTTTGGTCTAGCACTTTACAGACCTACCTCCGATTGATTGACCATAACTCACTCAATTCAACTCGGAATTCATTGAAATTTTTTTCATTTCGAAGGAGTCAAAGTGTAGTCTAAAACGGAAGAAACGAAGATGAAAAAAGCCAAGTATTTTGAGAGTTACGGTCGAAATAGTTAAACTCGCACTTTGGTCTATCAGTTTACAGACCTACTTTCGATTGATTGACGATATCTCACTCAATTCAACTCGGAATTGATTCAAATTCATGCCATTTCGAAGATGTCAAAGTGTAGTTGAAAACGGAAGAAACGGAGATGAAAAACTCCAAGTATTTTAAGAGTTATGATGGAAATAGTTAGACTCGCGCATTCGCCTAGCAGTTTACAGACCTACCTTCGAATGAATGACCATAACTCACTAAATTAAACTCGGAATTCGTTTAAATTTGTTCCATTTCGAAGGAGTCGAAGTGTAGTTTAAAATGGAAGAAACGGAGATAAAAAGCCAAGTATTTTGAGCGTGATAGTGAAAATAGTTAGAGTCGCACTTTGGTCTAGTAGTTTACTGACTTACCTCCGATTGATTGACGATAACTCACTCAATTCAACTTGGACTTCTTTGAAATTTGTTCCATTTCGAAGGTATCGAAGTGCAGTTTACAACGGAAGAGTATTTTGAGAGTTTTGATCGAAATAGTTAGACTCGCGCTTGGGTCTAGTAGTTTACAGACCTACCTCCGATTGAATGACCATAATTCACTCAATTCAACTCGGAATTCATTGAAATTTCTTCCATTTCGAAGCAGTCGAAGTGTAGTTTAAGACAGAAGAAACTGAGATGAAAAACTTAATGTATTTTGAGAGTTATGATGAAAATAGTTAGACTCGCGCTTTCGCCTAGCAGTTTACCGACCTATCTCCGATTGATTGACCTTAACACACTCAATTCAACTCGGAATTCATTGAAATTTGTTCCATTTCGAAGGAGTCGAATTGTAGTTTGAAACGGAAGAAACGAAGAAGAAAAAAGCCAAGTATTTTGAGAGTTAGGGTGAAAATAGTTAGACTCGCACTTCGGTCTAGTAGTTTACAGACCTACCACCGATTGATTGACCGTAACTCACTCAATTCAACTCAGAATTGATTCAAATTCATGTCATTTCGAAGATGTCGAAGTACAGTTGAAAACGGAAGAAACGGAGAAGAAAAATTCCAAGTATTTTAAGAGTTATGATGGAAATAGATAGACTCACACTTTTGCCTAGCAGTTTACAGACCTATCTCCGATTGAATGACCATAACTCACTCAATTCAACTCGGAATTCATTGAAATTTATTCCATTTCGAAGGAGTCGAAGTGTAGTTTGAAACGGAAGAAACGAAGAAGAAAAAAGCCAAGTATTTTGAGAGTTAGGGTGAAAATAGTTAGACTTGCACTTCGGTCTAGTAGTTTACAAACCTACATCCGATTGATTGACCATATCTCACTCAATTTAATTCGGAATTGATTCAAATTCATGCCATTTCGAAGATGTCGAAGTGTAGTTGAAAACGGAAGAAATGGAGATGAAAAACTCCAAGTATTTTAAGAGTTATGATGGAAATAGTTAGACTCGCGCTTTCGCCTAGCAGTTTACAAACCTACCTTTGAATGAATGACCATAACTTACTAAATTAAACTCGAAATTCGTTTAAATTTGTTCCATTTCGAAGGAGTCGAAGTGTAGTTTAAAATGGAAGAAACGGAGATAAAAAAGCCAAGTATTTTGAGTGTGATAGTGAAAATAGTTAGACTCGCACTTTGGTCCAGTAGTTTACTTACCTACCTCCGATTAATTGACGATAGCTCACTCAATTCAACTTAGACTTCTTTGAAATTTGTTCCATTTCCAGGGTATCGAAGTGTAGTTTACAATAGAAGAGTATTTTGAGAGTTTTGATGGAAATAGTTAGACTCACGCTTTGGTCTAGTAGTTTACAGACCTACCTCTGATTGAATGACCATAATTCACTCAATTTAACTCGGAATTCATTAAAATTTCTTCCATTTCGAAGGAGTCGAAGTGTAATTTAAGACGGAAGAAACAGAGATGAAAAACTCCATGTACTTTGAAAGGTTATGATGGAAATAGTTAGACTCGCGCTTTCGCCTAGCAGTTTACAGACCTACCTCCGATTGATTGTCCATAACTCACTCAATTCAACTCGGAATTCATTGAAATTTATTCCATTTCGAAGGAGTCGAAGTGTAGTTTGAAACGGAAGAAACGAAGACGAAAAAAGCCAAGTATTTTGAGAGTTAGGGTGAAAATAGTTAGACTCGCACTTCGGTCTAGTAGTTTACAGACCTACCTATGATTGATTGACCATAACTCACTCAATTCAACTCGGAATTGATTCAAATTCATGCCATTTCGAAGATGTCAAAGTGCAGTTGAAAACGAAAGAAACGGAGAAGAAAAATTCCAAGTATTTTAAGAGTTATGATGGAAATAGTTAGACTCACACTTTTGCCTAGCAGTTTACAGACTTACCTCCGATTGAATGACCATAACTCACTTAATTCAACTCGAAATTGATTCAAATTCATGCCATTTCGAAGATGTCGAAGTGTAGTTGAAAACGGAAGAAACGGAGATGAAAAACTCAAAGTATTTTAATAGTTATGATGGAAATAGTTAGACTCGCGCTTTCGCCTAGCAGTTTACAGACCTACCTTCGAATGAATGACCATAACTCACTAAATTAAACTCGTAATTCGTTTAAATTTGTTCCATTTCGAAGGAGTCGAAGTGTAGTTTAAAACGGAAGAAACGGAGATAAAAAAGCCAAGTATTTTGAGCGTGATAGTGAAAATAGTTAGACTCGCACTTTGGTCTAGTAGTTTACTGACATACCTCCGATTGATTGACGATAAGTCACTCAATTCAACTTGGACTTCTTTGAAATTTGTTCCATTTCGAAGGTATTGAAGTGTAGTTTACAATGGAAGAGTATTTTCAGAGTTTTGATGGAAATAGTTAGACTCGCGGTTTGGTCTAGTAGTTTACAGACCTACCTCCGATTGAATGACCATAATTCACTCAATTCAACTCGGAATTCATTGTAATTTCTTCGATTTCGAAGGAGTCGAAGTGTAGTTTAAGACGGAAGAAACTGAGATGAAAAACTTCATGTATTTTGAGAGTTATGATGAAAATAGTTAGACTCGCGCTTTCGCCTAGCAGTTTGCCGACGTACCTCCGAATGATTGACCATAACTCACTCAATTCAACTCGGAATTCATTGAAATTTGTTCCATTTCGAAGGAGTCGAAGTGTAGTTTGAAACGGAAGAAACGAAGACAAAAAAAGCCAAGTATTTTGAGAGTTATGGTGAAAATAGTTAGACTCGCACTTCGGTCAAGTAGTTTACAGACCTACCTATGATTGATTGACCATAACTCACTCAATTCAACTCGGAATTGATTCAAATTCATGCCATTTCGAAGATGTCAAAGTGCAGTTGAAAATGAAAGAAACGGAGAAGAAAAATTCCAAGTATTTTAAGAGTTATGATGGAAATAGTTAGACTCACACTTTTGCCTAGCAGTTTACAGACTTACCTCCGATTGAATGACCATAACTCACTCAATTCAACTCGAAATTCATTGAAATTTATTCCATTTCGAAGGAGTCGAAGTGTAGTTTGAAACGGAAGAAACGAAGACAAAAAATGCCAAGTATTTTGAGAGTTAGGGTGAAAATAGTTAGACTCGCACTTCGGTCTACTAGTTTACAGACCTACCTCCGATTGATTGACCATATCTCACTCAATTCAACTCGGAATTGATCCAAATTCATGGCATTTCGAAGATGTCGAAGTGTAGTTGAAAACGGATGAAACGGAGATGAAAAACTCCAAGTATTTTAAGAGTTATGATGGAAATTGTTAGACTCGCGCTTTTGCGTAGCAGTTTACAGACCTACCTTCGAATGAATGACCATAACTCACTAAATTAAACTCGTAATTCGTTTAAATTTATTTCATTTCGAAGGAGTCGAAGTGTAGTTTTAAACGGAAGAAACGGAGATAAAAAAGCCAAGTATTTTGAGCGTGATAGTGAAAATAGTTAGACTCGCACTTTGGTCTAGTAGTTTACTGACCTACCTCCGATTGATTGACGATAACTCACTCAATTCAACTTGGACTTCTTTGAAATTTGTTCCATTTCGAAGGTATCGTAGTGTAGTTTACAACGGAAGAGTATTTTGAGAGTTTTGATGGAAATAGTTAGACTCGCCTCGCGCCTTGGTCTAGTAGTTTACAGACCTACCTCCGATTGAATGACCATAATTCACTAAATTCAACTCGGAATTCATTGAAATTTCTTCCATTTCGAAGGAGTCGAAGTGTAGTTTAAGACGGAAGAAACAGAGATGAAAAACTCCATGTATTTTGAGAGTTATGATGGAAATAGTTAGACTCGCGCTTTCGCCTAGCAGTTTACAGACCTACCTCCGATTGAATGACCATAACTCACTCAATTCAACTCGGAATTCATTGAAATTTGTTCTATTTCGAAGCAGTCGAAGTGTTGTCTAAAACAGAAGAAACTAAGACGAAAAAAGCCAAGTATTTTGAAAGTTACAGTGGAAATAGTTAGTCTCGCAGTTCGGTCTAGCTGTTTACAGTCCTACCTCCGATTGATTAACCATAACTCACTCAATTCAACTCGGAATTGATTCAAATTCATGCCATTTCGAAGATGTCAAAGTGTAGTTGGAAACGGAAGAAACAGAGATGAAAAATACAATTATTTTATGTGTTATGATGTAAATACTTAGACTCGCGCTTTGGTCTAGCAGTTTACAGACCTACCTTCGAATGAATGACCATAACTCACTAAATTAAACTCGTAATTCGTTTAAATTTGTTCCATTTCGAAGGAGTCGAAGTGTAGTTTAAAACGGAAGAAACGGAGATAAAAAAGCCAAGTATTTTGAGCGTGATAGTGAAAATAGTTAGACTCGCACTTTGGTCTAGTAGTTTACTGACCTACCTCCGATTGATTGACGATAACTCACTCAATTCAACCTGGACTTCATTAAAATTTGTTCCATTTCGAAGGTATTGAAGTGTAGTTTACAACGGAAGAGTATTTTCAGAGTTTTGATGGAAATAGTTAGACTCGCGCTTTGGTCTAGTAGTTTACGGACCTACCTCCGATTGAATGACCATAATTCACTCAATTCAACTCGGAATTCATTGTAATTTCTTTGATTTCGAAGGAGTCGAAGTGTAGTTTAAGACGGAAGAAACTGAGATGAAAAACTTCATGTATTTTGAGAGTTATGATGAAAATAGTTAGACTCGCGCTTTCGCCTAGCTGTTTACCGACATACCTCCGATTGATTGACCATGACTCACTCAATTCAACTCGGAATTCATTGAAATTTGTACCATTTCGAAGGAGTCGAAGTGTAGTTTGAAACGGAAGAAACGAAGAAGAAAAAAGCCAAGTATTTTGAGAGTTAGGGTGAAAATAGTTAGACTCGCACTTCGGTCTAGTAGTTTACAGACCTACCTATGATTGATTGACCATAACTTACTTAATTCAACTCGGAATTGATTCAAATTCATGCCATTTCGAAGATGTCAAAGTGCAGTTGAAAACGGAAGAAACGGAGAAGAAAAATTCTAAGTATTTTAAGAGTTATGATGGAAATAGTTAGACTCAGACTTTTGCCTAGCAGTTTACAGACTTACCTCCGATTGAATGACCATAACTCACTCAATTCAACTCGGAATTCATTGAAATTTATTCCATTTCGATAGAGTCGAAGTGTAGTTTGAAACGGAAGAAACGAAGACGAAAAATGCCAAGTATTTTGAGAGTTAGGATGAAAATAGTTAGACTCGCACTTCGGTCTAGTAGTTTACAAACTTACCGCCGATTGATTGACCATATCTCACTCAATTCAACTCGGAATTGATCCAAATTCATGCCATTTCGAAGATGTCGAAGTGTAGTTGAAAACGGAATAAACGGAGATGAAAAACTCCAAGTATTTTAAGAGTTATGATGGAAATAGTTAGACTCGCGCTTTTGCGTAGCAGTTTACAGACCTACCTTCGAATGAATGACCATAACTCACTAAATTAAACTCGTAATTCGTTTAAATTTGTTTCATTTCGAAGGAGTCGAAGTGTAGTTTTAAACGGAAGAAACGGAGATAAAAAAGCCAAGTATTTTGAGCGTGATAGTGAAAATAGTTAGACTCGCACTCTGGTCTAGTAGTTTACTGACCTACCTCCGATTGATTGATGATAACTCACTCAATTCAACTTGGTCTTCTTTGAAATTTGTTCCATTTCGAAGGTATCGAAGTGTAGTTTACAACGGAAGAGTATTTTGACAGTTTTGATGGAAATAGTTAGACTCGCGCTTTGGTCTAGTAGTTTACAGACCTACCTCCGATTGAATGACCATAATTCACTAAATTCAACTCGGAATTCATTGAAATTTCTTCCATTTCGAAGGAGTCGAAGTGTAGTTTAAGACGGAAGAAACAGAGATGAAAAACTCCATGTATTTTGAGAGTTATGATGAAAATAGTTAGACTCGCGCTTTCGCCTAGCAATTTACAGACCTACCTCCGATTGAATGACCATAACTCACTCAATTCAACTCGGAATTCATTGAAATTTGTTCTATTTCGAAGCAGTCGAAGTGTAGTCTAAAACGGAAGAAACTAAGACGAAAAAAGCCAAGTATTTTGAAAGTTACAGTGGAAATAGTTAGTCTCGCAGTTCGGTCTAGCTGTTTACAGACCTACCTCCGATTGATTAACCATAACTCACTCAATTCAACTCGGAATTGATTCAAATTCATGCCATTTCGAAGATGTCAAAGTGTAGTTGGAAACGGAAGAAACAGAGATGAAAAATACAATTATTTTATGTGTTATGATGTAAATACTTCGACTCGCGCTTTGGTCTAGCAGTTTACAGGCCTACCTCCGATTGATTGACCATAACTCACTGAATTCAAATCGGAATTTAATGAAATTCATGCCATTTCGAAGATGTCGAAGTGTAGTTGAAAATTAAAGAAACGAAGATGAAAAACTCCAAGTATTTTAAGAGTTATGATGGAATTAGTTAGACTCGCGCTTTGCGTAGCAGTTTACAGACCTACCTTCGAATGAATGACCATAACTCACTAAATTAAACTCGTAATTCGTTTAAATTTGTTTCATTTCGAAGGAGTCGAAGTGTAGTTTAAAATGGAAGAAACGGAGATGAAAAAAGCCAAGTATTTCGAAAGTTACGGTCGAAATAGTTAAACTCGCACTTTGGTCTATCAGTTTACAGACCTACTTTCGATTGATTGACGATATCTCACTCAATTCAACTCGGAATTGATTCAAATTCATGCCATTTCGAAGATGTCAAAGTGTAGTTGAAAACGGAAGAAACGGAGATGAAAAACTCCAAGTATTTTAAGAGTTATGATGGAAATAGTTAGACTCGCGCATTCGCCTAGCAGTTTACAGACCTACCTTCGAATGAATGACCATAACTCACTAAATTAAACTCGGAATTCGTTTAAATTTGTTCCATTTCGAAGGAGTCGAAGTGTAGTTTAAAATGGAAGAAACGGAGATAAAAAAGCCAAGTATTTTGAGCGTGATAGTGAAAATAGGTAGACTCGCACTTTGGTCTAGTAGTTTACTGACTTACCTCCGATTGATTGACGATAACTCACTCAATTCAACTTGGACTTCTTTGAAATTTGTTCCATTTCGAAGGTATCGAAGTGCAGTTTACAACGGAAGAGTATTTTGAGAGTTTTGATCGAAATAGTTAGACTCGCGCTTGGGTCTAGTAGTTTACAGACCTACCTCCGATTGAATGACCATAATTCACTCAATTCAACTCGGAATTCATTAAAATTTCTTCCATTTCGAAGGAGTCGAAGTGTAGTTTAAGACGGAAGAAACTGAGATGAAAAACTCCATGAATTTTGAGAGTTATGATGCAAATCGTTAGACTCGCGCTTTCGCCTAGCAGTTTACCGACCTACCTCCGATTGATTGACCATAACTCACTTAATTAAATTCGGAATTCATTGAAATTTGTTCCATTTCGAAGGAGTCGAAGTGTAGTTTGAAACGGAAGAAACAAAGACGAAAAAAGCCAAGTATTTTGAGAGTTAGGGTGAAAATAGTTAGACTCGCACTTTGGTCTAGTAATTTACAGACCTACCTCCGATTGATTGACCATAACTCACTCAATTCAACTCAGAATTGATTCAAATTCATGTCATTTCGAAGATATCGAAGTGCAGTTGAAAATGGAAGAAACGGTGAAGAAAAATTCCAAGTATTTTAAGAGTTATGATGGAAATAGTTAGACTCACACTTTTGCATAGCAGTTTACAGACCTACCTTCGATTGAATGACCATAACTCACTCAATTCATGTCCGAAATCATTGAAATTTGTTCCATTTCGAAGGAGTCGAAGTGTAGTCTAAAACGGAAGAAACTAAGACGAAAAAAGCCAACTATTTTGAAAGTTAGGGTGAAAATAGTTAGTCTCGCACTTTGGTTTAGCAGTTTACAGACTTACTTCCGATTGATTGACCATAACTCACTCAATTCAACTCGGAATTGATTCAAATTTATGCCATTTTGAAGATGTCGAAGTGTAGTGAAAACGGAATAAACGGTGATGAAAAAGTCCAAGCATTTTAAGAGTTTTGATGGAAATAGTTAGACTCGCGCTATCGCCTAGCAGTTTACAGACCTACCTCCGATTGAATGACCATAACTCGCTCAATTCAACTCGGAATTCAATGAAATTTATTCCATTTTGAAGGAGTCGAAGTGTAGTCTAAAACGGAAGAAACTAAGACAAAAAAAACCAAGTATTTCGAAAGTTACGGTGGAAATAGTTAGTCTCGCACTTTGGTCTAGCACTTTACAGACCTACCTCCGATTGATTGACCATAACTCACTCAATTCAACTCGGAATTCATTGAAATTTTTTTCATTTCGAAGGAGTCAAAGTGTAGTCTAAAACGGAAGAAACGAAGATGAAAAAAGCCAAGTATTTTGAGAGTTACGGTCGAAATAGTTAAACTCGCACTTTGGTCTATCAGTTTACAGACCTACTTTCGATTGATTGACGATATCTCACTCAATTCAACTCGGAATTGATTCAAATTCATGCCATTTCGAAGATGTCAAAGTGTAGTTGAAAACGGAAGAAACGGAGATGAAAAACTCCAAGTATTTTAAGAGTTATGATGGAAATAGTTAGACTCGCGCATTCGCCTAGCAGTTTACAGACCTACCTTCGAATGAATGACCATAACTCACTAAATTAAACTCGGAATTCGTTTAAATTTGTTCCATTTCGAAGGAGTCGAAGTGTAGTTTAAAATGGAAGAAACGGAGATAAAAAGCCAAGTATTTTGAGCGTGATAGTGAAAATAGTTAGAGTCGCACTTTGGTCTAGTAGTTTACTGACTTACCTCCGATTGATTGACGATAACTCACTCAATTCAACTTGGACTTCTTTGAAATTTGTTCCATTTCGAAGGTATCGAAGTGCAGTTTACAACGGAAGAGTATTTTGAGAGTTTTGATCGAAATAGTTAGACTCGCGCTTGGGTCTAGTAGTTTACAGACCTACCTCCGATTGAATGACCATAATTCACTCAATTCAACTCGGAATTCATTGAAATTTCTTCCATTTCGAAGCAGTCGAAGTGTAGTTTAAGACAGAAGAAACTGAGATGAAAAACTTCATGTATTTTGAGAGTTATGATGAAAATAGTTAGACTCGCGCTTTCGCCTAGCAGTTTACCGACCTATCTCCGATTGATTGACCTTAACACACTCAATTCAACTCGGAATTCATTGAAATTTGTTCCATTTCGAAGGAGTCGAATTGTAGTTTGAAACGGAAGAAACGAAGAAGAAAAAAGCCAAGTATTTTGAGAGTTAGGGTGAAAATAGTTAGATTCGCACTTCGGTCTAGTAGTTTACAGACCTACCACCGATTGATTGACCATAACTCACTCAATTCAACTCAGAATTGATTCAAATTCATGTCATTTCGAAGATGTCGAAGTACAGTTGAAAACGGAAGAAACGGAGAAGAAAAATTCCAAGTATTTTAAGAGTTATGATGGAAATAGATAGACTCACACTTTTGCCTAGCAGTTTACAGACCTATCTCCGATTGAATGACCATAACTCACTCAATTCAACTCGGAATTCATTGAAATTTATTCCATTTCGAAGGAGTCGAAGTGTAGTTTGAAACGGAAGAAACGAAGAAGAAAAAAGCCAAGTATTTTGAGAGTTAGGGTGAAAATAGTTAGACTTGCACTTCGGTCTAGTAGTTTACAAACCTACATCCGATTGATTGACCATATCTCACTCAATTTAATTCGGAATTGATTCAAATTCATGCCATTTCGAAGATGTCGAAGTGTAGTTGAAAACGGAAGAAATGGAGATGAAAAACTCCAAGTATTTTAAGAGTTATGATGGAAATAGTTAGACTCGCGCTTTCGCCTAGCAGTTTACAAACCTACCTTCGAATGAATGACCATAACTTACTAAATTAAACTCGAAATTCGTTTAAATTTGTTCCATTTCGAAGGAGTCGAAGTGTAGTTTAAAATGGAAGAAACGGAGATAAAAAAGCCAAGTATTTTGAGTGTGATAGTGAAAATAGTTAGACTCGCACTTTGGTCCAGTAGTTTACTTACCTACCTCCGATTAATTGACGATAGCTCACTCAATTCAACTTAGACTTCTTTGAAATTTGTTCCATTTCCAGGGTATCGAAGTGTAGTTTACAATAGAAGAGTATTTTGAGAGTTTTGATGGAAATAGTTAGACTCACGCTTTGGTCTAGTAGTTTACAGACCTACCTCTGATTGAATGACCATAATTCACTCAATTTAACTCGGAATTCATTAAAATTTCTTCCATTTCGAAGGAGTCGAAGTGTAATTTAAGACGGAAGAAACAGAGATGAAAAACTCCATGTACTTTGAAAGGTTATGATGGAAATAGTTAGACTCGCGCTTTCGCCTAGCAGTTTACAGACCTACCTCCGATTGATTGTCCATAACTCACTCAATTCAACTCGGAATTCATTGAAATTTATTCCATTTCGAAGGAGTCGAAGTGTAGTTTGAAACGGAAGAAACGAAGACGAAAAAAGCCAAGTATTTTGAGAGTTAGGGTGAAAATAGTTAGACTCGCACTTCGGTCTAGTAGTTTACAGACCTACCTATGATTGATTGACCATAACTCACTCAATTCAACTCGGAATTGATTCAAATTCATGCCATTTCGAAGATGTCAAAGTGCAGTTGAAAACGAAAGAAACGGAGAAGAAAAATTCTAAGTATTTTAAGAGTTATGATGGAAATAGTTAGACTCACACTTTTGCCTAGCAGTTTACAGACTTACCTCCGATTGAATGACCATAACTCACTTAATTCAACTCGAAATTGATTCAAATTCATGCCATTTCGAAGATGTCGAAGTGTAGTTGAAAACGGAAGAAACGGAGATGAAAAACTCAAAGTATTTTAATAGTTATGATGGAAATAGTTAGACTCGCGCTTTCGCCTAGCAGTTTACAGACCTACCTTCGAATGAATGACCATAACTCACTAAATTAAACTCGTAATTCGTTTAAATTTGTTCCATTTCGAAGGAGTCGAAGTGTAGTTTAAAACGGAAGAAACGGAGATAAAAAATCCAAGTATTTTGAGCGTGATAGTGAAAATAGTTAGACTCGCACTTTGGTCTAGTAGTTTACTGACATACCTCCGATTGATTGACGATAAGTCACTCAATTCAACTTGGACTTCTTTGAAATTTGTTCCATTTCGAAGGTATTGAAGTGTAGTTTACAATGGAAGAGTATTTTCAGAGTTTTGATGGAAATAGTTAGACTCGCGGTTTGGTCTAGTAGTTTACAGACCTACCTCCGATTGAATGACCATAATTCACTCAATTCAACTCGGAATTCATTGTAATTTCTTCGATTTCGAAGGAGTCGAAGTTTAGTTTAAGACGGAAGAAACTGAGATGAAAAACTTCATGTATTTTGAGAGTTATGATGAAAATAGTTAGACTCGCGCTTTCGCCTAGCAGTTTGCCGACGTACCTCCGAATGATTGACCATAACTCACTCAATTCAACTCGGAATTCATTGAAATTTGTTCCATTTCGAAGGAGTCGAAGTGTAGTTTGAAACGGAAGAAACGAAGACAAAAAAAGCCAAGTATTTTGAGAGTTATGGTGAAAATAGTTAGACTCGCACTTCGGTAAAGTAGTTTACAGACCTACCTATGATTGATTGACCATAACTCACTCAATTCAACTCGGAATTGATTCAAATTCATGCCATTTCGAAGATGTCAAAGTGCAGTTGAAAATGAACGAAACGGAGAAGAAAAATTCCAAGTATTTTAAGAGTTATGATGGAAATAGTTAGACTCACACTTTTGCCTAGCAGTTTACAGACTTACCTCCGATTGAATGACCATAACTCACTCAATTCAACTCGAAATTCATTGAAATTTATTCCATTTCGAAGGAGTCGAAGTGTAGTTTGAAACGGAAGAAACGAAGACAAAAAATGCCAAGTATTTTGAGAGTTAGGGTGAAAATAGTTAGACTCGCACTTCGGTCTACTAGTTTACAGACCTACCTCCGATTGATTGACCATATCTCACTCAATTCAACTCGGAATTGATCCAAATTCATGGCATTTCGAAGATGTCGAAGTGTAGTTGAAAACGGATGAAACGGAGATGAAAAACTCCAAGTATTTTAAGAGTTATGATGGAAATTGTTAGACTCGCGCTTTTGCGTAGCAGTTTACAGACCTACCTTCGAATGAATGACCATAACTCACTAAATTAAACTCGTAATTCGTTTAAATTTATTTCATTTCGAAGGAGTCGAAGTGTAGTTTTAAACGGAAGAAACGGAGATAAAAAAGCCAAGTATTTTGAGCGTGATAGTGAAAATAGTTAGACTCGCACTTTGGTCTAGTAGTTTACTGACCTACCTCCGATTGATTGACGATAACTCACTCAATTCAACTTGGACTTCTTTGAAATTTGTTCCATTTCGAAGGTATCGTAGTGTAGTTTACAACGGAAGAGTATTTTGAGAGTTTTGATGGAAATAGTTAGACTCGCCTCGCGCCTTGGTCTAGTAGTTTACAGACCTACCTCCGATTGAATGACCATAATTCACCTAATTCAACTCGGAATTCATTGAAATTTCTTCCATTTCGAAGGAGTCGAAGTGTAGTTTAAGACGGAAGAAACAGAGATGAAAAACTCCATGTATTTTGAGAGTTATGATGGAAATAGTTAGACTCGCGCTTTCGCCTAGCAGTTTACAGACCTACCTCCGATTGAATGACCATAACTCACTCAATTCAACTCGGAATTCATTGAAATTTGTTCTATTTCGAAGCAGTCGAAGTGTTGTCTAAAACAGAAGAAACTAAGACGAAAAAAGCCAAGTATTTTGAAAGTTACAGTGGAAATAGTTAGTCTCGCAGTTCGGTCTAGCTGTTTACAGTCCTACCTCCGATTGATTAACCATAACTCACTCAATTCAACTCGGAATTGATTCAAATTCATGCCATTTCGAAGATGTCAAAGTGTAGTTGGAAACGGAAGAAACAGAGATGAAAAATACAATTATTTTATGTGTTATGATGTAAATACTTAGACTCGCGCTTTGGTCTAGCAGTTTACAGACCTACCTTCGAATGAATGACCATAACTCACTAAATTAAACTCGTAATTCGTTTAAATTTGTTCCATTTCGAAGGAGTCGAAGTGTAGTTTAAAACGGAAGAAACGGAGATAAAAAAGCCAAGTATTTTGAGCGTGATAGTGAAAATAGTTAGACTCGCACTTTGGTCTAGTAGTTTACTGACCTACCTCCGATTGATTGACGATAACTCACTCAATTCAACCTGGACTTCATTAAAATTTGTTCCATTTCGAAGGTATTGAAGTGTAGTTTACAACGGAAGAGTATTTTCAGAGTTTTGATGGAAATAGTTAGACTCGCGCTTTGGTCTAGTAGTTTACGGACCTACCTCCGATTGAATGACCATAATTCACTCAATTCAACTCGGAATTCATTGTAATTTCTTTGATTTCGAAGGAGTCGAAGTGTAGTTTAAGACGGAAGAAACTGAGATGAAAAACTTCATGTATTTTGAGAGTTATGATGAAAATAGTTAGACTCGCGCTTTCGCCTAGCTGTTTACCGACATACCTCCGATTGATTGACCATGACTCACTCAATTCAACTCGGAATTCATTGAAATTTGTACCATTTCGAAGGAGTCGAAGTGTAGTTTGAAACGGAAGAAACGAAGAAGAAAAAAGCCAAGTATTTTGAGAGTTAGGGTGAAAATAGTTAGACTCGCACTTCGGTCTAGTAGTTTACAGACCTACCTATGATTGATTGACCATAACTTACTTAATTCAACTCGGAATTGATTCAAATTCATGCCATTTCGAAGATGTCAAAGTGCAGTTGAAAACGGAAGAAACGGAGAAGAAAAATTCTAAGTATTTTAAGAGTTATGATGGAAATAGTTAGACTCAGACTTTTGCCTAGCAGTTTACAGACTTACCTCCGATTGAATGACCATAACTCACTCAATTCAACTCGGAATTCATTGAAATTTATTCCATTTCGATAGAGTCGAAGTGTAGTTTGAAACGGAAGAAACGAAGACGAAAAATGCCAAGTATTTTGAGAGTTAGGATGAAAATAGTTAGACTCGCACTTCGGTCTAGTAGTTTACAAACTTACCGCCGATTGATTGACCATATCTCACTCAATTCAACTCGGAATTGATCCAAATTCATGCCATTTCGAAGATGTCGAAGTGTAGTTGAAAACGGAATAAACGGAGATGAAAAACTCCAAGTATTTTAAGAGTTATGATGGAAATAGTTAGACTCGCGCTTTTGCGTAGCAGTTTACAGACCTACCTTCGAATGAATGACCATAACTCACTAAATTAAACTCGTAATTCGTTTAAATTTGTTTCATTTCGAAGGAGTCGAAGTGTAGTTTTAAACGGAAGAAACGGAGATAAAAAAGCCAAGTATTTTGAGCGTGATAGTGAAAATAGTTAGACTCGCACTCTGGTCTAGTAGTTTACTGACCTACCTCCGATTGATTGATGATAACTCACTCAATTCAACTTGGTCTTCTTTGAAATTTGTTCCATTTCGAAGGTATCGAAGTGTAGTTTACAACGGAAGAGTATTTTGACAGTTTTGATGGAAATAGTTAGACTCGCGCTTTGGTCTAGTAGTTTACAGACCTACCTCCGATTGAATGACCATAATTCACTAAATTCAACTCGGAATTCATTGAAATTTCTTCCATTTCGAAGGAGTCGAAGTGTAGTTTAAGACGGAAGAAACAGAGATGAAAAACTCCATGTATTTTGAGAGTTATGATGAAAATAGTTAGACTCGCGCTTTCGCCTAGCAATTTACAGACCTACCTCCGATTGAATGACCATAACTCACTCAATTCAACTCGGAATTCATTGAAATTTGTTCTATTTCGAAGCAGTCGAAGTGTAGTCTAAAACGGAAGAAACTAAGACGAAAAAAGCCAAGTATTTTGAAAGTTACAGTGGAAATAGTTAGTCTCGCAGTTCGGTCTAGCTGTTTACAGACCTACCTCCGATTGATTAACCATAACTCACTCAATTCAACTCGAAATTGATTCAAATTCATGCCATTTCGAAGATGTCAAAGTGTAGTTGGAAACGGAAGAAACAGAGATGAAAAATACAATTATTTTATGTGTTATGATGTAAATACTTAGACTCGCGCTTTGGTCTAGCAGTTTACAGGCCTACCTCCGATTGATTGACCATAACTCACTGAATTCAAATCGGAATTTAATGAAATTCATGCCATTTCGAAGATGTCGAAGTGTAGTTGAAAATTAAAGAAACGAAGATGAAAAACTCCAAGTATTTTAAGAGTTATGATGGAATTAGTTAGACTCGCGCTTTGCGTAGCAGTTTACAGACCTACCTTCGAATGAATGACCATAACTCACTAAATTAAACTCGTAATTCGTTTAAATTTGTTTCATTTCGAAGGAGTCGAAGTGTAGTTTAAAATGGAAGAAACGGAGATGAAAAAAGCCAAGTATTTCGAAAGTTACGGTCGAAATAGTTAAACTCGCACTTTGGTCTATCAGTTTACAGACCTACTTTCGATTGATTGACGATATCTCACTCAATTCAACTCGGAATTGATTCAAATTCATGCCATTTCGAAGATGTCAAAGTGTAGTTGAAAACGGAAGAAACGGAGATGAAAAACTCCAAGTATTTTAAGAGTTATGATGGAAATAGTTAGACTCGCGCATTCGCCTAGCAGTTTACAGACCTACCTTCGAATGAATGACCATAACTCACTAAATTAAACTCGGAATTCGTTTAAATTTGTTCCATTTCGAAGGAGTCGAAGTGTAGTTTAAAATGGAAGAAACGGAGATAAAAAAGCCAAGTATTTTGAGCGTGATAGTGAAAATAGGTAGACTCGCACTTTGGTCTAGTAGTTTACTGACTTACCTCCGATTGATTGACGATAACTCACTCAATTCAACTTGGACTTCTTTGAAATTTGTTCCATTTCGAAGGTATCGAAGTGCAGTTTACAACGGAAGAGTATTTTGAGAGTTTTGATCGAAATAGTTAGACTCGCGCTTGGGTCTAGTAGTTTACAGACCTACCTCCGATTGAATGACCATAATTCACTCAATTCAACTCGGAATTCATTAAAATTTCTTCCATTTCGAAGGAGTCGAAGTGTAGTTTAAGACGGAAGAAACTGAGATGAAAAACTCCATGAATTTTGAGAGTTATGATGCAAATCGTTAGACTCGCGCTTTCGCCTAGCAGTTTACCGACCTACCTCCGATTGATTGACCATAACTCACTTAATTAAATTCGGAATTCATTGAAATTTGTTCCATTTCGAAGGAGTCGAAGTGTAGTTTGAAACGGAAGAAACAAAGACGAAAAAAGCCAAGTATTTTGAGAGTTAGGGTGAAAATAGTTAGACTCGCACTTTGGTCTAGTAATTTACAGACCTACCTCCGATTGATTGACCATAACTCACTCAATTCAACTCAGAATTGATTCAAATTCATGTCATTTCGAAGATATCGAAGTGCAGTTGAAAATGGAAGAAACGGTGAAGAAAAATTCCAAGTATTTTAAGAGTTATGATGGAAATAGTTAGACTCACACTTTTGCATAGCAGTTTACAGACCTACCTTCGATTGAATGACCATAACTCACTCAATTCATGTCCGAAATCATTGAAATTTGTTCCATTTCGAAGGAGTCGAAGTGTAGTCTAAAACGGAAGAAACTAAGACGAAAAAAGCCAACTATTTTGAAAGTTAGGGTGAAAATAGTTAGTCTCGCACTTTGGTTTAGCAGTTTACAGACTTACTTCCGATTGATTGACCATAACTCACTCAATTCAACTCGGAATTGATTCAAATTTATGCCATTTTGAAGATGTCGAAGTGTAGTGAAAACGGAATAAACGGTGATGAAAAAGTCCAAGCATTTTAAGAGTTTTGATGGAAATAGTTAGACTCGCGCTATCGCCTAGCAGTTTACAGACCTACCTCCGATTGAATGACCATAACTCGCTCAATTCAACTCGGAATTCAATGAAATTTATTCCATTTTGAAGGAGTCGAAGTGTAGTCTAAAACGGAAGAAACTAAGACAAAAAAAACCAAGTATTTCAAAAGTTACGGTGGAAATAGTTAGTCTCGCACTTTGGTCTAGCACTTTACAGACCTACCTCCGATTGATTGACCATAACTCACTCAATTCAACTCGGAATTCATTGAAATTTTTTTCATTTCGAAGGAGTCAAAGTGTAGTCTAAAACGGAAGAAACGAAGATGAAAAAAGCCAAGTATTTTGAGAGTTACGGTCGAAATAGTTAAACTCGCACTTTGGTCTATCAGTTTACAGACCTACTTTCGATTGATTGACGAAATATCTCACTCAATTCAACTCGGAATTGATTCAAATTCATGCCATTTCGAAGATGTCAAAGTGTAGTTGAAAACGGAAGAAACGGAGATGAAAAACTCCAAGTATTTTAAGAGTTATGATGGAAATAGTTAGACTCGCGCATTCGCCTAGCAGTTTACAGACCTACCTTCGAATGAATGACCATAACTCACTAAATTAAACTCGGAATTCGTTTAAATTTGTTCCATTTCGAAGGAGTCGAAGTGTAGTTTAAAATGGAAGAAACGGAGATAAAAAGCCAAGTATTTTGAGCGTGATAGTGAAAATAGTTAGAGTCGCACTTTGGTCTAGTAGTTTACTGACTTACCTCCGATTGATTGACGATAACTCACTCAATTCAACTTGGACTTCTTTGAAATTTGTTCCATTTCGAAGGTATCGAAGTGCAGTTTACAACGGAAGAGTATTTTGAGAGTTTTGATCGAAATAGTTAGACTCGCGCTTGGGTCTAGTAGTTTACAGACCTACCTCCGATTGAATGACCATAATTCACTCAATTCAACTCGGAATTCATTGAAATTTCTTCCATTTCGAAGCAGTCGAAGTGTAGTTTAAGACAGAAGAAACTGAGATGAAAAACTTCATGTATTTTGAGAGTTATGATGAAAATAGTTAGACTCGCGCTTTCGCCTAGCAGTTTACCGACCTATCTCCGATTGATTGACCTTAACACACTCAATTCAACTCGGAATTCGTTTAAATTTGTTCCATTTCGAAGGAGTCGAATTGTAGTTTGAAACGGAAGAAACGAAGAAGAAAAAAGCCAAGTATTTTGAGAGTTAGGGTGAAAATAGTTAGACTCGCACTTCGGTCTAGTAGTTTACAGACCTACCACCGATTGATTGACCATAACTCACTCAATTCAACTCAGAATTGATTCAAATTCATGTCATTTCGAAGATGTCGAAGTACAGTTGAAAACGGAAGAAACGGAGAAGAAAAATTCCAAGTATTTTAAGAGTTATGATGGAAATAGATAGACTCACACTTTTGCCTAGCAGTTTACAGACCTATCTCCGATTGAATGACCATAACTCACTCAATTCAACTCGGAATTCATTGAAATTTATTCCATTTCGAAGGAGTCGAAGTGTAGTTTGAAACGGAAGAAACGAAGAAGAAAAAAGCCAAGTATTTTGAGAGTTAGGGTGAAAATAGTTAGACTTGCACTTCGGTCTAGTAGTTTACAAACCTACATCCGATTGATTGACCATATCTCACTCAATTTAATTCGGAATTGATTCAAATTCATGCCATTTCGAAGATGTCGAAGTGTAGTTGAAAACGGAAGAAATGGAGATGAAAAACTCCAAGTATTTTAAGAGTTATGATGGAAATAGTTAGACTCGCGCTTTCGCCTAGCAGTTTACAAACCTACCTTCGAATGAATGACCATAACTTACTAAATTAAACTCGAAATTCGTTTAAATTTGTTCCATTTCGAAGGAGTCGAAGTGTAGTTTAAAATGGAAGAAACGGAGATAAAAAAGCCAAGTATTTTGAGTGTGATAGTGAAAATAGTTAGACTCGCACTTTGGTCCAGTAGTTTACTTACCTACCTCCGATTAATTGACGATAGCTCACTCAATTCAACTTAGACTTCTTTGAAATTTGTTCCATTTCCAGGGTATCGAAGTGTAGTTTACAATAGAAGAGTATTTTGAGAGTTTTGATGGAAATAGTTAGACTCACGCTTTGGTCTAGTAGTTTACAGACCTACCTCTGATTGAATGACCATAATTCACTCAATTTAACTCGGAATTCATTAAAATTTCTTCCATTTCGAAGGAGTCGAAGTGTAATTTAAGACGGAAGAAACAGAGATGAAAAACTCCATGTACTTTGAAAGGTTATGATGGAAATAGTTAGACTCGCGCTTTCGCCTAGCAGTTTACAGACCTACCTCCGATTGATTGTCCATAACTCACTCAATTCAACTCGGAATTCATTGAAATTTATTCCATTTCGAAGGAGTCGAAGTGTAGTTTGAAACGGAAGAAACGAAGACGAAAAAAGCCAAGTATTTTGAGAGTTAGGGTGAAAATAGTTAGACTCGCACTTCGGTCTAGTAGTTTACAGACCTACCTATGATTGATTGACCATAACTCACTCAATTCAACTCGGAATTGATTCAAATTCATGCCATTTCGAAGATGTCAAAGTGCAGTTGAAAACGAAAGAAACGGAGAAGAAAAATTCCAAGTATTTTAAGAGTTATGATGGAAATAGTTAGACTCACACTTTTGCCTAGCAGTTTACAGACTTACCTCCGATTGAATGACCATAACTCACTTAATTCAACTCGAAATTGATTCAAATTCATGCCATTTCGAAGATGTCGAAGTGTAGTTGAAAACGGAAGAAACGGAGATGAAAAACTCAAAGTATTTTAATAGTTATGATGGAAATAGTTAGACTCGCGCTTTCGCCTAGCAGTTTACAGACCTACCTTCGAATGAATGACCATAACTCACTAAATTAAACTCGTAATTCGTTTAAATTTGTTCCATTTCGAAGGAGTCGAAGTGTAGTTTAAAACGGAAGAAACGGAGATAAAAAAGCCAAGTATTTTGAGCGTGATAGTGAAAATAGTTAGACTCGCACTTTGGTCTAGTAGTTTACTGACATACCTCCGATTGATTGACGATAAGTCACTCAATTCAACTTGGACTTCTTTGAAATTTGTTCCATTTCGAAGGTATTGAAGTGTAGTTTACAATGGAAGAGTATTTTCAGAGTTTTGATGGAAATAGTTAGACTCGCAGTTTGGTCTAGTAGTTTACAGACCTACCTCCGATTGAATGACCATAATTCACTCAATTCAACTCGGAATTCATTGTAATTTCTTCGATTTCGAAGGAGTCGAAGTGTAGTTTAAGACGGAAGAAACTGAGATGAAAAACTTCATGTATTTTGAGAGTTATGATGAAAATAGTTAGACTCGCGCTTTCGCCTAGCAGTTTGCCGACGTACCTCCGAATGATTGACCATAACTCACTCAATTCAACTCGGAATTCATTGAAATTTGTTCCATTTCGAAGGAGTCGAAGTGTAGTTTGAAACGGAAGAAACGAAGACAAAAAAAGCCAAGTATTTTGAGAGTTATGGTGAAAATAGTTAGACTCGCACTTCGGTCAAGTAGTTTACAGACCTACCTATGATTGATTGACCATAACTCACTCAATTCAACTCGGAATTGATTCAAATTCATGCCATTTCGAAGATGTCAAAGTGCAGTTGAAAATGAAAGAAACGGAGAAGAAAAATTCCAAGTATTTTAAGAGTTATGATGGAAATAGTTAGACTCACACTTTTGCCTAGCAGTTTACAGACTTACCTCCGATTGAATGACCATAACTCACTCAATTCAACTCGAAATTCATTGAAATTTATTCCATTTCGAAGGAGTCGAAGTGTAGTTTGAAACGGAAGAAACGAAGACAAAAAATGCCAAGTATTTTGAGAGTTAGGGTGAAAATAGTTAGACTCGCACTTCGGTCTACTAGTTTACAGACCTACCTCCGATTGATTGACCATATCTCACTCAATTCAACTCGGAATTGATCCAAATTCATGGCATTTCGAAGATGTCGAAGTGTAGTTGAAAACGGATGAAACGGAGATGAAAAACTCCAAGTATTTTAAGAGTTATGATGGAAATTGTTAGACTCGCGCTTTTGCGTAGCAGTTTACAGACCTACCTTCGAATGAATGACCATAACTCACTAAATTAAACTCGTAATTCGTTTAAATTTATTTCATTTCGAAGGAGTCGAAGTGTAGTTTTAAACGGAAGAAACGGAGATAAAAAAGCCAAGTATTTTGAGCGTGATAGTGAAAATAGTTAGACTCGCACTTTGGTCTAGTAGTTTACTGACCTACCTCCGATTGATTGACGATAACTCACTCAATTCAACTTGGACTTCTTTGAAATTTGTTCCATTTCGAAGGTATCGTAGTGTAGTTTACAACGGAAGAGTATTTTGAGAGTTTTGATGGAAATAGTTAGACTCGCCTCGCGCCTTGGTCTAGTAGTTTACAGACCTACCTCCGATTGAATGACCATAATTCACTAAATTCAACTCGGAATTCATTGAAATTTCTTCCATTTCGAAGGAGTCGAAGTGTAGTTTAAGACGGAAGAAACAGAGATGAAAAACTCCATGTATTTTGAGAGTTATGATGGAAATAGTTAGACTCGCGCTTTCGCCTAGCAGTTTACAGACCTACCTCCGATTGAATGACCATAACTCACTCAATTCAACTCGGAATTCATTGAAATTTGTTCTATTTCGAAGCAGTCGAAGTGTTGTCTAAAACAGAAGAAACTAAGACGAAAAAAGCCAAGTATTTTGAAAGTTACAGTGGAAATAGTTAGTCTCGCAGTTCGGTCTAGCTGTTTACAGTCCTACCTCCGATTGATTAACCATAACTCACTCAATTCAACTCGGAATTGATTCAAATTCATGCCATTTCGAAGATGTCGAAGTGTAGTTGAAAACGGAAGAAACGGAGATGAAAAACTCCAAGTATTTTAATAGTTATGATGGAAATAGTTAGACTCGCGCTTTCGCCTAGCAGTTTACAGACCTACCTTCGAATGAATGACCATAACTCACTAAATTAAACTCGTAATTCGTTTAAATTTGTTCCATTTCGAAGGAGTCGAAGTGTAGTTTAAAACGGAAAAACGGAGATAAAAAAGCCAAGTATTTTGAGCGTGATAGTGAAAATAGTTAGACTCGCACTTTGGTCTAGTAGTTTACTGACCTACCTCCGATTGATTGACGATAACTCACTCAATTCAACTTGGACTTCTTTGAAATTTGTTCCATTTCGAAGGTATTGAAGTGTAGTTTACAACGGAAGAGTATTTTCAGAGTTTTGATGGAAATAGTTAGACTCGCGCTTTGGTCTAGTAGTTTACAGACCTACCTCCGATTGAATGACCATAATTCACTCAATTCAACTCGGAATTCATTGTAATTTCGTCGATTTCGAAGGAGTCGAAGTGTAGTTTAAGACGGAAGGAACTGAGATGAAAAACTTCATGTATTTTGAGAGTTATGATGAAAATAGTTAGACTCGCGCTTTCGCCTAGCAGTTTACCAACATACCTCCGATTGATTGACCATAACTCACTCAATTCAACTCGGAATTCATTGAAATTTGTTCCATTTCGAAGGAGTCGAAGTGTAGTTTGAAACGGAAGAAAGGAAGACGAAAAAAGCCAAGTATTTTGAGAGTTATGGTGAAAATAGTTAGACTCGCACTTCGGTCAAGTAGTTTACAGACCTACCTATGATTGATTGACCATAACTCACTCAATTCAACTCGGAATTGATTCAAATTCCTGCCATTTCAAAGATGTCAAAGTGCAGTTGAAAACGAAAGAAACGGAGAAGAAAAATTCCAAGTATTTTAAGAGTTATGATGGAAATAGTTAGACTCACACTTTTGCCTAGCAGTTTACAGACTTACCTCCGATTGAATGACCATAACTCACTCAATTCAACTCGAAATTCATTGAAATTTATTCCATTTCGAAGGAGTCGAAGTGTAGTTTGAAACGGAAGAAACGAAGACAAAAAATGCCAAGTATTTTGAGAGTTAGGGTGAAAATAGTTAGACTCGCACTTCGGTCTAGTAGTTTACAGACCTACCTCCGATTGATTGACCATATCTCACTCAATTCAACTCGGAATTGATCCAAATTCATGGCATTTCGAAGATGTTGAAGTGTAATTGAAAACGGATGAAACGGAGATGAAAAACTCCAAGTATTTTAAGAGTTATGATGGAAATTGTTAGACTCGCGCTTTTGCGTAGCAGTTTACAGACCTACCTTCGAATGAATGACCATAACTCACTAAATTAAACTCGTAATTCGTTTAAATTTGTTTCATTTCGAAGGAGTCGAAGTGTAGTTTTAAACGGAAGAAACGGAGATAAAAAAGCCAAGTATTTTGAGCGTGATAGTGAAAATAGTTAGACTCGCACTTTGGTCTAGTAGTTTACTGACCTACCTCCGATTGATTGACGATAACTCACTCAATTCAACTTGGACTTCTTTGAAATTTGTTCCATTTCGAAGGTATCGAAGTGTAGTTTACAACGGAAGAGTATTTTGAGAGTTTTGATGGAAATAGTTAGACTCGCCTCGCGCCTTGGTCTAGTAGTTTACAGACCTACCTCCGATTGAATGACCATAATTCACTAAATTCAACTCGGAATTCATTGAAATTTCTTCCATTTCGAAGGAGTCGAAGTGTAGTTTAAGACGGAAGAAACAGAGATGAAAAACTCCATGTATTTTGAGAGTTATGATGTAAATAGTTAGACTCGCGCTTTCGCCTAGCAGTTTACAGACCTACCTCCGATTGAATTACCATAACTCACTCAATTCAACTCGGAATTCATTGAAATTTGTTTTATTTCGAAGCAGTCGAAGTGTTGTCTAAAACAGAAGAAACTAAGACGAAAAAAGCCAAGTATTTTGAAAGTTACAGTGGAAATAGTTAGTCTCGCAGTTCGGTCTAGCTGTTTACAGTCCTACCTCCGATTGATTAACCATAACTCACTCAATTCAATTCGGAATCGATTCAAATTCATGCCCTTTCGAAGATGTCAAAGTGTAGTTGGAAACGGAAGAAACAGAGATGAAAAATACAATTATTTTATGTGTTATGATGTAAATACTTAGACTCGCGCTTTGGTCTAGCAGTTTACAGGCCTACCTCTGATTGATTGACCATAACTCACTGAATTCAAATCGGAATTTAATCAAATTCATGCCATTTCGAAGATGTCGAAGTGTAGTTGAAAATTAGAGAAAAGAAGATGAGAAACTCCAAGTATTTTAAGAGTTATGATGGAATTAGTTAGACTCGCGCTTATGCCTAGCAGTTTACAGACCTACCTTCGAATGAATGACCATAACTCACTAAATTAAACTCGTAATTCGTTTAAATTTGTTTCGCTTCGAAGGAGTCGAAGGGTAGTTTAAAACGGAAGAAACGGAGATAAAAAACCAAGTATTTTGAGCGTGATAGTGAAAATAGTTAGACTCGCACTTTGGTCTAGTAGTTTACTGACCTACCGCCGATTGATTGACGATAACTCACTCAATTCAACTTGGACTTCATTGAAATTTGTTCCATTTTGTAGTATTTTAAGAGTTATATTGGAAATTGTTAGACTCGCGCTTTCGCCTAGCAGTTTACAGACCTACCTTCGAATGAATGACCAGAACTCACTAAATTAAACTCGGAATTCGGTTAATTTTGTTCCATTTCGAAGGAGTCGAAGTGTAGTTTAAAACGGAAGAAACGGAGATAAAAAAGCCAAGTATTTTGAGCGTGATAGTGAAAATAGTTAGACTCGCACTTTGGCCTAGTAGTTTACTGACCTACGTCCGATTGATTGATGATAACTCACTCAAGTCAACTTGGACTTCTTTGAAATTTGTTCAATTTCGAAGGTATCGAAGTGTAGTTTACAACGGAAGAGTATTTTGAGAGTTTTGATGGAAATAATTAGACTCGCGCTTTGGTCTAGTAGTTTACAGACCTCCTCCGATTGAATGACCATAATTCACTAAATTCAACTCGGAATTCATTGAAATTTCTTCCATTTCGAAGGAGTCGAAGTGTAGTTTAAGACGGAAGAAACTGAGATGAAAAACTCCATGTATTTTGAGAGTTATGATGGAAATAGTTAGACTCGCGCTTTCGCCTAGCAGTTTACAAACCTACCTCCGATTGAATGACCATAACTCACTCAATTCAACTCGGAATTCATTGAAATTAGTTCTATTTCGAAGCAGTCGAAGTGTAGTCTAAAACGGAAGAAACTAAGATAAAAAAAGCCAAGTATTTTGAAAGTTACAATGGAAATAGTTAGTCTCGCAGTTCGGTCTAGCTGTTTACAGACCTACCTCCGATTGATTAACCATAACTCAGTCAATTCAACTCGGAATTGATTCAAATTCATGCCATTTCGAAGGAGTCGAAGTGTAGTTTAAAACGGAAGAAACGGAGATAAAAAGGCTAAGTATTTTGAGCGTGATAGTGAAATTAGTTAGACTCGCACTTTGGTCTAGTAGTTTACTGACCTACCGCCGATTGATTGACGATAACTCACTCAATTCAACTTGGACTTCTTTGAAATTAGTTCCATTTCGAAGGTATCGAAGTGTAGTTTACAACGGAAGAGTATTTTGAGAGTTATGATGGAAATAGTTAGACTCGCGCTTTGGTCCAGCAGCTTACAGACCTACCTCCGATTGATTGACCATAACTCACTCAATTCAACTCGGAATTCATTGAAATTTATTCCATTTCGAAGGAGTCGAAGTGTAGTTTAAAACGGAAGAAACGGAGATGAGAAACTCCAAGTGTTGTAAGAGTTATGATGGAAATAGTTAGACTCGCGCTTTCGCCTAGCAGTTTACGGACCTACCTCCGATTGATTGACCATAACTCACTCAATTCAACTAGGAATTCATTGAAATTTGATCCATTTCGAAGGAGTCGAAGTGTAGTTCAAAACGAAAGAAACGGAGATGAAAAAAGCTAAGTATTTTGAGAGTGATGGTGGAAATTGTTAGACTCGCACTTTGGTCTAGCTGTTTACAGACCTACCTCCGATTGATTGACCATAACTCACTCAATTCAACTCGGAATTGATTCAAATCCATGCCATTTTGAATATGCCGAAGTGTAGTCGAAAACAGAAGAAAAGAAGATGAAAAACTCCAAGTATTTTAAGAGTTATGATGGAAATTCTTAGACTCGCGGTTTCGCCTAGCAGTTTACAGACCTACCTCCGATTGAATGACCATAACTCACTCAATTCAACTCCAAATCGATTCAAATTCAGGTCATTTCGAAGATGTCGAAGTGTAGTTGAAAACGAATGAAACGGATATGAAAAACTCCAAGTATTTTGGGAGTTATGATGGAAATAGTTAGACTTGCGCTTTGGCCTAGCAATTTACAGACCTACCTCCGACTGATTGACCATAACTCACTCAATTAAACTCAAAATTCATTGAAATTTGTTCCATTTCGAATGAGTCGAAGTGTAGTTTAAAACGGAAGAAACAGAGATGACAAAAGCTAAGTATTTTGAGGGTTATGGTGGAAATAGTTAGACTCGCACTTTGGTCTAGCTGTTTACAAACCTACCTCCGATTGATTGACCATAACTCACTCAATTCAACTCGGAATTGATTCAAATTCATGTCATTTCGAAGATATAGAAGTGTAGTTGGAAACGGAAGAAACAGAGATGAAAAATACAATTATTTTATGAGTTATGATGTAAATACTTAGACTTGCGCTTTGGTCTAGCAGTTTACAGGCCTACCTCCGATTGATTGACCATAACTCACTGAATTCAAATCAGAATTTAATCAAATTCATGCCATTTCGAAGATGTCGAAGTGTAGTTGAAAATGGAAGAAACTGAGATGAAAAACTCCATGTATTTTGAGAGTTATGATGCAAATCGTTAGACTCGCGCTTTCGCCAAGCAGTTTACAGACCTAACTTCGATTGATTGACCATAACTCACTCAATTCAACTCGGAATTCATTGAAATTTTTCCATTTCGAACGAGTCGAAGTGTAGTATAAAACGGAAGAAACGAAGATGAAAAAAGCCAAGTATTTTGAGAGTTACGGTCGAAATAATTAAACTCGCACTTTCGTCTAGCAGTTTACAGACCTACCTCTGATTGATTGACCATATCTCACTGAATTCAGCTCGGAATTGATTCAAATTCATGCCATTTCGAAGATGTCGAAGTGTAGTTGAAAACGGAAGAAACGGAGATGAAAAGCTCCAAGTATTTTAAGAGTTATGTTGGAAATTGTTAGACTCGCGCTTTCGCCTAGCAGTTTACAGACCTACCTTCGAATGAATGACCATAACTCACTAAATTAAACTCGGAATTCGTTTAATTTTGTTCCATTTCGAAGGAGTCGAAGTGTAGTTTAAAACGGAAGAAACGGAGATGAGAAACTCCAAGTATTGTAAGAGTTATGATGGAAATAGTTAGACTCGCGCTTTCGCCTAGCAGTTTACGGACCTACCTCCGATTGATTGACCATAACTCACTCAATTCAACTAGGAATTCATTGAAATTTGATCCATTTCGAAGGAGTCGAAGTGTAGTTCAAAACGAAAGAAACGGAGATGAAAAAAGCTAAGTATTTTGAGAGTGATGGTGGAAATTGTTAGACTCGCACTTTGGTCTAGCTGTTTACAGACCTACCTCCGATTGATTGACCATAACTCACTCAATTCAACTCGGAATTGATTCAAATCCATGCCATTTTGTATGCCGAAGTGTAGTCGAAAACGGAAGAAACGAAGATGAAAAACTCCAAGTATTTTAAGAGTTATGATGGAAATTGTTAGACTCGCGGTTTCGCCTAGCAGTTTACTGACCTACCGCCGATTGATTGACGATAACTCACTCAATTCAACTTGGACTTCTTTGAAATTAGTTCCATTTCGAAGGTATCGAAGTGTAGTTTACAACGGAAGAGTATTTTGAGAGTTATGATGGAAATAGTTAGACTCGCGCTTTGGTCCAGCAGCTTACAGACCTACCTCCGATTGATTGACCATAACTCACTCAATTCAACTCGGAATTCATTGAAATTTATTCCATTTCGAAGGAGTCGAAGTGTAGTTTAAAACGGAAGAAACGGAGATGAGAAACTCCAAGTGTTGTAAGAGTTATGATGGAAATAGTTAGACTCGCGCTTTCGCCTAGCAGTATACGGACCTACCTCCGATTGATTGACCATAACTCACTCAATTCAACTAGGAATTCATTGAAATTTGATCCATTTCGAAGGAGTCGAAGTGTAGTTCAAAACGAAAGAAACGGAGATGAAAAAAGCTAAGTATTTTGAGAGTGATGGTGGAAATTGTTAGACTCGCACTTTGGTCTAGCTGTTTACAGACCTACCTCCGATTGATTGACCATAACTCACTCAATTCAACTCGGAATTGATTCAAATCCATGCCATTTTGAATATGCCGAAGTGTAGTCGAAAACAGAAGAAAAGAAGATGAAAAACTCCAAGTATTTTAAGAGTTATGATGGAAATTGTTAGACTCGCGGTTTCGCCTAGCAGTTTACAGACCTACCTCCGATTGAATGACCATAACTCACTCAATTCAACTCCAAATCGATTCAAATTCAGGTCATTTCGAAGATGTCGAAGTGTAGTTGAAAACGAATGAAACGGATATGAAAAACTCCAAGTATTTTGGGAGTTATGATGGAAATAGTTAGACTTGCGCTTTGGCCTAGCAATTTACAGACCTACCTCCGACTGATTGACCATAACTCACTCAATTAAACTCAAAATTCATTGAAATTTGTTCCATTTCGAATGAGTCGAAGTGTAGTTTAAAACGGAAGAAACAGAGATGACAAAAGCTAAGTATTTTGAGGGTTATGGTGGAAATAGTTAGACTCGCACTTTGGTCTAGCTGTTTACAAACCTACCTCCGATTGATTGACCATAACTCACTCAATTCAACTCGGAATTGATTCAAATTCATGTCATTTCGAAGATATCGAAGTGTAGTTGGAAACGGAAGAAACAGAGATGAAAAATACAATTATTTTATGAGTTATGATGTAAATACTTAGACTTGCGCTTTGGTCTAGCAGTTTACAGGCCTACCTCCGATTGATTGACCATAACTCACTGAATTCAAATCAGAATTTAATCAAATTCATGCCATTTCGAAGATGTCGAAGTGTAGTTGAAAATGGAAGAAACTGAGATGAAAAACTACATGTATTTTGAGAGTTATGATGCAAATCGTTAGACTCGCGCTTTCGCCAAGCAGTTTACAGACCTAACTTCGATTGATTGACCATAACTCACTCAATTCAACTCGGAATTCATTGAAATTTTTCCATTTCGAACGAGTCGAAGTGTAGTATAAAACGGAAGAAACGAAGATGAAAAAAGCCAAGTATTTTGAGAGTTACGGTCGAAATAATTAAACTCGCACTTTCGTCTAGCAGTTTACAGACCTACCTCTGATTGATTGACCATATCTCACTGAATTCAGCTCGGAATTGATTCAAATTCATGCCATTTCGAAGATGTCGAAGTGTAGTTGAAAACGGAAGAAACGGAGATGAAAAGCTCCAAGTATTTTAAGAGTTATGTTGGAAATTGTTAGACTCGCGCTTTCGCCTAGCAGTTTACAGACCTACCTTCGAATGAATGACCATAACTCACTAAATTAAACTCGGAATTCATTTAATTTTGTTCCATTTCGAAGGAGTCGAAGTGTAGTTTAAAACGGAAGAAACGGAGATGAGAAACTCCAAGTATTGTAAGAGTTATGATGGAAATAGTTAGACTCGCGCTTTCGCCTAGCAGTTTACGGACCTACCTCCGATTGATTGACCATAACTCACTCAATTCAACTAGGAATTCATTGAAATTTGATCCATTTCGAAGGAGTCGAAGTGTAGTTCAAAACGAAAGAAACGGAGATGAAAAAAGCTAAGTATTTTGAGAGTGATGGTGGAAATTGTTAGACTCGCACTTTGGTCTAGCTGTTTACAGACCTACCTCCGATTGATTGACCATAACTCACTCAATTCAACTCGGAATTGATTCAAATCCATGCCATTTTGTATGCCGAAGTGTAGTCGAAAACGGAAGAAACGAAGATGAAAAACTCCAAGTATTTTAAGAGTTATGATGGAAATTGTTAGACTCGCGGTTTCGCCTAGCAGTTTACAGACCTACCTCCGATTGAATGACCATAACTCACTCAATTCAACTCGAAATCGATTCAAATTCAGGTCATTTCGAAGATGTCGAAGTGTAGTTGAAAACGAATGAAACGGATATGAAAAACTCCAAGTATTTTGGGAGTTATGATGGAAATAGTTAGACTTGCGCTTTGGCCTAGCAATTTACAGACCTACCTCCGACTGATTGACCATAACTCACTAAATTAAACTCAAAATTCATTGAAATTTGTTCCATTTCGAATGAGTCGAAGTGTAGTTCAAAACGGAAGAAACAGAGATGACAAAAGCTAAGTATTTTGAGGGTTATGGTGGAAATAGTTAGACTCGCACTTTGGTCTAGCTGTTTACAAACCTACCTCCGATTGATTGATCATAACTCACTCAATTCAACTCGGAATTGATTCAAATTCATGTCATTTCGAAGATATCGAAGTGTAGTTGGAAACGGAAGAAACAGAGATGAAAAATACAATTATTTTATGAGTTATGATGTAAATACTTAGACTTGCGCTTTGGTCTAGCAGTTTACAGGCCTACCTCCGATTGATTGACCATAACTCACTGAATTCAAATCGGAATTTAATCAAATTCATGCCATTTCGAAGATGTCGAAGTGTAGTTGAAAATGGAAGAAACTGAGATGAAAAACTCCATGTATTTTGAGAGTTATGATGCAAATCGTTAGACTCGCGCTTTCCCCAAGCAGTTTACAGACCTAACTTCGATTGATTGACCATAACTCACTCAATTCAACTCGGAATTCATTGAAATTTTTCCATTTCGAACGAGTCGAAGTGTAGTATAAAACGGAAGAAACGAAGATGAAAAAAGCCAAGTATTTTGAGAGTTACGGTCGAAATAATTAAACTCGCACTTTCGTCTAGCAGTTTACAGACCTACCTCTGATTGATTGACCATATCTCACTGAATTCAGCTCGGAATTGATTCAAATTCATGCCATTTCGAAGATGTCGAAGTGTAGTTGAAAACGGAAGAAACGGAGATGAAAAGCTCCAAGTATTATAAGAGTTATGTTGGAAATTGTTAGACTCGCGCTTTCGCCTAGCAGTTTACAGACCTACCTTCGAATGAATGACCATAACTCACTAAATTAAACTCGGAATTCGTTTAATTTTGTTCCATTTCGAAGGAGTCGAAGTGTAGTTTAAAACGGAAGAAACGGAGATGAGAAACTCCAAGTATTGTAAGAGTTATGATGGAAATAGTTAGACTCGCGCTTTCGCCTAGCAGTTTACGGACCTACCTCCGATTGATTGACCATAACTCACTCAATTCAACTAGGAATTCATTGAAATTTGATCCATTTCGAAGGAGTCGAAGTGTAGTTCAAAACGAAAGAAACGGAGATGAAAAAAGCTAAGTATTTTGAGAGTGATGGTGGAAATTGTTAGACTCGCACTTTGGTCTAGCTGTTTACAGACCTACCTCCGATTGATTGACCATAACTCACTCAATTCAACTCGGAATTGATTCAAATCCATGCCATTTTGAATATGCCGAAGTGTAGTCGAAAACGGAAGAAACGAAGATGAAAAACTCCAAGTATTTTAAGAGTTATGATGGAAATTGTTAGACTCGCGATTTTGCCTAGCAGTTTACAGACCTACCTCCGATTGAATGACCATAACTCACTCAATTCAACTCCAAATCGATTCAAATTCAGGTCATTTCGAAGATGTCGAAGTGTAGTTGAAAACGAATGAAACGGATACGAAAAACTCCAAGTATTTTGGGAGTTATGATGGAAATAGTTAGACTTGCGCTTTGGCCTAGCAATTTACAGACCTACCTCCGACTGATTGACCATAACTCATTTAATTAAACTCAAAATTCATTGAAATTTGTTCCATTTCGAATGAGTCGAAGTGTAGTTCAAAACGGAAGAAACAGAGATGACAAAAGCTAAGTATTTTGAGGGTTATGGTGGAAATAGTTAGACTCGCACTTTGGTCTAGCTGTTTACAAACCTACCTCCGATTGATTGATCATAACTCACTCAATTCAACTCGGAATTGATTCAAATTCATGTCATTTCGAAGATATCGAAGTGTAGTTGGAAACGGAAGAAACAGAGATGAAAAATACAATTATTTTATGAGTTATGATGTAAATACTTAGACTTGCGCTTTGGTCTAGCAGTTTACAGGCCTACCTCCGATTGATTGACCATAACTCACTGAATTCAAATGGAATTTAATCAAATTCATGCCATTTCGAAGATGTCGAAGTGTAGTTGAAAATGGAAGAAACTGAGATGAAAAACTCCATGTATTTTGAGAGTTATGATGCAAATCGTTAGACTCGCGCTTTCGACAAGCAGTTTACAGACCTAACTTCGATTGATTGACCATAACTCACTCAATTCAACTCGGAATTCATTGTAATTTTTCCATTTCGAACGAGTCGAAGTGTAGTATAAAACGGAGAAACGAAGATGAAAAAAGCCAAGTATTTTGAGAGTTACGGTCGAAATAATTAAACTCGCACTTTCGTCTAGCAGTTTACAGACCTACCTCTGATTGATTGACCATATCTCACTCAATTCAGCTCGGAATTGATTCAAATTAATGCCATTTCGAAGATGTCGAAGTGTAGTTGAAAACGGAAGAAACGGAGATGAAAAGCTCCAAGTATTTTAAGAGTTATGTTGGAAATTGTTAGACTCGCGCTTTCGCCTAGCAGTTTACAGACCTAACTTCGATTGATTGACCATAACTCACTCAATTCAACTAGGAATTCATTGAAATTTGATCCATTTCGAAGGAGTCGAAGTGTAGTTCAAAACGAAAGAAACGGAGATGAAAAAAGCTAAGTATTTTGAGAGTGATGGTGGAAATTGTTAGACTCGCACTTTGGTCTAGCTGTTTACAGACCTACCTCCGATTGATTGACCATAACTCACTCAATTCAACTCGGAATTGATTCAAATCCATGCCATTTTGAATATGCCGAAGTGTAGTCGAAAACGGAAGAAACGAAGATGAAAAACTCCAAGTATTTTAAGAGTTATGATGGAAATTGTTAGACTCGCGGTTTCGCCTAGCAGTTTACAGACCTACCTCCGATTGAATGACCATAACTCACTCAATTCAACTCGAAATCGATTCAAATTCAGGTCATTTCGAAGATGTCGAAGTGTAGTTGAAAACGAATGAAACGGATATGAAAAACTCCAAGTATTTTGGGAGTTATGATGGAAATAGTTAGACTTGCGCTTTGGCCTAGCAATTTACAGACCTACCTCCGACTGATTGACCATAACTCACTCAATTAAACTCAAAATTCATTGAAATTTGTTCCATTTCGAATGAGTCGAAGTGTAGTTCAAAACGGAAGAAACAGAGATGACAAAAGCTAAGTATTTTGAGGGTTATGGTGGAAATAGTTAGACTCGCACTTTGGTCTAGCTGTTTACAAACCTACCTCCGATTGATTGATCATAACTCACTCAATTCAACTCGGAATTGATTCAAATTCATGTCATTTCGAAGATATCGAAGTGTAGTTGGAAACGGAAGAAACAGAGATGAAAAATACAATTATTTTATGAGTTATGATGTAAATACTTAGACTTGCGCTTTGGTCTAGCAGTTTACAGGCCTACCTCCGATTGATTGACCATAACTCACTGAATTCAAATCGGAATTTAATCAAATTCATGCCATTTCGAAGATGTCGAAGTGTAGTTGAAAATGGAAGAAACTGAGATGAAAAACTCCATGTATTTTGAGAGTTATGATGCAAATCGTTAGACTCGCGCTTTCGCCAAGCAGTTTACAGACCTAACTTCGATTGATTGACCATAACTCACTCAATTCAACTCGGAATTCATTGAAATTTTTCCATTTCGAACGAGTCGAAGTGTAGTAAAAAACGGAAGAAACGAAGATGAAAAAAGCCAAGTATTTTGAGAGTTACGGTCGAAATAATTAAACTCGCACTTTCGTCTAGCAGTTTACAGACCTACCTCTGATTGATTGACCATATCTCACTGAATTCAGCTCGGAATTGATTCAAATTCATGCCATTTCGAAGATGTCGAAGTGTAGTTGAAAACGGAAGAAACGGAGATGAAAAGCTCCAAGTATTATAAGAGTTATGTTGGAAATTGTTAGACTCGCGCTTTCGCCTAGCAGTTTACAGACCTACCTTCGAATGAATGACCATAACTCACTAAATTAAACTCGGAATTCGTTTAATTTTGTTCCATTTCGAAGGAGTCGAAGTGTAGTTTAAAACGGAAGAAACGGAGATGAGAAACTCCAAGTATTGTAAGAGTTATGATGGAAATAGTTAGACTCGCGCTTTCGCCTAGCAGTTTACGGACCTACCTCCGATTGATTGACCATAACTCACTCAATTCAACTAGAAATTCATTGAAATTTGATCCATTTCGAAGGAGTCGAAGTGTAGTTCAAAACGAAAGAAACGGAGATGAAAAAAGCTAAGTATTTTGAGAGTGATGGTGGAAATTGTTAGACTCGCACTTTGGTCTAGCTGTTTACAGACCTACCTCCGATTGATTGACCATAACTCACTCAATTCAACTCGGAATTGATTCAAATCCATGCCATTTTGAATATGCCGAAGTGTAGTCGAAAACGGAAGAAACGAAGATGAAAAACTCCAAGTATTTTAAGAGTTATGATGGAAATTGTTAGACTGGCGGTTTCGCCTAGCAGTTTACAGACCTACCTCCGATTGAATGACCATAACTCACTCAATTCAACTCGAAATCGATTCAAATTCAGGTCATTTCGAAGATGTCGAAGTGTAGTTGAAAATGAATGAAACGGATATGAAAAACTCCAAGTATTTTGGGAGTTATGATGGAAATAGTTAGACTTGCGCTTTGGCCTAGCAATTTACAGACCTACCTCCGACTGATTGACCATAACTCACTCAATTAAACTCAAAATTCATTGAAATTTGTTCCATTTCGAATGAGTCGAAGTGTAGTTCAAAACGGAAGAAACAGAGATGACAAAAGCTAAGTATTTTGAGGGTTATGGTGGAAATAGTTAGACTCGCACTTTGGTCTAGCTGTTTACAAACCTACCTCCGATTGATTGATCATAACTCACTCAATTCAACTCGGAATTGATTCAAATTCATGTCATTTCGAAGATATCGAAGTGTAGTTGGAAACGGAAGAAACAGAGATGAAAAATACAATTATTTTATGAGTTATGATGTAAATACTTAGACTTGCGCTTTGGTCTAGCAGTTTACAGGCCTACCTCCGATTGATTGACCATAACTCACTGAATTCAAATCGGAATTTAATCAAATTCATGCCATTTCGAAGATGTCGAAGTGTAGTTGAAAATGGAAGAAACTGAGATGAAAAACTCCATGTATTTTGAGAGTTATGATGCAAATCGTTAGACTCGCGCTTTCGCCAAGCAGTTTACAGACCTAACTTCGATTGATTGACCATAACTCACTCAATTCAACTCGGAATTCATTGAAATTTTTCCATTTTGAACGAGTCGAAGTGTAGTATAAAACGGAAGAAACGAAGATGAAAAAAGCCAAGTATTTTGAGAGTTACGGTCGAAATAATTAAACTCGCACTTTCGTCTAGCAGTTTACAGACCTACCTCTGATTGATTGACCATATCTCACTGAATTCAGCTCGGAATTGATTCAAATTCATGCCATTTCGAAGATGTCGAAGTGTAGTTGAAAACGGAAGAAACGGAGATGAAAAGCTCCAAGTATTTTAAGAGTTATGTTGGAAATTGTTAGACTCGCGCTTTCGCCTAGCAGTTTACAGACCTACCTTCGAATGAATGACCATAACTCACTAAATTAAACTCGGAATTCGTTTAATTTTGTTCCATTTCGAAGGAGTCGAAGTGTAGTTTAAAACGGAAGAAACGGAGATGAGAAACTCCAAGTATTGTAAGAGTTATGATGGAAATAGTTAGACTCGCGCTTTCGCCTAGCAGTTTACGGACCTACCTCCGATTGATTGACCATAACTCACTCAATTCAACTAGGAATTCAATGAAATTTGATCCATTTCGAAGGAGTCGAAGTGTAGTTCAAAACGAAAGAAATGGAGATGAAAAAAGCTAAGTATTTTGAGAGTGATGGTGGAAATTGTTAGACTCGCACTTTGGTCTAGCTGTTTACAGACCTACCTCCGATGGATTGACCATAACTCACTGAATTCAAATCGGAATTTAATCAAATTCATGCCATTTCGAAGATGTCGAAGTGTAGTTGAAAATGAAAAAAACGAAGATGAAAAATTCCAAGTATTTTAAGAGTTATGATGGAATTAGTTAGACTCGCGCTTTCGCCAAGCAGTTTACAGACCTACCTTCGATTGATTGACCATAACTCACTCAATTCAACTCGGAATTCATTGAAATTTTTCCATTTCGAAGGAGTCGAAGTGTAGTATAAAACGGAAGAAACGAAGATGAAAAAAGCCAAGTATTTTGAGAGTTACGGTCGAAATAATTAAACTCGCACTTTCGTCTAGCAGTTTACAGACCTACCTCTGATTGATTGACCATATCTCACTCAATTCAGCTCGGAATTGATTCAAATTAATGCCATTTCGAAGATGTCGAAGTGTAGTTGAAAACGGAACAAACGGAGATGAAAAACTCCAAGTATTTTAAGAGTTATGATGGAAATTGTTAGACTCGCGCTTTCGCCTAGCAGTTTACAGACCTACCTTCGAATGAATGACCATAACTCACTAAATTAAACTCGGAATTCGTTTAATTTTGTTCCATTTCGAAGGAGTCGAAGTGTAGTTTAAAACGGAAGAAACGGAGATGAGAAACTCCAAGTATTGTAAGAGTTATGATGGAAATAGTTAGACTCGCGCTTTCGCCTAGCAGTTTACGGACCTACCTCCGATTGATTGACCATAACTCACTCAATTCAACTAGGAATTCATTGAAATTTGATCCATTTCGAAGGAGTCGAAGTGTAGTTCAAAACGAAAGAAACGGAGATGAAAAAAGCTAAGTATTTTGAGAGTGATGGTGGAAATTGTTAGACTCGCACTTTGGTCTAGCTGTTTACAGACCTACCTCCGATTGATTGACCATAACTCACTCAATTCAACTCGGAATTGATTCAAATCCATGCCATTTTGAATATGCCGAAGTGTAGTCGAAAACGGAAGAAACGAAGATGAAAAACTCCAAGTATTTTAAGAGTTATGATGGAAATTGTTAGACTCGCGGTTTCGCCTAGCAGTTTACAGACCTACCTCCGATTGAATGACCATAACTCACTCAATTCAACTCGAAATCGATTCAAATTCAGGTCATTTCGAAGATGTCGAAGTGTAGTTGAAAACGAATGAAACGGATATGAAAAACTCCAAGTATTTTGGGAGTTATGATGGAAATAGTTAGACTTGCGCTTTGGCCTAGCAATTTACAGACCTACCTCCGACTGATTGACCATAACTCACTCAATTAAACTCAAAATTCATTGAAATTTGTTCCATTTCGAATGAGTCGAAGTGTAGTTCAAAACGGAAGAAACAGAGATGACAAAAGCTAAGTATTTTGAGGGTTATGGTGGAAATAGTTAGACTCGCACTTTGGTCTAGCTGTTTACAAACCTACCTCCGATTGATTGATCATAACTCACTCAATTCAACTCGGAATTGATTCAAATTCATGTCATTTCGAAGATATCGAAGTGTAGTTGGAAACGGAAGAAACAGAGATGAAAAATACAATTATTTTATGAGTTATGATGTAAATACTTAGACTTGCGCTTTGATCTAGCAGTTTACAGGCCTACCTCCGATTGATTGACCATAACTCACTGAATTCAAATCGGAATTTAATCAAATTCATGCCATTTCGAAGATGTCGAAGTGTAGTTGAAAATGGAAGAAACTGAGATGAAAAACTCCATGTATTTTGAGAGTTATGATGCAAATCGTTAGACTCGCGCTTTCGCCAAGCAGTTTACAGACCTAACTTCGATTGATTGACCATAACTCACTCAATTCAACTCGGAATTCATTGTAATTTTTCCATTTCGAACGAGTCGAAGTGTAGTATAAAACGGAAGAAACGAAGATGAAAAAAGCCAAGTATTTTGAGAGTTACGGTCGAAATAATTAAACTCGCACTTTCGTCTAGCAGTTTACAGACCTACCTCTGATTGATTGACCATATCTCACTGAATTCAGCTCGGAATTGATTCAAATTCATGCCATTTCGAAGATGTCGAAGTGTAGTTGAAAACGGAAGAAACGGAGATGAAAAGCTCCAAGTATTTTAAGAGTTATGTTGGAAATTGTTAGACTCGCGCTTTCGCCTAGCAGTTTACAGACCTACCTTCGAATGAATGACCATAACTCACTAAATTAAACTCGGAATTCGTTTAATTTTGTTCCATTTCGAAGGAGTCGAAGTGTAGTTTAAAACGGAAGAAACGGAGATGAGAAACTCCAAGTATTGTAAGAGTTATGATGGAAATAGTTAGACTCGCGCTTTCGCCTAGCAGTTTACGGACCTACCTCCGATTGATTGACCATAACTCACTCAATTCAACTAGGAATTCAATGAAATTTGATCCATTTCGAAGGAGTCGAAGTGTAGTTCAAAACGAAAGAAACGGAGATGAAAAAAGCTAAGTATTTTGAGAGTGATGGTGGAAATTGTTAGACTCGCACTTTGGTCTAGCTGTTTACAGACCTACCTCCGATGGATTGACCATAACTCACTGAATTCAAATCGGAATTTAATCAAATTCATGCCATTTCGAAGATGTCGAAGTGTAGTTGAAAATGAAGGAAACGAAGATGAAAAATTCCAAGTATTTTAAGAGTTATGATGGAATTAGTTAGACTCGCGCTTTCGCCAAGCAGTTTACAGACCTACCTTCGATTGATTGACCATAACTCACTCAATTCAACTCGGAATTCATTGAAATTTTTCCATTTCGAAGGAGTCGAAGTGTAGTATAAAACGGAAGAAACGAAGATGAAAAAAGCCAAGTATTTTGAGAGTTACGGTCGAAATAATTAAACTCGCACTTTCGTCTAGCAGTTTACAGACCTACCTCTGATTGATTGACCATATCTCACTCAATTCAGCTCGGAATTGATTCAAATTAATGCAATTTCGAAGATGTCGAAGTGTAGTTGAAAACGGAACAAACGGAGATGAAAAACTCCAAGTATTTTAAGAGTTATGATGGAAATTGTTAGACTCGCGCTTTCGCCTAGCAGTTTACAGACCTACCTTCGAATGAATGACCATAACTCACTAAATTAAACTCGGAATTCGTTTAATTTTGTTCCATTTCGAAGGAGTCGAAGTGTAGTTTAAAACGGAAGAAACGGAGATGAGAAACTCCAAGTATTGTAAGAGTTATGATGGAAATAGTTAGACTCGCGCTTTCGCCTAGCAGTTTACGGACCTACCTCCGATTGATTGACCATAACTCACTCAATTCAACTAGGAATTCATTGAAATTTGATCCATTTCGAAGGAGTCGAAGTGTAGTTCAAAACGAAAGAAACGGAGATGAAAAAAGCTAAGTATTTTGAGAGTGATGGTGGAAATTGTTAGACTCGCACTTTGGTCTAGCTGTTTACAGACCTACCTCCGATTGATTGACCATAACTCACTCAATTCAACACGGAATTGATTCAAATCCATGCCATTTTGTATGCCGAAGTGTAGTCGAAAACGGAAGAAACGAAGATGAAAAACTCCAAGTATTTTAAGAGTTATGATGGAAATTGTTAGACTCGCGGTTTCGCCTAGCAGTTTACAGACCTACCTCCGATTGAATGACCATAACTCACTCAATTCAACTCGAAATCGATTCAAATTCAGGTCATTTCGAAGATGTCGAAGTGTAGTTGAAAACGAATGAAACGGATATGAAAAACTCCAAGTATTTTGGGAGTTATGATGGAAATAGTTAGACTTGCGCTTTGGCCTAGCAATTTACAGACCTACCTCCGACTGATTGACCATAACTCACTCAATTAAACTCAAAATTCATTGAAATTTGTTCCATTTCGAATGAGTCGAAGTGTAGTTCAAAACGGAAGAAACAGAGATGACAAAAGCTAAGTATTTTGAGGGTTATGGTGGAAATAGTTAGACTCGCACTTTGGTCTAGCTGTTTACAAACCTACCTCCGATTGATTGATCATAACTCACTCAATTCAACTCGGAATTGATTCAAATTCATGTCATTTCGAAGATATCGAAGTGTAGTTGGAAACGGAAGAAACAGAGATGAAAAATACAATTATTTTATGAGTTATGATGTAAATACTTAGACTTGCGCTTTGGTCTAGCAGTTTACAGGCCTACCTCCGATTGATTGACCATAACTCACTGAATTCAAATCGGAATTTAATCAAATTCATGCCATTTCGAAGATGTCGAAGTGTAGTTGAAAATGGAAGAAACTGAGATGAAAAACTCCATGTATTTTGAGAGTTATGATGCAAATCGTTAGACTCGCGCTTTCGCCAAGCAGTTTACAGACCTAACTTCGATTGATTGACCATAACTCACTCAATTCAACTCGGAATTCATTGAAATTTTTCCATTTCGAACGAGTCGAAGTGTAGTATAAAACGGAAGAAACGAAGATGAAAAAAGCCAAGTATTTTGAGAGTTACGGTCGAAATAATTAAACTCGCACTTTCGTCTAGCAGTTTACAGACCTACCTCTGATTGATTGACCATATCTCACTGAATTCAGCTCGGAATTGATTCAAATTCATGCCATTTCGAAGATGTCGAAGTGTAGTTGAAAACGGAAGAAACGGAGATGAAAAGCTCCAAGTATTATAAGAGTTATGTTGGAAATTGTTAGACTCGCACTTTCGCCTAGCAGTTTACAGACCTACCTTCGAATGAATGACCATAACTCACTAAATTAAACTCGGAATTCGTTTAATTTTGTTCCATTTCGAAGGAGTCGAAGTGTAGTTTAAAACGGAAGAAACGGAGATGAGAAACTCCAAGTATTGTAAGAGTTATGATGGAAATAGTTAGACTCGCGCTTTCGCCTAGCAGTTTACGGACCTACCTCCGATTGATTGACCATAACTCACTCAATTCAACTAGAAATTCATTGAAATTTGATCCATTTCGAATGAGTCGAAGTGTAGTTCAAAACGAAAGAAACGGAGATGAAAAAAGCTAAGTATTTTGAGAGTGATGGTGGAAATTGTTAGACTCGCACTTTGGTCTAGCTGTTTACAGACCTACCTCCGATTGATTGACCATAACTCACTCAATTCAACTCGGAATTGATTCAAATCCATGCCATTTTGAATATGCCGAAGTGTAGTCGAAAACGGAAGAAACGAAGATGAAAAACTCCAAGTATTTTAAGAGTTATGATGGAAATTGTTAGACTCGCGATTTTGCCTAGCAGTTTACAGACCTACCTCCGATTGAATGACCATAACTCACTCAATTCAACTCCAAATCGATTCAAATTCAGGTCATTTCGAAGATGTCGAAGTGTAGTTGAAAACGAATGAAACGGATATGAAAAACTCTAAGTATTTTGGGAGTTATGATGGAAATAGTTAGACTTGCGCTTTGGCCTAGCAATTTACAGACCTACCTCCGACTGATTGACCATAACTCACTCAATTAAACTCAAAATTCATTGAAATTTGTTCCATTTCGAATGAGTCGAAGTGTAGTTCAAAACGGAAGAAACAGAGATGACAAAAGCTAAGTATTTTGAGGGTTATGGTGGAAATAGTTAGACTCGCACTTTGGTCTAGGTGTTTACAAACCTACCTCCGATTGATTGATCATAACTCACTCAATTCAACTCGGAATTGATTCAAATTCATGTCATTTCGAAGATATCAAAGTGTAGTTGGAAACGGAAGAAACAGAGATGAAAAATACAATTATTTTATGAGTTATGATGTAAATACTTAGACTTGCGCTTTGGTCTAGCAGTTTACAGGCCTACCTCCGATTGATTGACCATAACTCACTGAATTCAAATCGGAATTTAATCAAATTCATGCCATTTCGAAGATGTCGAAGTGTAGTTGAAAATGGAAGAAACTGAGATGAAAAACTCCATGTATTTTGAGAGTTATGATGCAAATCGTTAGACTCGCGCTTTCGCCAAGCAGTTTACAGACCTAACTTCGATTGATTGACCATAACTCACTCAATTCAACTCGGAATTCATTGAAATTTTTCCATTTCGAACGAGTCGAAGTGTAGTATAAAACGGAAGAAACGAAGATGAAAAAAGCCAAGTATTTTGAGAGTTACGGTCGAAATAATTAAACTCGCACTTTCGTCTAGCAGTTTACAGACCTACCTCTGATTGATTGACCATATCTCACTCAATTCAGCTCGGAATTGATTCAAATTAATGCCATTTCGAAGATGTCGAAGTGTAGTTGAAAACGGAAGAAACGGAGATGAAAAACTCCAAGTATTTTAAGAGTTATGATGGAAATTGTTAGACTCGCGCTTTCGCCTAGCAGTTTACAGACCTACCTTCGAATGAATGACCATAACTCCCTAAATTAAACTCGGAATTCGTTTAATTTTGTTCCATTTCGAAGGAGTCGAAGTGTAGTTTAAAACGGAAGAAACGGAGATGAGAAACTCCAAGTATTGTAAGAGTTATGATGGAAATAGTTAGACTCGCGCTTTCGCCTAGCAGTTTACAGACCTACCTCCGATTGATTGACCATAACTCACTCAATTCAACTAGGAATTCATTGAAATTTGATCCATTTCGAAGGAGTCGAAGTGTAGTTCAAAACGAAAGAAACGGAGATGAAAAAAGCTAAGTATTTTGAGAGTGATGGTGGAAATTGTTAGACTCGCACTTTGGTCTAGCTGTTTACAGACCTACCTCCGATTGATTGACCATAACTCACTCAATTCAACTCGGAATTGATTCAAATCCATGCCATTTTGAATATGCCGAAGTGTAGTCGAAAATGGAAGAAACGAAGATGAAAAACTCCAAGTATTTTAAGAGTTATGATGGAAATTGTTAGACTCGCGGTTTCGCCTAGCAGTTTACAGACCTACCTCCGATTGAATGACCATAACTCACTCAATTCAACTCGAAATCGATTCAAATTCAGGTCATTTCGAAGATGTCGAAGTGTAGTTGAAAACGAATGAAACGGATATGAAAAACTCCAAGTATTTTGGGAGTTATGATGGAAATAGTTAGACTTGCGCTTTGGCCTAGCAATTTACAGACCTACCTCCGACTGATTGACCATAACTCACTCAATTAAACTCAAAATTCATTGAAATTTGTTCCATTTCGAATGAGTCGAAGTGTAGTTCAAAACGGAAGAAACAGAGATGACAAAAGCTAAGTATTTTGAGGGTTATGGTGGAAATAGTTAGACTCGCACTTTGGTCTAGCTGTTTACAAACCTACCTCCGATTGATTGATCATAACTCACTCAATTCAACTCGGAATTGATTCAAATTCATGTCATTTCGAAGATATCGAAGTGTAGTTGGAAACGGAAGAAACAGAGATGAAAAATACAATTATTTTATGAGTTATGATGTAAATACTTAGACTTGCGCTTTGGTCTAGCAGTTTACAGGCCTACCTCCGATTGATTGACCATAACTCACTGAATTCAAATCGGAATTTAATCAAATTCATGCCATTTCGAAGATGTCGAAGTGTAGTTGAAAATGGAAGAAACTGAGATGAAAAACTCCATGTATTTTGAGAGTTATGATGCAAATCGTTAGACTCGCGCTTTCGCCAAGCAGTTTACAGACCTAACTTCGATTGATTGACCATAACTCACTCAATTCAACTCGGAATTCATTGAAATTTTTCCATTTCGAACGAGTCGAAGTGTAGTATAAAACGGAAGAAACGAAGATGAAAAAAGCCAAGTATTTTGAGAGTTACGGTCGAAATAATTAAACTCGCACTTTCGTCTAGCAGTTTACAGACCTACCTCTGATTGATTGACCATATCTCACTGAATTCAGCTCGGAATTGATTCAAATTCATGCCATTTCGAAGATGTCGAAGTGTAGTTGAAAACGGAAGAAACGGAGATGAAAAGCTCCAAGTATTTTAAGAGTTATGTTGGAAATTGTTAGACTCGCGCTTTCGCCTAGCAGTTTACAGACCTACCTTCGAATGAATGACCATAACTCACTAAATTAAACTCGGAATTCGTTTAATTTTGTTCCATTTCGAAGGAGTCGAAGTGTAGTTTAAAACGGAAGAAACGGAGATGAGAAACTCCAAGTATTGTAAGAGTTATGATGGAAATAGTTAGACTCGCGCTTTCGCCTAGCAGTTTACGGACCTACCTCCGATTGATTGACCATAACTCACTCAATTCAACTAGGAATTCAATGAAATTTGATCCATTTCGAAGGAGTCGAAGTGTAGTTCAAAACGAAAGAAACGGAGATGAAAAAAGCTAAGTATTTTGAGAGTGATGGTGGAAATTGTTAGACTCGCACTTTGGTCTAGCTGTTTACAGACCTACCTCCGATGGATTGACCATAACTCACTGAATTCAAATCGGAATTTAATCAAATTCATGCCATTTCGAAGATGTCGAAGTGTAGTTGAAAATGAAAAAAACGAAGATGAAAAATTCCAAGTATTTTAAGAGTTATGATGGAATTAGTTAGACTCGCGCTTTCGCCAAGCAGTTTACAGACCTACCTTCGATTGATTGACCATAACTCACTCAATTCAACTCGGAATTCATTGAAATTTTTCCATTTCGAAGGAGTCGAAGTGTAGTATAAAACGGAAGAAACGAAGATGAAAAAAGCCAAGTATTTTGAGAGTTACGGTCGAAATAATTAAACTCGCACTTTCGTCTAGCAGTTTACAGACCTACCTCTGATTGATTGACCATATCTCACTCAATTCAGCTCGGAATTGATTCAAATTAATGCCATTTCGAAGATGTCGAAGTGTAGTTGAAAACGGAACAAACGGAGATGAAAAACTCCAAGTATTTTAAGAGTTATGATGGAAATTGTTAGACTCGCGCTTTCGCCTAGCAGTTTACAGACCTACCTTCGAATGAATGACCATAACTCACTAAATTAAACTCGGAATTCGTTTAATTTTGTTCCATTTCGAAGGAGTCGAAGTGTAGTTTAAAACGGAAGAAACGGAGATGAGAAACTCCAAGTATTGTAAGAGTTATGATGGAAATAGTTAGACTCGCGCTTTCGCCTAGCAGTTTACGGACCTACCTCCGATTGATTGACCATAACTCACTCAATTCAACTAAGAATTCATTGAAATTTGATCCATTTCGAAGGAGTCGAAGTGTAGTTCAAAACGAAAGAAACGGAGATGAAAAAAGCTAAGTATTTTGAGAGTGATGGTGGAAATTGTTAGACTCGCACTTTGGTCTAGCTGTTTACAGACCTACCTCCGATTGATTGACCATAACTCACTCAATTCAACTCGGAATTGATTCAAATCCATGCCATTTTGAATATGCCGAAGTGTAGTCGAAAACGGAAGAAACGAAGATGAAAAACTCCAAGTATTTTAAGAGTTATGATGGAAATTGTTAGACTCGCGGTTTCGCCTAGCAGTTTACAGACCTACCTCCGATTGAATGACCATAACTCACTCAATTCAACTCGAAATCGATTCAAATTCAGGTCATTTCGAAGATGTCGAAGTGTAGTTGAAAACGAATGAAACGGATATGAAAAACTCCAAGTATTTTGGGAGTTATGATGGAAATAGTTAGACTTGCGCTTTGGCCTAGCAATTTACAGACCTACCTCCGACTGATTGACCATAACTCACTCAATTAAACTCAAAATTCATTGAAATTTGTTCCATTTCGAATGAGTCGAAGTGTAGTTCAAAACGGAAGAAACAGAGATGACAAAAGCTAAGTATTTTGAGGGTTATGGTGGAAATAGTTAGACTCGCACTTTGGTCTAGCTGTTTACAAACCTACCTCCGATTGATTGATCATAACTCACTCAATTCAACTCGGAATTGATTCAAATTCATGTCATTTCGAAGATATCGAAGTGTAGTTGGAAACGGAAGAAACAGAGATGAAAAATACAATTATTTTATGAGTTATGATGTAAATACTTAGACTTGCGCTTTGATCTAGCAGTTTACAGGCCTACCTCCGATTGATTGACCATAACTCACTGAATTCAAATCGGAATTTAATCAAATTCATGCCATTTCGAAGATGTCGAAGTGTAGTTGACAATGGAAGAAACTGAGATGAAAAACTCCATGTATTTTGAGAGTTATGATGCAAATCGTTAGACTCGCGCTTTCGCCAAGCAGTTTACAGACCTAACTTCGATTGATTGACCATAACTCACTCAATTCAACTCGGAATTCATTGTAATTTTTCCATTTTGAACGAGTCGAAGTGTAGTATAAAACGGAAGAAACGAAGATGAAAAAAGCCAAGTATTTTGAGAGTTACGGTCGAAATAATTAAACTCGCACTTTCGTCTAGCAGTTTACAGACCTACCTCTGATTGATTGACCATATCTCACTGAATTCAGCTCGGAATTGATTCAAATTCATGCCATTTCGAAGATGTCGAAGTGTAGTTGAAAACGGAAGAAACGGAGATGAAAAGCTCCAAGTATTTTAAGAGTTATGTTGGAAATTGTTAGACTCGCGCTTTCGCCTAGGAGTTTACAGACCTACCTTCGAATGAATGACCATAACTCACTAAATTAAACTCGGAATTCGTTTAATTTTGTTCCATTTCGAAGGAGTCGAAGTGTAGTTTAAAACGGAAGAAACGGAGATGAGAAACTCCAAGTATTGTAAGAGTTATGATGGAAATAGTTAGACTCGCGCTTTCGCCTAGCAGTTTACGGACCTACCTCCGATTGATTGACCATAACTCACTCAATTCAACTAGGAATTCAATGAAATTTGATCCATTTCGAAGGAGTCGAAGTGTAGTTCAAAACGAAAGAAACGGAGATGAAAAAAGCTAAGTATTTTGAGAGTGATGGTGGAAATTGTTAGACTCGCACTTTGGTCTAGCTGTTTACAGACCTACCTCCGATGGATTGACCATAACTCACTGAATTCAAATCGGAATTTAATCAAATTCATGCCATTTCGAAGATGTCGAAGTGTAGTTGAAAATGAAAGAAACGAAGATGAAAAATTCCAAGTATTTTAAGAGTTATGATGGAATTAGTTAGACTCGCGCTTTCGCCAAGCAGTTTACAGACCTACCTTCGATTGATTGACCATAACTCACTCAATTCAACTCGGAATTCATTGAAATTTTTCCAATTCGAAGGAGTCGAAGTGTAGTATAAAACGGAAGAAACGAAGATGAAAAAAGCCAAGTATTTTGAGAGTTACGGTCGAAATAATTAAACTCGCACTTTCGTCTAGCAGTTTACAGACCTACCTCTGATTGATTGACCATATCTCACTCAATTCAGCTCGGAATTGATTCAAATTAATGCCATTTCGAAGATGTCGAAGTGTAGTTGAAAACGGAACAAACGGAGATGAAAAACTCCAAGTATTTTAAGAGTTATGATGGAAATTGTTAGACTCGCGCTTTCGCCTAGCAGTTTACAGACCTACCTTCGAATGAATGACCATAACTCACTAAATTAAACTCGGAATTCGTTTAATTTTGTTCCATTTCGAAGGAGTCGAAGTGTAGTTTAAAACGGAAGAAACGGAGATGAGAAACTCCAAGTATTGTAAGAGTTATGATGGAAATAGTTAGACTCGCGCTTTCGCCTAGCAGTTTACGGACCTACCTCCGATTGATTGACCATAACTCACTCAATTCAACTAGGAATTCATTGAAATTTGATCCATTTCGAAGGAGTCGAAGTGTAGTTCAAAACGAAAGAAACGGAGATGAAAAAAGCTAAGTATTTTGAGAGTGATGGTGGAAATTGTTAGACTCGCACTTTGGTCTAACTGTTTACAGACCTACCTCCGATTGATTGACCATAACTCCCTCAATTCAACTCGGAATTGATTCAAATCCATGCCATTTTGTATGCCGAAGTGTAGTCGAAAACGGAAGAAACGAAGATGAAAAACTCCAAGTATTTTAAGAGTTATGATGGAAATTGTTAGACTCGCGGTTTCGCCTAGCAGTTTACAGACCTACCTCCGATTGAATGACCATAACTCACTCAATTCAACGCGAAATCGATTCAAATTCAGGTCATTTCGAAGATGTCGAAGTGTAGTTGAAAACGAATGAAACGGATATGAAAAACTCCAAGTATTTTGGGAGTTATGATGGAAATAGTTAGACTTGCGCTTTGGCCTAGCAATTTACAGACCTACCTCCGACTGATTGACCATAACTCACTCAATTAAACTCAAAATTCATTGAAATTTGTTCCATTTCGAATGAGTCGAAGTGTAGTTCAAAACGGAAGAAACAGAGATGACAAAAGCTAAGTATTTTGAGGGTTATGGTGGAAATAGTTAGACTCGCACTTTGGTCTAGCTGTTTAAAAACCTACCTCCGATTGATTGATCATAACTCACTCAATTCAACTCGGAATTGATTCAAATTCATGTCATTTCGAAGATATCGAAGTTTAGTTGGAAACGGAAGAAACAGAGATGAAAAATACAATTATTTTATGAGTTATGATGTAAATACTTAGACTTGCGCTTTGGTCTAGCAGTTTACAGGCCTACCTCCGATTGATTGACCATAACTCACTGAATTCAAATCGGAATTTAATCAAATTCATGCCATTTCGAAGATGTCGAAGTGTAGTTGAAAATGGAAGAAACTGAGATGAAAAACTCCATGTATTTTGAGAGTTATGATGCAAATCGTTAGACTCGCGCTTTCGCCAAGCAGTTTACAGACCTAACTTCGATTGATTGACCATAACTCACTCAATTCAACTCGGAATTCATTGAAATTTTTCCATTTCGAACGAGTCGAAGTGTAGTATAAAACGGAAGAAACGAAGATGAAAAAAGCCAAGTATTTTGAGAGTTACGGTCGAAATAATTACACTCGCACTTTCCTCTAGCAGTTTACAGACCTACCTCTGATTGATTGACCATATCTCACTGAATTCAGCTCGGAATTGATTCAAATTCATGCCATTTCGAAGATGTCGAAGTGTAGTTGAAAACGGAAGAAACGGAGATGAAAAGCTCCAAGTATTATAAGAGTTATGTTGGAAATTGTTAGACTCGCGCTTTCGCCTAGCAGTTTACAGACCTACCTTCGAATGAATGACCATAACTCACTAAATTAAACTCGGAATTCGTTTAATTTTGTTCCATTTCGAAGGAGTCGAAGTGTAGTTTAAAACGGAAGAAACGGAGATGAGAAACTCCAAGTATTGTAAGAGTTATGATGGAAATAGTTAGACTCGCGCTTTCGCCTAGCAGTTTACGGACCTACCTCCGATTGATTGACCATAACTCACTCAATTCAAGTAGAAATTCATTGAAATTTGATCCATTTCGAAGGAGTCGAAGTGTAGTTCAAAACGAAAGAAACGGAGATGAAAAAAGCTAAGTATTTTGAGAGTGATGGTGGAAATTGTTAGACTCGCACTTTGGTCTAGCTGTTTACAGACCTACCTCCGATTGATTGACCATAACTCACTCAATTCAACTCGGAATTGATTCAAATCCATGCCATTTTGAATATGCCGAAGTGTAGTCGAAAACGGAAGAAACGAAGATGAAAAACTCCAAGTATTTTAAGAGTTATGATGGAAATTGTTAGACTCGCGATTTCGCCTAGCAGTTTACAGACCTACCTCCGATTGAATGACCATAACTCACTCAATTCAACTCCAAATCGATTCAAATTCAGGTCATTTCGAAGATGTCGAAGTGTAGTTGAAAACGAATGAAACGGATATGAAAAACTCTAAGTATTTTGGGAGTTATGATGGAAATAGTTAGACTTGCGCTTTGGCCTAGCAATTTACAGACCTACCTCCGACTGATTGACCATAACTCACTCAATTAAACTCAAAATTCATTGAAATTTGTTCCATTTCGAATGAGTCGAAGTGTAGTTCAAAACGGAAGAAACAGAGATGACAAAAGCTAAGTATTTTGAGGGTTATGGTGGAAATAGTTAGACTCGCACTTTGGTCTAGCTGTTTACAAACCTACCTCCGATTGATTGATCATAACTCACTCAATTCAACTCGGAATTGATTCAAATTCATGTCATTTCGAAGATATCGAAGTGTAGTTGGAAACGGAAGAAACAGAGATGAAAAATACAATTATTTTATGAGTTATGATGTAAATACTTAGACTTGCGCTTTGGTCTAGCAGTTTACAGGCCTACCTCCGATTGATTGACCATAACTCACTGAATTCAAATCGGAATTTAATCAAATTCATGCCATTTCGAAGATGTCGAAGTGTAGTTGAAAATGGAAGAAACTGAGATGAAAAACTCCATGTATTTTGAGAGTTATGATGCAAATCGTTAGACTCGCGCTTTCGCCAAGCAGTTTACAGACCTAACTTCGATTGATTGACCATAACTCACTCAATTCAACTCGGAATTCATTGATTTTTTTCCATTTCGAACGAGTCGAAGTGTAGTATAAAACGGAAGAAACGAAGATGAAAAAAGCCAAGTATTTTGAGAGTTACGGTCGAAATAATTAAACTCGCACTTTCGTCTAGCAGTTTACAGACCTACCTCTGATTGATTGACCATATCTCACTCAATTCAGCTCGGAATTGATTCAAATTAATGCCATTTCGAAGATGTCGAAGTGTAGTTGAAAACGGAAGAAACGGAGATGAAAAACTCCAAGTATTTTAAGAGTTATGATGGAAATTGTTAGACTCGCGCTTTCGCCTAGCAGTTTACAGACCTACCTTCGAATGAATGACCATAACTCACTAAATTAAACTCGGAATTCGTTTAATTTTGTTCCATTTCGAAGGAGTCGAAGTGTAGTTTAAAACGGAAGAAACGGAGATGAGAAACTCCAAGTATTGTAAGAGTTATGATGGAAATAGTTAGACTCGCGCTTTCGCCTAGCAGTTTACGGACCTACCTCCGATTAATTGACCATAACTCACTCAATTCAACTAGGAATTCATTGAAATTTGATCCATTTCGAAGGAGTCGAAGTGTAGTTCAAAACGAAAGAAACGGAGATGAAAAAAGCTAAGTATTTTGAGAGTGATGGTGGAAATTGTTAGACTCGCACTTTGGTCTAGCTGTTTACAGACCTACCTCCGATTGATTGACCATAACTCACTCAATTCAACTCGGAATTGATTCAAATCCATGCCATTTTGAATATGCCGAAGTGTAGTCGAAAACGGAAGAAACGAAGATGAAAAACTCCAAGTATTTTAAGAGTTATGATGGAAATTGTTAGACTCGCGGTTTCGCCTAGCAGTTTACAGACCTACCTCCGATTGAATGACCATAACTCACTCAATGAACACAAAAAAAATTTTAAATTCCAAAAAATAGATCATCCTGAGATGGCTATTTTTTCGAATTTCGTAATTTCTCGGCCATTATTTTAAATAAAATTCCACTCTTCACTCAAATTCTAAAAAACCTTTGATCCAGTATCCGATCCGATCCGATAGTTATTTTACTCTATTTAGATAGATCAATGTATTAAATTTTGAGACGAAACGGAACTGAAACACTAATGCAGATCATGATTTTAAGCACACACATTTAATATTGAATTAAATTCATTTAAATGCTTAAAAATCATGCAAAAATCTAAAAAAATATCAAATAATTCGGGAAAAATTCGAGAACAGTGTACCTACCTGTGGTGGAGATCCCCGCCGAATCCAAAAGCTGAAAAAATCCGAAAATCTCGCCTACGTGCGATCCGCTACCGCTTTCATTCTCTTTTTCTTTCTTTTTTTGTTTCTTTTTTTCTTATTTTTCTTACTGTGAGAAAGAGATAGATAGATAAGAGTGAATGAGAGTGATAGAGAGAGATTGAGACCGAGAGAAACACAAAGAGATAGAGAGGTTGAGAGATGGAAAGTGAGAGATAGACAGAGAGATAGATAAATAGAGAGAGAGTGATAGAGAGTAAAAGAGAGTGAAAATGAGAGTGGGATGGAGAGACAGACAGGGAACGAGACAGAGAGTGGAATGAGGGTGGGAGAGAGTGAAACAGAGAGTGGAGTAGGAGTGAGAGAGCCCGAAGCAGAGAATGGAGTGAGGGTGAATCGTGGATGGAGGGAGTGAGAGAGAAACGAGAAAAAATGAAAAAACAGTGTTAAAAAAAAAGGTGAAAACACTCTGTTTTTGTAGTTTTTATGAGAGAGAGAGAGAGAGAAAAAAAAACTGACAACAAAACAGAGTATGTGATACTCTGTTCGGTTTTTTTTTTTTTTTTGAAAAAAAAAAACGCTGCTGGGGGAGAGTTAGAGGGGAGATGAGAGGGTTAAATGGAGTATGAGAGAGGAGTAGTGCTGTTAAGAAGAGAATACGAATGGGGAAGAAGGCTGCTATGTTGAATCGTGTTTTCCCTTGTCTTCTCTTTTTTTTTTCACAAATCTGTTCTTCCCTCTATTCAAAACAGAGAGCCGTATTTTCCACCTTTTTTCTTCTCCCTTTTTTTTTTCTTTTCATTCTCCCATCTCTTCTGTTACGATCCGCCAAGCTCACCCAAGGAAGAAAGTTTCTATCCTTTCCTTTCTCCTTTCTTTTTTTTTTAGAATCTTTTCACCCCTACATAGCAATTTTCCTTTTCATCATCTGGGAATGGGTAGGAGCTACCAACCTTATTCGAGGTCGTCCCAAGATTTCCCTTTACGTGAATTTTAAATAGCAACCTCAAAAAAATCCTTTCCCAACTTAATTCAACTAAGTATAGAAAGCCGATTTCGTATAATTCCTAAACTCCAAGTGGGGCGTACATGGAGAATGGAAAAAGAATGAGAGAGAGAGGAACACTATACAGTTGGCGTCATTGGATGATCCAATCCGCCCAATTAGTGGGCCGCAATACAAATGGGTTGGTCTCCTAAATCTTTTCTATAGGATGATCTGAACCGTTCAACTTGTGAGCCTCAATACGAATGGATCATACCCTTCAAATCGGCTCCATATTGTTTAATTGGTGGCCCACAAATCTTTTTCGTTAGATTTCAACTCTTTTAAATTCGGACCCAGAAGAATAAAATTGAATTGCTTTGGGTGGGCCCCACACATATTTAGTGGGCCACTTGATTTTAAATCCCATAACCAAATGCTAGGCCCATTCTTTGGCCGAATTTTTCATGAGATCCATTCATCAAAATTTTGGCGGGTCCGCTTGTTTCAACTTAGTGAATCCCATTCCATGTTGGACAATTTTTTATTTTTTATTTTTTTCGAAAAATTTGAGCTTTGAAAACCATAGTGAACTCTACAAATGACTCAAATGTTTCTTATGTGGGCCAACTTGCTTGATCCAAATCTAACCAAAATGTTCAATGCGGGCCCACCAAACGGGTCCAAATTCTCCCTTGCTCGGATTCTCGTGAATAACCCTTCTCAACACTCAGCAAAAAAAAGCGAAACATGGCAGAAATGATCGGAAAGATTAAGGAAATATAAGAGACGGACACGGGAATGAAAAATACCAAAGAACCGATAGAAAAACACTAACTTCTCTGTTAACTAAGGCGGAGCAAAATGGGGGTGTCTACAGATGCCCCTCTTTGGTAAAGATGACGTAGTCATCGAATACCATAGCAAAAAGTGACGGAACCATTTTGCGTAGCTTTAATCGACAAAGGACACTCTAGACACAATGCAACTTAATATAATGCAAGACCCTAAACGAAATCCTAGAATTGGAATGCAATAAAAAATCCCGCTGCGGTGCCGTTCACAAACGGGCAACAAGAGAATGAGATGCCATTTTCGAATGGATATTCGGAGGGAAATGAGATATCACACTTGTGTGATGCTCAAAGAGAATAAGAGACCATAGTTGTATGGACTCGAAGAGAATGAACTACCGTATTTGTACGGATTCCAAAGAAATGAGACATCATAGTTGTATGATGTTAAAAGGGTATAAGAGACCATAGTTGTATGGACTCGAAGAGAATGAAATACCGTATTTGTGCGGATTCCAAGGAAATGAGACATCACATTTGTATGATGTTCAAATGGTATAAGAGACCATAGTTGTATGGACTCGAAGAGAATGAAATACCGTATTTGTACGGATTCCAAGGAAATGAGACGTCATATTTGTATGACGTTCAAAGAGAATAAGAGACCATAGTTGTATGGACTCGAAGAGAATGAAATACCGTATTTGTACGGATTCCAAGGAAATGAGACATCATAGTTGTATGATGTTCAAAGGGAATAAAAGACCATAGTTGTATGGACTTGAAGAGAATGAAATACCGTATTTATACGGATTCCAAGGAAATGAGACATCATAGTTGTATGATGTTCAAAGGGTATAAGAGACCATAGTCGTATGGACTCGGAGAGAATGAAATACCGTATTTGTACGGATTCCAAGGAAATGAGACATCATAGTTGTATGATGTTCAAAGGGAATAAAAGACCATAGTTGTATGGACTTGAAGAGAATGAAATACCGTATTTATACGAATTCCAAGGAAATGAGACATCATAGTTGTATGATGTTCAAAGGGAATAAAAGACCATAGTTGTATGGACTCGAAGAGAATGAAATACCGTATTTGTACGGATTCCAAGGAAAAATGAGACATCGCATTTGTGTGATGCTCAAAGAGAGAATATGATTTTCAAATGGATTCAGAGAGATATGATAATTTGAGTTTTGACAGAGATTATCAGAAAAAAGGAAATCGAAATCTCCAATTAACAATTTTTGAAGCAGAGGATTTAATAACACCATGCAGCAAAGGACTTTCATGGCTTGAATATGAGATGCCACTTCATTAGCAACCTGCCCCAGTTTGAGGCATTCTAACCCTCTTCTATTCATTGACCAGAGATCATTTTTCAAAGACTTTTTGCCATTCATGACAGTCTCACCTTTTTTCAAGTTTCTTGACGCCTGCTAATGAACCTGCCTTCAGAGTGATTGCACCCTACAACAATTCTAAAAATAGAGTTCATTAATTTTTCTAAAAAATAGAACCACAAACATTTGTAATAAAAGACAAAATAAGAAAGATTACTCAAGTAATCTCGTGATGCTTCTGACTTATCAGCATTTTCTTTTGGGTTAGGCTAGCCTCTTTTAAAGAATTTTTCTCCATTAATAAACTTCTTCACTTATTTTTAAGACAGTGATACTTCATATATCTTTCTATCGACTTTCAGATTGCTTTGAAATTAATGCCCCTAGTTTCGGGACTCATTGTTATTTTTGCCTGACCTACTGTGATTTCAGAGATCGATGTAATTCTTCTGGGGAGAACCCAATCTTACCACGACCAAGTCTCCCTTTTCGGATTTTCAACTTGGCGGACCGCTCGGCCTTAACTTTTGCCTGAATCGCCTTTTCAGGTTTTCGACTCAGCAGGCCACCCCCTTAACTTTTGCCTAAGCCGCCCTTTCAGGTTTTTAACTTAGCAGGGGAATGATCCTAAATTTTGCCTAGATCGCCTTTTCAGTTTTTCAATCTAGCGGATCTTCAAGCTCCATTTTTTCTTTCTTTTTTCTGTATTTTTTTATTTTCTTTTTCTTTTTTACTTGAACACCAAAAGGACTTTATAGGTGAGGTAGGGCTTTTCAAAGAATGGCTTAAGGTTTTGCAAGAGTTTCGACCGAACCTGTGAACAGGTTGCCTACGTATCCCAGTGTAGGAATCAGGTCATGCATAGTTCAGGGCGAATGCTCCTAGTTTGAAGGTATTTCAATGTTCTTTTCTTTTCGGATAGCATGGATTTTTCCTTTTTCTTTTCTTCTTTTTTTTTTATTATTTTTTTACTTTCTTTTTGGAATGATCGATTTTCTTCTTTTGAAACAACCGAACTCGGTTTGACCGAGCTGCCTACGTACCCCGGTGTAGGGATCAGGTCATGCGTAGTTCAGGGCGAATGCCCCAAGTATATTGGGTTTTGAAGGAAAATTTTATTTAGGCTCAAAAGGGTTTGCAAAAGGTTATATATTTTTAATTTTGAGTTATGAATTTGGGATTTATTCGGCCAAAAGACGGCCTTCTGGTGTTTAAGCATAGAACCTCTTGAGTTGATCAAGATTTGTTGGTTCTGGCAATATTTCTCCATTTAAATTACGGAGCTTGACGGCTTTTCCGGGTAAGATTTGGTCCACAATGTATGGTCCTGACCAATTTGGTTTGAAATTGCCCCTTGGGTCAAACACTGCTGCTCGGTTCTCTTTCAGAACAAGATTGCCTTCTTCTAGATCTCTGATTTTAACCTTTTTATTAAAAGCTCTGGCTATTCTGCGCTGATAACCCTGCACATGGTAAAGCGCCTTTAACCTCTTCTCATCCAGCATGTTCAGCTCTTTATATCTGGCATCTGCCCATTCATTTTCTGGCAACTTAGCCTCAGTCAACACTCGGAGTGAAGGTACACGGATCTCAACAGGTAGCACTGCTTCCATCCCATAAACAAGAGAGTAAGGGGTTGCTCCAGTTGAAGATCTAATTGATGTTCTGTAAGCCCACAATGCATACGGTAACTTATTCGACCAATCCTTATAAGTTTCTGACATTTTGCTAATGATAGTCTTGACATTTTTGTTTGCAGCTTCTACTGCTCCATTTGTCTGCGGCCGATAGGGTGAGGATTTGTGATGCTTAATCTTGAACTCTTGGCAAAGAGTGATTACTTCTTTCTTGAAATGAGATCCGTTATCTGAGATAAGTTCATGGGGAATTCCATATCTGCAAATGATGTTGGTGCGTATGAATTTAGCAACTGATGCGGATGTAAGCTTTGCATAAGAAGCGGCCTCGACCCACTTGGTGAAGTAGTCAATTGCAACGAGTATGTACTCGTGACCATTAGATAACCTAGGAGAAATCTTGCCAATGATGTCAATTCCCCATACCGAAAACGGCCAAGGAGAGGTAAGAGAATGCAATTCGGTGGGTGGTACATGGATGAGATTCGCATGTATTTGACATTTATAGCATTTCTTCACAAATGTGTGACAATCTGCTTCCAATGTCGGCCAATAGTACCCCAGACGTAGGATCTTCTTTGCCAGCATCTTCCCATTCATATGAGGCCCGCACACTCCTTCATGAATATTTGCGAGAATTTCTTCTGCCTGATCTTCATTGACACATAAAAGTTGAATTTCATCGAAAGATCGTCGATACAACTCTCCTCCACAAATGACAAAATTAGCTGCCAATTTCTGCAAAGTCCTTATTTCTTTACTCGACGCCTCATTGGGATGCCCCTGGCCTGACATATAGTTCTTTATGTCCGTATACCATGGTTTTCCATCGGGACATCTTGCAGCTATTTCTATAGCACCAACATATGCAGGAGCCCATTGCTCTTGAACCGTGATGGGCCTCATCTTCATATTGTGAGGTATGTCAATCATAGAAGCTAATGTCGCTAAGGCATCGGCGAATCTATTCTTCAACCTTGGCAGATAACTGAAAGTGATGCACTGGAATTGTTTAGCAAGAGTATCCAAGTATTCATGATATGGCAATAGCTTTTCTTCTTTGGTTCTCCACTCTCCTTGAGTTTGGCAAATGATTAGCTTCGAATCTCCATATACGTCAAGATTCTCTATGCCTAAGGCCAATGCAGCCTCAAGCCCAACAATGCATGCTTCATACTCTGCCATATTGTTGGTGCAATTGAATTGTAACTTAACAGCAAGGGGAACATGCTCATTTCGAGGTGACACCAGCAATGCCCCTACTCCTTGTCCTGTTTGGTTTGCTGCTCCATCAAAATAGAGGGTCCAACCAGTTTCTGGATATTCATCTTCTACCATCATGATCTCTTCATCTGGAAACATTGGTTTGAAAGGCTGATTTTCTTCTTAGGGTGCTTCTGCCAATTGCTCAGCAATGACTCGGCCCTTTACTGATTTTTGGGTTACATGGGTGATGTCAAACTCAGACAACAACAATAACCATCTGGCAGTCCTGCCTATCAAGGCTGGTTTTTCAAAGAGGTACTTCAGAGGATCCATCCTTGACAGGAGCAAGACCTTATGTGATAGAAGGTAATGCCTGAGTCGCTGAGTATCCCAAACCAGAGCTAAGCAGGTTTTTTCTAGGACAGTGTACTTCTGTTCATACTCCAACATTTTCTTACTGAGATAATACACAGCCTTTTCATGCTTGGTTTCTGGATCTTGCAGTGCTAACATACAACCCATTGTGGTTTCTGTTACTGACAAGTAAAGCAGCAAAGGATGCCCCGGTATCACTGGTGCTACTATTGGTGGTTCAGACAAACTTTGTTTTATCTTCTCAAAGGCTTGCTGACATTCCCCCGTCCATACTTTGGAAGAGTTTTTCTTTAAGAGCTTAAAGATAGGTTCACAAGTTGATGTCAGATGAGCGATGAATCGCCTTAGGAACTGTATCCTTCCTAGGAATCCCCGAATTTCCTTCTCGATTTTAGGCGGCGGCATCTCCTGGATAGCCTTAATCTTCTGAGGATCTACCTCTATGCCCCTTTGACTCACCATAAATCCAAGCAACTTACCAGAGGTAACCCCGAATACACACTTGTTAGGATTCAGGCGAAGCTGGTATTTGAGTATTCTTTCAAAGAATTTCTTGAGGTTCGGGATGTGATCTCTCATTTCCTTAGCTTTTACAATCATATCATCAACATAAACTTCGACTTCTCTATGTATCATGTCATGGAGTAGGGCTGTAGCTGCTCTTTGATATGTCGCACCGGCATTCTTAAGACCAAATGGCATTACCCGATAGCAATATGTCCCCCATTGTGTAATGAACGAGGTCTTAGCCATGTCCTCGGGTGCCATCTTAATTTGATTGTAGCCCGAGAAACCATCCATGAACGATAGTAATTCATGCCCGGCCGTATTGTCTACCAGGATATCGATATGTGGTAGAGGAAAATCATCTTTTGGACTTGCCTTGTTCAAATCCCTGAAATCTACACACATTCTCACCTTTCCATCTTTCTTCGGTACAGGTACTATATTTGCGAGCCATTCTAGATATTCTACCACTTGCAGGAACCCAGCATTCAACTGCTTAGTAACTTCTTCTTCTACTTTCAGGACCCACTCGGGCTTCATTCTCCTTAGCTTCTGCTTTTTAGGTTTAATCCCAGGCAACAGAGGTAGCTTGTGCTGAACAATGTCTTCGCTCAACCCGGGCATATCTTTGTAGGACCAGGCAAAAACTTCTTTATATTCCTTAAGTAGGTTTATTAATTCATCGCGCTCTTCAGAGGATAGAGTATTTCCAATTTGTATTTCCTGTATTAAATCTTCTGTTCCGATGTTTATAATTTCGATTTCATCTTTAAGAGGCTCGGCTCGGCGCTCCTCCTCTTGTTTGAGCATATGCTGCAATTCAAGGGGAGTTTCGTCGATCCCCTCTTCCTCGTCTGAGGAGGGAGTGTTGTCATTATTATTAAAGTCAGAAGCAAACACAGAGACATACTGAGAATCAGATTTCATTGAATTGAAAGAAATTACATCATTATTATCGGACTCATCCTGAACAGGCTCAGGATTCACATAGTAAATAAACTCAGAAAATGACTCGCCTGGACTAGGCACTGACACTGATTCAATCGACTTGACTAGACTTGACTTAGCAATAAAATAAGATGGAAAAACATCAGAACTCCAGTTTGAAAGATTTTCTGTTGCAGGTGCAATCTGACTCTGAGGTTCAGTAAAGGTATCATTACTCTGAATAACTGCCACCAGCACATCTTCACAATCGGTCTCTTCTTGTTCTTCAGAATAGTAATCAACATCTGGCACATTTTCTTCAAACAAAGATCCCAGCACATCTGGCTCAAGGTAGACTAACCAGTCCTCAACAGCTTTCTCAACATAATATATCGGCGGTTATGTTTCTGGGAGAGTAAGGCCATTAAATATTTCAAAACCGGGTATCATGATTCCTGTCACTGAGTTATACCATGGTTAAGAAAACCCATAGTATGTAGAGGTCTCACCTTCTTTGATAAAATGACCATTCATCGATAAGGAATATGGAGCCATTGGGAGTACCCTTCCGGTGCGGCGGACTTCTTCCTTCAATTTCAACAATTCTTCCATGGCTTCCTCCTCCTCCTCAGTAGGTACATATCCAAGAGCGAAAATTCCATGGTTTGCTTTGATTGGGCGCCAGTGATCCCTTGCTTGGATCACGGCCCAAATTCATACCAGGGAAGTAATTCATTTTTCTCATCATCTTGGCCACCACAGGACTGATGGCAAAAGGCAAATACAACTCCTCCCGAGAGGCGTCCTCATAAGAAATAGCAGCAACGTCGAATGCGAAACCATTCAAGTTGTAGTCATTTGCTTTTGCAACTGGAAGGATCAAGGTTTCTCCTGTTATCTGCCCTATTTCTGGCTCTTCGTTACCTCTGACAGTGAACAACTTCCCATCTTTGATGAACTTCAGTTTTTGGTGAAGGGTTGAAGCAACAGCACCTTCCTTATGCAACCAGGGACGTCCTAGAAGCATATTGAACGAGGCTTTGATATCAATTACTTGAAACTCAACCTCAAATTCTTGACCGCCTACAACAATTTTGGTGGTGAGGACTCCGACCACATTTCTGCGGGTGTTGTCATATGCGAGGATACCAAGGGTTGATTCGGCAAAATCAGTGGGACCGAAACCCAAGGTAATGGCAGTTCTCAATGGACACACATTCAAGGCGGATCCGTTATCTACCAACACAGATGGTACTTTCTTGCCTCCACAGACAATAGTGACATGAAGGGCTCTAGCATGATTCCGACCATGAGAAGGCAGCTCCTGATCTGAGAAACTAATGGCCCTGGTGGTCTGGGTTAGAGCAACAACTTCAGCCAGTTGCTCCGGAGATATCTCTGAGGATACCTGTGTGGTATTCAATTCTTTCAACACAGCCTCTCTGTGTTTCTTTGATGCTATCAATAATCCCCATACAGATATAACAGCCTGAGTTTTCTTCAACTGCTGCACAACATCATCTGGATCTTTCACATATTGCGGCTCCTCTCCTCGAGCCAATGCCCCTGGATTTTCGACTCTCAATTCAGCAGGTTTGAAAATTCTTCCGCCCCTTGTCACATGTCTGACTTCATCCAATTCAGGCTCATCATAAGTGATAATTTGAGGGACTTGTGGCTCGTAGGTGATTACCAAGGGAGGTACTGACTTTCTTGGGTATGATTCATCACAGAAGATGATTTGGGGTTCAGAAATGGGTTCCAAGGCACATATGAGGGTGATAGGGTCAAACTCAGAATCTCCTATGGTTATGGCATTAACGGCAGCAGGAGGGTTAGCATGACCAGGTAGCGGGTTTTGGGTGACATTGGGTCTTGGCTGGAATGCAATGACTTTCTCATCGATGAGTTTCTGGATTCTATATTTCAAGGCAATGCAATTGTCAGTAAGATGACCAGGACCTCTGTGGTACTCACAGTGTAGGTCAGCTCGCCAATTTGCAGGTAGAGGATTGGGTGGAGGCCGGATGGCAGGTAGGGTTATACGACCTGAAGCCAGACACTGCTTAAGCACCTCTGAAGATGGAATGGGAAGAGGGGTAAATTCTACCCGGGTTTGTTGCCGAGGTGCGGTCGCGAGTTGAGCATAGTCCATTACTAGAGGTTCTTGGGATTTGGAGGACTGAGCATTGGAACGAGAGATGCTACTGACTTGGGCTGGAGGGGACTTTTTGAAGTCTCTGGGGTTTGGGTTGCTACGGTTAAATACACCTTGAGCCATAGCCTCCTCTATCTGGGTGCCTGCCACAATGAAGTGTTTGAAGTCTGGATAGTATTGCAATGACATGTGATACTGGAGCTGGGGGGAAATGTTTTTCATGATTATTTGAACCTGCTCTTCTTCAGACGGGCGCTCCATCATCTGAGCTGCTATTCTCCTCCATCTTTTCAGAAAAATCAGGAAGGATTCCCTCGAGTCTTGCTTTGTTCTCTCTAAATCCTTTCTGGTGATTTCTGTCCCATCATCATATTTGAACTGCCTGATGAATTGTTCGCCAATATCCTTCCATGTTCTGTAACGAGTCTTGTCCAAGACCATGAACCATCTCCTAGCAACCTTGGTTAGGGAAACTGGGAACAATTGAGCCATTTGCTCAGGAGATAAGCCTTGAGGCTGACACATGATGGTGAACATTTGCAAATGTGTGATTGGACAACCCACACCATCATATTTGTCGAAATCGGGCATTTGAAAATTAGCAGGAAGGCGGATTTCAGGAAATAGAGTAAGATCACTGGGATTGAAACCACCCTGGTCTTGAAACTGAATGTCTTGAACTTTCCTGGCAAGAGTCTCTAATTTCTCCATAACAGACTTATCAACCATGAACTGAGAAGGCCTACTGCGATCCTCGCTGTACTGCTCTTTTTCTAAGTCTTCTTCGGCTTTATCAGGGATATTGATGAACACTGGTTGGGCAGGTGCTGCTAAAGTAGCTGCTTGGTGCATAGGCCCTTTATCCTTGGACAACGACGGTCCCAACTTTTCAGAAAGCCGAGCCTTGATAACTCGGTTCTCCTCTTTGAGTTCTTGAAGCTGCTGGAGAATCAAGGTAAGAGTATCGGTAATAGCAGCAGGTGGAAGGCCATCTTGGTTATCTGCCATTGGTGAGGATGAGGACAGGAAAGAAGGAGATGCTAGGGTTCTTAGAGAAGGTGGTGGAGAGACAGAATTCCTCTCCAATCGTGAAGAGACCCGAACCCAATGAGCAGTAGGGTTAGCTATGATGTTTACTTCCCTGAAATATTTGAAAGACACATTTTAAAATCACGGAAAGAAGTAAACAATGATGCATGCATAGACTAGGATGATGAGAGAGAAAGATGAACTTTATTGATCAATCATTGAAGCTTGAGTACAGGGTTCATTCTTTCAAAGATAAACGGATAAGATTAAACATGAAACTAAGCATTCTTTTTAGACTTCTTCTTTGGACGACAATCATGCTCAGCTGACTCTTTTAGAGGTTTGATGATCCTGACATCCCAAGCAGATGAAACGGCTTTGACAATCTTGGGCTTGAGATCCTCAGGCGGATAGAAATGACGAAGGGGAGGCACAATAGATTGCTCCCTTCCATACTGACGCAGGATCCTAGCAGGAACATAAAAGGAAGTCTTTTTTAGACCAAGAAGGCGAACGTAGTTAGCTTCTCCAGTGTTGAAGACGGCTTCTTGGATTCCAGGAATTTGCCAATAAATCTGATCTTGTCGGCGAGAATTTAACCATTCAACCCAATCGCTTTTATGACCGAAAGAAACATCATGATGCCATTCACTGAAGGTGTACAACGTATGATCGAAATGCACAGGAGCTGGATTTTTAGTTTGTGGCACAACCACACCTGAAGTAAAGCAGGACATCCTGAGAAAGAACCAACGAAGGAGCGAACATAAGAGCCTGGACCTGAGCTGGCACGAAGACGAGCCATATCATCCAAACCATTGAAGGTTTCTGCAAGCATAGTAGGAATTGGATTGGCACCACGATCCATTTGATCGACGAGGTCCAAGAGAACAGCTGACGCAAAGCGAGAAGGCTGGACAGTGAGGAACCTAGCAAAAGAGCAGAATCTCAGAGCACGACGTCGGGCTTTCTGAATATCAACAGCACCAATGTGTCCAACAGGAGGGTAAATGTCAATCAGTTGCTGCATAAACACTTCTTGGCCTTTGATGAAAGAGCTCATGGATTCATCTGGATTATTCATCAAGCGAAGGAACAAAGGACGATAATCTGGAACACAGGATGGCTTCACTAGATGGCCATCCACAGGATATTCCAATAAGGCACACCATTCTTCAAAGGTGGGACACATTTCTAAGTTGCCAAAATGGAAGACATGATGATCGGGATCCCAACACACTGATGCGGCATAGAGTAATCCCCAATCGAGCTTAATGGTCGCCACATAGCCGAAGAGATTTTTCTCTTGCTCACTTATGGCATAGATATGGGATTCTCTTAATGTACCACGGATCCAATCAAGAATTGTACGAGTAGACATGGTGCCTGTAAGCCAAGAGAAGGGATACAAGAATGATCAAGATTACATGAACATAAGATTGGGATAAGTTCCTGCCAGTAAAAGAAAGTATGAATACATGATCGAATCACATGATAGAAGATTGAAAATCGTACGATCAAGAGATGAGATGAGATAGCATAGGATTGCTTTCAACGGATAGATCATGAATGACTAATCCTATGAGATCTTTGCAAATGATGGGATTTATATCCTAACCCCAAAGGGAAAGTTTTTTAATCTTCGCACATTTTAACAGTGTTACCTGAAGGCATCAACCCTAATCCTAATCTATCGGAGTGGAGAGAGAATCTCGACTCATGACTTTGTTCGTGTATCTAAGGACCGATCGTAGCCATTGGAAGATGGACTACGGCCTAATCTAGACACAAATGGGTAGGATATCCTAAACTAGGCTCAAACACATGATGCACATGTGTTCGTATTCTACATGCATGTGTGGGTTAATCTAGGGGTAAGGCCAAGAGTTCCCTTAGCGCGAATCCATGTTCGATATACTGTACCAGTGTCCGGCGTATCAGTACGTGAACAACAGATCCGTTTACGCACCATAAGGTGCTAGGCTAAGGGTGGAATGCTTCTCTAGCACAGAAGCACCAGGTGATGAAATCCCAGTCAACCATGCTAGATAACACTCCAGGTTCTTAAAATAGGACGTGTGTGCATGTGAGATGCAGGGTTTAGATGCAAGTGATGTAAGTGTGTGCAAATAGTTCGCGCAATCTATGATGCCTTCAGGTTTTGTTAGATTAAGTTCAAGTAAAATGTGATGAGAAAATAAAGCATACAAACTAATCTAACAAGTATATAAGAGATAGAGTTTTTATGAGCCAGTTAAATTAAATTCAAATGAGTTATCTTCTGAAATTTTACTGAAGTTAGGCGGTCCCCAGCAGAGTCGCCAAACTGTGGGACCCGATCCCGCGAGAGGGGTGGGGCGCGAGCCGCCACGCCTTCTCTTGGTCTCTCGTACCCACGTGATTGGCGCGTGCATTTTTATTATTGATTTTAATTCGTCTTTTATGTGAACTTGGGATCACTAAGGCAATCCGAATTCCACACAAAAGAGACTGACAGAGTCGCCACCTAGATGTGGGATCTAGGACCCATAATTAACCAGAAATCTAGACTCGCTACCTGATTACAAGAATGGAAGGTATGGGGAGTTATCCACCACATGCACCATTCCTGCCCGATAATCGGTCTTCGATTCCAAAAGCTAACTCTTTTCAATTTATTTTAAATGGCTCATTCAACTCTCTGTTAATATGCGAACTAAGTGACATGCATCCTACGATCTAATTTCAATGTAAATCCTAAGTGTGTATCTTGATTTCTTTATTTGTTTGAATTCATTCTAAGTGAAAGTTCTCCTAAAATTCTAATTTCATGGAAAATCATAAGTGATTTAATTAAGCATTTACAAGAAAATTAATATACAAAACACCACAATTTGTTGTAGTGCCGACTCGCGGTTAGTATGCCATCAGACATCCAAACTGCCTACGTACCCAAGCCTCACTGGGATCAGAGTCGACGTAGTTCGGTGCACCTAAGCTAAGCTACTTATGCCTAACTCAACTAAGACACCGACCTAGACGGGATTGACTGTTTCAACAGTTTTAGGAGGAGTTATTTAATTCAAGTTGAGGATTTTATTATCCTAGGATTTCATCTAAGATGCTATATGATTCTTATCTAAATACAAGTTGTCCCTTAGACTAATGCAGGTTAGCCTACATCCTAGTTTACTAGGCTTGTCCTAGGGGAAGATTGGGTGACTAGTGTAACTAGACATATGGCACGATTGCTATCCATAGCAAGCGTCCGTGATGAGGCTGGACTCCTAACTCTAGGACTCCCTAAAACCTAAGACTCCCTAAAACCTAGGACACGACACGACACCAGTGTTCCTAAATTGGGCTCTAATGGTTCTTACGACGGAAACCATAATCCAATGTTTCCAAAAGACTCGAGACAAATCAATTCAAGTTCTTGAAGTTAATGAATTTCAGATTTCAAGGATTTTCAGTTTTTGGACATTTAAGGATTACCAATTGTTTTTACGGTTCACCAATTTCGGCCTAGAATAACATCCAAGGAAGGGAATCGTGCGCTCTTTTCTTATGCAATTTAATACTTAGGTTATAACATCTTATTGCCTGGCATATCTCAGGATTTCCGTAGACAGGGAACCTCGGAGCCAACAACATGCTATAGCTTAAATATTCAAATTGTCAAAAATCGATTGCAATTGGGATACGATTATGGATGTACTGGCCATTTTTCCAGGGAAATCTAAAGATCCTAAAATTTCTGTTTCAATGGATTAAGGAATTAATATGTGACAGAGATTTAAGGTTCTTTAAAAATTTTCAGAAGATTTTCAATTAATTTCAATATTTTAATGGATTTTATCAATTTTAAACCATATGAGTGATTTTACAAGTGAAACTGTTGAAAACAAATTCGAAATGAGTTGAAACTTCTACAGCAGCAAGATATGATGAGATTTAGCTTACTGGAAGATTTTTACATTAAACTCATATTTAATTTTGATTTAACAATTAATTGACCAGATTGTAAAAATAACACAGAAACTACTAGAAATAGAAATCTAAATTCATTGAAACTTCTACAGTAGTAAGATATAAGTAAAAATAGCATGCTGTGAGATTTTCATGAATTGTAGAAACTATTTACTATCCATTTCGGATTTTTCAATTTTCAGACCAGATTATGAATTAACACTACATCCCATATGAAACAAGATCCAAATCATTTGAAAATTTTACAGAAACAAGAAATATGGAATATAAGACTACTGTAAAAATTTTGAGAATTTTATCTGTGATCTAATGTCAGTACAAATTCTCCCAAAATCTGATAATTTTCAAAGAAAGCATAAAATAATATACCAAACAAAATCCAAAAATTCTCAAAAATTCATGGTAGAATGTATCAGTATCATATTATTTTCCCACGAAATTTCATTAATTTTGGAATCTGTTTAGTGTATAATTTATTTTTCTTCGTCAAAAAGATATTTTTGAAGAGTTTTCTATTTTTAAAACACGATTTTCGAGAAAATTACGATCCAGAAAACGTCCTTTAATCTTGTTCTGATATGATGAACACAAGAAAAATTTTAAATTCCAAAATATAGATCATCCTGAGATGGCTATTTTTTCGAATTTCGTAATTTCTCGGCCATTATTTTAAATAAAATTCCACTCTTCACTCAAATTCTAAAAAATCTTTGATCCAGTATCCGATCCGATCCGATAGTTATTTTACTCTATTTAGGTAGATCATTGTATTAAATTTCGAGACGAAACGGAATTGAAACACTAATGCAGATCATGATTTTAAGCACGCACATTTAATATTGAATTAAATTCATTTAAATGCTTAAAAATCATGCAAAAATCTAAAAAAATATCAAATAATTCGGAAAAAATCCGAGAACAGTGTACCTACCTGTGGTGGAGATCCCCGCCGAATCCAAAAGCCGAAAAAATCCGAAAATCCCGCCTACGTGCGATCCGCTTCCGCTTTCTTTCTCTTTTTCTTTCTTTTTTTGTTTCTTTTTTTCTTATTTTTCTTACTGTGAGAAAGTGATAGATAGATAAGAGTGAATGAGAGGGATAGAGAGAGATTGAGACCGAGAGAAACACAAAGAGATAGAGAGGTTGAGAGATGGAAAGTGAGAGATAGATAAATAGAGAGAGTGATAGCGAGTAAAAGAGAGTGAAAATGAGAGTGGGATGGAGAGACAGACAGGGAATGAGACAGAGAGTGGAATGAGGGTGGGAGAGAGTGAAATAGAGAGTGGAGTAGGAGTGAGAGAGACCGAAACAGAGAATGGAGTGAGGGTGAATCGTGGATGGAGGGAGTGAGAGAGAAATGAGAAAAAACGAAAAAATAGAGTGTTAAAAAAAATGTGAAAACACTCCGTTTTTGTAGTTTTTATGAGAGAGAGAGAGAGAGAGAGAGAGAGAGAGACAAAACAGAGTATGTGATACTCTGTTTGGTTTTTTTTTTTTTTTTTTTTTTTTAAAAAACGCTACTAGGGGAGAGTTAGAGGAGAGATGAGAGGGTTAAATGGAGTATGAGAGAGGAGTAGTGCTGTTAAGAAGAGAATACGAATGGGGAAGAAGGCTGCTATGTTGAATCGTGTTTTCCCTTGTCTTCTCTTTTTTTTTCACAAATCTGTTCTTCCCTCTATTCAAAACAGAGAGCCGTATTTTCCACCTTTTTTCTTCTCCCTTTTTTTTTTTTCCTTTTCATTCTCCCATCTCTTCTGTTACGATCCGCCAAGCTCACCCAAGGAAGAAAGTTTCTATCCTTTCCTTTCTCCTTTCTTTTTTTTTTTAGAATCTTTTCACCCCTACATAGCAATTTTCCTTTTCATCATCTGGGAATGGGAAGGAGCTGCCAACCTTATTCGAGGTCATCCCAAGATTTCCCTTTACGTGAATTTTAAATAGCAACCTCAAAAAAATCCTTTCCCAACTTAATTCAACTAAGTATAGAAAGCCGAAGGATTTCGTATAATTCCTAAACTCCAAGTGGGGCATACATGGAGAACGGAAAAAGAATGAGAGAGAGAGGAACACTATACAGTTGGCGTCATAGGATGATCCAAACCGTCCAAATAAACGAGCCACAGTCTTATTTGATGAGTTGTCAAATGAATGGTCGTTCACTCTAAATCGGCCATTGGATGATCCAATCCGCCCAATTAGTGGGCCGCAATACAAATGGGTTGGTCTCCTAAATCTTTTCTATAGGATGATCTGAACCGTTCAACTTGTGAGCCTCAATACGAATGGATCATACCCTTCAAATCGGCTCCATATTGTTTAATTGGTGGCCCACAAATCTTTTTCGTTAGATTTCAACTCTTTTAAATGCGGACCCAGAAGAATAAAATTGAATTGCTTTGGGTGGGCCCCACACATATTTAGTGGGCCACTTGATTTTAAATCCCATAACCAAATGCTAGGCCCATTCTTTGGCCGAATTTTTCATGAGATCCATTCATCAAAATTTTGGCGGGTCCGCTTGTTTCAACTTAGTGAATCCCATTCCATGTTGGACAAATTTTTTTTTTTTTTTTTCAAAAAATTTGATCTTTGAAAACCATAGTGAACTCTACAAATGACTCGAATGTTTCTTATGTGGGCCAACTTGCTTGATCCAAATCTAACCAAAATGTTCAATGCGGGCCCACCAAACGGGTCCAAATTCTCCCTTGCTCGGATTCTCGTGAATAACCCTTCTCAACACTCAGCAAAAAAATGCGAAACATGGCAGAAATGATCGGAAAGATTAAGGAAATATAAGAGACGGACACGGGAATGAAAAATACCAAAGAACCGATAGAAAAACACTAACTTCTCTGTTAACTAAGGCGGAGCAAAATGGGGGTGTCTACACCATGCTATATTCGTCCTCAGATTCTTGAGCACAGAGTGGGGTTGATTCCAATGGGGACTTCCCTGAAACAGCATCAGCATCATGAGCAGCATGGGCTAACTTGAGAGCATGAGCTTGCTGATGCTTTTCCTGAAGGTTGCCAATGAAAGAGTAAAAACTGTTGGTGGGGGAGCTTTGCCTTGGCCACCCATCTTCTTCTCCCCCACGAAATGGGGAAGAACTTTTCTTTCCTGGGTCAGGGGGCATCATAGAGAACATAAACTAACCTGGAAAGGGAGAGGAGCAAGGAGGGCTTGGCCCCTTGGCTTCCCACCGGCAGATGCCGGAGGAAGAAGAAGATCAAGTTTCTCTCTCTAGAATCTCAGAGCTTCTCTCTCTAAATGGCAGTAGGTCTGTTTTTTTAGTGTATTTTAAGAGTTATGATAGAAATTGTTAGACTCGCGCTTTCGCCTAGCATTTTACAGACCTACCTCTCATTGAATGACCATAACTCACTCAATTCAACTCGGAATTCATTGAAATTTGTTCCATTTAGAAGGAGTCGAAGTGTAGTTCAGAACGGAAGAAACGGAGATGAAAAACTCCAAGTATTTTAAGAGTTATGATGGAAATAGTTAAACTCGCACTTTCGCCTTGCCGTTTATAGACCTACCTCCGATTGAATGACCATAACTCACTCAATTCAACTCTGAATTCATTGAAATTTGTTCCATTTCGAAGGAGTCGAAGTGTAGTTTAAAACGGAAGATACAAAGATGAAAAAAGCCAAGTATTTTGTGAGTTATGGTGGAAATAGTTAGACTCGCACTTTGGTCTAGCTGTTTACAGACCTACCTCTGATTGATTGACCATAACTCACTCAATTCAACTCGGAATTGATTCAAATTCATGCCATTTCGAAGATGTCAAAGTGCAGTTGAAAACGGAAGAAATGAAGATGAAAAACTACAAGTATTTTAAGAGTTATGATGGAAATTGTTAGACTCGCGCTTTCGCCTAGCAGTTTACAGTCCTACCTCCGATTGAATGACCATAACTCACTCAATTCAACACGGAATCGATTCAAATTCATGCCATTTTGAAGATGTCGAAGTGTAGTTGAAAATGGATGAAACGGAGATGAAAAACTCCAAGTATTTTGAGAGTTACTATGGAAATAGCTAGACTCGCGCTTTGGTCTAGCAGTTTACAGACCTAACTCCGATTGAATGACCATAACTCACTCAATTCAACTCGGAATTCATTAAAATTTGTTCCATTTCGAAGGAGTCGAAGTGTAGTTTAAGACGGAAGAAACGGAGATAAAAACTCCAAGTATTTTGAGAGTTATGATGGACATAGTTGGACTCATGCTTTGCACTAGCAATTTACAGACCCACCTCCGATTGATTGACCATAACTCACCCAATTTAACTCGGAATTGAGTCAAATTCATGTCATTTCGAAGATGTCGAAGTGTAGTTGAAAACGGAAGAAACGGAGATGAAAAACTCTAAGTGTTTTCAGAGTTATGATGGAAATAGTTAGACTCGCGCTTTCGCCTACCAGTTTACAGACCTACCTCCGATTGAATGACCATAACTCACTCAATTCAACTCGGAATTCATTGAAACTTGTTCCATTTCGTAGGAGTCGAAGTATAGTTCAAAACAGAACAAACAGAGATGAAAAAAGCTAAGTATTTTGAGAGTTATGGTGGAAATAGTTAGACTCGCACTTTGGTCTAGCTGTTTACAGACCTACCTCCGATTGATTGACCATAACTCACTAAATTCAACTCGGAATTGATTCAAATTAATGCCATTTCGAAGATGTCGAAGTCTTGTTGAAAATGGAAGAAACGAAGATGAAAAACTCCAAGTATTTTAAGAGTTATGATGGAAATTGTTAAACTCGAGCTTTCGCCTAGCAGTTTACAGACCTACCACTGATTGAATGACCATAACTCACTCAATTCAACTCGGAATCGATTCAAATTCATGCCATTTCGAAGATGTCGAAGTGTAGTTGAAAACGGATGAAACGGAGATGAAAAACTCCAAGTATTTTAAGAGTTATGATGGAAATAGTTAGACTCGCGCTTTCGCCTAGCTGTTTACAGACGGCTCCGATTGAATGAGCAGAACTCACACAATTCAACTCGGAATTCATTGAAATTTGCTCCATTTCGAAGGAGTTATGGTGGAAATAGTTAGTCTCGCGCTTTGGTCTAGCAGTTTACAGACGTACCTCAGATTGATTGACCATAACTCACTCAATTCAACCCGGAATTGATTCAAATTCATGTCATTTCGAAGATGTCGAAGTGTAGTTGAAAAACAGAAGAAACGAAGATGAAAAACTCCAAGTATTTTAAGAGTTATGATCTAAATTGTTAGATTCGCGCTTTCTGTAGACACCCCCATTTTCCTACGCAGTAAAAAGCGAAAGATTCGGTAGTATCATCGAGTCTTGAGTCCGTATTCAGCGTTAGATTAGGCATCTATGCATTTTAGGGTAGATTTCACCTCGTTATGGGAGTTTTGAAGTTGATTCGTGATCCTAAAGGTCTCTAGGGGGTTCCTTTGGCCTCTAGAAGATGAAAGTGTAAGTTTCCAAGCAAATGAAAAAAACCTGCTATTTTTAGAATTTTCAGGGTTTCCCTCATTTTTGCCTATTTTGCACTGCTGAGGTATTTTGGTCATTCCCGATGTGTCTCGTTTGACCCCCGAGTTATATTTGAGAAATCTTGAGTGATTTTACAAATTTTTGAAAAAGCTGCTATTTTTATAAACTCATGGGGCTTCCACATTTTCATCATCTTATGGATATTTCAATCATTTCTCATATGTCCAAAATCATCTCGAGGGTACGGCTGATGGATTATGAGTAATTTCGTAAGTTTTGGGAAACCTGCTAAATTTAGATCTCTCAAGATTTTCTCTTAGTCTTCCACTTCGGGGGTATTTTAGACATTTCCAAACATATCATATTTTGTCCCTAAGTTGTGTCTAAGAAATCTTGAGTCCTTTCATAAATTTTTGAAAATATGCTATTTTTAAAATTTCTGAGGGTTTTTCCTAGTCTCGCCAAATTCTAGTACCTCGGGATAATTTGGTCTTTTCCTGTGTAATTCTTTTGATCCCCGAAATATGTCTGAGAGATTATGAATGATTTCCTGAATTTTGGAAAACCTGCTAAATTTAGAATTTCTCAGGAGTTTCGCTTAATTTGGAAATTCTAAGTGTTGAGGGCATTTTAGGTATTTTTAGGGGGGTACCAAATGATCCTGTTTGAAATTGCTCATCAATAGGACCCAATTTTAAAAGTTTCTATTTTTGAAGTTTGATCACAAAGACTTTCCATTTTTAACATTTCCCTTTAGGGGTGAACCAATTTAAGGTTATTTTGGTCACATTTGGATGTGTAATTGTCAAATAGGGGCATTTTGGTCCGAAAAATTATTTTCCCAAAAAAGATGGTTTGATCATGTGTGAGGGATGCACCATAAATGTCAAATGGGTTGGGTCCATATATAGAATGTTGAATTTAGAAAGATTTTATTGAACTTTTACGAAAAACCCGAAACCAGTGTGAAATGGCCCATTGGGCTAAAGCCCGTAAAGATGGAGCTCATGTGGGTTCACCCATATGGGTCGACCACCATGGTGGGCGTCCCACATGGCTGACCCACATGAATTGAGCATCCAACCTTGATGATGTCACAATGGTGACATCATATTTGTTAAAAGAAAAATAAAAAGAATAAAAAAAAGAAAAGAAGGAAAGAAGGAAAAGAGGAATGATTGCTTAAAAAAGATTTTCTTCCAAAGAAGTAATGTGGAATAAAGAATAGCATGTCTTGATTGACAATAAATTAAGATTGAAATCAAATCCAATTTGGAAACAAGAAATAAAGCAAGCAAGAGGGGAAATTTGGAAACAAGCCAAAAATGAGAGCTCTCACATTGGGAACTACTATTTCTCTCTTAACCCTAGCTTTTTTGTATAAAAATCAAAGCAAACAATCCTAAAAAAGATTGGAAAAAGATCAAAATTGATTTTTTTCTCTCTCCTCCCAAGAAGAAAAAAAAAATCTCTTTTCTCTTGAAGTGTGATCTCTCTCTCAAGTGTTCTTCACAAAAGGAATTCTTGAATTCCTTCTTCTTCTCCAAGGCATCACACAATCAAGAATTATTGGAGTGTTCTTTGGGTCATCTTCATCATATAAAAGGGTGCGACAAAGCGTATACCTCAGATCTACGCACCCTAGAGACACTGAGCGCGATGAACGGTAGGATATTTATCTTTGTAATATCAAAAGTAGAAAAGCATTCTAGGGTTTTACTTTTGATAGATCAAATCAATGAATTTTTTCTTGAAATTCCAGTATGTTATAATATAGATTATGAGTTTTCAAAATCCAAAATTTGATCCAAAAATTAAATTACCTCCATTTAATAATGATTTTCTTTCGTTTTTTATTCAATATAGATTTAAATCGGATTATCAAAGAAAGTGTTAGAAAACGTGAGTTTCTTTAAAAACTGATATTTTTTGGGATTTCTATAAAATAAAATACTACTGGAAACTTAATTTTCAATCACGGTTTGGCCGTTTTACTTTTCATTCTAATTTTCAAACAATAACCCCGAAAGGGGTTATTTCTTGATGAACGAATCCAAAAGTATATCAAACCATGTCCAAAATTTATAAAATCTTATTTCCAAACTAATGTTTTGATTTCCAGAATACCCAAATATTTTCAGATTTTTTTGAATTTTTTTAATCCGGTTTTAAATTATTTTAAATTTCAGCCATTTTTAATAAATATCAAAGTATTTTACAAATTAATGAAACTCTCCAGAATTAATTTTCAATAATAAATTGAATTTTTCATGAGATTTTTTTTTTGAAAAAAGATTTTTTATTTGTTTTCTAATCGCTTTTTCGTTTTACGTGCCTTGATTCTTTTTTGTATTAAATTAGTATATTTTTGAAATTTTTCTTTACAAACCAGTACTTAGGTTACTGGAATGTTAGATAAAAATTTTAAATTAGTTTTGCAAAGTTTTAATATGGTTTTGTAATTTATTTTAATAAATGGGTTTCAGTTTCTAGGAAACAAATTCCCCTTTTCTATTTAAAAATCAATTTTATGGAGGAGATTTAATTTTTAAGTTTTGAAATTTTGCTAAAAATTTTTATAATATATTATATATCTATTGGAATTTTTTATTTGAGTTTAGGATACTATTATGTTTGCTTTTTAAGTAATTCTTTGGTTTCATCCGATTTTTGTGTGAATTTCAATTGGCATCAAATCGTAATAAAAGTTCATGAAAGTCATACAGTAGTCTAATATCATGATTATATTTATTCTGTGAAAGTTTGGATTAATTTGAAATTGATATGCTATAAGTGGATGTGTTAATCTATAATCTGATTTAAATTTTGAAAAATCAGAAATTGATAACAAATCTTAATGATAACTCATGAAATTTTTCCAGTAAGCTACAATTATGCATATCTTATTACTGGAAAAGTGTTAACTGATTTGGAGTTTGATTGCTTAGGGTTACTGTGTATTCCTAATAATCTGGTCTTAATGATATTAAATCACAATTTAATAGCAAATCAATACAAAAGTCAGTAAAAATCTCCGAAAAACCTTAACTTTTTATCATAAATTCAATCCCTAACTTTTTGAAATAGAAACCTTAGGGTTCATAGATTGCCTTTGTAAATTGGCTATGCTGTGATAATTTAACTGCCGAGATCGTAACCATAATCGTATACTAATTGCGATCGATCAAACATAATTGGAGTGCGTAAATTATAGTATGATATTGGCTTCGAGGTCCACTGTCCACGGAAATCCTGAGAAATATGCCAGGCAATAAGATACTGTAATTTACGTGCTAAATTATACAAGGGTTGAGAGCACGATTCCCTTCCATAGTTGTGATTCGAGGTCGAAACTTGCGAACCATAGAGCCTTTGGTATTCCTTAGATGTTTAGGAACCAAAAATCCTTGAAATCTGAAAATCATTAACTTCAGCAAATTGAATCAATTTACATCATGTCTTTCGGAACCGTTGGATTGCGGTTTCCATCATAAGAACCATTAGAGCCCTATTTAGGAACATTTGCGTCATGTTGTGTCCTAGGTTTTAGGGAGTTCTAGTGTTAAGAGTCCAGCCTCATCACAGGCGTCTATGGATAGCAACCGTGCCATAGATCTAGTTACACTAGTCACCTCACTTTTCTCATAGGACAAGCCTAGTTACCTAGGATGTAGGTTCACCTGCATTAGTCAAAGGGATGTCTTGCACTTAGATAGGACCATATAGCATCTTAGATGAAGTCCTAGGATAATAAAATCTTCAACTTGAATTTAATAATTTCTCTTAAAACTGTTGAAACAGTCAATCCAGTCTAGATCGGTGTCCTAGATGAGTTAGGCATAAGTAGCTTATTTCAGGTGCACCAAACTACGTCGACTCTGATCCCAGTGAGGCTTGGGTACGTAGGCAGCTTGGATGCTTGATGGCATACCAATCACGAGTCGGCTGCACAACAAATTGTTGGGTTTTGTATATTAATTTTCTTGTAAATTCTTAATTAAATCACTTAGGACTTTCTATGAAATTAGAATTTTAGGAAAACATTCACTTAGATTGAATTCAAACAAATTAAGAAATCAAGATACACATTTATGATCTACATTGAAATTAGATCATAAGATGCATGTCACATAGTTAGCACACTAACATAGAGTTAAATGAGCCATTTAAAAGAAATTTAAAAGAGTTAACTTTTGGAATTGAAGACCGATTATCGGGCAAGAATGGTGCATGTGGTGGATAACTCCCCATACCTTCTATTCTTGTAACCAGGTAACGAGTCTAGATTTCTGGTTAATTATGGGTCCTAGATCCCACATCTAGGTGCCGACTCTGTCAATCTCTTTTGTGTGGAATTCGAATTACCTTAGTGATCCCAAGTTCACATAAAAGACGAATTAAAATCAATAATAAAGGAGCACACGCCAATCGCGTGGGTATGAGAGACCAAGAGAGAGCGTGGCGGCTCGCGCCCCACGCCTCTCGCGGGATCGGGTCCCACACTTTCTCCTAGTAGTTTACAGACCTACCTCTGATTGAATGACCATAACTCACTCAATTCAACTCAGAATCGATTCAAATTCATGCCATATCGAAGATGTGGAAGTGTAGTTGAAAACGAATGAAACAGAGATGAAAAACTCCAAGTATTTTGAGAGTTATGATGGAAATAGTTAGACTCGCGCTTTGGTTTAGCAGTTTACAGACCTACCTCCGATTGAATGACCATAACTCACTCAATTCAACTCGGAATTCATTAAAATTTGTTCCATTTCGAAGAGTCGAAGTGTAGTTTAAGACGGAAGAAACGAAGATGAAAAAATCCAAGTATTTTGAGAGTTATGATGGAAATAGTTAGACTCGCGCTTTGGTCTAGCAGTTCCCAGACCTACCACTGATTGAATGACCATAACTCACTCAATTCTACTTGAAATTCATTGAAATTTGTTCCTGTAGACACCCCATTTTGCTCCGCTTTAATCAACAAAGAAGTTAGTGTTTTTCTATCGGTTTTTTCAGTGTTTTCCATTCCCGTGTCCGCATCTTATGTTTTCTTGATCTTTTCGGTCATTTCTGCCGTGTTTCGCATTTTTTCGCTAAGTGTTGAGAAGGATTATTCACGAGAATCCGGGCAAGGGAGAATTTGGATCTATTTGCTGGACCCGCATTGAACATTTTGATTGGAATGGGATCAAGTCAGTATACCCCGCATTGTTTTTATTAAATGTGAGTGCCGAGCTTATGGCTTTCCATGTTGTGACCCACCAATCGAGTGGTTTGGATCATCATTTGGAAATAGTTCAGCGGGGCATGCCCAACTTATGTCGTGATTCGTCATCCGTCAAATGAATAGTTTGGATCATCTAACGGAATTAATTCGCGGAGCACGAATTAAATCACGTCGTAGCCCACTATTTGAGCGATCAAGATTGTCAAATGGCCCCATCAAACGGAACCGTTTTTTATCACCCTATAGGACTGATTTTGGAGATGAATGGAGGGCGCAACCCGTTTATGCCATGGCTTGTCAAAGTGAACGGATCGGATCAGCCCGTGGAATTGATCTAAGGGGGCGCAACCCAATTTATCTTGTAGCCCATCAATCAACGATTTGGATGATCTTATAGGATTGATTTAGATGCACGACCAATTTACACTATGGACCATTAAATTGGATGGCTTGGACGATCCTATGATGCCAAATCTTCTCTCTCCCCTCATGTTAGCTTTTTCACTAAATTTGGCAATCTTCTCTCTTTCTACTCAATAATTATCAAGTCACAAATTCTCCTAAAATAAATATTCTATTGTTGTCAAGAAGAGAGTAGAAATAGCAACTAAGTTACAAAAGTAGGCAAGCCGTAGGATGAGTGTGATAGAAAATAAGGTTGTTTGCTGATTTCCCTCTTAATGATGACCACTTGCTGGAAATGTATTTGAGGAGAACGGTTATAGCAAGATGACTACTCTTAAAATTTGACGTGGGCCAAAGGAAATATATATAAAAAAATTGTTGTTGCCATTTTGGAGTAGTTGAAATAGCATCTCTCAACACTAATATTGGGTATATTATTTCCTTCCTTTATAAAAAAAAGAAAAGAAAGAGAAACAGTGCAACCTCGGGATGTTTTAAACGCTTTCCAACTTTCTCTTTTCTTAAAAAACAGCAAGTAGGTTGAGTGGAGGGAGGATCGATCACATATTTTAGAGGGGAGAATAGCTCTGTGAAAAGAAAAATAAAAAGAGAAGAGAGATCATCCGATCCATCGTTCTCCCTTGCTTGGCCGAAACCCACCGCCCACTCATCTCTCCACACAGCCCACCACTCTCAACCTCTCACCTTTTAAAAAAAAAAAACAGAGCATCTCTATTTTCATCGAGATCTCACCTCATCTCCCTTAAGCCCTCTCTCTGTTTTTCTCGGTTTTTTTTTAAAAAAAGGGAAGAAGAAAAAAAACACGTGAAGAAAACAGAGTGTTAGATACTCTGTTTTCTCCCTCTCTCTCTCTCTCTCTCTCTCTCTCTCTCTCTCTCTCCCTCTCTCTCTTTCTCTCTCCCTATCTCCCTCTGTTTCTGATCACCATTAGCATTCTCAAGCTCTCTGTTTATCGTTTCCAACAGCCATCCTATTCTCCATCCCTCTCCATCCCTCTCGGTCCTTCTATCATCGTTTTCTCACTCAGCCTCTCACGATCTATGCATTCTCCCTCACTCCACTCCCTGTTCCACTCATTCTCATCTATCATTCCCTCTCTATCTGTAGCAAAAAGAAAAAAAGCAAAAAAAAATAAAAATAGAGCAATGGGGTCTGTCTTCCTTTGAGATATCTCCGCAGCCTTTTTGTCTCTCGATCCCTCTGAGATATTTTCACCACCTTTTAGTCTCTCCATCTCTCTGAGGTATCCCGATAAGCCCGAGCTCCATTTCAAGAAAAAAACAGAGTCTTGTCATTTCCGTTTCATAAAAACGAAAGAAACAGAGCCTCATTGCTCCCCCAAAAAAAAAAGAAAAAAGAAAAACTCTTATCTCTCTCTTATCTCTCACACTCTCTATCCATCCCTCAATAGTTCACTCCCTCTCTCACAGTTCTCTCTCTCTATCCCTCGGTTTCTCTCTTCCTCTCTTTCCCTCCATCTCTCTCTCTCTTCATCTAACTCTCTCTCATTGTCTGTTTATCTCATTCCCTCTCTTGGTTTATCCCTCTCAACTCTCTTTGTTATCTCACTCATTCTCTGCCATTCTCACATTCTCCTCCCAATCACTACCTCTCCCAGCCGTGAGATAGATAAAAAGAAAACAAAAAAAAGAAAGAAAAAGGGAAAGAGAATGGAGCAGATCGCACGTCGGCGGGATTTTTCGGACTCTGCGACTCTCGGATTCGGCGAGGAACTCTATCACAGGTCGGTACCCTATTCTCGGATTTTTTCCGAATCATATGGTATTTTTTGTGTATTTTGCATGGTTTTTAGCATTTAATTGAATTTAAATGAATATTATATGTGTGTGCTAAAAATCATGATTTGCATGAGAGTTTCAAATTCGTTTCGTCCCGAAATTTAATACGATGTTCTACTTAAATAGAGTAAAATAACTATCGGATCGGATCGGACATTGGATCAAAGGTTTTCGAAAATTTGAGTGAAGAGTGGTATTTTATTTAAAATAATGGCTGAGTAATTGCGAAATTCGAAAAAATAGCCATCTCAGGATGATCTATTTTTTGGAATTTTAAATTTTCCTTATGTTCATCATATCAGAACAAGATTAAAGGATGTTTTCCGGAGTCGTAATTTTCTCGAAAATCGTGTTTTAAAAATAGAAAACTCTTCAAAAATATCTTTTTGACGAAGAAAAATAAAATATATACTAAAAAAATTCCAAAGTTAATGAAATTTTGTGAAAAAATAATATGATACTGATACATTCTACCATGAATTTTTTAGAATTTTTAGAATTTGTTTGGTATATTATTTTATGCTTTCTTTGAAAATTATTAGATTTTGGGGGAATTTTTACTGACATCAGATCATAGATAAAATTCTTAAAAGTTTTAAATTAATCTTAAATTCCATATTTCTTGTCGTTGTAAAATTGTCAATTGGTTTGGAGCTTGTTTCATGTGGGATGTAGTGTTAATTTATAATCTGGTTTGAAAATTGAAAAATCCGAAATTGATAGTAAATAGTTTCTAAAATTCATGAAAACCTCCCAGCATGCTATTTTTAATTATATCTTACTACTGTAGAAATTTCATTGAATTTAGATTTCTATTTCTAGTAGTTTCTGTGTTATTTTTGCAATCTGGTCACTTAATTGTTAAATCAAAATTAAATATGAGCTTAATGTAAAAATCTGCACAAATCTTCCCGTAAGCTACATCTCATCATATCTTGTTTCTGTAGAAGTTTCAACTCATTTTGAGTTCGTTTGCAATAGTTTCACTTGTAAAATCACTCATATAATTAAAATTGATAAATTCTATTGAAAATTCGAAATTAATTAAAAATCAATTTAAAGCTTCTAAAAGAACCTCAAAATTCTGTCACATGTTCACTCCTCAATTCATTAAAACAGAAATTTTAGGATCCTTAGATTTCCTTAGAGAAATAGCCAGTGCATCCATAATCGTATCACAATTGCAACCGATCTTTGACGATTTGAATATTTAAGCTATAGCATGTTGTTGGCTCCGAGGTTACTGTCCACGGAAATCCTGAGATATGCCAGGCAATAAGGTGCTATAACCTAAGTATTAAATTGCAGAAGGAAGCGCACGATTCCCTCTCTTGGATGCCATTCTGGGCCGAAATTGGTGAACCCTAGAACCATTGGTATTCCTTAATTATCCATAAACCGAAAATCCTTGAAATCTGAAATTAATTAACTTCAAGAACTTGAATCGATTTGTCTCGAGTCTTTCGGAACCATGGGATTATGGTTTCCGTCGTAAGAACCATTAGAGTCCAATTTAGGAACACTGGTGTCAGGTCGTATCCTAGGTTTTAGGGAGTCTTAGGTTTTAGGGAGTCATAGAGTTAGGAGTCCAGCCTCATCACGGACGTTTGCTATGGATAGCAACCGTGCCATAGGTCTAGTTACACTAGTCTCCCAATATTTCCCTAGGACAAGCCTAGTAAACTAGGATGTAGGCTAACCTGCATTAGTCTAAGGAACCGCTTGCATTTAGATAAGAATCATATAGCATCTTAGATGAAATCTTATGATAATAAAATCCTCAACTTGAATTAAATAACTTCTCCTAAAACTGTTGGAACAGTCAATCCCGTGTAGGTCGGTGTCTTAGTTGAGTTAGGCATAAGTAACTTAGCTTAGGTGCACCGAACTACGTGGACTCTGATCCCAATGAGGCTTGGGTACGTAGGCAGCTTGGATGTCTGATGGCATACCAACCGCAAGTCGGCACTACAACAAATTGTGGTGTTTTGTATATTAATTTTCTTATAAATTCTTAATTAAATCACTTAGGATTTCCCATGAAATTAGAATCTTAGGAGAACTTGCACCTAGATTGAATTCAAACAAATTAAGAAATCAAGATACACATTTAGGATTCACATTGAAATTAGATCATAGGATGCATGTCACTTAGTTTGCATATTAACAGAGAGTTGAATGAGCCATTTAAAATAAATTTAAAAGAGTTAGCTTTTGGAATCGAAGACCGATTATCGGGCAGGAATGGTGCATGTGGTGGATAACTCCCCATACCTTCCATTCTCGTAACCAGGTAGCGAGTCTAGATTTCTGGTTAATTACGAGTCGTAGATCTCACATCTAGGTGGCGACTCTGTCAGTCTCTTTTGTGTGGAATTCGGATTGCCTCAGTGATCCCAAGTTCACATAAAAGATGAATTAAAGTCAATATTAAAAATGCATACGCCATTCGCGTGGGTACGAGAGACCAAGAGAGGGAGTGGCGGCTCGCGCCCCAACCCTCTCGCGGGATCGGGTCCCACAGTTTGGCGACTCTCCTGGGGACCACCTAACTTCAGATTCATGCCATTTCGAAGATGTCGAAGTGTAGTTTAAAACGGAAGAAACAGAGATTAAAAACTCCAAGTATTTTGACAGTTATGATGGAAATAGTTAGACTCCCGCTTCGGTCTAGCAATTTACAGACCTACCTCCGATTGATTGATTAATAACTAACTCAATTCAACTCGGAATTCATTGATATTTGTTCCATTTCGAAGTAGTCGAAGTCTACTTTAAAATGGAAGACACAAAGATGAAAAAAGCCAACTATTTTGTGAGTTATGGTGGACATAGTTAGACTCGCACTTTGGTCTAGCTGTTTACAGACCTACCTCCAATTGATTGACCAGAACTCACTCAATTCAACACGGAATTGATTCAAATTTATGCAATTTCGAAGATGTCGAAGTGTAGTTGAAAACGGAAGAAACGAAGATGAAAAACTCCAAGTATTTTAAGAGTAATGATGGAAATTGTTAGACGCGCGCTTTCGCCTAGCAGTTTACAAACCTACCTCCGATTGAATGACCATAACTCACTCAATTCAACTCGGAATCGATTCAAATTCATGCCATTTCGAATATGTCGAAGTGTAGTTGAAAATGGATGAAACGGAGATGAAAAATTCCAAGTATTTTGGGAGTTACTATGGAAATAGCTAAACTCGCGCTTTGGTCTAGCAGTTCACAGACCTACCTCCGATTGAATGACCATAACTCACTCAATTCAACTCGGAATTCATTAAAATTTGTTCCATTTCGAAGGAGTCGAAGTGTAGTTTAAGACGGAAGAAACGGAGATGAAAAACTCCAAGTATTTTGAGAGTTATGATGGACATAATTGGACTCGCGCTTTGCACTAGCAATTTACAAACCCACCTCCGATTGATTGACCATAACTCACCCAATTCAACTCGGAATTGATCCAAATTCATGCCATTTTGAAGATGTCGAAGTGTAGTTGAAAACGGAAGAAACGGAGATGAAAAACTACAAGTATTTTCAGAGTTATGATGGAAATAGTTAGACTCGCGCTTTCGCCTACCAGTTTATAGACCTACCTCCGATTGAATGACCATAACTCACTAAATTCAACTCGGAATTCATTGAAATTTGTTCCACTTCGAAGGAGTCGAAGTATAGTTCAAAACGGAACAAACAGAGATGAAAAAAGCTAAGTATTATGAGAGTTATGGTGGAAATAGTTAGACTAGCACTTTGGTCTAGCTGTTTACAGACCTACCTTCGATTCATTGACCATAACTCACTAAATTCAACTCGGAATTGATTCAAATTAACGCCATTTCGAAGATGTCGAAGTGTAGCTGAAAACGGAAGAAACAAAGATGAAAAACTCCAAGTATTTAAGAGTTATGATGGAAATTGTTAGACTCGGGCTTTCACCTAGCAGTTTACAGACCTACCTCCGATTGAATGACCATAACTCACTTAATTCAACTCAGAATCGATTCAAATTCATGCCATTTCGAAGAAGTCGAAGTGTAGTTGAAAACGGATGAAACAGAGATGAAAAACTCCAAGTATTTTAAGAGTTATGATGGAAATAGTTAGACTCGCGCTTTCGCCTAGCTGTTTACAGACGGCTCCGATTGAATGACCAGAACTCACACAATTCAACTCGGAATTCATTGAAATTTGTTCCATATCGAAGGAGTGATAGTGGAAATAGGTAGTTCCGCACTTTGGTCTAGCAGTTTACAGACGTACCTCCGATTGATTGACCATAACTCACTTAATTCAACCCGGAATTGATTCAAATTCAAGCCATTTCGAAGATGTCGAAGTGTAGTTGAAAACGGAAGAAACGAAGATGAAAAACTCCAAGTATTTTAAGAGATATGATGGAAATTGTTAGAGTCGCGCTTTCGCCTAGTAGTTTACAGACCTACCTCCGATTGAATGACCATAACTCACTCAATTCAACTCAGAATCGATTCAAATTCATGCCATTTCAAAGATGTCGAAGTGTAGTTGAAAACGGAAGAAACGAAGATGAAAAACTCCAAGTATTTTAAGAGATATGATGGAAATTGTTAGACTCGCGCTTTCGCCTAGTAGTTTACAGACCTACCTCCGATTGAATGACCATAACTCCCTCAATTCAACTCAGAATCGATTCAAATTCATGCCATATCGAAGATATCGAAGTGTAGTTGAAAACGGATGAAACGAAGATGAAAACTCCAAGTATTTTGAGAGTTATGATGGAAATAGTTAGACTCGCGCTTTGGTCTAGCAATTTACAGACCTACCTCTGATTGAATAACTCACTCAATTCAACTCGAAATTCATTGAAAGTTGATCCATTTGGAAGGAGTCGAAGTGTAGTATAAGGCGGAAGAAACAAAGATGAAAAACTCCAAGTATTTTGAGAGTTATGATGGAAATAGTTAGACACGAGCTTTGGTCTAGCAGTTTACAGACCTACCACCGATTGAATGACTATAACTCACTCAATTCTACTCGGAATTCATTGAAATTTGTTGCATTTCGAAGGAGTCGAAGTTTAGTTTAAGACGGAAGAAACAGAGAAGAAAAACTCCAAGTATTTTGAAAGTTATGTTGGAAATAGTTAGACTCCCGCTTCGGTCTAGCAATTTACAGACCTACCTCCGATTGATTGATTAATAACTAACTCAATTCAACTCGAAATCAATTGAAATTTGTTCCATTTCGAAGGAGTCGAAGTGTAGTCTAAGGCGGAAGAAACGAAGATGAAAAACTCCAAGTATTTTGAGAGTTATGATGGAAATAGTTAGACTCGAGCTTTGGTCTAGCAGTTTACAGTCCAACCACTGATAGAATGACCATAACTCACTGAATTCTACTCGGAATTCAATGAAATTTGTTGCATTTCGAAGGAGTCGAAGTGTAGTTTAAGACGGAAGAAACAGAGAAGAAAAACTCCAAGTATTTTGAGAGTTATGATGTAAATAGTTAGACTCCCGCTTCGGTCTAGCAATTTACAGACCTACCTCCGATTGATTGATTAATAACTAACACAATTCAACTCGGAATTAATTGAAATTTGTTCCATTTCGAAGGAGTCGAAGTGTAGTTTAAAACGGAAGATACAAAGATGAAAAAACCCAAGAATTTTGCGAGTTATATTGGAAATAGTTAGACTCGCACTTTGGTCTAGCTGTTTACAGACCTACCTCCCATTGATTGACCAGAACTCACTCAATTCAACTCGTAATTGATTCAAATTTATGCCATTTCGAAGATGTCGAAGTGTAGTTGAAAACGGAAGAAACGAAGATGAAAAACTCCAAGTATTTTAAGAGTTATGATGGAAATTGTTAGACTTGTGCTTTAGCCTAGCAGTTTACAGACCTACCTCCGATTGAATGACCATAACTCACTCAATTCAACTCGGAATTCATTGAAATTTGTTCCATTTCGTAGGAGTCGAAGTATAATTCAAAACGGAACAAACGGAGATGAAAAAAGCTAAGTATAATGAGAGTTATGGTGGAAATAGTTAGACTAGCACTTTGGTCTAGCTGTTTACAGACCTACCTCCGATTGATTGACCATAACTCACTAAATTCAACTCGGAATTGATTCAAATTAACGCCATTTCGAAGATGTCGAAGTGTAGTTGAAAACGGAAGAAACGTAGATGAAAAACTCCAAGTATTTTAAGAGTTATGATGGAAATTGTTAGACTCGGGCTTTCGCCTAGCAGTTTACAGACCTACCTCCGATTGAATGACCATAGCTCACTTAATTCAACTCGGAATCGATTCAAATTCATGTCATTTCGAAGATGTCGAAGTGTAGTTGAAAACGGATGAAACGGAGATGAAAAACTCCAAGTATTTTAAGAGTTATGATAGAAATATTTAGACTCGCGCTTTCGCCTAGCGGTTTACAGACGGCTCCGATTGAATGACCAGAACTCACACAATTCAACTCGGAATTCATCTAAATTTGTTCCATTTCGAAGGAGTGATAGTGGAAATAGGTAGTCCCGCACTTGGGTCTAGCAGTTTACAGACGTACCTCCGATTGATTGACCATAACTCACTCAATTCAACCCGGAATTGATTCAAATTCATGCCATTTCGAAGATGTCGAAGTGTAGTTGAAAACGAAAGAAACGAAGATGAAAAACTCCAAGTATTTTAAGAGTTATGATGGAAATTGTTAGACGCGCGCTTTCGCCTAGCAGTTTACAGACCTACCTCCGATTGAATGACCATAACTCACTCAATTCAACTCGGAATCGATTCAAATTCATGCCATTTCGAATATGTCGAAGTGTAGTTGAAAATGGATGAAACGGAGATGAAAAATTCCAAGTATTTTGGGAGTTACTATGGAAATAGCTAAACTCGCGCTTTGGTCTAGCAGTTCACAGACCTACCTCCGATTGAATGACCATAACTCACTCAATTCAACTCGGAATTCATTAAAATTTGTTCCATTTCGAAGGAGTCGAAGTATAGTTCAAAACGGAACAAACGGTATTATGAGAGTTATGGTGGAAATAGTTAGACTAGCACTTTGGTCTAGCTGTTTACAGACCTACCTCCGATTGATTGACCATAACTCACTAAATTCAACTCGGAATTGATTCAAATTAACGCCATTTCGAAGATGTCGAAGTGTAGCTGAAAACGGAAGAAACGAAGATGAAAAACTCCAAGTATTTAAGAGTTATGATGGAAATTGTTAGACTCGGGCTTTCGCCTAGCAGTTTACAGACCTACCTCCGATTGAATGACCATAACTCACTTAATTCAACTCGGAATCGATTCAAATTCATGCCATTTCGAAGATGTCGAAGTGTAGTTGAAAACGGATGAAACGGAGATGAAAAACTCCAAGTATTTTAAGAGTTATGATGGAAATAGTTAGACTCGCGCTTTCGCCTAGCTGTTTACAGACGGCTCCGATTGAATGACCAGAACTCACACAATTCAACTCGGAATTCATTGAAATTTGTTCCATATCGAAGGAGTGATAGTGGAAATAGGTAGTTCCGCACTTTGGTCTAGCAGTTTACAGACGTACCTCCGATTGATTGACCATAACTCACTTAATTCAACCCGGAATTGATTCAAATTCAAGCCATTTCGAAGATGTCGAAGTGTATTTGAAAACGGAAGAAACGAAGATGAAAAACTCCAAGTATTTTAAGAGATATGATGGAAATTGTTAGACTCGCGCTTTCGCCTAGTAGTTTACAGACCTACCTCCGATTGAATGACCATAACTCACTCAATTCAACTCAGAATCGATTCAAATTCATGCCATTTCGAAGATGTCGAAGTGTAGTTGAAAACGGAAGAAACGAAGATGAAAAACTCCAAGTATTTTAAGAGATATGATGGAAATTGTTAGACTCGCGCTTTCGCCTAGTAGTTTACAGACCTACCTCCGATTGAATGACCATAACTCCCTCAATTCAACTCAGAATCGATTCAAATTCATGCCATATCGAAGATATCGAAGTGTAGTTGAAAACGGATGAAACGAAGATGAAAACTCCAAGTATTTTGAGAGTTATGATGGAAATAGTTAGACTCGCACTTTGGTCTAGCAATTTACAGACCTACCTCTGATTGAATAACTCACTCAATTCAACTCGGAATTCATTGAAAGTTGTTCCATTTCGAAGGAGTCGAAGTGTAGTATAAGGCGGAAGAAACGAAGATGAAAAACTCCAAGTATTTTGAGAGTTATGATGGAAATAGTTAGACACGAGCTTTGGTCTAGCAATTTACAGACCTACCACCGATTGAATGACTATAACTCACTCAATTCTACTCGGAATTCATTGAAATTTGTTGCATTTCGAAGGAGTCGAAGTGTAGTTTAAGACGGAAGAAACAGAGAAGAAAAACTCCAAGTATTTTGAAAGTTATGTTGGAAATAGTTAGACTCCCGCTTCGGTCTATCAATTTACAGACCTACCTCCGATTGATTGATTAATAACTAATTCAATTCAACTCGAAATCAATTGAAATTTGTTCCATTTCGAAGGAGTCGAAGTGTAGTCTAAGGCGGAAGAAACGAAGATGAAAAACTCCAAGTATTTTGAGAGTTATGATGGAAATAGTTAGACTCGAGCTTTGGTCTAGCAGTTTACAGTCCAACAACTGATAGAATGACCATAACTCACTGAATTCTACTCGGAATTCAATGAAATTTGTTGCATTTCGAAGGAGTCGAAGTGTAGTTTAAGACGGAAGAAACAGAGAAGAAAAACTCCAAGTATTTTGAGAGTTATGATGGAAATAGTTAGACTCCCGCTTCGGTCTAGCAATTTACAGACCTACCTCCGATTGATTGATTAATAACTAACACAATTCAACTCGGAATTAATTGAAATTTGTTCCATTTCGAAAGAGTCGAAGTGTAGTTTAAAACGGAAGATACAAAGATGAAAAAACCCAAGAATTTTGCGAGTTATATTGGAAATAGTTAGACTCGCACTTTGGTCTAGCTGTTTACAGACCTACCTCCCATTGATTGACCAGAACTCACTCAATTCAACTCGTAATTGATTCAAATTTATGCCATTTCGAAGATGTCGAAGTGTAGTTGAAAACGGAAGAAACGAAGATGAAAAACTCCAAGTATTTTAAGAGTTATGATGGAAATTGTTAGACTTGTGCTTTAGCCTAGCAGTTTACAGACCTACCACCGATTGAATGACCATAACTCACTCAATTCAACTCGGAATTAATTGAAATTTGTTCCATTTCGTAGGAGTCGAAGTATAATTCAAAACGGAACAAACGGAGATAAAAAAAAGCTAAGTATAATGAGAGTTATGATGGAAATAGTTAGACTAGCACTTTGGTCTAGCTGTTTACAGACCTACCTCCGATTGATTGACCATAACTCACTAAATTCAACTCGGAATTGATTCAAATTAACGCCATTTCGAAGAAGTCGAAGTGTAGTTGAAAACGGAAGAAACGTAGATGAAAAACTCCAAGTATTTTAAGAGTTATGATGGAAATTGTTAGACTCGGGCTTTCGCCTAGCAGTTTACAGACCTACCTCCGATTGAATGACCATAGCTCACTTAATTCAACTCGGAATCGATTCAAATTCATGCCATTTCGAAGATGTCGAAGTGTAGTTGAAAACAGATGAAACGGAGATGAAAAACTCCAAGTATTTTAAGAGTTATGATGGAAATATTTAGACTCGCGCTTTCGCCTAGCTGTTTACAGACGGCTCCGATTGAATGACCAGAACTCACACAATTCAACTCGGAATTCATTGAAATTTGTTCCATTTCGAAGGAGTGATAGTGGAAATAGGTAGTCCCGCACTTTGGTCTAGCAGTTTACAGACGTACCTCCGATTGATTGACCATAACTCACTCAATTCAACCCGGAATTGATTCAAATTCATGCCATTTCGAAGATGTCGAAGTGTAGTTGAAAACGAAAGAAACGAAGATGAAAAACTCCAAGTATTTTAAGAGATATGATGGAAATTGTTAGACTCGTGCTTTCGCCTAGTAGTTTACAGACCTACCTCCGATTGAATGACCATAACTCACTCAATTCAACTCAGAATCGATTCAAATTCATGCCATATCGAAGATGTCGAAGTGTAGTTGAAAACGGATAAAACGAAGATGAAAACTCCAAGTATTTTAAGAGTTATGATGGAAATAGTTAGACTCGTGCTTTCGCCTAGCAGTTTACAGACCTACCTTCGATTGAATGACCATAACTCGCGCTTTGGTCTAGCAATTTACAGACCTACTTCCGATTGAATAACTCACTAATTCAACTCGGAATTCATTGAAAGTTGTTCCATTTTGAAGGAGTCGAAGTGTAGTATAAGGCGGAAGAAACGAAGATGAAAAACTCAAAGTATTTTGAGAGTTATGATGGAAATAGTTACACACGAGCTTTGGTCTAGCAGTTTACAGACCTACCACCGATTGAATGACCATAACTCACTCAATTCTACTTGGAATTCATTGAAATTTGTTGCATTTCGAAGAAGTCAAAGTGTAGTTTAAGACGGAAGAAACAGACAAGAAAAACTCCAAGTATTTTGAGAGTTATGATGGAAATAGTTAGGCTCCCGCTTCGGTCTAGCAATTTACTGACCTACCTCCGATTGATTGATTAATAACTAACTCAATTCAACTCGGAATTAATTGAAATTTGTTCCATTTCGAAGGAGTCGAAGTGTAGTCTAAGGCGGAAGAAACGAAAATGAAAAACTCCAAGTATTTTGAGAGTTATGATGGAAATAGTTAGACTCGAGCATTGGTCTAGCAGTTTACAGACCAACCACCGATTGAATGACCATAACTCACTGAATTCTTCTCGGAATTCATTGAAATTTGTTGCATTTCGAAGGAGTCGAAGTGTAGTTTAAGACGGAAGAAACAGAGAAGAAAAACTCCAAGTATTTTGAGAGTTATGATGGAAATAGTTAGACTCCCGCTTTGGTCTAGCAATTTACAGACCTACCTCCGATTGATTGATTAATAACTAACACAATTCAACTCGGAATTAATTGAAATTTGTTCCATTTCGAAGGAGTCGAAGTGTAGTTTAAAACGGAAGATACAAAGATGAAAAAACCCAAGCATTTTACGAGTTATATTGGAAATAGTTAAACTCGCACTTTGGTCTAGCTGTTTACAGACCTACCTCCCATTGATTGACAAGAACTCACTCAATTCAACTCGGAATTGATTTAAATTTATGCCATTTCGAAGATGTCGAAGTGTAGTTGAAAACAGAAGAAACGAAGATGAAAAACTCCAAGTATTTTAAGAGTTATGATGGAAATAGTTAGACTCATGCTTTCGCCTAGCAGTTTACAGACCTACCTCCGATTGAATGACCATAACTCACTCAACTCAACTCGGAATCGATTCAAATTCATGCCATTTCGAAGATGTCGAAGTGTAGTTGAAAACGGATGAAACGGAGATGAAAAACTCCAAGTATTTTGAGAGTTACTATGGATATAGCTAGACTCGCGCTTTGGTCTAGCAGTTTACGGACCTACCTCCGATTGAAAGACCATAACTCACTCAATTCAGGTCAGAATTCATTAAAATTTGTTCTATTTCGAAGGAGTCGAAGTGTAGTTGTGGACCCCGATCCGAGGACGGTGCCGAGGGACGCGAGATCCCCACAGCAATCCTCAAAGATCTCCACAACGGAAGAGAGCTCTGCCAAGGAACTCTCGAAACGGATGCCACCCTCACAGCACAGCATGAGTGGCGATACAAAAACGAATGAGATACATCCTGATCAGGAGCCAAGGCTCGAAACCGAGATGTACCTAAAAATAACTCAGAGTCGCCATCCATGGACACGCCATGGAACCAAAACAAATGCTCTGTTTGCAATGGATAACCAGAGATACAGAAGGTTCGTGCCTGATGACGAATGGAGAAGGTCCGAAGAGCACCCCCAATTCGCCCGAGTGCGAACACTTGGTCTCTTATGCCATTTATTATTAACCTCGAAGAGTTTTGGGCGAAAATCATATGAAATGGGAACACACATCTCCGAGAAAACGTCTATCTAATCATGCATGTCTCGGAGATGAAAATAAGCACACACAAAAGAACCGAAATAAATGTCACCTAATGACAACTAGGTTATGAGTGACATGCCTAACAGGTGTCTAAGTTCTGGTGGACGAACGCATGCATGCTACAGCTAAAGGTATAGGGTCTGCACAAGAAAGTAAGAAGACACAACAAAATACACAATATAACAACACAACAAATCCTAAGACTTTAAACGATTTGGCCCGAGTCCTCGGATGGTCTGATGTTCATCCAAAGAAGCCTACGTATCCCCGCCTCCACGAGAATCAAGGCAACGTAGTTCTTCGCGTCTATTCTAAGCTAGGATGCCTAAGACACCTAGACCTCTATCTTAGACTCGATCTAAAAGACCAGACTAGTTATTAAATCTTCTTGAACGATTATTTAAATTCCAGTGAATTGTAGATTTTAGGACACCCTATATGCCCTAACTAAATGCAAGTTAGCCCTAAGCTAATGCAGGTGGTTCCTACAACCTATGTGTAACTAGGCTGTATGCCCTAAGGAAAACAATAGGATTGCTAACGTATCCAAGACCTAGTCATCAGTCGGCGATGTGAATCGCCAACTAACCGGACGGAGGCACTCCTAGCTAGGACAAACCCCTAACTCTAAAACAGACACAAACAAGCACACAACAAATCAAAGACGAACTCCTAACTCTAAAACTCTCTATCTAGGACAAACTCCTAACTCTAGAGGAAGATTTTTGTTAAAAACAAAAGTTGAAGGGTTAAAGCATTTTTTTATTTACAAAGTTTGGCTGGACTTGCGATGTAAATCCCAAGCTGCACTACGTACCTCATAAAAGAGGATCAAGCCAACGTAGTTCGAGACGAACTCTCAAACTACGCTTCTAAAAGAAACACTCACACTTCAGATTTTTTAAGGTTTTTTATATTTTCAAATGTTTTTGATATTTTTAAAGTTTTCAAATATTTTTGAGTTTTAAATTTCTAATGTTTTTGGATTTTAAAGCTTTTCCAATGCTCTAAACCTTTAAATGTTTTCAATCTTAAAGGGGACACGCAAGTAATACCATAAACTAAGGCAAAGCCTTAAAGCAAAAAGGGGAAACCCCAAACAAGCAACAAAGGTCTCAAAGAGACGATCCACAACAAGAAACTGGCGTCTCAAAGAGACAAACCACAACAAGAAAGATAGTGCCCCAAGAACAGAGAAAACAATCTAAGATCCTAAGTAGGGAAGGCTCTATATGACTGAGTTAGTCTCTAATGGAAAAACTCCTAACTAATAACACTAGGGAGGAAGTACAAATGAGTCAGAGACTCTAATAACACTACAAAGGATGAATGAGTCAAAGACTCTCTAATCAGGGCTGACTCCTATGCGAATGGACTATCGAATAAGGAGAAGCTGTGGTACCCGATCCCGCGAGAGGGGTGGGGCGCGAGCCGCCTCGCTCTCTCTCTTGGTCTCTCGTACCCACGCGATTGGCGTGTGCATTTTAATGTTGATTTGAATTAATCTTTCCTGTGAACTTGGGATCACTAAGGCAATCCGAATTCCACACGAAAGAGACTGACAGAGTCGCCACCTAGATGTGGGATCTAGGACCCGTAATTAACCAGAAATCTAGACTCGCTACCTGGTTACGAGAATGGAAGGTATGGGGAGTTATCCGCCACATGCACCATTCCTGCCCGATAATCGGTCTTCGATTCCAAAAGCTAATTCTTTTAAATTTATTTTAAATGGCTCATTCAACTCTATGTTAATGTGCGAACTAAGTGACATGCATCCTATGATCGAATTTTAATGTGAATCCTAGATGTGTATCTTGATTTATTAATTTGTCTGGATTCATTCTAAGTGAAAGTTCTCCTAGAATTCTAATTTCATGGAAAATCCTAAGTGATTTGATTAAGCATTTACAAGAAAATTAATATACAAAACACCACAATTTGTTTGTGGTGCCGACTCGCGGGTGGTATGCCATCAGACATCCAAGCTGCCTACGTACCCAAGCCTTACTGGGATCAGAGTCGACGTAGTTCGGTGCACCTAAGCTAAGTTACATATGCCTAACTCAACTAAGACACCGACCTAGACGGGATTGACTGTTTCAACAGTTTTAGGAGAAGTTATTTAATTCAAGTTGAAGATTTTATTATCTTAGGATTTCATCTAAGATGCTATATGATTCTCATCTAAATGCAAATGGTCCCTTAGACTAATGCAGGTTTGCCTTACATCCTAGTTTACTAGGCTTGTCCTAGGGAAAGATTGGGTGACTAGTGTAACTAGACCTATGGCACGGTTGCTATACATAGCAAGCGTCCGTGATGAGGCTGGACTCCTAACTCTAGGACTCCCTAAAACCTAAGACTCCCTAAAACTTAGGACACGACACGACACCGGTGTTCCTAAATTGGGCTCTAAGGGTCCTTACGACGGAAACCATAATCCAATGGTTCCGAGAGACACGAGATGAATCGAGATGATGAATAGTGTGAGGGAATGGGAAAGATAGAGAAAGGTGCGACTGAACTTGGGAGTGCCAAATTGCCTACGTACCCCGTGATGGGGATCAAGCCACACGTAGTTCCACTGGGGAGGTTGCTTGGATTTTGGAAAACAGGTTTGGTATTTGGATCAGGAATCGGGTTTGTATTTGAGCATTGGACTTGAGATTCAAAAACATTGATATAGCAATGGGATTTTGGAATTGGGAATTTGCATCAAAGAATTGAGCATATTGGAATCATCAAGGGTTTGAATTTTCGGAATTCAAAGTGGGCGGGCTTATGAGATTCGGCCAAATGGATTCAGACATGCGACTCGGATTGTGTTGGGATATGACTTGGTTGGATTGGGTTAATGGTTAGGGTCAAGTGAGTCGGGTCTAAGTTAGGAGCAAACCCGAGACTAGCCATGGTCTAACTAGGAGGAAGCAGGGTACAAACCAGGGTGCGGACCAGGGTGCACCAGGGTGCGAACCAGCAGGGAACCAGGGTGCGAACCAGCAGGGAACCAGGGTGCGAACCAGCAGGGGAACCAGGGTGCAACCAGCAGGGAACCTGGGTGCAACCAGCAGCGAACCTGGGTGCAACCAGGGTCTAACCAGAGTGCGAACCAGCAGGGAACCAGGGTGCGAACCAATATCGAACCAGGGTGCGAACCAGTAGGGAACCAGGGTGCAACCAGCAGGGAAGCAGGGTGCGAACCAGTAGGGAACCAGGGTGCGAACCAGTAGGGAACCAGGGTGCAACCAGCAGGGAACCTGGGTGCAACCAGCAGCGAACCTGGGTGCAACCAGGGTCTAACCAGAGTGCGAACCAGTAGGGAACCAGGGTGCAACCAGCATCGAACCAGGGTGCGAATCAGTAGCGAACCTGGGTGCAACCAGGGTCTAACCAGAGGCTAACCAGGGGGAAAACAGACCCTACATGCTTCCTAACATGGTTTTTCTTTTAAAGTAAAAGATATGCATGAAAACAGACCCTACATAGAATTGAAATAAATGCCTACCTCTTTGGAAACCCACTTTGTGTTTGATTTTTCTTTGATGGTAATTCCTTGAAGATGATTCCTTGCTTGATAATGACTGCTTTTGATATATATCACCCAACGTATAAAATCACCCGATCCGGCAAGGATGGCCGAACCCTTGAAGAGATGAGGGAGAGGGATGAATTTTCTAAGAGAGGGGTTCTTTTTCTTCTTTTCTTGGATGGTGGGATGAGAGGGTATTTATAGGAGAATGGGATAGGAGGTTAGGTGAGGTTAGGTGGTTTTGGATGGTTAGGATGAGAGGATGAGGTTAGGTAAGGTTAGGTGGGGTTAGGTAAGGTTAGGTGAGGTTAGGTGAGGTTAGGTGAGGTTTGGATGGTTAGGATGAGATGAGAGGTTAGGTGAGGTTAGGTGAGGTTTGGATGGTTAGGATGAGAGGAGAGGTTAGGTGGTTTTGGATGGTTAGACCCAGGTCAAGATCTGCCATTGATCTAACGATTTACGGAAATCGGGTCTCGGAATGGAATCAGGGTCCGGGCTATGAAGTGACCCTAGCTTATTTTGTCCCGATTGATGATCCGTAAAGTCAGATCAAGATATTAATGACCTAAAACATATAAATCAATGATAGAGGGGGTTCTCACATGGATTTAACACACTAATTTATTTGTTGATTAAAACAAAACAAAATGGGGTGTCTACAGATGCCCCTCTTTGGTAGAGATGACGTAGTCATTGAATACCAAAGTTAAAAATGACAGAACCATTTTGCGTAGCTTTAATCGACAAAGGACTCTCTAGACACAACGCACCTTAACATAATGCAAAACCTTAGATGAAACCCTAGAACTTGAATAATAAAACAAACTCGATGCGGCGCCGTTCACAAACGGGCAATTAGAGAATGAGATATCATTTTCGAATGGATTCTGAAGGGAAAGGACAAAGATCGCTCTCAAACAGTTTTTAGAAGGAGATGAGACGCCGCTCACAAGCGGGTTCAACGAGGATAAGAAGCATTCCCAAATGGACTTGGATAATGAGGCACCGTTCACAAACGGCCTCAAGGAGGATAGAAAACCATTCACAGATGGACTCGAGAAATGAGGCACCGTTCACAAACGGGCTCAAGGAGAAGACAAGACCATTCACAAATGGACTCGAGAAATGAGGCACCGTTCACAAACGGGCTCAAGGAGAAGACAAGACCATTCACAAATGGACTCGAGAAATGAGGCACCGTTCACAAACGGGCTCAAGGAGGACGATACCATTCACAAATGGATTCGAGAAAAGAGGCACCATTCACAAACGGACTCAAGGATAAGACAAGACCATTCACAAATGGACTCGAGAAATGGGGCACCATTCACAAACGGGCTCAAGGAGAAGACGAGACCATTCACAAATGGACTCGAGAAATGAGGCACCGTTCACAAACGGGCTCAAGGAGAAGACGAGACCATTCACAAATGGATTCGAGAAATGAGGCACCGTTCACAAACGGGTTCAAGGAGAAGACGAGACCATTCACAAATGGACTCGAGAAATGAGGCACCTTTCACAAGAGGGCTCAAAGAGGACATGAGACCATTCACAAATGGACTCAGAAAATGAGACACCGTTCACAAACGGGTTCAAGGAGAAGACGAGACCATTCACCAATGGACTAGAGAAATGAGGCACCATTCACAAACGGGCTCAAGGAGGACATGAGACCATTCACAAATGGACTCAAAAAATGAGACACCGTTCACAAACGGGTTCAAGAAGAAGACGAGACCATCCCCAAATGGCCTCGAGAAAAGAGGCACCGTTCACAAACGGGCTCAAAGAGGGCATGAGATTTTTCATGAACTTGAATTTGACGTAAGATTGGATTTGTTTGAATCGGGGATTGGTTTTGATGAATTTTTTATTTTTGGGAAATGAGGTACCGTCCGCAAACGGGCTCAAGGAGAAGACGAGACCATTCACAAATGGCCTCGAGAAAAGAGGCACCGTTCACAAACGGGCTCAAAGAGGACATGAGACCATTCACAAATGGACTCAGAGAATGAGAAACCTGTTCACAAACGGGTTCAAGGAGAAGACGAGACCATCCCCAAATGGCCTCGAGAAAAGAGGCACCGTTCACAAACGGGCTCAAAGAGGGCATGAGATTTTTCATGAACTTGAATTTGACGTAAGATTGGATTTGTTTGAATCGGGGATTGGTTTTGATGAATTTTTTATTTTTGGGAAATGAGGTACCGTCCGCAAACGGGCTCAAGGAGAAGACGAGACCATTCACAAACGGCCTCGAGAAATGAGGCACCTTTCACAGAAGGGCTCAAAGAGGACATGAGATTTTTCATGAACTTGAATTTGACGTAAGATTGGATTTGTTTGAATCGGGGATTGGATTTGATGAATTTTTATTTTTGGGAAATGAGGTACCGTCCGCAAACGGGCTCAAGGAGAAGACGAGACCATTCACAAATGGGCTCGAGAAATGAGGCACCGTTCACAAACGGGCTCGACGACACAAGATAGCTTTGATTGATGAATTCAACAATGAAAAATTTAGAGATTTTTATGAATTTGAATTTGACGTAGGATTGGATTTTTTGAATTGGGGATTGGATTTGATGAATTTTTGATTTTTTGAGAAATGAGGCACCGTCCACAAACGGGCTCAAGGAGGACATGAGACCATTCATAAATGAACTCAGAAAATGAGGCACCGTTCACAAATGGGCTCAAGGAGAAGACGAAACCATTCACAAATGGACTCGAGAGATGAGGCACCGTTCACAAACGGGCTCAAGGAGAAGACGAGGCCATTTGCAAATGGGCTCGAGAAAAGAGGTACCGTTCACAAACGGGCTCGAAGAATTTAGAGATTTTCCATGAACTTGAATTTGACGTAAGATTGGATTTGATGAATTTTTTATTTTTTTTGAACTCAATGAAATCGGGGATATTATGGATCGTGCCCGACAAAGATGTTGGAAACTAGGACTTTGACGAATGATGAAACGGCAAACCTTTGGAACGAAGAACCATTACTAGCAAGAATGGATTAGGAACATTTTTATGAAACTTCAACAAGATTTTTCTCAAAGAGACTGCTGGTCTTGTCTTCTGGGGATTTTGATAACTGAAACCTTGAACAAGACATTTGAGATTGGTAATTTAGAACAACGACTCTCTTGGATATTAACATGGAAAATCGGGATCTGCTTCTTGACAGGTGTTTAGATAAACATTTCTTGACCAGGATAACTAACCGGAAGGGAATTATGAATTTGAATGGTTCATCTTTCTGAGAAATTGGCTCAACCACCATTGCATCTGAGGTTCTTCCAAGCTTAAGGTGCCTTCCTGGGGTATGATCTTTTTACGGAAGCTAGGCTTTCTGATGTTTCTACTTCTGAATTTTTCTGAGCTGATCTTCTTTGAAATGAAGTTGTTTGACTAAATTCTCGAGCTCTTTCAGGTATAATTGCAGGGAGCTGCCTAGGCCTGGCCTCCTTCACCAAGACAGTTACATCATTTGGACATAGGAACGACAATTGACTCTTTCTAAAGAGAAAACTTAGATGAAAGGCACTACTCAAAGGATTGAGCAGCCCTGAAGGAGTGAACTTAGAATAATAAAGATTGACTGACTATACTGACAAACATAGTGATGCTTCTGACTTAGTTAATGTTTTGTTTGGTAAGTCTATCCTTTCAAGGAATAGTTTTTCAATTGGTAAACACCGGACTTCTTCCTCGAAACAGTAATGCCTCAAGAATTTAATTACGACCCCTAAGATTGCTTAGCTTCAATGCCCCCAGTTTTGAGGATATCACTTGAATTTGCTTGAACTTCAGTTGATCTTCAGTCTTGATACCGGCTGTTGCCTTCTTATACTGATTCTCTTACCGTGACCAAGTCACCTCTTCAGGGTTTTTAACTTGGCGGACCGCGCTAGCCTTAACTTTTGCCTGAACCACCTTTCTAGGTTTTCGATCCAGCAGGCTATCCCCTTAGCTTTTGCCTAAGCCGCCCTTTCGGGTTTTCAACTTAGCAGGGGAATGATCTTAAATTTTGCCTAGACCGCCCTTTCAGGTTTTCAGTCTAGCAGATCTTCAAACTCCGTTATTTTTCTTATTCATCATCATTTCATTTTTTTATTGTATCTCAGGACCTAGCTCATTAGTTCTGAACACCAGAAGGACTTTTATAGGTAGGATAGGGCTTTTCAAAGAATGGCTTAAGGCTCAACAAAGATTTCGACGACCGAACCTGTGAACAGGTCGCCTACATATCCCAAGGTAGGAATCAGGTCGTGTGTAGTTCAGGGCGAATGCCCCTAGTTTGAAGATAAATTGTTTGATTTTTTTTTCCTTTTTTCTTTTCTTTCTGGAACAATTAACTTCTCTTCTTTTGGAACTTGTCCCTCTCTTTTTTTTTTTTGAAAGGATTGAATTTCTTTTCCTTTTTGAATCGACCGAACTCGGTTCAACCGAGTTGCCTACGTACCCCAGTATAGGGATCAGGTCTCGCGTAGTTCGGGGGAATGCCCCAAGTTTGATGGGTTTTCAAGAAAATTTGATTTAGGCTCGAAGGGTTTGCAAATCGGTATTCTTTTGACATTGGGTTTTGATTTTGGGATTTAATCGGCCAAAGGAGGCCTTTCGATGTTCAGATTGGGAATCGATCTAGGTTACTAGAGTCTGTCTGGTACTGATTATTTATTTCTTTTTTTTCTCTTTTTTTTTTTTTTTTTCACGGAGTTTGACGGCATTTCCAGGTAAGATAATGGATTTTCTTCTTTCAAGATTCTAATGCGTGCTTTCGGCTTTCATAGAGCGAAACTTGTTCCTTGACATCCTCCATCTATGGATTTGTAACTCTTGATATCTGATGACCACTTTTCAATACTTGCTCTTGAACTTCTTATCTTGAATTTGTTGGCTTCATGTTATGAATTTGAGAACCAAGGTCATTGATTGGAAATATGAAAGTTATTTCCACTCTATGCCCCTTGCATAGCATATGATATTCACTTCATTCTTTCTTGAGCCTTCTATCTGGGTCTTTCTCTTGACATTAATGGTAACGCTTACGGGACCATCTTTTTATCCTCAAAACGGGTTTACCAATTCTTCACACTCTTCAGAGGGTAATGTATTTTCAATCGGCATTTATTGGATCAAGGTTTCAGTGCCAGTGTTTACCACTTCAATTTCATCTTTGAAAGGCTGAGATTGGCGCTCCTCCTCTTGTTCAAGTAATCGTTGTGACTCAAGTGGAGTTTCGTCAATTTTGTTCTCATTTGAGGAGGGAGTCTTATTTTAAGATCAGAAGCACACTTAAGAACAGACACAAGTGAACTTTTTGGAACTGACTGAAATTTTATTTAAAGAAAAGCTATTACATCAGACGACCTATCCTGAACATGCTCACGATTCACAACTCTAAATAAGAAAGAGAAACAGAAGATAACTTGCCTGGACTAGGCATTGACCTTTAACTGTAAGACCGGACTCAACAATTATACTGACCATGATGACTGACTCAACATAAAATAGTAAGTGACTAAAACTTTAACTGCTGCAACTGTTTGGCGTTGAAGGCTCGGCGAAGGCTGGTTCGTTCTGAACATCATCATGGCTGATACTTTCAATTTTGGACAATGATGACTGATTCGCATAGGGAAATGCCCCTAGCTCAATGATTCTGAGAGTGAACTCTGAAGGACTTAGCAAAATAATCTTGAAAAAGGTAGCCCCTAGAGGAGGAACAGACCAGGGGTACAAGCAAGATTGGATTATCTGGACCAGGCATGATCAGATCATGAGAACGCATAATCGAAAGATTGTGAGATTCTGCATCTGCCAGTTAGGGGATGGCATGAAGATACGATCGAATCGTATGACAGAAGAACGAAAGACGCACGATCAAAAGATTAGATGAGATAGCATAAGATTGCTTTCAACGGATAGATCATGAATGACTAATCCTATGAGATCTTTGAAAATTATGGGATTTATATCCTAACTCAAAGGGAAAATTTTTTTTTTTTTTTTTTCACATTTTATCAGTGTTACCTGAAGGCATCAACCCTAATCCTAATCTATCGGAGTGGAGAGAGAATCTCGACTCATGACTTTGTTCGTGTATCTAAGGACCGATCGTGACCATTGGAAGATGGACCACGGCCTAATCTAGACACCAATGGGTAGGATATCCTAAACTAGGCTCACACACATGATGCACATGTGTTCGTATACTACATGCATGTGTGGGTTAATCTAGGGGTAAGGCCAAGAGTTCCCTTAGCGCGAATCCCTGTTCGATATACTGTACCAGTGTCCGGCGTATCAGTACGTGAACAAGAGATCCGTTTACGTACCATAAAGGTACTAGGCTAAGGGTGGAATGCTTCTCTAGCACAGAGGCACCAGGTGATGAAATCCCAGTCAACCATGCTAGATAACACTCCGGGTTCCTAAAATAGGACGTGTGTGCACGTGAGATGCAAGAGTTTAGATGCAAGTGATGTAAGTGTGTGCAATATGTTTGCGCAATCTATGATGCCCTCAGGTTTTGTTAGGTTAAGTTCGAGTAAAATGTGATGAGAAAATAAAACAAGACAAACTAATCTAACAAGTATAGAGTTTTTATGAGCCAGTTAAATTAAATTCAAATGAATTATCTTTTGAAATTTTAATGAAGTTAGGTGGTCCCCAGCAGAGTCGCCAGACTGTGGTACCCGATCCCGCGAGAGGGGTGGGGCGCGAGCCGCCTCGCTCTCTCTCTTGGTCTCTCGTACCCACGCGATTGGCGTGTGCATTTTAATGTTGATTTGAATTAATCTTTCCTGTGAACTTGGGATCACTAAGGCAATCCGAATTCCACACGAAAGAGACTGACAGAGTCGCCACCTAGATGTGGGATCTAGGACCCGTAATTAACCAGAAATCTAGACTCGCTACCTGGTTACGAGAATGGAAGGTATGGGGAGTTATCCGCCACATGCACCATTCCTGCCCGATAATCGGTCTTCGATTCCAAAAGCTAATTCTTTTAAATTTATTTTAAATGGCTCATTCAACTCTATGTTAATGTGCGAACTAAGTGACATGCATCCTATGATCGAATTTTAATGTGAATCCTAGATGTGTATCTTGATTTATTAATTTGTCTGGATTCATTCTAAGTGAAAGTTCTCCTAGAATTCTAATTTCATGGAAAATCCTAAGTGATTTGATTAAGCATTTACAAGAAAATTAATATACAAAACACCACAATTTGTTTGTGGTGCCGACTCGCGGGTGGTATGCCATCAGACATCCAAGCTGCCTACGTACCCAAGCCTTACTGGGATCAGAGTCGACGTAGTTCGGTGCACCTAAGCTAAGTTACATATGCCTAACTCAACTAAGACACCGACCTAGACGGGATTGACTGTTTCAACAGTTTTAGGAGAAGTTATTTAATTCAAGTTGAAGATTTTATTATCTTAGGATTTCATCTAAGATGCTATATGATTCTCATCTAAATGCAAATGGTCCCTTAGACTAATGCAGGTTTGCCTTACATCCTAGTTTACTAGGCTTGTCCTAGGGAAAGATTGGGTGACTAGTGTAACTAGACCTATGGCACGGTTGCTATACATAGCAAGCGTCCGTGATGAGGCTGGACTCCTAACTCTAGGACTCCCTAAAACCTAAGACTCCCTAAAACTTAGGACACGACACGACACCGGTGTTCCTAAATTGGGCTCTAAGGGTCCTTACGACGGAAACCATAATCCAATGGTTCCGAGAGACACGAGATGAATCGAGATGATGAATAGTGTGAGGGAATGGGAAAGATAGAGAAAGGTGCGACTGAACTTGGGAGTGCCAAATTGCCTACGTACCCCGTGATGGGGATCAAGCCACACGTAGTTCCACTGGGGAGGTTGCTTGGATTTTGGAAAACAGGTTTGGTATTTGGATCAGGAATCGGGTTTGTATTTGAGCATTGGACTTGAGATTCAAAAACATTGATATAGCAATGGGATTTTGGAATTGGGAATTTGCATCAAAGAATTGAGCATATTGGAATCATCAAGGGTTTGAATTTTCGGAATTCAAAGTGGGCGGGCTTATGAGATTCGGCCAAATGGATTCAGACATGCGACTCGGATTGTGTTGGGATATGACTTGGTTGGATTGGGTTAATGGTTAGGGTCAAGTGAGTCGGGTCTAAGTTAGGAGCAAACCCGAGACTAGCCATGGTCTAACTAGGAGGAAGCAGGGTACAAACCAGGGTGCGGACCAGGGTGCACCAGGGTGCGAACCAGCAGGGAACCAGGGTGCGAACCAGCAGGGAACCAGGGTGCGAACCAGCAGGGGAACCAGGGTGCAACCAGCAGGGAACCTGGGTGCAACCAGCAGCGAACCTGGGTGCAACCAGGGTCTAACCAGAGTGCGAACCAGCAGGGAACCAGGGTGCGAACCAATATCGAACCAGGGTGCGAACCAGTAGGGAACCAGGGTGCAACCAGCAGGGAAGCAGGGTGCGAACCAGTAGGGAACCAGGGTGCGAACCAGTAGGGAACCAGGGTGCAACCAGCAGGGAACCTGGGTGCAACCAGCAGCGAACCTGGGTGCAACCAGGGTCTAACCAGAGTGCGAACCAGTAGGGAACCAGGGTGCAACCAGCATCGAACCAGGGTGCGAATCAGTAGCGAACCTGGGTGCAACCAGGGTCTAACCAGAGGCTAACCAGGGGGAAAACAGACCCTACATGCTTCCTAACATGGTTTTTCTTTTAAAGTAAAAGATATGCATGAAAACAGACCCTACATAGAATTGAAATAAATGCCTACCTCTTTGGAAACCCACTTTGTGTTTGATTTTTCTTTGATGGTAATTCCTTGAAGATGATTCCTTGCTTGATAATGACTGCTTTTGATATATATCACCCAACGTATAAAATCACCCGATCCGGCAAGGATGGCCGAACCCTTGAAGAGATGAGGGAGAGGGATGAATTTTCTAAGAGAGGGGTTCTTTTTCTTCTTTTCTTGGATGGTGGGATGAGAGGGTATTTATAGGAGAATGGGATAGGAGGTTAGGTGAGGTTAGGTGGTTTTGGATGGTTAGGATGAGAGGATGAGGTTAGGTAAGGTTAGGTGGGGTTAGGTAAGGTTAGGTGAGGTTAGGTGAGGTTAGGTGAGGTTTGGATGGTTAGGATGAGATGAGAGGTTAGGTGAGGTTAGGTGAGGTTTGGATGGTTAGGATGAGAGGAGAGGTTAGGTGGTTTTGGATGGTTAGACCCAGGTCAAGATCTGCCATTGATCTAACGATTTACGGAAATCGGGTCTCGGAATGGAATCAGGGTCCGGGCTATGAAGTGACCCTAGCTTATTTTGTCCCGATTGATGATCCGTAAAGTCAGATCAAGATATTAATGACCTAAAACATATAAATCAATGATAGAGGGGGTTCTCACATGGATTTAACACACTAATTTATTTGTTGATTAAAACAAAACAAAATGGGGTGTCTACAGAAGCTCACAAGTAAAAAGGAATAAAAGACCCTGTGCATAGTTGGCAAAGGTGAAACACCCAGCCGGGCCGGACAGCTACCTAGCCCTAGGGTGCAACAAATGTGCAACCCAATACCCATAAGGGTAGGGGTATGCTGCCAAGCCGAGTAAGGTGTTCTCCCAAAACCAAACGACGCACAAAGAGGAGGTTTAGCAAGAGAATGAGACCGGGCGGGTCTAAAAGGAATAAGAGACCTTGTGCATATTTGGCAAAAGGTAAAAACACCCAGCCGGGCCGGACAGCTACCTAGCCCCAGGGTGCAACAAATGTGCAACCCAATACCCATAAGGGTAGGGGTATGCTGCCAAGCCGAGTAGGGTGTTCTCCCAAAACCAAACGACGCACAAAGAGGAGGTTTAGCAAGAGAATGAGACTGGGCAAGTCTTCTATATACAAAGGAGGGGTATGCTACTTGGACTGAGCAAGTCCCCTAAGGATGGGCTTGGGCTAGCGCCTTCATCGCCCTCGCAATGAGAGGGGATTCTAGTATCTAAAGAAAATTAACAGAAATCTATAAGACTGTGTTAGTCTATCAAAGAGAGAAGAAAAGGCTACCAGATAATCTCAAATTTTCAATCAATTATTATAAAAACAAAACAAATATCCGCAAAGTATGATTTACAACTAAAGAGTGCACAATCTGTAAGAATATCAACCATAAAATGGTAAACAACATTAATTAGTCCAGACCAGCCGCTGGATAGCCTAATAAAGCAAGAAACAACATTAAACACTTCTATGCCCAACCACAAGTACCACTGCCCTAATATGGGGGTGAAATCAGATGATGCTAAAGTAATCATCTGATATCACAAATACACAGGATAATATTTCTAAGCCCGCCTTGAGATCAGACAGTACTCATGTCGATAATATCGAATAGAGTAGTCATCTGATCTCCTTCTTTCCTAAAACAATTTATTTAAATAAAAGACAAGTTTATGAACCTCAAGAGAGTCTCACCTGAGCAGTCCATTTATTATCATCTTCAAAACCTAACTCAAAGATTAATACAAGAGAAGAATAAATAAAAAAAAATATCAAAAGATTATGATAATTCCAATTTATTAAAAATTTCAGTGCATACATGGGACATCAACTTGTGCAGATCCAAGTGTGAAGCGGTGAGCCATAAAACATAAAGACGGGCTCCAAGTAACCTTATCATTGCCCTCTTGATTTTTGAGCCAACATTAAAAGAAGACCAGGGAAGAAGGAAGAGAAATAAATAACCAAAGATTACTTAATGCTATCACACCAAGATCATGTTAATTAGCATTTTATCACCAATTTGACAAATCAGATGCTTAGCCTATACCATTTTTCAATCAAGAGGTGAAAACAACCAATCAATTCAACCGAGAAGCAACAATCTGGAATATAGTAAGATCAAACCTGTAAGAATATCAATAAGGAAATCAATTGAATCACCCTACTATATTCACGACCTGGGGCCAACTAACAAAATCAGAAGATTTGCCTTTTCCAGTTAATACAGCTAACTTGATAATCCATTCATCAAGGAAAATTAAGCATTAGATTGCACTCAAAAATGAAATTAACACCAACCCTGTAAATTAGTGCCATAATTCCGAGCAAAAAGGCAAACAACCGCCCAAATTTCCACAATACAAGTGGAGGAGAAAATAATTTGCATACTCAAAGGAAATGACCACACAAGTAACCTGTTGAGGTATAGGTACCCAAAGACAACATCCAATAAAAATAACAAGAATCATCCAAGATATCCACCCAATAATTCCATTTTCAAATCAAGAAATAAGCAGCCAAGAGAATGTGAATATCACGAATCGGATAAATCTATTTTAAGCAAATTCTTTCAACACCCCTATAGCAATAGAAAACCATGATCCGGCCCTTAAGCTTATCTATATAGAACAACCAAGCTGGGATCTTATTCCAAAGGATGCCCAAAAGAGACTAAAAAAAAAAAATCAGTGAAAATTATGCAGGTTATAGTAAAACTCCATCCATCAACATCAAAATAAGCAAGAACCCACAACATACCTCTAAACCTATGAAAACTCCTCTAATTTATCGAACAGATCTCAGCCTATTTTCACTCCAAATAATCAATTTAAAATGAGAGGAAATCACTGAACAAAGATAGTTACCTGAAATGATTATATAATTCTCAAAGGCTTTCTGATCTGAAGAAAATGATTTTCCATCGGCTAAAGCTCGAGAAAATGATCGAAAAATTGATGGTGGCTGCCCGAAGATCTCAGTTATTGATGGTGATTACCAAATCTACTGCGGGAAATGCGGTTTCGAGATGGATTGCAGATGAGCAGAGGAGTGGCCGGAAATATGGAGAGGTTGGAATGTGAAGAGGGTTCGAAGAGGAATGGGTTTGGGAAATGGTTTGATGGTGGTGGAAGAGGAAAATCTGCAGAGGTGGGAGATGGTCAGAGAAGGGGGTAGGTGAAGAAATGAGGTGGGTTTGAGCGGATTCAACGAGGTTTATGACTGGATTTGGGTTTGGGTGTTGCGGGTGGTGGTAGAGGGATGGGGGTTTTCGGATTTAATGGAGGTTGGCCTGCCGGAGTGGATGGGTTTGGTGAGATGGGTTTTGATGGAATAGGGTTTGCCGGATTCCGGCGGGAGCTACCGGAGAAAATGGAAGATGGGCTTTAATGGGGGAGGTGATAGTGAAAATGGATGGTGAAAATAGAGGGGTAGTGGAGGTGTCTGTGGAATGGGGAGGAAATGGGTGACTATGGAGGGGATGGGGACGATCGGCGGCGAGGGAGAGGCCGGGGAAGATGACCGGAGGCCCGGAGAAGATGGCATGGGGCCGGAGAGAATGGGTTTGGCCCGATTCCCGCAAGGATGGCCGGACGGTTGGGGAAGATGGCGATGGGGCGAGCTCCTTCTCCTTCTCCCTCTCCTCCCTCTTTGCGGCTAGGGTTTCCTCTGAAAACAAAACGAAAATCCCCTCTTTCCCAAACCCTAGTTCGCTGGTTTTTAAGGAAAAAAAATCAAAGAAGTGATATATTCGCCCCCCCCCCTTTTTACTCTAGGACAACCGCTTCTAGTGTACTTGATCATTCCTTTAACCTCAGAGGGGGGTGCCTGGGTAGAACAGACCCCTGAGAGAACTGATATATTTGACCCCCTTTATTCCTTGGACAACCTTCTCCAATGCATCTTTTCCTCTTTAAGTCACTTATAGGGCACTCCTATGCATCTTGATTCACCCCACCCTGCATTTCTTTAATTAAGCTCGAACTAAACCCAAGACATGGGTTGGGGTACGACTTGAGTTAATTCACGGGGTTCGGATCCTTCGGAAACTTGGGCTTCGATTCTTGGATTTTCACAGTCAGAGCACAGTTTCAGGGTTCAAAAATTGATTTCGGGACTTCGACTCAACTTTGGGACTACGCTCAATTTCAGAAATTTATTCGATTTCGCGGAAAAGGGGCCGGTCAAAATGGGGTGTCTACAGATGCCCCTCTTTGGCAGAGCATGTACAACACGCGAATGGCAAAGCTGAACAGACAACGCATTTTGATCGACCCGAAAAAAAAAAGCAAAACAAATTTTTGGGTTTTCTGGTTTTAAAACGGTGCTTACAAGGGTAAAATGGATTTTGGTTTTGAAATTTCAACATTCAACATGACTTATGAGTAATTTGGCAAAACGCGGGACACATAACTCGGCAATCAAAATATATTGGTGAGAGAAACTCTCACCAAACATAACATAGTAACATACCAAAGAAACAAACGCAGGCATACCTAAATCCACACGTGGGCGGCGGTTACCTAAATCCACACGCGGGCAGCGGTATACTGTAGAACAACGAATCATGTAAAACATGACTCAGGCTTTCATTACGAACAACAAAAATAACCAGATAGAGTTGCGGTCCAACTCTTTACCAAACTAGACAAGAAAGAACAACAGTTGAATGAAAATTTTGATTAAGGGTCCATGGCGATAAGCCACGAAGAGCCTTGAAAGCGGGAATCAAGGGTCCACGGTAATAAGCCGTGAAGAGCCAAGAAAGAAGGAATCAAGGGTCCATGGTAATAAGCCATGAAGAGCCAAGGAAGCAAGGATCAAGGGTCCACGATGATGAGCCGTGAAGAGCCAAGAAAGAAAGAATCAAGGGTCCATGGTAATAAGCCATGAAGAGCCAAGGAAGCAAGGATCAAGGGTCCACGGTAATAAGCCATGAAGAGCCAAGAAAGCAAGGAATCAAGGGTCCATGGTATTAAGCCATGAAGAGCCAAGGAAGCAAGGATCAAGGGTCCACGGTGATAAGCCGTGAAGAGCCAAGAAAGAAGGAATCAAGGGTCCATGGTAATAAGCCATGAAGAGCCAAGGAAGCAATGATTAAGGAAAGGATCAATGACATGTAAAAGATATGAATGGAATGACTATGAATAGTGGGTCCATGATATATCTGAGAGGACACATCACGAAGAGCCACTCAGGGAGCAAGGGTTCATGGTGTACCTGACTGGTAGACCATGAAGAGCCAAGGATGAACAAGGATAATGACAAGCAATGGAGATGAATAGAATGAGTATGGATAGTGGGTCCGTGATATAACTCGAAAGTCAGATCACGAAGAGCCACTCGGGAAGCAAGGGTCCATGGTATTCCTAAATGGTAGACCACGAAGAGCCTTGAATGAATATAGAGGACTAATTTATTGAATGGAGAATTAATTTTTGGATTTTTTAGATTTTTCTGAAATTAGCTTTCTCTTGCCAAGAAAATTAGGAGTATGAGTTCCTTGCTGAGGATCAGACTTAAGTACTTGACGGGGCTTTCAGGTGTTTACCCTTCTTTAACAAGTGAAAAGCATTCTGCTGAGGTTTGAAGGTTGCGGGAGCAAATTCTAAACTCCGCTGGGAAAATTGATTTTCTTTAGAAATTGACTCTTTTAAGAAAGAGGGCTCATCTGAAGAGTTCAAAGATTTGGCTCAAGACGTGCTCGCATCTGTCTTACTTCAACTTGTTGTAAACACTGGCACTGATTGCCTTTGTATGCTTGATATCTTTTATGACGCAAGTCATAAAAGATGCCCCTAGTGTATTGTACTTCCATGACAAGAGTTTCAAGAAAAGTAGAACAAGGATAGATAAGGAAATTTTTGGATTTGCATAGGTTCTTTCTTGGGAGTAAAGATGGGAAAATGGCTAAGCTCAAAGACTTCTCCTTTCATTGACCACTATTTGAGGTTCGCTCTTTCCGACACCAACTGCTTGAAACTTGACACATTCAGCCTGTCCGAACAGGATACCTAAACCAGGGTCTTTCATTTTGAAAGGTATACATCCCTTCCTTTCAGTGCCGGACAACTTAGACCTTGAAAGAAAACAAATATAAATGAAGGACAGACTCCCAAGGACTCTATCAAAGAAGATGTACATTATTCAAAGAACTCAACTCACTTTTGATTCACCTTTAGATAAAATGGGTTATTTTTTAAATGGTAAGGTCAGCCACCCTCCGAGTAATCTCGAAAACCAAGTCAAAAGGCTCTAATTTCCTCCATCGGGATTTCCGTCATGGTTATTAACCCCTTCGGATTGCTCAGTCTTAATGCCCCTAGTTTAAAAAAAGATATCAAAGCAAGTCTTGTCAACACTACTCGGATTCCAGGATCCTGCCCTGTGTAGAGGTTGCTTCTCTGTCTCCTTGATTTCTCTCTTCAAAAGAAGTCATAACTTTTGTTTTCCAAGTTTTCAGTCTAAAAGACCACTTGTCTCAAATTTCGCTTGCACTAGAAGGACTTTCTAGGTAGGCTTAGGTTCAAAAGGGTGTGATATTTAAAGTTCAAACGATTTGGACCGAATCTGGTCTAGCCAGACTACCTACGTACCCCAAAAATGGAGGATCAGGTCCGCGTAGTTCGCTTTGGGATTTTTCAAAGAATGGTGTAGCATTTAGCTTCAAAATTTTGAAAGGGATTTTATCCCAAGGTTTGACCGAACCTGAATTAATCAGGTTGCCTACGTACCCCTGAAGAGTTGGGGATCAGGTCCGACGTAGTTCGGGTGCATAAAATGCCCCGGGTTTATAATGTGTTTGAAAAGCAATTGCTTAATTTTGTTGTTGGCCCAAAGGGTTCTCAAAAGGATTTTAATTTTGGCTATTAAGGCTCAAACGTCCAATGATGGCCTCCTGATGTATTTGATGTACAAGCTCTTTTGTTTAAGGTTCAAAGACTTAGAATTTTTTCTCGAGGAGTTTGACGGCATGTCAGGCAAAGCTACAACCACTGTGCTCCACTCCCATCTCGAAGATCTTGAATTTATGATTAAGGTTCCACAACCCCTTGTCTTTCTTTTCTTCTTTTTTTTCCTTTTTTTTTTTTTTTTAAGGCTCAAATTTATCATACAACTTCCTTGCCAGAAAGTCTTCTCTCGATATTTAATCAGCTCCACAGGATGTCTGATGTTTCGCTCTTTAAAATCTTCACTTTTCAACTGGATGTCTAAAGCCAATGAAATCTTGCTTTGAGTAACGACAGGGCATTCCCCTGGTTTATCCTTATAGGATCAAGCAAGACTACCTTAAACCCCCCTAAACAAGTTTATCAATTCTTTGCGCTCCTCGGGAGATAAAGTTTTGCCACTCCATTTTTCTCGAGTTTTGGATTTCGATACCACTATCAATGGCTTCGAGCTCTTCTTCAAGTGGCTATGCTCGACGCTCTTCCTCTCGTTTGACCATCTTTCAGATCTCGAGGTGAATTTCGTCTGCATTCTCATCCGAGAAGGGGGTCTTTAGTTATTTAAACATTAAATCTAAGAGCGAATCAATAAGATATCCGAGATACAAAAATAACAACTTTATTGAATTGAAAACTTTCGATTGCATTAATGACTCATAGACACGCCTCTGTGGGCTTTACATTTGATTTGACAGGAAACAAAAAAACTAACTCGATGAGAAGACTGACAGACATGACATACACTTCCCCCCCTTTTTTTTTTTTTTTTTTTTTTTGACATCAACACAATATGACTTACCATCTTTGCGAGAGAAAAGTTGGTGTACACTCAACGAAAGACAAACCTAACAACACAGGACACTTCTTCAATAATGATGAACCGGCACTGGAAATTTGTGAGTAGTACTCCTTCCTCCATGATATTAATGACTGGGGGTTCAACCCTGGCGCCAATCTTGTCGATCCGGGTTAAGCTGATCTTCAATAACTGGCAGTGGTGATATTCTTTCTGGCATATAACCACCTCCTGACATCTCAAACTCTGACATTCCCAAATTTGTAACTGAAGAACTCCCTAACTCAAAGGTGGGATGAGCGGTGATAATGGGATCCTCAAAAGGCTCAACCATCGAGTTAGCTTTAGTACTAGCTGAAGAAATTGCAACATGTCTTGGCAAAGGATGCTGTGCAGCATTAAACCCGGGCCAAATGGGACAATCTCTATCTATGAGGTCTTGGATTGCAAATCTGAGAGAGCGACAACAATTAGTGATGTGACCAGGGCCTTGATGATATTCACAGTATTCATGCTTGTTGTAGAACCTTGGAAGAACCTTAGGTGGTGACTTTGGAGCCATAAGTTTCAACTGCCCATCCTTAACAAGTTTTCGGAGAATGACTGCTGGAGGTCTCGGCAATTGAGTGAATATCTTCTTAGGTTTCTTTATTAATTTCTCTTCTACTTCATCAGACTTATGCATTACAATTTGAGATGCTTGATGAGATGACTCAATACCGCCGATCTTCTTGGAATAAACAACAGGTTTGTTATCGTTCTTTGGGTTCTCCACATTCTGTTGATCAAAGGTTAACTTCTCAGTCTCTTTAACAAGTTCTTTCGCCTTTTCTTCTGAAGTAGGGGTTAGAAGACACTTCTTTTCAACATGTTGCTAACCTTTAAAATCATCAAGACACGCTACTGCGGCTGGTATAGGAACAGAGACCGTAGGAGGTAATTTCTCAACTTCTTTTGCAAGTTCTTCCTCTTTTCTTACGGCAGTGGGAAGTGGCAGATTCTTCTCGTCAACATGCTCCTTGTCTTTAGAACCACTGATTGGTTCTACAATGGCCTGGACAGGAACAGAGATCAGAGGAGGAGGATTTTGGACTACAGAGTCCTCAACGGTCAAAGACTTCTCATTACCTAGGTTTTTCAGCTGGTTCCAATCCTTCTTCACATTAGAGAACTCCCTAGATAGGTTCATTACCGATTCTTGCACTTTCTTTAGGAAATCTTCAGATATGGCCATTTTGTCTGAGCAGGGTGAGGGAAAACTGATGCTGTCAACGGGTAAGGTGAATTAGGTCAGACTCATGTCATGGAATTGACAGACACTGACTTTAGTATGAGGCAATCTCATGAAAATGATATACACAAGTTGAAACAAGAGATAATACAAACACATCTCTCCCTAGGATAAAACTAACAGCAGAACTGTAAGCAGGATCATGGTAGGGTAAGCACATGACTTATCAATAATCCCAAAGGATAACAATCATACTGGAAATGAGTTGAGTAAAATCCGGCAGCATGACGGCCCTAAAAGGATCGTGGTAGAGTAAACTCATGGCTTATCGATAACTCTGAAAAGATAGCGATCACGCTCAAGGTGTTTATATAAAATTCGGCAGCATGACGGCTATATAGGGTGATCCCCATAAGGTAAATGAATAGAAACTCAGTAATGTAGGACTCTCAGCAAGGATACTTGCACTCAAATAATGATGGCAAGATAAGCACACAATCATCAAGCAGAATATGGTCACCATGGAGATATAATCGCACGAAGGGCTGACCACTAATGACGACGCTTGGTCATGGGTTGGATTTGTGACCAAAGATATATCATGGCTATAGAGACATCGGACAAGCCATCGACCAGATCTAAGACACAACAAAGAATGGATATACAATCAAAAGGGCAGCAAGTAGACTGTGGCCATGAGAGTGACAAGTACGGGCCACCCGTCAAGTGAATCTGAAGGAATGTGAATACAAATGATTAAACCAGGAATCCCCCACTAGAAATGGGTCCTAATCTAATCAACCGACATAATCATATACAAACAAGAGATATGTACAATCCGATGACGAGAAGACAGATAATGGTTTCAACAAAGGCAAAGGAAATGCCACCAACCAAATCAAGAGAATGTAGATAGGATGAATTAGATCAGGAATACCCACTGAAAATGGGTCCTAATCTAGACAATCAGCTCAACAAATGGTGTAGGTACAAGAAGGTAACTACAAATCGACTCAGCAAATAAGTTATGTACAAAGGAATGACACAACTGTACACTCGAGAGACAAGAGGCAGACCATGGTCAGAATAACGATAGAGGAAAATTATTGACCAGGTCCGAAGGCTGGGGAATGAAACAATGTGGCTAATGGATAGACCAGAAAACTTCATTGATAGACAGGCCCTGGTCTAACAGCTAGCAAGAAGAATGGATAACGAAGAATCAAGAAATGAACCCAGGCTATAAAAGGTGGTGAACAATAATCATCAGCCTGATCCAAGAAAGAAATAGTAAACAAACTCTGATCGGTGATAATAGACTAGAAAACCTCAGTAGAAAGTCGGCCCTGATCAGACAGCCGACAAAACGGATATAAATCCAAGATACAGGAATAATCATATGATAAAGATGACAGGGTAGACCGCGATCTGGATGATGACCAAGCAAGAGCAAGAGTCATCGACCGAGTCTGAAAGAATGGTATGACTGGAATAGATAAGGAAACCTTATTCGAAATGATAAGCCCTAATCTAAGAATAATACACTATACACACATATATATATACATATATATATACACCCTAACCAGGGGCACCAGCCCTAATCTATCTAACGGAGTCGAGAAAGTCTCGACTCGCGACAGACCAGTGAGTGTACTAGGACCGCGCTGTAGCCACATAAAGTGAGCTACCCTAGTCTACAAATGGGACAAGGCTCCTAACTCTAGGCTCCACATGTGTGAGCAACACATGTTCGACCCTTATATGAATGCAATATACTTATATAAACACGGGTACTTCCTAATTGGGTTTCACTAGGCCAGTAAGTATATACATAATATATAAAACAAAGTAGGGCTCCGAACTCAATCTATCGGGTACTATGCGTATGAAACATACTTAATATGTATAACTCAAGTGCACCGAGTGTTATACATAGTATGCTTCATTGCTCATCGGCTGCTGTAAACACAAGTGCACCGAGTGTTTACGACTGCAGCGCTGGCGCATAGCTTGGAAATAGATTCAACAGTACCATCAGGGTGTAATAACATCCCAGTCGGGCACGCATTGAATCTATCCCGTGGAGCCAATAATAATGAAAAACAATGAAATAAGTAAAGAATAAACAATATGATAACATATGATGTGCAGTGTGTGAATCCCTTGTTTTAATTGCGCACCTATCTGGTGCCCCTGGATTCTAACGATAGAATTCCCATTTAAAATGATTTTAACCCAAATTTCTCCAAAGTTAGTAAAAATGGCATTTTAATAGAGTTAGGCAATGTTTCAAGAACTCCCCAGCAGAGTCGCCAGCCTGTGGACCCCGATCCGAGGACGGTGCCGAGGGACGCGAGATCCCCACAGCAATCCTCAAAGATCTCCACAACGGAAGAGAGCTCTGCCAAGGAACTCTCGAAACGGATGCCACCCTCACAGCATAGCATGAGTGGCGATACAAAAACGAATGAGATACATCCTGATCAGGAGCCAAGGCTCGAAATCGAGATGTACCTAAAAATAACTCAGAGTCGCCATCCATGGACACGCCATGGAACCAAAACAAATGCTCTGTCTGCAATGGATAACCAGAGATACAGAAGGTTCGTGCCTGATGACGAATGGAGAAGGTCCGAAGAGCGCCCCCAATTCGCCCGAGTGCGAACACTTGGTCTCTTATGCCATTTATTATTAACCTCGAAGAGTTTTGGGCGAAAATCATATGAAATGGGAACACACATCTCCGAGAAAACGTCTATCTAATCATGCATGTCTCGGAGATGAAAATAAGCACACACAAAAGAACCGAAATAAATGTCACCTAATGACAACTAGGTTATGAGTGACATGCCTAACAGGTGTCTAAGTTCTGGTGGACGAACGCATGCATGCTACAGCTAAAGGTATAGGGTCTGCACAAGAAAGTAAGAAGACACAACAAAATACACAATATAACAACACAACAAATCCGAAGACTTTAAACGATTTGGCCCGAGTCCTCGGATGGTCTGATGTTCATCCAAAGAAGCCTACGTATCCCCGCCTCCACGAGAATCAAGGCAACGTAGTTCTTCGCGTCTATTCTAAGCTAGGATGCCTAAGACACCTAGACCTCTATCTTAGACTCGATCTAAAAGACCGGACTAGTTATTAAAGCTTCTTGAACGATTATTTAAATTCCAGTGAATTGTAGATTTTAGGACACCCTATATGCCCTAACTAAATGCAAGTTAGCCCTAAGCTAATGCAGGTGGTTCCTACAACCTATGTGTAACTAGGCTGTATGCCCTAAGGAAAACAATAGGATTGCTAACGTATCCAAGACCTAGTCATCAGTCGGCGATGTGAATCGCCAACTAACCGGACGGAGGCACTCCTAGCTAGGACAAACCCCTAACTCTAAAACAGACACAAACAAGCACACAACAAATCAAAGACGAACTCCTAACTCTAAAACTCTCTATCTAGGACAAACTCCTAACTCTAGAGGAAGATTTTTGTTAAAAACAAGGTTTTAAAGTTGAAGGGTTAAAGCATTTTTTTATTTACAAAGTTTGGCTGGACTTGGGATGTAAATCCCGAGCTGCACTACGTACCTCATAAAAGAGGATCAAGTCAACGTAGTTCGAGACGAACTCTCAAACTACGCTTCTAAAAGAAACACTCACACTTCAGATTTTTTAAGGTTTTTTATATTTTCAAATGTTTTTGATATTTTTAAAGTTTTCAAATGTTTTTGAGTTTTAAATTTCTAATATTTTTGGATTTTAAAGCTTTTCCAATGCTCTAAACCTTTAAATGTTTTCAATCTTAAAGGGGACACGCAAGTAATACCATAAACTAAGGCAAAGCCTTAAAGCAAAAAGGGGAAACCCCAAACAAGCAACAAAGGTCTCAAAGAGACGATCCACAACAAGAAACTGACGTCTCAAAGAGACAAACCACAACAAGAAAGATAGTGCCCCAAGAACAGAGAAAACAATCTAAGATCCTAAGTAGGGAAGGCTCTATATGACTGAGTTAGTCTCTAATGGAAAAACTCCTAACTAATAACACTAGGGAGGAAGTACAAATGAGTCAGAGACTCTAATAACACTACAAAGGATGAATGAGTCAAAGACTCTCTAATCAGGGCTGACTCCTATGCGAATGGACTATCGAATAAGGAGAAGCTCACAAGTAAAAAGGAATAAAAGACCCTGTGCATAGTTGGCAAAGGTGAAACACCCAGCCGGGCCGGACAGCTACCTAGCCCTAGGGTGCAACAAATGTGCAACCCAATACCCATAAGGGTAGGGGTATGCTGCCAAGCCGAGTAAGGTGTTCTCCCAAAACCAAACGACGCACAAAGAGGAGGTTTAGCAAGAGAATGAGACCGGGCGGGTCTAAAAGGAATAAGAGACCTTGTGCATATTTGGCAAAAGGTAAAAACACCCAGCCGGGCCGGACAGCTACCTAGCCCCAGGGTGCAACAAATGTGCAACCCAATACCCATAAGGGTAGGGGTATGCTGCCAAGCCGAGTAGGGTGTTCTCCCAAAACCAAACGACGCACAAAGAGGAGGTTTAGCAAGAGAATGAGACTGGGCAAGTCTTCTATATACAAAGGAGGGGTATGCTACTTGGACTGAGCAAGTCCCCTAAGGATGGGCTTGGGCTAGCGCCTTCATCGCCCTCGCAATGAGAGGGGATTCTAGTATCTAAAGAAAATTAACAGAAATCTATAAGACTGTGTTAGTCTATCAAAGAGAGAAGAAAAGGCTACCAGATAATCTCAAATTTTCAATCAATTATTATAAAAACAAAACAAATATCCGCAAAGTATGATTTACAACTAAAGAGTGCACAATCTGTAAGAATATCAACCATAAAATGGTAAACAACATTAATTAGTCCAGACCAGCCGCTGGATAGCCTAATAAAGCAAGAAACAACATTAAACACTTCTATGCCCAACCACAAGTACCACTGCCCCAATATGGGGGTGAAATCAGATGATGCTAAAGTAATCATCTGATATCACAAATACACAGGATAATATTTCTAAGCCCGCCTTGAGATCAGACAGTACTCATGTCGATAATATCGAATAGAGTAGTCATCTGATCTCCTTCTTTCCTAAAATAATTTATTTAAATAAAAGACAAGTTTATGAACCTCAAGAGAGTCTCACCTGAGCAGTCCATTTATTATCATCTTCAAAACCTAACTCAAAGATTAATACAAGAGAAGAATAAATAAAAAAAAATATCAAAAGATTATGATAATTCCAATTTATTAAAAATTTCAGTGCATACATGGGACATCAACTTGTGCAGATCCAAGTGTGAAGCGGTGAGCCATAAAACATAAAGACGGGCTCCAAGTAACCTTATCATTGCCCTCTTGATTTTTGAGCCAACATTAAAAGAAGACCAGGGAAGAAGGAAGAGAAATAAATAACCAAAGATTACTTAATGCTATCACACCAAGATCATGTTAATTAGCATTTTATCACCAATTTGACAAATCAGATGCTTAGCCTATACCATTTTTCAATCAAGAGGTGAAAACAACCAATCAATTCAACCGAGAAGCAACAATCTGGAATATAGTAAGATCAAACCTGTAAGAATATCAATAAGGAAATCAATTGAATCACCCTACTATATTCACGACCTGGGGCCAACTAACAAAATCAGAAGATTTGCCTTTTCCAGTTAATACAGCTAACTTGATAATCCATTCATCAAGGAAAATTAAGCATTAGATTGCACTCAAAAATGAAATTAACACCAACCCTGTAAATTAGTGCCATAATTCCGAGCAAAAAGGCAAACAACCGCCCAAATTTCCACAATACAAGTGGAGGAGAAAATAATTTGCATACTCAAAGGAAATGACCACACAAGTAACCTGTTGAGGTATAGGTACCCAAAGACAACATCCAATAAAAATAACAAGAATCATCCAAGATATCCACCCAATAATTCCATTTTCAAATCAAGAAATAAGCAGCCAAGAGAATGTGAATATCACGAATCGGATAAATCTATTTTAAGCAAATTCTTTCAACACCCCTATAGCAATAGAAAACCATGATCCGGCCCTTAAGCTTATCTATATAGAACAACCAAGCTGGGATCTTATTCCAAAGGATGCCCAAAAGAGACTAAAAAAAAAAAATCAGTGAAAATTATGCAGGTTATAGTAAAACTCCATCCATCAACATCAAAATAAGCAAGAACCCACAACATACCTCTAAACCTATGAAAACTCCTCTAATTTATCGAACAGATCTCAGCCTATTTTCACTCCAAATAATCAATTTAAAATGAGAGGAAATCACTGAACAAAGATAGTTACCTGAAATGATTATATAATTCTCAAAGGCTTTCTGATCTGAAGAAAATGATTTTCCATCGGCTAAAGCTCGAGAAAATGATCGAAAAATTGATGGTGGCTGCCCGAAGATCTCAGTTATTGATGGTGATTACCAAATCTACTGCGGGAAATGCGGTTTCGAGATGGATTGCAGATGAGCAGAGGAGTGGCCGGAAATATGGAGAGGTTGGAATGTGAAGAGGGTTCGAAGAGGAATGGGTTTGGGAAATGGTTTGATGGTGGTGGAAGAGGAAAATCTGCAGAGGTGGGAGATGGTCAGAGAAGGGGGTAGGTGAAGAAATGAGGTGGGTTTGAGCGGATTCAACGAGGTTTATGACTGGATTTGGGTTTGGGTGTTGCGGGTGGTGGTAGAGGGATGGGGGTTTTCGGATTTAATGGAGGTTGGCCTGCCGGAGTGGATGGGTTTGGTGAGATGGGTTTTGATGGAATAGGGTTTGCCGGATTCCGGCGGGAGCTACCGGAGAAAATGGAAGATGGGCTTTAATGGGGGAGGTGATAGTGAAAATGGATGGTGAAAATAGAGGGGTAGTGGAGGTGTCTGTGGAATGGGGAGGAAATGGGTGACTATGGAGGGGATGGGGACGATCGGCGGCGAGGGAGAGGCCGGGGAAGATGACCGGAGGCCCGGAGAAGATGGCATGGGGCCGGAGAGAATGGGTTTGGCCCGATTCCCGCAAGGATGGCCGGACGGTTGGGGAAGATGGCGATGGGGCGAGCTCCTTCTCCTTCTCCCTCTCCTCCCTCTTTGCGGCTAGGGTTTCCTCTGAAAACAAAACGAAAATCCCCTCTTTCCCAAACCCTAGTTCGCTGGTTTTTAAGGAAAAAAAATCAAAGAAGTGATATATTCGCCCCCCCCCTTTTTACTCTAGGACAGCCGCTTCTAGTGTACTTGATCATTCCTTTAACCTCAGAGGGGGGTGCCTGGGTAGAACAGACCCCTGAGAGAACTGATATATTTGACCCCCTTTATTCCTTGGACAACCTTCTCCAATGCATCTTTTCCTCTTTAAGTCACTTATAGGGCACTCCTATGCATCTTGATTCACCCCACCCTGCATTTCTTTAATTAAGCTCGAACTAAACCCAAGACATGGGTTGGGGTACGACTTGAGTTAATTCACGGGGTTCGGATCCTTCGGAAACTTGGGCTTCGATTCTTGGATTTTCACAGTCAGAGCACAGTTTCAGGGTTCAAAAATTGATTTCGGGACTTCGACTCAACTTTGGGACTACGCTCAATTTCAGAAATTTATTCGATTTCGCGGAAAAGGGGCCGGTCAAAATGGGGTGTCTACAGTAGTTTAGGACGAAACGGAGATGAAAAACTCCAAGTATTTTGAGAGTTACTATGGATATAGCTAGACTCGAACTTTGGTCTAGCTGTTTACAGACCTACCTCCGATTGATTGACCAGAACTCACTCAATTCAACTCGGAATTGATTCAAATTCATGCCATTTCGAAGATGTCGAGGATGTCGAAGTGTAGTTGAAAACGGAAGAAACGAAGATGAAAAACTTCAAGTATTTTAAGAGTTATGATGGAAATTGTTAGACTCGCGCTTTCGCATAGCAGTTTACAGACCTACCTCCGATTGAATGACCAGAACTCACACAATACAACTCCGAATTCATTGAAATTGGTTCCATTTCGAAGGAGTTATGGTGGAAATAGATAGACTCGCGCATTGGTCCAGCAGTTTACAGACCTACCTCCGATTGATTGACCATAACTCACTCAATTTAACCCGGAATTGATTCAAATTCATGTCATTTCGAAGATGTCGAAGTGTAGTTGAAAACAGAAGAAACGAAGATGAAAAACTCGAAGTATTTTAAGAGTTATGATGGAAATTGTTAGACTCGCGCTTTCGCCTAGTAGTTTACAGACCTACCTCCGATTGAATGACCATAACTCACTCAATTCAACTGAGAATCGATTCAATTTCATGCCATATCGAAGATGTCAAAGTGTAGTTGAAAACGGATGAAACGGAGATGAAAAACTCCAAGTATTTTGAGAGTTATGATGGAAATAGTTAGACTCGCGCTTTGGTCTAGCAGTTTATAGACCTACCTCCGATTGAATGACTATAACTCACTCAATTCAACTCGGAATTCATCAAAATTTGTTCCATTTCGAAGGAGTCGAAGTGTTAGAGGGTACTGGAGGAACTTCCTCCAAACTGTTCTGAAGCTAAGTTTTGTTCAGGAAAGAGCATTATCGCCATCTCTCTCTCTATTTCTTGTTGGGGGATTCTGCTTTTGATTATTGGAACCGGGAGAACGAAAAACGATTTGTCGTTTGTGGGATTAGTCGCCAAGGACTTTAGACCACACCTTAAAGAAGAGGTGGCCTAAGCACGGACACAGCTTTTGTCTAGAGTCTAGACTAAATTGTAAAAAATAAGTCTTGGTGAGATGAAAAGAAACCACATTAGCTACCAAAGCATCTTTTGGTTTTCTTGAGAATTATAAGAAATTTAGAATGGTACTGATATCAGCACGATTGATAATGGGGCGAACTTACTTTGTTTCTTTGTTTTTCTTTATTTAACCGGCTATCAAAGACTACTGCAATTACCAAATCTCTGGCTATTGCAGTCATCACTCCCTATAGGGGCACAAAGGATTCTCCACTTCTCCAAATTAGTAATGTCTCCTAAGTAGGAAGGTGCTCCAAAAGGAAAGTTCTGATTGAGGACAGCTACTTCCAAAGGCCGGTAGACCAACTTAGAAACCAATATGGAAATTAGCTCCAAGAGAAGTCTTCCAATAAATAAAGACTCCCTTTAAGGCAAGTCTCCTAAACTGCCTTGGACTCATCTATAAAAAGACCCCCACGCTCAAAGGTACGCTTCTTCCGACCTTGAATCATCTCCATTGCTTTCTAGTTTCATTGCTTGGTTTTCTCCTGTGTGCTGATTTCTGACTTGAGTGTTAGAGTGGTCTCCGGAGTCCACACTCCAAGACCCCTAACACGTGTTTTGTGAGCACAGTAAATCACATATTGGAGCTCTACCATCCATCAACCCGTGAACCAGATTTCGGCACCAACAGGAGAATAGATCATTTTTCGTGTGTCCGGGCATTGAAGATCTTTTCCTTTTTATAAAGAAAGAGATACTCCTAGGAAAAGAGGAACCGGCTTTCTCTACAAGAATCATTTCTCATGTCAGTTTGGAGAACACAAAGTGCAATGTTTAGAAAATAGTTGATTAAACGGTAAAAAATAAAAGGATGATTAAATGGTGTCCATTCAAGAATTAAACTGCTAAAATGTTATATTATGTAGATTTTGAATACTAACCAAGTAAAAGAATTGTAATGGAGTTGAAAACCCAAACCAGCACTCGCACAGTCATTTTGCGTGTCTATTCAGAGAAGAGGAAGCGCAATGTTTAGAAAACGGTCGATTACACAATAAAAAATAAAAGGATGCTTAAATGATTCCCGTTTAAGAATTAAAACTGTAAAACATTACGTTTAAAAGTTAATCACAGATTTTAAACGGTAACCAAGTCGAAAAATCATTTAGGAGATGAAAACCCACACTCACACGCGCGACCCAACCTGGCCCGGTGCACGAGCACGCACGTGTTTATTTTATTTTGTTTTAAACTAGGGTCAGCCAAACAAATCCAATGCCCCTTGAATGGCCCAAACCTTTCCTTCCACGCTATCTCTTATAAGGGTGCAAAAGTTTCTTCCACTTTCCAATGTGGGACTAAACTTTTTGCATTGGATTTCAAACACACTCTCAAGAATCACATATACACACAAAGATCTTGGGTTCAACTTTAAGGGCAACACTACAAGACAAGAAGTTTAAAAAGGCCAAGAGGGAGATTCTTATTTTGAATCTTCCATCCAAAATTTGTGTCAAAATTGTAACAATCCCCCACTAGATTCAAAATAAACTCATAGTTAAGCTGGACGTATCTAAGCACATTAGACTAGTAGAATGCAATCATATTGGTGTCATTTAGACTTTAGCTGATACTTTGGATTAACAGATTACATTACCGATTATGGATGGAGTCGGAAACCTTCAACCTTTCTACGTAAGTGTAACCAGCTAACCTACCACCTACACTCTACCTTCGATTCTTTAGCGATTCTATATAATTTTTGGAACACTTTGGCCTTGTCCTCATCTTGGTTTCATGAATGTTTTAGAGAATCGCCCTTAAATTCTCATACGAAGCGGTTCAGTCATCAAGTATGTACTATAAGAAACATACCACCCATTTCAAGTTATGAATTGATTAAGAGTTTAAAACTCATCCTCCCCATTTGAAGTGAATATTATGTTCCATTTTTGCATCTAGGAGTAGGGGTACTTGATAATGTTAACAAACCTTCCCTTGACTCATTATCATCTGTTAGGATCCCCATGTTGGAGATTAAGATCTCACCATTGTGTCATCTAGGATTAGATGAGAGGTTGTTTGGTTAGAATAGTGATATAAATTAGGATAATCTTTCTTTAAATCTTATCTTTATCTTATTCTTATGTTTATCTGTCAGTGCTAATTTAAGCACATGTTAGTGTTAATGAAAATCAACCGAGATTAGTAGAATCACTTTCATGGTATCAAAGACATCCGATCCTACTTCGACCTGACCAGAACCTAGAAGCTTCCCTCTCTATCGTCGTCCCGATCTAGCCATCCACCCGGTTATGTTAGATCTAGGAATATATAAAAAGATGCAAACTCCAAACACTATTGTCCCCTACCAGCAGGTCACCGTCAAGGCCCATCATTTACTAGCAGTATCCTCTACCAAACATTGTCATTGGGAAACCCGATCTCCATCATTGCTACTCAGCTATCTACATCGTTCGGCCCTCTTCCTTCGCTTGCTACAACAACAAAAGAGGAAAAGGGCTTAGGCTCAATCAAATCGACTGCAACTTTTGGCCCAATCAAAAGTATATTCGTTAGTGCTATCTTTCCAGAGATCCATAATTAGCTCTTCTAATGAAACGAAAGAAGAATAAATTCACAATCCAAAAACCAAATATAATTTTTCCACTTTTGATCTGTGGGTTTTACAAAACCATAACCCAAAGAGAAAGAAGGTTCGGGGCCTATTTTGCACACAAAAGGTAATAATTCTTTATTCAATAAAAAATGTCAAAAAGTCCTTACTCTCCTCTCACGTTCACACTCACACACACACAGATATGATGAATGACTCACTTTCCAAAGCTCCTAACCAAAAACAACTGGCTAATGATAACCTCCTAAAATATATCCTAGAATCCTATAAGTACACTATTGCTAATGATAAAGATAAATATAAAAGAGCTAGGAAATCTAATCCCTAAGATAAGGACAAAATATTAGAAAACGAATAATGTGGTTTCCTAAGATTTCTCTTGAACTAGATTTTTGACACATTAAAAATCGAAAAATGATGCGTTTGTATCAGACTCCCTGGGTTGGACAAAATCCGTCCTCGGATTTGAATTTTCGAAGAGTGCACGTCCTTACTAATCTTCTTTGGCATCATTTTCCTATGATTCAGAAAAACTCTTCCTCGAATTTTGAAGTATCGAGGAACGATCGTCAACTTTGTATGCTGCCCTGTTAGGATATCTAAAACAGTGCTAAAGAATGTATCCATGCTCAACATATCTTTCATTGGTGCTAAACTGTGTGGTAGGTCATCTGGGAAAACATCGTAGAATTCTTCAACCATGCCAACAATCCGCTCAACTTCACCACCAAAATCTGCATGTCCAGGAGTATCAACCATGTTTAGTTTATTCTCCTTCCATGAGATGGAAGCAACTTCATTCCCTTTTTCGACCATTTCTTGTGCCACCATATTCTTGCAACCCCCACTATCAATGATGATATTCGTAGCACGCCGAATAACCACTACCTTGCCTTGATCATGCCAAGTGATCACATCACCCTCAACGTCGTTATAGTCGTCAAAACACAGTTGGTCATTTAGAACCTTCGATTCGACTAACTCGTTAAACTCTTCGACCATATTTAAATCAAGTTGTTCATCTAGAACCTTCGATTCAACCGGTCCGTCAAATTCTTCAACCAAATTTTCGTACCTTTCGTTTAGACTAGTTCGATCCTGACTTTCCCTTTCACCCAGCTCACCGTGTTGAGCACGATGATAAAAGAGGGTTAATATCTTCTAAGGCGAGACTATTTTCATAGCCTTTCCAAGATTTGAAACAGGCTACACGTTCCGCAAGTTGTTGGACTCACATCCTTAATTCTTCGACTTGATGATCTTGATGAGGAGGAGCACAAACACCTCGATCACGCCCACGATTGTTTGACATGGTAGTCGCCCTTTCACACAACAAACGCCAAAATCAACCTTGTGCTCTAATACGAAACCAATGGAACGGAATAAGAATAAATTCACAATCCAAAAACCAAATGTAATTTTTCCACCTTTGATCTATGGTTTTTACAAAACCATAACCCAAAACAGAAAGAAGGGTCACGGCCTATTTTGCACACAAAAGGCAATAATTCTTTACTCAATAAAAAAGTCAAAAAGTCCTTACTCCCCTCTCATGTTCACACACACACACACACATATAGATAAGATAAATGGCTCACTTTCCAAAGATTTCTAACCACAAACAACTAGCTAATGATAACCTTCTAAAATATATGCTAGAATCCTATAACTACACTATTGCTAAAGATAAAGATAAAAGAGATAGGAAAACTAATCCCTAAGATTTCTCTTGAACTACACTATTGCTAAAGATAAAGATAAGAAATGAATACTTTGGTTTCCTAAGATTTCTCTTGAACTAGATTTTTGACACACATTAAAAATTGGAAAAGGATACGCCTGCATCATCTTCATACCCTCAGAGATGTGTGATTCCTATGATGCTTCCATTTCAAACTATGGTGGATGGCGAGAAGATGGGAGATCAAAGCAGACACAATGGAGAAAAACATAATGTGAATCGGATTATCTATATTGTCTTCATTCAACATCTCGAGGAACATCCCGAGCTTGTCTGCAAGGCGAGCCACAAGACCAACACGAATTCTATTTCAAATCTGGTAATCTTGACCCCAAATCCTTGTCTTTTGGATTGCTTGCCGTGATGGAATGAAGCACCTCTACCTCTCAGACAATAAGAAGAGAAATCACACCATGAAACCCCCTTTCCATTCTAGCTCTTTTTCTTGGTAAAACTAGCACCTCTCGAATATGATTAAAACACCCATTTGATTCATCTTAGAGAGTGAGAGATCTCACCGTTGGATCATATAGAATTGCATGAGAGGTAGTTTGGTTAGATTAGGGGATATGGATTAGGATACTTGTAAGCCAAAAGGCTATCGATCACCAATGTTTTGATTATAACCAAACCCATATTGATTGATTATGTCAAAGTGGTCTGCATATGAGATGAACAGGTTGATACACTGAAGGCAAGCAAGACATCGTGGACATTACAATCGACCTATGGAATAGCATTGCACACGTCTTGAAGGTCAGATGAAGCCAAGAAAAGGAAGATTGAAGATCCAAGAAACCCAGAAGAGAAGCTGCTACTCATGAAGCTTAGATTTTATGCTCTCTCTTGGTTGATTGTGTTTTTGGCACGTAGGGAGTTTTAAAATGGACTTAGAAGTTTCTAGAAATCACACTCCCTCTAATAGATCCAACTCAATAATGAATTTCCTCAAAGAAATGCATACTTAAGTATACAGAGGAATTACGGTCATCCGGGCCTTTGGCGGACGTCCGTCTGCACCTTAAAAATTAACCGAGGAAAATAAACCAATCCATAATGATGTACCGGAAAATACAACATTTTTGTTACTTGACCAACCATCGGAAGAAGCAAATACAACGATAGACAATAACTCCCCTTTAACTATTTCAGTTGTTAATAGAACGAATCACACTTTTACCACTAAACTATACCCGCTACAATATGATTATTGTATATGAATGTACCGTTTGTCCAACAAAACAAGGGAGTAAAACGTAATCAAGATAGTATCAGAATCATGAAAATTGGAGTGCTGATGTGTTCCAGGGGGAAGGCTTGATGAAATAGGAGAAGAGAATGGGGGCTCATTTAGTCATCCGAGAAGTTGGCAGATGTCCGTCTGAACTTTTGAATTTCAAGTAAAATAACCGAGAAGAATGCGGTATTCCGGAATTATGGTGAACGTCCGTCTGAAAATGAATTTTTTTAACTGAGAAAATTGCGGTTGTCCGGGATATGGCAGACATCCGTAAACGGACTTTGGCACGTGTCTGGAATTTAAAACAGCTAGTTCCGGCAGACGTCCGGCACTTTGTCCCCGACGCGTTTGAATATAAAAAATTAGGGTTTGTGTTCCTTGGTATAAAATCAATCTTTGCTTGTTGGGTCTCTTATAACCCACGAGAAGAAGATGAAAAAGAAGGGTGTCGCCTTCAAGGCCAATGCGAATACTGAAAGCAAGAGCGAAGGAGAAAATTTTCAAAACCTAAGAGAAGATTTAGCTCTCCTCACAAAGAAGTTCCTTCACTTTTCAAGGAGAAAGAAAGGAGACTTCAAGAAAGATAAGCCAACATGGAGAGAAAGAGATGCAAAAGAAGATGATCTTCCAACGTGCTACAAGTGCAAGAAATTCGGTCACATTCGACCAAATTGCCCTCTAAACAAATAAGAGGACAATTCAAGAAAGAAAAGGAAGGAAAAGAACAAGAGCTTCGGTGCAACTTGGGATGGCCTTAGTTGCTCATCCGCAAGCCAGTCAAGCGAAGAAGAAGAGACTAATGTATGCTTCATGGCACTTGAATCCCATGAGGAAGAGATTGGTGTGAAAGGAAGTATCATCACCGACAAATGGAAATTGGATAGCGGGTGCTCGAGACACATGACCGGAGACCCATCCAAGTTTTCATCCATCACCATGGGGAATCAAGGTAAGGTCACCTTCGGCGACGACAAGAAAGGAAAGATCATCGGTAAAGGTACAATTACTTTTAATGACATTACTATATCCAATGTTTTGCTTGTTGATTGTTTATCTATGAATTTGCTTAGCATTAGCCAACTTTGTGATGTTGGTAATGAGGTCACATTTAGAAATGATAAATACATTGTCAAAAGCACACACAGTAACACAGTTAGTTTCATTGTCACAGGAAATGATAATGTTTACACTCTTGCACTAGAAGAACTCACAACACAAAATGTCAAATGTCTCTCTTCTATTGATAATAACTCATGGACTTGGTATAGAAGATTGGGACATGCACATATGGAATTATTGTCTAAACTTTGCAATAAAGAAATAGTCAATGGTTTGCCTAAGCTCAAGTTCTCAAATGATCATGTTTGTAGAGCTTGTAAAAAAGAAAAACAAGCCAAAGACTCTTTTAAACCTAAAAGCGTCATGTCTACCACTACACCCCTACAACTTCTTCATATGGATCTATTTGGTCCTATGAAAACTTGTAGCATCGGTGGGAAGAGATATGTGTATGTTGTTGTTGATGATTTCTCTAGATATAATGGGTTATGTTTTTGAGTAGTAAAGATGAAACTTTTCAAATATTTTTCAAATTGTGCAATAAGGTTCAAAATGAAAAATGAACTTCTATAACATCTATAAGAAGTGACCATGGAACCGAGTTTCAAAACATTGATTTTGAAAACTATTGCTCTAAATATGGAATTGATCATAATTTCTCTACACCTAGAACTCCTCAACAAAATGGTGTAGTGGAGAGAAAAAATAGAGTTCTTCAAGAGATGGTAAGAACTATGTTTAATGATTATAGCACCCCTAGAAACTTTTGGGCCGAAGCCGTTAACACGACATGCTATGTCATTAACAAAGTTCTCATAAGACCAAAAACTCTTAAGACTCCATATGAGCTTTGGAAAGGGAGAAAACCTAATATAAGTCACTTCAAAAATTTTGGTTGTAAATGCTATATTCTAAACATCAAGGACAATCTTCACAAATTCGATCCAAAGTCCGATGATGGGATTTTTCTTGGATATTCTAACTGAAGTAAAGCATATAGAGTTTACAACAAAAGAACCTTGATTGTTGAAGAAGCTATTCATGTAAAATTAATGAATCTCAAGACCCTAATTCAACAATTAATAATGATGAAGAAGAAAACCTTCAAAAATCTCTAGAGAACAATGAAACTAATGACATAACAAAGAAACTAGAGGAAGTTAATCTTGAAAATGAAGAATTAATTGAGGAAGAAGAAGATGAAGAAGAAACCTTGTCTAACAAAAGAAAAAGAATTATGAAAAATCACCCTAATTCACAATATTAGGTGATCCCTCTCAAGGAATCAAAACTAGAGCACAATATTGAACTATTTGTGGAGAATTTGCTTTTATATCTCACATTGAACCTAAAAGCATCACCGAGGCCAAACAAGATGAATTTTGGATGATTGCTATGCAAAAGGAACTCAACCAATTCGAAAGAAACAAGGTTTGGAAGTTGGTTCCTAGGCCTAACAATCAATCCATCATTGCACTAGGTGGGTGTATAGAAATAAACTTGATGAACATGGAAATATCTCAAGAAATAAAGCAAGACTTGTTGCTCAAGGCTACAACCAAGAAGAGGGCATAGATTATGATGAAACCTTTGCCCCGTTTGCTAGACTGGAAGCTATAAGAATGCTCCTTGCATTTGCATGTCATGAAGGATTCAAAGTGCATTTTTGAATGGTTGTATAATGGAAGAAGTGTATGTTGAACAACCTCCTGGTTTTGAAACTTTAAGTACCCTAATCATGTTTTCAGAATGGATAAAGCATTGTATGGTTTAAAGCAAGCTCCTAGAGCTTGGTATGAAAGATTGACATCATTTTTGTTAAACAAAGGTTTCGAAACTGAAAAAGTCGATAAGACTCTTTTTATCAAAAGAAAAAATGATGATATGTTGATTGTACAAATTTATGTTGATGATACTATCTTTGGTGCAACAAATGAAAGTATGTGTGATGAGTTTTCCCAATGCATGAAAAATAAATTTGAAATGAGCATGATGAGTGAGCTTAAATTCTTTCTTGGTCTTCAAATATATCAATTGAACAATGGTATTTTCATTAACCAAGAAAAGTATACACATGAACTTTTAAAAAGATTTGGCATGTATACATCTCCTGTGAAACCCACTCCCGTGAGCATATCTTTAAAACTATCTAAGGAAGATGGTAGTTCTAAGGTTGCCCAAAAGAAATATAGAGGTATGATTGGTAGCCTCTTGTATTTGACTGCTAGTAGATCCGACTTTATGTTTAGTGTTTGTTTCTGTGCACGATTTCAATCGAACTCAAGAGAGTCCCATTTGTTTGCAGTCAAAAGAATTTTCACGTATTTGAGAGAAACTCCCTCATTTGGTCTTTGGTATGGAAGATCTGATTCATTTGATCTAGAGGGCTACTCCGATGCCGACTTTGCCGGTTGTCGAGTAGATAGGACAACAAGTGGAACATGTCACTTTCTTGGGAGATCACTAGTCTCCTGGTTTAGCAAGAAACAAAACTTTGTTGCTCTATCTACTACTGAGGCCGAGTATATTGCGGCTGGAGCGTGTTGTACACAAATTCTTTGGATGAAATACACATTATTGGATTGTGGTTTGAACCTCAAATGTGTACATATTCATTGTGATAACACTAGTGCTATTAATCTCACCAAAAATCCAATTCAATATTCATGAACTAAACACATTGAGATTAAACATCATTTTCTGAGAAATCACTCTAAAAAATGAGACATATCAATTGAATACATTCACACAAATGATCAACTAGGGGATATTTTCACAAAACCTCTAAATGAATATCGTTTTTGTGATATCCGTAGTGGTTTGAACATTTGGAGTATGTCTCAAATATTGGAATTTGATAGTCATCATTAAAATGTGTGTGGGTAGCAAGCACCCTTGGCTATTATGTGTGATCATTATGTGCATATATACTTCTTTCTATAAATTATTCATTTCACACACCACTAAATGGTTGGGACTATTCAAAAAGTGCAATTTTGGCTCAAAATTGAACCAAAATGGCTCAAATCATTCAGTCTGCATTTTCTGGGCGGACAGACAGACGTCGTCTCCCGGACGTCCGGGATAAGGCGCTCTCAGCGGGTGAATGGATTAAAAACCCATTTTCGCTTTTCATTCTTGTATTTTTATCTTTTCTCTTCTCTTCTCTCATTTTTACTCTGTCTGTGTTTCTCTTCCTCCGGCACCGATTCCTCCTGCAACTTGCTCCCTCCGGCGACGTTGCTTCGTCCGGCGTGCACCTCTCTGTCATTTTCGTTGTAATTTTCTTCTCCGTGCCTCATTTTCGTTGCACGATGCCGAAATCACGCACCGTTCTAGGTGAAGGTTCGTCAAGAGGAAGAAACAAAGGGAAACACACTCATGATCGTTCTCGTTCTCCTCCTCCACCGCTTCCTCAAACATACTCGGAACTTATGAGTCAAAAAATATCGAAGAGGAAGATTCTTAGTGGGCGTCGAGTCGACACAGAAGCCTACACACGATTTCCTCTCATCACTGACTTCACCACTCTCGGATGGGAAGGCATTTTCACCTATGAAGGTCCATGGTGGGTATATCCCTCTCTCGTTCATGAATTTTATACTAATCTTCAAGTCTCAATTAAAAACAAAACCCTCACCACTAAAGTTCGTCATAAAAAGGTAACCCTTACCCTAGATGAGTTTGCCAACATCTTTGAACTTTCCAATGATGGGGCTCATGTTTATTTTTGGCCCAATGACGACATTGATTCTACTGGTATTCCATCTCTCACCATGTACTCCGGTATTTGCAAAAAATATGATTCTTCCACTCAAGTCAAGACCCACGACCTTTTTGAGACTGCTCGTATCTATCACCTGATTATTTACTGCAATATCACTCCTCGGGACGGGTGTAAGGATGAGGTGCACTCTCTCGAGGCATTTTCTCACATTTGCTCTCCTTACCAATACCCTTGTCAGTCTTGTCTATGTCATTTTTCGACATATGGCAAAGGTCCCTACAAAGGCACACACTCATCTTCCTTATGGTCTGCTCCTGAACCGTTTGTTTCAATTTCTTGACATCCTTCTCGAGAATGTGAAATCTTCTCCTGCCACTGTGGACATTGATCAGACCACTCTTCGACGGATGCGCATTCCTCGATTCCTAGAAAACCCTCTTGTGCATGTTGATTCCGATGTCCTTGAAGTTAGTGTTGACGAGGCTGAGGACGATGCTCCAGATGCTCCTACCGTTGATCCAGTACCTCCACATTCATTCCCATATACTGGTGGTCCCGCTCCTACCTTCACTGGCACGGCACACGACTTTGACATCCTCTACCGTGGTCTCCAGGGTTCTTTCGTTCATCATTATGATAGACTCCAGCACTCTGTGGAGCAATTTCGCTAGAGAACAAGGCGCAGTATGATACTCTCTCTGGATCCCTCGCTACCCTTTCCGGCTCTCTCGCGGATCTATCAATTGATGTATCGCACATTCATGAGGATTTCACCACATTCTAGGAACGTTTTGGTACCGCTCCACCACCACCAGAGGACTAGGACTTCAGGTCCTATTGCATCATTTGAATGCCTGCACTTTAGTTTTATACTCTTATCTCTTTGGCATGTATTATTCATGTTTCACAAAATACTTTTTATCCTTCTTGCCCTGCAGTTGATCCTCCTTCAGGGGCTTTCTTGCTCCTTATTTTGCTTGCTATGGTTTGGATGGTTTGATGCCATAGCTCACACACGCTTTTATGGATATTATGTTATGTTATGGCTTGGATGTTTATATAATTGTTTCTCTTGAATGGTATGAAATATTTTGGTATGAATGAACTATTATTTGAATGCCTATTCTTCTAGTTGAGTAATTATTGTTCTTCAGTATGCCATGATTGCGTTACTTGTTCCCTATTTGCTTATGTCAAAGGGGGAGAAGATCTCTAGTTGGCTAGTTGATTGCTTGCACTTACGCTTATATTATTTGAAATCAACTAATTGTAATAGAAGTCTCTCAATCTAACTATTGCTATTATTAAGGGGGAGCTTCTGTTAAGCGGGAGCAAGCATTATATGTCATTACTCTAGCTCCTACCTTGCAATCAATCTGGGTTTTGCCATCAATCAAAAAGGGGGAGATTGTAAGTCAAAAGGCAATCGATCACCAGTGTTTTGATTGTAACCAAACACATATTGATTGATTATGTCAAAGTGGTCTGCATATGAGATGAACAGGTTGATACACTGAAGGCAAGCAAGACATCGTGGACATTACAATCGACCTATGGAATAGCATTGCACACGTCTTGAAGGTCAGATGAAGCCAAGAAAAGGAAGATTCAAGATTCAAGAAACCTAGAAGAGAAGCTGCTATTCATGAAGCTTAGATTTTATACTCTCTCTTGGTTGATTGTGTTTTTGGCACTTAGGGAGTTTTAAAATGGACTTAGAAGTTTCTAGGAATCACACTCCCTCTAATAGATCCAAGTCCGTAATGAATTTCCTCGAAGAAATGCAGACTTAAGTATACAGAGGAATTACGGTCGTCCGGGCCTTTGTCGGACGTCCGTCTGCACCTTAAAAATTAACCGAGGAAAATACGGTCATCCAGGAAGTTGGCAGACGTCCGTTTGAACTTTTGAATTTCAAGTAAAATAACCGAGAAGAATGCAGTCATCCGGAATTATAGCGTACGTCCGTCTGAAAATGAGTTTTTTTAACTGAAAAAATTGTGGTCGTCCGAGATATGGCGGACGTCCGTGAACGGACTTTGGTGCACGTCTGGAATTTAAAACGTCTAGTTCCGGTGGACGTCCGGCACTTCGTCCGCTACACGTTTGAATATAAAAAATTAGGGTTTGTGTTCCTTGGTATAAAATTAATCTTTAGAAACCCTAAAAACACTTCATTCAAAAATCCTAACTACCTTCCTTCAAGGTTTTCAACTCTCACCAACCCTATTTTTCCATTAAATGTGAGATTTGCCTTCATTTAATATTCTCTTGTGCCATTACATTTCATCTTCCAAGACATAATCTTTAGGGTTTACATGTTTGGGTGAAGCAAGAGTCATTATTGTGCTATTACATTTGTACTTGCCTATTGAAGAGGCTTGAAAGCATTTACTTTCTTTCTTCCATTGTAAGAGAAGGGTAGTGACCCTTGTTGAGTTTAAAGACTCGGTGAGTTTAAAGACTCAATACTTGTAAGGAGCCTCGAAGCGGGACGTTGTGTGGTCTTCGGATGGTGGAAATCCTTGAGTACGACCTCAAGAAGAGTGGAGTAGGTCTTTTGAGTAGACCGAACCACTATAAATCTTGGTGTTCTTTTGGTGTGCTTTCTACTCTCTCGTATTCTATCATCTTTTGACTTCATTGGTAATATCTTAAACCTTCATCTCTTACTAGTACTTGCTAGAAAGCTTTAAAAGAAAAATTATCTTTAACAAGGGTTTTTAAAGTAACTAAGTTTTTGTTAAACCTAATTCTTCCCCCCTCTTAGGTTGCCTAGTCTATTTTAATACTCTTTCTCCAAATCTTATCTTTATCTTCTTCTTCTGTTTATTTGTAAGTGCATATTTAAGCACATGTTAGTATCAATGAAAATTAATCAAGATTATTAGAATCTTTGAGTTTACACTCTTTTCACATATATTGGGTGTCCATCACTAATGATTTAGAGCACGGGCTTCAACCCCATTCTTGTGATGCCTCATAAACCACTTAATTTATTTGTGGTTTTGGTAGAGGATCTGTCAAATTCCTCTCTGACCTTAAAAGGTTAAGTCCTATTGTTCCCTCACTTAAATACTACTTTTCCAAATTATGTCTTAGGCGTATATGCCTCCTTTGACTATTATAGGTTTCACTTTTGGCTATGGCTAAAGCAGCTTGGCATTCACAATGTAAAGAGATTCAGAGAACATGGCTTGGCCATAAAAGCACATCTAAGTGAAATTTCTAAGCCATTCGGCTTCAGTTGCTACTGGAGCTAAGACTCTAAATTCCTCTTTCATAGTGAAACGTGCACTACAAGTTTAGTTAAACAATTTCTAAGAAATCGTACCACCACCTAATGTGAAGACATATCCACTTTTTGAAACATAATTCCTTGAATCCGATAGCCAATTTGCATCACTATAGCCTTCTAGAACAGCAGGATACCCTTAAAATGTAACCCATAGTTTACTTTACCATTATGGTATCTTAGAAGTCTAATTAAAGCTTCTCAACGTTCATGTCTTGGTTATATTTGTGTTAACTTAATTTTCCAATAGTAAGGGCAATGTCTGGCCTAGTACAGTTCACCAAAAATGAAATTGATCCTATAATTCTTGAGTGTTTGGGACATTTCAAAATTATTAAGAGTAAAAAGCATACAACAATGCAAAAACATCAACACTTTACTTAACCGGCATCACCCAACTGAAAACATCTCCTCGATCCTTTTGTGATCTGAAAACACAGTCACCTCTCCATCCCTATTGTTCCGTATACTTTTATGTGAGACATGTTGGCCCAGCACCCACCCCCCCCCACACCTTGGTGGCATGTTTTTGTCCTCTCTTTGATTAATAAATTTTAAATCCCCAAAAAAAAAATCACCTCCCCCTCCCTGTCTACTCCGTCATTTGGATCAACCATGAGGATACGGTTTTTATTGTTATTGATATGATTTTACTTATGGGTAGTGATAAATTCACCCCGTTCAAATATTTGCCATTTCTTGAAATCTCTCTTCTTTATCAGATCTAGAGTTCTTCCTGAAAAGATATTTGCTTTTTCAATTGAGATGGGACGATTCTTTGAATCAAATAATGATCAATAAGATCAAGGTATATTGTCTCCTGCTTAGACTGATAAATCCAAGGGAAATTGCTATATCCTCTATTCAAACCCCATTTAACAGAAATCGTTAAGTTTTAATGCTTATGGAGTTAATGCTTAACAATTTCTATTCTTTAAAACTTAATGATTTCTGGTATTCTTCTTTTGAGGGGGTGAATTTATCACTGCCCTCTACTTATATTGCTTTATTTTTAGCATGTTATATGCTTTTTCAACATATTCAGGAATCAAAGAGTAGGCTTTTTTTCCCAAAGAGATCATCATTTCCCTTAAAATTCCACAGGTGTGACTTTGGCTCTATTAGTAAAATTGCGATTTGCTAGGGACTTTTACAAAAAGGCTTTTTGCTGCTGACTAATGCATGAGAGAGCAGCCACACAGGCTCACTTTCTAGCAGATTTTCTCTTATTACTATAATCAGGATGGGACAAGATGCGCCCCCCCCCCCCCCAAAGATTACAAGACTATTTAAAACAGTCCAACCTTATGGGAGTTACAAATGCGAAACAACTAACATCTCATCCCTTTGCACTCCCACCTTAGCTACGCTATTAGCCATCTCGTTTGCCGATCTCCTACGGTGTTCAATCCTAGGCTCCAAAGCTCTTACTAAATCAATTACTTCTGCAATTAAGTTTTGTAATTTTCATGGTCCCTTTGAATCCCCCAAAGCCCATGCCACTGCATTTGTTGAATCACCTTTGACAATTAGCGGCCGCTGGTTGTTCTCATAAGCCCATTTCAAACCAAACAGTAGTGCCCTGATTTCCGCCTCATTTGCATCAATATTCCTACTGGTCCTGAGAAAGTCATAATGATGTTTTGTCTGTCTTTTCTAATGACTCCCCCAATTCCGGCTCTCCCAGGATTACCTAAGGAACTCCCATCAAAGTTAAATTTCAGCCAGCCACTCGGCGGGTCTCTCCATTTCGGCTTTGGCTTGGTTCTGACCGTCCTATCCCATATGATTGACCACCAATTTCTTATCAGCTCATCCACCCCATATGGGATTCTCTTTTTTACCTTGGCCCATGAAATTATTTCTACCTTGATGTCCGTCGTTAGTCGCCCAGATGACTTACTCTTTTCTTCAAAGATCCGTTTATTTCGTTCTTTCCAGATATTCTAGACAATGGCGAGGGGGAAATGGACCAAAGTATCCAACCAGTATCACCAAAAGTGCCTCTCTGCCAGTTAGTCAGGAGTGTGCTAATTGAGCCATCAGAAACCCAGCACATACCAAACGCAGCAATTGCTCTCGACCATAATCGGTAAGAGTAAGGGCAGTGCAGCATCAGATGATCCGAAGTTTCCTCTTCTTGTTGACAGAGAACGCATATACCTACTAAGCTAATATGTCTTCTTTTCAGCCGATCACAAGTGTTGATCCTTTTGTGCACCAGCGTCCAGCCAAAGGCCACCACCCTTGGAGGCGCAAGTGATTTCCAGATGCGACATTTAGCGGCAGTCTGTCCGTCATTTAAAATCATAAAAAGGATTTTGCTGTAAATTCACCATTAGACTCAGGGATCCATGTTCTTTTGTCAGTATTGAAAACCAAGCAGTATTCGGAATTCAACTGCGTTAGGAGTCTTTGAAAGTCCTGTATTTCTAGCTCTTTAAAGTCCCTCCGCATTCGTATGTCCCAAAAATCTTTCCCGGACTAGCCTTGTCTTTGTAGATAGTCCTCCACCGTTGCTTCTGGTTGTACTGCAATTTTGAACAGCGTCGGGAATTCCACACTCAGCAGTGTTTTGCCGCTCCAAAGATCCAGCCAGAATCGCACATTCGTTCCTTAACCTACTTTGTAGAAGCACCCTTTGTCAAATTCTTCTTTAGTAGAGCAGATTGATCTCCAACTGCCTGATCCCTTTCCAGTTGCCTTCGTTTTTATATTCCAATTTCCCCATTCTGAGCCATATTTGGATCCCAACACTTGGTGCTAGAGTGCTCTCTTTTCATTCACATACCTCCACAGCCATTTGCCTAATAAGAATTTGCTCCGTAATCTTAGTTTTCCTAGTCCCAATCCCCCAGCTTCCTTTGCCTTTGTTACCTTTTCTCAATTCATTAAGTGTCGTAATTTCTTTGTTTGCCCATTTCCGTTCCACAAGAAATCCCGCTGCAATTTCTTTATTTGCAAAGCCACCTTAACTAGTATTTTGAATAGTGACATGAAGTAGACTGGCATATTTGCCAGTGCTGCTTTGATAAGAGTAATTCTACCCCTAAAGGAGATATATTTTTTCTTCCAAGTAGCTAGCTTCCGCTCCACTCTTTCCACCACTGGGTCCCATTGAGCCACCGATGGGACGCCAAAGCCCAAAGGTAAGCCCAGATAAGTCACCATGAAAACCCCTGCCATGCAACCAATAGTTTGCACAAAAGTTTGAACAGTCTGCATCTCCAAGTTAATGTCCAGTAGCATGCTTTTACCGAAATTGATCTTGAGTCCAGAGGTGACTTCGAACCATTTGAATATCTTTATAATATTAGCATTGCCTGGGAGTTGCATTCTAGGAAAACTAGAGTGCCATCAGCAAATTGTAGGTGAGTTATTTCCTCACCATTGGGTACAAGTTGTAGTCCTCGGAACAGACCCGATGTGGATGCCTTTGACAACATTAAACTAAGAGCTTTCACCACCATGATGAAGAGATAGGGGGCCCAAGGATCGCCTTGTCGAAGTCCTCTTGAGCTCTTAAAATAACCCTCAGCGGAACCATTAATAATAACCGAGAAGCTGTAAGATGATATAAGCCAAGAAGTCCATTTTCTCCACCTCACACCAAAGCCCATTAGTTCTTGTATCGAATCCAGAACCGCCCATTCAATGTGATCATAGGCCTTTTCGATGTCGATTTTGAGCAATAAACCAGATCTACTTCTGTTACCAAGTCAATGATTCCGTTAGCTATTAAAACCCCATCTAAAATTTGCCTCGAATCAACAAAAGCCCCCTGGAAATGGGAAATCACCCCCTCCATGATTCCCTTCAACCTTCGGGCCAGCAATTTCGATACCATCTTAGGTACTGTGTATTAGGCTAATTGGCCGAAAGTCTTTGATGCCAATAACACCCTCCTTTATGAGAGCAATAAAAGTAGCTTTTGCCGCTTCACTGATAATCCCTCTCTCTTGGAACTCAAAAATGAATGCCATGATGTCCTGCTTCATTATTCCCCAATATTTTTGGAAGAAAGCCATTGGGAACCCATCCGGACCCCGGGGCTTTGTCTCTGGCCATGGAGAAGATTATTTGTTCGACTTCCTCCATCGCAAAGTCACGATCCAATAGAATGTGTTGACCAAGGGTAATTGTTTTGAATTGTAGTCTGCCCCAACTTCAGCCTCCATTCTACTGGCTTTGTATAAAGTCCTACATAGTAATTAACAATCCTTGCTTTGATCAAATTGGCATCTTCAATCGTACGATCTCCATCCCTCAGATAAGTGATAGTGTTGATTCTCTGCCTGGTGTTTGCTACCTGGTGGAAAAATTTCGTGTTCAAGTCGCCTTCTTTGACCCAAGTGCCCCGATCGTATTTCTCCCGAGATGAAAGAAAAGATAGGCAATCTGTCTTTTCAAAGTTATAGCCCCACAAAAATATTCTTGTGATTTCTTCCCTACGCAAGATTTCCTCGTACTCCTCCAGAAGCTTCAACCTTTCCATTCTAATAGAAATTTCCTCCTTTCTTTGTCTTTTTTCATAATCACTTAATCTCTGCCATTCTTTAATTTTCAACTTCAACGCCTTCAATTTCATACTCCTTCCACCCCTGGATACTAGTTTCCTCCCATCATTGCCGGACCTTGTCATCGAAACCTGGGAAGAAGGTCCAAGAAAGGTCATGGACCCCCAGAAAACTCTGAGATTTCCAGCACAACGGGGTTATGATCCGACAGCAACCGAGGAAGCGCTATGCGCTTTCTGGCTAATAAGAGGGAAGTGTTCCTCCCATTCCTGAGAGATAAGGAAACACTTTTATTCAATTCTTCAGAGGTGGCTACTCTCATGCAACAGCCAGTCGCGAAATGCCTTTATGTGGAAGTCCCTAGGAAATCGCTAGTAAAATATATGTTTATGTTCCCAGATAGAAGATGTCTGATCACAGGATGTTGGTGCTTCTTTGATGGAGTAACAGACTTTTGACAGTGTCTGATCACAGATGCTGGTGCTTCTTTTATGGAGTGACAGACTTATGCACCCCTTTTGGTTGCTGCCGCAATGAGGATTAGTGGAGGCCACTAGAAGTGGCAGGCATAAAGGGAAAGGGTGGTGGAGAGGGTTCTGTATTTTCAGAGCTTTCGTTGAAGATGAGGGCATTGAAACGGCTCTGGCGGTGTTTTGATGGTCTGCAAATCTGGGATCCATGCCAAATTCAAAACCTGGCGTTTCACCTGCCATATTCAAAAAGTCAATCATTTGTTGCTCCTCGTAGTGACGCTGAGATAAAAAAAAAAGGTATAAACCATTGCGGAATCTGCTTCTACAGAGTTAATTTTCAGCCAATAAGTATCATAAAATCTGATTGAAACAATTGATCCACGCATAGAAACAACAAAATGAAGCAGTGATGGTTAATCTTTCCTTATCAGAAATGGATACATTGCATTAACTGCTCGCCATCGTGGAAATATTCAGCAACAGTAAAAAGAAAAGGATGAGAGAGCTCTAGTTTGACACTATTGTATTCTACTGTGATGAATGATGGATAATGCCCCTTCCACCCTATAATTATAATGGGTGGCAAAAATAATCTTAACATCTGCTCCTCTTTATTAAGTTGAACAGAGGAGCCTTTAGAAAGCAACCGTAGGAAGAAATGATCATGTGGAATACACAGATTCAAGAAGAATCAGTACTTCCTCCGAAGCTTCAGATTTTGACAGTTTTCATGTTGACAGGTAGTGAGGGCATCTCAAATACAGTGCTTCTCATGAAAATCATTCCCCGAAATTAAACCATCGAGGAGGACTCTAAACCTTTCCGCACCTGGTCCAGGCCTGAGAGCAGTTGCATTACCAACGGCACTATGTGGGTCGTTCACATTTGGGTTTCTTCCATTAAACCATCCGCCCGGCACAAACCCGCCCGTGGCACGACCCAAGAGCACCTTGTCGATCTTATCAAGAACAGGATCACTGCCATTAAACTTCCTTGCAAATGGGGCATTACTGTCGACCATCTTCTGAAAGTTATCAATGGTAAGGAAATGTGGGTGCTGCTTTGGAGGGTTGTCCCAAGATATGAAATGCAGGTCGTGATTGACGGTCGTGTTATGAAACTCATTGGTGTTACAGATGACTGTATGGAAGTAGCCTTCAGGTGATGAGAGAAAGTTGGCATAGTACATGAGAACTGTTCGGGGGAGATTGTCCCATCCCCATACACAGAACTCCATAAATGGACGAGAAAGCATCATCCAAGCGGAACCTGGAGAGAAATTTTTGCACTGTGTTATGATTTTATTACATAGTAAAGTATGAGAATTGAGAAATTATCATCATATCAAAAGAATGATACTGCATAGTACAGTATGAGAATTGAGAAATTATCATCATATCAAAAGAATGATACTGCATAGTACAGTATGAGAAATGAGAAAGTATCCAACACATCAAAAGAATGAGATTATACAGTATGAGAAATTATCCACACATCATAAGAATCATATTTTACTGTGAATAACCCACCTCACAATTCAATCACGCAATTTGAAACCCGCAAGAAATGGCTGACAGGCGAGTTCAATCCTATTTAAAAATTGTACATGAATCATGATTTTCTTAAACAATAGAAAGGTGTATATATATTTTTATTATTAATGGTTTTGAAGTTGGTTTAAGCTTATAGATTGAGAAGTGGAATGAAATTCCTTTCATTCCGTATAACATTCAGAGGATTGGTATCTTTTTATGTGTGAGTTTTCTTTATGCTAAACAGAAATGTCAAGGAATGTAATTTCTTTTTTTTTTTGGAATGTTAGAATGTGGTATTAAATGTATTTTTAAAAGAGAAAGGAACTAAATGGTTTTTGTCTACACAAACCGTCAGATTGGTAGCCCACAGATGGACTAATAAAGGAAAAAGGATAATCGTCCAAATTAAACAGGAAAATGTCCATTGGTTGGAGGATTATGATCATCTGATGCATGATTTCTATGGGGAGTCATCCTTCCAAGATGGACTAATAAAGGAAAAAGGATAATCGTCCAAATTAAACAGGAAAATGTCCATTGATTGGAGGATTATGATCATCTGATGCATGATTTCTATGGGGCGTCATCCTTCCAAGATGGGTCCAACCAGATGAATGGTTTAGATCTTTAAACATTGGTCTCCTCCTGTACAGGCCTGTCCCTAAAAAATGTCATTCTGTTTATATGGATCCCATAATTCCGTATTTTATATTTCTATTAAAATTTGTAACATAAAAATTTTAAAATCTTGCAATCTCTGAACTGATTTTACGACTAAATTTGATCTAGCACTTGAATAATTTTATGATCCAATTCTTGTGATCAAGGCAAGAATTAATTTTGGCACTTGAATAATTCTAGTTTGAACAGTCGGTCTAAATTTATTTTAGCTACTTTCTTGTGCTCAAGGCCTATAAGCCCAAGGGTGCAACCCATTCATGTTTTGATGATTAACAAACCCAAATTGATGGTAGAATGCTAATAAGTGCTTTAGTGTTGCGATTTAGACAGGATATACTAGTCAACACTAGAAGCAAAGAGAAGAAGGGCCCAACTTAGAGAAAGTCAAGCCTTGGTGGTCATTCTACAACCATTGAAGAATCAAGAAAACCACAAGCACAAAAACAAGATAGAAGACTTCCAAGTCAAGAACATCTCATGCAAGTACCTAGAAGACGAAGACTCAAGAAAACTCAAGGTCCATTATACTCTAGATTGTATTAGAGTCCTCTTAACATTAAGTTATTTGCATGAATTTGTGTTTTCAAAACCTTTTCAAACATGTTTCAACAAACTCAAAAAGGTATTTAAAAATTTAGGACAAAAGCGCAAAGACCATAGCCCAAAGCCCCAGAATCTTAATGTATAAAACAGGTTTTCAAAACTGGGCTAGTCTCCCGGGCAACCGCGGTATGGGTGCTAGAACTCCAGCACCTACCTGTCAAAAGTAGCGCGTTCGACCGAGGCTAGCCCAATTGACAGCGGATATGCTCCTGGAAATCTAGGAGCAATCCAGAAAGGTCTTGGCGGTCAACCGCCAATGGTTCGGCCGACCGTGGATAGGTTTTGGACAAAAATATAAATATCCAGAAGGCCCTCAGCGGGCGACTACGACAACCCTGGTCGACCGCGATGGTTTAAATTTTAAAAAATAAAAATGAGCGCCCGATAAGGGCGGGCGACTGCGACACCTCTGTCAACCAACCCTGTCTAGCAAGGTAGCCGTTAGGGCTTGCGCAACTCACTTTTTCTAGTCCAGGTATTTACCATTATGCCCTCAAACGGTCATAAATTTACTTAGGCTATATATACCCTATCAAAGACCCTTCTAAAGAACCTTTTGAATCATCATTTTACAAACTCTAAAGCTTTTACTCTTGAAAATCAAAAGGATTCTTCCTTTTGAGCATTTATTTGTGCAGTTACTTCTTGTCAAGAGGACTCCATAAAGCATTGACTTGTAATCATTAGGAGTGAGTGTGAGCCTTGAGTGTATTGTATTTGCCTTTAAGAGGCTTGAGAGCTTTCATCTTCTTTTTCCCTTACTGTATTTGCGAAGAGAAGTTGTATCCTTTGAGGCGGTGTGCGAAGAGGGTTGACTTCTTGGAGGCGGTTTTTGCAAAGAGGATTTGTTCCCTTGGAGGCGGCGTTTATTGTAAAGCCCGGAGATTCGGCGTGTGGAATCTCATTATAGTGAAGGAAAACCCCAAGGAAAGACCAAGTACTTAGGTAGTGGAGTAGGTCCGTTTGTGACTGATCTACTATATATTGTTGTGTGGTCTCCTCCCTCTTCTCCCCCCTCCTTGTGGTGTTTGGTAATTTCTTTCCTTTACTTGAAATATTAATTGAACAAGAGTTAGCACAATCTAGGATTAATCTCATACTCCGTAGTTGTTTAAGAAAAATTTAAATAACCCAATTCATCCCCCGTCTTGGGTTGCCGTTTGGGATTTCAATTGGTGTCAGAGCTAAAGGCTCTTACTAAAGATTTCTCATTGATTGTGTTGAATAATGTATTAGGTTAGTTTAGACATTACTTGTATCAGTTAGGGGTATTGTAGTCATTGTATGTTGTTGCCTTAGTTTGGGTCTATATATACATCATATTCATGAGGAGCTCCCTAGTGGAGACTTCTCCATCCTTCACTCCTATTCTTCTTTCTCTCTTCTAACCCTAATCTCATTTCTAAGATGGTATCAGAGCCAATGGGCTGATCCTTCAAGAAGGAAAGAAGAAGAGTATCTCCCTCCATGCCATCATCTCTTTCTCTCGTATCTCGTTTTCCTCTATTTATCTCTCTATAGTTTCTCCCTCAATTCTTCTCCTCGCTCGTGTCCTTCCCTCCTCCTCCTCCTCCTCCCACTGCCCCTCTTCCCTTTCCCCTAACCCCTCCATTCCCTGCTACAGTAAGCCACTATAGTAACTGCTACAGTGTGCTGTAGACCATTCAGTATGGCCTTAAGCAGTCTCCTCGAGCTTGGTTTGGGAGGTTCAATGAGGCAGTAATACGATTTGGATTGAAACAGTGTGCTGTAGACCATTCAGTATTTAGCTCTCAGGGTAAAGATGGCAGAATATTCGTAATTGTGTATGTATATGATATCATCATTACAGGAAGCGACAGTGCCGGCATACAAAGATTAAAGGTTTTCCTTCATAAAGAGTTTAATACCAAAGACCTTGGCCGTTTGCGATACTTTCTAGGGATAGAGGTAGCATATTCACGTGAAGGACTATCTCTATCGCAAAGGAAGTACACATTAGATATATTGGAGGGGACTGGCCTTTTGGGAGCAAAGCCAGCTGAAACTCCTATGGACCCGACTGTCAAGCTTTCTCCTGATCAGGGGGAGCTACTAGCTGATCCAGGTAGATATAGATGATTGGTTGGGAGATTGATCTACTTGACTGTCACACGCCCAGATATTTCTTATGCAGTTAGCACAGTCAGTCAGTACATGAGTGCACCACGGACATCTCATTGGTCGGCAGTCACTCAGATAGTAAAGTATCTGAAGAAAGCTCCTGGTAAAGGACTCTTCTTCAAGAAACATGGCCATATGAGGGTTGAAGGATATTCAGATGCAGATTGGGCAGGGTCGCCTGCAGATAGAAGGTCTACGAGTGGATATTGTACCTTTATTGGAGGCAATTTGGTATCGTGGAAAAGAAAGAAGCAAGAGGTTGTGTCAAAATCAAGTGCAGAGGTAGAATATAGAGCCATGGCCTATACAGGATGCGAGTTGATTTGGTTGAGATCCTTTATGTCAGAGATCGGGTTACCCTACTCATCACCTGCATCGCTCCATTGCGACAAGTGCTATTTATATAGCCATGGATCCTGTGTTTCAAGAGAGAACTAAGCATATATAGGTGGATTGTCACTTTATTCGCACAAAATTCAAAAATGAGAGATTACCACTTTGTTCACAAGATCAGCTGATCAAATAGGAGACATGTTCATAAAACCACTCAATAGGGCAAGGCTTAATGACTTATGCAACAAGCAGTGGATGTATGATATATACACTCCAGCTTGAGGGGGAGTGTTGAGATTGGACATTTGTAATTACTCCTCTTAACAGGGGTATTTTGGTCTTTCTATGTAACCCTACTTAACACTCAAATATATATATATATATATATGAGAAAACGGTTCCTACACATATGTGTAGAGAGTTCTCTACACACTAGCTTAAAATACAGTGGGGGCCCACATTGTTTGGGTGATCCAAGCCATCCATTTTAAAGGCCCTCACATAGATAGGGTGTCTACAAAAAATCAGATCCATAGGATCATCCCAACCCTACGATTTGTGGAGGTAAAATGGATGTCTTTAAACCTTCACAAATTAGTCCATTTTTTGCCTCCACAGTTCGAATGGTTAGAATGATCCTATGGATCTGATTTTTTGTGGACACCCTATCTATGTGAGGGCCTTAAAAATGAATGGTTTGGATCACCCAAATAATGTGGCCCCCACTGTATTTTAAGCTAGTGTGTAGATAACTTATCTACACATATGTGTAGGAACCGTTCTCTCTATATATATATACATATATATATATATATATATATGTATGTATGTTATTGACGTGTGGAGAGAGAATTAATTCTCTTCTGCACTGTATTCTCCATCCTCTTCTTTTCTAATCTCTATATGACCATTCAATGTTGATCTATCAACAGACACTATGAAATTGGAGGAGCTAGTTGGATCTCTCATTACATTTGAATTGAAGATTGAGAAAAGAAAAACAAAAGAGCAAGAGGCTCCAAGAGAAGTCCAAAGAAGAAGAGCATAGCCTTCAAGGCTTAAGACAACGGAAGTGGAAGTGAAAATGAAAAGGAAAATCTCAAAGCAATGAGAGAAGACATCTCTCTCCTCACAAGGAAGTTTAAGAAGTTTACAAGAAACAATAGAAGAGACTTCCAAAAGGAGAAGAGTTCCAGAAGGAAGAAGGAAGAAGAAAGAGAAGATAATGATGAACTAAAGTGCTTTAGATGTCACATGCTCGGGCACGTAAGATCCGGTTGCCCGCTCAAGAAGCTTGATGAGAAAAGAAGAGGGAAAGACAAGAAGAAGAGCTTCATTGCAACCTATGATGGGCTCAGTTGCTCATCCAGAACTGAAGAAAGTGATAGTGAAGTTTCCCATATATGTCTCATGGGAGTTCAAGAGGATCATTCACCCAAAGAGGTAAATTCTCTATCCGCCCTTAAAGTGGAAATTAATGATGAAGATGAAAATATTTTTTTACTTATGATGATCTATATGATGCTTGTGATAAATTTCAAGAAGCACACATTCTTGAGGTTTCCAAAAACATCAAACTTACAAAGGAAATAGAAAAATTAAATCTTGAACTTGAAAACTTTAGAAAAGAATGTAACACTCTTACTTACATAGTTAATGAAAATAAAATCTTGATAGATAAAGTAAAAAATCTTGAATTGTTGAATCAAGAGTTTCTAAAAGAAAATCAAGAAATTTATCTAAATATTGAAAAATTGTATTTGAAAAACAAAGAATTAAAATGAAAAAAATGAAAAACTATCATTAAAGTTTAAGTGTGATAAGACTAAACTAGATGAGATACTTGATATGAAGATCTCTTATGAGAAGGTGGTCTTGGCTACCAACCTTCTCAAAAGAAACATTATACAAGAATGATACTCACAAGTCATATATTTCATTTGTAAAAGCTAGCACATCACATCCCCATTCAAACTATCATGCTAGTTCTAGAGCTATCCCTACTTGTCATTATTGTGGTAAACTTGGGCATGTCAAATACTTTTGCAAAATTAGAACATCAAACATATATGTGTGGGTAGGAAAAGGTGACTGGAAAATTGTATTTGGAAAACAAAGAATTAAAATAGGAAAATGCAAAACTATCATCAAAGTTTAAGTGTGGGAAGACTAAACTAGATGAGATACTTGATATGAAGATCTCTTATGAGAAGAGTGGTCTTGGCTACCAACCTTCTCAAAAGAAACACTCGTACAAGAAAGATACCCACAAGTCATATATTACATTTGTAAAAGCTAGCACATCACATTCCCATTCAAATTATCATGTTAGGTCTAAAGCTATCCCTACTTGTTATTATTGTGGTAAACTTGGGCATATCAAATACTTTAGCAAAATTAGAACATCAAACAAATGTGTGAGTAGTAAAAGGTGACTTTTATGGAACTAATCCTAAGGGACCCAAAGAAAATTGGGTACTTAAGCCCAAGATTTGACTCTCTATTTTGTAGGTATGCTTGAGTAGCAATTCTACACTGAACATGGAAGATCAAGGAACTGTCACATTTGGAGACAATGCCAAAGAAAAAATAATCGATGAAGAAACAATTAAATTTAAAGGTATTACCATCAGAAATGTATTGCTTGTTGACGGACTTGGACATAATTTGCTTAGCATAAGTCAACTATGTGACAATGGTAATAAAGTGTTATTCAAAAATGACAAACGCATTGTTAGGACTTCAAGTGATAACAAAACTGAATTTGTAGCTACTAGAGATGGAAATGTGTACACATTTATGCTTGAAGAATGCACCCCTGAAAAATGAATTTTGAGATTGTGTGTCCTACCTTGCATATTACTTTATCGCCAACAGAGAATGTGTCCGTCCCCCCGGCAATAGAACCAATGTGAAGGACAAAACCACCATAAACTTAAGAAGAAAAACATGAGGGAGGCGTTAAAGGGAGATTGACACTGCTTATCGTGTGCATATTGCAATTTCAAATGGCGGAGGCATTGTCGCTGGCGTAAGCAGTTTCAGTTAAAGCATGATCGATATACAAAAAAGGAATTGGGGTCGGAAGAAATTGAGGGGGAATCAGTCTGAAGACCGGGTGACTGGACTTGCTTACCTTGTGACTACTTAAACTTTAGAGGGAGGGAGATATGTCGGTGGTGCCTCTCTACTCGACAAAGGGAAAAGATGCCTCAAACCCTGTTGAGACCCTCAACAATCGAGAATCCTATAAGGAAGATGATTGATGGCCAGATTCTGGGTCGATATCCTCAAGGATTGAGGGAGGTTTCCGCTCTTATCTATCTTGGGCAAGGAAGTGGACATTAGGATGAAAGCTCTAAAAGCTTGCCTGATAGGAAGAAGGAAGGACAACTCTAGGATGCTTAACAACCTGTGGTTATGGGCCAAAGGAGCCTAGAACATCCCTTCCCTCCCTTGTCCATGTAACCCATCTAAAACAGAAGTTTTGTTCATGTTTAACTCAGACGAGGAGGTTGCAGAAGCATTGGCTCTAGGATCAAATCTTTGGGGAAATCAGCTATCCTCATTGACCCCTTTGAGCTGTAAGTATCCCCAACATATGGAGGCCCACTGGGTTAATATTTATGGTATCCCCCTCCATGTTTGGGCCACCTCAACGGTTGAAGCCCTGGGAAGCTCAATTCGGCGAGTCCTGACGGTGAAAATAGAAGGGAGCCATAACCAATGTATGTGCTTCGTCTCTGCCAAAATTGCCATCCCACGGTGGCAGGTTGTACCTCCTGTTATCCTAGTTCAGGTCCGGGATCAAGACTTCCCAATTCGTACTGAAATCCAGAACCCCAATGTCTCGGGCCATGATCCGGGCTGTTGTTTGGGCTCTTTCCTCTCCTCGGAAAAGGATCCCTCGATCCCGGATGGGCAGCCCCCGGCGGTGGGGTCGGATTTTTCGATTCAAGAGAATCAAGGACGGATATCCGTTGAATCATGGGGAACTGCCCCTCTGGATCCGATAAAGGGTCCAGACCTCGAAACTTGACCTCTAAACTGACACAGAAGCTAAGCACTAATCTTGAGATGCCTGGCCGTCATAAACTTCTTACTGAAGGAATTCACTGCGGCCTCCCTGGTCAGCTCTGGACGAATTCCCCAACCTTCTAGGGTGAGTGCGGCTCTTGGATGAAGGTCTCCCCGGTCTCCTTGGAATTGGATAGGGGGTCTGTTTCTGGGGCTGGGATAGGAATAATTTCACTTTCCTTAGTAATATTGTTTTGATAATTAATGACATAATGAATAGGGGGATTTAAAAAATGAGCAAGTATCATTAAAATCTCTGATTCATACAGCTGCTCTGAAATATTTGGGAAGTCGAAAAGGCTCTCAAGGATGGGATGGAAGGTCAGAAGTAATAATTAATTGCAATTACGAAAAATTATGGGTTAGGACATTTGGGTACTGGTTAGTGGTACCCTGAAGGGGGTGAGATAAGTTGTTTTTGCCAGTATGAACTGACGGGATCTTTCTGGGTTTCCAGGGTACTCTTCACCTCTAAGTAAAATGGAAGACCAAGATCCCATGCACCAGGAATCACATTCTTGCCCAGGGGGGACGTAAGAGGAAGCTGATCATGGAGATCATGACGCTGAAAAAAAATTCTTAATGAGATGAAAATGATGTTTTATGACGAAGAGCGGGCTTCCATCAAAAACCCTACTCATTAGGAGATTTCTGGAAAACTACTAGAGAAACAGTGATCCTTTAAACAGGAAGCTAGGGAACGCCCTCTTACGTTCTTCAATCTCTGTGGGGCTGCCAATGTGAAAGATACCCATTCGCCCCTGCAGAAGCACCCCTTTTTTAATTTAATCTTGATCGAGGAAAGGCGGAAGCGGAAAAGCCTATGGGAAATTTTGAGGGAGATTAGTATCAAAGTAAACAAATAAGTGATCATGGAACATGTTAGCCTAAGGGTTCTCATGGGTTCATTCAATCACCTTGTTTTGATGATTAACAAACTCAAATTGATTAATCGTTTATGGACTAATTGTTTGCCTTGAATGTTGTGCTATGGACAGGAAATTAATAGGTTAATTCATGATAGCATGAACACACACGATAGCCATTACTTGAAGATGAACCAACCAATGGACAAAGAAGCTAAAGCACACTTGGACAAAACACACCTTGGAGGATCAACCAAGGAGAAGCTCAACATCATCCACATCAAGCATTGAACATATAGAGAAAATCATAAAGGCCAAAAGGATCAAGAACCAATGCAAAGGACCAAGTAGCTTGTACCACAACTGGAGAAGTCAAAGCAAAGCTCACCTTTGAAGATCCCAAAGCAAGCCAAGCACCTCATTGAAGATCAAATCAAGATTGGCTCAAGAAAAGTTCAAGAGAGTACTTAGAATGGTAGTATGTATCACATTTCTCTCTTATGTTTTCTCTTGATCAAGGCACATCTTAAAACCCCTTAAAAATATATTTTTCAAAGAGACTAACACACCCTTTAAGGACTTAAATGGATAAGTGAATGGCCATGGTGGTGTACCAACATGTTGGGACCCATATGGCATTCAATACAACATTTGAACAAAACAGAGTTCCGAAGAAACAACCTAGACAAGCAACTAAATCCTATCAAAACTTGTGTAAAACATTTCCAAATATTTTTAAAAATATTTTTAACAGATAACTCGCATTTGTCTCATATCCGTAGAGTATAAGAATATCGAAATTCGATAAGAAACGAAGGAGATATGAATTTTACAAAATCGGAAAATCCTGCTCGAAATCCAATTTCGGAATTCCGAGAATTGCTCTTCCGAGAGATTTTCTCAGAACTTCGAGAAAGCCCCTGGACTAAAAAAAAATAGCCATTGGGGGTCCAACGGCTAATTGAATTTTTGACCCGAAAATAACCGTTTTGCCCCTGAAACGGTCATATTGTGTTGGGATTCTATACCTATTGTATGGGTTCAAAACATGATGATGAACATGTTCCAACTCTAAAGAACCCTAGAAAACTACTTGCAATCATTTTTGGGTTAATTTTCTCTCACCAACCTCTTGTGCCTTGATTTGGGAAAATCATTTGAGATTGGTTTAGGCATTACTTGTAATCATCCTTGAGAGTGCATTGTCAGCTTTACTTGGTATTAGCCTATCTAGAGGCAAGTGAGCAACATCTTCTACTCTTCATTGTATTTGGCAACAAAGGGCGACGTATTTAAAACCCTTGGAGCTTGGACACTCAGATTGTACAAGGCGAAAGGAACGCCGTATTTAAGTTCCTTGGAAGATAGTGGATACCTCAAGGAGAGCAAACTTGAGAAGAGTAGAGTAGGTCTTGGGTTTAAGACCGAACCACTATAAAAGTCCTTGTGTCAAAGCCTCTTGTCTCTTCCTCTCTATTCGTGTGGTAAGTGCTTAACTCTTGTGGTTGAACATTATTCTTAATTTTGTTTTACTTGTATGAACCATCCACATAGTGTTTGTCAAAGGAACTAAAAAGAGAGTAGATGAACTAGGGTTCCACCAAGTGTTTGATAAAAGGCCTAAAAGAAACCATTCATCTTATTCCTTCATTTTGTTGTGGGATTTACACTATATTTGTAATCTTTAATCACCCACCAAGTATTTTAATAAAAAGACTAAAAATGAAATAATCAACTAGGATTTTCAAAAGTCACCTAACAAGTGCTTGATAATAGGTCTAAGAGAGAATATTCATTTAAGCTTTTGAAACTAATCTAACAAAAGTTTTAAAGAGGATAAATTTTTAAAGACACCCAATTCACCCCCTCTAAGGCTGCTTATTGGGATTTCACTTGGTATCAAAGCTAAAAGCTCTTATATAGATTTTTGAACTTCAAATTTCTTCAAGAGAAAAGATCTATATTGACAACCTAATGGCTTCTAGACTTTCTTATTTTGATGGAACCGATTATGGATCTTGGTCGATCCGTATGAGGTCTTATCTTAAGAGTCTAGATAGTGAATTATTAAAAGTAATTGAAAATGACTTTGTATTAAACTCCAAATCTAAGAGAATTAGTGAATATGATAAAATATTATATTGCTTGTACTCAAAAGCTATGAATACCATATATTGTGTCTTACCTTCTCATATGTTTGATAAAATAGCTAATTGTAAAAATGCCAAAGAAATATGGACCTCACTTGAAAATATTTTTAAAGTAAAATGTTTTATGGCATTAGAAAACAACAATGAAGAAGATAATGATAAGGATGAGTCTCTTACAATTGATGAACTTCTTTATGGATGTGAGAAACTAAATGATGCCTTAAATCTTGAAGTCACCAAGAATCAAAAACTTAAAAACTCTCTCAACTCAATTTCTAAGAAATTTGAAAACCTTAAAAATGACTATCAAAATTTGCTAAAAGAAGAGAGGAAGTTAATTGAAAACAACAAAAAATTAGAAAAAAATAGTGGAATTAAAAACAAAAGAGAACCTATGGGCAAACACATCTCATGAACTAAAAGAAGAAATTGAAGAGATAAAATTAGAAAAAGAAAGACTAGTGTTGGAAAACAAATCCCTACAAGAAATGAATGCTAAACATGTTTGTGTACCTATGCATTCTTGTAGTTGTTCATCTAGATCCTCATCTACCTATATTCTTATGATTCATGTGATTATTGTGGTAGATTAGGTCATCACAAATCTATGCGTAGACTTAAGTTTGTGAAATCTTGCAAGTATGTGTGGATTAGAAAAGATGATTTTCTTCATAGAACAAACTTGCATGGACCGAAGATGGTTTGGGTTCCAAAATCCCCTACTTGATCTATTTATGACTTAGTAGATGTAGGGATGTACTTCAATATTTATATTATATGAAAATGGTTGTTTGGATACAAAAATGTCTATCTTGCATGAATGCCATGTATTTTGTGCTTAAATGTTTATCTTTTTAAAAATCCAAAGTCTATATGCTTAAAACATGATTTGTATTAGACTTTGACACATTACACTAAATTGTTATATCTATTGAAAAAAGTTCCCTAGATATCTCACATGATGTCTAGTTTATATTTGAGCTAAAATTGTCAAATCCCATGAAATGTATACTTCTAGATACAATATGCTTGATTCCCATGTATCTAGTTAGTCTTAAGCTTAAATGCCATATCCCTTGAGTTTATTTGGGTGCTGGATGTCACATTATTATTTCATTGCATCTAGCCTCATATGTGTTTTAAAGATCATTTTTTTTTAAAGAAACAACTTATAGATACAATAGACTTATATTGTTTGATTCTTGTGTATCTATATATACTACTCTAAGTGCACTCACTAAGACTTAGATCTTTTTGCACTTAGTAGTCATCCACATGTAAAACCACAATAGAGCACTTAATGTGAAAACCATGATTGATCTTACATGAATATCAACCTCTTCATTGCCCATAAGTTCAAGTTAAACCCATAAGAGTATATCTTTCATATTTGAACTCTAATTTGGATAAAAATGGCATTTGCTATATTAGTATATACTTGAATTGATTTATTTATTTCTTCTAACAAAATTATGTGCTTAAATGTCCTGTCTAGGAAAATTGTTTCAAATCCTTTCTTAGACAACTTTTTATGCCCTAGGTGAGAAAATATATTTGAAAATCTCTATGCACCTAGTTATCCTTTACACTATCACTAGACTTTCCTATTATACCTAAATGGTTATCATTACATGTAAAGTCTTTGATGAGTTGTAAATATATGAATTTCCAAAGGTTTTAATTAGATATTTTTTCATGATTAATGTGAATCTTACTCTTTACAAGTAATATAAATTATTCATATAGTCTTGAAAATCCTTTTTGGAATGCATGTATCCAAGGTAGTTTGTTCACTTGATATTTATCCTTACAATCCTTGGATCCATCCCTAGATTCTTATAGAATATATTTTGTAGGGAAAATTGAAAATGGTTTAGATTCAATGTATTTAAGTAAAATTGAAAACAACTTGTGAATCTAGTATCTTATTTGGGCATATTTCACCTTGGTGGTTAATACCCTATACTTTGTGATGGGAACATGTGTCTCCCACACATATTGGTTTTCCTATAGGATTATGCACTTTGTGCTTAATGCCTTATCATTACATGGGTGGTTGTGGATGTAGGATGTAGATGTTTAGACCTTGCACATCATTTGTCATGATTATCTTGTCCAAACATTGTGGACTATCCATGGATGCTTTGATATGCATCATATCTCTCTCATGAGGTTTACTCACCTTCAAGAGTCATGGATGTTTTTCTTAGACATTAGAACTTATAGTACATCCTCTATGTCTAAGTTCTACAAAATTGAGTCTTATTGGTATCATATATATATATATATATAGTCATCACCCCTTGTTTTGTGTGGCACCGGCATGTATGAGATGTTAAACCTTAACTTTAAAAGCTACTCAATTGGTACCCTTAGCCTTCTTAGTTCCTAAGATGGAGACGGTACCTTCATCTAATTAAAACACTTAATCATATGGCCTTGTACCATCATGGTATATGTTGTTGTGTGATCTTCCTATCTAGTATATATGATATATACTTAAGGAAAGCAAAAAAATTGAACTTATAGAAATAATATCACACTTAGGGGGAGCATGAACCAAAAATTGAAAATCCTTTGTGCTATACTTGTTTATCATGATGAGCTAGACTATGGTTATAATTTTATTCATGATAAACCGACACTTAGAGAGTAGAGTATCTTTGTAGCCCAAGGGTTGAGTCTAACTTGGTATCCTTTGGAAAATATATCCAAAATCTCTTGAAGTCTATATGTAAAGACAACGCTTTGGATTCATCCATTGCATGATTCTTTCTCAAAGGGGGAGCTTTAAAGTTAATCTTGTCCTTTATGTCTTATCATATGATTCTAAATATGTATATCATTCCTAATATGATAAGTTTACTCACTTGGAGCATTGTTGCTCCATATGGGTTGTTTGGCATTGTCTTGTACTTGTTTGTGTATTTTGAGTTTAATACAAGTAAGCCCATAGCCTAGATTTTAAGGTCATATCCAATTAGGCTTCATACTTACCTAGGATCATCTATTTGATTTCATTTGGTATCATTTTGGTATCAATATGTGGTAATTGTCATTCCAAGAATAAGTTTCCATTCTAGTGGTCTACCTTATGTATTCCCTAGAATCGCTTTCATTGGATCTTTCTTAGAGTTGTTTATCTTATTTCCTAGATTAGACATCCTTATCATGTGTTTCTAAAGTTATTTAGTATATATAATCATGATAAGTTTCTTTGTTGGCCATGTATTCACTTTCATACCTTTGGCCTATTGTGTCATATTATGCCTTGAAATATAGGTTTCACCTAAGGCCAATGACAAAGACAAAAGGGGAGAGCTTACCAGTGTTATATTAGAATCATATGGACCATAATGACTTGTGTGCATTGTCCATTTTAATATTCTCCACATATTTGTGCTTTAACTTGCATATCTTTAATAATAATAAAAAAAGGGTTTCATGATCAACTTTTTGAGTTTTGTGCTAAAACCTTAATATCATTGTTGATCCTCATTCATAGAAGTATATTACACTTGCTCATCCTAATTTCTATGAAGTTGAGTGGTTATCATGTGTGTTTCTACCTTTTCACTCATGTACCCATTATATACCTCACTGTCATGTCATGAAATTCGCTAATAGTTAACCATATGCATGACAATTCAAAAGGGGGGGTTCTTAACTTTCATTATATCTATTATTGCTTATCATGATTAGTCTATAACTACACATGACCTCATGATAAGATTCTAATAGGAATTCAAATAATTGGGGGCTTATCATGCTAAACTTCAAATTCTGATTATTTCCTTCAAGATAAGTATATTATACGCCTTATAATGCCATATTATTCATGTTTGATTGGGTCTTGGGTGTATATGAATATTTTTCATGTTTTATGTATTATCACACCCAAAATTGTGCTAAAATGTCAAGTCTCTTTGAATTTTCCCAACATAGACTAAATGTATATTTGATATCTTGTTTCTATGTTGTTGTGCTCTTGTCATGTATGCTATACATTGTTTATTTTGCATTCATGATAAGAACCTAGGGGGAGCATCTAGTTTGATTGAAAATCTTTGATTCCTTGATATTGTGCTTAATTGTGTATCCTTCCTTTTTGCATTTGCCAAAAGGGGGAGAAGTATGAAATTGATTAGATTGTCCATAATCCATATGCAAGTATGCTAAAACTTGTTAAATTTATCTTATGCATATGTTGAGGGGGACTTATTATGCTTACATTGTTTATCTAATCCTCATAAGAGGTTCCTCCCACCTCTCTAATCAATTTGATTTGTCATCATCAAAAAGGGGGAGATTGTTAGCCCAAGGGGTCTCATGGGTTCATTCAATCACCTTGTTTTGATGATTAACAAACTCAAATTGATTAGTCGTTTATGGACTAATTGTTTGCCTTGAGCTATGGACAGGAAATTTATAGGTTAATACATGATAGCACGAACACACACGATGGCCTTTACTTGAAGATGAATCAACCAACGGACAAATGAGCTAAAGCACACTTGGACAAAACACACCTTGGAGGATCAACCAAGGAGAAGCTCAACATCATCCACATCAAGCATTGAACATACAGAGAATATCATAAAGGCCAAAAGGATCAAGAACCAATGTAAAGGACCAAGGAGCTTGTACCACAACTGGAGAAGTCAAAGCAAAGCTCACCTTTGAAGATCCCAAAGCAAGCCAAGCACCTCATTGAAGATCATATGAAGATTGGCTCAAGAGAAATTCAAGAGAGTACTTAGAATGGTAGTACTCTTGATCAAGGCACATCTTAAAACCTCTTAAAAATATATTTTTCAAAGAGACTAACACACCCTTTAAGGACTTCAATGGATAAGTGAATAGCCATGGTGGTGTACCAACATGTTGGCTTGTTGGGACCCATATGGCATTCAACACAACATTGAACAAAACAGAGTTCCGAAGAAACAACCTGGACCAACAACTAAATCCTATCAAAACTTGTGTAAAATATTTTCAAATATTTTGAAAATATTTTTAACAGATAGCTCTCATTTTTCTCATATCCGTAGAGTATAAGAACGTCGAAATCAGATAAGAAACGAAGGAGGAATGAATTTTACAAAATCGAAAAATCCTGCTCGAAATCCAGTTTCGGAATTCCGAGAATTGTTCTTTTCCGAGACATTTTCTCGGAACTCCGAGAAAGCCCCTGGACTCAAAAAAAATAGTCGTTGGGGGTCCAACGGCTAGTTGAATTTTTGACCCGAAAATAACCGTTTTGCCCCTGAAACAGTCATATGGTGTTGGGACTATATATACCTATTGTATGGGTTCAAAACATGATGATGAACATGTTCCAACTCTAAAGAACCCTAGAAAACTACTTACAATCATTTTTGGGTTAATTTTCTCTCACCAACCTCTTGTGCCTTGATTTGAGAAAATCATTTGAGATTGGTTTAGGCATTACTTATAATCATCCTTGAGAGTGCATTATGAGCTTTACTTGGTATTAGCCTATCTAGAGGCAAGTGAGCAACATCTTCTCTTCATTGTATTTGGCAACAAAGGGCGCCGTATTTAAGACTTTTGGAGCATGAACGCTCGAATTGTACAAGGCGAAAGGAACGCCGTATTTAAGTTCCTTGAAAGATAGTGGATACCTCAAGGAGAGTAAACTTGAGAAGAGTGGAGTAGGTCTTGGGTTTAAGACCGAACCACTATTAAAGCCCTTGTGTCAAAGCCTCTTGTCTCTTCCTCTCTACTCTTGTGGTAAGTGCTTAACTCTTGTGGTTGAACATTATTCTTAATTTTGTTTTACTTGTATGAACCATCCACAAAGTGTTTGTCAAAGGAACTAAAAAGAGAATAGATGAACTAGGATTCCACCAAGTGTTTGATAAAAGGCCTAAAAGAAATCATTCATCTTATTCCTTCATCTTGTTGTAGGATTTACATTATATTTGTAATCTTTAATCACCCACCAAGTATTTTGATAAAAAGACTAAAAAGGAAATAATCAACTAGGGTTTTCAAAAGTCACCTAATAAGTGTTTGTTAATAAGTCTAAGAGAGAATATTCATTTAAGCTTTTGAAACTAATCTAACAAAAGTTTTTAAAGAGGATATATTTTTAAAGACACCCAATTCACCCCCCCCCCTCTTGGGTTGCCTATTGGGATTTCAGAACAAAATTTGAAAATCATCAATTTGAAGAATAATGCATTGAATTAGGCATAGATCACAATTTCTCAACCCCTAGGACTCCTCAACAAAATAGTGTGGTAGAAAGAAAAATAGAGTCTTACTAGAAATGGCTAGAACACTACTTCATGATAATAACATATCTGGACAGTGAGTACAGCTTGCCATGTAATAAATAGAGTTTTAATAAGACCTCACAATAACAAAACACCATATGAACTTTGGAAAGGTATAAAACCCAATATTAGCTATTTTAGGATTTTTGGATGTAAATGCTATATTCTAAACATAAAAGATAATCTTCATAAATTTGATCCTAAAGTAGATGAAGGAATATTTTTAGGTTATTCAACTAAAAGTAAGTCCTATAGAGTGTTCAATCAAAGGACTTTGATGGTGGAAGAGGCTATACATGTTAAATTTGATGAACAAAGTGAGGATAAGAGGGTGACAGTGAACCTAGATGAGGAAGACGAATTTCACCCTATAGCTTCAGAAAAGAACACCTCCACCTTAATTAATCCTTTGGAAAATCTTAATATTGAACGTGGATCAATTGAAGATGGAGGGAATGAGAAAGAAGATCTAAAAAGAAAAAGAATCATTGCTAGCCACCCCTCTACTCAAATTATTGGTGAAGCACCACAAGGAGTTAGCACTAGGTCTCATTTTAGGACTATTTGTGGTCATTTAGCATTTATCTCACAAATTGAACCTAAGTCTATTGTAGAAGTAGAAAATGACGAATTTTGGATGATTGCCATGCAAGAAGAGCTAATCAATTAGAAAGAAACAATGTATGGCAATTAGTTCATAGACCAAAAGATCATCCTGTAATTAGAACTAGATGGGTCTATAGAAACAAATTGGATGAAAATGGTGATATTCAAATAAATAAGGCCCGTTTGGTCGCCCAAGGTTACTACCAGGAAGAGGGGATTGATTATGATGAGACCTTTGCCCCAGTAGCCCGGTTGGAATCCATTAGAATGCTTCTTGCATATGCTTGTTATAGAGGATTCAAGTTATATAAAATTGATGTCAATAGTGCATTTTTAAATGGATATATCTTAGAGGTAGTATATGTTGAACAACATCTAGGATTTGAAGACTTCAAGCACCCGAATTATGTCTTTAGATTGGACAAAGCACTATATTGATTGAAGCAAGCTCCTAGAGCTTGGTATGAAAGGCTTAGTTCATTTCTACTAGACAAAGGATTTGAGTTGGGAAAAGTTGATAAGACATTATTTATCAAAAGAAAGGGTGAAGACATTCTCATAGTTCAAATTTATGTAGATGACACCATCTTTGGGTCAACTAATGCGAGTATGTGTGAAGAATTCTCCAAATGCATGCAAAATGAAGAATGTGTGAAAAATTCTCCAAATGCATGCAAAATGAGTTTGAAATGAGCATGATGGCAGAACTCAAGTATTTTCTTGATCTACAAATCCACCAATTCGAAAATGGGATCTTCATAAACCAAGTATATAAAAGAATTGCTAAAGAAATTTGGAATGAAAAGCTCTCCTCCAGAGTCCACTCCTATGAGTACATCTTCAAAATTAGCAGTAGATGTCATTGGACCAAAGGTTGTTCAGAAGAAGTATAGGGGAATGATAGGGAGTCTTCTCTACCTGACTGCAAGCAGACCGGATATCATGTTTAGTGTTTGCCTTTGTGCTAGATTTCAGTCAGATCCTAGGAAATCTCATTACTCTTTGTGAAAAGGATATTCAAATACCTGAGGGACCCCTAGTTTAGGTCCATGGCATGGGAAGTCAAATTCTTTTGACCTTGTAGGATACTCCGATGCTGACTTTGCAGGCTGTAGAATTGATAGAAAGAGTACTAGTGGCACTTGTCAGTTTCTAGGGAGATCCTTGGTGTCTTGGTTTAGCAATAAACAGAACTTTGTTGCTCTGTCTACCACAGAAGCAGAGTATATTGTTGCCGGAGCATGTTGTGCACAAATTTTGTGGATGAAGAACACCTTAGAAAATTATGATTTGAAGTTCCAATGTGTTCCAATTCATTGTGATAACACAAGTGCAATCAATGTAACCAAGAACCCAATTCAACATTCCCGAACTAAGCATATTGATATAAGGCAACATTTCTTGAGAGATCATTCCCAAAAGGAAGATATTACTATTTCTTATATCAATACCAATGATCAACTTGCAGATATTTTCACCAAACCATTAGGTGACAAGATTCTGTGACATTAGAAGTGGTTTAAACATGTAGACACTAGATCAAGTGAAAGAATTTGAATGAAACCTTGTTTATCTATATTTATTATGTACTTGAATGTGTGTTTGTTATTGGGTGCATGACTAGATGTCCAACTTTAACTTAAAACTCACTCAATTGGTATTAATGCCCTTCTTGGGAACGGTATTATCATCTCTAATTAAGACATGTGGAACCGCTGTTAAATTAGTAGAAATCTCAACTTGAGTACTCACTCAATAGACCAAAAGTGCCTAAATACCCTTTTAATTTTAAAATTTCATAAGTATTTAATTTGATACAATTTTCGCGAGGAAGCAGGAACTGGCAATGCTGAGGTAGAGCACTGCACAAAATACACAAGGACTAAGGAGGATGGAAGAACTGGCAATGGTGATAAAGAAGAGAAAATTTTAGCCATAACGCAACCTTGACAAAATCGCCACATCTTTGTCATAGAGAGAAACACAGACATCATAAAATATGCTAAGCCCAGAAGCAAACTATATATCTCCTCTTGATTGAGATACTTCCAAGAAACACAATCATTCAATTCAAGCTAGTTATATTCAATTTAATGATTCTAAAAATATACACTTGCAAAAATTAATCCAGTTCGAGATGGACTGTATAAGTAGCTTTTTAGTGTAGATATTTCGCAATTTGACATTTATGTGCAACAAATTAGGGGTGGTCTAGAAGAATCAGTTGAAACCAAATGCTTCAGCTTTGTTAAAATTCTACAATACAAATCTAAGATTCCATAAAAATTACACGAAACTTGATTCAAGATTCAACTTGCCCCAACTGAAAAATGCCTAGATGAAATGATATACAGTTTGCTAAAAAGGGCAAGTTGTATATTTTAATGATATCAATGGTTTTAAATCCGCTAACGGTTTTATAGCCTATCATGCCCGATTGATTGAAGGTTGACTTTTTCCCATACTGGCTCTATCATGACTCAAGATGTTATATGTAGTTCATTATAGATCGACTAAAATTTAATGTGAAATGTTAGTACAATACAAAATTTAGTAAATATAAAACATTAGAATTTGTGATCCAATTTTATCTAGTCTTCTAACAACCATAAAATTTCTAAGTTGTTTAGACAAGTTACTATTCTTGCAAATCTTTTTTTTTTTTGGAAAAATTAAACGAATTATTTTGAATATGATAAGTTAAAATTTATAATTTGTTGATGTTAGAATAAGCCTATGGGCCTATGGGCATTTTAGTCATTGTACTATCTCTTTAGTATATAAATAAATGAGTGAGGGGGAGATACCCTAACTCACTTTTTCTCTCTCTCTATTCTCTCTCACAACATGGTATCAGAGCCCTAAGGTTTTTGATCCCTAGGGAAACCCCGTAGCCTCCATCTTCTCCGCCTCTCCGAAAACCTTAACTCTTATCATCTCCCCCGCCTAAACCTAACCATAACCCTAATCCTAACCCTAGCCCTTCAAAACCCACCCTCCACCACGACCCATCTTTGAAGAAACTCAAAACTTAGAACTTCTAAAACACAACCTAAAGACGAGACGAACTGAGTTTCATGTGTTAAATTTGTCTCCTGAAGACGAGACGAACTGAGTTTCATGTGTTAAATTTGTCCCCTGAAGACGAGATGAGACGAACACAACCCTGAACACAACCCAATTTTTCTCCTTTAGTTTCATGTGTTAAATTTGTCTTCTTGTTTTCATCTCCCGCATCTTCCTAGCTTCTCTATGGGCTCATCTCTGCACCTCTTCTTCATTCGTGCGATCGTCCTATGAGTCCCTCTGTTGATTAGTTGGTTTTATCCTCCGTCGTCTCCACTTCTACTAGTTGTAGCCGTTGGTGTTGGTCTCTCTGTTGTCGACATTTGTTGTCCTGATGAATCTTCCTGTTATTATTGATCCCTCTACTGGCATGACCACTGAGGTCCGTGCTTCTACCACACTCTCGGCCCCTTCTTCGTCTTCGTCTTCTACCTTGGCACCTGTAAACAACTCTTACCCACAACTGAACATTGCCAGGTTTGATGGGACCAACTACTTACCCTGGAAGGTTGCGATTGAGACATACCTTCTTGGACGGGATAAGGTACACTTCCTTTGTGAGGATCCTCCTTCGCTTAAGGATCCCATGTATACTCGCTGGGAACAGGAAGATGCATGATTCAGAGTCTTCTATGGCAGAGCATGACTCCTGACATTTACTCTACTTTGATCCTCCTCCCGACTGCGAAGGAGATCTGGGATCACATTGCAGTGACCTATTCTGGCGTTGAGAACCTCCCTCGTATCTGTTCCACTTACTCTGAGTGGATGCACCTCCGTCGTGGTGATATGTTTCTTGAGGCTCACTATGGGAAGTTCATTTCTTTGTGTCAGCAGCTTGATGTTTTTCTGCCCCACTTCTGATGTTAATGTTCTCCGGCGTCAACAGGAACAAATTCGAGTGGTGCACTACCTTGAGAGCCTAGGCCCCAAGTTTACTCACCTGCGCCATCAGATTCTTGGTTCTGGCAACATTCCGTCATTCCGCGAGGCCTACTCTCATGCTCAGCAGTGTGTTAGCGAGACCTCCTCACCAAGGTTTTAAATCTCGGTTTCGGTACGAAATTTCGGACGAAATCTTGTAAAAATTTCACTGAAATTTCGGTGAAATTTTGGAAATTTCCGAAACGTTTCACCGAAATTTTGTACTTCACCGAAACGTTTCACCGAAATTTCCGAAATTTCACCGAAATTTTACCGAAACGAAGCGTTTCGGCCGAAATTTCCGAAACGTTTCGGCGAAATTTGGTACTTTTCCGACTCACAGTGAATTTCGTTTCGTTTTCCACCGAAACCGAAATATTTCGGCCGAAACGAAACGTTTCGGCCGAAATTTAAAACCATGCTCCTCACGCACTTCTTCTGACCGTTCTGCTATTGTTGCGTATGACAGAGGCGGTGGTACTCGTCCTCTCCGGGGTGGTGGTTCCTTTTCGCGTGCCCGTGGACGTGGTGGCCGTGTTGGGAGTGGGCATGGTCGTCCTTATTGCACCCACCTATTCTGGCGTTGAGAACCTCCCTCGTATCTGTTCCACTTACTCTGAGTGGATGCACCTCCGTCGTGGTGATATGTTTCTTGAGGCTCACTATGGGAAGTTCATTTCTTTGTGTCAGCAGCTTGATGTTTTTCTGCCCCACTTCTGATGTTAATGTTCTCCGGCGTCAACAGGAACAAATTCGAGTGGTGCACTACCTTGAGAGCCTAGGCCCCAAGTTTACTCACCTGCGCCATCAGATTCTTGGTTCTGGCAACATTCCGTCATTCCGCGAGGCCTACTCTCATGCTCAGCAGTGTGTTAGCGAGACCTCCTCACCAAGGTTTTAAATCTCGGTTTCGGTACGAAATTTCGGACGAAATCTTGTAAAAATTTCACTGAAATTTCGGTGAAATTTTGGAAATTTCCGAAACGTTTCACCGAAATTTTGTACTTCACCGAAACGTTTCACCGAAATTTCCGAAATTTCACCGAAATTTTACCGAAACGAAGCGTTTCGGCCGAAATTTCCGAAACGTTTCGGCGAAATTTGGTACTTTTCCGACTCACAGTGAATTTCGTTTCGTTTTCCACCGAAACCGAAATATTTCGGCCGAAACGAAATATTTCGGCCGAAATGAAACGTTTCGGCCGAAATTTAAAACCATGCTCCTCACGCACTTCTTCTGACCGTTCTGCTATTGTTGCGTATGACAGAGGCGGTGGTACTCGTCCTCTCCGGGGTGGTGGTTCCTTTTCGCGTGCCCGTGGACGTGGTGGCCGTGTTGGGAGTGGGCATGGTCGTCCTTATTGCACCCACTGCCAACGTGATGGCCACGTTATTGAGACTTGCTACACACTGCACCCAGAGCTTCGCCCGCCTCGTTCTGCTCACCTCAGCACTATTGGCCATTCTGACACAGTTATTTCTGCTCCTGCCTCTTTTGCTGATGACTCCTTCACCTTTACGAGGGCAGACTATGAGGAGCTACAGCGTCTTCGACAGAGTGCCTCCCAGGCCACAACAGGCTTTGCGCAGCTAGGTAGTTCACCTACGACATTACTTTCTGCCTCAGGGTCCTAGATCATTGACTCAGAAGCCTCAAACCATATGACCGGTAACTCATCACAACTCTCTTCTTTTCACTCATTTCCATCTGATTTTTAGTCCATTACTTTAGCTAATGGTTCCACTGCACCTATTACTGGTATTGGTACCACTTGTCCTTCACCTCATCTTCCTCTATATGCTATCCTGTGTGTCCCTAAGTCTTCATTTAGTTTATTGTCTGTTAGTCAAATTACTAAACATCTTGCTTGCTCTATCTCATTCTATCCTTCTTACTGTCATTTTCAGGATCTTTCGACTGGGACGACGATTGGCTCGAGTCGTGAGGTGGATGGCCTGTACTGTCAGACTGCAGCCCCTCTTCATCAGCTTTACATAGTTCAGTGGATGCCTTTCAGTGGCAGTGTAGACTGGGTAACCCATCACTTCAGTGCCTCCGGCAGACATCTTTAGTTCCTGCCTCTGTCTCGCATTTTCAGTTTCAGTCTCGTGAACTCGGGAAGCATCACAGAGTGTCTTTCCCTGTCGATAGTTTATTTCAGCTAGTTCATTCTGATAATTGGGACCTTCTAGGATCGCGTCGAATAATGGATTTCGGTATTTTATCATTTTTATTGATGATTACTCACGCATGACTTGGTTGTATTTACTGAAAAACCGTTCGCAGGTCTTCTCTGCTTTTAAAAATTTTCACGATGAAAAAAGAAATCAATTTGGTTGCAGTCTTAAATGCCTTCGTACTGATAATGCTCGTGACTTTTTCTCTGTTACTGATGGCTTTCAGGACTGTCTCTCCTCTCATGGCATTATCCATCAATCATCCTTTGCATACACCTCCCAACAGAATGGTGTCGCCGAAAGGAAACTGCGATATCACCTTGAGGTGGCTCGTACTCTCCTCTTTCAAATGCAAGTTCCTAAATCTTTTTAGTCTAATGCCATTCTTACTACCTGTTTTCTGTCAAATCGTCTTCTGTCTTCGATGCTCCATGGTGATTCTCCATTTCACACGGTATACCCACATCAGGAGCCATTTACACTTACGTCCCTTGTCTTTGGCTGCGTATGCTTTGTCCATCATTTGGGTCCTGGCCGTGACAAGCTGGTCCTCGTTCAGAATGATGTATTTTTCTGGGTTACTCTCGTACCCATAAAGGATATCGTTGCTACAGTCCACGTCTGCGCCGTTGGTATGTATCAGCTGATGTCACATTTTTTGAATCAGAATCATTCTTTGGCTCTACCTCAATTCCTTCAGCTCCCAGGACGGAACCTGAGGTGCCCATTTCTCTCCCTGACCCTCTGCCCATTTCTCCTGCTCCTTTAGAACCTTCTTCTGCTCCTTTAGAGCCTCCTTCTGCTTGCCCTCCAAGTCAGGTCAAATCTTGTGTTCCCAAAGTAGATCGCCCACCTACTAAAGTCCAGTATCAACGTCATCAGCCGCAGGCACATCACTCTCACGCCGACAAATCGTCCTCTCAAGCGGAGATCTCCTTACCCTCTCATCAGGTATCTTCCTCTCCTGTAGTTGTCTCTGACTCCCCTACTGGTTTGCGTACCCGTTCCCATTCTACTGCTCATCCTATCTCTAATTTTGTTTGTTATGATCGTCTAACACTTCCTTTCAAAAGCTTTGTCTTGTCTATGTCTTCTGTTGTGTTACCACAGTCTTTGGATGAGGCTCTTACTCACCCAAGCTGGCGAGCTGCAATGAACCTTGAGATGAGTGCTCTACGTTCTAACCATACATGAGATCTTGTCTCTCTGCCTGCTAGTGCTCGACCTGTTGGCTGTCGCTGGGATTCTCCATTAAATATCTACTTGGTGGCACGGTTGATCAACTGAAGGCCCGTCTGGTGGCAAAGGACTACACTCAGACATTTGGTGTAGACTACCATGAGACGTTCTCCCCTGTTGTAAAGATACCTTCAGTCCGAGTCCTTCTCTCCCTCGCAGTCAATAATGGCTGGCATCTTCACCAGTTAGATGTAAAGAACGCTTTTCCGCATGGCGACCTCCTTGAAGAGGTGTATATGGAGCAACCACCAGGTTATGTCGCTCAGGGGGAGTTGTCCTCATCAGTCTGTCACCTCAAAAAATCAATATATGGGTTGAAGCAGTCTCCACGTGCATGGTTTGGCAGATTTAGTGAGGCAGTTATGAGGTTTGGCCTCAAATAGTGTGTTATGGATCACTCAGTGTTCAGTTATCAGTCCTTAGCAGGATGCATTATGTTGATTGTATATGTCGATGACATCATTATTACAGGTAGTGACTCGGGTGGAATTCAGAAACTGAAAGCCTTCTTACAAAAAGAGTTTGCGACAAAGGACTTGGGACGTCTTAGATATTTTCTTAGGATAGAAGTTGCGTACTCCTCTAGTGGTTTATCTCTATTAGAGAGGAAGTATGTTGTGCATTTGTAGGAAGAGACAGGAAATCTTAGTGTGAAGCCTGTAGCTGCACCCATGGATCCAAATGTGAAACTAGTTCCAGAAGAAGGTGATTTGTTGAAGGATCCTGGTAGGTATAGAAGGCTTGTGGGCAAGCTTATATACTTTACTGTTACTCGTTCTGATATATCCTATGTTGTTGGGGTAGTTAGCTAGTACATGACCTCTCCTCGTACTTCACATTGGAATGCAGTGGTTCAAATTCTCAAATATCTGAAGGGAGCGCCAGGAAAGGGATTAATATTCAAACGGCATGGTCATACGAGAATTGAGGGGTTCTCAGATGCTGATTGGGCTGGATCTCCTGTTGATAGGAGATCAACTACCAGGTATTGTACCTTTGTGGGAGGTAACCTGGTTTCATGGAAAAGTAAGAAACAGGACGTCATTGCAAAGTCAAGTGCGGAGGCAGAATACAGAGCCATGGCGCATACTACTACTGAGATTATTTGGTTGAGATCACTCCTAACTAAGATTGGCATTGTGTTTCCTTCGCCTTCACAGTTATATTGTGACAACAGGGCAGCCATCTATATTGCGACAAATCCAGTCTTCCATGAAAGAACAAATCATATCGAAGTCAACTGTCATTTCATTCGTCAGAGAATCCAGAAAGGGGAGATTCATGTTGTATTCACTCGTTCTTCAGAAAAGTTGGCTGATATGTTCACAAAACCATTGAATAAATCAAAGCTGAGTGACATTTGCAACAAACTAGGAATGTATAATTTATACATCCAGCTTGAGGGAGAGTGTTAGAATAAGCCTATGGGCCTATGGGCATTTTAGTCATTGTACTATCTCTTTAGTATATAAATAAATGAGTTAGGGGGAGATACCCTAACTCACTTTTTCTCTTTCTCTCTATTTTCTCTCACAACAGTTGAGAAAAAAGGATCAAGCATTAGCATAATTTGTTGAAAAATATTGATATTTGATATGAACAAATGAGATTATTGTGCAATGATTTTGATATGGTGTTGAGATCAATATGAAAAAGTTATGATTCATGCTTGCTCTCAATCTAGCTATGTGTTTTTTGGTAGCAGATGGTATGTTACTTGCCAGTGAAGCCGTGGCACTGGTATGTGATCACTTTTGATCCGTCTTTACCTACTGATGGGGTTGTGAAACTGGAATCTTATTATGCACGTTATTTGTTAGTGAGATCACTATTTGGCACGCTACCTGCCAGTGAGAATGTGGAACTGAAACTATATTTGGAACCCTGCCTACCAGTGGGAATGTGACACTGGTACATGATCATGTTTGACCGATCTTTTAGGGGGTTGTGGCAGTGGAACTAAATTTCTACCTGTCATTAGGGTTGGGGCATTGACCATAGACTAGGCTGATGGCATAAGTTATAGATTTGAACTGTGATGCACATGATTTAGTGGTCTTTATAGCTATGACAATTTTTTTTTTCTTTTTTCTTTTTTTGAAAATGAAGCTATGAGAAATATTTTGCTCATAGAAACATCTTTCTAAAATGTTTTAGAATCTTTTCCTAATATATCTATCTATAATATAGACTAAGCATGTTTCTTTCCGTTGTCATTCATCTTATTTCCAATAAAGTTTTTTTCTGGAAAGTTTTGCCCCTACAAAATCTATTTTACCATATTAGTTTGGGCTTGTCACCCCGACAAAATTGAATTTCCTGCAATTAATATGCCACTATTATTTTGGGTTTGGCGCACCCATACAAAATCAGATTTGACAATTCCCTAAATTTCGCCCCCTTTGTTTCTCATCTTCGTCACCGAATCCCATCTCAATACAATTTCCTTTCTCTAATTCTGAGATGATTTGTATTTTTATTATTCTCTCTCTAAAATCTCCCTACTCTCCCTAAAATCTCTAATATTTGCATTGTTTCCCTACATGTCTTGCCTGCTGATAAATTTTCCCCGCCTGCAAATTTTCGTTTTTCCTCCCGCTAAATCCCACGTTTTCGACTTTATTCCTTTCCAGCAAAAGATTTATGGCTTTCTATTTTTGCTTTTAACACTCCTTTAATCCACCAAATCCTATGTGGCGTTATTCCTAGTTTGTATGAGCGGCCTTTCCAAACCGTGAACGTCCAGGATTCTGAGGAAAACGGTAATCAGCCAAGTAAATCTCTATCATATCTCTCACCAATTCGTTCCCTAATCAAATCAAATCCCCCCGAACCGACTTTAGCTATTCTATGGTTTCTCCAATCATTGGCCTCATTTAACCCGTTGGGCCTGTCGCCACCATGAAAACAAGCAACTTACATACGACAAAAGGATGAAATATGGTATGGTTAGCATTCTCAAATATAGGTTTTACAGTTTACATCAATATGGGGTTTGCTCTAGTGTTTCAAAACTCATCGACACGGCTTGGAACTCGTTTGAATCGATGTGGAATGGTGCTGGCCGCATTTTCAAGTCATGGACTCGGTAAGTATTAGCCATTTCGAACATGAATCTAAGTTTCTACTTAGATGTGATCAAATGGCATCGAATCTCACCAATCCCTGACTCCTCGAACATGTAGATCATCATGTACTTCAATATGGTGTTTGCTCTAGTGTTTCAAAACTCATCGACACCGCTAAGAACTTGGCCGAGTTGATGCAGAATGGTGCTGGCCGCATTTTTGAGTCACAAGGTGAGTATTGGTCATGCCGAACGTGAATCTAGGTTTCTACTTAGATGTGATCAAATGGCAACGAATCTCACGAATCCCTGACTCGAACATGTAGATAATCACCCTCTTCCTCTAAGCATTCGTGAAATACCCCGAAACGTGCGAACGTTTTTGGAGGGGTATAATTGTCTCGAAAAATTAAAATTAACAAAAGGGATTTTCGCTCATTATTAATTAGGATTAATTGGTTTCCTAGTTGGAATAAATTAGGGCTTCTAAAATCCATGCGAACGTTTTAACAAAAGGGATTTTGGCCCATAATTAATTAGGATTAATTAGTTTCTTAGTTGGAATAAATTAGGGCTTCTAAAAGCCTGCCACTTTAGGACTCTTAACAAGAGTCTATAAAAATACACTTAAGCCACAAAAATGAGAACTTTCAAACCCTAATGGTCTGTTTGGTTGCCAGTAAAATTTAAAACCTAAGAAGTTTTTAGTAAAATTTTCGTCCCATCCCATGTTTGGTTGCCTTTTAGCACTAGAATTTTTTTAATCCCACTCTCGTAATGATTGCTTATGAGTATGACATGGATTCCTTGTCCCCTCTTTTTCTTTCTTGGGAATGATGTCCTCTCTTTCTCTCTCTTCCCTCTCTCTCCTCCCTTCCCATATTTGGTAATGACATCCCTAAATTTTGGCGGGAAATTTAGGAATTGTAGGGAGAAAAAAACCTAGCAAATCCTGTTGACTTCACTGCTGGGATTAAAAAGCTCCTAGGATAAAAAATTTACTGGCAAACAAACGGAGCATAAGAGAGAACGTGTAGAGTTCTCAGAGTCTACAAAGGAAAAGATCGATAAAGCTTGTGGAAATCGTCCTCTAAAAGTAAGTAGAACTTAATTTTATAATTAACTCTACTCTCTACCGAGATTCAAGATCTCTTGAGGAGAAGATTAAAAGTTTAATCTAGGGTTTGTTGGATTGGAAACATCAACCATAGATTGACGTGAAAATCTTGTATTCCTCGAGTAAAGAACCATAGATTAGGGTTGTGGTAATTGATTTCCCGAAGATCTTCGCATTCGTTTTGCGTTGATGCCCTAATCGAATAAAGAATCAAAAAGAAGATCTATCAAGTTGTTTAATACTCTTAAAGAAGAGGTAAGTTGTTTAATACTCTTAAAGAAGAGGTAAAAGAAAGGTTTTTGAGTGAAAACCAGCAAAAAACAGCAATCTCGCAGGTTTTAGAAAAACCCAACTCACGATACTCGAACGCACGAAACGGACGTCCGAAGGGGTCCTCGGACGCCCGAAAGGGTGAAGGTCGGGCGCCCAAAGACACGTACCCGAGAATTGCCGAGAGGGGGAAAAAATCTTAGTGACGCCCGAAGAAGTGATTCGGACGTTCGAAGAAGTCCTTGGACGCCCAGTTCGGACGTTCTAACACACTATTTGGAGTCGATGTCGGGAATGTTTTCCCAATAAGTTTTGAGGGCACAATTTTGCCCCGAAGGATCTAGATATTAATCCAAAGTGTTAAGCAAGGGTTAATATGGATTGTAGTTGATACTACACAGTGATCGAAGGAGTTATTTCATGGGACACAAGTCAAACTAGGTGAGTAGACTCGTTCTACCACAGTTATTCTACATCTTGAATATGAATTTTATGCAAAGTATATACATGTTCTTGATTGATCATGATTGATATTGATCGTGTTAGTATACATGAGGGTCAATATTCACGGTATGATGTGAATCATAGTTCGAAGCTACCACTGCATGTGTATGTTAGTTAGACTATTATAGTGAAAGTTTTTCATCAGGACATAGCATTGTCCGAGTGAAGATGTAACAGTCAATGTCTCTTGAGACGAAGTGTATGGCATGATTGTCCGTGAGTGAGACTTTTCTAGGCGGTCGAAGGAAAGTCACAGAGCAAGCCGCAGTTGTGGCTCTACGCAGTATTTTCGAGAGCTCCACCCTACACAGTGTTTTCGGGGGTGTAATCCTGTACGAGATCATTGGGATTCGGCTTCCTACAAGTTAGTAAGCAGGTTCTGTTGATTACGTAGTCTAGCAGTATTAGTCATCACACTGGGAAATCAACCATCGTTACTGTCATAATTAAAGATTTTCACTTTAAATTACAGTTGTTGCATGTTTATGCCATTTATCACAGTTGTAGCTAGATTGCTATTCCATCTACAGTTATTGCCTTGCGTGCCAGTTATTCAATTATTTCTAATGAAATTATTATTATTCATTATTTATGTAGACTTGTCTATTTCACTAGGAGTTAGCTCATTCCACGCATTCCATGTTACAGGTGGAGAACAGTAGGATGATTGTTGCGTAGGCTTTGGGTGTGAGCAAGGGCGCCCTTTTAGGAGTTGATTTATTTCAATTATTCAATTTAATTGAAACCGTAGTCGTAGTAGAAATAAACTCTTTAGTTATTTCATTTGGTTTAAATTGACGCAATCCATTGGACAGAAGATTTCAGTTTCTGCATTTATTACTCTGACAATTAGATGATCAATAATTAAGGATTGATTTAGTTTTTCTGTTACTATGTTTTAATGCTTGGATCTTTTGAATGCTTTACATATTTGCGGTTTGATGGATATGTGGCGCTATTATGTACCTAGACCAGAATTCGGTTTGGGGGCGTGACAATTCGACCAAAAAAGGCAAGATTTTCAAATCTTCAACCCGGGGGTGTGACAATTCGACAAAAAAAGGCAACATTTTCAAATCTTCAACCAGAGATCGTACCTATGCTCCTGTGGGCTGCATATATCTAGGTTGATGCCACTAATTTCCTGCACATAACTCTTTTTTGCATCATTGTAACAGCGTGAAAATATCCTATGACTACTGGTTCCCCGTGAAAAAACCTTTCTACCGCTGGTTTGCTAGTTTCTCTGTCGAGAGGTAAGAAGAAAACCTCTATTCTTTAAATCTTAAAAGGCAAAAACCCTAATGGGACATGCAATTTTCTTTAAAGATAAACCTCTTTTCTGTTGCCCTAGGTGCTATTTTAAGTATTTCTTCTTAAATGCACCTACACCTACTTTTCTCAGTTACCAGATTTTTACAGGACTTTTTTCTGAATTTTCACAAGGATTCTGCATAATTACAGCCCCCGGATACACTATGCATTGACGGTCCATATTTTCCTAATGACTGCCGTCATGACACATTAAAGCTTTTGCCTTATTGTATTGATATGTTGATGAAAAGTTACGTTGCATTAATGTGTAAGCTGCTAACTTTACCAGAGGTCTCCCAATGGACAGAGGACTCTTTGCAAAATGTGTTGCTTCTACTGCCATTTCATCCTTTACTGAGCATTAGCCACTCGGATACATTTACGGCCTTATTTATTGTGGATTCTAATAACCGATTATGAGTACCACGCCCTTTATTGGACTCAAGATTAAACATAATCTTGAGTCCAATAATCAATTTGGAACTCAATGGGTTCTCTAATTCTAAAGCAATCAGGGCCTAAATTAACGAGTATGAAATCTAAGTAAAAAGAGATGGGATTATGTGAAAATAAAAAACAAATTTCTATCAGTGGAGCTTAAAATAGTTTTATTTTCTGGAAGATTTGGATTAAGCCTTTTTTTTTAATATGAAAACCGTCCAATTGTGGTGTTAAATTGTAGTGTTAAAGACTGTTGGAATATGTAGCATGCCTAAGGGCATATTAGACTTTGTACCCTTTTATTACTTTAGTATAAATGCATGAGTAAGGGGCAGATCTCTCCAACTTATTCATTTTTTCCTCTTTAACTCTTTCTCTCAACATGGTATTAGAGCCCTAGGGTTAGCATGCCCTAGGGACCTCTATTGAAGACCTCCTGTCTTCTCCTTTTTCGTGCCGCTGTCGCCACTCGCCTCCATGCCCTTAGATCTCTCTCTTTCTCTGTCTTTTTCTTTTTTTCTCCTTCTCCTTCTCCTTCTCTGCTCACACCTCCCTCGCAACCCCCCTCTCTCTCTCGGCTTCCACCCCCATCTTCTCCTCCGCGTCGCCGCCTCCACTCGCCTCAATGCCCTAGATCTCTCTTTCTCTTTTCTCCTTCTCAGCTCCCACCTCGCTCGCAACCCTCCTCTCCCGCTCGACAATCCCCCGCTCTCCCTCTCAGCTTCCCCCCCACGCCTCGTGTTAATACTGACCCCCCTCTCTCCCTCTCCCTTTCGGCTAAACCCCCCCCCCCACATCTCCCTCTCGCCTCTCACCCCCTGTTAATTCTATTATTGAGAATCCATCGACAGGAGTGGTTCCTATAGTCAGCCTGACACCCTCTTCGACTTCCTCGTCTTCTATCTATGTGGATGGTTCCTTCCCAATGATGACTACTGTTAAGTTAGATGGGGCAAACTATGTTACTTGGAAGACCGTCGTCGAAACCTATCTTGTTGCTCGTGGCAAAGCCCAAATTATCCGTCGTGATCCCCTCCTAAAACCGATCCCACATTTGATCGATGGGAGCAGAAGGACGTTCTCGTCCATACCCTACTTTGGCAAAGCATGGCTCCTCACAATTCTGGTCCTCTGATGCTTCTTCCCACCGCCAAGCAGATCTGGGATCAGATTACTCTCATTTACTCTAATGTAGCCAACATTAGCCGTATCTGCTCCGCCTATTCCGAGTGGATACGTTTTCGGCCTGGTGATCTCTCCCTTGCCACTCACTATAGCCAGTTTGTGGCCTTATGTCAGCAGCTTGGTATCTTTATGCCCCTCACGACAAATCTCACCATTGCTACTCGCCAGAGAGACTAGATTCATGTTATTTAGTACCTGGAGAGTTTGGTTCTGGAACACACACATCTCCGCCAGCAGAGTATTGGATCTGGTTCTATTCCCTCACTCCCAGAGGTTTACTCCAGGGTTCAGCAGTGCTTAGTTGGTGATTGCTTGTCCTCCAATCATATTGATGGCTCAGCTCTAGCAACCTACGATGGAAGTAGTCATCCCAATCGTGGTGGTGCCTCCTTTGGTCGTGGCCGTAGCCGTGGAGGCTGAAGCCGTGGTCATGCTGGTGGTGGCCGTGGCAAGTCGTTTTGCACTCATTGTTACCGAGAGGGCCATCACATTGACCTTTGCTACTCTCTTCATCCCGAGCTTCGTCACTCACGCTCGGTGAACCTGGGAGCTACGGCTCCTTCTGAGATCCCACAGTCCTCTGCCTCTGCCGCTGCTACTGTGCCCTCTGATGATACATATAACTTATCCTGTGTTGATTATGAGGAGTTCCAGCGACTTCGTCTCAACGCTCGCCCACCTACTGCAGGTTTTGAACAGCCAGGTAGTTCCACTATCCTCCTTCAACCTCTTGTCCTCCGCTTGCCTGACCATAAAAAAGGAGTGGGTCTTTCTCAACTAACTATTCATTCGCATTTTCTTTAGCAAAAATTATATCCAAATCAATTGGAACTTTAGGACCCCTTTTGACATTTCGTTCTCGTAATCTCAACTTATAAAGGAAATATTAATTTTTCTATCTTCTGCACTGCAAGCCTTTTTGTCTTCTTTGTATGGATGCGTGCGTACTCCAATTACGCTCACATCCTGATGATAAGAACGCGGACAAAGAAAATCCTTGTCCTCCAATGCGGACGCGGACTAGAATGCGGTTGATGCAGCCAAGTCAAATGAGCCGTATTTTTTATAAAAAACAAATTCAAAAATTCAAAAAAATATAAAAATAATAGAAAATAAATATTAAAGTATCATCAGTAACTAAATCATTAGTGAAATGGATCGTATTTTTCTCCAAAAATGTAATACAATATATGACAAAAATATAAAGAGTCGATATGGTGACAAAATAGAAAAGAGCCTAAGATAGCCCATGATCAATACATGCATTGTATTACAATAAACACCAAATCTTACAAGGGCTTCCGCTCGGACAATTTCTTCTCGATGAATATGAGAGTAGGCACATCAGTAGTGTGGATCATAGGCACTCTCGTAGTGGCTATATGGAAATTGATGGCTTCTTTGGTCGGTGAAATTGTGGTTATTAGTCGAGTTACTCTCTGAATATCCAGGAAATATGCCAAATGTGTCTATATTATGCTGCCAAGTATAGCCAATATTCTGACCCATCTCTGGAGCACCATGCAGATCATAACCATCAATTTCACTAGTGTAATGTCGGAACGGAATCATGTTGATCATCAATCCAACAAAATATTCATGACCACATTGCCTCCATACGCATCAGTGTTGGGCTCATCATCACCTACATTATAATCTTCAAAGTCACCTCCATCATCTCCACTACCACATCATTATCATCACTAGGCTCATCATGTATGAGATGACGATGTCTATCAGAACTATCACTTGACCCACCTTAATTTTTCGGTGACTTCTCACGTCATCTCTTGTCCTCTACTTACCTGACCATCTAATAGTGGTGGGTCCTTCTCTACTAACCATTCCTCAGCATTTTCTTCAGTAAAACTTATGTCCAAATCGATTGGACCTTTAGGACCACTTTTAACATTTCGTTCCTGTAGTCTCAAATTGTAAAGGACAGACGCTAGTTTTTCCAACGTCTTCACTGTAAGCCTGTTTCTCTTCTTTGTATGGATGTGAGCAAACGTACTCCAATTGCGCTTGCATAGTTACATCCTGAAGATGAGGATGTTTGGCTTAACATAATCGCAGCAATCCTTTGCAATTCAGGATGCTTACTACCATTAAACTCCACCACTACGCTTTATTTAATAAAAAATTTAAAAAAATAATTATTCATATAAATTTGATATAATCATGTCAAATAATATTTATATGTTGTTTACAATTACATCTAATAAATTACCTGGGTGCATTCCTAAACGGGATTTCATTACATCTTCAATTCCAAAACTACAAATAGCATCGTGAAACTCTACAATCTTATAAATAAAAAGAGAATGCATTAATCATACTACATACGATACTATTAGATCTAAGGAAATAAATTTATAATGAATAAAGTGTGTTTGATTGGTAAATATTTGTACTAGAATTGATGCCTTCATTCGTTTTGATGAACTTGGCTCCGAGCGGTTGATGCACTCTAATACCCCTTCAATAATTTCCAGGTGATCAGACATTTTACCACTGTACTGAAATATTAGATTTAGATAGTATCCTACAAGAATTAATCAAAACATTCAGATGTGTTTACCAAAAAAATTCTCAACTAACATTACATTATAAAAAACTAGCTTTTACTACATGAAGAGGGTGATGGAGTTCCGCTTCACATCCCCTGTCAATGATATCCCACAACTTTTTGCATTACTTTTTCATTAGTTTTTGTTTCTCCTTCAAACAATCGATATCTTCATATATAAATCCCATAACAGGTCTTTCTTCTGATTCCAAAATTCTGAGCACTGTAACAAGTGGCTATGTGAGTTTGATGATTCGCTGAGTATTTTCCCAAAACTTTCGATCTGTCATAAATTTTTCAACCTCTCTTCATTCTGATAGTATTGTGTAGAGGGATCCATTCCATTCTTTAAAAGCCAATAAACTCTTCAACCCTGCTTGACAATCATTTAAGCTAAAAAAGTGACAGGTATGCGGTAGCAAATCATGTGACAGTGGGCGAGCCTAACAATAGCTTCTGACTAGTATGATGTTTCATCCAATTTATGACTTGTGAATGATTATATATAAATTTTGCTATCTTTCTTCCTTTCACAATCCACTCTTTTAATTTTGGCAAGACTCCTATCTCCTCCAGCAATAAGTCAATCCAATGTGCCGCAATATTTTTTCTTTTCTCCATCAATAGTTTTCCAACTACTTCAAGTTCGCTACATTGTAAATTGAACAATATATTTTTCCCCAACTTCTTCAACCACTTTGTCAAATAGTATGAATAAATATTTGCGTTCTTCTGCTCACTTCAAGCGTAAATGCATTTAAGGAACACTGTCCCTCGAGGACAATATGCCAAAAAGTTGATCAATGTCCTTCCATTGATGTCTTTCCATCTATAGGCCATAATTGTACATCCCAATCAGTTCCATATTCTTTTAAAGTCATTAACATATTGTCTGACATCTTTTTTTTTAAAGTTGACATATTTCATTAATATTGAGATGGCAATCGGGACCAGGAGTCCCAGCTTGCAATACAAAATATTAAGGTGAATTGAGACCGGCATTCTGGGACCAATTCAAAAATAAACAAAAACATTTACAGAAGAGTGTAGGCATTCCTATTCTCTATTTTGTGGATTGCATTCTTTTCATCTTTCTTACAAGCATATGCATCTATCACCTGTACCTGTTAAACCAGCATCTAACTCCTAACCAGCCACTTGGGGACTCAAAACCCGCATCCTCTTGGGTTTTCCGGATGATTGATAGCTCAAAAGCGGCTAAAAATTACCTCTTTAAACTCCAATACTTCAGAACTAAGATACTCCCAGGAAAAATAGCAAAGTTAAAGCATCCAGACAAAAGGCCCAAGCGAAAGAACGAATCTCTCAAGCTACGGGCCTACGGCTATAGAAAGTAATTTCTGGATAATCAACAAGTCAATCCTAAAGCTATTTTGACGGTAGATTCCTAGGATAGTGCAGAAGGTATTTATACTCCAGGATCTCCTGCCCCAAAATCTGAGATTTCAAAAATCACAGTCCCACCTGAGTTTTCCCAACACCTTTTTCCTATCTTTTTCATTTTTATATCTGTTTCTTTTCTATTCTTCCACTATCCATATTTAGCCTTTCCTTTTTCGTTCTTATTCTAACCAGATGGATATATTTATTTCTTTTTTTAAATCCTATCTCCTTCTTCTTCTCCTTTCCTTCTTTCTCTCTTTTTTTTTGGCCAGGAGGCCTTTCATACAGGGTTACTACCCTCGGCCCCTTTATCCTCATTATCCTTTCCAACTTCTCTACACTCCTTCAGATCCTTGATAGACATAGAACGAAATAAATTTTTTGTGGCTTCCAGATTGTCATCGAAACCTATTCTGAAGACATCCCCTATTGCTAGAAGTTCATCCATTTCCTCAAGAGGAACAACTTTATCTTCTTCTGATTCCAGAAAGTCTACCAACCTTGAGTCCGCTTCAAGTCTATCCTCCACCACACCTATCCAATTTCGAATCTCCAAACTAACTTCCCAATCTAGAGTATCCCTTGATTCCTGGGAGACACCTTCTGAGATACCCATCAAACTCTCCAAACGCTCAATCTCAGCAGCCTTAACCTCCTCCCAATGCTGGCGACGGGCTTGACGCTCCTCTTCTAGAGCCTTCTTGAAGAAATCCAACTTATAAATTCTGACAAATGCTTCCTTCGGATCAAGCTTACCCGAGACCATGAGGAAGCTTTCCTTGTTGGCCAGGGCTTCCCGCTTGAACTATTTCCATTGTCTTTTCAAAATACTCATAGTAATTTCCTTGGGTGTCGGACATTCTTCGGACGCCATTTTTTTCGTCATATTCTAGATTTCGAAGGAACTGTAAGTCATCAACCTCGAACGAGACTGCCTTCCTCTTTCTGGTAGAAGAAGTAGAATCGGAAGCCATGGAAGAAGAACAGGTTTTGAAAGGTTTATCAAAATCTTTAAGGAGAAGGCTGAACTTAGAGGCAAAGCTGGGGTTCTTTGATTCCTCTTTCCTACGAGAGCCCAAAAGGTTTCTTTTAAAAAGAGATAGACCGCCCTTTGTAGCTAATAAGTAATTTTTCTCGAGACTCGTTCCCGCCCCCTTCTGACCGGCTTTTTCTTTCTAAGGCCCAGAGATTTTAATGTTTGGGATAGTGCGAGACCTTTTGGCAAGACTGTTGACATCCTTCAGAGATTTTTTCGAGACTCCTTTGTTCTTTTTGCTTTTAAAAAATCGATTTTTGATCTTTACTGTCTTTTCAACTGACAAAGATTGAAGATGGCAGTCTGAAATATCTCTCCTAGAAGTTTTTCCAGCAGAAATGCTTGATTTGGCTTTTAAAGGCTTCTAACAAGATATTTCTTTAGGACTAACCTTTTTCCTTTTCAATGATGAGGCTAAAAGTTTAGGTGTATCTGCCTGGATAGCCATTCCCGAGGTGGAGGATAATTCAAAATCCAGGGTGGATATGTCCAATGGCTCTTTCCCCTTGGAAAGGAAAATTTTACCACCAGAGGGCACCGGAGAAGGCCCAACCACAGGCGGGTCAGCCACCGATGGAGACACAGTAGAGACACCTGTATCCGGAACCAATAGAGCAGGATCCCCTCTTTCCAAAGGAGCATTAAGAGGCATTAATGGCTCATCCACCAACCTAACTCCGATCGGATAAACCATGGAATCTACCATAATATTTATAAATGATGGCAAACAGTTCCATAAAGAAGTTAAAACTTTAACAGAAGCAAATTCCAGCTAGTGCTCATGACTACCCGACAATTGAGATTCCAATACTTGTCCGAAATGCTGACCCAGAATCTCCACCGTGGAAAGGGGCTATGCATGAAGAGGGATATTAGAGAACCTAAGTCTCACAGATCTTGCACCAGTGTTTAATACAGGAGACCAAGGCTGAAGGAAAACAAGATAACCACCCAAATCATCTCCCCCCCCCTGAAGGATGGATGTGGCTTGACTCTGAGATTCAAAACAAAAAAGCACCGTTGAAGGACTAAAGCAAAAAGGTTTGCTGAGCTGTGGCAGGGCCCATTGTCTTTTTGCCCAGGACCAGATCTCTTCCAATAGAGCTCTATTTCTCAAGGTACCAATCAAGCAGCTCTTCAAGATCTTCTTCCTATCACTAATCACTTCACAAGGGATTTGCCTTCCCTAGTAGTGTAACAACCCTCAAAAAAAAAAAAAAAAAAATAAAATAAAAAAATAAAAAAATAAAACTCGGAATTCCGAGAATAATTCTCGGAACTCCGAGAACTACTGGAGAGATCTCGGAACTCCGAGAAAATAACCTCGGAATTCCGAGAAATCGGACAGTAGTTTTGGAATCCGGTTCTCGGAACTCCGAGAGCATTTCTCGGAACTCCGAGAAAATGCCTCGGAACTCCGAGAACGTCGCGGATTGAGAATCCGAGAGTTTCCAAACTCTCTATGAAGTGCCGATTTCCATCTTTTTTTGGTAAGTTAACACCCAAACAAACCCTAGAAAGATTCATGACCATATATATACACTATCTTAACCTAATGTTCTTCATAAATCAAAACCCTAAAACCTAAGGAGAATAAGAAAAGGAGAATTCAAGGAAAGGGAGAAGAAGGAAGGGCTTTCAACTCCAAGATCCATCAAGCTTCATTCAATTCTCTCCATTCAAGTAATCAATCACATCAATCAAACGAATCCATTCAAAGGCAAAGGCAAGATTTCGGATTATGTTTTGTAATCTACACTATAACTAGAGTTCTTGAAAATTTAGATAAAACCTCTTATGTTTTTGTTTCTTGATTCTTGAATCCAATTCATGGCTTTCATTGAAAACCCACAACCCTATGATGGAGATGATTTAAAGGCCATAGTTTCTTATACCCTTGATACCATTTCCCTCGTACCCAAAAAGGGGCGAGAAGGTCAAAAGAACTACGTGAACTCCTCGTACAAAAACAGTGCGAAAGGTATCTTCGTACAAAAACAGTTCGAAGGTTATAATTCTACATGGGTATCATTGTGTATAGAAATTAATGGGGAAGGAAAGGGAAGAGCATAGTCTCTAAACGATTTTAGAACCTTAGATTCTAATGACTAGAGCAATAGTTTCTAATGAACAATCATATTTAACAAGGAGTCCTATTTTGCAAATTCAAAGGTGTTATTAGAAAAACCTCTATATTATTGCTTATTGTTGCACCAAATACCATGTCTTTCTTGATATGCTAAATTTCTTTGATATGCCTCTAATATGAGATGATTATATCTTTACATCTTCAATTGCCTAAGTTAAGTTTTATTACTCTGCATAACCGTTATTCTTGCATCCTGACCTTTAAAACTTTTCAACAGACTTTAATGGCGAAAATCCAGAAAACCAGCAAATCGATCAAAACGAAGGAGCATTTGCTGATGAGATGACCTAGGCAATGGGATGGTGAGAGATGCCATAGTTTAGGCAGTTATTTATTTCTTTTAGTTTTCTTTCCAAAGTGCTTTGGGGCATGGATATTAATTTGGCAAATTTGTGGAGTTATTATTGAAAGTATTGGAATAAAATTCTATTCCCTTATTTTTGTCTCTATTTCATTAAATAAATGATTTGTTTTTAACTAAGACTTCCGCTGTATGAAAGAATGAATGTGTTTTGTGCCTCTTTTTTTTTTTTTTGAGAGGCGTAGCAATCCGGATTTTTGTGGCTCGTTTGCTCTGTTTTATAAAGAGCTAGCCTCAGAATTGCCTCAAAATTTAGCCTGAGAATCCGGGTCGTTACAGAGGTGGTATCAGAGCCTATCTAGGTTAGTCAGTGAGGAACCTAGTGCGAGTCTGGGTATATGTCTAAGGTTGGGTAGTTGAACCTAATTAACTAAAGTACAACCTAACCATAATTTACATGATCATAATTAAATTAAGTAAATTAGAATTTTTATGAACTAACAATTGTGTGTTCTTTTGACAGATGGATCAAAGAGAGTTGCGAGGTAATGCTAGGAGAGGTCGTGGTGATGCCCATGTTGGTGAAGGAGCAGATCCTTTACTCATGATTGCTGATCTCCTTAGAGGTCAAGCTCAGGCACAGGCTGCTAACCAAGCAGCTAATCAGGCCGCTTTGCAGAACATTGCAACCACTCTAGCAGCTCGCCATGCGCCTGCAGCAGATCCGACTAAGCTGCACAGGCAATTCAGGGACTACAGGCCATCGGAGTTTACAGGAGTGGGAGACCCTTTGGTTGCAGACCACTGGATTTTGGAAGTGGAAGGAATTTTTGAAGTGATGGAGTGCAGTGATATTCAGAAAATCCGTTTGGCTACCTTTTTACTAAAGGACCAAGCAAGAGTGTGGTGGAGATCCTTACTGCAAAATTATCCTTATGCTAAGAATGAGACGTGGACCGAATTCAAAGTACGGTTCAACAACCAATTCTTTCCTAACCATGTTAAGAGGGAATTGGCATCTCAGTTTGCGTCTCTGAAGCAGGGATCTTTGACTGTGGCTCAGTATGGAGCCAAGTTTAGGCAGTTGTCGAGGTATGCACCTGGCTATGCCTCTACAGAGGAGGATAAAGTTTCGAAGTTTGTTGACAACCTTCGCCCATCTCTTATGGCGAAAGTTGTTCTTCATGAACCTCAGACTTTGGTAGAAGCTTGCGCGAAAGCCGAGATGGCTGAGCGTAGTGAGAAAGTGATTATGGCCGCCAGAATGCCGCCATCAGGGAGCAGGAATCAAGTGCCGCCGCCTAAGAGACAGAGAATGGAAGATGGAGTTCCTGCAAGGGTTCCTTGTGCTATTTGCGGAAAATTTCATGCTGGAAGGTGTTGGAAGACGATGAATGTCTGCCACAACTGTGGAGACCCGAGTCACAAGATTTTGGAGTGTCCTAAGCCTACATTTAGGGACATGAGACCTCAAAGGCAGCAGCAGAATTTTCAGCCAGCAATGAATCAGGGGAACCGAATTAATAATAATCAGCAGCAGCAGAAACCCCCAGCGCAGCAGCAGCAGCAGAATCAGTGGAAAGGGTATCAGAATCGCCAGCAGAATCCGGAGAAGAGTGCATCTCAAGCACCTGTCAACCGAGTCTATGCGCTTAATCAACAAGACGCTGATGCCTCCGACGCAGTCATTGAAGGTCAGCTTTTTGTTAATAATACATCTGTGCATATTCTTGTAGATTCTGGCTCTACCTTGTCATTCATATCGCCAATTTTTGCGAAGGAACTGAATTTGACCCCTATTACTCTAAATTTCCCTTTGAGAATTATTACTCCTTTAGGAGATGATGTAATTACAAATTTAGTGTGTAAGGGATGTATTATAAAGATAGGTGGTAGAGAGCTTTTGGCTGATTTAGTGCTATTGGAGATGAACGATTTTAGAGTTATCCTTGGTATGGATTGGCTAGCAGCTTATCATGCTAATGTGGATTGCTTTCATAAAATCGTGAAATTTGCAATTCCTGGAGAAGAAGAAATCGTTTTTGAGGGAGTGAAGCGCCCTATGAAGAAGATTAAAGTAATTGCAGCTGTGAAAGCTCAGAAGTTGATCAATAAAGGATGTGAATGCTTTCTGGCTTTCATGGAGAAGGAAGAAGTCGGTATTGAGTTGTCTGTTTCAGACATCCCTGTGGTGAGGGAGTTTCTGGATGTCTTTCCAGAAGACTTTGAATTACCTCCCCACCGAGAGATCGACTTTACTATCGATCTTGTGCCAGGGACCGAGCCTATTTCTAAAACACCTTACAGAATGGCCCCGGCTGAATTGAAAGAATTGAAGGAGCAGTTATCAGAATTGTTGGAGAAGGGATTTGTTAGACCCAGTTCATCCCCATGGGGAGCTCCTGTGCTATTTGTGAAGAAGAAGGATGGTAGTCTTCGCTTGTGCATTGACTACAGGCAGTTGAATAAGGTGACTATCAAGAATCGTTATCCTCTTCCTCGGATAGACGATCTCTTTGACCAGTTGCAAGGAGCTACTCATTTCTCGAAGATTGATTTGAGATCTGGATATCATCAGTTGCGTATCAGAGACGAGGACATTTCAAAGTCAGCTTTTCGTACTCGATACGGTCACTATGAATTTGTCGTAATGCCGTTTGGATTGACAAATGCACCAGCCATATTTATGGACTTGATGAATAGAGTATTCAAGCCATTTTTGGATCAGTTCGTAGTGGTATTCATAGATGACATCCTTATTTACTCGAAATCTGAAGAGGAGCATGCTAAGCATTTGGGACTTGCATTGGAGACTTTGAGAAAGAATCAGTTGTATGCAAAATTCTCTAAATGTGAGTTTTGGCCCGAGCGTGTTACATTTTTGGGTCATGTGATATCAAAAGAAGGAATTGAAGTGGATCCTACTAAGATTCAAGCAGTTACTTCTTGGAAGCAGCCTACCAATGTTACTGAGATCAGAAGTTTCTTGGGTCTGGCCGGGTATTACAGGAAGTTTGTTGAAGGCTTTTCAATTTTAGCTGGACCTTTGACTAAATTGACCAGGAAGAATGTTAAATATGTTTGGAATGAAGAATGTGAAAGCAGTTTTCAAGAATTGAAGAAAATATTGACATCAGCTCCAGTCTTGATACTTCCTACCGCAGAAGGAGATTTTGTGGTGTATAGTGATGCATCATTTCGAGGTTTGGGTTGCGTGCTCATGCAATCAGGCAAGGTCATTGCCTATGGTTCGAGGCAGTTGAAGAAGCACGAAGTGAATTACCCAACTCATGATCTGGAATTAGCAGCAGTGGTTTTCGCTTTGAGGATATGGCGACACTACTTGTATGGTGTCAAGTTTGAGGTTTTTACAGATCATAAGAGCCTCAAGTATCTTTTTGATCAGAAAGAGCTGAATATGAGACGGAGAAGATGGGTTGAATTTTTGAAGGATTATGACTTCACCTTGAGTTATCATCCAGGCAAGGCTAATGTAGTGGCTGACGCTCTTAGCCGACAAGAACACCCTATGATGGCCTGTTTGATGATGGAAGAATGGGAATTGCTTGAGCGGTTCAGAGATTTAGATTTGGGAACTTGCGAAATTGGCGATAAATCCTTTATTGCTAATATTCGAGTTCGGTCGAATATCATAGAAACTGTTAAAGCAGCTCAGATAGATGATGAAGGAATTTTGAAATTAAAGGCTGAAGTTGATTCTAAACCAAAGTTTTCAGTAGGAGAGGATGGATGTTTGTTCTTTAAAGACAGAATTTGTGTGCCAGCTAAGGAAGAAATCAGAAGGGACATTTTGGATGAGGCACATAAGTCTCGTTACACCATCCATCCAGGTAACACAAAGATGTACCAAGACTTGAAGAGGAATCTTTGGTGGAGTGGAATGAAAAGGGACATTGCTGAGTATGTTTCTAAATGCCTAACTTGTCAGAAAGTAAAGGCAGAGCATCAGAAACCTGGAGGTACATTGGACCCTTTGGAGATTCCCATGTGGAAATGGGATAGCTTGTCCATGGATTTTATCATGGGTTTACCCAAATCGAAGAGCAATTGTGATGGTATCTGGGTGATTGTGGACCGTCTTTCTAAATCGGCTCATTTCATTCCGATTAAGAAAGATTGGAAGTTGGAAAAGCTTGCTGAAACATATGTGGCTCAGATCGTTAGGTATCATGGTGTGCCCTCGACCATAATCTCTGACCGAGACTCTCGTTTCACTTCGGGATTCTGGAAGAGCTTACATTCTGCTTTGGGTTCGAAGTTGAGTTTCAGTACAGCATATCATCCTCAGACTGATGGTCAGACTGAAAGGGTAAATCAGATCCTTGAAGATTTGTTGAGAGCTTGTGTTCTAGATTTTGGTGGAGATTGGGAGAAGCATTTGCCTCTATGTGAATTTGCTTACAACAACAGCTACCAGCAGAGTATTCAGATGGCTCCATTCGAAGCTCTATATGGCCGTGCCTGCAGATCACCTTTGTGCTGGGCTGAAGTTGGTGAGAAGCAATTGCTTGGACCAAAGTTGGTTCGAGAGTCGACTGAAAAAGTTGCATTGATTAAGGATCGTTTGAAGATCGCGCAGAGTCGACAGAAGAGTTATGCCGATCAACGGAGGAGAGATTTAGAATTCGCTGAAGGCGATATGGTTTTTGTGAAGATTTCGCCGTTCAGGGCAGTAATGCGTTTTGGAAAGAAAGGGAAGTTGACTCCTCGTTTTATTGGACCCTACCGAATTGTGAAAAGGATTGGGGCAAGAGCTTATAAATTGAAGTTGCCTTCTAATTTGGAGCGGATGCATGATGTTTTTCATGTATCGATGCTTCGATTGTATCATCCCGACCCTTCACATGTTTTGGCCGAGGATGATGTCGAGCTTCAAGAAGATTGGTCTTTTTCTGAAGGACCTGTGAAGATTTTAGATCGAGAAGAGCGAGCTTTGCGAAATAAGACGATTTCGTTGGTCAAGGTTCTTTGGCGACATCATGGCGTTGAAGAAGCAACTTGGGAGCGCGAATCGGAAATCTTGAAGAAATATCCGCATTTGCTCGGAGGTATATTCCTTACTTCTCATTTATAATCTGTTGTATAATAATCGGTTGTTTTCGGTTTACCCTATGAGAGAGATCTAATTTCGAGGACGAAATTCCTCTAAGGGGGGTAGAGTGTAACAACCCTCAAAAAAAAAAAAAAAAAAAAATAAATAAATAAATAAAACTCGGAATTCCGAGAATAATTCTCGGAACTCCGAGAACTACTGGAGAGATCTCGGAACTCCGAGAAAATAACCTCGGAATTCCGAGAAATCGGACAGTAGTTTTGGAATCCGGTTCTCGGAACTCCGAGAGCATTTCTCGGAACTCCGAGAAAATGCCTCGGAACTCCGAGAACGTCGCGGATTGAGAATCCGAGAGTTTCCAAACTCTCTATGAAGTGCCGATTTCCATCTTTTTTTTGGTAAGTTAACACCCAAACAAACCCTAGAAAGATTCATGACCATATATATACACTATCTTAACCTAATGTTCTTCATAAATCAAAACCCTAAAACCTAAGGAGAATAAGAAAAGGAGAATTCAAGGAAAGGGAGAAGAAGGAAGGGCTTTCAACTCCAAGATCCATCAAGCTTCATTCAATTCTCTCCATTCAAGTAATCAATCACATCAATCAAACGAATCCATTCAAAGGCAAAGGCAAGATTTCGGATTATGTTTTGTAATCTACACTATAACTAGAGTTCTTGAAAATTTAGATAAAACCTCTTATGTTTTTGTTTCTTGATTCTTGAATCCAATTCATGGCTTTCATTGAAAACCCACAACCCTATGATGGAGATGATTTAAAGGCCATAGTTTCTTATACCCTTGATACCATTTCCCTCGTACCCAAAAAGGGGCGAGAAGGTCAAAAGAACTACGTGAACTCCTCGTACAAAAACAGTGCGAAAGGTATCTTCGTACAAAAACAGTTCGAAGGTTATAATTCTACATGGGTATCATTGTGTATAGAAATTAATGGGGAAGGAAAGGGAAGAGCATAGTCTCTAAACGATTTTAGAACCTTAGATTCTAATGACTAGAGCAATAGTTTCTAATGAACAATCATATTTAACAAGGAGTCCTATTTTGCAAATTCAAAGGTGTTATTAGAAAAACCTCTATATTATTGCTTATTGTTGCACCAAATACCATGTCTTTCTTGATATGCTAAATTTCTTTGATATGCCTCTAATATGAGATGATTATATCTTTACATCTTCAATTGCCTAAGTTAAGTTTTATTACTCTGCATAACCGTTATTCTTGCATCCTGACCTTTAAAACTTTTCAACAGACTTTAATGGCGAAAATCCAGAAAACCAGCAAATCGATCAAAACGAAGGAGCATTTGCTGATGAGATGACCTAGGCAATGGGATGGGGAGAGATGGCATAGTTTAGGCAGTTATTTATTTCTTTTAGTTTTCTTTCCAAAGTCCTTTGGGGCATGGATATTAATTTGGCAAATTTGTGGAGTTATTATTGAAAGTATTGGAATAAAATTCTCTTCCCTTATTTTTGTCTCTATTTCATTAAATAAATGATTTGTTTTTAACTAAGACTTCCGCTGTATGAAAGAATGAATGTGTTTTGTGCCTCTTTTTTTTTTTTTGAGAGGCGTAGCAATCCGGAATTTTGGGGCTCGTTTGCTCTGTTTTATAAAGAGCTAGCCTCAGAATTGCCTCAAAATTTAGCCTGAGAATCCGGGTCGTTACAAGTAGGACTAGGAATGCCTTTAGGAGGCACCTTAGAGATCCATACTTTGCCAACATCTACCTTTTTAACATACCTGTTAGAGTAGGTGCCCTAAAATCCAGTGTATTTCGCATGTTAATCAATAAAAGTTTCTTTTCATGGCAATTAATAGGTACAAAAAGGTTAAATATGTGCGATATAATACTTGTTATTGACACGTATTTGTCCTTAGGTAGCAAAGTAGGAAACCCATGCTCATGGATTCACAGATCCTAGGGAGCAAGGAGATATGGGATTCTGGTTATTTGCAGACCTTAATAGTTCCTAATTGGGGTTGAGTTTGGACACCTCCTCCTGTATACAACTAGCATCTATCTTGCCAACATGCACAAGATGTGGAGTGACTTATCTCAATCACTCGGGTAGTGGACCCTACGCAAGATAGAATGGGTACGACAATGAGATTGTGTACTGAACAGGATCACATTAGAATAACTTGTGGACAGGAGATAGTTGAGCTATTCTACCAGACATAACCCTTTTCATGTCCTTTGACCTGAGGGGTGATATTGGTCTGTTGGCAAGTCTCTCATTTTTTGTCTATCTAACCGGGATTCTGGTGGGGTAGAACTGGAGTGTTGGACAAACCTACGAGGTCAATAGTGATGCCCAACATGGAATTCTCCGCCTATTTAATAGGATAATATCTATGGTTTTGGTCAGAGCAATAGGCCTAGAAAAATACCTAGCAAGGTGGATTTGATAAATGTTTATCAAAAGGTTTTAACAAAATAAGTTTTGAAATGATTTTAGCAAATGCATTTGCAGGCCGACACTGCTTGACTGAAAGGTATACCATGAGTGAGCCCAAGGGCTCACTGGAGTGTTGGACAAACCTACGAGGTCAATAGTGATGCCCAACATGGAATTCTCCGCCTATTTAATAGGATAACATCTATGGTTTTGGTCAGAGCAATAGGCCTAGAAAAATACCTAGCAAGGTGGATTTGATAAATGTTTATCAAAAGGTTTTAACAAAATAAGTTTTGAAATGATTTTAGCAAATGCATTTGCGGGCCGACACTGCTTGACTGAAAGGTATACCATGAGTGAGCCCAAGGGCTAATTAATGTCCACCTCCCATAGGACTCAACTCGGTAGATGTGGACTTGGAGAAAGGACTTGCATATTTGATGTGATTAAGGGTATGATGATTTGACGGTTATCTTCAGGGTTACGTCTCGATGGAGGCCACTGACTCAATGCTATTGTAGCAATGGCTACAGAGCAATAATTGCAATGGAGCCCATTTATGGGTTCTACAGGATCTACCGTTAAATCCCTGCTACGATCCCACTCACTACTCGATTGACCTATTATAATCTATTAGATAGAGGTCCCGCAATTATTTGGCTGCATATACGAACTAGTTTCGTGCCATTGGATGTATTGAAAGGATATACACAATGTATATAGTGTATTTGCACTATGGGATACATTGAGAATACTAAAATGGTTAAGTATAAACCATAAGGGTATTTTGGGAGTTATAGAAAAATATGGACGGAGCTTTTATCCCCTTAGATGGGAGGAAATGTTTATTTAATTAAAAAATTAAATAAACAATTGTAAGTTTAGCTTATAGACTAGTTTTACGAAAATAGTCATAACTTAGTGATCTCTTGACCAAAATTAATATATAAGTACTTGTTTCGAAGAACTTTGAAAGATCTACAACTTTGTAATTTATGATTTTTTCTAATTCAGCCATTTAGTTGTCCAAAAATGAGGTCGACATTTCACCTACAGCATTATAGCAGGAATGTAGAAAAAGGAAAGAGTGTAGGAGATATTTTAGGGATTGTTTTTATCCAATAGAGCAACCCACGTTTTTAACTTAGAAAAACTCAATTTGGGGATTTCTAAAAGTCCAAGAGTTTCTAAAAACATTCCCCACATTGTTTGGTTTTTATTTTGAAAAAGGCAAACTAGCTTGTTTCAAAATTGGAGCTTCCAATTGTGGCTAGTTTCAATTGTATCTTAAGAATTCTCTAGAAAATTTGGATTGTGCATATGGAAATTGAGAACTCTATAAATATAAGACATATTGCTGGAGTTTTCTACCGCTCTTCCATAATTCCTTGTGCTGAAAATTGGTAGAGACACTCCAAAGTTTTTCTCTTGTTCTTCTTCTTCAATTCTATCAACTAGTTTTGTCTTTTCTAAGTCAAAGACAAGCATCCAACCAAACTCCATTGATCTAAATACATATTCTCATATTATAATTTGAATTAGATCAAATTATATTGTAAACAAAGAGTAGTTTACAAGATCCGTTGTGCAACAAAAGGAACCCATCGATTCAACTTGCGATTTCGCATCGGATTAGATCGTTGGCGGATTTTCGAGGAGTAGATCACGCAGACGTTTTTCTTCTCATCAGCAAAATAAGGTATTTATATTTATGTTTATTAAATCACTATAAAATTAATTAGTCCCTACGAATCCTGGGTTAAAGCAAAAATTTTGTTCTACACAATTTAATTTTCCGCTACGTGTAGCAATTTTGCACGGGTTTTTCTAACCTTTCTAACAAGTGGTATCAGAGCAAACTAGGGAATAGATTAGGAGGCTAACGAACCAAAGATAGATCATGTGGTAATCCACTATGAGTCCGGACATTTATCCCGGCTATCCGAGGTTTCTAGTCTAGGTGTGTTTTAAATAAACATATAACTGTTTATCGAAAAATAGCAAAACTGAACCGAACAGTGGATTTCTGGACTGATCCCTTTACATGGTTGGAAAGTACACTCGAATACGAGTCCAACGCATAAAAAATCATCGAAATCTGACGAGCGGTTTAGGGGATTTGATTTTTCAAAGTTTGGTACAAGTTGTTAGAACCCAGGCATAGACTTTTCAAACAATGTCTTGGGGTGTATGTAGCATGATCAGATCCTTGAGAAAACATTCAAGTAACTATATCCCACTCAAAGTTACTCGAAAGGTCATGTTATCCGAAATGTGTTCCTGGTATGGAACAATTTTGTTTTTCACAAATCAAACGATCTTGTTTTGCGCAAAATTTTGTACGTTGATTTATTAGACCATATAAAAGTGTTTTATGATGTTTCTAATTAAAATCAGAATGGTTGTCTGTTAATCAAAATTGAATTAACCCGGTACTTGTATGAATTGATCTTTACTGGTGAAAGATGGGCAAAAAGGAGAATGGACCTCACTTCATACATGAGATGTATGATTTTTATGTGGATGTTCTGATCTGATGATTTATTTCATGGTTTGTAATATTTAAAGTCCGTAATGTAATTTAATTATTTCAGTTTTAATTTACTCCCTCTGGGTAGTTGGGCGGACGACTGGTTTCCCATGGAGATTCATGATGATGTATAGATTACCTAGGCTAAAATAGGACACTAGGGTATTTTATATTTGTTTATCCAAGACCATTTGAAGATGGGATTATTCTCTTGGTGCTCAATCGATGGATCGTGGATACTGCGGCATGGCGATGCTCCAGATTGACTAGCAGATGGAGGCGGATTCGATCCAACCAAAGAGGGAGACACTTGCTGATGTTGCTGATGTTATTGTGCTTAATATAATGAGGCAAAATCTGATTCTACTCCTTTGGGAATTCTCTTTGAGGCCAGCGAAGTTCTCCTTGTGCCATTGCACAAAGTTGCCCATAATTCACCCTCAATTTAGCAAGATGGTGTTGTAGGTATTCCCTTATTCAAATAAGATTAGTGGGAGAATCCCTATGATCCAATATGCCAAATTGGGTTTAATCAATGGGGTGTGATTATTTTCCATGGTTTGTTTGTTTACTTTTCATGTAATGGATGGCATGGTTTGGTTTGCTATGAATGTTTTGTATTCATGGAATGGTTGCATAATGATAATTATTACTCCCACATTAAATAACTTACTTTTCATGTAATGGATGGCATGGTTTGGTTTGCTATGAATGTTTTGTATTCATGGAATGGTTGCATAATGATAATTATTACTCCCACATTAAATAACCCTCTTAATATTATTAAGTTGATAAATTGAGTCAAGTCGAAAGGACAAGACCACTTGACTCGTGGCCTTCTATAGCCATCTAACTGTCAGCTAGTCTAGGAAATAGGACGGTCACATGCCAAAGCAGAAGCCATTGTAAATTTGTATAGTTTCCCCAGGCGGTGGGTATAACTTAACCAAGCAAAGGGTATTGACGCCCAAAGGATATACATACTGCGATGCTTGGAGGCCGAACATAAATTGGATCTCATAGGATTAGATGAATCCACTTATTCAAAGTTGTTGAATAAGTTTCCGATGCCCATTGGAGAAATTATACAATTTCTCTTGATCCACGTGGTTGATGGGCCCGTGAATGAGACGTGCAATGGGCGATTCTATCGTAGATCAAAATCTCTGACCCGATGGATGTCATGAAATTAACAAAAATTGTAGTTTTGCTAATTATGCATCTTTCCTTTGCGCATAGATACCATGGCTTCATTCAACCCATTAGCTAAGATCCTAGATGAAAAAAAGTTAACTGGTCCAAATTACCTCGACTGGAAAAGGAACCTAATGCTAGTGCTCACAGGCGCTAAAGTTTATTGGGTTCTTACCATTGAGGAGCCAGAACTCCTGGTCCCGATGCGCCTCAAACAGACCACGGTAGAAAGTTTAAGTGACTTAAGAACCATGAGATGGCAAAGTGTTACATCCTTGGCTCTCCATGACCAAATGTGCTACAGCAGCAACATATTGGAAAGGTAACGGCCTCGGATATAATGCTAAATAAGAAAAGTGCCTTCCTAGCAGAGGGTAATGTACCCTTAGCTCCTAAGCCGAAAGGTAAAGGAAAAGGAAGAGCAAAAGGTTAAGACTCTAAGAAGAACATGCTAGTGGTAAAGAACAAGAACTTTAAAAGAATAAGTCAACCAAGGGCAACGACGGTTGCTTCCATTGTGGAAAGACTGAACATTGGAAGCGGAACTGCGGGAGCTATTTAGCTATCAAGCAGGGTAACAAGCGTACCTCAGGAATGTTGCAAGTGTTTGTTGCTGAAACCAATATGATTGGTCTAGTATTTTCCTGGTGTGTTGACACAGGTGCGACCTCACACATCTGCAATGTTTTGCAGGGGTTCAGCAAAATCAAAAGGTTGACTGAGGGCAAGCTCACCCTACAGCTTGGAACTGAAGCAAACTGAGGTCTAAGCTATAGGAAATTATGTTTTGACGTTCTCAGGCGGTTATCTAATATTAAATGATTGTCTCTATGTACCTTTAATAAGAAGGAATTTAATTTCAGTTTCAAAGTTATTTGATGATGGATATTTTACTAGTTTTAATAAAAGTTTTGTTTTTATTAAAAAGAAAAATTCCTTAATTGTGGAAGGCACAATGAGTCATGGCCTATACTTAATTAACGCCTTAGAGAACATAAGTAATATTGAGAATATTCCGAGTGTTGATGTTCCAGACCTCTAAAGGATAAGGGACACGGTAATTCCAACAGACCTTTGGCATCTTCAATTAGGTCTCATAGTTGTTGTGCGGGTTATCTCATAGTTGTTGTTTGTTCCAAGGGTTACCCCGCTGTTGCTAGCCTTGTGGCCTCTTATGATGTAATCCTATTCTTTTTTTAATGAAGCCTGGTAAGGGGCCTGCCTAACCCCAACTTGCCTATCAAAAAACAAATCTTCGATTAGGTCACATTGGCCTAGAGCAGATCACAAGGTTAGTGAAAGATGGTCTATTGGATTCAATCCAAGTGGAACCCTTTCCAACTTGTGAGCCATGTGTCCAAGGCAAAATTACTAAAATTCCCTTGCAGGGAAAGAGTGGAAGAAACGAAAGTGTATTGGAATTGATACATACGGATGTATGTGGTCCTCTTTCTCATCCTGCGAGAGGAGGGTTTGTCTACTTCATGACTTTCACAGATGACCATTCAAGGTACGGTTACCTGTACCTAATGCGACGTAAGTCTGAGACCTTTGAAAAGTTCAAAGAATTCAAGAGTGAAGTAGAAAACCAGTTAAACAAGAAGACACTTCGCTCCAACAGATGTGGAGAGTACCTCTCCGATGAGTTTAAGGACTACTTAAAAGAGAACGAAATAGTTTCTCAATGGACTCCACCTGCAACACCAGAGTTAAACGGTGTGTCAGAAAGGAGAAATCGAACAATATTGGACATGGTTCGATCCATGATGAGCTTTGCACGAGCACCTCTGTTTCATTGGGGATTCGCCCTAAAAACAGCGCTCTATATCCTTAATCGAGTCCCAACTAAATCAGTACTAAGGACTCCATATGAAATATGGACGGGCAAAAAACCAACATTGAATCATATGAGAATATGGGGTTATCCTGCCCACGTCAAAAATATAGGTGTTGAAAAGTTGGAGGCACGAACCAATAGGTCTCTTTATTAGATATCCTAAGGAAACAAAGGGTTATATGTTTTATAATCCTAGTGAACAAAACTATTTTGTAAGCCGGAATACCGCATTTTTTGAAGCAGAGTTCATTCAAGATACGAGCGGAAAGGATAAGATTGCCTTAGAGAGATATGAGGAAGTTGAGCAAGTACCCACTAAACCTATTTCAACATTCCAACGTAGTAGTAGGGAGGTCAGACAACCCGATAGACTTATCTACTTGGGTGAAGCAAGCACAAAAGATACAGATCCCCTTAACTACAAAGAGGTGATGTTAGACATCGATGCGAGAAAATGGATGGACGCTATGAAATCCGAAATGGACTCTATGTACTCCAATAAGGTCTGGACTCTCGTTGATCCACCTGAGGGTATTAAACCCATTGGATGGAAATGGATCTTCAAGAGGAAGAGTGTAGACACCCCCATTTTGCTCCACCTTAATCAACAAAGAATTTAGTGTTTTTCTATCGGTTTTCTAGTGTCTTTCCTTTCCGCGTCCGTCTCTGACATTTTTAAATCTTTTCGGTGGTTTTCGTCATGTTTCGCATTTTTCCGCTGAGTGTTGAGAAGGGTTATTCACGAGAATCCGAGCAAGCGAGAATTCAGACCCGTTTGGTGGGCCCGCATTGAGCATTTGTTTAGATTTGGATCAAGCAGGGGGGCCCGCGCATTGTTTAAATGAAAAATGAGTTTTGAGCCTACTTCGATTTAACGCATAAAGATGTCCATCAAGTGAGCGGTTCAGATCAGTCTTTGGGAATAGTTCAAGGGGGCGCAACCTAATTTGCATTGAAGCCTAGTTCGAAATCATTTAATGGAGAGGATCTAAGGGGTTGTGATTCACTAAATGAATGGCTTGGGTCAACCTACGAAGATGGTTTTGGTGTGAGCCTATGAGGATGTAAATTAACATCGTGGTGCCCATATCAATTCCCCTGTTATATCTTTCATAGAGATTTCAATTTCCATGGGAATTTCAAGATTGGGATTCGCCCGTTGTGAGTAGGGGCCACTGTTTTGTGATAATTTGGGTTTTACTAAGGCAAGGGCTAGTTATATCAATCTCTGAATCTATTATCCCAAAGATTTTTGTGCAGCTTGAGTCGAGGCCCGCAAATATTAACATTCGAATTTTATCACGGGAAAACTCGACTAAATTTAAAGTAGGTCCCACTATTTTAATCTCTATGAATACTTTATTAGTGGGGCCCATTGCTTGTTAAAAAAAAAAGAAAAAAGAAAGAAAACTGTAAACGAAAATTGGAAAGGAGTCCAAATTTGGAGCTACAAGATAAAGAGCAGCTGCTATTTTAGTAAGAAGATTGTCTTAAAGAAAAAAATATAGAAAGTGCTGTATAAAAAAAGTAAGTATTGTATTTAGGCTATTTTTTTTTTCTTTTCTTAGATGGTTTTGTGGGATTCTTCCCAAAGGAAGAAGCCGAGTGGCCTTTTATATTTTTGAAAAAGAAAAGAAAAGAAAGGCAACCTGGACGGTCTGGCTGAGAAAAATAAAAAGGAAAGCAGCTTGTAAAAAAAGAAGGATCGGCTAGAATTTTAGGGAGGAGATCTCTCATTCGGAGGGTGGAAAAAAACTCTCTCGATCTCTGATCTCTCATGGCTCGATCGGGGAAGAGCTCTGGACAAAAATACTCGCCCTCTCGATCTCTCATCTCTGCAGACCCTCCAAATAGCCCATTGATCCTCCTCAACAGGAGCTTTCCCTCTCTCTATCTCTGATCTCTCCACAGCCCATACCCATCTCCCATCTCCATCTCTAAACAGCTCTCACCCTCACACGGCAGATCTCGTCGCTACCACCCTCTCAACGTCTCCCAAAACTCTCTATCTCTCTCTCTCTCTCACCCTCCTACTCTCTATATCCTTCTCACGCTATCTCAGCCTCCCTTACATCTTCTCCCCAACAGCAAGAGAGGAGGAGGAAAACAAAAAAAAAAAAAAGCAAAAGAAAAAAAACAGAGCATCATATTTCACGTTTTTTTTTTCTATACTCTGTTTTTCTGTTTTTTTCGATCCCTCTCTCTCTCTCTCTCTCTCTCTCTCTCTCTCTCTCTCTGTCTCACTCCCTCACTCTCTCGGTCACCCTCCCACTCCCTCTCTGTCGGCCTCTCCTTCATTCCATCTCTCTCATCTCTCTCATCTTCGATAATTTTGTGGTCATATTTCTTTTAGTGGACGAACTACTGTTTTGCCTGAGCTATTGTGACCGAAACCAACATCTTGTTGGTTAATGTTATTTTTTATTGGCAGCCCTCTCACTTTTGAATATCGAGACCCCTTTTGAATATCGAGACTCCTCTTACCCTTTGTTGTTTCTAGCTCTCTCTCGTCTTCTTGTGAAAAACAAAACTGACAGCAACCTTTCATTCAATTCCTTGCAATTCATTTTTCTCATCCAGCCTTGTGGCAGAATCTTGGCGGCCAATCTTCTGTGACTTATTTCTTTTGGAAGAGAAAACTTGGCTGCCGAAGTGTTTTTATAAGCAAATATCCTTGGGGTGTTTTCTTGGTAGCCGAATATTTTTCAATCTTATTGCTTGACTTTTTGCCGGCGGATTGCATCATCAACATCAGATGAAAGCATTATCGAAGGGAGTTTCTTAAACAAGGATTTCGAGCCATAGGATTCGCGATTAACGGAAACAAAGAAAAAAGAAGAAGGAAGCGGGTCGGATCGCAGTGTCAGAGGGATTTCTCGGACTTTTCGGCTTTTGAACTCAGCGAGGATATCGATCACAGGTTAGTACACTATTCTCAGATTTTTCTCGGATGATTTGGTATATTTTCGGATTTTTGCATGATTTTTAAGCATTTAAATGAATTTAATGTAATATTAAATGTGTATGCTCAAAATCATGATCTGCATCAGGGTTTCAAATCCGTTTCGTCCCAAAATTTAATACGATGTTCTACTTAAATAGAGTAAAATAACTATCGGATCGGATCGGACATTGGATCAACGGTTTTTTAGAATTTGAGTGAAGAGTGGTATTTTATTTAAAATATTGGCTGAGTAATTACGAAATTCGAAAAAATAGCCATCTCAGGATGATCTATTTTTTGGAATTTTAAAATTTTCTTGTGTTCATCACATCAGAACAAGGTTGGAGGATGTTTTCCGGAATCGTAATTTTCTCGAAAATCGTGTTTTAAAAATAGAAAACTCTTCAAAAATATCTTTTCGACGAAGAAAAATAAAATATATACTAAACGAATTCCAAAATTATTGAAATTTCGTAAGAACATAATATGATGCTGATACATTCTACCATGAATTTGTGAGAATTTTTGGAATTGGTTTGGTATATTATTTTATGCTTTCTTTGAAAATTATCAGATTTTGGGAGAATTTTTACAGACATCAGATCATAGATAAAATTCCCAATATTTTTACAGTAGTCTTATATTCTATATTTCTAGTTGCTGTAAACTTTTCAATTGGTTTGGAGCTTGTTTCCTATGAGATGTAGTGTTAATTCATAATCTGGGCTGAAAATTGAAAAATCCGAAACTGATAGTAAATAGTTTTCAACATTCATGAAAATCTCACAGCATGCTATACTTACTCATATCTTATTTCTGTAGAAATTTCACTTAATTTAGATTTCTATTTCTAGTAGTTTCTGTGTTATTTTTGCAATCTGGTCAATTAATTGTTAAATCAAAATTAAATATGAGCTTAATGTAAAAATCTGTAAAAATCTCTCAATAAGCTACATCTCATCATATCTTGCTGCTGTAGAAGTTTCAACTCATTTCGAATTCATTTGCAACGGTTTCCCTTGTAAAATCACTCATATGGTTTAAAATTGATAAAATTCATTGAAAATCCGAAATTAATTAAAAATCATCTGAAAATCTCTAAAGAACCTCAAATCTCTGTCACATATTAACTCCTTAATCCATTGAAACAGCAATCTTAGGATCTTTAGATTTCCCTGGAAAAATGGCCAGTGCATCCATAATCGTATCCCTATTACACTCGATCTTTGACAATTTGAATATTTAAGCTATAGCACGTTGTTGGCTCCGAGGTTACTGTCCACGGAAATCCTGAGATATGCCAGGCAATAAGGTGCTATAACCTAAGTATTAAATTGCACAAGGAAAGAGCGCACGATTCCCTTCCTTGGATGCTATTCTGGGTCGAAATTGGTGAACCCTAGAACCATTGGTAATCCTTGAATGTCTAGAAACTGAAAAGCCTTGAAATCTGAAATTAACTAACTTCAAAAGCTGAAATCGATTCATCTCGTGTCTCTCGGAACCATTGGATTATGGTTTCTGTCGTAAGAACCTTTAGAGCCCAACTTAGGAACACTGGTGTCGTGTCGTGTCGTGTCCTAAGTTTTAGGGAGTCTTAGGTTTTAGGGAGTCCTAGAGTTAGGAGTCCAGCCTCATCACGGACGCTTGCTATGGATAGCAACCGTGCCATAGGTCTAGTTACACTACTCACCCAATCTTTCCCTAGGACAAGCCTAGTAAACTAGGATGTAGGCTAACCTGCATTAGTCTAAGGAACAACTTGCATTTAGATAAAAATCATATAGCATCTTAGATGAAATCCTAGGATAATAAAATTCTCAACTTGAATTAAATAACTTCTCTTAAAACTGTTGAAACAGTCAATCCCGTCTAGGTCGGTGTCTTAGTTGAGTTAGGCATAAGTAGCTTAGCTTAGGTGCACCGAACTACGTCGACTCTGATCCCAGTGAGGCTTGGGTACGTAGGCAGCTTGGATGTCTGATGGCATACCAACCGCGAGTCGGCACCACAACAAATTGTGGTGTTTTGTATATTAATTTTCTTGTAAATGCTTAATCAAATCACTTAGGATTTTTCATGAAATTAGAACTTTAGGAGAACTTTCACTTAGAATGAGTCCAGACAAATTAAGAAATCAAGATACACATTTAGGATTCACATTGAAATTAGATCATAGGATGCATATCCCGTAGTTAGCACATTAACAGAGAGTTGAATGAGCCATTTAAAATAAATTTAAAAGAATTAGCTTTTGGAATCGAAGACCGATTATCGGGCAGGAATGGTGCATGTGGTGGATAAATCCCCATACCTTCCATTCTTGTAACCAGGTAGCGAGTCTAGATTTCTGGTTAATTCTGGGTCCTAGATCCCACATCTAGGTGGCGACTCTGTCAGTCTCTTTTGTGTGGAATTCGAATTGCCTTAGTGATCCCAAGTTCACATAAAAGATGAATTAAAATTAATAATTAAAATGCACACGCCAATCGCGTGGGTACGAGAGACCAAGAGTGAGTGCGTGGCGGCTCGCGCCCCACCCCTCCCGCGGGATCGGGTCTCACAGTTTGGCGACTCTGCTGGGGACCACCTAACTTCATTAAAATTTCAAAAGATAATTCATTTGAATTTAATTTAACTGGCTCATAAAAACTCTATACTTGTTAGATTAGTTTGTCTTGTTTTATTTTCTCATCACATTTTACTCGAACTTAATCTAACAAAACCTGAAGGCATCATAGATTGCGCGAACTTATTGCACACACTTACATCACTTGCATCTAAACCCTGCATCTCGCATGCACACACGTCCTATTTTAGGAACCCGGAGTGTTATCTAGCATGGTTGACTGGGATTTCATCACCTGGTGCCTCTGTGCTAGAGAAGCATTCCACCCTTAGCCTAGCACCTTATGGTGCGTAAACGGATCTCTTGTTCACGTACTGATACGCCGGACACTGGTACAGTATATCGAACATGGATTCGCGCTAAGGGAACTCTTGGCCTTACCCCTAGATTAACCCACACATGCATGTAGAATACGAACACATGTACATCACGTGTGTGTGAGCCTAGCTTAGGACATCCTACCCATTTGTGTCTAGATTAGGCCGTGGTCCATCTTCCAATGGCTACGATCGGTCCTTAAGTACACAAACAAAGTCATGAGTCGAGATCCTATCTCCACTCCGCTAGATTAGGATTAGGGTTGATGCCTTCAGGTAACACTGTTAAAATGTGCAAAGATTAAAAAACTTTTCCTTTGGGGTTAGGATATAAATCCCATCATTTCCAAAGATCTCATAGGATTAGTCATTCATGATCTATCCGTTGAAAGCAATCTTATGCTATCTCATCTAATCCCTTGATCGTGCGTCTTTCGTTCTTCTGTCATACGATTCGATCGTATCTTCATGCCATCCCCTAACTGGCAGGAGCAGAATCTCACAATCTTTCGATTATGCAATCTCATGATCTGATCATGCCTGGTCCAGATGATTCAATCTTGCTTGTACCCTTGGTCTCTTCCTCCTCTAGGGGCTACATTTTTCAAGATTATTTTGCTAAGTCCTTCAGAGTTTACTCTCAGAATCCTTGAGCTAGGGGCATTCCCCACGTGCTATCATGTCATCATTGTTGTGTTTATTTGTTTTGAGGAACCATCACTTTAGTTCCCATTCCTTATCTAGTCGTATCATAATTATCATGTCAATCATAGAAAGGAAAAATTCCCTGAATGTCAAGCTTACATCTCGTGTTTATTGTTTCTATGTCAGGATTGTTCACTGCTGAAAATCCAGGAAAGCTTCTTGGGTTTGAATCTATTCGTGGCCAGTGAAGAAGCTAATTCCCCATTTTCTTTGGAAGTCTCTCTATCCACTTTTTTCTACCTATGGCAGATTCTATGGAAAATTTTCAACTCTTTCATGTCACAGAAACCCTGGCCCAGCTCGTCCAATAGGTGAACGAATTGAAGGAAGAAAATCAATTCATCAAAGCTCAACTTACTGAGAAGTTTGGTCCAACCACTGTTGTTTCTAAGGGCAAAAATCCGAGCCTCTCCATGGTTATGGGTTCGGAAGAACTAATTGTGAACCTCTCTAGACAAATGGCGGTGCTAACAGAAGAAGTTCATCAGATGAAGCAACAAATGCAAACCTGGTATTGTCAGTCCCAAGGTTCTGAACTTTTCGCTGGCAAAAATACCAAAGTCCAAGATGTTGTTACCGGAAACTCTGTCTCCCAGCACCAGCAAGATTCTGTTGGGCCCTTAGTTCTTGAATATGACCAAGAGTCACCATCTGAAACTCCTAAAAAAGAATTCACTGATTTGCTTACCCCACGATCTGGTATCCTGAAAGGGTTTAGGGAAAAGGAAAAGGGAGTTAACTGGTCACAGGAGCCTATGGTAATCGAATATGATCAACCAAGACCTATACCTCAGCAAAAGCCAGGTAGGCAATTCGCCCCCCTCCCGCTTCCACCATCTGTTATATTGCAACAAGGGTTGGCTTCAGGTGATGTCTATTTACCTCGCATTAGGGATCCTCCTAATCCGCTCCCCAGGACATGGAAGGTAGAAGAACACTGCGATTTTCATCGAGGATCGGGGCATAATACCGATCAGTGTATAACTCTGAGGCATGTGATCCAGAAGTTGATTGATGAGCGCAAGCTATCATTCCAGCAAACGCCAAATGTTGTGTGGAACCATGCCACACCATCGCCGGATAAGGCTTAGACGCATCGAAGTGTGAGAAGCTCAGGTCTAGCTGCAGTAGAACAGGAAGAATCCAAAGTTGAAAGTATCAGCCATGATGATGATTCAGAACGAACCAGCCTTCGCCGAGCCTTCAACACTAGACAGTTGCACCAGTTAAAGTTTTAATCATTTACTATGTTGAGTCAGTCATCCCGGTCAGTACAATTGTTGAGTCCGGTCTTACAGTTCAAGGTTAATGCCTAGTCCAGGCAAGTTATCTTTTGCTTTTCTTTTTATTCAGAGTTGTGAATCCTGAGCATGTTCAGGATAGGTCGTCAGATGTAATAGCTTTTTCTTTAAATAAAAATTTCAGTTCCAATAGTTCACTTGTGTCTGTTTCTTAAGTATGCTTCTGATCTTAAAGTAAGACTCCCTCCTCAAATGAGGACAAAATTGACGAAACTCCACTTGAGTCACAGCAATTACTTGAACAAGAGGAGGAGCGCCAATCCCAGCCTTTCAAAGATGAAATTGAAGTGGTAAACACTGGCACTGAAACTTTGATTCAGTGAATGCTGATTAAAAGTACATTACCCTCTGAAGAGTGTGAAGAATTGATAAACTTATTTCAAGAATAAGAAGATTGTCTAGAAAAGCTACAACCGATATCAGAGGCAAGACATAGATCAAAAGCTCAAGAGAATGAAGAAAGTGAGAGACATATGCTGTACAAGGGGCATAGAGTGGAAACAACTTTCATATTTCCAATCAATGACCTTGGTTCTCAAATTCATAACATAAAGCGAACAAATTCAAGATAAGAAGCTCAAGAGCAAGCATTGAAAAGAGATCATCAGATATCAAGAGTTACAAATCCATAGATGGAGGATGTCAAAGAGCAAGTTTCGCTCTACGAAAGTCGAAAGCACGTATTAGAATCTTGAAAGAAGAAGATCCATTATCTCTTACCTGGAAATGCCGTCAAGCTCCGAAAAAGAAAAAAAAAAAAAAAAAGAAAGAAGAAGAAATAAATAATCAGTACCAGAGGGACTCTAGTAACCTAGATCGATTCCCAATCTGAGCATCGAAAGGCCTCCTTTGGCCGATTAAGTCCCAAAATCAGAACCCAATGTCAAAAGAATACCGGTTTGCAAACCCTTCGAGCCTGAATCAAATTTTCTTGAAAACCCATCAAACTCGGGGCATTCGCCCCGAACTACGCGAGACCTGATCCCTACACTGGGGTACGTAGGCAGCTCGGTTTAACCGAGTTCGGTCGATTCAAAAAAAAAGAAAAGAAATTCAATCCTTTCAAAAAAAAAAAAAAAAAAAAAAAAAGAGGGACAAGTTCCAAAAGAAGAGAAGTTAATTATTCCAGAAAGAAAAGAAAAGAAAAATCAATTAACCTTCAAACAATTTATCTTCAAACTAGGGGCATTCGCCCTGAACTGCGCACGACCTGATTCCTACCCTGGGATATGTAGGCAACCTGTTCACAGGTTCGGTCGAAATCTTTGTTGAGCCTTAAGCCCTTCTTTGAAAAGCCCTATCCTACCTATAAAGTCCTTCTGGTGTTCAGAACTAATGATCTAGGTCCCGAGACACAATAAGTAATAAAAAAAAAAGAAAAAAAAAGAAAAAAAGAACGGAGTTTGAAGATCTGCTAGACTGAAAACCTGAAAGGGCGGTCTAGGCAAAATTTAAGATCATTCCCCTGCTAAGTTGAAAACCCGAAAAGGCGGCTTAGGCAAAAGCTAAGGGGATAGCCTGCTGGATCGAAAACCTAGAAAGGTGGTTCAGGCAAAAGTTAAGGCTAGCGCGGTCCGCCAAGTTAAAAACCCTGAAGAGGTGACTTGGTCACGGTAAGAGAATCAATATAAGAAGGCTACAGCCGGTATCAAGACTGAAGATCAACTGAAGTTCAAGCAAATTCAAGTGACATCCTCAAAACTGGGGGCATTGAAGCTATGCAATCTTAGGGGTCGTAATTAAATCTTTGAGGCATTACTGTTTCAAGGAAAAAGTCCATCGTTTACGAATTGAAAAAAAAAAAAATTTCTTCGAAAGGATAGACTTACCAAATAAAACGTTAACTAAGTCAGAAGCATTACTATGTCCGTCAGAGTAGTTAGTCAATCTTTGTCATTCTATGTTCACTCATTCAGGGCTGCTCAATCCTTTGAGTAGTGCCTTTCATCTAAGTTTTCTCTTTAGAAAGAGTCAATCGTTGTTCTTATGTCTAAATGATGCAACTGTCTTGATGAAGGAGGCCCGGCCTCGTCAGCTCCCTACAATCGTACCTGAAAGAGCTCGGTAATCTAGTAGAACAGCTTCATTTCAAAGAAGATCAACTCAGAAAAATTCAGAAGTAGAAGCATCAGAAAGCCCAGCTTCCGTAAAAAGATCATACCCCAGGAAGGCACCTTAAGCTTGGCAGAACCTCAGATGCAATGGTGGTTGAGCCAATTTCTCAGAAAGATGAACCATTAAAGTTCAGAATTTCCTTCCAGTTAGTTAAATACTATCCTAGTCAAGAAATGTTTATCTAAGCACCTGTCAAGAAGCAAATCCCGCTTTTCCATGTTAATATCCAAGAGAGCCGTTGTTTTAAATTACCAATTTCAAGTATCTTGTTCAAAGTTTCAGCTATCAAAATCCCCAGAAGACAAGACCAGCTGTCTCTTTGAGAAAAATCTGGTTGAAGTTTCATAAAAGTGTTCCTAATCCATTCTTGTTAGTAATGGTTCTTCGTTCCTAAGGTTTGCCGTTTCGTCATTCGTCAAAGTCCTGATTTCCAATATCTTTGTCGGGCATGATCTATAATGTCCCCGATTTCATTGAATTCAAAAAAATCTAAAATTCATCAAATCCAATCCCACGTCAAATTCAAATTCATGAAAAATCTCTAAATTCTTCGAGCCCGTTTGTGAACGGTGCCTCTTTTCTCGAGGCCATTTGTGAATGGTCTCGTCTTCTCCTTGAGCCCGTTTGTGGACGGTGCCTCATTTCCCAAAAAAAAAAAAAAAAATTTCATCAAATCCAATCCCCGATTCAAAAAAATCCAATCCTACGTCAAATTCAAGCTCATGAAAAATCTCTAAATTCTTCGAGCCTGTTTGTGAACGGTGCCTCTTTTCTCGAGGCCATTTGTGAATGGCTCATCTTCTCCTTGAGCCCGTTTGTGGACGGTCCCTCATTTCTCAAAAATCAAAAATTCATCAAATCCAAATCCTTAATTCAAAAAAATCCAATCCTACGTCAAATTCAAGTTCATGAAAAATCTCGAAATTCCTTGAGCCCGTTTGTGAACGGTGCCTCTTTTCCCGAGGCCTTTTGTGAATGGTCTCGTCTTCTCCTTGAGCCCGTTTGTGGACGGTCCCTCATTTCTCAAAAATCAAAAATTCATCAAATCCAAATCCTTAATTCAAAAAAAATCCAATCCTACGTCAAATTTAAGTTCATGAAAAATCTCTAAATTCTTCGAGCCCGTTTGTGAACGGTGCCTCATTTCTCGAGTCCATTTGTGAATGGTCTCGTCTTCTCCTTGAGCCCGTTTGAGAACGGTGCCTCTTTTCTTCGAGTCCATACAACTATGGTCTCTTATCCCCTTTGAACATCATACAACTATGATGTCTCATTTCCTTGGAATCCGTACAAATACGGTATTTCATTCTCTTCGAGTCCATACAACTATGGTCTCTTATCCCCTTTGAACATCATACAACTATGATGTCTCATTTCCTTGGGATCCGTACAAATACGGTATTTTATTCTCTTCGAGTCCATACAACTATGGTCTCTTATCCCCTTTGAACATCATACAACTATGATGTCTCATTTCCTTGGGATCCGTACAAATACGGTATTTCATTCTCTTCGAGTCCATACAACTATGGTCTCTTATCCCCTTTGAACATCATACAACTATGATGTCTCATTTCCTTGGAATCCGTACAAATACGGTATTTCATTCTCTTCGAGTCCATACAACTATGGTCTCTTATCCCCTTTGAACATCATACAACTATGATGTCTCATTTCCTTGGAATCCGTACAAATACGGTATTTCATTCTCTTCGAGTCCATACAACTATGGTCTCTTATCCCCTTTGAACGTCATACAACTATGATGTCTCATTTCCTTGGAATCCGTACAAATACGGTATTTCATTCTCTTCGAGTCCATACAACTATGGTCTCTTATCCCCTTTGAACATCATACAACTATGATGTCTCATTTCCTTGGAATCCGTACAAATACGGTATTTCATTCTCTTCGAGTCCATACAACTATGGTCTCTTATCCCCTTTGAACATCATACAACTATGATGCCTCATTTCCTTGGAATCCGTACAAATACGGTATTTCATTCTCTTCGAGTCCATACAACTATGGTCTCTTATCCCCTTTGAACATTATACAACTATGATGTCTCATTTCCTTGGAATCCATACATCATATTAAGTTGCATTGTGTCTAGAGAGTCCTTTGTCGATTAAAGCTACGCAAAATGGTTCTGTCATTTTTGCTTTGGTATTCGATGACTACGTCATCTCTACCAAAGAGGGGCATCTGTAGACACCCCCATTTTGCTCCACCTTAATCAACAAAGAATTTAGTGTTTTTCTATCGGTTTTCTAGTGTCTTTCCTTTCCGCGTCCGTCTCTGACATTTTTAAATCTTTTCGGTGGTTTTCGTCATGTTTCGCATTTTTCCGCTGAGTGTTGAGAAGGGTTATTCACGAGAATCCGAGCAAGCGAGAATTCAGACCCGTTTGGTGGGCCCGCATTGAGCATTTGTTTAGATTTGGATCAAGCAGGGGGGCCCGCGCATTGTTTAAATGAAAAATGAGTTTTGAGCCTACTTCGATTTAACGCATAAAGATGTCCATCAAGTGAGCGGTTCAGATCAGTCTTTGGGAATAGTTCAAGGGGGCGCAACCTAATTTGCATTGAAGCCTAGTTCGAAATCATTTAATGGAGAGGATCTAAGGGGTTGTGATTCACTAAATGAATGGCTTGGGTCAACCTATGAAGATGGTTTTGGTGTGAGCCTATGAGGATGTAAATTAACATCGTGGTGCCCATATCAATTCCCCTGTTATATCTTTCATAGAGATTTCAATTTCCATGGGAATTTCAAGATTGGGATTCGCCCGTTGTGAGTAGGGGCCACTGTTTTGTGATAATTTGGGTTTTACTAAGGCAAGGGCTAGTTATATCAATCTCTGAATCTATTATCCCAAAGATTTTTGTGCAGCTTGAGTCGAGGCCCGCAAATATTAACATTCGAATTTTATCACGGGAAAACTCGACTAAATTTAAAGTAGGTCCCACTATTTTAATCTCTATGAATACTTTATTAGTGGGGCCCATTGCTTGTTAAAAAAAAAAGAAAAAAGAAAGAAAACTGTAAACGAAAATTGGAAAGGAGTCCAAATTTGGAGCTACAAGATAAAGAGCAGCTGCTATTTTAGTAAGAAGATTGTCTTAAAGAAAAAAATATAGAAAGTGCTGTATAAAAAAAGTAAGTATTGTATTTAGGCTATTTTTTTTTTCTTTTCTTAGATGGTTTTGTGGGATTCTTCCCAAAGGAAGAAGCCGAGTGGCCTTTTATATTTTTGAAAAAGAAAAGAAAAGAAAGGCAACCTGGACGGTCTGGCTGAGAAAAATAAAAAGGAAAGCAGCTTGTAAAAAAAGAAGGATCGGCTAGAATTTTAGGGAGGAGATCTCTCATTCGGAGGGTGGAAAAAAACTCTCTCGATCTCTGATCTCTCATGGCTCGATCGGGGAAGAGCTCTGGACAAAAATCCTCGCCCTCTCGATCTCTCATCTCTGCAGACCCTCCAAATAGCCCATTGATCCTCCTCAACAGGAGCTTTCCCTCTCTCTATCTCTGATCTCTCCACAGCCCATACCCATCTCCCATCTCCATCTCTAAACAGCTCTCACCCTCACACGGCAGATCTCGTCGCTACCACCCTCTCAACGTCTCCCAAAACTCTCTATCTCTCTCTCTCTCTCTCACCCTCCTACTCTCTATATCCTTCTCACGCTATCTCAGCCTCCCTTACATCTTCTCCCCAACAGCAAGAGAGGAGGAGGAAAACAAAAAAAAAAAAAAAGCAAAAGAAAAAAAACAGAGCATCATATTTCACGTTTTTTTTTTCTATACTCTGTTTTTCTGTTTTTTTCGATCTCTCTCTCTCTCTCTCTCTCTCTCTCTCTGTCTCACTCCCTCACTCTCTCGGTCACCCTCCCACTCCCTCTCTGTCGGCCTCTCCTTCATTCCATCTCTCTCATCTCTCTCATCTTCGATAATTTTGTGGTCATATTTCTTTTAGTGGACGAACTACTGTTTTGCCTGAGCTATTGTGACCGAAACCAACATCTTGTTGGTTAATGTTATTTTTTATTGGCAGCCCTCTCACTTTTGAATATCGAGACCCCTTTTGAATATCGAGACTCCTCTTACCCTTTGTTGTTTCTAGCTCTCTCTCGTCTTCTTGTGAAAAACAAAACTGACAGCAACCTTTCATTCAATTCCTTGCAATTCATTTTTCTCATCCAGCCTTGTGGCAGAATCTTGGCGGCCAATCTTCTGTGACTTATTTCTTTTGGAAGAGAAAACTTGGCTGCCGAAGTGTTTTTATAAGCAAATATCCTTGGGGTGTTTTCTTGGTAGCCGAATATTTTTCAATCTTATTGCTTGACTTTTTGCCGGCGGATTGCATCATCAACATCAGATGAAAGCATTATCGAAGGGAGTTTCTTAAACAAGGATTTCGAGCCATAGGATTCGCGATTAACGGAAACAAAGAAAAAAGAAGAAGGAAGCGGGTCGGATCGCAGTGTCAGAGGGATTTCTCGGACTTTTCGGCTTTTGAACTCAGCGAGGATATCGATCACAGGTTAGTACACTATTCTCAGATTTTTCTCGGATGATTTGGTATATTTTCGGATTTTTGCATGATTTTTAAGCATTTAAATGAATTTAATGTAATATTAAATGTGTATGCTCAAAATCATGATCTGCATCAGGGTTTCAAATCCGTTTCGTCCCAAAATTTAATACGATGTTCTACTTAAATAGAGTAAAATAACTATCGGATCGGATCGGACATTGGATCAACGGTTTTTTAGAATTTGAGTGAAGAGTGGTATTTTATTTAAAATATTGGCTGAGTAATTACGAAATTCGAAAAAATAGCCATCTCAGGATGATCTATTTTTTGGAATTTTAAAATTTTCTTGTGTTCATCACATCAGAACAAGGTTGGAGGATGTTTTCCGGAATCGTAATTTTCTCGAAAATCGTGTTTTAAAAATAGAAAACTCTTCAAAAATATCTTTTCGACGAAGAAAAATAAAATATATACTAAACGAATTCCAAAATTATTGAAATTTCGTAAGAACATAATATGATGCTGATACATTCTACCATGAATTTGTGAGAATTTTTGGAATTGGTTTGGTATATTATTTTATGCTTTCTTTGAAAATTATCAGATTTTGGGAGAATTTTTACAGACATCAGATCATAGATAAAATTCCCAATATTTTTACAGTAGTCTTATATTCTATATTTCTAGTTGCTGTAAACTTTTCAATTGGTTTGGAGCTTGTTTCCTATGAGATGTAGTGTTAATTCATAATCTGGGCTGAAAATTGAAAAATCCGAAACTGATAGTAAATAGTTTTCAACATTCATGAAAATCTCACAGCATGCTATACTTACTCATATCTTATTTCTGTAGAAATTTCACTTAATTTAGATTTCTATTTCTAGTAGTTTCTGTGTTATTTTTGCAATCTGGTCAATTAATTGTTAAATCAAAATTAAATATGAGCTTAATGTAAAAATCTGTAAAAATCTCTCAATAAGCTACATCTCATCATATCTTGCTGCTGTAGAAGTTTCAACTCATTTCGAATTCATTTGCAACGGTTTCCCTTGTAAAATCACTCATATGGTTTAAAATTGATAAAATTCATTGAAAATCCGAAATTAATTAAAAATCATCTGAAAATCTCTAAAGAACCTCAAATCTCTGTCACATATTAACTCCTTAATCCATTGAAACAGCAATCTTAGGATCTTTAGATTTCCCTGGAAAAATGGCCAGTGCATCCATAATCGTATCCCTATTACACTCGATCTTTGACAATTTGAATATTTAAGCTATAGCACGTTGTTGGCTCCGAGGTTACTGTCCACGGAAATCCTGAGATATGCCAGGCAATAAGGTGCTATAACCTAAGTATTAAATTGCACAAGGAAAGAGCGCACGATTCCCTTCCTTGGATGCTATTCTGGGTCGAAATTGGTGAACCCTAGAACCATTGGTAATCCTTGAATGTCTAGAAACTGAAAAGCCTTGAAATCTGAAATTAACTAACTTCAAAAGCTGAAATCGATTCATCTCGTGTCTCTCGGAACCATTGGATTATGGTTTCTGTCGTAAGAACCTTTAGAGCCCAACTTAGGAACACTGGTGTCGTGTCGTGTCGTGTCCTAAGTTTTAGGGAGTCTTAGGTTTTAGGGAGTCCTAGAGTTAGGAGTCCAGCCTCATCACGGACGCTTGCTATGGATAGCAACCGTGCCATAGGTCTAGTTACACTACTCACCCAATCTTTCCCTAGGACAAGCCTAGTAAACTAGGATGTAGGCTAACCTGCATTAGTCTAAGGAACAACTTGCATTTAGATAAAAATCATATAGCATCTTAGATGAAATCCTAGGATAATAAAATTCTCAACTTGAATTAAATAACTTCTCTTAAAACTGTTGAAACAGTCAATCCCGTCTAGGTCGGTGTCTTAGTTGAGTTAGGCATAAGTAGCTTAGCTTAGGTGCACCGAACTACGTCGACTCTGATCCCAGTGAGGCTTGGGTACGTAGGCAGCTTGGATGTCTGATGGCATACCAACCGCGAGTCGGCACCACAACAAATTGTGGTGTTTTGTATATTAATTTTCTTGTAAATGCTTAATCAAATCACTTAGGATTTTTCATGAAATTAGAACTTTAGGAGAACTTTCACTTAGAATGAGTCCAGACAAATTAAGAAATCAAGATACACATTTAGGATTCACATTGAAATTAGATCATAGGATGCATATCCCGTAGTTAGCACATTAACAGAGAGTTGAATGAGCCATTTAAAATAAATTTAAAAGAATTAGCTTTTGGAATCGAAGACCGATTATCGGGCAGGAATGGTGCATGTGGTGGATAAATCCCCATACCTTCCATTCTTGTAACCAGGTAGCGAGTCTAGATTTCTGGTTAATTCTGGGTCCTAGATCCCACATCTAGGTGGCGACTCTCTCAGTCTCTTTTGTGTGGAATTCGAATTGCCTTAGTGATCCCAAGTTCACATAAAAGATGAATTAAAATTAATAATTAAAATGCACACGCCAATCGCGTGGGTACGAGAGACCAAGAGTGAGTGCGTGGCGGCTCGCGCCCCACCCCTCCCGCGGGATCGGGTCTCACAAAGAGCGGCCCTGATGGAAAGGTTGAGACCTATAAGGCTAGGCTAGTGGCGAAGGGTTATAGTCAAAAGGCTGGTATTGACTATGAAGAAACCTTCTCACCAATAGCCATGCTAAAGTCCATTAGAATTTTACTAGCTATCTCTGCACATTATGATTACGAAATCTGGCAGATGGACATCAAAACCGCCTTCTTGAATGAAAACATTCAGGAAGATATTTACATGGTCCAGCCATAGGGTTTTGAGGCTGCTGGAGAAGGTAATCAATCAAAAGGTGTGCAAGTTGTAGAGATCTATTTATGAATTGAAGCCGGCTTCTCGTGGTTGAAACCCTCGTTTTGATCAAGCAGTCAAAGAGTTTGGCTTTTGTCAAAACGTAAATGAGGCTTGTGTTTACAAGAAGGTCAGTGGGAGCGCGGTGACATTCTTGGTTCTTATGTGGATGGCATCCTACTCATTGGGAATAATGTAGGAATGTTATCAAGTATAAAGTTATGGCTTTCATGCACATTTGCTATCAAAGATTTGGGAGAAGCTTCATATATTTTAGGGCTTAAATTGTTTAGAGACGGAAAGAATAGGAAGCTTGGGCTTTCACAAGAAATTTACATAGATAAGATATTGGCGGGTTACAACATAGCGGATTCAAAGAAAGGATTAGTTCCTTTCAGGCGTGGAATCAAGCTATCCAAGATTCAAGATTCAAGATAGAAGTGCCAAATCAAATAGCATCTCTCCGGCATGTTCACTACCAGTGGATTGAGCACATTTAGATCGCGATTGGAGTTATTTCTCCACCCAAGCCCCAGTTTCTGTTTGAAACATCACCTGATGTAGTCTAAAATCATAAGAAGAGCAGATTTCTACTAGATTTCCTAAGGCTTTTAAACAAAACTAAGTGCATGTGAACCAGTCCTAGTTCACTTGTTATTCATGCTCACCTATAGATCTTAGGTTCATTGCTTGCAATTCTCTCTTGTTGAGTGTTCACCATTACTATTCCCTTCTGCATCGAACTTCTCTCACATAATTTTCCATCGAACCCGACCACTTTTCCCATACCTTCACTCCCAAATCCCATCTTCTCCAAAACCTTTTTCATCGCAATACCCTTTCATCCTAAAACCCCTTCAACCACAGTAGCCTTGAAAGTTCAAGGCTACTCCTCAATACCCTTTCATCCTAAAATCCCATCTTCTCATTCCTAAACTCATAAACCGTAAAGGTTCAAGAAACCCATCCCTGTACCTACTACTCCCATGAAACATCCCCAAAAGGCTCCAGTTGTCAACAGTTCATTTACTTCAATCCAACCCATATCTCTATCATCTGTGTTCAAATCGTGTCGTTCTAGTTCAACTTGGTGAACTTCCAAGACTGTTAAACCTGCAACCAGTTATTCCCACGTTGCCGGTTACCTTCCAACAAACTTAAACCCATTTAGACCTTAACCTTGGGCTGTCATCAACAAATACACCTAGTTTGCATCTCAACAGTATCTGCACCCAACTGTTTTCACCCAGAAATCCCTTGCAATTAATTTCCAGAGATTTAGAATAATCAATACCTTTGGCTTCTAGTTTGCACGAAGCTGATTATTATAGTAAGCGGTTACTGTGAGACTAATACATCCAGTTAGGACAGTTAAAGGCATGAACTTTATATACTTGTCTTCATAAGGCATTTCATTAACCGCATTATAGAAACTAAATGTCACTTTTAGTCCAGAGTATCAAACCAGGCCTATAGTTGAAGAAATGTATTATTGGTAATGATATCGGATCTTCCAATAGTTGAAGAAATGCATTACTGGTAGTGTTCTATTCCACCCTAAGATTTTATGACTTGTAGTAAAGATCAGATGTGACCATCATTGAGCTCTTATTTTATGACTTGTAGCTTTGATGTGACATCAGATTGGTGAGGTCAATTCTACCATGACATGACATTCATAGTAACATAAGTTTGGAAAATATAGCTTCGATGTGGCATCATATTGGTGAGTACATTTCTAAATAATCCCCATGACACAATTAGGTTTTATTAGTTTTTAGTAAAATATCAGTCATGACATTCATCAAAGAATGGGCAAAAAAATCAAATTCAACAGGAGTAACTCACCCGTAAAAAGCTTAAACGCGGTAGGTACACTCCTTTTCTCTGTAACCCAAAAGACATCTGATTTTTGTGAGCTATACAGCCCAGGATCTATTATTACGGGCTTAGCTCTCTGAAACCTATGAATTGATCACAGTCAATACTAAAGGATAAGCCCCACACTATGCAATTAATCATAATGTATGATATATTATAAAAGAAGATAAAAATTTCAGTAAAGGACGAGAAACAGAGGCATACTCTTTCCATCCAATGTCACTTGTATGCTCGATGAAGTTCAGGTCTCTTGGAATGCTTGAAAGCGTATGAAGAAGATCTATTCCACAGCAAAAAGTGGGAAAAAAAAACACATCATCAAAAAGCATATGCAGAAACGAGGAAAGGAACACAAGTCGAAAGCATCCAAGAAATGGGTACGAAGTGACAGAAATACCAGATACTAATTAATATGAACAAAGAAGCCGCAAATGAAAAGAATCAAAGGGGAGACTAAAAAGATACTTCATCCTAAAAACAATGTAATCCACACATTCAAATATTCAAAGGAACGGACTCTGAAAAACTTCAAATCAAAAGCATCACAGAAATGGGATTGAAGTTGTGAAACAACCAATTACTCCAAAAGCTTAAGCTGTTAGAGTTGGTGTTATCTAATCATTTAAACTTCAATACTCCTCCCTCAAGCGTGGCCCCTCTTTTTTAGGTTGGCCGTATGCCCCTCTTTTTTAGGTTGGCCGTATGCCCCTCTTTTTTAGGTTGGCCATACTTAAACTTTTAACTAAGGACCAGCAATAGCTCTGATACATGTGAAACAATCAATCACCTTAAAAGCTTAAGTTGTTAGAGTTGGTGTTCTTTAATCATTTCTACTTCAAATCAAACAAACAAATCACAAAGTAACATCCAAGAAATAGGGCAGTGATATTTCCCCCCCCCCCTCTGATGGCTATTTTCCTCCCCTTTAACAGAAATCGTTACCTTTTATGCTTTTGGAGTTAATGGTTGCTTCTCCACCCCTTCATAAAAGTTAACGAAAACTGTTAGAGGGGGGAAAAATAGCCATCAGAGGGGGGGGTGGGGGGGGGAGGAATATCACTGCCCAAGAAATATTATGAAATAAACTGTGCGTCCAATTCTCATTCAAAACGACACAAAACTCCCAAATCAAAATCGGATAAAATCAGCTGCCATTCCAAAGAACAAAAGGTAACACGCAAATCAAGTGCATTTAAAAAGCAAAGGCTCTGTTCATTTAAGATTATGCCAACCGAATTGTGAGTCAAAAACCAATTATTGGACTCAAGATTAAATGTAAATTTGAGTCCAGTAATTGATTTTGGACTCACAATCAGTTGGCATAATCGCAAACGAACAGGGCCAAAGTAATTAAGTACTTAATTAAATCACAAGCATTGAAGAGATTTAAAAAATCAATCTCAAAATTAAAAACCCCACAACGAAAAAGCAAAGAAGACATGGGTTTTGAAGTAAATTTCAGTACCGTCTTGTGTGATCAAAGGATAATCCGAAGCACTGAGATTAATAAACCAATCCCAGTCGCCCCCCTGCTTCAACAATATAGCGGCTGCGTGTAGAGTGTTGGTGACCATAGTGGGCCCCCTATACGTAACCAAATTAGCCCTTACCACGACTCGGACATTACCCAACTCAGTAAAAACAGGGTCGTTCCTTACAAACTCAGCGAGTTCCAACCTCTCGGCAGCCAAAGACTCAAGGTCGAGGTGCAGTACATACTGATTTAGAGGGTGGTAAAGGGCTCTAAGGGTTCTCTTGATATTTTCTCCATCACCAACTGAGCCTGAGATGAGATAGGCGAGGCGAGGAATTGGGTTTGAAGAAGGGGGCGAAACTTGTAATTTGGATTCTACGAAAAGGGGTTGTTTTATGTTTGGGGAGGAAAAGTGAGAGAGAGATGAAGAGAAGAGAGAGGAGATGATTAGGAAGGTTGAAAGAAGGAGAGAAGCTGCTAAGGGGAGGAAACATTTGTGCTTTTTGGAGGGGGTTTCCATGGGAAGAAAGAGGGTGAAACGTGAGAGAGAGGGGATGAGATTTTTCATGTTGCGGCGCGGGGGGGTGGGGGAGGTGGGGGGTCGGTTTAGAGGTGGAGAAAAATGCAGTGTGTGATGTGAGTTAATGTTACCGTTGGAATGTTGACTAGAGATGGGAGGGAGACAAGGGCTTTTCAGTGGAGTCTACTGTTGGTGTCTCGGCGAGAGGGAAGTATGTGGCAGCTGTTTACCGATAGCGCAAAATTGCGGGCAGATCACGTTAGGAATATATATATCTAAAAAAATGGAAAGAAAATATATTTCTTCTTCCCTCGACCATCGTTGACGCATCGAACTAACTTTAACATTTTGTGTTGGGCAGTGATATTGCCCCCCCCCTACCAAATATCGTTAGGATAATACAAAGGCTCTGTTCACTTGCGTTCCGACAAACCAAATCCTTGGAAAATAGCCTCTTTTTTCCTTGACAAGATAGAATTCTGGTGTTCACTTGCTTTCCTGAGGAAGTAACAAGCCTAGGTGGAAAATGTCAAATAATGACATGGAAATTGCCAAAAATGATGTGGAAATGTTTCTTTTCTCACAAGTGTGGGAAACCAAATCCCACTATTTTGGTCGGATTTGCTTTCCCGGAAAAACAAGTGAAAAAAGGTGGGCAAGCAGTTTCTCGGGAAACCTTTTCCTGCACAGTTCCTGCGCAGGTGAACAAGCGCGGGAAACATTTTCCTACACAATTTCCCTGGATTTCTTTTCCTAATGCCACGTCGGATTCCCGAGAAACCTTTTCTTTTCCTTTCTCGGGAAAACAAGTGAACAGAGCCAAAGGGGTGGGGGAGCCACTGTTAACTCCGAAAGGCTTAAAAGTTAACAATTTCCAATTTCTGTTAAACGGGGGAGGAGGAGGAATATCCAAGTGAAAAAAAGTGTGAATACGAGTAGTCCACAAGAAAAAAAACGTGTGAAATCTCTATCCTTTCTCTCTCGGCTTTTTATTTTCTCCGTTGCATCTCTTTGGATGGGACGATTTCTAGACATCCAATTTGTGCCTTGGGGTATGTTGTGGTCAAAAAAAAGTTATGTGAGGTGGCAATCCAAGAAGAGAAAACCTGACTGGGATATGATCGGATATTGGAGTGGATGTTAATCTGATTGTTCACTGAGATCGGCTCTGTGCCAAGACGAATCCTGCGCAAGGTAACACCCGGTCAGAAGGCCAACCCGGGAGATAGTCTCTAGACAGGCCCTCCGATGCTTAAGTCAACACAGGACATCATTCATAGGCCGTACAGAATAGAAAATAGCTATGAACAGTAACTTTTTGGGTTTTGAACCCCTACCTTTGAGCCTTTAATGGCTATTTATAGTAAGTGGATATGGTTGATTTACCCTTCTGCTCCCTGACAAGTGTCGCCCTATGATTGGGTAGAATGTGGGTTTGTCTTTCTGCTCTTTAGGGTTAGGTCCTTAATCTCTCTTTACTAAGAAGGGCAATTTGAGAAATATTACTTAGGGACATGCATCATGTTCTGATTGGACAGTCGATTTCGTTCCTCATCAGATGCCCCCCAGTTCCTTAGGTCGTGTTTATGGCCTAGGCAAGTTGAAAGACTAGTTCAGCCTGAGGCCACGATCAGCCAGAAATTTGAATTGGTCTTGGACGATCGCAGCTTTGTGCTATATTACGACCAGCTTTAGACGATCCCAATTTTGTCGTATTATGCCTTTGCACCATATTGTGATCGGATTAAGACAATCAATTTTTTGTCGTTTTATGGCTTTGCGCCATCTTAGGATCAGCTTAGGACGATCGTCTTTTTGTTGTTTTATGGCTTTGTACCATATTAGAATCGGCTTCAGACGATCATCTTTTTATCATTTTATGGCTTTGCGCCATATTCTGATTGGCTTAAGACGATCACATTTTTGTCATTTTATAGCTTTACGCCTGTGGACCCCGATCCCGAGATTGATGATAGACGAGTCCCCAACAGCCTCTAAGATCTCTACATGTGAAGGAGAGCTCTACCAAGGAACTCTCGAAACGGTACCACCCTCATAGCATAGCACGAGTGGCGATATATAATGAGATACCTCTTAATCGGGAGACAAAAGCCTCGAAACCAAAACGTATCTAAAATAACTCAAAGTTGCCATCCATGAATAGGCCAAGGAACCAAAAATAAATGCTCTGTGCAATGGATAAAATCCTGAGATATATAGGGTCTGTGCTTGATTACGAGTTGAGAAGGTGTTAGGCATCCAACTCGCCCGAGCGCACTCGATCTCTTATGCCATTTATTATTATTTTCGAAGAATTTTGGGCGAAAATCATGTGAAATGGGAACAGATATCCCCGAGAAAATATCTACCTAAGCATGCATGTCCCAAGAATGGGTACAAAAAAAACATCTTGGTCCTAATGAGAAGTAATATCATAATTATCTGTCATTGGAATGAACACTAGAATCCAACGTCACTTAGAGAGGCGTAGAAGACTAATGCTTATCCAATATAAGATAACCCTGGTACCCATCTCCAAACATCACATCTAACATCCATGCCTAAAGAGAGTTGGTACCAGTATCATCTGTCATTAGAATGAATACTAGAATCCACTGTCTCATAAAGAGGTATTGAATACTAGTATTGATTCGATAACATATAAACATGTTACCAGTCTCTACACATCACATCTAGTCCTAACTCAACACATCTAGAAAACAATAAACAAACACATACACATCTACATTTAAAGATACAACCCTGCACAGTGAGCAAATGTCAGTAGATGATAATAAAAGTAATAATCAGCAATAGCAAAGAGCTACGGTTAAGCATGTGAGAACTACAACTAAGCAAGTGAGAGCTACAGCTAAGCATGTGAGAACTTTAACTAAGCATGTGAGAACTACAACTAAGCATGTGAATAAGGAGTAAACTAGATAAAATAAGCATGTTAATGCTACAACTAAACATGTGAGATTTACAGCTAAACATGCGACTAATCACATAAAGAAATAATCTCGATTTAAAAGAAAACACACTATTATGATCCTATATAAGAAACAGTGATAACCACAAACACAAACCTTAAAACTTTAACAACAAACCCTAAGACTCTAATTATTTTTCGGCCCCGAATCTTTAGATGATCTGATGTTCGTCCGAAGCCGCCTATGTATCATCGCCTCTATAGGAATCAAGGCCACGTAGTTCTCGCGCGCTTATTATAAACTATGATGCCTAACACATCTAGGACCGCTATCCTAGACTCAATTAACTAGACTCGACTAATTTTTAACAGCTTATTGAATAAGATTAGTTAGGTTCCAGTTGTTTATGAGTTTTAAGACTCCCTATTTACCCTAACTAATGCAAGTTAGCCCTAAACTAATGCAGGTGGGCTTTACATCCTATGTGTAACTAGGCTGTGTCCTAAGAAAACTAATTGACTAGTTAACGTATCCTAATCCAGTCATCAGTTAACGAAGAGTAACGCCAACTGACCAGACAGACGCACAGACAAACTCTTAGCTAGGACAGACTCTTAACTCTAAAACACTCAAAACGTCTAGGACAGACTCCTAACTCTAGAGGAAGATCTTTTCGAAAACAGTTTGCAAGTTTGTATTTGAAAGAAGTTCTCAAAAGTTTTATTTGCAAAGTTTGACTGAACTTGGGATAAATATCCCAAGCTGCCTACGTACCCCGTGTTGGGGGATCAAGCCAACGTAGTTCGGAAACAGACTTTCCTACTACTCTCCTAATGACTCTTAACATTTTAAATACTTTAAGCTATTCTGGTTTTCAAATATTTTTTAGTTTTGAATTTCTGATGTTTTTGGTGTTTAAAGTTTTCCAATGCTTTTTTGAATTTTTAAAATGTTCCATTGTCTTTGGATTTTTAAAGTTTTCTCACCCTTTCAGCTAAAGGGAACCTATAAGACCACACCCCGTGATCCACAGCTTGGCGGAGTGTCAAATCTAAGGACATAATTCCTAAAGCCTAAGGGGAATTCTTATCTAAATGACAGACTCCTATACTATGTAAAGGTAGGACAGACTCCTATCATCTATAAGGGTAGGATCGACTCCTGTATCTTGCAAAGATAAGATAGACTCTTGAACTTTGCAGGGGTTGGACAGAATCCCATGACTTTATGAAAGGTTGGACAAAATCCTACCTCCCTATGACTATAGGATAGATTCCTTAAAGACTGACTCCTAACTAGAGGACAGACTCCTATCTATAGGACGGACTCCTAACTAAACGGTAGACTCCTAGCCTATTGGCTGACTCCTAACCTATAAGCTCTAAGGGGGGTGCTAACTAGACTAAAGCAAGTCTCCTAGAAGAAGAGGAGACAAAGGAGGGTGCTAGTGAGACTGAACAAGTCTCCTAAACACAGAGATGGGCTCCAAGTATCCTTATCATTGCCCTTGCAATGATAAATAGGGATAAGACAACTAAACCAATTTAAGTCTTCAACTTAATAGGGGGTACGACTTATGACACTCGGATGCTCTCCTAGGGGTTGACTCTCTAATGAGGCGAAGCACATCTCCTATGAGTAACTTTCTAATGTAACTGAGTTTGCCTCCTAACATCTTTTAGTTAATCATTTCCACATCTTTCATTTCAGTTTTGATTTTCACTTGCATGCATTTAACATTTTTGCATCACAAAGCATTACACAAATCATGAAATTCAAGGCATTCAAACATAACAAGATTCAAAATTATTAACTTAAGCACGAGTGAAAGCCTATAACAGATATAATATCATAAACTAAACTCAAAAAATTCATAGCATTTCATCTCATCCATCACAAACTAGGCTAAATATGAATCAAGCATCAAAAGCATGCATTTGCATTCTACATGGAAGCTGAATATTTGTATTGAAAATCACACTATCCAAATGGCAACACTAGCAAACGTGATACACATCAAAGTTGTAGGGGACACCTCAAAGAACATTTGATTAGTTATTCACTACGACCGGTTCTCGTTGGAAGTGGCCGGAAAACGGTCATCTTTGGGCTGATTTTAGATTTCATTTATGCAGTTTTGTTTTCAAAAGTTTCAATTTTGTTTTGCAAAACAGATAAATCAAAACACATTTTTAGGAAAAGTGTTCAAAACCAAAGTTTCAGGAAATTCATTGAGGAAAACTTTCGGAGTTGACAACTCCGGCTGGATCTGGCCGGAAAACGACCATCTCTGGTTAAGCTGCAAGCTGGAAATAAGGTGTTTTTTGCTAAAATCTTAAAAATGTCATAACTTTTTCATTCTTTGACCAAATTAGGGCAATGATTTGTCAAGTTGAAGGTATTGAAATGCTCTACAACTTTTATGTGTATCACATTTGCGAATTCTAACCGAAATTTAGCGAAAAAGCACACATACAAATCTGGACAACATGTATTTTTGAAGTTTTTCAACACCTTAAAAAAGCATTTCACATCAAAACCCTAGATCTATCATGGATTTCACTAGATATTCACATAACACACATATTAACCACATATATCTTTTAATTCCAAAGCCTAACACATCAGATCTAAAGATTTTTCACAAAAATCATCTAAGAATTCACCATTTTAACATAAATTTTCAGCTAAAATCTTAAAATTGGCATAACTTCTTCATTTCTTGACCAATTTTGGGCCATTATATGCCAAATCGAAGATCTCAACGAGCTCCACACCTCATTGTGTGAACGTGTGAAATTTTCATGAATTTTAACCAGGAATTGATGAAAAAGGCAAAAAGGAGGCTGAACAACACCTAATTTTGCTATTTTCACATCGAAATTCAACTAGAACTTAAAATCTGAGGTGAATTGCTTTAGATCTTTATATGAGACATATGTTTAAATATATTTTGGTAGATATTAGCCTAAGGTTGGTAGATCTAACTATTTTTAGGCATTTCCACTTAGATTTCTCATTTAGACTAGATTTTCAAAGAAAACTTAAAATAAACTCAAAATCCACCAACCTTGTGTGAGAAACTTCAAATTCTAGCATCTCTTGGACTCTTCTCTTAGATCTCTCCTTGAAAGCTTCTTCTCCTCATTCTTTCTCCCTCTAGATCTCCTTATTTCTCTCTCTAAAACTCGTTCTCACTCTAAATTCTCTCTCTAGGATCTCTCATTGAAAGCTTCTTCTCCTCTTTCTTTCTCTCTCTAGATCTCATTATTTCTCTCTCTAAAACTTTTTCTCACTCTAAAATTCTCTCTTTAGAAAGCTCTCTCTCTAAAATTAGATTAAGAACCCTAATTTTTTTGTTAGCTTACAAAAGAAGCTTAAGCTTCTATTTATAGGCTAGGCCCTTAATTTTTAACTCTAATCATTTATTTGAACACCTCTCTTTATGTTAGCTTTGGCTTGGTTTTGCTCAAAATAGGTGGTCTAAGGAGAAAAATTTAAGTAAAAAATTAACATAATTTTATCTCTTTCTATTACCCTAAGACACCCATCCTATGTGTTTACATTTGATTTTGCTGAAAATGGGTGGTCTCAGAAATAAATTAAATAAAAAACTAGGGTGGGTTTAAAGGTAGCTTACATCTTAAGCTAAGTCTTCTTAGTGTAATTACCTAAATCACCCCCATTTTCACTCTAGTGTAAAAGCTACCTAGGCTAATGGCTAATACACACCACTACTTTTCCACTATACTACACTACCTTGTAAACTGCACTCGTCTTATTTCGCATTTTTCATCCGATTTTGATGAAATTTTGCGGGGACTTAGTTGAGACCATGGTTTAAAATTTCGACCGAAATTCGAAATTTCGGATACCGGTGGGGACTGAAACCGAAAATTTCTGAAATTCAATTTTTCGCCATTTACCAAATTTCGAACCGAAATTATTCGGTTTAATGACATTATTTATTTGAAAGAAAGTGTTACAAAATTTCGGCCGAAATTTCGAACCAAATTACCAAATTTCGGACCGAAATTTCAGTTTTTTGTGGGGTCCGAAACGGTTACCGAAACCAAAATTTTAAACCTTGGTTGAGACCCTAATCTACCCTAGGAAGAAATTTGAGGCTCTAAATCACTGATTTGATGAAGGTTTTATTAGAACTAAGTTATTTAGAGTTCGGTCAAAATGGGGTGTCTACAGATGCCTCTCTTTGGCAGAGCGTGCTTATCGCGCAAATGCCAAAGCTAACCAGACAACACATTTTGACTGGCCCAAGATTGGTTAAAGAAGAAAAGAATAGAGAAAATGATTTTGCCAAGATTGAACTCTTGGAAGGATCAGATGTCTCAGGGGTCTCACTCGAATTAGATGCCTCAGGGGTCTTACACAAAAGAGATGCCTCAGGGGTCTGACACAGATGGGATGCCTCATGGGTCTTACACAGATGGGATGCATCAGGGGTCCCACACAGAAGGGATGCCTCCGGAGTCTTACACGGAAGGGATGCCTCAGAGGTCTTACACAGAATATAATGAGATAGAATCTCAAGGGGATAGTGAGACAGACTCTCAAGGGAAGGACGAGACAGACTCTCGATGGAATGGTGAGACAGACTCTCAATGGGATGGTGAGACAGACTCTCAATGAAATGGTGAGACAGACTCTTAATGGAATGGTGAGACAAATTCTCAATGGGATGGTGAGACAGACTCTCAACGGGATAATGAGACAGACTCTCAACGGAATGATGAGATAGACTCTCAATTGAAGGATGGGACAGACTCTCAATGGGATAGTGAGACAGACTCTAAAGGGAATGATAAGACAGACTCTCAATGGGATAATGAGACAGACTTTCAATTGAAGGATTGGACAGACTCTCGATGGAATAGTGAGACAGATTCTCAATGGGATGGTGAGACAGACTCTCAATGAAATAGTGAGACAGACTCTCAATGGAATGGTGAGACAGATTCTCAAAGGAATGATAATGAGACAGACTCTCAATTGAAGGATGAGACAGATTCTCGATGGAATAACTATCTCTTGCTGAGAATAATTAGGAGTGCATGATATGTGCTGAGAACAGAATTCATGTAACTTGACGGGTTTTTCAGGTATTGACTCTTTTCCAAAGGTGAACAGTATTCTGCTTAAGTTTTGGACATTGTGCGAGCTAATTCTAGACTCCGTTGGGAAAATTGATATTCTCAAGATTGACTTTGCTGAGGATGATTTCAATTGAGGAATTTGGCTCAAATTAATGTACTCAAGCATCTCCTGTCTCTATCTGCTGAGAATAGCTATCACAGTTATCATTGTGTGCTTGGTATCTTTTATGATCTGGTAGGTCATAAAAGATGCCCCTAGTGTGATGTAATTTCATGAAAAAAGTCATAAGAAAGCAGAACCAGAATAAGTAGGAAAAATTTGTTCGCTTGGGTTCTTTCTTTGGTATTTGAATAAGGCAATCTCCACAATGGCCGAGTCTGAAAATTTTCTCTTTTACAGCTCACTGATTGAGGCTTTGATGTCTCTGGTAGGTCCGAACAACATGCCTCTTGCCCTTCTTTAATTCCTAAACCAGGATCTACTCTGGATTTTTCTTTTCATTTCTGAAGGTATACATCCATTCTTTTCAGTACCAGACAACTTTGGACCCTGAAACAAAATGAATATGAATGAGGAACAGACTTCGAAGGACTCAATCAAGGAGGATTCCGATTTTTTAACAAACTTGACTCACTTTGAAGAGGCTCAACATTTATTTCAAGAACTCAACAAACTTTTGATTCACTCTCAGATCTGATGTTTTATATATATTTTTATGGTAAGGCTAGCTGCTCGCAGAGTAATCTCGAAGACTATGTCAAGAGGTTCTAATTTTCTCCATCAGGACTTCCGTGATGGTTATTACCCCCTTCGGATTGCTCAGTCTTAATGCCCCTAGTTTAAAAGGATATCAAAGTAAGTCTCACCGACACTACTCAGGTTCCGGGTCTTGCCCTGTTTGAAGACTGCTTCTCTATCTCATTGATTTCTCCCTCTTGCAGGAAGTCACAACTGATATCTTCCAAGTTTTTAATCTTGCAGACCGCTTTTCTTGACTTTTGTCTGAATCACTCGTACTACCCAAGCTTTGGAATTCCTTATGACTAAAGAACTCCTTTTGTATCTCATCAACTTTCTATTTATGTGATCATGCCCTGCTTAGAGATTACTTCTCCATCTCATCGACTCTCCTTGTAATAAGTCATAACTAATGCCTTCAAGGTTTTTGGTCTAACAGACCACTTGTCTCAACTTTTGCCTGGAATTCTCACATTACTCAATTTTTGAAACTCTTCATGATTGAGGAACTCCTGCATCTAATCAGCTCACTCTTTATGGGAAGTCCTTGCCCCTGATTGGATTGCCCTTTCAGATTTTCAATCCATCATACCGCTACCCTTTCTTTTGCATAAGTCAACTCCTTTGGTTATCAACTTAGCAAGTACATGACTCACTTTTCTTTTCTTTCTGTTTTTATTTTTGTTTGCCTTGAACCTTTGCTTGTTTTACCAGAAGGGCTTTCTAGGTAGGCTTGGGTTCAAACGGGTAGGATGTTTTTTTGGTTCAAACGATTTGGACCGAATCTGGTCTTGTCAGATTGCCTACGTAGCCCAAAAATGGAGGATCAGATCCGCGTAGTTTGCTTTGGGGTTTAATAAAGAATGGTTTAGCTTTTAGCTTTAAATGTTGAAAGGGAATAATTTGACTTTTCCTAAAGGTTAACCGAACCTGAATAAATCAGGTTGCCTACGTACCCCTAAAGAACTGGGGATCAGGTTCGCGTAGTTCGGATGCAAAAATGCCCCTGGTTTATTATATGTTTGAAAGAAATATTCGGCTTTAACTTTGCGGCTCAAAGGTTTGTAAATAGTTTTTCTGACGTTAGGATTTTGGCTGTAAAGGCTCAGGCATCCAAGGATGGTCTCCTGGTGTTTTGACATGCAAGCTCTTTTGTGGAATAAGGTTCAACAGCTTTGAATATTTTTGTCGAGGAGTCTGGCGGTATTCTCTAGCAAGACTTCCATCACAATGCTCTACTTTCATCTCAGAGATCTTGAATTTTTTTACTCAAGGTCCCACAACTCTCAATAGTCTCCAAATGCTGAAGACAATTTTCATATTCAATCTACCTCATTGACCCCATCATTCGGGTCTTTGATTTTCCTAAGGAGCTATCTTAGGGACACATTCCCTTCTCCTTCTTAGTTTTCTCTCACACTTTCCTTTCTTTTGAATGTTCTCTTTCATTTTTCTTTTGCCTTTAGACATTAGTAATATCCTCATTTTTGAAATGTTCCACCTCGGAATCATACTGAAAGTACACAGCCCAAGCGCTCTTTTAGGGCTCTTGTAACCATGACTTCACTACCTGAAAGCCTTCTCTCAACAATCTCATCAGCTCCACTGTATGTCTGATGCTTCACTCTCTTAAATTTCCGCTCTTGACTTGATGTCTAAAGCAGATGGAGTCTTGCTTTGCACATGACATTCACCCGGTTTACCCATATAGGATCAAGCAAGACTACCTCAAACCCCTCTAAATAGGTTTATCAATTCTTTGCGCTCATCGGGAGATAAAGTTTTACCAATTCATCTTTTCTGAGTTTTTGTAAGCCCAATGGTTTTTACCTTGGCATTCCCATCTTGTTTTGATGATTCCAATACACAAGTGATCATTTATCACTAATGTGTTTGATTGTCTAAGTTGTAGATCATGATAAAGTAAGATCAAGGATGCTTGGATTGAAGGCCAAGAAGCCCACATTGGACCACTAATTGGAAGGCCAAAGTCATCAAGCAAGAAGTCATGAAGACTTGAAGACATGAAGAAATTCATATTGATGACCATTTTTTGTCTTTTAGAATGTAATTGATCCAAACCGAGATTAGGCTTTTAGAGGCATAATTAAGTAAATCTCACACACCCTAAAAATATATGTGATTGTATTTGTGGAGCTCCAACACCTTGGAACCCTCATAAGCAATCCCAACTTGGTGTTAAGTTGGAAGCCCAGTAACAGAATTGAAAATCTGCTCTTCATAGGCTTCTCGGAACTCCGAGAGTTTTTCTCGGAACTCCGAGAATTATTCTCGGAACTCCGAGAAATGGTCCAGTAGACATTTTTTCATCTTCTGTTAGAATTCCCGGAACTCCGAGATTTTTTCTCGGAACTCCGAGAAATATTCTCGGAACTCCGAGAACACTAATAACGGCTAGATTTATATCCGTTGGTGTTTTTCCAGAAATTACCGTAATGCCACTGAACGGTCATATTTTGTTTTTCCTATAAATATGGGTGTTCTAAACATTCAAAAGTATCAATCCTAACACTCTAAAATTTCATTTGAATATCCAAGAGTGAATCAAACTTCAATTGTGCCTCTCATCACCATCTTTAGGATTTGAATCATAGGCTCAAATTTGTACATCCATTTTGTAACCCTTGTGAGGGATTTTTCATTTCTTTCTTTCAAACCTTCGAGTGTTGTATTCGGGCGAGTATTCGGAGAAGCATAGCCTATTCTCCGTGGTGAGGATAGCCACCGAGGTTAAAGCTATTGGGGTGAGGATAGCCACCAAAGTTAAAGCTATTGTAATTGGCATTCGATCTTCGCCAAGGTTAAGAAGATCAAATAGTGAAGCCATCAACGGGTTTGGTTGGTGGAGTGGAGTAGGCCTCGGATTTGAGGACCGAACCACTTTAAATCTCGAGTGCACTCTTTCTATCTCTTTGCTCTTTTATTTGCATTGCACCATTAGATTTAACTTGTATGCTTGAATATTGATTCTTGATCTCTTAATCTTAAAATCGGTTTAAAGGTATTAAAATTGGTAGATTCTATTTCTTAAAACAACCATATTCTCCCTCCTCATTGTGTTGCCATTCTAGTATAACTTGGGACCCCCCTACATCGGATTTTCAGTTTTGAATTTCAATACCACTATCCCTAGCTTCGATTTTTTCTTTAAGTGGCTATGCTTGACGCTCTTCCTCTCGTTTGACCGTCTTTCAGATCTCGAGGGGAATTTTGTCTGCATTCTCATCCGAGAAGGGTGTCTTTGTTTATTTAGACATTAGATCTAAGAGTGAATCATAAGAATATTGATAACATTGGAATCAAATATTTATTTCAAAGGAAACTTCTAGTACATTGATGATTTTTGGACGTGCCTCATTGAGTTCTACATCTGAGTTGGCAAAGAACTGGACATTGACTCAATGAGAAAAGCTAACAGAAACATCATGCTAGAATTGACATAAATACAGCTAAACCTTTCCAATTTTGATAATAAAGGGTTGGTGTACACTCAATGAAACACAAGTTTCAAAACATAGGATATTTCTTCAAAGGTAATGAATTGGCACTGAAAGTTCATGGTATCATGCCTTCCTCTATGATAATGATGATTACAGAGTTCGATCCCGGAGTAGGAATCTCTAAAAAGGTATCCCCATAAGGCATAGGTTAAGTGTGGCAATAAAATGCTATATTGGCAATGTAGGGGAAGAAATAGACCGCCTAGATTAAATGTATTTGGAAATGGTTAGTCTTATGGAACAGTAGTCATTTGCCGAACTCAAACTTTTAAATTGGAAGCACACACACTAGATCAATAGTCATGGGATAAAAATTCTGAACAAATCAAGATAAGAGCAATCTTGAGCATATCTATTAGTATTTGAGTTGTAATTGTCAGAAAGAGACTATTTATGAGGGTCAAAGAAAATGGGCAGTGGTAACATAACCTACACCAACATGGTCTGAAGGAATCCTCAACCACTCCTTTGTCTTCTTTGGGTATGACTGTTCTCTTTAGGGTACAAAAGAGTAGAAACAATAAACACCCCTAATCTAAATAGGTTTTTCATCTCAGTAATGATCATGCAATCGTGATATAGATAAGCATGATTTAAGTAATCCACTAATGAACACGATATAAGAATGGCAAATCCATGATAGAAGATACTGATAAATTTTATGTATAATAGAGCAAGGAATATATTATGGATAAAGAACCAATAATCTAATTATAATCTACAGAATGGATAGATAAGAATAAACAAAAGGATCATGCTAAGGTAAACTCATGGTTTATCACTGACTTTGAAAGATAGCGGTCATGCTCAAAATATTTTAGGTAAAATCCGGCAGCATAACAGCCTTACAAAAGGAAATCTCAAAGCTCAATATATGGGTATATGAATAAGTATTCAGTAATGCATGGACTCTCAGCAATGATACTCTCACTCAAATAATGATGGCAAAATAAGCACATGATCGGCAAACGGAACATGGTCAACGAGTGATGTAATCAAATGAAAGACTGACCATAGATGAGGACATGTGACAATGGGTCGAATCGGACGACTGAAAGATCGAAGGATAGATCATGGCTATGAAAATGACAATTAAAAGCCATCGATCTGATAAAAACCTAGATAATGAATAGAAATGATTAATTAACTTAGATAAGGAATCCTAACTAAGAATAGACCCTAATCTAATAATCAATATATAGGATATGTATCAATGATACAGGATATAATCAAATCTATGATCAAAGGATCAAGGAATAGATCATGGCCATAAGGGTGGTAAGTAAAAGACACTGACCAAATCTATATATGAAAGATGAATTGAGATAATTGATTGAATTAGATAAGGAAACCTCATTAAATAAGTAGGTCCTAATCTAATGATCAATAAATATAGATATATATATACAAATATATATCCTAACTAGGGGCACCAACCCTAGTATAATCTAACGAAGTCAAGAATGTCTTGACTCATGACAGACTGATGAGTGTACTAGAACCGCATTTGTAGCCACATTAAGATGAACTACCCTAGTTTATAGATAGGATAAGGCTCCTAACTCTAGGCTCCACATGTGTAAGCAACACATGTTCGTCCCCATATGTAAACAAGAGGACAATGCAATACATAGAGGGGTAAGGCTGAGGTCCACCTGGCTGGGTGCATAGTTACTTGCACACTGTGACTGTCATCCAGTGCACGAACTATATCCGTTTTACACACGAAGTGTCCAGGTGCTGAGTATACTACTGGTGCGGGGATGCATTAGAAGGCGGGTATAGCCCTCACAGCTCCTGCTCATAGTATCCCAAATAGGTCATCTGATAGTCACATTCATAACAAACCACAGCAGAAAGTAACCACAAAATAGATAATATATGCAAGGGATGAGAGTGAGTGTGTGAGCCTTTGTTTTATTTACGCACCTATTTTGTGCCCCTGGTTTTCAACGAAAAGGTTTCCATTTTACTTGATTTTGGCCCAAATTTCTTCAAAATTAATTAAAATGGCATTTTTATCAGAGTTAGGCATAATCTCGAAAGATCCCCAGCAGAGTCGCTAGCCTGTGGACTCCGATCCTGAGATTGATGAGGGACGAGCCCCCAACAGCCTCTACGATCTCCACATGTGAATGAGAGCTCTGCATAGCACGAGTGGCGATGTATAATGAGATACCTCTTGATCTGAAGACAAAAGCCCTGAAATCAAGACGTACCTAAAATAACTTAGAGTCGCCACCCATAGATAGGCCATGGAACAAAAACCAAATGCTTTGTGCAATGGATAAAATCAAGAGATATATAGGTTCCGTGCCTAATTACGAGTTGGGAAGGTGTTAGGCAATTAACTCGCTCGAGCGCACTCGGTCTCTTATGCCATTTACTATTATTTTCGAAGAATTTTTGGCTAAAATCATGTGAAATGGGAATAGATATCCCCGAGAAAATGTCTACTTAAGCATGGATGTCCCGGAGATGGGTAAAAAAAACATCTAGGTCCTAATGAGAAGTAATATCAGAATTATCTGTCATTGGAATAAACACTAGAATCCAACGTCTCTTAGAGAGGCGTAGAAGACTAATGCTTATCCAATATAAGATAACCCTGCTATCTATCTTCAAACATCACATCTAACATCCATGCCTAAAGAGAGTTGGTACCAGTATCATATGTCATTAGAATGAATACTAGAATCCACCGTCTTATAAAGAGGCGTAGAATACTAGTATTGATCCGATAACAGATAACCCTGTTACCAGTCTCTACACATCCCATCTAGTCATAACTCAACACATCTAGCAAACAATAAACAAACTCATGTACATCTACATTTAAAGATACAAACTTGCACAGTGAGCAAATGTCAGTAGATGATAATAAAAGTAATAATCAGCAATAGTAAAGAACTACAGCTAAGCATGTGAGAGTGTAACCCCAAGGGTACATCCCTCTCTTGTTTTGATGATCAACAAACCCAAATTGATGGTAGTTTGCTAATGGTTGTTCAAGTGTTGTGATTAAGACAGGGTTCATTCATGTCAACACTTGAAGCAAGAAAATCAAGGGCTAGTCTTGGAGAAAGTCAAGTCTTGGTGGTCTCCCTTCAAGCCGTATGGTGCATTGAAGAATCAAGGGATCCACAAGTGCAAGAACATGTTTGAAGACTATCTCAAGACAAGGAGAAGATCGTGCAAGTGCTAAACAAGGTTGAAGATAAAGAAGACCCAAGGTTATAGTTTGTAGAACGCATGGGAGTCCTCTTGGCATTTTGTGTCTGCGTATTTAATGTTTTCAAATCATCTCTAAAACCATTTTTCTAAGTGCATAAATGTATTTGAAAACACACGTTTAAAGCCCAAAGACCATGGCCCAAAAGCTCCTGAATTTCAAAGTTAAAAACAGATTTTCACTCAGGGTCGGTCGACCGGGAGAAGCCGGGCGACCGCAATATGCTTACTAGAATTCCAAGACATCTCGAAATTTATCAGGCCAATCGACCGCCAACCCCTCGGTCGACCGCGAAAAGTTTCTAGACAAAATGAATTTTAGAAACAGTAAGCCCATGGCGGGCGATCGCGAAGGTCTGGTCGACCGCGTAACCTTTTTAAGCCAAAATATTTCTAAAACAGTAAGCTATCGGCGGGCGACTGCGACTACCTCGGTCGACCGCAGCGATAAAGATTTTAAAATTTAAAAAGGGCGCTCGATAAGGGCGGACGACTACAGTGGCTCGGTCGACTGCGGCAAACTCGCAAAAGAGACGTTGGGGTGTACAGTGGGTAGGTGCAACCGCCAGTTTTATTACAGTTTGCCCTTGTTCTCTCCCAAATGAACTAGGGATATTTAAACCCCATCAAAGACCTTCTCTAAACACCTTTTGAATATTTGAATATCTAACTTAGAGCTTTTCTCTTGAAAATCAAAATGAGTCTTCTTCAAATCTCTTGAGTATTTAAACTTGCATTCATTTCTTGTCAAGAGGTTCTCCCTAAGCTTTTATTGTTAATCATTGGGAATCTTGTGAGCTTTGAGAGTTGTATACGCCTATAAAAAGCTTGAGTGTTCTTCATTTTCCTTTCTTCTTCCGTTCATGTGTATGTGAGATTGCAAAGAGGAGTTTCTTGCTTCAAGGCCGGAGTGCAACGAAGAAGAACATCTTTGGAGGTGTATTTGTAATACAAGGGTGTGTCCCCTTGTGGAGGTGGTGAATGTGTATACACTTTGTGAGACGGCGTCAAGGAGTCTCACCTTAGTGGAGAAAATCCCAAGGAAAGGCGAAGTACTTGGGTAGTGGAGTAGGTCAAGTTGTGACCGAACCACTATAAATCATCGTGTGATCTCCTCACTCTTTCTCCCCTCTCTTGTGGTGTTGGTAATCTCTTTCCCTTTTATTTTTAATATAACTTGAACAAGGGTTAGAACTAATTAGGCCAAACTCACTTGCCATAGCTTTTTAAATAGAAAAATTTGAAAATACCAATTCACCCCTCTTAGTTGTTGCCCTTCGGGATTTCACTTGGCATCAAAGATAAAGGCTCTTAATAGAGATTTTATATCCTAAAATCTACAAGAGAAAGATCCATGGCAACCGATCCTCCTCCATCCTCATCTAATCCCCTTCCTCTTCCGGTAGCTCCCTCGGAGTATATTGAGGGTCTTGCCTCAAATAGACCTCCGTATTTTAATGGACTAAACTACGTGTATTGAAAAATTAAAATGGCTTTTTATTTAAAATCCGTAGATTTTGAAATTTGGGAGTTAATCCAAGACGGGTACATTAAACCCACAACGGATAGGAAGGAATGGAGTCCCGTCGACAAGAGTAAGGCTACATTGGATGTCAAGGGAGTAATACTACTATTTTGTGCACTTTCTCCTGAAGAATTCAATAGAGTCTCGACTTGTAAGACTGCGAGGAAAATTTGGACGTCACTTGAGACAACCCATGAAGGGACAACTCAAGTGAAGAAATCTAAAGTAAATATGCGTATCAGTGATTTTGAAGCCTTTGAGATGCATGAAGGAGAATCTATCTCCAACATGTTCACAAGGTTTACTAATATTGTAAATGAGTTGAATGCTTTAGGAAAAACCTATACAAACTATGAACTGGTCCAAAGACTCCTGAGATGCTTTCCTGACTCATGGGATCCAATGATCACGACAATAGAGCATTCAAAAGACTTGGATACCCTTGAACTAAACGACCTCATGGGTAACCTCATCACTCATGAGATGAAGATGAATAAGAGGGAAAGCAAAAGAAAAGGAAAGAAGGAAGAATCTAGGAAGAAGGATGTGGCTTTCAAGGCCAGGGTTGAAAGCGAAGAAGATGACAGTGAGAGAGAGCTAAGTACGGAAAACCTAACTTCGGAAATGGCTCTCCTCTCCAAATGGATCTCGAGGTTTGGGAAGTTCAATCGGAAAATAGGAGCTCAAGAAGAAGCACCTCCCCAAAGAGAGATATAAACAGAAGAAGAAGAGATAATGATGATGATACTATTCGATGTTTCGAATGTGGTAAAGAGGGACACATTCGTACTCACTGTCAATCATTAAAGAAGAAGGAAGATAGAAGAAAAGGAAGAGATGACAAGAAGAAGAAGAGCTTCAGTGCTAATTGGGATGGGCTGAACGACACGTCAGAAAGCAAATCAAATGGAACGAGAAATCTAACTTTGTATGATACGTGGCCAGTGATTCCTCCAAGCTCAATGTAAGTCAAATCTTAGACTCTTTTGTTCAAAGTTGTGATAGTAATAATAGTAGTGGTAGTGAAAGTGATAATGAAAATGAACAACCCACCATGAATGAATTAATAGACACTTGTCAAAAAGTCAACAAAGCACTACTTCTTGAGGTTTCTAAAAATCAAAAATTAAAAAAGTCTCTTGAAATGATAACCAAGGATTTTGGAAAATTGAAAATTAAGCTTGATTAAAAATCTTCATTAAATGATCAACTCTTTATGGAGATCACCTTATTAAAAAGAAAACATGAAAATCAAAAATATAAATTTGATCACTTAAAAGAAGAAAATGAAAAATTGTATATTGATATTGAAAAACTATACAATGAGAACAAGAAACTTAAAAGTGAAAATGATGCACTTATTCTTAGACATACATGTGGAAAAGACAAACTCGATGAAATTTTAGCAAGCAAGGTTTCTATTGGGAAACAAGGTCTTGGCTACCAAGAGCCTCAAAAGAAGGTTGCTTATAAAAACAAGTTTGTCAAGTCTAAAACCCTTTTCGAGAATTTCAACATCTATTCACCAACATGCTATTTTTGTGGAAAACTTGGATATTACAACTATGCATGTAGAAAGAGAAAATCATCTAAACTTGTTTGGGTAAGAAAAGATAGGTCTTTTGATACTAACATTGGAGGACCCAACATAGCTTGGGTACCTAAGGGCAAGACCTAAAACTTTCTTGTAGGGGTGTTTGAGCTCAAGAGCTACAACGAATAACTGGTACCTGGACAGTGGATGCTCAAGGCACATGATCGGAGACCCTACCAAATTGTCAAGCATTGTCATGGGAAATCAAGGACATGTTACCTTTGGAGATAATGGCAAAGGAAAAATCATTGGGGAAGGTACTATTAAATTCAAAGATCTTAGTATAAAAAATGTTTTTCCTGTTGAAGGCCTTCACCAAAATTTGTTAAGTATTAGCCAACTATGTGATGTTAATTGTGAAGTTTTATTTAAAAATAACAAGTGCATAGTTAAGAAAGAAAATGAGAGTAAAATTAAATTTGCTGCGGCTAGAGACGGAAGCCTATATTCATTGGTCCTAGAAGAGCTAAATGACCAAGACGTGAAATGTCTTTCCTCTGCCGAAGACAATTTATGAATTTGGCACAAAAGGCTAGGACATGCGAATATGGATCTAATGTCGAGGGTTGCCTCAAAAGAAATTGTGAAAGGTTTACCCAAGTTGAAATATGAGAATGATATTGTATGTAGAGGTTGTCAACTTGGTAAATAACACAAGGATTCATTTAAGCCCAAGCATATCATATCTACTTCTAGAACATTATAATTATTGCATATGGATTTGTTTGGTCCCATGGAAACATGTAGTCTTAATGGTAGAAGATATGTGTTTGTGATTGTCGATGATTTCTCTCGATTTACTAGGGTTTGTTTTCTTGCATCCAAAGATGAAACATTTGAAAATTTTTGTACTTTATGCAATAGACTACAAGTTGAAAAAGGTTGAAAGATTTCAAAATTAGGAGTGATCATGGAACCGAATTTGAAAACATTCACTTTAGTTCATATTGTAAAGAACATGGAATTGATCACAATTTTTCAACACCTAGAACCCCACAACAAAATGGTGTAGTGGAGAGGAAAAATAGGGTTCTTCAGGAAATTGCTAGGTCTATGTTTCATGATAAAAATATGCCTAGAATTTTTTGGGCGGAAGCCGTTAACACGGCTTGCTATGTCATCAATAGAGTCATGATTAGGCCTCACACTCACAAAACACCTTATGAGCTTTGGAATGATAGAAAGCCTAATATTAAATATTTTGAGGTGTTTGGATGTAAGTGTTATATCTTGAATATAAACGTACCTTCATAAATTTGACGCCAAATCCGATGAAGGTATTTTTCTTGGATACTCTACTAGAAGTAAATCATATAGAGTATTCAATAGAAGAACACTATGTGTTGAAGAAGTTATTCATGTGAAATTTAATGAACTTAGTGAAGAAATGAAAAGATCACATGATGATGAAGATTATGAGGTTATTCCCCGAAATACAAATCTAAACGAAATTGAAAATGAAGTGCCTGTTGATAATATTAGCGAAACTCTAGAGACACTAGAGCTAGAAAGTCCTCTTAAAGAGGTTGATGATCAAGAAAAAGGGAAATAGATTCTATCTGGTCACCCAAGTACCCAAATCATCGGTGATACCTCTCAAGGAGTCAAAATAAGGTCTCAGTATAGAAATATTTGTGAGTTTGCTGCATTCTTGTCACATATAGAGCTTAAGAGTATAGATGAGGCGGAGAAAGATGATTTTTGGATTATTGCCATGCAAGAGGAGCTAAATCAATTTGAAAGAAACAAAGTTTGAAAATTAGTTCCTAGACCTAGAGACCATCCTGTGATTGGCACTAGATGGGTCTATAGAAATAGTTGGATGAATAAGGGGAGATTTAAAGAAACAAAGCTCGATTAGTAGCCAAAGGTTACAATCAAGAAGAAGGAATCGACTATGATGAAACCTTTGCACCAGTAGCCTGGTTAGAGGTCATTAGGATGCTTCTTGCATTTGCTTGCCATAAAGGATTCAAGTTATATCAAATGGATGTCAAGAGTGCATTCCTAAATGGATAATAATGGAGGAAGTTTATGTTGAACAACCTCCCGGATTTGAAGATTTTAAATTTCCTAACCATGTCTATAAATTGGACAAAGCCTTGTATGGTTTAAAGCAAGCTCCTAGAGCTTGGTATGACATGCTTAGTTTATTTCTATTAGACAAGGGTTTTGATATGGGTAAGGTGGATAAAACCCTTTTCATCAAACGTCAAGGAAGTGACATACTCATTGTACAAGTATATGTTGATGATACCATCTTTGGATCAACAAATGAGAGTATGTGTAAAGAGTTTGCTCAATGTATGCAAGATGAATTTGAAATGAGCATGATGGGAGAACTCAAATATTTCCTAGGTCTACAAATTTATCAATTAAGAAATGGCATATTCATTAATCAAGAAAAATATACAAGAGAATTGCTTAAAAAGTTTGGGATGGATAGCTCTCCAACAAAGCCTACTCCCATGAGTACATCCTCCAAACTAAGCAAAGATAATCTTGGCCCATCTATTGATAAAAAAAAGGGGTATGAAAGGGAGTCTACTATATTTGACTGCAAGCCGACCAGACATTATGTTTAGTGTTGCTTATGTGCTAGATTTCAGTCAAATCCTAAGGAATCCCATTTGCAATGTGACAAGAGAATATTCAAATATGTCAAGGGGACTCCTAGCCTAGGTTTATGGTATGAAAAGTCCAATGATTTAAACCTATTAGGGTATTCGGATGCTGACTTTGCCGGATGTCGAGTGGATCGAAAAAGTACAAGCGGCACTTGTCAGTTCCTAGGTAGATCCCTTGTTTCTTGGTTTAGTAAGAAGCAAAATTCGGTCGCCTTATCCACTACAAAGGCCGAATACATTGCTGCAGGAGCTTGTTGTGCACAAGTCCTTTAGATGAAGAACACCTTGGAAGACTATTGTCTCACCTTTAAGTGTGTTCCAATTCATTGTGATAACACTAGTGCTATCAATCTAACCAAGAACCCTATTCAACACTCTAGGACAAAGCATATAGAGATAAGACATCATTTTCTTAGAGATCATTCACAGAAAGGTGACATATCAATTGAGTTCATTCACACTGACGCTCAACTTGCTGACATATTCACCAAACCCCTAAGTGACGAGAGATTTTGTGATCTTAGGAGTGGTTTGAATATGTGGTCACTTCAACAGGTAAAAGAATTTTGAACTGGCATGCATATACATATACTATATATATATATATATTTGAATAATTGTGTGTTATGGAAAGCATGGTCATGATGTCAACTTAAACCTAAAAGCTACTCAATTTGTACTCTTAGTCCTCTTATCCGTAAGATGGAGAGTGTACACTCACATTCGAATTAAGACATCTAATCATTAGGCTTCTTGCCTCATCAAGACCATGATCATGTCTACTTGCTCTCTAAATACTATAAATATCTAGGCATGTATTCTACAAAAAAGGGGGAGAATCCGACTTTTATAAAAATAATTGCAATAATAATAAAAATATCACCACAAAGGGGGCTTTTCACTTACTTTTATCATTCCCCATTCTTTTTTATGTGACGAAAGGGGAGAAGAATGGTAAATTGCTTATGTATGCATGTGTGCTCTCTCACTTTTCTGTTCCATGCATATGCTTTCCCTAGCCAACATGTTAGCTCTACCTATGCTTATCTTGTGCTCATTGTCATTTATTCCGAATAGATTCATATATCTTTTAATCTTCATATTTATGATAACCATATATTGTGGGGGAGGCAAAGTTTGTATAAATATTTTATCAAGGGGATGCCTCCAACCCCATAATCAATTTAGGCTTGTCATCATCAAAAAGGGGGAGAATGTAAGCCCAATGGTACATCTCTCTCTTGTTTTGATGATCAACAAACCCAAATTGATGGTAGTTTGCTAATGATTGTTCAAGTGTTGTGATTAAGATAGGGTCCATTCATGTCAACACTTGAAGCAAAAAAATCAAGGGCTAGTCTTGGAGAAAGTCAAGTCTTGGTGGTCTCCCTTCAAGCTGTATGGTGTATTGAAGATTCAAGGGATCCACAAGTGCAAGAACATGTTTGAAGACTATCTCAAGACAAGGAGAAGATCGTGCAAGCGCTAAACAAGGTTGAAGATCAAGAGACCCAAGATTATAGTTCGTAGAACGCATGGGAGTCCTCTTGGCATTTTGTGTTTGCATATTTAATGCTTTCAAATCATCTCTAAAACCATTTTTCTAAGTGCATAAATGTATTTGAAAACACACGTTTAAAGACCATGGCCCAAAAGCCCCTGAATTTCAAAGTTAAAAAAAGATTTTCACTCAGGGCGGGTCAACCGCAATATGCTTACTAGAATTCCAAGACATCTCGAAATTTATCGGGCTGGTCGACCGCCAACCCCTCGGTCGATCGCAAAAAGTTTTTAAGCAAAATGAATTTTAGAAATAGTAAGCCCATGGCGGGCGACCGCGTAGGTCTGGTAGACCACGTAACCTTTTTAAGCCAAAATATTTCTAAAAACAGTAAGCTATCGGCGGGCGACCACGACTACCTTAGTCGACCGCAACGATAAAGATTTTGAAATATAAAAAGGGCGCCCGATAAGGGCGGGCGACCGCGGTGGCTCGGTCGACCGCCACAGACTCGCAAAAGAGACGTTGGGGTGTACAGTGGGTAGCTGCAACCACCCAGTTTTATTACAGTTTTGCCCTTATTCTCTCCCAAATGAACTAGGGCTATTTAAACCCCATCAAAGACCTTCTCAAAACACCATTTGAATATTTGAATATCTAACTTAGAGCTTTTCTCTTGAAAATCAAAAGGATTCTTCTTCAAATCTCTTGAGCATTTAAACTTGCATTCATTTCTTGTCAAGAGGTTCTCCCTAAGCTTTTAGTGTTAATCATTAGGAGTCTTGTGAGCTTTGAGAGTTGTATATGCCTATAAGAGGCTTGAGTGTTCTTCATTTTCCTTTTTTCTTCCGTTCATGTGTATCTGAGATTGCAAAGAGGAGTTTCTTGCTTCAAGGCCGGAGTGCAATGAAGAAGAACATCTTTGGAGGTGGATTTGTAATACAAGGGTGTGTCCCCTTGTGGAGGTGGTGAATGTGTATACGCTTTGTGAGACAGCGTCAAGGAGTCTCACCTTAGTGGAGAAAATCCCAAGGAAAGGCGAAGTACTTGGGTAGTGGAGTAGGTCAAGTTGTGACCGAACCACTATAAATCATCGTGTGGTCTCCTCACTCTTTCTCCTCTCTCTTGTGGTGTTAGTAATCTCTTTCCCTTTTATTTTTAATATAACTTGAACAAGGGTTAGAACTAATTAGGCCAAACTTACTTGCCCTAGCTTTTTAAATAGAAAAATTTGAAAACACCAATTCACCCCCCTCTTGGTTGTTGCCCTTCCGGATTTCAGAGAGCTACAACTAAGCATGTGAGAACTACAGCTAAGCATGTGAATAAGCAGTAAACTAGATAAAATAAGCATGCTAATGCTACAGCTAAGCATGTGAGATTTACAGCTAAACATGCGAGTAATCACATAAAGAAACAATCTCGATTTAAAAAAAAACACACTGTCATGATCTTATGCAAGAAACAGTGATAACCACAAACACAAACCCTAAAACTCTGACAACAAACCCTAAGACTCTAATTATTTTTCGGGCCCGAATCTTTGGACGATCTGATGTTCATCCGAAGCCGCCTACATATCACCGCCTCTATAGGAGTCAAGGCCACGTAGTTCTCGCGCGCCTATTATAAACTATGATGCCTAACACATCTAGGACCGCTATCCTAGACTTAATCAACTAGACTCGACTAATTGTTAACAGCTTATTGAATATGATTAGTTATGTTCCAGTTGTTTATGAGTTTTAAGACTCTATATGTTCTAACTAATGCAAGTTAGCCCTAAACTAGTGCAGGTGGGCCCTACATCTTATGTGTAACTAGTGTAAACTCAAGGGTTCCCATGGGTTAATCATTTACCTTACCTTCTTATTTTGATGCTAGCAAACCAAATTGATTAGTATTTTTGGACTAATGTGTTGCTTTGAGGTGTTGTGTTATATACAGGAATTTCATGTTATAATCGCCATTACACAACTCTTCTCAACACATGGCTTGTGGATCAAGGATCAAAGGAACCAAGAGCTTGCACCTACATTGGAGACTAGTCATTTGAAAATGTTCAAGTCAGGAAGCACGAAGATGAAGATTCCACAAGTTCCTAGCAAGTGTCAAGAAGGAGCTTGGAGTTGAACATGCCATGGTGACACCTCATGTACCATTCAACATGCATTGAAGATTGGAGGAAAAGTCACATGAGCCATATCAAGTTGAAGATGTTCACTCTAGTCGAAGAAGTCCAAGGAAGTGCAAAGGAGCGAATACATTCCAAGAAGGCTCATAGTATACTCTTTTAGAATGTATTTATAGTCTTCTTGATTTTATGTAAAATTGCACTCTCAATAGGTTTTCAAATGATTTTTGAAATACAGGGGTGACAATCCAAGCGGGGGGTGAATTGGTCAATTAGAAATTTTAGGCTTAATTAAAAGAGATTAAAAATTAATCCATTTAATTAAACACTAATTAGTTTAACCCTTGTTCAAATAGGTATATCAATAAATTCTATGGATTAAACTTTCTAATCATGCACATTTAACTAACCCTTGTTCAAATAAATATTATAATACAATTTAGAGTTTAGACATTTATCTTAAGTGCATTCACTAACCCTTGTTCAATTAAAGCATAAACATAAGTAAGGTTAGAGATTACCAATTACCACACGTGCGAGAGAGAGAGAGAGAGAGAGAGAGAGAGAGAGAAAAGAGCAAGCATCCACAAGGCACAAGATTTATAGTGGTTCGGTCACAACTTGACCTCCTTCACTCTTCCAAGTTTACCTCATTGGGATCTCCACTAAAATGATGAAGCCGTACACTCGACTCCTTCATCTCCAAACGGAACAAACCCTTGCTTTTCCATTCCCAAGGGCCAAAGCGAAGCCCTTCACACGAAGCCCTGACAAGGGAGTCAAACCCTTGCACATGATTCACCTATCTTCATGGGCCGAATCAGAGACATTTTTCTTCACTTTTCTTTTCGGGCCGAAGAGAAGACCTTCACATGAAGAACAAAGAAAATGAAAAACTCTCTTGCCGCTTAATAGGCGGATTACAAAGTTGAACTCACAATCACTCCAAGAATATACAATTGTAAAGCCCTATGGAGTGCCTCTTGATAACATGTAGAAATGGAAGATCAAAGAGGTTTTTAGCTTTTGAAATAAAATGTTGAGGCTAAAAAAGAAATGGGATTTGATCTTTCTCAAATGTTCAAAAGCATGTGAAGATAGGTTTTAATGATGTATATATAGTGTATTTAAAAATATGACCGTTTGGGGTAAAAATGTAAATAATAGGCTTGAAAAAGTCAAGCAGAAAACGCCCCAACGGCTAGTTTGCTCGACCACAGCGGTCGACCAGGCTACAGCGGTCGTCCTCCCCTATTGGGCACCCTATTCTATTTTTAAAATTCTTACCTTCGCGGTCGACCGACCATATGGCGGTTGCTCGGCGAGGGCTAACTGTTTGCTAAAAAAATTTGGCTCAAAAACCTATCCCGGTCGACCGATCCACAGCGGTCGCCCGCCCTAGTCCAAATTGGATTGTTCTGTTTGAAACAGAAGCGCATCCGCAGTCGCCCGGCTTAACCCGGTCAACCGGCTCGATAAAATTCGAGATGGCCTGGATTTCCAGGTTCCATCCCGTGATCGCCCGGCCTAGCCCGGTTGACCGGCCCTGAGTGAAATTTCATTTTAACTTTAAAATCGAGGGGCTTTTGGGCTATGGTCGTTGGGCTCAAGTCCAAGGTTTTCAAACACATTTTGGGTGTGTGTATGGTTTTCAAAGATGTAAAAAATTAAGTATAAAAACTATTTGAAAACCTTTTGAAAGTGCATTTAAATATAAAATCAAGAGGACTCCAAATACATTCTAGAAATAAGAACCTTGAGTCTTCTTGGAATGTCTTGGTTCATTTGCACTTTCTTGGACTTCTTCGACTTGAGTGAACATCTTGCCTTGTCTTGGCTCTTGTGACTTGTCCTCCAATCTTCAATGCATGTTGAGGTGCATGAGGTGTCACCAATGGTATGTTCAATTCCAAGCTCCTTCTTGACACTTGCTTAGGAACTTGTGGGATCTTCATGTTGAGCTTCTTAACTTGAGCATCTTCAAATGAGGATGACTCCAATGTAGGTACAAGCTCTTGGTTCCTTAGATCCTTGATCCACAAGTCATGTGTTGTGAAGAGTTGTGTAATGGCGATTATGACATGAAATTCCTGTATACAACACAACACCTCAAAGCAACACATCAGTCCATAAATGCTAATCAATTTGGTTTGCTAGCATCAAAACAAGAAGGTAAGATGAATGATTAACCCATGGGAACCTTTAGGCTTACATTCTCCCCCCTTTTGATGATGGCAAACAAATTGATTAGGGAGGCAGGAGATATTAAACAAATATACGAATGAGCATTAAATACAATAAACAATTTAAGTAATGCTCCCCCTCACTATATGCACAAGTGTAATATGATAATATAAAGCATATGGTGCATACACAAATGGACAACCTAATCAATTCCCAAAATTCTCCCCCTTTTGGCAACAACAAAAAGGTAGGAATATGCAAGTGAAAGTGCAAGTGGGGTGTCATGGTGAAGAATAACTCATAAGAGTTATTCAAAGTGTATATGATATGTCAATGAAGCTTATAGAATGCTTATCAAAATATAAAATAAAGTAAAATACATGATAAGCAGTTTTTTTTTTTAAAGAAATGTAAATTAAGCACAATTATGGGGGCAATAGACTATGTGAGTATATCACAATGGTCTATATAATCATGAAAAAGCAACCATTTGGCTCTCCCCCTATTTATTTGTCATTGGCCCTAGGAGAAACCTATGTGAAAGGGCATGACAGACAAAATGGTTAAGTAGGTGAATGATTTGAATACTTGGGCTTCATTTGCAACTCTTGAAGTAGATAAGTATCTACCTGAGCAAGGATATGCTCAGATCTATGACTTAACCTTTCAAGTTCACAGGTTGCATCATGTAGGGAATCTCTTGACTCCGGAGCATTGATATGCTTGAGCTATAATATAACTTTTTGATATTACTTGTTTCTTGCTTATAGAGATTTACACATACAAAGTGAAAGGTCCCCCTATCTTTGTGCATCTAATCTAAATGTTAGAGTTCCAAGCACATAGACCCTTGATTCAAGTTTAATCACCTTTAACCATTTTGAGTTGCTGAAATTGTCAAGAGGGGGGGTGAATTGATTTTAACGATAATTTATACCCTTTTTAAATTTAAGTATTAAACCTAATTTGATTTTTCTTCTCTTGATTAGATTTTGGTTAGTTAAAATAATATCAAATCAAAAGGAAATGCCAAACCAAACAAAAATAAAAATGCAAGGCAAGGAGGGTACACACCGATGTATAGTGGTTCGGGCAAAGCCCTACTCCACTCTTCTTAAGATCGTCCTTAAGGATTTCCACTATGTGAGACCAACATGCCCGGCTCCGAGGCGATTACACTTCCAAGGGGTATTAAATGAGGATGCCCTTGACACCTTTACAATGACTCTCCTTCTCCGCCGAGTTCTAAGCGCTACTCCTTAGGGTATTAAAATAGGATGCCCTAGCCACCTTTACAAGAATAGAAGATGAAGATTGATTGGCTTCTCTTGAAAGCTTGATGCACGATGTAGTCCCTTGAGTGCTCTCCACAATAGATTGCAAATGAAAGCTCTAAATCCAAACTCAAAATGATTTGCAAGTGCAAGGCAAGTTTGGGGAGAAGAAAAAACAAATTCTCAAGCTAAAGGGGTTTGCAAGTTCTTTGAGGCTTAAGGATGTTTTTCAAAATATTCAAGAGAGGAAGATAATCCTCTTGAATGAGTATTTATAGCCCTCAGAAAAGATATGACCGTTTGGGGGTGTAAATATCAAAAACCAATTTTTAATTCAAAAACCAACGGCTCTTTCCTGAGCTGTCGCGACGTTCTCAGAGTTCCGAGAAATTCTCGGAGTTTCGAGACAAATTCTCAGAGTTTCGAGAGAACGGTCAGAAGAAGGAAAATTCTACTGGGCCATTTCTCGGAGTTCCGAGAGAATGGCCAGAAGTTGAAAAATACTACTGGACCATTTCTCGGAGTTCCGAGCTCGGAGCACCGAGAAAAATCTCGGAGTTCCGAGAAGCCTAAAATAAGCAGATTTTTATGTTTTTATTGCTATTTGATTTTGGGCTTTTGGAACTCAATTCTTATGATAATTTTGGAATGTTATGAGGGTCCCAACATGTTAGTCCACCACATAACCATTCACTTAACCAATTAACTTTAATAAAGGGAGAGTGGTTAGTTTTGAAAAAATACATTTGAAAGATTTTGCCTTGACTTAGAAATCAAAGAGAGAGGATGTACAACAAATCTAAATGTGATTACGCTCCTCTTTGATCTTGGTCTTCATAGATCTTCATGGTGTGCTTGCATTGCTTGGTGTGTTGAGGTGAGCTCCACATTGATTGATCTTCCAAGGTGAGTTGTCTCATGTGGTCTCTAGCTCCTTTGACTCTTGTGTGATACATCTTCAAGCATGACCAAGTGATGTAATGGTTTCTTCTATGATCACCCTACCTTATCACAACACTTCAAGGCAAATTGATTAGTATTCAAGAGCATAATCAATTATGTTTAGAATCATCAAAACAAGATAGGAGAGTAGACCATTGGGCTTACAGTTGCTCCATTCATAAAATAATCACACTTTGAATATGAATGGATGAGTATTAGACCGATGATATGAGTTTAAAGCAAATGTTCTAATAAACACACGGATACGAGAATGAAAGGAATGAGGCACATATCCATGGCAACCAAAAGATCATGTATACATATATAGGAACTATAAAACTCAATATACATGATCAAAATGGAAGATTAATACCACATTTCTTTTATAACTTCAAGAAATGATAAAAGTGGTATTTGGAAATCTCTCGAAAGAAGTAAAACTGAACTTTTTTATTCTATCTGGCACTCTTCTACTGATGAATGTTTAAAAGAGGTTAGATCAATGTTTGACCCTTTCTTCCATGTAAGGGATTATCTTTTGACAAATCATTCCGGATGAGAGATTGGGTACTTGTTTTAAATCTTCTCCTTCAACAAAGGGTCATCCTTGAAAGGATGATCATGAGTGCACATGCCAACCTTTAGACAGAGTCTTCAATTTTCTTAGTCTCTGTTCATCCTTCACGGTAGAAGAATGGAGAGATGGACAGAGAAAAATTGAGTACATATACCATCTTATTACATCTGGCACGATGGAAGGAGACAAGTACCATAAATAAGTTACGAAGGACATGATCTGAGTGGGGTCCTCCGAAGCTAAAATCTTGGAAGAGAGGATGGGACATGACAAACTCAAAAATACTTTTAAGTCATCCCTCTTCCAAGAGATTGTCATTGGCCTTTGATAATTCTTATAATGCAAGGCATGACAATACACAATGGCTTAGATATGAATGTAAAAGCATAGCCATTTGAACTTATCATGATAAAAAATTTCATTCAAAAGTACATAATAAGAAATTACTTCATAGGAGATAGGATGATCATTTCAATCACTATTCTATGAAGAGGAGTTCTGGAGATTTTTCAAACTCTAGGACAAGATGCTTATCATTGGCATAGATAGAAACATATAAGTCTATCCAAGATAAGTATAATGCCTGAGAAGATATGGTACTGAGGCACATGCAAAGGGATCCTGTCCAAAGATGAGAGATGATCTTAAATTTAAATAATAGGACAAGACCCAACTATAACACACATGGAGCAATGTGGCTCCACATGAGTGTACTTATCATATGTGATGCACATCACACATCATATGATAAGGTGGATGGACAGATATTGAGCATGTGTAGCTCTCCCTTTGTAAGTGACTCATACAATGTATGAATCCAAAGGGCTGTCCAACCACATAGACACCAAGGGATTTAAAAGTGAATGATTTTCAAACCACCATTGGGCTACTAAAGCATGATTGTTATAGGTAGTCATATGATACCGAAAGAGGTGACAACCTAGCAAACCATGCTCATCCTAAATATGTGCAAATAATATATATATATATATATATATATATATATATATATATATCACACAAGGCACATATGGCTTATTATGGTTAAGATGCTGGCTAAAAGCCAAAGTAATTAGATGTTTTAATTAAAGATGAGTGTACACTCTCCATCTTATAAGGTAAGAGGACTAAGAGTACAAATTAAGTGATTTTTAAGTTTAAGTTTACCATATTTACCATTTACCCAGTAGCATACAAGGGGAAAACTATAGAATATATATATAATATCAATTAAGCACAATTCTATAGGACTTAGACATTATAAGAGGGATCAATAGAATCCCATGTCTAAGAGAGATATCCATGGCTCATGCAAGTTAGAGCATTCATGGATAGTCTACCATGTTTGGACACAAGGATCATGATCCAAACATCTATGCCTACATCCACAAACCACCATATAAAGATAGGGCATTTAAGCACAAAGTGCAAAAGGACCATGAAAAAATAAGATGTGTGAGAAACAAGTGTTCCCATCACAATGTATTACATGATAACCATAACAATGAAAAACTGCCCAACAATGGTACTAGATTCGTATGACATTTTCAATTTTACTCAACTGAGTTTCATACAATGAATCTAGACACATTTTCAATTCTCTACACAAACAATGATATTCATACAGGACTGTAGAGAATAATCCAAGGACTTCTTAAGAATGTCAAGTGATGAACACCTTGGAGACATGTATTCCAAAATGAACCACTATGACTAGATAGTTTTATTTTAGTCATGAGAGGATATTTATTTTAAGCAATTTTGGAATACATCAATTTAACCCATTAAGATTTCTTATGCATTTAATGATAGTCATTAAGCACATAAGAATGGGTTAGAAGGACAACTAGGTGCATAGTAATAAACATACTTACTCACCTAGGGCAAAATAGATGTCTAAAAACGGATTTGAGTGGATTTCCTTAGACATGTCTTTTAACACTCAATTTTGCTATGAATGATATTCTTCCTTAGTTGAATATACAGAGATCTAGTAAATGCCAAAATTATCCTAAAAAGAGTTCAAGAATGCAGGGAATGAACTTGAAAGATCAATTTGAACTCAAGGGCAAAATGATGGTTAATTTTCATGAAAACACACATATGGTTTTCACATTGAATTTTCTATTGTGCATTTTCTTGTGGATGCTAAGTGCACAAGTGATGTGATTTGCACTTAGATAGGCTTAATCAAGAAAGATATTCAATAAAGCACAAAAATAAAAAAAGATGTGATCATTTAAGCTCAAAATTAAAAAAGATATATCATTAAGCTCAAGAAAACTAGATACAAAATATATTCAATGAATTTAAAGTATCTAGCATGAATGTGAATAATATGACAATTTTAGTATGGCTCATAAACTAACTCATTCACTAATTAGTTTAGAGGGAATCTTTTGGAATCCAAATTCCTTTGGTTCCATCCAAGTTCGTTTGTGTGAGTGTACCTTTTCTTATCCAAACAAACTTGTTAGACTTTACAATTCCAAGCTTACACTCAGAATTGTGAAGCTCAACTCTACCACAATAATTATGATTGGTAGATGAGGAGCAATTAGAATCATAAGACTTTGAAGTATGTTTATCTTTTTCTTCATGAAGTCTTTGAATCTTCTTAGAGAGTTCTTCTTTCATTTGTTCTTCATTTTCACAAACATGTTTATATTTTTCGACAAGTTCAATGTTTGTGATTTCAAGGCTTTTAATTTCTTTCTCAAAGGCATTGCATCTTTGAAATAAGTCAACACTTTTATTTATAAAAAATATGCTCAATTGACTTAATTTTTTATTTCTTTTCAAACATTCATTTATTTTTAATTTGAATTTTGAAATCAGAAAATAAATGTTCGAAAGAAATTTCTTTGCAAAAGATTTTTCTGAAATCTCTTTTTGTCTAGAAATAGTATCATTTAAAAAGAGACAATTATTTTTCTCAAAAATGTTCTCTAATGAAGTCCAAATATCTTTTGCATTGATGAAATTTGAAATATTGTTAAAAATGTTTGGAGTTAAACCACAACACAATAAAATCATAGTCTTTGAGTTTAAGGAAAACAATTTCATATCACCTTCAATGCATTTCCTTGAAAAAGAAATTCCCTCTTTAATGACATCTAAAATGTCATTATCTATGGATTTGAGATAGGCTTGCATTTGTGCTTTCCAAGCTCCATAATTCGTTCCTTCAAAGAATGGAGGAATTAGGGTGGATCCGCCTTTCTCAAAATCCATATGGATTGTCACAGATCTTTTCTCTTGTAGATTTTTAAGATTTAAAAATCTCTTTAAGAGCCTAAGCTTTGATACCAAATGAAATACATGTGTGACAATCCAAGAGGGGGGTGAATTGGTCAATTAGAAATTTTAGGCTTAATTAAAAGAGATTAAAAATTAATCCATTTAATTAAACACTAATTAGTTTTACCCTTGTTCAAATAGGTATATCAATAAACTCTAGGGATTAAACTTTCTAATCATGCACATTTAGCTAATCCTTGTTCAAATAGATATTATAATGCAATTTAGAGTTTAGACATTTATCTTAAGTGCATTCACTAACCCTTGTTCAATTAAAGCATAAACATAAGTAAGGTTAGAGATTACCAATTACCACACTTGCGAGAGAGAGAGAGAAAAGAGCAAGCGTCCACAAGGCACAAGATTTATAGTGGTTCGGTCACAACGTGACTTACTCCACTCTTTCAAGTTTACCTCCTTGGGATCTCCATTAAAATGATGAAGCCATACACCCGACTCCTTCATCTTCAAACGGAACAAACCCTTGCTTTTCCATTCTCATGGGCCAAAGCGAAGCCCTTCGCACGAAGCCCTGACAAGGGAGTCAAACCCTTGCACATGATTCACCTTTCTTCACGGGCCGAATCGGAGACCCTTTTCTTCACTTTTCTTTATGGGCCGAAGAGAAGACCCTCACATGAAGAACAAAGAAAATGAAAAACTCTCTTGCCTCTTATTAGGCGGATTACAAAGTAGAAAGCTCACAATCACTCCAAGAATATACAAATGTAAAGCTTTATAAAGTGCTTCTTGATAACATGTAGAAATGGAAGATCAAAGAGGTTTTTAACTTTTGAAATAAAATGTTGAAGCTAAAAAAGAAATGGGATTTGATCTTTCTCAAATGTTCAAAAGCATGTTGAGATAGGTTTTATTGATGTATATATAGTGTATTTGAAAATATGACCGTTTGAGGTAAAATTGTAAATAATAGGCTTGAAAAAGTCAAGCAGAAACCGCCCCAACGGCTAGTTTGCTCGACCACGGCGGTCAACCGGGCTACAGCGGTCGTCCTCCCCTATCGGGTGCCCTATTCTATTTTCAAATTTCTTACCGCCGCGGTCGACCGGCCACATAGCGGTCGCCCGGCAAGGGCTAACTGTTTTCTCAGTAAATTTGGCTCAAAAACCTATCCTGGTCGACCGACCCACAACGGTCGCCCGCCCTAGACCAAATTGGATCGTTTTGTTTGAAACAGAAGCGCATCCGCGGTTGCCCGGCTTAACTCGGTCAACCGGCCCGATAAAATTCGAGATGGCCTGAATTTTCAGATTCCATCCCGCGGTCGACCGACCCTGAGTGAAATTCCATTTTAACTTTAAAATCCAGGGGCTTTTGGGCTATGGTCTTTGGGCTTAAGTCCAAGGTTTTCAAACACATTTTTGGGTGTGTGTATGGTTTTCAAAGATGTAAAAAATTAAGTATAAAAACCATTTGAAAACCTTTTGAAAGTACATTTAAACATAAAATCAAGAGGACTCCAAATACATTCTAGAAATAAGAACCTTGAATCTTCTTGGAATATTTTGGCTCCTTTGCACTTTCTTGGACTTCTTCGGCTTGAGTGAACATCTTGCCCTTGTCTTGGCTCTTGTGACTTGTCCTCCAATCTTCAATGCATGTTGAGGTGCATGAGGTGTCACCAATGGTATGTTCAACTCCAAGCTCCTTCTTGACACTTGCTTAGGAACTTGTGGGATCTTCATGTTGAGCTTCTTAACTTGAGCATCTTCAAATGAGGATGACTGCAATGTAGGTACAAGCTCTTGGTTCCTTTGATCCTTGATCCACAAGTCATGTGTTGTGAAGAGTTGTGTAATGGCGATTATGACATGAAATTCCTGTATACATCACAACACCTCAAAGCAACACATCAGTCCATAAATACTAATAATTTGGTTTGCTAGCATCAAAACAAGAAGGTGAGACGAATGATTAACCCTTGAGAACCCTTGGGCTTACAATTTTCATACCTAAAGTTTTATATCTTTGGAAATCATCAACACACCCAAAAATGTGTTTGAAAACCTAAGACTTAAGCCAAAAGACCATGGCCCAAAAGCCCCTGATCTTTTAAAATTAAAATGGAATTTTACACAGGGCAGGTCGACCGGGGTGTCCCGGGCGACCTCGGCAAGGTAGCTAGAAATCCAGCACTTGTAAGTAAAAAGCGGGCCGGTCGACCGGTGTGAGCCGGGTGACTTCGGAAATGGTTCTGTGGTATCAGAACCATTTCGTCATGGGTTTGGGCGGCCGCGATAGATTTTTGAGTTTAAATTTTGAGCGGACAGGTAGCCCTCACCGGGCTACCGCTATGGGGCCGATCGACCACGACGGTAAGAAATTTGAAAATTAAAAAGGGCGCCCGATAGGGACGGGCGACCGCGGTGGCTCAGTCGACCGCTATGGTCGGGCAAGCTAGCCATTGGGGCCTACGCAGGTTGAGTTTTTAAACCCTGTTTTTTAATGTTTTGCCCACAAATGGTCATATTTTCAAATACACTATATATACATCATAAAAACCTATCTAATTAAGCTTTTGAACATTTTAGAAAGATCAAATCCCATTTTCCTTGAGAAAAAACCTTCTTATCAAAAGCTAAACCTCTTTTAACATGCATTTGCACATTCTATCAAGAGGAACTCCATAGGCTTTACATTTTATCTTCGTTGGAGTGATTATGAGCTAAAGAGTTGTAATCCGCCTATCAAGAAGCAAGATAGTTCTTTTATTTTTTATTTTCTTCATTGTGAGGGTCTTCTCTTCGGCCCGTTAAGAAAGGTGAAGACATTGAGAGGGTCTACTCTTCGGCCCGTTAAGAAAGGTGAAGACATTGCGAGGGTCTATTCTTCGGCCCGTTAAGAAAGGTGAAGACATTGTAAGCGGGTGTGACCCCTTGCCAAGGCTTCGTACACAAAGGGTTTGTCCCTTTGGAGATTGGAGGAGTTGGGTGTACGGCTTAGAGATTCGCCCATTAAAGAATCTCATTGTTTTAGTTGAGATAAACTTGGAAGAGTGGAGTAGGTCTTGTGATAGAACGAACCACTATAAATCTTGTGCCTTGTGGATGCTTTCTCTCCTCCTTTGCACATTGTGGTGATTGCTAAATTCTACCTTTTTCTTGTATTTTTATTTTATTAAAATAAGGGTTAGAGTATATAGGCTTAAAGTAACATCTAAACCCTAGATTTCACTATATTGATTATTTTAACAAGGGTTAGATTAACTAATGCTTAATTAATAAATTAATTTATATTAATCCAACTAATTAAGCCCAAAATTTTTAATTGACCAATCCACCCCCCTCTTGGATTGTCACACCTACATTTCAACTAGGCTGCGTGTCCTAAGGAAAACAATGGGCTATTTAACGCATCCTAATCTAGTCATCAGTCAGCAAAGAGTATCGCCAACTGACCGGACAGAGGCGCAGACAAACTCCTAGCTAGGACAGACTCCTAACTTTAAAATTTGAATGAACTTGGGATAAAAATCCCAAGCTGCCTACATACCCCATGGCAGGAGATCAAGCCAACGTAGTTCGGAAACAGACTTTCCTACTACTCTCCTAATGACTCTTAACATTTTAAATGCTTTAAGGTTTTCTAGTTTTCAAATGTTTTTGAGTTTTGAATTTATGATTTTTTAGTGTTTAAAGTTTTCCAATGCTTTTTTGAATTTTTAAAATGTTCCAATGTCTTTGGATTTTTAAGTTTTCTCACCCTTTCAGCTAAAGGTAACCTATTGTAGACACCCCATTTTGACCAAACCCCAAATAGTTTGCTTTGAGCAAAAACCCTTCAAATAGGTGAAGTAGAGTCCCAAAATTGTGCCTTAAGGTAGGTTAGGGTCCCTAATAGGTCCCTTTAAAATTTCATAAAAATTCATTAAGGTTCACTTAGCGAATGAGCGTAGTTTGTGAGATAGTGTATATATAGTGTAGCAGAAGGCGGGTGGTTTATCCAACTTAGGGGTAGTTTAATTAGTGTGTATTGCAGCAGGGGGTTGTCTCTCGCTAGCCAAACGGGAACAAATTTACCTCTTAATATTTCATTTAAACTTTTTCTCTGGGGCCACCCATCATTTAGCCAAAACTATGTTGAAATACACTAAAAGGGGGTTGTCTTTGGAACTTGAGGGGTTCAAAAATCTTCAAATTTTTTTATAAATAGCAGCATGGTCCACATTTATGGGGGGACTCATTTTCGTAAAAAATAGAGAACGAGAGAGAGTGAGAGAGAGAAAAAAACCCAATTTCAAACCCTAACTCTAACCTTGATCATCTTCTTCGGCGAAAGTCCAGCCAAATTCCGGTCTAGCTCCGGTTTAGTTCTAGTAGAGCATCGGTTATCTAATTTTTCCCTTTCTAGCTTTGATTATTGTTGTTCTTCTTTGGATCTGAACTTTTGAAACCCTAATATTCCTTCCTCACCTTCTCCGATCATCTTCCTCCGGCAACATTGCCGGAGCACCGACCGAAAACTTGTTTGTTCGATTTTGTTTTCTGTGATTTAAAGTTTCATAATTGTGGTTTCTTCCTTGTATTGACCTAAAACCCTAACTCATCTCAAGCCCTAACCCTAACCTATTTCCAAACCTATGCCACAAAATCTGAGCTTGTATTGTCATCTCTGAGATGTGAAGGGAATTTTAGAGTTTGTAATTCAAAGGAGGTTCTCTGTTAGGGTTCTAAAAAGGGGAAGAACTCCAATCATCCGTAGATCATCCTTTATCGGCAAGGCTTACTAGAATTTCTGCTTAATAACAGCTTATAACCACTGTTCCTGAGAAAGGAGTTGTAATTCAAGCGATTTCGGCAATCTCCGGAGAATCCGAGCAGGGGGAAGAAGAAAATAAAAGAAATCTCGCCTAAATTAGGAGCAAACAGTAAGGACAGTATTTGATCCTTATCATTGGAGTTCAGGTAATCATTTATATTTTTCTATGAATTTTAGTCATTACCTTTATTCACGTGGCTTCTTTGATTATTTACATTGAGAGATAGGGTAGTTAGAATGTCAATTGCTATGGTGAATCAATATAATTATTGATGTAGATTAATAGAAGAGCAGGTTTGTTATAAATTCTTAGTTTCTTTTTATGAGTTTTCAGCTTATGGATGATGAGATAATTAAACTGAATTAGGCTTTTCAATTAGATTTTCAGAACTTTAGGAAGAGGTAATGTTCTTTGTTAATGAAATTAGTAAAGGTGATTTGGTATAAAGCTCAGTACAAGGGGATGCTCATGACACTGCTATTGTTTCTTTTGGATTTTTATTAATTGGCATCATTTAGGGAATCAGTTTTTTTAAGAAAATATTAGGATAGATTTGGGCAGGGAACCCCCATGCATTTACACCATCAACGTTGGTTGATAGCATCAAATCCTTTTGTTCCATTTACAATATGCAGTTTGCTTGAATCCTTTGAAAGATGGTCATTTCAACTAGAAACAAGATAAGTTCAATTTGTTGTTTTATGTGAGGATCCATTAGTTGAGTTATGCTTACTACCCTCGCAAACAGCATACTGTTTGTTCAGTTCTTTATTCATTATCAGAAACATCATTGACAATGATAATGTGGTATTCACATCTCTATGTTCGTTATAATTATGGTTAGAGTATTGGACACATGCTTGAAGTAATTTCCAGGCAAGTGATTTCTATGATACATATGTTTTTTTTTTTAATTTACACCTGTGTATTATCAGGCGATAGTGCATAAAATCTGCATGTAGTTGTTTGATGCTTGATAATTCGTGTGGCCTTGTGACCTTTCCTATTCTCTGTTGGAATTGAGATGATGCTAAATCTTTTAGAATTACAAGTGTATTTGATTCCAGTCATCTTTGGTTTAGAACTATTAGCTCACTTGGAGTTAAACAAATTTATTGCTTCGGTTGTATTGTTTTAAAAAAAAATTATTTGCTAAGAGTTATGTTGTTTATATGGTGGTATGATCACTGGCATATTATTTTGATATTTGGGGAGGTTATGGATTCACACAGTTATTTGCAATAAGTAGTTGCTGCTATTAGGAAGGGTTTTTGATTAGATAGTAAAGTTATCACGTGTTTAACTCTTGAGGACATTTTGGAGGTTTATTTGAGCTGGTTAGAGTGATCTAAGAAGTATTTTGTGTATGCGCTCATAATGAAAGGATAATGTGATTACATTTATAAAGTTTAAACATTTTTTCTTTTTTTATCTCCTGAGCCTACATGATCGTGCAATCCTTTTATAGCTTGATGATTTATGCCCTTTGGCCTAGTATATCATGTCTAAAATAAGGAGTGTTCTACTGATCTCAACCCTTGTGCATTTATTCCTCTCAACCCTACTTGGTTTTCCCAATACATCGTCTTGTGTAGGTTCATATTTCTACTTTTACACCGGATTTTTATGTTTCCATTTCATGGTATATAACTCTCAATTTAAGTATTGCCATTGGATTTGCAGTTGCATGCTGAAATTTCTATGATATCTGTTGTTATCTATCAAATGTTTTGTGAACAAAAGCTTAAATACATGCTCAGGTAACAAAAGGTTAATGCATAAGTTTCATGCTCTGTTTTCACTTCAACCTTTCTTAGAACTTTGAAACACAGGTTTATTAGCGTAATGTAATGCCATCTTTGAAATATAGTGCTGCTGGCAAAATTTCTTGAGGAACAAAATATGGTTTGTTATAGCCAACTATATCCATGTTCCAATCTCTGTGATACCCTACCTGCTTTTCTTCATGTTTGAATAGCACGATGGTGAGTCCTTTGGTTCTGCCTTTGGGTCTCATACTTTTTTTTTAATATATCTTCTCATATTAGTGTCCATGTATATCTTTGAAGTTCATTTTGAATTCCATTCTCATCTTCTCCTTCTCTTGAGCTATAAGAATTGTATTAGTCATCTTTGTCTTGTTATGATATTATCTATTTCTTCTCAATGATTAATAAGAAAATAGAGAAAGGCCTCAATCTCTCTTCTGTGAACATTCTACCGCGGATTGCTTGCAACATAGTGTAGGGCATAAAGGGAAATTGGATGTAGACTTTTGTTATTGTTTTGAGCTTGGTTTAGGTTTCTTAATGCGAGTGTGTGAATGATACAGACTTTCAGATTTGATTCTTTACAGTCTTCGGTTCCGTGATTTTGTGTTTGTATCTAAGCAGGAAAATAGGAAAAATGGTTTTGGCTTTTAAGTGTAATTTTAGTTTGGTCTGTAGCCTTTGAGTGCAATTTTGGTGCTTAGGGCTATGATGGCGTTAGCCCAAGTCCATCTTTAGAGGGAGTTATCTAGATATAGAGGTACCCCCTTCCCTCTTTCTTTAGATAGAGATTTCTTGGTCTTTTAAGTACCCTTAAACCTTAGATTCCCTTATCTTCATTGCAACGGTGATGAAGGCGTTAGCCCAAGCCCATCCTTAGGGGACTAGCTATATCCTAGTAGCACTCCCCTCTTTTATTTAGTAGACTTGTTTAGTCTTTTAGACCTACTTAGAATTTGTCCTCTCATTGCAAGGGCAATGAATGAGTCTTTCTAAGCCCATCATTTAAGGGGTTTGCTTAGTCCATATGGCATTTTTCCCTTTCCTCTTTTCTTTTAGAAGTCTTTCCTAGTCTTTAGATATATACTTTTAGATATAATCTTTCCCCCATTACAAGAGCAATGAAAGAGTTATCCAGAGCCCTCACTGGGAGACACACTCTGTCTCATTAGTCGATTTTCCTTCGGAGATAAGCCTTGTTGTCTAGAACCTACCCATAGGAGGCATGCCTTGCCTCAATTATAGGACCCCCTTTTTAGGTTGTACCCCCTATTAAAATAAAGACTTAATTTGATTTAGTTGTTTTTTATCCCTATTTATTATTGTAGGGGCAATGATTGGGATACTTGGAGCCCACTTTTATGTCTAGGAGACTCGCCTAGTCTCACTAGCACCCTTGTTTATCTCATTTTTATTTAGGAGTCATTCGTTGACTTATTAGTACCCCCTCATAGAGTGTTAGTCATTCTTTGACTTGCCTGTACCATGTTTTAGTGTTGATTGTTTAGGAGTCTATCTCATAAACTATTAATTTGTCCTCTAGCTTAGGAGTTTGTCTTTTAGTGTTGTTGTCACTCCCCTTTTCCTTAGAGACTATATTAGTCTTATTAGAGTCTTGGGATCTTATCCTTTTCATATTCTTGGGAACTAGGTTACTCGTTTTGGGATTAGTTCACTTTTAGTGAGTTTACTTGTTTTAAATTTTCTCTTCTAGCTCTAGGGTTTGGTCCTAGTGTACTGCTTTGTTTGTTCCCTTTGGCCTTTGACCAAAAGGGTGAAAACCTTTAAAAATCTAAAAATATTCGAAATCTTAAAATCTAAAAACACTTGAACATCCCAAGTCCCAAGTCCAGTCAATCTTTGTAAATAAATCATTTAAACTCTTTAAAAAAACATAAAAATCTTCCAAAACATTGTTTTCGAAAAAGATCTTCTTCTAGAGTTCGGAGTTTATCCTAGATAGAGGGTTTTAGAGTTAGGAGTTTGTCCTTGATATGTTGTGTGCTTTGTTTGTGTTTGTTTTGGGTGTTTTGTGTTTGTTTTAGAGTTAAGAGTCTGTCCTAACTAGGAGTTTGTTATGCCTCCGTCCGGTCAGTTGGCAATCCACATCGCCGACTGATGACTAGAATATGATGCATTAGATAGTCCATTATTTTCCTTAAGACACACAGCCTAGTTACACATAGGATATAGGAACCACCTGCATTAGTTTAGGGCTAACTTGCATTTAGTTAGGGCATGTAGGGTGTCTTAAAATCTATAATCCACTTGAATTTAAATAAACGTTCAAGAAGCTTTAAAAACTAATCTAGTCTTTTAGGTCGACTCTAGTTTAGTGGTCTAGATGTCTTAGGCATCATAGTTTAGAATAGGTGCGAAGAACTACAGTGCCTTGATTCTTGTGGAGGTAGGGATACGTAGGCGGCTTTGGATGAACATCAGATCATCCAAAGAATCGGGCGAATACGTTTAGAGTTTTAGGATTTGTTGTTAGTGTTTTAGGGTTTGTGTTTATGATTATCATTATTTCTAGCTTATGTGTATGATGGTGAGTTTTCTTTCTGACTTAGATGATTTCTTTATTTGTTTACTTACATGCTTAGTTGTAGCTCTCTTATGCTTAGCTGTAGCAATCACATGTTTAGTTGTAGTTTCTTTATTGTTCTTTATTACTTGTTCCTTACATCCATAGTTATAGCTCTTATATGTTGAGCTGTAGCCTTTATTATTATTGATTATCATTTTTCTACTATAATTTTCTGACGTTTGTTCCTTGTGCAGGTTCATTGTGTTTAGTTTTTATAGATATGCATGTGTTTGTTTCTTGCTCACTAGATGTGTTGGTTAAGATTAGATGTATGACTAGAGGCAGATATCTGGGTTATCTAGTATTAGAGTAGCATTAGTCTTCGATGCCTTTTTATAAGAGACGGCTGATTCTAGTGTTTGTTCTAATAACAAATGAAACTGATGTTAGCTCTCTTTAGGTATGGATGTTAGATGAATGTGCTGAGATAGATAACAGGGTCATCTGATATGGGATTAACTCTAGTTTTCTTCACCTCTTTGAGAGATGATGGATTCTGGTGTCTATTCCCATGTCGGGTGACACTGATATCACTTCTCTTTAGGACTTGGATGTTTTATTTTCTTTTGCCCATCCCCGGGTCATGCATGCTTAGGTAGACGTTTACTCGGGGATATTTGTTCCCATTTCACATTATTTTTGCCCAAAATTCAGCAAAGTTAATTAAAAAATGGCATAAGAGACCGAGTGCTTGCACTTGGGCGGATTGAGATGCTCTTCGGATCTTCCTCATCCGTAATCAGGCACGAGCCCATATATATTTCTGGTTATCCATTGCACAAAGGATTTGTTTTTGGGTTCCAGGACTGACTTCCCTCGATGGCGACTCTGAGTTGTTTGTAGGTACGTCTTAGTTTCGAGCCTCGGCTCCGGATTAAGAGGTATCTTATTTATCGTCACTCGTTCTATGCTATGAGGGTGGCACCCATTTTGAGAGTTCTTTGGTAGAGCTCTCTCCTTCGATGATCCAAAAGGACCGACAGGGGACTTGTTACTCACCGCCTTCTCAGGTCGGGGTCCACGCTTATAAGACCACACCTCGTGATCCACAGCCTAGCGGAGTGTCAACACGAAGAAAAGAATCCCTAAAGCCTAAGGGGAATTCCTATCTAAATGATAGACTCCTATACTATGCAAAGGTAGGACCGACTCCTATCATCTATAAGGGTAGTACCGACTCCTATATCTTGCAATGGTAAGATAGACTCTTGAACTTTTCAGGGGTTGGACGAAATCCCATGATTTGATGAAAGGTTGGACAAAATCCTACCTCCCTATGACTATAGGATAGATTCCTTAAAGACTGACTCCTAACTAGAGGACAGACTCCTATCTATAGGATGGACTCCTAACTAAACGGTAGACTCCTAGCCTATTGGCTAACTCCTAACCTATAAGCTCTAAGGGGGGTGCTAACTAGACTAAAACAAGTCTCCTAGAAGAAGAGGAGACAACGGAGGGTGCTAGTGAGACTGGACAAGTCTCCTAAACGCAGAGGTGGGCTCCAAGTATCCTTATCATTGCCCTTGCAATGATAAATAGGGTTAAGACAACTAAACCAAGTTTAGTCTTCAACTTAGTAACGACTTATGAGACTCGGATGCTCTCTTAGGGGTTGACTCTCTAATGGTGAAGCACGTCTCCTATGAGTAACTTTCTAATGTAATTGAGTTTGCCTCCTAACATCTTTTAGTTAATCATTTTCACATCTTTCATTTCAGTTTTGATTTCCACTTGCATGCATTTATTATTTTTACATCGCAAAGCATTACACAAAGCATGGAATTCAAGGCATCCAAACATAACAAGACTCAAAACAATTAACTTAAGAATGAGTGAAAGCCTATAACATATATCATATTAGAAACTAAACTCAAAACATTCAAAGCATTTCATCTCATCCATCACAAATTACGCTAAGTATGAATCAAGCATCAAAAGCATGCATTTGCATTCTACATGGAAGTTGAAACTTTGTATTGAAAATAACACTATCCAAATGGAAAAACTAGCTAACATTATACACATAAAAGTTGTAGGGGCCACATCAGGAAACATTTTATTAGTTATGTACTTCGGCCGGTTCTCCTTGAAAGTGGCCGAAAAATGGCCATCTTTAGGCTGATTTCAGATTTCATTTATGCAGTTTTGTTTTCAAAAGTTCCAATTTTATTTTTTTGTTTTACAAAACAAAGAAACCAAAACACACTTTTTGGAAAACTGTTAAACACCAAAGTTTCAAAAAATTCAATGAGGAAAACTTTCCGAGTTGACAACTCTGGCTGGATCTGGCCGGAAAACGGCCATCTCAGGTCAAGCCGCAAGTTGGAAATATGGTATTTTTTGCTGAAATCTTAAAAATGTCATAACGTTTTCATTCCTTAGCCAAATTAGGGTCACGATATGTCAAATTGAAGGTAGTGAAAATCTCTACAACTTTTATGTGTATCACTTTTACAAATTTTAACCAAAATTTAGTGAAAAACACAAATACAAATTTGGACAGCATGTATTTTTGAAGTTTTTCAACATCTTACAAGAGCATTTCACATCAAAATCCTAGATCTATCATGGATTTCACTAGATATTCACATCACACACATATTAACATATTTTTGAATTCGAAAGCCTATCACATTAGATCTAAAGATTTTTACAAAATCATCCAAGAATTCACCATTTTAACCTAAATTTTCAGCTGAAACCTTAGAATTGGCATAACTTCTTCGTTTCTTGGCCAATTTTGGGCTATTATACGCCAAATCGAAGATCTTAACGAGCGAGAAATTTTCATAAATTTCAATCGAAAATTGATGAAAAATGACAAAAAATGAAGCTGGACAGCACCTAGTTTTACTATTTTCACATTGAAATTCAACTAGAACTCATAATCTGAGGTAAAATGCTTTAGATATTTATATGAGATATATTTTTTAACTTATTTTGGTAGATTTTAGCCCTAGGTTGCTAAATCTAACCATTTTTAGGCATTTTCCACTTAGATTTTCCATTTTATACTAGATTTTCAAAGAAAACTTAAAATAAACTCAAAATCCACCAACCATGTATGAGAAACTTCAAATTCTAGCATCTCTTGGACTCTTCTCTTGGATCTCTCCTTGAAAGCTTCTTCTCCTCCTTCTTTCTCTCTCTAGATCTCTTTCTTTCTCTTTGTAAAACTCTTTCTCACTCTAGAATTCTCTCTCTAGAATCTTCTCTCTCTCTCTAGAAAGCTCTCTCCCACTCTCTAAAATTAGATTAAGAACCCTAATTTTTTTGTTAGCTTACAAAAGAAGCTTAAGCTTCTATTTATAGGCTAGGCCCTTAATTTTTAACCCTAATAATTTATTTGAACACCCCTCTTTGTGTTGGCTTTGGCTTGGTTTTGCCCAAAATAGGTGGTCTAAGAAGAAAAATTTAAGTAAAAAATTAACATAATTTTATCTCCTTCTATTATCCTAAGAAACCCCTCTTATTTGTTTTATATTTAATTTTGTTGAAAATGGGTGGTCTCGGGAAGAAATTAGGTCAGAAATTAGGGTGGGATAATTCACCTCCTTTAAAGGTAGCTTACATCTTAAGCTAAGTTTTCTTAGTGTAGTTACCTAAATCACTCCCCATTTCACTCTAGTGTAAAAGCTACATAGGCTAATGGCTAATACACACCCCTACTTTTACACTATACTACACTACCTTGTAAACTACACTCGTCTTATTTCGCATTTTTCATCCGATTTTGACGAAATTTTGCAGGGACCTGGCTGAGACCCTAATCTACCCTAGAAAGAAATGTGAGGCTCTAAATCACTGATTTGATGAAGTTTTTATTAGAACTAAGTTATTTAGGGTTCGATCAAATGGAGTGTCTACAGCGCCATATTAGGATCGGCTTTAGACGATCATCTTTTTGTCGTTTTATGGCTTTGCGCCATATTGGGATCGGCTTAAGACGGTCATCTTTTTGCCGTTTTACGGCTTTGCTCCATAATGGGATCGGCTTAAAACAATCATCTTTTTGCCGTTTTATTGCATGTTGCCATATTCGGATCGGCTTGAGACGATCATCTCTTTGTTGTTTTATGGCTTTGCGTCATATTGGGATCCGCTTAAGACGATCATCTTTTTGGAGTTTTATGGTGTTGTGCCATATTAGGATTGGCTTCAGACGATCATCTTTTTGTCGTTTTATGGCTTTGCGCCACATTGTGATCGGCTTAAGACGATCACATTTTTGTCGTTTTATGGCTTTGCGCCATATTAGGATCGGCTTCAGACGATCATCTTTTTTGCCGTTTTATGGCTTTGCGCCATATTGGGATCGGCTTCAGACGATCATCTTTTTGCCGTTTTATGGCTTTGCGCCATATTGAGATCGGCTTAAGACGATCATCTTTTTGTCATTTTATGGCTTTGCGCCATATTGGGATCGGCTTAAGACGATCATCTTTTTGCTGTTTTATGACCTTGTGCCATATTAGGATCGGCTTGAGACGATCATCTTTTTGTCGTTTTATGGCTTTGCGCCGTTTTGGGACCGACTTAAGACAATCATCATTTTGTCATTTTATGGCTTTACGCCATATTAGGATCGGCTTCAGATGATCATCTTTTTGCCGTTTTATATGGCTTTGAGCCATATTGGGATTGGCTTAAGACGGTCACCTTTTTGAGGGAATTTAGACAAACTACCTTGCGCAGTTGTTTTTTGTCTTTTCCCATGCAAAGATTTCTTGGAGAGGGGGAGGCGAAAAGGCGTGTCTCTTCGGGAATTGCGCCAGTCATTAATGGCCTTTAACGCATGTGGACACGTGGCAGGGTGGCATTCGAGGATGTGAAAGGTTGTCAGTTTGGCTTTTGGCTATAAAAGGAGATGGTCTTAAGTCTCATTCGCTCATTTTTGCCTTCTTCCCTTTGCTCCTCTTCCGGTGGATTAGATCAGCCGGATTGTTTCTTCTCGCAACATTGACCAGCTGCTCTGAGGATATTACAATCGATCTGAATGGAGCATAGCAAACGATAGAACTATTCTAATGAACTGGTGAACCATCGGCTAAATTCGAGACTTTCCACGGAGTAGAAGTTGTGGATCCAATCATCCAATTCTTTTAGGTCCACGATCTATCTACACAGAAGACAGAGAACAAAAACACGGTAAAACAATTGTAAAACGCTCATTTGTTTTTTGTATTTTTTTTTTTTTTACAAATTTAGGACAGATCCTGGACAAGCGAGGGGTTGAGAGCAAGGTCTGCCCCTATGGCCTGTGAATTGGGAGGACACCCTTAGAAATATTGAATTTGATCAGAGTTCAGGTAAAAATCTGACCCTGATCTCGAGATGACAAGATGACAGAGGTCTAACACTTTGGTTATGACAAAGGTTGGGTCAGGCATATCTTCTCGTGAAAGGATATATTCATTCGAACAGAGCCCTGACGCTTTGACCATGAAAAAGTAGTTGGGATAGGTTTGTCTTCAAAAGTGAAGACAACATGACTTGAGCATGACTCCTGGGTTGCGACCATGACTTTGGCCAAAAAAGAGGGCTATCTTCCCAGGGGAAGATAAAGACAATTTGGACAGAGTTCTGCCACTGTTTTGACCATATTGGATGGTCTGGATGAGTTTAACCTTTCAGAAAAACTGACTTGGTTTGAGCAAAGCTCAGGTACTATGACAATAACAATGGTCATGACAAGGCTATCTTCGTACAAGTAGATGGATTTATTTGGGCAGAGCTCCGCCGCTTTAACCATGACAATGGTCCGGGAAGGTTTATCTCTGTGTGAGAAGATAGATTCAAAGAGGGTTTGACCAGGATGGTCGGGACAAGTCTAGGAACAGATAGATTTATCTGAGCAGAGCTTCGCCGTCTTGACCATAATGATGGTCAAGACGAATCTAGACTCTTAAACAGTAGAGCCTGATGAGGCTGAGAGCGAGATGGTTTGGACAAGTCTGTCTTCACATAAGAAGACAGATTTATTTGGGCAGAGCTTCGCTTCTTTGACCATGATGATGGTCAGGATGGAAGATGATTGAGGGGCTAAGATTTCAAAGAGAAATAATAACCTTAATTTCTAAAAGATGGGACCAGAATGAGGGTCTTTTGGTTAAGCATGTTAACCGGGAGACAAACATCCCTCCAGGGTACAATGGTTGCTTATCCAAAGAAGATGATGGTATGGGTTTGCAACTACGACTTTGGACAAAACAAAAGGTTTAGGATAACCTCTAGTTTTGGGTAAAAATGAGCTGCGACCGTTTGCGCATCGGGCTAGGGTAATAACATCCCTAGCAAGAATTGAGGCAACTCGGGGACACCTTTCTCGACTCGCTCGACATGCCCTATGTGGGCCGTGAGAAGCCTTCCTTTATACAAAATAGAATGTCTTGAAAATTAAGATAGCTTCTTATGATGAATTTAGAAACATAAATAATCAGGAAACAAGAGGGAAAATGAAGCTAGTGGAGAAAATTAGAAAGAAAACAAGAATGACAACTCTCACATAGGAAGTTGTTATACTAGTTTTTGCCGTAGCTTTCTCTACAAAAAAGAGATTGAACCAACCCTTTTAGTACTCTTGGAAAAATTGTCAGCCATCCCTCTCTCCCAAACAATTCGTCCACCACTTGTGGTGGAATAATTGGCCATATTTCTTTGAATGAAATCCATCTCCTTCATCTTCTTTCAATTGTTATTCGAAGCGGTTCTTCTCTTCGGCAACTTTGGGTTTTCCTTTTGCATATTAAAGGGCTGGACAAAGCTTACCAGCCCTAGAGACTTTGGATTTGTGATAAAAGGTTAGTATCTTAAACTCTTCTTGGTTAAAAACTAGTAACATGTTTAGGAGTATTCCTTTCTTGTTCTTTCATGTTTCTTGTGAAAAATTCATGGGATTTCATTTTGCATAATCATAATAAGATTCATGATGGCCCAATTCATGTTATTATTAATTTTAGTGGAAGAAAATCGTTTTTACATGAAGAAAATAAGATGTTCAGAATTAGGGCTTTAATTGGGTTTTGAATCAATTTTCAAAGCAACTTGTTTAAAACCAAGGGTTTTTCGTGAAGTTATATTTTCTGAGTATTAATCAAGTTAAAAGAAAATTAAAAATCTAAAATTAGTGGAAGAAAAACCGCTTTTCGTGTAAAAAAATGATGTTCTACGAATTAGGGTTTCAAATGGATTTTAAGTCGATTTTCAAAACAACTAGTTCGAAACCAAGGTTTCTTCGCGAGATTATATTTTCTGAGTTTAATTTGAGTTAAAAGAGCATAAAAATTTAAAAACTTCAATGGAATTCGTTCATCTAGATAGTTTTAAAATTCGTTCAAAAAATACCTAGAAAAATGATATTTGATGAATAAAAATTCGTTTGCATGTCAAAATAATTCCAAATTTATCAAAATTTTATTCTCTGTAGGTTTTTAATTTTTGAAGATCATAGGAAAAGTTTGAAAGGATTGCATGTTTACTTGTTATTTTTTTTGGATTTTTTGATAAAAAGCCAATATTTTGTTCATGTACAAAGGAGTTGTTACCAAATGAAATCTTCGGAAGCTGAAATTTTTGAATAAATTGAATTGGCTCAGATAAATCATATTATGAATCGTTCGAAATTTTAGTGCATGTTTTGATTTTCTTATTGATTTTTACTTTATTCTGTCACAATATAAATAAATCTGTTAAAAATAGTAAAATCTAGAAATAATGTATGAAATTTCACTTTGATTTTATATTATTATGAGCATATTCCAGTGTTAATTTGGATGGATTTGAATGATTTTTGCTATCAGTTTCTTTGAACACCATTGAAACGGCCTGATTTAATTAAAATCATTAAAAATTCATTTTAATTCTAAAAATCGTGATTTTTTTTTTAATATCATAACTTTCCAGAATATATGTAATCCTTAAGTTGCTAGAATAGAAACCTTAAAAATCATCAATTTCCTTCATAACTTGCTATTCTAGGTCATCTTAAATGTGAGAGTTATATTCATAATCGCTTATTCATTGCGATCGACCCTGGACTTTTTAGCATCTAAATTTAAATAAATTGTTGGCTCCGAGGTTTTTATCCACGAAAATCCTGAGAAAATGCCAGGCAACAGTATATCATAATTTATTTGCCGAACTATATAAGGGTAGAAAGCACGATTCCCTTTCATGAATTCAACCCAAGTATGGAATTAGCCAACCCTTAGAGCCTTAGATCTTTCCTAGAGTTAGGAGTCCCTTAAAAGAAGAAAAATCATTAACTTAATAATTTGGGTTGGGGAAAACTCAAGTTCAAATTAATTTTGGAACCGTTGGATTACGATCCCACCTCGTAGGAGCCTTTATCCCCCCTTTAGGAACACTTACATCACGTTGAGTTCTAGGTCTTAGGGAGTCCTAGAGTTAGGAGTCCAGTCAGCCTCATCACGGCCGGTTGCTATTGATAACAACTGTGCCATAGATTAGGTTTCACTAGTTAACCCCTTTTCCCTATAGGACAAGTCTAGTTAACCTAGGATGTAGGGCCAACCTGCATTAGTTTAGGGAGTGTCTTACACTTAGATAGGATCATATAGCATCTTAGATGGAGTCCTAAGATAATAAAAAGTAATCATCATTTTATTAAATGATCTGTCTAAAACTATTAGTTAAAATAATTAGTCTAGTCTAGATCGGTGTTCTAGATGAGTTAGGCATATAGCTTAGTTTAGGCCACCGAACTACGTCAACTATGATCCCAGTGAGGCTTGGGTACGCAGGCAACTTGGATGTTTGGATGGCATACCAAGTACGAGTAGATCCTACACACATTTTAGTAGGATTTTAGGGTTTATTTTGTGTATTTCTTTATCATTTTTCAACCCTAAATTAAATTGATTAAATCACTTAGGATTTCTCCCAAATTAGAATTTTAGGAGGACTTTCACATAGATTGAATCTGAACAAATCAAGAAAATCAAAAGACATATCTAGGAATCACATCGAAATTAGATCATCTAGGATACATGTCCCGTAGTTTGCACATTAAGAGAGTTTAAATGAGCATTTTAAAGAAATTTAAATGAGTTATTCATTGGAATTGAATACCGAATTATCAGGCAATAATGGTGCATATGGTGATAATCCTCCATACCTTCCATTCTAGTAATCAGGTAACGAATCTAAACTTCTGGGATCGCAGATCAATGCAGTGTCACTTATGAGTCATAGTTCCTTTACCTAGGTGGCAACTCTGGTCATTCTCTTTTGCGTGAAATTTAGATTGCTTTAGTGATCCCAAGTTCACGAAAAAGATGATTCATATCAATAATAAAAAAGCACACGCCATCTGCGTGGGTACGAGAGACCAAGAGAGAGGCGGGCCGCGCCCCTCTCGAGGGATCGGGTCCCACAACACACAAGATTTATAGTGGTTCGACCTTCAAACCCAAGGCCTACGTCCACTCTTCTTGAGGTTGCACTCAAGGATATCCACTATTCGAAGACCACACAACACCCGGCTTCAAGGCTCCTTATTATAAGTAAACTTTGATACAAGAGGATGGCTCCCCGTCATCCACTCTCGCCAACAATCTCTCCTTAACGGCCGAGATTAAAGCCTTTCTCTTCGAGTCTTTAAACTCCCCAAGGGTCACAACCCTTCTTTACAATGGTAGAAAGAAAGATGAAGTACTATTTTGCCTCTTTTGTAGGCTATTACAAAGATGATGGCTCACAAGCTCTCTAAAAGATTAATATAATGAAGCCCTAAGGAGATCCTCATCAAATAGACGTGCAAGTGTAAAGCTCTTTGAAGAATTCCAAGAAAAACTTGTATATTTGAAAGTTAAGGCTCAACAATGGTTTTCAATCTTTCCAAAAATTTAAAGAGTTATGTTTTAGGATTTTTAGAGATGTATATATTGTTGTAGTTTGAGAAAAATCCTAATTTTTTGTCTTCACGGGCGTCGCAGACGAAATCTGGACGTCCGGCAAATATGACTATTTGAATTTCAAAATCGCGCCTCGGTCCGACACAGACGTCCGCTGGTTTCCCAGACGTACAGTCGGCTCAGCTATTTTTTATTTTCAAAATCAGTTTCAGAGGGACGAATACAGACGGAAGAAGTCCGGACGTCCGCGGTTGTAAAAACTGGTTTTGTAGCCCGTTTTGTAAAATTCATATATGGACCTTTGAAAATAATTTCCCATGAAATACAAATAGGTTTCACAGTTGGTTTTGAAAGAGGTTTGAAAAACACTTTGAAATGCAAAACCACTTGAAAAGGATCTCCAATACAATCTAGAAAGTTAAACTTCTTAGCACCTTGATTGTATTGGCTTCAAAGGTCTTGTTTGTGCTCATGGTTTGTAAGTGAACACTTGAAAATGCTTGGTCCATTGACTCTCTCTCTTGAATGGATTCTTCACTTTGAATGCTTGAGATAGTCACCAACACTTGTTGAACTTCAAGCTCCTCTTGGCATATGCTAGGCTTGCTTGTGGGATCCTCAACTTGAGCTCTATGCTTGGACATCTTCCATTGATGATGCCTCAAATATGTGCAAGCTCACTTAGTTCCTTCGTGCATGTTGATCCTCAAGCCATGCGTTGTGTTGTATTATGTAATGGCGATTTGACTTGTCAAGTTCCTGTCTAAGGCACAACACTACAAAGCAACACATTAGTCCATAAAAAATAATCAATTTAGGTTTACTAGCATCAAAACAACAAGGAAAATGTGATTAGTTGAACCCATGGGGAACCTTGGGCTAACAGTTTGGCACGAAACACATCCCCTTACAAGGCTTCCAAATAATAATTACTACCCTTAAATAAAAAATTGCAACTTCAGAACAAACATATTGATCTAATAACAAATAAATCAACATGGGAATGCTGCGCTTCACATTATGCCTAGTGGACCCATCTTAGAACATACATAGAAAAACATGAGTTCTTTTTCGAGTGTGAAAAAAAACCTCTCCATTTTTTTTAAAATCTAACATGCTTGCACACAACAACAACAATAAAAAATGGATGATCCGACTTCATTCAACCCTAAAGGGAGTGGGTCATATGGTCTTGCAAATAGGGATTGTTATTAGTAAAGTCTAATCCAGAAAGTACTGCACATTTTTCCCCAACTTTCGGAGGTCCCGAATTTTTATTAAAGTACTTTTCAGTAAAACATGATTATTTTAGCTTGTCTTTCCCAGTTGTTTAACCGTTATATCAACACGCAGATTCGACGGCATGTTCACCTATCGATCCTTAACTGGAAAAACAAGTTCCAATTTACAATGAGTTGTTTGGCTATTACCAACAACGATCATAGTCGGTCTTAAAAAAAATTCCCTTAGATGTTTTTAATTATCAAACATGCGATACCATGGTGAATCATCAAGTGTGACGATCGCTCTAATACCAATGTTATAAAAATAAGCAATCACTAACCGTCTTGTACACAGAGGGTTGGCGAGCCATACCTTATTTGCGCAACCCAAACATGGAAGTGAGGATCTTGGCCTGATGTTAAAGCCCGTTGATATCGCAATCGATCTGGTAACGATCTCGTTATTTGTCATAAGAGAGGCTACTAAATGTAGACACCCCCATTTTGCTAGACTTTATAAAAAAATAAAAGATTTGGTAGTTTGTCAAGTTTCGAGTCCGTATTCCACCTAGGATTAGGCATCTGTGCATTTTAAGGTAGATTTCACTTCATTGAAGGAATTCTGAAGTTGATTCGCGATCCTGAAGGTCTCTAGGGGGTTCCTTTGGCCTCTGAAAGATGAAAGTTCAAGTTTCCAAGCAAATGAAAAAACCTGCTAGAATTTTCTGAGTTTCCCTCATTTTTGCCTATTTTGCACTGCAGGGGTATTTTGGTCATTCTCGATGTGTCTCGTTTGACCCCCGAGTTATATTTAAGAAATCTTGAGTGATTTCACAAATTTTGAAAAAGCTGCTATTTTTAGAAACTCATGGGGCTTCTACATTTTCATCATCTTATGGATATTTCAATCATTTCTCATATATCCAAAACCATCTTGAGGGTACGGCTGATGGATTAGGAGTAATTTCGTAAGATTTGGGAAACCTGCTAAATTTAGATCTCTCAAGATTTTCTCTTAGTCTTGCACTGGTATTTTAGACATTTCTAAAATATCATATTTGGTCCCTAAGATTGTGTCTAAGAAATCTTGAGTCCGTTCATAAATTTTCAAAAATTTGCTATTTTTTGGAATTTCTCAGGGTTTTCCCTAGTCTCGCCAAATTCTAGCACCTCGGGGTAATTTGGTCTTTTCCTGTGTAATTCTTTTGATCCCCGAAATATGTCTGAGAGATTATGAACGATTTCCTGAATTTTGAAAAACCTGCTAAATTTAGAATTTCTCAGGGGTTTCGCTTAATTTGGAAATTCTAAGTGTTGAGGGTATTTTGGGTATTTTCAGGGGATACCAAATGATCCTGTTTAATATTACTCACCGAAAAGACCCAATTTTAAGAGTTTCTATTTTTGAAGTTTGACCACAAAGACTTTCCATTTTTAATTTTTCCCTTTAGAGGTGAATCAATCTGAGGGTATTTTGGTCGCATTTGGATGTCTAATAGTCAAATAGGGGCATTTTGGTCCAAAAAGTTGTTTTCCAAAAAAGATGGTCCGATCATGTGTGAGGGATGCACCATAAATGTCAAATGAGTTGGGTCCATATATAGAATGTTGAATTTAGAAAGATTTTATTGAATTTTTACGGAAAAAGCCGAAACCCGTGTGAAATAGCCCATTAGGCTAAAGCCCGCAAAGATGGAGCTCATGTGGGTTCACCCATATGGGTCGACCACCATGTTGGGTGCCCCACATGGCTGACCCACATGAGTTGAGCACCCAACCTTGATGATGTCACAATGGTGACATCATATTTGTTAAAAGAAAAATAAAAAGAATAAAAAAAGAAAAGAAGGAAAGATGGAAAAGATGAATGATTGCTTAAAAAAGTTTTCTTCCAAAGAAGCGATGTGGAATGATAATAGCATATCCTGATTGACAAGAAATTAAGATTGGAATCAAATCCAATTTGGAAACAAGAAAGAAAGAAAGCAAGAGGGGAAAATTGGAAACAAGCCAAAAATGAGAGCTCTCACATTGGAAACTACTATTTCTCTCTTAACCCTAGCTTTTTTTGTATAAAAATCAAAGCAAACAATACTAGAAAAGAGGAAAAAAAATCCAAATTCGTCCATTTTCTCTCTCCTCCAAAGAAATTTTTTTCTCTCTCTTGAAGCGTGTTCATATCTCTCAAGTGTTCTTCACAAAAGGAATTCTTGAATTCATTTTTCTTCTTCAACAAATCATAGATCAAGGATCTTTGGGGTGTTCTTTGGGTCTTCTTCATCATATAAAAGGGTGCGACAAAGCGTATACCGCGGATCTACGCACCCTAGAGACAAGGAGCGCGATCAACGGTAGGATCTTTATCTTTGTAATATCAAAAGTAGAAAAGCATGCTAGAGTTTTACTTTTGGTAGATCAAATCAATGAATTTTTCCTTGAAATTTCAGTATGTTATAATATAGATTATAAGTTTTCAAAATTCAAAATTTTACCAAAAAATTAAACTTCCTCCATTTAATAATGATTTTCTTTCGTTTTTTATTCAATATGGATTTCAATCGGATTATCAAAGCAAGTGTTAGAAAACGTGGGTTTCTTTAAAAAATGATATTTTTTGAGATTTCTATAAAATAAAATACTACTGGAAACTTAATTTTCAACCGTGGTTCGGCCGTTTTATTTTTCATTCTATTTTTCAAAGAATAACCCCGTAAAGGGTTATTTCTTGATGAATGGAGCCAAAAGTATATCAAATAATGTTAAAATTTAGTGAAAGTTTGTTTCCAGTAGTTTTACAAGGTTTTTAGATCACTCAAAAATTTTCATATTTTTTGGAGTTTGTTTAATCGGATTAATAATTATTTTACATTTCAACTATTTTTAATAAATACCAAATCGTTTTAAAAATTGATGAAACTTTTTAGAATTAAAGCCTAATAATAAATGGAAGTTTTCATTGAAAATTATTTCAAAACAAATATGGTGTTTACTGTTTTCTAATCGCTTCCCCGTTTTACGTGCCATAATTCTTTTTCTTATTAAATTAATATATTTTCAAAATTTTTCTTTACAAACCAGTAACTTTGGTTACTGGAATGTTAGAGAAATATTTTCAACTAATTTTGCAAAGATTTGATAAGGTTTTACAATTTATTTTAATAAACGGGTTTTAACGCCTAGGAAACAAATTGATCTCTTATATTTAAAAACCAATTTTATGGAGGAGATTTAAGTTTTAAGTTTTGAAATTTTGATAATAAATTATATAGTCTATTATATATCTACTAGAATTTTTCATTTGATTTTAGGATACCATTAGGTTTGCTTTTTAAGTAATTCTTTGATTTCATCTGATTTTTGTATGAATTTAAATGTGCATCAAATCGTCATAAAAATTCATGAAAGTCATACAGTAGTCTAAGCTCATGATTATCTTTATACTGTAAGAGTTTAAGTTGATTTGAAACTGATATACTATAGGTTACTGGGTTAATCTATAATCTAATTTGAATTTTGAAAAATCAGAAATTGATATCTAATCTTAATGATAATTCATGAAAATTTTTCAGTAAACTTTAATCATCTATATGTTTATTTTGTAAAAGTTTGGAGTAATTTAAAATTGATATGATATATGTTACTGTGTTAATCTATAATCTGATTTGAATTTTGAAAAATCAAAAATTGATATCACATCTTAATGATAATTCATGATATTTTTCCATTAAGCAACAATCATCCATATCTTGTTACTAAAAAAGTTTCAACTGAATTGGAGTTTGATTGCTTAGGGTTACTGTCTAATCCTAGCAATCTGGTCTTAATGATATTAAATCACAATTTAATAGCAAATCAATACAAAAGCCAGTAAAAATCTCCAAAAAACCTTAAATTTTTATCATAAATTCAATCCCTAACTTTTTTGAAACAGAAACCTGAGGGTTCATAGATTGCCTTTGTAAATTGGCTATGCTGTGACAATTTAACTGCCGAGATCGTAACCATAATCGTATACTAATTGCGATCGATCCAGCATAATTGGAGTGCGTAAATTATAGTATGTTATTGGCTCCGAGGTCCACTGTCCACGAAAATCCTGAGAAACATGCCAGGCAATAAGATACTATAACTTACGTGCTAAATTATACGAGGGTAGAGAGCACGATTTCCTTTCATGGTTGCTATTCAAGGCTGAAGCTTGCGAATCATAGAGCCTTTAGTATTCCTTAGATGTTTAGAAACCGAAAATCCTTGAAATCTGAAAATCATTAACTTCAACAACTTGAATCAATTTACCTCATGTCTTTCGGAACCGTTGGATTGCGGTTTCCATCGTAAGAACCATTAGAGCCATATTTAGGAACACTTACGTCATGTCGTGTCCTAGGTTTTAGGGAATCCTAGAGTTAGGAGTCCAGCCTCATCACGGGCGTTTGCTATGGATAGCAACCGTGCCATAGATCTAGTTACACTAGTCACCCAATTTTTCCCTAGGACAAGCCTAGTTACCTAGGATGTAGGTTAACCTGCATTAGTCTAATGGGCAACTTGCACTTAGATAGGATCATATAGCATCTTAGATGAAGTCGTAGGATAATAAAATCTTCAACTTGAATTAAATAACTTCTCTTAAAACTGTTGAAACAGTCAATCCAGTCTAGATCGGTGTCCTAGATGAGTTAGGCATAAGTAGCTTAGTTCAGGTGCACCGAACTACGTCGACTCTGATCCCAGTGAGGCTTGGGTACGTAGGCAGCTTGGATGCTTGATGGCATACCAATCACGAGTCGGCCCCTCACATAAGTGGTGGGGTTTTGTATATTAGTTTTCTTATAAATTCTTAATTAAAATATGTAGGATTTCTCTCAAATTAGCATTTTAGGAGAACTTTCACTTAAATTGAATTCAAACAAATTAAGAAAATCAAGATACACATGTAGGAATTACATTGAAATTAGATCTTAGGATGCATGTCACGTAGTTCGCACATTAATATAGAGTTAAATGAGCCATTTAAAAGAAATTCAAAAGAGTTAACTTTTGGAATTGAAGACCGATTATCGGACAGGAATGGTGCATGTGGTGGTAACTCCCCATACCTTCTATTCTCGTAACAGGTAACGAGTCTAGATTTCTGGTTAATTATGGGTCCTAGATCTCTCATCTAGGTGGCGACCTGTCACTCTCTTTTGCGTGGAATTCGGATTGCCTTAGCGATCCCAAGTTCACGGAAAAGATAAATTAAATCTCACCTCGCTAGGCTCGGCGGCTTACCCCTGCCCTTATGGGTACTGGGTTGCACGTTTGTTTGCACCCTATGGCTTGGTTGCTGCCTGCTTAGTTGGGTAATTAAAATCAATAATAAAAAGCACACGTCATTCGCGTGGGTACGAGAGACCAAGAGAGAGCGTGGCGGCTCGCGCCCCACCCCTCCTGCGGGATTGGGTCCCACACTAAAGTTGCTCCCTCGTTCTTCAAGATCACAAATCCGAGAGCCTACAGATGATGGCTCTAGAGTAGACCTGGCAAAAGTGACCCATGCCCGCGGGTCGACCCAACCCACCCACAAATTTGAAAGAACGGGTCGGAGTTTTAGTGACCCGTCAAAATTGAACCGCGGGTCATCCAACCCGTAAAAACATGGGTCGGGTTAACCCGTGGGCACCCGCGGGTTTTTTGGATCTTTTTAAATATTTTTATTTTAAAAGAGGGCATTACTAAGCATGAATACACCCCCTATTTTTCAAAATGGACAGTACAGCTTACACCATAGGATGATCCAAACCGTGCATTTGATGGGCCATGATGTAAATAGGTTATGCCCAAAAAATCATTACCATAGGATGATTCTAACCCTCTGATCTAAAGAGGGACTGACAATATGGAAACTTCTATAGATCAGACGGTTGGGATCATCCTATGGCAACAATTTTAGGGGTACATTCTATTTTTGTTGTGGCCCATCAAATGGACTGTTTGGATCACCCTATGGTATAGGTTGTACCATCCATTTTGAAAATTAGGAGGTGAATTCATACATAGAAGGGGGTGAATTTATCACCGCCCAAAAACACATTGTTTTGGCAAAAAATGTGGGTAACCCGCGGGTCGACCTGACCCACCTGCACTGGGAACGGGTCATCTGGTTACTGATCTGTCATTTTGACCCGCAACCCGCATGACCCGCACCTGCGTGACCCGCGGGTAACTTGACCTGACCCACCTGTTTGCCAGATCTACTCTAGAGAGAGTAGGGAGAGAGAAAACGAAACTTGGGAGAGAGGAGAAGGAGAGATTGGATGTCTCATAATATGATTTTTTTTCTAGAGATATCGACTACTTATATAATAATAGTAGCCCGGGATTATAAGGCTCCTTCTCAAGTTAGGAGTCTAGTAATGCCATCCAAGTCCAAGTCTAATTGCTTATCAAGATAAGCCAAAACGAGAGTTCTAATATCTCATGATAACTAATTGGATTTATCCATTTAGCTTGTTGGGGAGCCCACCACCTATGTGGGCGTTTCTTTGGGTTATAAGTAAAACAATCCTTATCCCTACAATAATAAAATTTACAAATTTAAAAATGCCAAGCACCTGTTAGGACATGTTCCTATGAACCAAAAGATTACAGAATCCATGCAATTAAATTATTTTAAATGAAAGATTACAGAATCCTCGCCAGAATCTACAAGCATCAGTTCAAAATGTCAAAATAGTTCTTATATAAGGAGGAAAATAGATGAATGGGCAGTGAACTATCATTTGCAATTTGGTATCGGGGGTAAAATGGTGAGAGAAATGACTCTTTCTCTTATAATTAGCTACTATTATTTTTAAATTATAGAGATGCATGTTGATTTTGATAACACTATACAATGGCTTTCAACATTGATAAATCATTTTCATTTTCTTTTGTTTTTATGCAGGACAATGTTATCCTTGTCATTAGCTTATGCGTAGTTTCCTTTTGGTGGGCTCGTTTAGGCGCAGCCTCTCCTGGCTTCAATGTGGTTGATTTTGGAGCAGTTGGCGATGGCAATACTGACGATTCCCAGGTAAAATCTGCTTACACATATTACAACTGCTTCTCTCTCTCTCTCTCTCTCTCTCTCTATCTCTCTCTCTCACTTAGACTTTTTTAATAATGAGAATGAACTACTAACTCCTTATCTCGTCAAATAAGTTTGACAATGAACTCGACTACTGGTGGTTTTCCGATGGAACAACAATAATTTTCTACCTTTTTAGTGCATTCATTTTTTCTATTATTAGTAGGAAGATGATATTTTCACCCCCCTGCATTACGCATGCGCTCCCCTTACAGGTGATTTGGCATGAACAGTGTGCAACTTTAACGCTTTTTGACATCATATCACTCTATAATGGGAGCGCATGCGTAATGCAGGAGGGGTGAAAATATCATCGCCCTATTAGTAGCCATTTAGTCTGTGGGACCACATTACATTTTATTTGTGGGCAACATTATATGGGTCTGTCTCCCCATTATGCTATTAGCAAGGTTTTAAATTTCGGTTTCAGACCCAATTTCGGTATGGGATGAAATCCGAAATTTGGTAATAATTAAAAAATACTATTTAATTAATTTCAAAAGCATAGGGGGGCACATTTTTTGGGGGACGTGTCTGTCCAATTTCCCCTCCAACTTTGATTGGGTTAGGATGATCCCATAGGGCTGATTTTTGGTACACACCCTATCCATGGAAGGGCCTTCCAAATGAATGCTTTGGATCCCCCAAAAACTGAACCAAGAGGGCTGACTTTTATACCCATGCACAGATAAGCACAGATAGCTTATCTGTGCAGCTGCACATAGTTTATTTTCTCATATATATATATATATATATATATATATATATATATATATATATATATATATTGATATACTGTATATACATATATAGGGATTTGCTAGGGTCCATCACATATTTTGTCTTATTCATTTGATAGATAGGATGTGGCAGAAAAATCAGCTCCATAGGATCATCCCAACCCTACGCTTAAAATATAGTAGGGGCCACATTGTTTGGGTGATCCAAAGCATTCATTTGATGGGCCCTCACATAGATATGGTGTGCCCAAAAATCGGGCCCATGGGATCATCCTAACCCTTCAACTATGGAGGCATAAAATGGACATATTTGACTTATGTGTGTGTGTGTCCACGCGCGCATCTCTCTCTCTCTCTCTCTCTCTCTCTATATATATATATATATATATATATATATGTATATATAGGGAAATGATTTCTACACTCCAATGTTTTGATAAACATGCACTATAAATTTTGTCTTGTAGTATTTAAAGGGCTGTCAGAGGAATATTACGGTTCTCAAAAAGCTCTTTAAAAGGCCCTTTACATGGATAGGGTGCCTACAAAAAATCAGGTGCATAGGATCATCCTAGCCCATCCAAAAGTGGAGGGAAAATGGAAAGATACTGTTTCTAGACAGACCTGCTCATTTTTTCCCTCCACAAATGGAAAGGTTAGGATGACCCTACGGACCTTATTTTTTGTAGGCACCCTATCCATGTAAGGGCCTTCAAATGAATGCTTTGGATCACCCGAAAAATTTGGCCCACATGAGTTTTTGAGCTCGAGCTCATATAATCTGAGCTCGAGCTCAAAAACACTGGTAGAGTGAATATCAGTAGCATGTACATGTGCGCGTGTGTTTGGGTGCGCGCTCGCATGCTTAGTAAATAGCTAAGACTTCGACTAAGCAAATCTTGATCTAATTAGTACTCTACACAGTTCATAACTCGAAGTGAAAAGTGTGGGTCGAAAATAGGTGGAGAAGGTCACTCCTTTCTTTTGTAGTGCATTTGGCCTCACTCACCAAGAAGGTCACTCCTCTCTCTCTCTCTCTCTATATATATATATAGAGAGAGAGAGAGAGAGGAAATGGTTTGTGAGCAGCTGCTCAGATAAGCTTATCTGAGCAGGAGCATGGAAGGGCCTTCCAAATAAATGCTTTGGATCGCCCCAAAAATGTGGGGCCATATGTGTTTGTGAGCTCAACGCAATGGACTAAATGGATCATCTACAAGCAAAGGAGATTTAAAAGAAGATCCGGAACACTCTAGAACCTCCAAGAGTTCTCTAGGTTTTCTAGAATAATGTAGAAGAGTCTAGAATGTCCTAGAATGTTCTCGCTTCCTCTTGATAGGCTGACTTAGCATCACCAAGGGGGTGAAAAGTGCTAAGTACCGACACGGTTGGCTTGGTAGGGTCCAAGGACGTGACAACATGGTATCAGAGCAAGGTTCACCAGGGGCGTGAATGTACACAAGGAGAAGGCACCATGATGGATGTGACAGAGGGACACTACAATGAAGCTACAAGAGGCAGGGGCCCCAACCCAACTCAACAAGGTAGCAAGAAGGGTCGCGCCTCTAGCAAGGAACGGGACGAGGAGTTTGCTACCTTGGAGGCAAGAGTAAGCTTCATGGAGGATACTCTTGGGAAAATGCTACCACGCATTGAGAAGGTCGAGCACAACATCGAGATGTTGGGGTCTCATGCATTGGGCCAGCTTGACCAAGTAAAGGAAGACCTTGAGTCTACTCTTAATGCTGAGGATGAGCGGACTGGGTGCATCGATAGCTTGGAGAAGAAAATGATGGACGCCATCAATGCCATGTAAGCCCAACTCGATGCCCTCAAGGCATCCATCGGGGAGAACAGGGTGCGAGCTCTAGTCATTGGTAGCACCAGTGGGATGAGGTATATCCCCTAGGTAGATTTGCCCAAACCAAGGGAATTCAAAGGTGTGAGGGACGCCAAAGAGGTGGAGAACTTCCTATGGCAACTAGAGAGGTACTTTGAAGGCCTCGACCTTGAGGATGAACAAACGAAGGTATCTCTCTTTCTCCCAAATAATGCAATTCTATGGTGGCGAAGGAAGCACGTAGACATGGAGAAATGCCTTTGTTCCATAAGACCCTGGGAGGAATTCAAGAAAGAGTTGAAGATGTAGTTCTTCCCCGAGAATGTGGTCTACAAGGCAAGGAAGAAGCTACGAGAGTTCAAACACAAGACCACCATGAGCGACTATGTGAAGGAATTCACGACGTTCATGCTGCAAATCCCCAACCTAGCTGTTGATGACCTCCTCTTCTACTTCATCAATGGACTCCAGAATTGGGCCAAGCAAGAGCTACAACGGCGTGGCGTAAAGGATGTTGATGAAGCCATTCCCGTAGAGGAGTCACTCATGGAGTATCACAGAGGTGAGTTCAATAAGCCCAAGAATCTTGAGGTCAATCCCGCTAAAGATGGGGGAGACAAAGGGAAAAGTTCATTTAAAGGGGATAGAAGCAAATCTTCCTCAAGGCATGAGTATGAAGAAAAGAAGAAGGCCTTCAACTCTAATATTAATTGCTTTGTGAGCAAAGGGCCACACTTCATGAAGGAGTGCCCCAAGCTTTGGTCCTTGGTTTCCATCATCGAACAAAATGGAGCTATGACGAGCCAAGACCAAGCCACGAATCATATTGGATGCTTGCAGCTTATGGGAGCCTTAAAGGCAAAACCCCAAGCAAGAGGGAGCAAGGGGTTAATGTATGTGGAAGCATCAGTCAATGGGAGGTTAGCCCAAGTCATGATCGACACGGGAGCAGTCCACAACTTCATAACTCCTAAAGAAGCCAAGAGGGTTGGCTTGAAGGTGTCTAATGGACGGGGTTGGCTAAAGACCGTCAACCCAAATGCCAAACCCATTGCTGGTGTAGCTCGTGGAGTAGAGTTTCGCCTTGGCGCTTGGAAGGGTCTGGTGGATTTCTCTATGGCACCAATGGATGACTTCAAGGTGGTCCTTGGTATGGAGTTCTAGCGGAAGGTGAACGCGGTACTTATTGTTGGGTATATTGTATAACCCTAATTATGTTCTAATATAAGCCCAATAAGATAATGGACCGGTGTAGTGGGCCTACATGGGCTAGAGTCCATTAACCAGTCAATAACCCTAATGTATCTCTATATATAGGGGCTGGAGTCAACAAACTAGGTATTTCAAACTAGATGACTAGGGTGTAATGCTTCAAGCAACCTTTGCTTGACCTAACAATCTTGAAGCATTATTACTCTCCCCTCTCAAATTGGACGTCTACCTTATCTTTTCTTCATCTTTCTTTTCCTTTCTCTTCTAATTTATTTGGGTCACTTCTAACGTGAGGTCATATACTCCTTTAATCCTTGTACTCGACCCAACTGTACTGAGGAGAAGGCAAAAAAGATTTCGCTATTCTTGTTTTTGCTCAAGCTTTTGGTTCTTCGTGGCAGTTGAAAAAAAGAGGTACTGAAAAATCTTGTAGTGGGTCTACCCCTTCCATATCGAACATCCTTTTTTCCCACTCTCTCTCTCTCTCTCTCTCTCTCTCTCTCTCTCTTAGTAGAGGGGCATATTCTTATTATCGTGAAGAATTTTATGGTTTTTTTGTTTGGGAGACATTGGGAAGAGGACACTGACGAAGGAGGTAAGATCTTGAAATCTTGGATTGGAATTCTTGGTCGGTGAAGCACACGTCCAGAGAGAAGGCGGTATTGAAGGAAAAAAGCATCTAGATGGCAACGCATTTCAATTGACGAAACTGATGCACGAGAGGGTTTCAAATTTTCCATTGGGTTGATCTTGGAGGCCAAACCAACATTGGTTGAACCCTCTTTGGTAGATCACCTCATTGCCTGAATCAAAGTTTTTTTGTGGTGGTCGAATTCAAGGCTTGGTCACAATTTTGCAACTTCAGGCTTCAAACCATTACAGCCGACTCAAAATTTGGAGCCTAATTAATTGGGGCTGAATATTCATAGGAATAATTTGGTGGAGGAATCCTTGAAACTGACTTTCACTTGGATCCGAACCATAGTGGCCGAGACTCTTGTACGTCGTTCCTTAGTTGATTCTCTAGTTTCTTGGATTCGGTTCTTAGATTTGGTTTTGCGTCTCCCATCCAGGTGCACTCTTTCTAATTATTATTTCATCTTTATAGTACGATGGATAAGAACACTATTCCGTTTGAGATGATCAAACTTCAATCGGTTGGGGATCTGAATTTAATTCATGTAAGCGAAAGACTCAATTCGGTCTAAAATATTTGAATTGTTTTTACACCATTTTGAGTACCTTTGCTGATACGGTTGAAGATGTTGATGCATCTCAATGGCTTAGGGATGAGGATTTCTGCGAAGACTATTTGTTGAATTGTCTTTCAGACCGTCTTGTAGAAACCTATAGCAAATATAACACTGCTAAAGAAATTAATGATAATTTAGATGTTCAATTCAAAAGGAGGAGGAATTGTCCAAAACACAACTAGTGGACAAATTCATGGATTTCAAGTTTCAAGAAGACAAGAAAATCCCTCCTCAAGTAACTGATTTTTGAGAACTTGAGATATAAATTAAACAATGAGAAAATTGTTGTCTATGATTCGTTTCTTGTGAGTGCAATCATATATAGGCACTCTTTTAAGACTGCAATCTATAGGAAAAAGGTGCAAGTGGGACTAGATGATCTCAAGCGATTCATTCAAATCAAAGATGAGAATCGAACCAGGAATAACTTGGAGATGGTTAGAGAGCAACATTCTGTTGCTAACGCGGTCACAAATTTCAAGAAATTTTCTCGGAATTCCAAGTCACCTAAAGTGAACCCAAGTCAGAGGCCAAAAAGACTATCTTTCAGAAAAATAAGGGCAAATGCCACAACTGTGGGAAATTGGGTCACTTTGCAGCAGATTGTAGACTACCTAAGAAGCCTAAATCTGACACACCACAGAAGGATGCTCATATGATGGTGGGCAAAGCTGAGTCTAATAGTTTTGTTGCTATGTTGGGCAACAGTAAGGCCAATACTTCTTCAGACTGGTGGTTAGATACAGGAGCCACATGTCATGTTTGCAACTCCAAGAAACTCCTCACTGATGTTGTTGAAGCCAAAGAGACTGTTACAGTGGCTAGTGGAGCAAAGGCGGAGGTGACTCACACTGGAACTGCGAACTTGATTTTTTCTTAAGGTAAAATACTAACTTTGAAAAATGTTAAAGTAGTTCCTGCTATTCAAAAGAATTTAATTTTCATTAGTCTTTTAGATAATGCCGGTATGTGCACTTCTTTTTTGGGTGGTGGGGTAACTTTGTCTGTTAACTCTTATTACTGTGGTTGTGCTTTCTTGATCGATGGTATTATAGATTGAGTTTAACAAATGAGACAATTAGTCGGGTTAGTTCAACACGGATTGATCCTAAGTTGTTACATAATAGATTGGGACATGTGAACTATAGAAAAATGGTCAAACTTGCTAAAACTTA